>NC_059163.1:9830542-12230542 GCF_019923935.1 Bubalus bubalis
CCTTCTTCTTTCCTTGGGTTCTAAACCAACTTAGAAGTAAGGCAATGCATTTAACAGATGGGGACAAGTTATTACCTTCATTGCTCTGAAAGGCAAGACTGAAACCTCAACTTATATGTTGGGCAATAAGGCTTCTTAACACTTACTAATATTAATGTCCAGATTAATCTTATCAGACCAGTCATAGGCAGTAGCCAAATTTTTTCCTATAAGATTGGTGGAGAGGACAAGAATTTGTATGAATCCAGGGCACCATCATATCATAGTTAATTCAGGTATGGAGTATGATCAAACATTGTGAGGCATCGCCACTGAGCCGACATGGGCAGATGTGTCCTGAAGAAGGGATAAAATGGACCTGAAGCAGACACTGGGGAAGGACTAGGGCAGGATGGAGGAGACATCAGACAGTAACCTCTAGATCCTGCAAAACTGAATCTAGTGTAAATGCAAGGCTAGCAAGGACAAGTGATTGAAGACAGAAGAAGGGAGGGAAAAGCTATCTTATAGGCTCAGGTTTTATTAGAGGTTTGAACATAACATCTATGGAACATGATTGCTCTGTGTTTCATACAAGACTGAATAATTATTTATTTTATAACCCCTTCAATATGTAAGTGACCAACTCAAGAATGAATAAAAAAGGAAATGAGAGAGATAAAATAAATAAAACAACCCAAATTTATAAGAAAAACAAATTTGAAATATGTGTTAAACTTTGGAACAACTTTATGGCAGGCTTGTGGAAAGAGTGCTACATTAGAGCTCAGGAAACCTCTGCTCATGGTTTAGTTTATCTACTAGATAGCTGTGTGGTCTTAGTCAATAACCTTAGCTACTATATTCTGAAGCTTGCTCTCTCTACCTTTATTTATTTATTTTTTAATATAAAAATTAGCCTAATTGATCTTTATGCAATTATCATATCCTATGATTTTAGATACTGTTTAACACATCTCTAATATAAAGTAATACCATAATAGTGAATCTTAGCACATTTCTACTCATGTTAATAACTTGACTAAATTCGGTTTCTCTGTATACCTAATTTATAGTAGCCTACATTCAAATCAGTGTCCATTTCTAAATTGGAACACATCTATATTTCTGCAAAATATTTCTTCTTTTTTTTTAAGGTAATCATTTATTTTATTTTTAACTTTACAATATTGTATTGGTTTTGACATACATCAGTATGAAAAATATTTATTCTTAAGAAGACCTAATTAAATGGTCAAAAAAGTAAAAATAGTCAAAATTTAAAACAAATAACCTATTTTGATGCCCTGTAAAATTCTGTCTATTAAATCACTTATAAATAACTTATACATTTATCTTTCTCTCTTGAGTTTCCTATGCCCTTGCAAGTCAGAGAACCAAGGCATTGTAAAACATCTGTTTCAGTTCAGTTCAGTCACTCATTTGTGTCTGACTCTTTGCAACCCCATGAGTCGCAGCACGCCAGGCCTCCCTGTCATTCACCAACTCCCGGAGTTCACTCAGACTCACGTCCATTGAGTCAGTGATGCCATCCAGCCATCTCATCCTCTGTCATTCCCTTCTCCTCCTGCCCCCAATCCCTCCCAGAATCAGACTCTTTTCCACTGAGTCAACTCTTCACATGAGGTGGCCGAAGTACTGGAGTTTCAGCTTTAGCATCATTCCTTCCAAAGAAATCCCAGGGCTGATCTTCAGAATGGACTGGTTGATCTCCTTGCAGTCCAAGGGACTCTCTAGAATCTTCTCCAACACCACAGTTCAAAAGCATCAATTCTTCGGCACTCAGCTTTCTTCACAGTCCAACTCTCACATCCATACACGGCCACTGGAAAAACCATAGCCTTGACTAGACGGACCTCTGTTGGCAAGGTAATGTCTCTGCTTTTGAATATGCTATCTAGGTTGGTCATAACTTAGAAGAAATGGAGTAGCCATCATGGTCAACAAAAGAGTCTGAAATGCAGTACTTGGATGCAATCTTAAAAACGACAGAATGATCTCTGTTCATTTCCAAGGCAAACCATTCAATATCACAGTAATCGAAGTCTATGCCCCAACCAGTAACACTGAAGAAGCTCAAGTTGAACGGTTCTATGAAGACCTACAAGACCTTTTAGAACTAACACCCAAAAAAGATGTCCTTTTCATTATAGCAGACTGGAATGCAAAAGTAAGAAGTCAAGAAACACCTGGAGTAACAGGCAAATTGGCCTTGGAATACAGAATGAAGCATGGAAAGGCTAATAGAGTCTTGCCAAGAGAACACACTGGTCATAGCAAACACCCTCTTCCAACAACACAAGAGAAGATTCTACACATGGACATCACTAGATGGTCAACACCAAAATCAGATTGATTATGTTCTTTGCCGCCAAAGATGGAGAAGCTCTATACAGTCAGCAAAAACAAGACCAGGAGCTGACTGTGGCTCAGATCATGAACTCCTTATTGCCAAATTCAGACTGAAATTGAAGAAAGTAGGGAAAACCACTAGACCATTCAGGTATGACCTAAATCAAATCCCTTCTGATTATACAGTGGAAGTGAGAAATAGATTTAAGGGACTAGATCTGATAGATAGAGTGCCTGATGAACTATGGATGGAGGTTTGTGACATTGTACAGGAGACAGGGATCAAGACCATCCCCATGGAAAAGAAATGCAAAAAAGCAAAATGGCTGTCTGGGTAGGCCTTATAGGCCTTACAAATAGCTGTAAAAAGAAGAGAAGTGAAAAGCAAAGGAGAAAAGGAAAGATATAAGCATCTGAATGGAAAGTTCCAAAGAATAGCAAGAGGAGATAAGAAGGCCTTCAGCGATCAATGCAAAGAAATAGAGGAAAACAGCATAATGGGAAAGACTAGAGATCTCTTCAAGAAAATTAGAGATACCAAGGGAACATTTCATGCAAAGATGGGCTTGATAAAGGACAGAAATGGTATGGACCTAACAGAAGCAGAAGATATTAAGAAGAGGTGGCAAGAATACAAAGAAGAACTATACAAAAAAAGATCTTCATGACCAAGATAATCAAGATGGTGTGATCACTCACCTAGAACCAGACATCCTGGAATGTGAAGTCAAGTGGGCCTTAGAAAGCATCACTATGAACAAAGCTAGTGGTGGTGATGGAATTCCAGTTGAGCTATTTCAAATCCTGAAAGATGATGCTGTGAAAGTGCTGCACTCAATATGCCAGCAAATTTGGAAGACTCAGCAGTGGCCACAGGACTGGAAAAGGTCAGTTTTCATTCCAATCCCAAAGAGAGGCAATGCCAAAGAATACTCAAACTACTGCACGATTGCACTCATCTCACACGCTAGTCAAGTAATGCTCAAAATTCTCCAAGCTAGGCTTCAGCAATACATGAGCCGTGAACTTCCAGATATTCAAGCTGGTTTTAAGAAAGGCAGAGGAACCAGCGATCAAGTTGCCAACATACGTGGATCATTGAAAAAGCAAGAGAATTCCAGAAAAACATCTATTTCTGCTTTATTGACTATGCCAAAGTCTTTGACTGTGTGGATCACAAAAAACCGTGGAAAATTCTGAAAGAGATGGGAATACCAGACCACCTGACCTGCCTCTTGAGAAACCTATTTGTAGGCCAGGAAGCAACAGTTAGAACTGGACATGGAGCAACAGACTGGTTCCAAATAGGAAAAGGAGTATGTCAAGGCTGTTTATTGTCACCCTGCTGATTTAACTTATACACAGAATACATCATGAGATACACTGGGCTGGAAGAAGCACAAACTGGAATCCAGATTGCCAGAAGAAATATCAGTAGCCTCAGATATGCAGATGACACCACCCTTATGGCAGAAAGTGAAGAGGAACTAAAAAGCCTCTTGATGAAAGTAAAAGTGGAGAGTGAAAAAGTTGGCTTAAAGCTAAACATTCAGAAAACTAAGCTCATGGCATCTGGTCCCATCACTTCATGGGAAATAGATGGGGAAACAGCGGAAACAGTGTCAGACTTTATTTTTGGGGGCTCCAAAATCACTGCAGATGGTGATTGCAGCCATGAAATTAAAAGATGCTTATTCCTTGGAAGGAAAGTTATGACCAACCTCTTTTCGTTAGGTTCTTTAATTCCTACTTTTGCATAAGATGTGATTTTACCTCAGAAAAGTATAGTAAAACTTAGAATTATTAGAACTAGAGAGATTGATAAAATTATCAGTGTCATTGATATTGATTGATATCCAACAACAAAACCCCTTTGAGTTTACATGGACATTTCAATTTTAATATAAATGTGTTAGCTAATTAGGGTGCATTATTTAGATAAAGGGATAATTCAATTTCATTTATACATAAGGACATCTGTGTTCAAGATATTGTATTGAAGTATAAGTAGAGATAAACCGAATACACTGACCAGAAGTACATAGATGGATTGAGAAGAATGTATATCTTCAATTTATTAAATATTAATTAGTTGATTAGTCAATCACTGTTATTTAGTGCCTTTGTGAGTATCCTGTTCAACTTCCCAGCCATGTTTTCATTGCAACAAAAAGAAGCAAATCAAGCAATAACACAGGCAGGTGGGCCTGGGTCTTAAATGACTGTGTTTTCCACATACATGCTGTGTTACCTTCGGCGAGTTCATCTGTTTCTCTTAGCATTTGTGGAGATTATAAATACACAGGATCTAATACTGCATCTCACCTGATGGGTAGTCAGTAAACATTTCTTTTCTCCTACACTTCTCAGAGTCCATTACACAGCCTTTGTGGGACTTTTCTTTGAAGTGGAGACTACTTTTTGAGAAGGCAACACTTTTTTTATAATTAGCATTCTTCTCACAGACAAGCACTAATTATTTTTTAAACTATTTTTTTCTTATTTTTCTACCTTGTAGTAAAATCTAGCCTTTTGCTATCCATCTTTACCTGTTTCCATGTTTGTCTTCTGCACTTATAAATGATGTCCCCAAGTATCATTAAATTCTGGCACAGATCTGTGATAAAGTTGTCATTGGTCATTAAAAAATAAAAATTTAATGCAATGTATTTTTAAACTAAAATTTTAAGCTATTTAAAAATTTTTATTTGTTTTTAATCATTTGATTGGACTACGGTTGGTTTACAATGGTGCATTAGTTTTGGGTGCACAGCAAAGTGAATCAGTTTTACGTGTATGTATTTCTATTCTTTGTAGATTCTTATAATTCAGTGTTTCTTATGAAGCAAAATGTGTTAAACTTAAAGGACTGTCTTTTATTCCAAGGATACATAATTTGTAGATAGGGAATTGCTACTATTCTCTTACTAAAAGAACATCTAATTTATAACACTATGCCAGGTTTGTGTGTATGTGTATATATATATATATATATATATATATATATATAATATAAAGTTATGAGTCTGGCGGGCTACAGTCCACGGGGTCGCAAAGAGTAGGACATGACTGAGTGACCAAGCACAGCACAGCACATAGTTATGGCAAAACTTAACACTTGGAACCCTTTATCAGTCTCGCACTATTTGTTTTCCTCAGATCAGATCAGTCGCTCAGTCGTGTCCGACTCTTTGCGACACCATGAATCGCAGCACGCCAGGCCTCCCTGTCCATCACCAACTCCTGCAGTTCACTCAGACTCACGTCCATCGAGTCAGTGATGCCATCCAGCCATCTCATCCTCTGTCATCCCCTTCTCCTCCTGCCCCCAATCCCTCCCAGTATCAGAGTATTTTCCAATGAGTCAACTCTTTGCATGAGGTGGCCAAAGTACTGGAGTTTCAGCTTTAGCATCATCCGTTCCAAAGAAATCCCAGGGCTGATCTCCTTCAGAATGGACTGGTTGGATCTCCTTGCAGTCCAAGGGACTCTCAAGTGTCTTCTCCAACACCACAGTTCAAAAGCATCAATTCTTTGGCGCTTAGCCTTCTTCACAGGCCAACTCTCACATCCATACATGACTGCAGGAAAAACCATAGCCTTGACTAGATGAACCTTTGTTGGCAAAGTAATGTCTCTACTTTTGAATATGCTATCTAGGTTGGTCATAACTTTCCTTCCAAGGAGTAAGCGTCTTTTAATTTCATGGCTGCAGTCACCATCTGTAGTGATTTTGGAGCCCAGAAAAATAAAAAGTCTGACACTGTTTCCACTGTTTCCCCATCTATTTCCCATGAAGTGGTGGGACCGGATGCCATGATCTTCATTTTCTGAATGTTGAGCTTTAAGTCAACTTTTTCACTCTCCATTTTCACGTTCATCAACAAAGTTTTCCTAGTTAAAGAGAAAACTTCAGGAAGAAATAAACTGAAGATATCAAAAATTACCTTTAGTGACTATTGTGTCCTACAAATTCTTTCAAAATTAGAAGAGAAATACAGATTATAAAAAGTGCCCCTTCATATTGGAAAACAGAGTTTAGAATAAAAGCAAGCCTAATGACTGCATACATGCAATTATATATATATATATGCACACATATATGCATTGTTTATTGTATAGTTCTGATTATGCATGTTTAAATATATTGTGCATCTTTTTGTATGTGTTTATGTCTATTTGCATCCATAATCTTACTAACTGGGGTAGTGTTCTCCATGTGTAGTCTGCAGATCACTTGCATGCAAGGAACTAGGGGTTTGTGTAAAAAATTTAGATTCATCCTGAACCCCTTTTCAAAGTCGTTGATTCAGAAAATTTAGGAATCTATACTTGAGACAATTTCCTTAGCTGAACTTAAGTTTGAGTATTTTATATAAAATTATCCATTTAAAAATATATTTTGGAGCATTTCCATCTAAGCTCTTTTATGTATGATTTTTCGAAACTAAATCCTGTGTCTATCACTTAACATTGCATAAAAAAAAACATTGCATGACTGCCAAATCAATGTCAACTGATGGAACAGAACTGCGAACCCAGAAATAAACCCATGCATGTATAGGCAACTAATATTTGATGTGGGAGCCAAGAATACAGCATGAGAAAAGATAGTCTTTTCAGTAAATGGTGTTGAGAAATTAGATATTCATATATTAAAAGGTGAAACTAGAGCCTTATTTTATATCACTCTCAAAAATTAACTGAAGAGAGAGTAAAGACTTAACTGTAAGGCCAGAAACCATAAAAGTCTCAGAAGAAAGTACAGAAAAAATGATCCCTGACATGGGTCATGGTAATGATTTTTTTTGATATGACACATAAAACATAAGCAACAAAATAAAAAATAAACAAGAGAGACTGTATCAAACTGAAAGATTCTTCACAGCAAAGGAAACAATCAACAAAATGAAAAGACAATCTAACAACTGAGAGAAAATATATTCTCAAACCATATGTTTGATAAGGAATTAATATTGAAAAAGTATACAGAATTTACACAACTCAATAGCCAAAATAAATAATAATAACAAATTTAAATTATGCATTTTTCCAAGGAAAGTATAGGAATGGCCAAAAGGTACATGAAAAGCGTTCAAAATAGCTAACCATTTAGAAAATGAAAATGAAAATCACAGTGAGACAGCACCCTACACATGTTAGAATACCATCATCAAAAAGACAAAAGTTACAAACACTAGTGGATATGCTAGAGGATATGAGAAAAGGGAGCATTTGGCAACTGTTGGTGGAATTGTAAATTGGTATAACCACTATTCCACATGATGTAGCGATTCTACTTCAGGTAAAACATCCATAGGAGACATACACACCATGTCCAAGAAATATCTGCACCTCAGTGTTTATTAGCAGCATTATTTACAATAACCAAGACATGACAACTATTTTTATAACAACATGGATGAAACTTGAGGGCATTATTCTAAGTGAAATAAATCAGAGAGAGAAAGGAAAATATCATATAATCTTATTTATATATGGAAAATAAAAGATGGACAAACAAATATTCATAGAAAATATAATCAGATTTGTGGTTATGATAGGGGATGGAGGGTGGGGGAATTGTATGAACGTGGTCAAAAGGTACAAACTTCCAGTCACAATTAGATAAGTACTGAGGACAACATGATGAAATACAGTCAGCACTGCTACATGGAATATTTAAAAGTGTTCAAAGAGTAGATACCAAGAGTTCTCATCATAAGGAAAAAACTAATTTTGAGAGATGATGAGGTAATGAATGTAAGCTAAACTTATTTTGGTAATCATTTCACAGTATATGTGTTGTGTCCAATTGTGTCCAATTCTTTGTGACCCGATGGACTGTAGCCCACTAGGCTCCTCTGTCCATGGGATTCTACAGACAAGAATACTGGAGTGGGTTGCCATTTCCTATTCCAGGGGATCTTCCTGACCCAGAGATCAAACTTTCCTCTCTTATGTCTCCTGCATTGGCAGGAGGATTCTTCACCACTGTGCCATCTGGGAAACAAATATCTATATCTATATCTATCTATATCTATCTATATATATCTCTCAAGTATTTATGTACAATATGTGTAAGTCAAGTCATTATGCTGTGTACCTTAAACTTATATACAGTGCTGAAGTTCAATTATATGTCAGTAAAAATGGAAAAAGTGCTATCTGGGTGTCAAAAGAAAAAAAAATTCAGATTCTTCCTGTATTGCCTCTTTAGACACATTGAATTAGAACTTTCATGACTGTAGACCAGGAACATGCACTTTAGACCAGTTTCTTAGCTACACTCAAGTTTAAGAACACATGATGTAAAAGCATTTATTTAAAAATATATTCTAGAGTATTTCTGTCTAAAATCTATACATGTTTTTCAAAACTGTATTCTGTATCAATCACCTAGCATACACTTAAAATAGATAAAATCACATGAAGGACAGGTTACTGCAAACACCTTTTTTAAAGGCTGCATAATATCAACATGTGAAAATACTTTGATCAATAATTTTCATATTTTTTCAGCATTTATATTACTTTAAGGTTTTTGTTCTGTAAATAATGTTGGTATACGTATCTTCAAACAAATATATTTCCCACACTCTTGCCAGCACTATTTCCATTTTTCCAATATTTGCAATTTGAGAAACTAACATATTTACTTTTACCTTGACATCTTTGAATACATTTGTAGTGTTCACTATTATCATCATTGACATTTACTATTTGATGAAATCTTTGTGATCTTTACTATTTGTCCACTAATGTGTTGCTTTCCCCTTTAAAATTGAGGTACACAGCTATTATTTCATTTAAGATAATAATATTTTAATATAGTTGCAGCACTTCTTTGCTATTTTTTCTTTGAATTTTATTCATTTAGTTTTTTGAAAAGTATATTTTCTCTTTTTTTGTACAACACTTCTGCTTATTTCATTACATTTGTTCTTGACATGCATTGATACAAGCATTTGATAGATATTACATTTTTTAGTCTTCTGTGTACTTTGTGTGTGAATTTTTTCTTTTTGTTGAATTCGTTGGAATTTGTGAGAAGAGTATCATCAGCTCCTATGATGACCCACTGTGTTGTGATTCCATGAGAAAAATTCAGCATTGGTACCTTAAAGGCCCCTCATCAGCGTTCCTCCAAGAACCCGAGCCCCAGCATCAGGCAACCCTGGAAGCACAAGGGCTAGCAGTCCTGGGTGCATTGATCATATCCTTGGGAAGGCTAGCAGGTCAGAGAACTCCCAAGGGGAAGAAACCACCCAGGTCTGGTTCAGGCTCATGGCAGGCAAGGCACTGCCATCTCTAGAAGGTCAAAGAGGACTCAGGAAATTTTGAGGAAGCCCTTGGCAGTGTGTGGGGAGTTGCGGGAAGCAGATAATGCCTTAAGATGCAAGACTTGTTCTGCTCAAGGATAGAACTACAGACCAGTTGAGAATCATATACCAGACAGAACAACAATGATGAGGCTGTCGTTGGTGTGTTTTTTCTTGGGTTTGCTTTTCTAGAACAGCGTATCCTCCCAAGGGACTAAGAGTCTCATGGTCCCTCAAATCAAGCTCTTCATCCTACAATAAGTTAGGTTTCAGACTGTATTTTCATAAATGAAATATTTGTCATTATCATGAATCACTCAAAATATAGTCTAACTAAATGAGGCTAATGGTACATATCTGTTCAAGAGTACATAAAATTATGCATAAACACTGGGCTCTTGGTAACTCAGATGGTAATGAATCTGCTACAATGCAGGAGACCCGGGCTCAATCCCTGAGTGGGAAAAATCCCCTGGAAAAGGAAATGGCAACCCATTCCAGTATTCTTGCCTGGAAATCCCATGGACAGAGGAGTCTAATGGGCTATGGTCCATGGGGTCACAAGAGAGGTGCATGACTTACTGTTTCAGAAAGATGTATATCTACTTGAACAATTTCTGCCTCATGGTAAGCACTCAGAATTGTGTAGTTTCCTCCTAGGCCCAGTGGATAATTCCCCAGAAGCCACCTTGATAGAAAGCCAGTTGCTACTCATTCTCCGTCCCTCCTCTCCAATATAAGAAATTTCATTTGTTCTCCACCATGGAAAATATATTGGGTCAGTTGTAAAGTAAGTGAATCTGATTGAGACCCAATGAACAACTTCTTTTATTATTTAATTGAACTTTCTGAAGCATAGATTGTGCAAATATTCTATGACCATTTTGAAGAATGTTGTTTTAAACAATGTGTAATGATTGATGATGAGTATGTACTCAGTCATATCCGACTCTTTGCGACCCCATGGACTGTAGCCCTCCAAACTCCTCTGTCCATGGAATTCTCCAGGCAAGAATACTGGAGTGGGTTACCATTTCCTTCTCCAGCGGATCTTCCCCACCCAGAGACTGAAGATATATGGACATGAAAACAACTATGTTTGGAAGACAGAAATATAAGTAATCACTTTCTTCCCTTTAAATCATTTTTGGAAACTATTTTTAAAATTAAAAAATAAAATTAAAACATATATACATTCTATAAAGATATTTCAATGATATTACCTCTTACAAAAGAGAAAGAAGAATTTTTCCCTTAAAATTTTAAAGGCATGTGTAGCCAACAGTCCTGGAAATTCCAATATTTCTTCTTTACTGATTGCCTTACTATCCCTCCCATATCCTTCTGTGCCAACAGCAGACTGCCTCTTCTTTTATGTAATAACTGAAGCATATTTCTGGGGTTGCTGATATGAGAGGGTTTTTTCACTTTAATTTTTCTCTCTATTTCTCTCATTTCAATAGTTTCTTTACTCACTGCTCATGAAGGTTTCTATGATAATCTCGGCCATGGGGTTTAAAAAATGACAACAGTTTGCAGACTTTGAAATGGGATCATGTGAAGTTTTTATAATTAGGAGATGGCAGAGAGGTCGTCTATCAGAAGGAAAAAAAACAGATCTCTGCTTGAAGCTGTGCAATTGGGGAAATAAAGAATTGATGCTGCCAAGAGTGAAGTGTGTGAAAATATTCTCAAAATCCATTTTGTAACCCCTCTGGATCAATTTACTAGTTCCTAGTTACCAGGCCACTCAGACCATCATTCTCATCTGTAAAATAGCATGAGTTTTTATGTTCAGTCTAACACTAGTGGCTGTTGGGAGGATGAAAGAAGATAAAGCATTTAATACAGATCTGCAGTCTCGCAGGGACTTCAAAAGGAAAGGGATAGATCTTTCTAGTTCTAAACTATCCCTCCAAACATAGCCAGCATATTGATAGCACACACTGGTTGAAGGTTAAGGACTCCTGACTTCTGTCTCTGCTTGACTGAAAGGAAATAATGAACAAGAACAGGATCTGACTAGGAGAGAGATTCTTGGAACCAGTTTTGTGGGGGCAGGTGAGCCAGCTGATGGCTCTACCAGATCGAATTAATTACAGTGTTGATTTCTCTATCAACAAATAAAAAATGACATCTTGCAGTCCAGGTTTATGTCCCTGAGAAACACGCTTATTTTATAATGTATAAACATTATAGAGTACTTACTTGGTCTAAACCAAGCAGTGCCAAAACCTGCCGTCCAAAAAATGCTGTTGGAACTGTTAATGTTGGCAAAATGATCACTATGTGAATGGATCTGTCTGTTAAATAGACTTTGTAGAGGGGAATCCTAAAATCCCAGTGTTCTTCATGCATACTAAAAGAAAATGTCTATCAATACCATTATTTTTCACAGGGAAATAGAATTATTGAGTCTCAGTGAAGAAATCGAATACATTGTGCTTCTGGTCAGTGTGCTTTGATTTACTGCTTGTGTGATAAATTAAATGACATCAATTGTTATTTGTCTCATAGAGCTATCATTCAATAATCAGCACCATTAGTCCACCTCAATTCTTATATGCAATTTTTGAAAAACAAAATTGATCCAGGCACGTAATTTAAAAGTTGAATAATCAGAAGTTATGAGTACACATACTATAGTAACATGGCCCTATGATTGGATATGGGGAGAGGGTTGAGGTATATAGTTTACATGTTATTATCTCCTCTAAGATTTAGTAGAAACTTTCCTTGAGTCAGACATTGAGATCTGTTCTAAGATATTTGGCAGGGGTCTGTTCTATTATATCTCCAAATTGCCATATCAGTCAGCTAACTCATTTAGTCATGTCCAACTCTTTGAGACCCCATGGACCAGAAGCATGCCAGGCTTCCCTGTCCATCATCAACTCCTGGAGCTTGCTCAAACTCATGTTCATTAAGTCAGTGATGTCATCCAACCAACGCATCCTTTACCCTCCCCTTCACCTCCTGCCTTCAATGTTTCCCAGCATCAGTCTTTTCCAGTGAATATACCCATTCATTCAGTTGCCACTTGACAGGTCTTTATTGGACATTTGCATTTGTATACTTATTGGAAGTAGAATTTTGGCTTGGAATTGGAGATCGGTTGTATGATCAATTTCTTGAGAACAGAAGCAGTGGCTTGTGCAGCTTTACATCTGTAGCAGATAGCAATGTCTTTTGCACCTAATAGGAATTCAGTGCTTATTAGTTTAATTAAATTGACAGGAGGGCCTGATAAGGTTTACGTGTTAATTTTTTTTAAAGGATAGCACACCATAATAATTGCTTTTTGTCTTCTACCAAGAATTGCATTCATAGAGAAATACACTATCTATCTCTGAATGGTAAGAATGGACAGAGGATAGTATATGTGGCTGAGTCAGGGAAGAAGGAAGAATGATTGACATTGTTGAATGCCTCCTTTGTCCTGGGATCTTCCCAGGTGGCACGGTGGTAAAGAATCCATCTGTCAGTGCTGGAGATGCTAGAGAAAACAGGGTTCAATGCCTGGGTCGAGAAGATCCCCTTGAGAAGGAAATGGCAACCTGCTCCAGTATTCTTGCCTGGAAAGTTCCATGGACAGGGGAGTCCAGCGAGCTACCATCCATGGGGTTGCAAAGAGCCAGACACAACTGAGTGACTGAAGACATATAACTTTCTATGTCCTGGGCCCTGGATGATGCTGGGCTTGATACTACGTTTCCTTCTTCCCTTATGTAGACATTGAGATATGCCCTGGGATATTTGGTAGGGGCATTTTATTGCATCTTCAAATCACCCTTCTTTGGGCCACACTGACCCCTCACTTTGGACATTTTTGTTCATTTACTCTGTGCTTATAAGCTCCTGTTATAAACCAAACTCTATGTCGTGCGTTGTTTGTGACTTGGTCCTTAATTACTTCTCCACTTTTACTGTGTCAGTTTTTGCCTATTTAAACTTAATTAGCCACCCAGACCTTTGGTCACTTTTTCCAATGTATCAAATCATTGTCCATGTTAAGATGTTGTACATGCTGTTTCTTCTTGGAACATGAACTTCTCCTTGTGAGGGTAGTTGCTTTGTCATTTTTTATTTCATCTAAAATGTAATTTTACATCAAAGAGGTAATCTATTGATATTATCAAGAATTCCCATTACTTTTTATTACAGTCACTAATTTAATGACTTCTTGGAAATTACTGAGCAAAAATGTTTACCTTATTTTTCATTTTAATATTTTTTGACTGTCATTTACTCTCACCATCCTTACTTCCCAAAACATAAGCACCATGAGGGCAGGTATATAAAAGACTTGGTGATAATACTTGAGGATAATTTCTGGCATGTAGTAGAAGGCTGTGCCTGAGTGAATAACAAAGTGACTGAGTGAATGAGTGCAAGACGTGTAAGACAGTCCCTGCTCTCAGAATCTCATGATTTACTGCAGACTAAGTCACTTGAAAAGGAGAAATAATGACCTAAGATATAAGGTATAAGACAGAGATTCACAGATGCGCAGTGAAGGGTACCAAAATCCAGAGTTGGAAAGTCAGTGTTAAGAGTACAAAGCTGACTTCAAAAGTCTAAGTCTGAATTTTCAAGTAAAAGATTCAGAATACTTATATATATTTACAGTTAAATGTTAGCAAGTGTTGCTACAGACTGAATTGTGTCCCTCCAAAATACACGTTAAAGTCCTAAACTCCAGGGTGACTGTATTTGGCGTGAAGGCCTTTACGAGATATTTACGGTTAAATGAGGTTATAAGGACGTGCTCAGTCATGTCCAACTTTTTGCGACCACATGGACTGTAACCCACAAGCCTCCTCTGTCCTTGTGAATTTTCAAGCAAGAATATTGGAATGGGTTGCCATTTCCTCCTCCAGGGGATCTTCCTGACCCAGGGATTGAACCCGCGTCTCCTGTCTCCTGCATCTCCTGCATTGGCAAGTGGATTCTTTACCGCTTGAGCCACTTGGGAAGCCCATGAGGTTATAAGGATGGCATATTAATTCTATTGAATTGGCCACCCCATAAAAAAAGAGAGAGTGATATCTCACTTTACCAGCTTAGAGGAAAGGCCATGTGAGAGCAAGTGGCCTTCTGCAAACCAGGAAAAGAGCTTTCACCATCAACCAACCTTCCCAGACCTCAATCTGGGATTTCCAGCTTCCACAACTGTGAGAAATAAATTTCTGTGGTTTAAGCCACCCAATCTGTGGCATTTTGATATGGCAGCCTAAGCAGATTAGTCCAAGAATAAACCTAAGAGATTTCTTAATTAAAATTTCTTCACTAATATTTCTTAATCTATGCTGAGCCTGAACAAGGTTCCTTTTCATTCATTTGTTTTAGCTTTATTTTTATTCCTTGTTCCTGAGAGTTTAATTATCTTTCCCATATATCCTTGCACTATAACTTGCCTCAAATGTCACTGGGAAACACATTACTTTATTATTATTTTTTAAATTAATTTATTTAATTATTTTACTTTACAATATTGTATTGGTTTTGCCATACATTGACTTGAATCTGCCATAGGTGTACATGTGTTCCCCATCCTGAACCCTCCTCCCACCTCCCTCCCCAACCCACCCCTCTGGGTCATTCCAGTGCACCAGCTCCGAGAACCCTGTATCATGCATCGAACCTGGACTGGCGATTTGTTTCACATATGATAATATACACGTTTCAAGGACATTCTCCCAAATCATCCCGCCCTCGCCCTCTCCCACAGAGTCCAAAAGACTGTTCAATACATCTGTGTCTCTTTTGCTGTCTCGCATACAGGGTTATCGTTATCATCTTTCTAAATTCCATGTATATGCATTAGTATACTGTATTGGTATAAGTAAATAATAAATAAGTATGCGATAAAGCTCCTCTCACCTTAAACACTAATAGTCTGCAATTTATTTATTTTTTTGGCAACCATTCTGAGTCAAAGGAGAAGACTATGCATTGACTGCTGTCTTTATCGTTTGCTTGTTTTTAGCGTTCTTCCTGCCTTTGGCAATATTAAACCTTTAGCTCTAGGCGAGCTATAATGCAAATTGATTTTATTTGTGAGAACAGTGCAGCTGAAATTGACTAGTTCACTATTCTGTAGTATGCTTTCTCCTTTATGGCTGCTTTATAATTCGTATTAGCATTGTTTGGCTTCTAAATCTAAGTCATTGTTCAGGAATACCTAGAGGTTTATCAGACAGCACCAGGTTCCTCAAGTGAGAGTTGGGGATTCTCCTTTTCAGGGGCATAACCAGTAGGAAAAAGGGCAATATTCTTCTCTGTGAGCTTCAAAAACCTGACCGTATTAAGAAATTTTTCTGATAAAAGTCACTTATGTAAAGAAAGCTGAGAATTCCTCACCTGGCCAGAAATTCAGTTTGAAACCTAGTCCTGCTAAAACTGAGTTCCTCAGCTGAGTTTGTGATTAACTTCTCTATTCAAAACTTCCTTTCTTGTCTCACACCTGGTTCCCTCAACCTCCAGGGGTATTATTAACCCAAGTCCATGTACCCGAGACACAGTGAGGCCAAACTCAAATGTCAGAGTTCAGAGTGGAGAAAAGTTTATCAAAGCATGGCCAAGCAAGAAGAGGCTTCCCTGGAGGCTCAGCGTTAAAAATTCCGCTTGCCAATGCAGAAGAAGCAGGTTTGATTCCTTGGAGAAGAAAATGCAACCCACTCCATTATTCTTGCCTGGGAAATCCCATGGACAGAGGAGCCTGGCGAGCTACTGTCCATGGGGTTGCAAAGTGTTGGATACAACTTAAGGGCTAAACAACAACAATAAATGCAGGGAGATGGGTGGCTTATGGTTCAACAGCACCAAACTCCCCTCCCTGCCTCATGGGTTTCCACAAAGCACTTTTACAAGTAAGATAAGGGAGGAGGGGTCACTGCATCTGTGACCCACTGGTGCACAGTTTTCTGATTTCCTGTTGGTGAGGTTAACAGAGTGGCATTGCAGAGGGAAACATTACCAGTCAGTAGGCCCCAGGAGGAGGCCTGGGGCTATGTGCTCATGGTTATCAGGTAGCTAACATCTTCCATTTGTTTTAGGGGATGATGATTTAAATCTGCAAAACAACTCAGGAAATGTACATCAAATATTATTACTTAGGTATTTCAGGGAGAAGCTAAAGGAGAAGATATGGGGGATGGCCTATACTGGGAAGGCCCCATATGGTCCTGCTGGGTAACAGTATCAAAGAGAAAGAGAGAATGAAACCTATCAAGAATAAACTGTTGGTAATCTTGGGTACAAAAGCTTCTCTGTCTCCCTCTTTCTTTCTTTCTTTGTTTAAGACTTTATTGAATTTTTTACAATATTGCTTCCGTTTTATGTTTTGTTTTTTTGGCCACATGGCATGTGGGATCTTAGCTTCCCGACAGTGGATTGAACCAGCATCTCTTGCATTAGAAGACAAAGTCTTATCCATTGGAGCATCACGAAAATCACCCCTGTTTCTTGTTTATAGAAAAAAAAATTTAGTGTCCTAAGTCTTCCTTGAGCTCCAATGAAGAGGCTCCTACAGTTATCAGTTAGGGAAGTGAGGGGATGCAAAAACAAAGGAGAAGCAGTTAAGCAGAAGATGTAATGATAATAATCCAGCAACAAAACTGAGTCCTAGTTTCTCCTCAAGGGATATCACAGCAATTTGATGGATAGCTGCGTTGTTCTTCAAGATCTAAGACCCTTTCCTCCCCAGGTGGATGATGGTGACCATATGCTGAACACAAACACATTGACTCCAGACTGATGGGAACCAGAAGGTTAATGGTAAGAGATTCCTGAAATACCACCTGCTGCCTACCACCAAACAGTGTGAAAAAAGTCTTGAATCCTGCAATTCATCACCTCCAATGTTGTCTTTAAAAATGCCCCCTGAAAGCTATTGGGGAGTTTGGGTCTTCTGAGCATGAGCTTCTTGTTCTCCTTTCTGGGTCATTCAATAAATGCTTGTACTTCTCTTTAACAACTGCTGTCAGTAAATTGCTTTGCTGTGTGATGGGTGAGCAAATTCAACTTCAGTTTGTTAACAAATTCAACCAGTGGTATGGTAACAGAGGAAAAAGTAAATTTCCATAAATTTTGTGTACCATTTCTTCAGTGCATTCTTAAATTTTAAATTAAAAAAATTAGAAGTTCTACTTCTTGAGATAACCCATTGCATAATTGGTGGATGGAGCACAAATGTTTAGGCAGAAGAGGCAAATAAAAAGTATATCTTACACAAGCTACTTATGCATGCTAAGCCTAATTTCCCACATCTGGAATGCAAAGATGCTTATAATACCTAGGGAAGAGATGAATCAGTATATGAGATAATTCATGTCAGCTACAGGGAATTTGCTTGCCAAGAAGGAGACCCAATCAAGAGATGTGGGTTCAATCCTTAGGTTGGGAAGATCTGCTAGAGTAGAAAAAGGTAACCCACTCCAGCAGTCTTGCCTGGAAAATCCCTTGCACAGAAGAGCCTGGAGGTCTACAGTTTAAGCATTCACAAAAGACTTAGTGACTAAACAATAACAACATGTAATAAACACATTTCAAATACTCCAAAATGCTCCTATCAATATTAAAAATATACAAATAGTTCTGATTCTGAAGTTATTATATTGCTATCACTGGATATGCCATTTATCTGAGTTTTAGTCTGCATGTATAAAATTGGGATTATAAGGCATGCTATACATATTTCTCAGGGATCTGAAAATAAAGTAGCTTAGCTTCTTGGTGGCTCAGAGGGTAAAGAATCTGCCTGCAATGCAGGAGACACAGATTCAATCCCTGTGTCGGGAAGATCCATTGGAGAAGGGAATGGCTACCCATTGCTGTATTCTTGCATGGAGAATTCCATGGACAGAGGAGTCTGGCAAGCTAAAGTCCATGGTGTCACAAAGAGTCAGACACAACTAAGCGACTAACACTATATTACTACACTAGCTGTTTGTTAATGTGATGTGGTATTTTGATGATTAACTCTACATGTCAACTTGGCTGGGCACAGTGCTCAGATATGTGGTCAAACATTATTCAGGATATTTTGGTGAGAGTATTTTTTGAATGACTTTAGTATTTTAATCAGTGGACTTTGAGTAAAACAGATTGCCCTTCATAATGTGCATGGGCTTTATCCAATCAGTTGAAAACTTGAATGAAACAAAAGACTGACCTTCCCTCCCCACTATGATACCTCTGGCAAGATAAAATTCTGTTAACAGAGGACCTTTGAAGTTGAACCACAGATATTTTGGACTATTAGCTTCTATAGGAATGTGAACTAGTTACTTAAAATTTCTGTATACACATTCTATTGGTTCTACTTCTCTGGAGAATACTGACTAAAATATATATGAATTGATTTATTTAAACAGCTATAAAATATTTATCAAATATTTCATGTATGCCACACAATATTCTAAGCAATAGGGATATAGCAAATGATATAGAGAAGTCCTTGACATCATGGAGCTTATATATTTGGGTGGGAAAGACAAACAAGGAGAAAGACAGCATATTTTCATGTAGGAATAAGTGTTATGGAAGAAAGGATACAAGGAAAAATGATCAAGAGTGCATGAAAATGAAAGTGAAGTTGTTCAGTTGTGTCTGACTCTTTGCGACCCCATGTAGCCTATCAGGGTCCTCTGTCCATGGGATTCTCAAGGCAAGAATACTGGAGTGGGTTGCCATTTCCTTCTCCAGGGGATCTTCCCAACCGAGGGATCGAACCCAGGTTTCCCGCATTGCAGGCAGACACTTTACCATCTGAGCCACCAGGGAAGATCTCCATGGAAGAAATGATATGGAAAGAAAGGATACAAGGAAAAATAATCGAGAGTGCATAGTGATCCTCTAAAACAGAAAGCACCTGATGTCATTTGCCAGTCCCTTCACATCCACTCCCCCACCCCATCCTGTCCTTACCCTACTCTTGGCTTTGGAAGGAGTTTGACTCAGGAAGACTACATTGCTTGGTGACATAAGACTTCTTGATAACTGGCATCCTATAGAGATTGAAAGACCCTGATGTTGGGAAAGATTGAAGGCAGGAGGAGAAGGGATGACAGGGGATGTGATAGTTGGATGGCATTACTGACTCAATGGACATGAGTTGGAGCAAGCTCCAGGAGTTATTGATGGACAGGGAAGCCTGGCATGCTGCAGTATGTGGGGTTGCAAAGAGTTAGACATGACGACTTCAATTCAGGTGACTGAGCTGAACTGAACTCACAGGCTGAAAGAAGGTGAAATCTGTTCCCTGCAAGGTGACTTTGGGCTGGCTTTGTCTTTGGTTATATGTTACTGTTTCTAGGACTCTACACTGCTGTCCATTCTGGCTTCTGATAACTGTTACTGCTCTGCACTATAACTAGGGTTTCCCTATACCTATGTGTTTATAAATAGTCTCCTTGAAAATACATTCTCAAATTGTTCTGTTCTGAGTATGTTGTTTGTGTCCTATTGGTATCTGACTGATACAAAGATATCACAGAAGGTCTCATGAGAGATGATCTTAAATTAAGCTGAGGCCAACATGCTGAAAAGGAGCTAGCTCTGAAAATATTTGGAAGACTATTTCAGGTAGAAAGAAGAGCAAGGGCAGATGTCCTTGACATAGAGACAAATATGATGTGTAAAGACAGGAAGGAGGTAGATGTGGCTGGTGTGTTGAGTCTGGGGTCCCCAACCTCAAGGATCTAGGCCTGATGATCTGAAATGGAACTGATGCAGTAGTAATAGAAATGAAGTGCACTATGTAATGAGCTTGAATCATTCTGAAACTACCCCCACTCCACCCCCAGTCTGCAGAAAAATTGTCTTCCCCCAAACTGGTCCCTGTTGCCAAAAAGGGGACTGTTGTGAGTGACAAAGAGAATGTGGGAGGTGGTCAGAATAGTAAGTAGTGACATATATATTAGCTGGAGTAAACAAGGTGAAAGCCTCTCAAATGTTTGAAACAGATGAGTAGAGCAGTATGAATACTCCTTTTATAGTATACCTCTGCCTTGGGTTGAAGAAGAACTCTCCAAAGTATGTGGACGCCCTGAAACCTGTGAATACTACCTTTTGGTAATTTGGAAAAAGAGTGTTTGCAGATGTCATGACATTAGATGGCTTGAGATAAGATTTTCCTGGATTATCTAGGTGTGCTCTAAATCCAAAGACTCGTGTCCTTGTAAGAGAAAGGCAGAGGGAGATCTGAGATATACAGAGAAGGAGGATGTAAAGATGAAAGCAGAGATTGGAATGATGCCATAAATCACAGAAGCCAAGCATTTCCCATAGCCAGAAGCTGGAGGAAGCAAGAAGGCAGTGATTCTCCTCAAGAACCTCCAGAGGAACCATGACCCTACTGAAGCCTGATTTCAGACTTCTGGCCTCCACAGCTGTGAGAATACCTTACTGGCAGTTATAGCAGCCTCAGAAAGCTAATTCCACCTCCATGAAACTTCATATAACTCACTCTAAGTAGTAACCTTAAATTTGTTTTACCCCTGGCTTCTCTCTGTTGCCTTCAAGTAGCCTGGGCTCCCAAGAGCATTTAAAATGAATGCCTACCAAGGGGCAAGGCTTCCCTGGTGGCGCTAGTGGTGAAGAACTTGCCTGCCAACGCAGGAGACATAAGAGATGCAGGTTTGATCCCTAAGTGGGGAAGATTCCTTGAGGAAGGGAATGGAACTTCACTCCAGTATTCTTGCCTGGAAAATTCCATGGGCAGAAGAGCCTGACAGGTCACAGGCCATGGTGTCTCAAAGAGTCAGACATGACTGAGGGACCAAGCTCATCAAGAGGCAGTTTTACTTATTCCAGCCTGTTTATCCCAGTTTTACTTGTTTTTATAATTATTTAATAATGCAGTTCAGCTTTATGTAGATCAATGGAATATAAATATGCATAGCTACTTGCATAAGAGTAGAGTTACGAATAGATTTAAAACTCATATGGCGACATCACATGGGCAAATCACACTCGGTTTTCTGAAGGGATAAAAGAAGCAGCCCAGTGTAATCAGGGGAAGAGGAGAATAAAAAATAGATCATTAGATGACAGATGGAGGTTCAAGATTTGGGGCTTCAAAATTCTCACAAGGAGATAGAGCGTTGTTGACTATATCTTGAGAATAAATGAGCAGGTTATCTGAAAAACAAAACACAACAGCAGTCTTCTCATGGATCTGGTCTTACAAACATAAACTAACATAAATTCTGCTTATGATAAGGGCTAGACATACATCCAAGATGCTATCATTTGGACAAGGGGCACCTTTACATTCTTTGGGTTGGTTTCTCTGAAGGTAAGTTAGATTCCTCAAAATTCCTCAGAGCTTTTAAGAGTTGAGCTAACAAGTTCTTGGTCTTTGGGTTTATTGTACAGAATTCCAGAAAATGAATGAGAAAATCAATCAACCAACTAACCAACCCACTAACCAATAAAATAGAAAGAAATCTAACAGGAAACTATAACAAAAGACTCTTGAGAGTCATCATTTCTGTGAAAACTAAGCTGTGTGTCTTGGAATAACTTATAAAAGGAAAGCTGATTAAAATATATAAATGTCAAATGATGTATTAATGAGACAATTGTAAACTACAGAAAAAATATTTTAAAAGTTTAATTAGATTCTAATCACACATTGTTTTGAAAGTGTCTTTACATTCGGATTCACTTTAAAGAAACTTATACTGGAAATTATAGATGATTCACTGTGGGTGTGGCTTATACAGGAAAGAAGAAGCAGAACTCTAGCAGGAATCTGGACTCTGGGGAAAAGTGTTCAGTCTATGACATAAGACTAGTGAAAGTATGTACATTAGTAGTTTCAAGTCAGAATAAAATTTATGTACAAGTTATGTATGTATCACTTATATCATTAATAAAAATTCATAATTTTATACATTAATAAAACATTTTTGAGCCTGTCAGTACTGACAAATTTTGGGGTTATGAACACTTGGAGTTTTTTATTTTGAAATGCATCACACTTTTTTCTCCCTCCATGTCTCTTAATCACCCAACCCACTACCCAAGTCTGCCTCAAAAAGGAAAAAAAAAAAAAAAAAGACAATAGCCTAACACCTACCATACTGCCTACTGCAAAGTAAGGTCCAATTAATGTTATTACTTTAAACTGATTTGGGCATTGAGTATCAGATTTGTTAAGTCAATCATTTCCTATTTGTTGCGAGAATTTTTCTTTTCTTTTTTTTTTGAGGTTTCCTGACCTTTCAGTCAATTTAAAAGTGATTCAAGTCAAAGCCAAGGCTAATGAACAAGAGTTGTGATCTGGTTAGAAAATGCTGATTGGAATTCATTTGATAATGGTGAATTAAAATAGTAGGACGGCATTTCCTGTTTTGCTCACAAGTGGAATCTGAATGTCATTGTGACCTGAAGAAATTAAAATTTAAAAAGTGGGTGCAAATAGGTGTTTGCATTTTTCCAGTAAGTTCTCAAAAAAGTAAGAGTTTCATCTATTTATTTAATAAACTGGTATATTTTCTTGAGTACTCACTTCTTGTCAGGCACTGAAAGTAAATGCCAAGAGTAATTTTATTTAATGAGGCCGTATAAGCTCTGGGGCTTCCCTGATAGCTCAGCTGGCAAGGAACCTGCCTGCAATGCAGGAGACTCTAGTTTGATTTCTGGGTTGGGAAGATCCGCTGGAGGAGGGATAGGCTACCCACTCCAATATTCTTGGACTCCCCTTGTGGTTCAGCTGGTAAAGAATCTGCCTGCAATGTGAGAGACCTGGGTTCGATCCCCGGGATGGGAAGATCACCTGGAAAAGGGAAAGGCTACCCACTCCAGTATTCTGGCCTGGAGAATTCCAGGGACTGTATAGTCCATGGGGTCACAAGGAGTTGGACACCGCTGAGAGACTTTCACTATAAGCTCTGATCATGCCTCGAAACAGCATGAACTATGGTATCTGGGAGACCAAACGGGAATTTCATCCCTAATCTGGTGAAAAGTACTGAGCACCTAATGTGTGCCAGTTGCTGCCTTTAGCACTTTACTAGTTTTCCTTTTCATTCTTCACTTAAATTCCTTGAGGCAGAAAATGTCATTGTACCATTTTCCTGAGAAGATACAGAAGCACAACGATTAATAATTTCTTAGCTCTGATAAGTGAGAGAGACTTGATTTAAACCTAGGCCAACTCTAGAAACTTTGCTTACAAATCTAGTTTCCTTTTTCCAGGGTTTTATTTATATGTTGACCTGATATGTTTTATACTGGTTTTTTAGTTTCCTCAAACGTAAACTGGGGAAATGAAAAGTTGTGTGCAAATTAAAGAAGCTTGTTAGTGACCTGGATCTAAATCAAAGCAAACAAAGAAAACCAATGCCTCCTCTTATACAGATGCTGCTGCTGCTGCTAAGTTGCTTCAGTTGTGTCCGCAACTCAACAAGCTGAACTAAGTGATGCAGACCAGGGAGTAAGTGGTTGTTGTTGCTGTTGTTTGGTCACTAAGTCCTGTCCTACACTTCACTTTTGTCACCTCAAGGCATATTGTAGCCTTCCAGGATCCTCTCTCCATGGGCAAGAATACTGGAGTGGGTTACCATTTCCTCCTCCAGGGGATCTTCCCAACTCACTGATCAAACCCATGTCTCCTGCATTGGCGAGCGGATTCTCTACCACTGAGCCACTTAGAGCTCTACAAATCCTTTGCGGTGTGACATTTCGATCTTAATATACCCATAGGGATCACCCTTATGTTGTGAACACAGTATGTGTTCAGTAAATGCTTAGGAAATCCAACTATTTAAAACCATCCTGATCCTCCAATGTATTTTGTGTCATTTTCATTTACATTCATATGCATTCATATATTCTGAGGTTTACTCAAAATTGTTTTGTAATCTTACCTCATATATGCAAATTTATTAAAAACATGGAGCTTCTAAGTCAATCTTCAGTCACAGTTGGCATTTATGTTGTCACAGTGTTTATTTTATCCTTTAAGGTTACAATAGAGTTTTCATTTTTTTAAAGTTTTAAAAATAAACTGCAATAACATGAAATTGAGATATAATCTTCATCTATTTGAAAGTGGCCCTCTAGCTTGAAAGCCTTCTCTTTTTTGGCCTTATATTCTCATTTCGAAGTCATCATTAAATGTCAGAGTTCTAAATGAAAGATTAAAGAGTAAGGAGAAAGCATTAAAGTTATAGAAGGCTGGAGAGTATTTTGAAATTGACAAAGTAGATAAAGATACCATTAAAAAAAATCCTTGAAAACAAAGTTTGAGATACTGGAGAAATAAAAATTAAAAACAAAAAACAAAAAACTTTCAAAACACCTAGGAAAATCAATGTGCAAATCTATGAGTTAATAATAACAAAAGATTCTTTATTCATGACCTTTTTAGTAGCTAAATCAGTCATAATTGTGTTATAAATAGGAGACTTTGTGAGTGTAGGTAATATTCAACACAAACAATTGTTCATCATCCATTCTTCATTCATTAAAAACAATGACTGAGCTTGTAGCAAATGCTAGGCATTGTTAATTCAGGCAAGGATGTGGTATTTACTTTTTCTTCTTTTGTGTGTTTAGAGTAAGGGTCTCCAAATGACTGTGTATGCCCAGAGCAGTACTTAAAGATTAAATAGAGACTGACATCAGGAATCTCCCTTAGCATTTCAGACAGAGATTTGAGGTGAATTGAATCACTGGCTCCAATTCTTCACTTTTCTCGGCCTCCTCTAGTTCTGTGGCCTCATTGTGGGTGACATGCATTCCCAGCTATTGATTCTGGGTTCAGCCATGTGATTTGCTTTGTCAAGCATGTGGCTGGAGGTGACACTGTGTCAGATCTGAGTCTAGAACTTCTGATTCCTCAGCAAAACCATGGAGACTGGTTTGGCAAGCCCCATTACTAGACACACTAGTTTCTGCAAGGTAAAGATTTCAGTAAGTTATGGACTGTAGGCTCAGTAAGAGAAGGCACGAAGTAGCTGTTACACTTTGACCATCAGGACTTCCCTGATGGCTCAGTGGTAAAGAATCTGCCTGCCAATGCAGGAGACATGGGTTCCATCCCCCGTCTGGGCAGATCCCACATGCTTTGGAGAAACAAAGGCCATGTGACATAACTACTGAGCCTGTTCTCTGGGGACCAAGAACTGTAGCTATGAAGCCCATGCACTACAACTACCAAAGCCCAAGCACTCTGGAGCCCAGTGCTCTGCAACAAGACAACCACAGCAATAAGAAGTCTACACAATACAACTACAGAGTATAGCCCATTCGCTGCACCAAAAGAAAAGCCTGAGCAGCAAGGAAGACCCAGCACAGTCAAAAATATCATACAAACCAACAAAGCTTGACCTTATACTAGAAAGACTTTGGCCTTAGCACATAGCAGGAAGCTTTGGAAGCCCCAGTCACACACGGCCCTCAACAGTGACCACCGTGGATGTTTCTCTGTGAATCCTAGCCACAAACTCATGAGAGGTTGCAACTGGCCTCAGCAGAGGAGTGAGTCAACATTCTGTGCTTCTGTGCCTTGGTATTAAACTATATAAAATGCATCTTTTCTGCACAGGATTGGGAAAGGCAACCATTTCACATAAGAGAAAGAGTCTTCTTAGCTTTTTATATAGCAAAGGAGAGAAGAGTATTTTTTTTTTCCTTTCAAATGTTAGGCACAAGTTGCCCATGAACAAGTCAAAGATAGTAGAGCACAACTTCTAATTGCTAGTTTCAAGGATAGTCATGTAATGCTAGACCGAAAGAAAAGAATGAATGTGTTCCTCACTCAATTGTATCTGACTCTTTGAGACCCCATGGAGTGTAATCCCCTAGGCTTCTATGTTCATAGAATTCTCCAGGGAAGACTACTAGAATGGGTAGCAATTCCTAGTCGAGGGGATCTTCCCGACCTAGAAATCAAACCTCGGTTTCCTGCATTGCAGACAGATTCTTTACCATCTGAGCCACCAGGGAAACCCAATGAAAGATTAGGTGCTCCAAATTCATTCTTCTTTTAGGGCCAGAGGCTAAACCTGGATTTATTAAAACACCTCTTCATAAGTGACTTTGTGGTGAAACTAATGAAGCATAGGGATTCCCACTTGCCTCAGTGGTAAAAAATCTGCCTGTCAATGCAGGAAATGCAAGAGATACAGGTTTGATCCTTGGGCTGGGAAGATCCCCTGGAGGAGAAAATGGCAATCCACCCCAATACTCTTGCCTGGAGAATCCCATGGACAGAGGAGCCTGAGGGGCTACAATCCATGGAGTCACAAAGATTCCGACAGGACTGAGCACATAGGCATATGCAATGAAGAACAGGCTTCAGTGTCTCTCTTATGCAGTTGCCCTTTGAAGGACTCTGAAACTCTTAGCAATTTGTTCATAAAGTCATATGTTTTGAAAAACTGGCAAATGCAAGCTATTTGAGCCATCATCAGTTATGACCACCGGTTATTTAGAGTCTGAATTTTCCTCTAGGTCTCTTTTTCCCCAATTGATGGATGGGATGGGAGTTGCCATGGACGTTTTTAAGGACCCAACTAAAAGAAGTTAAAGTGGGGACACAAATAGTTTGGGCTGAGTGGGATATATGTATGTGGGTCATGCTCACTTTCATGAAGAGTCATAGCATTGTTAGCTATCCAAGTCTAGGCCATGATTCCAGGAATATCTGTCTCTGTGCTAATCCACTCTAAGGCATTACACACAGGAGCAAGATCAAAAGTCACAACTGATTTTGTAATTGAAATTACATACTATTTTTTAAGTAAGAGGATGTTGCAAATTGTATAAACTTCAGACTCCACAAAAACCTGAATCTGACCCTGAACACAGGTTCATCTCTCCCAGATGGTCTCAAGTTAGCTCTAGATTAAATAATTTCCTGCCTGTGAGGCAAAAAGAATGACTGGACAAATTCCACAGTAAGAGGTAGTGGAAGCAGGCCCTGGGCCAAAGGACTTAAAATGCCTCAGGAGGAAAGAGTGGGCATTGTATCACTAGAAAGAATCCATGCATTAGGAATTGTTTTCAAGGATAAAAGGATAAATGGAAAATAAGAGAGATAGATATTGACACAGCTATAAATATGGATATAGATATATTTATAAATACATGCTAGATAGAAAGGCTTTTTTCTTTTTTTAATACCTGATGACCTGAGCAATTACTATTGCACGTTTCTAAAACTTCCAAAAAGTTAGGAATAACACAAATGGCATTCTCTGACGGTCAGTGCTATCATATTGTGAATTCTATTTAGACTTTGAGAAATGAGAAACAAGATAATTTATCATGGAACTGAAACAGAAAGGGAAAGGGAGAGACATAGGTAGAGAAACACAGCAGGAGACAGAGGTACAAAAAAAAGCTTCTGGCTACTACAAAAGGAATTTTGATGCAATCAAGCATCAAGAGTGTCTGGTTGAACTGAATTGAACCAGATCTTTAAGAAATTCAGACTAATAAAGTTTAAATTTGAATTTCCTTGAACTTTAATTAACAAGGAAGAAAAATTTTATTTTAAACATGAATTCCTTTGGACTTTAACTTGCAAAATTATCCAGTTTTTAATTTTTGGATTTAAATTCTTTCTGAAATTATAAGTGTGTGTGTGTGCTCAGTGGCTCAGTCGAGTCCAACTCTTTGCAACTCTGTGGACTGTAGCCAGCTGGGATTTTCTGTTCATGGGATTGTTCAAGCAAGAATACTGGGGTGGGTTGCCATTTCCTCTTCCGAAGGATCTTCCCAACCCAGGAAATGAACTTGCATCTTCTGCACTGCATTCTTTACCACTAGGCCATCAGAGAAGTCCCCTGAAATTATGGGACATGTTTAAATTAAATTTGGGGCCATTTTCATAGTGTTTGTTTTTTGAGTATCATAATGGCATTTAGTCTTATTGTAGCATCACTAATAAATATTGTAAAACATGGCTAGATAATTTGAGATGGAAAATAGAAAATGGAATGAATGTTTAACTTCAGCTTCTGGTTATGATTAAAGGAAATAGTACAGAACTACCCTCCTAAGCCTGTAGTGCTGCAGTTCATGGGGTTGCAAAGAGTCAAACACGACTTAGCCACTGAACACACACACACATAATATAAATTAGAAAGAAATGAACAAAATATCAAAAGTAACTAATTTAACATGTTGGACAGCATGCAGCAAAAAAGCTGATACCTGAAAAGAAAACAAACAAACAAGGGGAGCTCTATGATTGTCGTAGCTTTCTGACGAGGGAATTACAGAATGAAGAACAGTCCAGGAATGCCAAACAGACTAGTAATCTTGTTGAGTAGAAGAATCAGAAATAAGGGTAAAGGAGACCAGGAAGCTATAATGTGTGGAACTGAGTCCCCAAGAGAAAAGAGATGTCTTAGAGAAGGGGTCCTGAACATTTTTACTGGGGGTCTTCTTGAGTCTTTAGCTGAGTACCAACCTTTTCATGTATAGAGTGAAACCTTACAGACAGTAAAAAACTCAAGGAAAAAAGCATTACTGGAGGTCTGTAACCCAAATAATGCTCAGAGATCACACAGAGTTGGATACTATTAGAGAACTCTCTGGGAGACAACTTGTTGAATACAGAGGACAATGAGCAGAGATGTTTTGTTTTTCAGTCACTAAGTCATGTCCGACTCTGTGACCTCATGGACCACAGCACATCAGTCTCCTATGTCCTCCACCATCTCCTGGAGTTCGCTCAAATTCATGTCCATTGAGTCGGTGATGCCATCCAACCATCTCATCCTCTGCTGCCCTCTTCTCCTTTTGCCTTCAATCTTTCCCAGCATTGGGGTCTTTTCCAATGAATTGGCTTTTCATGCCAGATGGCCAAAGTATTGGAGTTTGATCTTCAGCATCAGTCCTTCCAATAAATATCCAGAATTGATTTCCTTTGGGATTGATTGGACTGATCTCCTCACAGACCAAAGGACTCTCTAGAGTCTTCTCCAGCACAACCATTTGAAAGCATCAGTTCTTCAGTGCTCAGTCTTCTTTATGGTCCAACTCTCATATCCATACATGATTACTGGAAAAACCATAGTTTTGACTACACGCTCTTTTGTTGACAAAGTGATGTCTCTACTTTGTAATAGGTTTGTAATAGCTTTCCTTCCAAGAAGCAAACATCTTCTAATTTCATAGCTGCAGTCACTGTCCTCAGTGAATTTGGAGCCCAAGAAAATAAAATCTGTCACTGCTTCCACTTTTCCCCTCTATTTTCCATGAAGTGATGACATAGCAGTGATTTTTGTATCTTTAAGAATGTGTGACATATTAAAAGGTCTTTTTGTGTAATAAGACTGTTTCAGTTCAGCTCAGTTCAGTTCAGCCGCTCAGTCATGTCCGACTCTTTGCGACCCCATGAATCGCAGCACGCCAGGCCTCCCTGTCCATCACTAACTCCCGGAATTCTCTCAGATTCACGTCCATTGAGTCAGTGATGCCATCCAGCCATCTCATCCTCTGTTGTCCCCTTCTCCTCCTGCCCCCAATCCCTCCCAGCATCAGAATCTTTTCCAATGATTCAGCTCTTCACATGAAGTGGCCAAAGTACTGGAGTTTCAGCTTCAGCATCATTCCCTCCAAAGAAATCCCAGGGCTGATCTCCTTCAGAATGGACTGGTTGGATCTCCTTGCAGTTCAAGGGACTCTCAAGAGTCTTCTCCAACACCACAGTTCAAAAGCATCAATTCTTTGGCACTCAGCTTTCTTCACAGTCCAACTCTCACATCTATACATGACCACTGGAAAAACCATAGCCTTAACTAGACGGAATAAGACTGTTTACTAAGTATTAAATTAACTCCTCATTCACATTATTCTCTAAGACTTTGCAAAGACTATGATAAAATATCTTTAATTGGATGTAAGTCACTTTTTCAGTAATTTATAGTGATATGATACTTTGAATGTAAGACCAGAAACAATAAAACTCCTATAAGAAAACATAAGCAGAAAGTACCTTGACATCAGTCTTAACAAAGTTTTTTTGGATCTGATTCCAAAGGCAACAGCAACAAAAGGAAAAATAAACAAATGGAACTATATCAAACTAAAAGAAAATAAATTTCTGCACAGTGAAGGAAGCCATCAACAAAATAAAAAGGCAACCTATTGAAGGGGAGAAGATATTTGCAAATTATGTATCTGATAAGAGGTTAATAACTAAAACATATAAAGAACTCATACAACTCAACAAAAAACAAACAAACTGATTAAAAAATGGGCAGAGGACTTGAACAGATTTTCCAAAGAAGACATACAGATGCCAATAGGCACATGAAAATGATGCTCAACATTTCTAATCAGGAAAACACAAATCAAAACCACAACATGATATCATCTCACAGCTGTCAGAATGGCTATTATCAAAAGGACAAGAAATAACAAGTGTTGGCAAGGATGTGGAGAAAAGACAACCCTCCGTGCTTTTGGTGGGAATGTAAATTGGCACAGCCACTATGGAAAATAATATGGATGTTCCTCAGAAAACTTAAAATAAAAATACCATATGATCCAGCAATTCCACTTCTAGGTATTTGTCCAAATAAAATGAAAAACTAATTTGAAAACATACATCCACCTCTACGTTCACTGAAGCACTATTTACAATAGTCAAGATATAGAAACACCCTAACTGCCCATCAATGAATAAAGAAGATGTGGTATATATACAGACAGTGGAAAAGTACTCAGGCATAAAAAAGAATGAAACCTTGTCATTTGTGACAACATGGATTGCTAAGTGAAATAAGTCAAAAGAAGACAAACACCATGATTTCACTTACATGCAGAACCTAATAAACAAAAAAAAACTCATAGATACAGAAAACAGTTCGAAAAAAAAAATATCATGTATGAAATGAGTTGCCAGTCCAGGTTCGATGCACGATATTGGATGCTTGGGGCTGGTGCACTGGGACGACACAGAGGGATGGTATGGGGAGGGAGGGGGGAGGAGGGTTCAAGATGGGGAACACATGTATACCTGTGGCGGATTCATTTTGATGTGTGGCAAAACTAATACAATTATGTAAAGTTTAAAAATAAAATAAAATTAAAAAAACAAACAAACAAACAAAAAAGAATAAATGCAGTAAGTTAAAAGGCTTTTAAAATGCAAGGAAATCAGATAATTTAAAGAACATTATAATATTTTAAAACTTCAAAATATTTATGTAAAATATAGTAGTCACTGATCTTTCGTTTAAAAAAAAATCCTCAACTTCTCAAACTTATTCAGTTCAGTTCTGTTGTTCAGTCGTGTCTGACTATTTGTGACCCCATGGACTGCAGCACGCCAGGCTTCCCTGTCCATCACTAACTCCTGGAGCTTACTTAAACTCATGTCCATCGAGTCGGTGATGCCATCCAACCATCTCATCCTCTTTCATCCCCTTTCCCACTTTTAATCATTTCCAACATCAGGGTTTTTTCAAATGGGTCAGTTCTTTGCATCAGGTGGCCAAAGTATTGGAGTTTCAGCTTCAGCATCAGTCCTTCCAATGAATATTCAGGACTGATTTCCTTTCAAATGGACTGGTTAGATCACCTTGCTGTTCAAGGGACTCTCAAGAGTCTTCTCCAATACCACAATTCAAAATCATAAATTCTTCAGCGTTCAGCTTTTTTTATACTTCAACTCTCACATACATACAAGACTACTGGAAAAAAGATAGCTTTGACTAGACAGATCTTTGTTGACAATGTCTCTGCTGTTTAATATGTTGTCTAGGTTGGTCATAACTTTTCTTCCAAGGAGCAAGTGTCTTTTAATTTCATGGCTGTGGTCACCATCTGCCATGGTTTTCGAGCCCCCAAAATAAAGTTTCTCACTCTTTCTATTTTTTCTCCATCTATTTGCCATGAAGTGATGGGACCAGATGCCATGATCTTAGTTTTCTGAATGTTGAGCTTTAAGCCAATTTTTTCACTCTCCTCTTTCACTTTCATCAAAAGGCTCTTTAGTTCTTCTTCACTTTCTGCCATAAGCATGGTGGCATCTGCATACCTGAGGTTATTGATATTTTGCCTGGCAATCTTGATTCCAGCTTGTGCTTCCTCCAGTCCAGCATTTCACATGATGTATTCTGCATATAAGTTAAAAAAGCAGAGTGACAATATATAGCCTTGACGTACTCCTTTTCCTGTTTGGAACCAGTCTGTTGTTCCATGTCCAGTTCTAACTGTTGCTTCCTGACCTGCATACAGGTTTCTCAGCAGGCAGGTCAGGTCTGGTCCCATCGCTTTAACAATTTTCCACAGTTTGTTGTGACCCACAGAGTCAAAGGCGTTGGCATGGTCAATAGGCAGAAGTAGATGTTTTTCTGGAACCCTCTTGCTTTTTCAGTGATCCAATGGATGTTGGCAATTTGATCTCTGTTTTCTCTGTCTTTTCCAAATCCAGCTTGAACATCTGGAAGCTCACGGTTCACCTACTGTTGAAGGCTGGCTTGGAGAATTTTGAGCATTACTTTGCTAGCATGTGAGATGAGTGCAATTGTGCAGTAGTTTGAGCATTCTTTCGCATTGCCTTTCTTTGGGATTGGGATGAAAACTGACCTTTTCCTGTCTTGTGGCCACAGTTGTGTTTTCCAAATTTGCTGGCATACTGAGTGCAGCACTTTCACAGCATCAACTTTTAGGGTTTGAAATAGCTCAACTGGAATTCCCTCACCTCCACTAGCTTCGTTTGTAGCAATGCTTCCTAAGGCCCACTTAAACTTCACATTCCAGGATGTCTGGCTCTAGGTGAGTGATCACACCATCATGATTATCTGGTTCATGAAGATCTTTTTTGTATAGTTCTTCTGTGTATTCTTGCCACGTCTTCTTAATATCTTCTGCTTCTGTTAGGTCCATACCATTTCTCTCCTTTATTGGTTCCATCTTTGCATGAAATGTTCCTTTGGTATCTCTAATTTTCTTTAAGAGATATCTATCTTTCTCATTCTGTTGTTTTCCTTTATTTCTTTGCATTGATTGCTGAAGAAGGCTTTCTTATCTCTTCTTGCTATGCTTTTGAACTCTGCATTCAGATGTTTATATCTTTACTTTTCTCCTTTGCCTTTTGCTTCTCTTCTTTTCTCAGCTATTTGTAAGGCCTCTCCTCAGACAACCATTTTTCCTTTTTACATTTCTTTTTCTTGGGGATGGTCTTGATCTCTGACTTCTGTACAATGTTACGAACCTCCATTGGCAGTTCTTCAGGCGCTCTATCAGATCTAATTCGTTGAATCCATTTGTCAGCTCCACTGTATGATCATAAGGTATTTGTTTTAGGTCATACCTGAATGGTCTAGTGGTTTTCCCTACTTTCTTCAATTTAAGTCTCAATTTGGCAATAAGGAGTTCATGATCTGTGCCACAGTCAGCTCCCAGTCTTGTTTTTGCTGACTTCTCTATCTTTGGCTGCACAGAATATAATCAGTCTGATTTTGGTATTGACCACCTCATTGCTGCTGCTGCTGCTAAGTCGCTTCAGTCGTTTCTGACTCTGTGCGACCCCATAGATGGCAGCCTCCCAGGCTCCCCCGTCCCTGGGACTCTCTGGGCAAGAACACTGGAGTGGTTGCTATTTCCTTCTCCAATGCATGAAAGTGAAAAGTGAAAAGTGAAAGTGAAGTCACTCAGTTGTGCCTGACTCTTAGCAACCCATGGACTGCAGCCCACCAGGCTCCTCCATCCATGGAATTTTCCAGGCAAGAGTACTGGAGTGGGGTGCCATTGCCTGCCCCATGACCACCTTATTAAGCTAACACATAAGTATCTAAGCTATCTATAATACAAATCCAATATTCTTTTAAAAATAAAGTAAAATCTAGAAATTGAGAACATACATTCATAAACTTCTTTATTCACATATACATACACACACATGCTTTGTGACCTAGAGCAAAATATTAATTGATGCAGCATACATGCAAGTGGAATACCAGAAAAAGAGAAAGAGAAAAACTTTTTGAAAAAATAATGGTCAAAATAAGTAATAAAGTAATCTTAAAATATCCAGAGAAGAAAAAAAGAGATATTTTGTACAGAGACTCAAAGATATGAACAGACTGTTTATTTCTTTGTCATATTTCTATTTCTGCTTAAGACTGGCAAAGGACATTCTATGTATTACATTTTCTTAAGTTTTATTATAATAAAAATATCAATATAATACAATATTGTATTTTATTAAAACATCAATATAATATTATGATGTTCAATATCAATGTAATACAGAAGATATGATAGTGAAATAGTAAAAAAAAAAAAAAAGTCAAACAAAAATACCCTTCCAAATACAGAGCCTGTATATACCTCCTCCCTTGTTCATTTTCATTCTATTTATTCTAAGCATTATACTTTTAAATTACCCAGTACTTTATTCTGGCCTAGTTAAATGGATATTCATTTTATATTGTCTGGTTTATGTTTACTAAATATTATGAACAAATGGCTTAGAAATACAGGAAAGAAATTAATAGAAATAATGCTTCTTTCCCTCTAAAACAAGCTTGTTTTTAGTTATCATATGTATTTAAAATCAAGATATAATTGACTACACATAGTTAGCCAAAACAATTTGGAAAGAGCTAAAAGAAAGATCTTTGAAATATAGTTGTTATCTATATTTCCTAACAAAGAATTCTATTCATAGTGTAAATATGCTAAGAATTAACTAGTGATTATGAATCTGTATGCAACTTGTATATTTGTATATTATTCACAAACATGCAGTTGTGGGTATATGATTTTAAAAAGTTAGAGCCAGTGATTTCAATTACTCTTTTGAGATCAAATAGGCCTGGGTTTATATCTGGCTTGTGCCACATACTAGTCAGGAGAGTTTTCATAAATCCCTTAAACTCTGGTGCTTATTTCTCATTTTCATGTGAGGAATAATCTTATAGAAATATTTTTATTATCAGTTAAGTCTATGCTGGAGAGGGCAATGGCACCCCACTCCAGTACTCTTGCCTGGAAAATCCCGTGGATGGAGGAGCCTGGTAGGCTGCAGTCCATGGGGTCGCTGGGGGTCGGACACGACAGAGCGACTTCACTTTCACGTTTCACTTTCATGCATTGGAGAAGGAAATGGCAACCCACTCCAGTGTTCTTGCCTGGAGAATCCCGGGGGCGGGGGAGCCTGGTGGGCCGCCGTCTGTGGGGTCGCACAGAGTCGGACACGACTGAAGTGACTTAGCAGCAGCAGCAAGTCTATGCACTCATATTGCTCAGCATACTATCGGTACACAGCAGTCAACCATCTTTCATTGGTAAGATGATAATGTATCTCATTGCTGAATGCAGTATGTAGTATCTTATTCTTTTCTGCTTAAGAATATAGAGACTCTTTATATAAGTTAATAAACATAGTAACAAATCATAGCTTTAAATAGATGAAGGTAATTTCATTGCTCATTTAAACAGATGAAGGTGTTTCATTTATGGTAAATGAAACCATAAATTACCATAAATTAATTGATTACTGCTGTGTGATATTTGGATTTTTTCAAAACTTTACAATATATGAATGATGTCTTGTAAATGTCCATATTTCTTTTTTAAATTAAACAATTTACTTCAATTGGAGGATAATTACTTTATACTATTGTGATTATTTTTGTCATCAAGTTCAGTTGCTCAGTCATGTCTGACTCTTTGTGATCTCTTTGGACCTCATAGCACATCAGGCTTCCCTGTCCATCAGTAACTCCTGGAGCCTACTCAAACTAATGTCCATCACATCTGGTGATACCATCCAACCATCTCATCCTCTGTCATCCCCTTCTCCTCCCACCTTCAATCTTTCCTAGCATCAGGGTCTTTTCCAGTGAGTCAATTCTTCCCATCAGTTGTCCAAAGTATTGGAGTTTCAGATTCAACATCAGTCCTTCCAATAAATATTCAGGACTGATTTCCCTTAGGATTGACTGGTTGAATCTCCTTGCAATCCAAGGGACTCTCAAGAGTCTTCTCCAACACCACAGTTCAAAAGCATCAATTCTTTGGCACTCAGCTTTCTTTATACTCCAACTCTCACACCCATACAACTACTGGTAAAACCACAGCTTTAACTAGATGGACATTTGTTGGTAAAGTAATGTTTCTGCTTTTTACTATGCTGTCTAGGTTGGTCATAACTTTTATTCCAAGGAGCAAGCGTCTTTTAATTTCATGGCTGTGGTCACCATCTGCAGTGATTTTGGAACCCCCCAAAATACAGTCTGTCACTGTTTCCATTGTTTTCCCATCTATTTGCCATGAAATGATGGGACCAATACCATGATCTAATTTTTCTGAATGTTGAGTTTTAAGCAAACTTTTTCACTCTTCTCTTTCACTTTCATCAGGAGGCTCTTTAGTTCTTTACTTTCTGCCATCAGGGTGGTGTCAACTGCATATCTGAGGTTATTGATATTCCTCCCAGCAATCTTTATTCCAACTTGTGCTTCATTCAGGCCGGTATTTCGCTTGATGTACTCTACATATAAATTAAATAAGCAGGGTAACAATATACAGCCTTGATGTGCTCCTTTTCTGTTTTGGAACCATACGTTAACATAAATTAGCCAAAGGTATACACATGCCCCCCCATCCTGAACCCCCTTCCCATGACCCTCCCCACCCTATCCCTCTAGGTTGTCCCACAGCACTGGCCTTGCGTGCCTTGCTTCATGAACAGAACTCACACTGATCATCTATTTTACATATGGTAATGTATATGTTTCAATGCTATTCTCTCAAATCATCCCACCCTAGCCTTCTCCCACTGAGTCCAAAAGTCTGTTGTTTACGTCTGTGTCTCCTTTTTCTAATTTTTTCAGCCAATTGTTTTCATCATCTCAGGCTGTTTTAAACCACAGATTGAGTGTTTTAGACAACAGACATTTATTTCTCATAATTCTGGAGGCTGCAGTGTTCATGATCAAAGTGCTGGCTGATTCAGTTCCTGGTGAAGACCCTCTTCCTGCCTTGCAGATGGCCACTTTCTGTTTCCTCAGATATCAAGGACAGCTGTGATGTCTCTTCCTTTTCCTATAAGGACCCTAATTCCATGGTGAAGGTCCTACCATCATAAACTTTTGTTGTTGTTGTTGTTGTTGAGTAGCTAAATCATGTTCGACTCTTTGTGACCCCATGGACTGTAGCAAGCCAGGCTCCTCTGTCCTCCACTAGATAAGTTTATCTAAACATAAATATCTTTCAAATGGCCCATTTCCAAATACTACTAATTTGGTGGTTAGTGCTTCAACCTGTGCATTTCAAGGGGGCTGCAATTCAGTCCATATGATCAATTATTTCTTTAGGATAAATACTTATATATTACATGTTTCAGTAGCATGACTATGTAAGAAAATATTAGAAACCTACCCTCCGGGAAAATTGCACTGTTTCTCTGTTCCATTTGCTTATGAAAGTGCCTGTTTCTCCAGTGCTAAATACTAATATATTAATATTAATGTGTTTGCCAATATATTAACATATTTTCTTATTTCATTTAAAACTTCCCCTTAGTGACTAATGTCCTAAAATTATTACATTTATTGGTTATTGTTATTGCTTCATTTACTAATCATATACTTTGCCTATTTTAAGGTTTTACTTTTTTTAAATTAAATTTATTTATTTTAATTAGAGGCTAATTACAATATTGTATTGGTTTTGCCATACATCAACATGAATCTGCCATGGGTATACACAGGTTCCCAATCCTGAACCCCCCTCCCACCTCCCTCCCCATACCATCCCTCTGGGTCATCCCAGTGCACCAGCCCCAAGCTTCCTGTATCCTGCATCGAACCTGGACTGGTGATTTGTTTCTTATATGATATTATACATGTTTCAATGCCATTCTCCCAAATCTTACCCCACACTCTCCCACAGAGTCCAAAAGACTGTCCTATACATCTGTGTCTCTTTTGCTGGTTTTACTTTTAAAAATATTTTTCTTTTAGGTTTTTAGTTCCTTTGTACCTTATTTATCAAACTTTTCCCAGCATACCATTGAGATATTTTTAAATGACTTAATGCACATTTTAATTTTTATGATTACTTCTCTTAGCACCAATATTTTTTTGTTGAAACATCTATTAACCCCATTGTGTAGCTTCTAAGACAGATTTATAGTCTTATCAGTAAGTGATGTAGGTGAAATATGATCCTAAGTGTTCTGATTATAGAATTTTTGCTCTTATCCCCCATAATATTATGTGACTTTAGGCAACTGACTTAGCTTCTCTGATCAGCTTCTCCGATTTGTCACGACGGAGAGGGGAGCAGTATATATTTTACAGAGACAGTGAAAAACAACAAATGTAAAATGTAAAGCACTGAACACATGGTAGGTGCAGAACAAATGTCAGTTCCCTCATTAAAAAGCATAAATTAACTCTTTGTAATTGGAAAGAGCATGCTGTTACCCAGTATAGCTTCCAATATTATGTAATTTGAAATTTCAATTAGGATAGCCTCATGCTTCTTTCTTCCCTCTACATCCGAAGGACATGATGATACATACAAGAGGAATGTAAAATTCATTAAAAAAAAATCTCTGAGTGCTCTGGAGGACATTTTCTCCAGATGGTGAAGGAAAGGTCCCTCGTTAGATGCAGTTAATGACGTTCTGTATAAAGCATTTCACATTAACCAGCCTTAAAAAGCAAGCTCTTGTGTATGTAGTCACATTACTTGAGCCAACACTCTAAGCCTCCTGCAAAGCTTAAACTTTTACACACTCCAGGAAGCACCAAGCCTGGGCAGTTCTGACTACCAGTGGAAAAACAGGCTCAAGGAAGTTCCAGGAAACTAAAACAGTGAAGTGGAAAGAGACAGTGGAACAATTCATTCCCCAAATTTACAAAAGAATCCTGAGTGGGGAGGGAAGCAAAATGTTTGCTTTCTTTTAACTGCTGCCATTAAAAATGAAATTTATATATATTTTACATTAAATACTGTGGCATTCTGAGCTGAGGGGTGACATTAGGCCACACACCTTTGGTTGTGCAAATAAACACATTAATCTCAGTGGAGCTGTGGATTTGCTTATTTTGTATTAGTGCCAACTGCCAACCTGAGAATATGCTCTGATTGCCTGGTTTTAAAGAAAACAGGATGTTAAAGTTGGGTGAGGTAAAGCTTGCATATTAATGTAATTCTCTGGGATTAATGTTAGAAAATTGCTTTTCTATTTAAGGCAGTACCTGATGTGAGTGTTTTTTGTAGTTTTTTGGAAGGTTGTTTTATGCATGCAAGTTGACAAGAGACCTTGATATTCTCTGAAGGAACAGTTGTTACTTATATCTGATTATGGCAATAATACATTATGAATACTCTAATATATGCCACTGGGCTTGCAGGAGGGAGAATGCTATTTTCCTCTAAGTTGGAAACACATCTTCCAAGAAAGTAAATTGTCCTTCTCATTATTCTCATCTCCTGTTGAGGAGATTTTTCCTTATCATACTGGAAACCAGAACTAATGAAGAGCTCTAGATGGGGGTAACTTTCTTGTTCTTGATGTGGAAGAGATCGTGATGACCCGGAGAAGGGCGATGCAGATAGGTATTAGGATATAAGATTGCTGGGAGAAATATCAATAACCTCAGATATGCAGATGACACCATCCTTATGGCAGAAAGTGAAGAGGAACTAAAGAGCCTCTTGATCAAGGTGAAAGGCGAGAGTGAAAATGCTGGCTTAAAACTGAGCATTCAGAAAACTAAGATCATGGCATCCTGTCCCATCACTTCATGCAAATGGATGGCGAAACAATCAAAACAGTGACAGACTTAATGTTCTTGGGCTTCAAGATCACTCCAAATGTCGACTGCAGCCATGAAATTAAAAGATGCTCGCTCCTTGGAAGAAAATTTATGACAAACCTAGACAGAATATTCAAAAGCAGAGACATTACTTTGCCGACAAAGATCTGTCTAGTCAAAGCTATGGTTTTACCAGTAGTCTTGTATGGATGTGAGAGCTGGACCATAAGGAAAGCTGAGTACTGAAGAATTGATGTTTTTGAATGTTGGTGTTGGAGAAGACTCTTGAGAGTCCCTTGGATGGCAAGGAGAGAGGACCAGTCAGTCCCAAACGAAATCAATCAATCCTGAATATTTATTGGGAGGACTGATGCTGAAGCTGAAGCTCTGATACTTTGGTCACCTGATGTGAAGATCCAGCTCATTAGAAAAGACTCGGATGCTGGAAAAGATAGAAGGCCAGAGGAAAAGGGGATGACAGAAGATGAGGTGGCTGGATGGCATCACTGACTCAATGCACATGAGTTTGAGCAAGTTCTGGGAGATGATGAAGGACAGAGAAATCTGGAGTGCTGCAGTCCATGGAGTCACACAGAGTCTGACATGACTGAGCATCTGAACAGCAACAATGAGGTGGAAAGCAGGGGGATTGAGAAGTTGCACTTTAATTTGTATCTCTATCAGAATTTATGATATCAGTGATACCTGTATCAATGTGTACAAGTTAAATCTGGGAACTTGAAAAGGTCATTCTTTTCAATTATGTTTATATTCCATTGTACTGACATCAAGTGACATATCCAAGTCCATGCAACTCAGGTGAAAACTGCTAAATCGGTGAATTTCAATAGCCTGTCTCAGCATGTGTGCATGTGTGTGCTCAGTCGTGTCTGACTCTTTGTGACCCCATGGGCTGTGCCCTTCCTGGTGCCTCTATGGAATTTTCCAGGCAAGAATATTGGAGTAGGTTTCCATTTCCTACTCCAGGGGATCTTCCCGACCGAGGGACTGAACACGTGTCTCCTGAATCTTCTGCACCGGCAGGTGGATTCTTTACCACTGAGCCACCATTCCCTCCAAAAATATTGCCTTTCCTATCATTCCTTTGCCCATTTTGGTCAAGATTTAACTTTACAACATGATATGTTTTTTTCTCAACAAGAAGAAATTTCAGAATTGAGTAGTAGTCAATGTGTAAACCCTTGGTTTCAAACCTACTCCCTTGTTTTTCAGAACTATGCAAGGAAAGATGGTAGCATTGACAAATTGAGTTTGATATTTAAATAAGGCCCTTATAACCAGGTTTTCAAGAGGCAGAACAAGAGAGATAGGAGGAAAAGGCAGAACCAGCAAACATCTTTATGAACTGGAGCAGCACCTGTATTTGAGAAACAGAGGGCACATATTCCCCATTGAAGCTTGGGGTTGAACAAAAACTGAAGGAACCAATGTGTCTTCTAATGCCAGTTGTTCCTAGGGTGGAAGGGTACATAGAAAGCGGGAAGGACAACTTTATGGGTCGCAAATAAGCAAAAAATGGACTGTATGGAAAAGAGCAAGAGATTGGGATCAAGTTGACAAATACTAGAACACAAGTCCTTCTATATCCCAGGCAACTTATTGGTCCTAGTTGAGCAATATTTTCCTAATCAATAAACCAGGGTTAAGAATAATACTTCCAAGTTGTTATAGCTGTCAAATGAACTACACTGAAGGTCATAAATTGTAGCCCATGGCTAAATCTTGCCACTGCTTTCTTTGTATATATATTTGTATTGGAACACTCACTTTTTAACATGTCTACAATCTGCAGAGTTGGGTTCTTGTGATGAAGACTGACTTTATTTGCCTACAAATAAAATATTTGCTATCTGACTATATAAAACATTTGTTTGCATTTGAACTAAACTATGTAAACAAAACTAAACTAAGTAAAATATCTATTATCTGGGCACAAAAGTAGTACTCACTTGAGCAACAAGTGTTAATTTTATTACTGTTACTACCTATGAATAAAGACTGTCCTGCTGATGGAAGCAAATATAACAGTGTTAACTGTTACTTAAATTCTAAATCCATAATCCCAGATAACTTGACCTGCTTTCTACCTTTGTGCTTAATTTGTGCATTGTTTAAGCACATGGAATAATAATGTTATTCATTACTATCTGATTTGCAACTGCTAGCGTCTATTGCCTGGGGAATCCCATGGACGGAGGAGCCTGGTAGGCTGCAGTCCATGGGGTCGCGAAGAGTCGGACAGGACTGAGCGACTTCCCTTTCACTTTTCACTTTCATGCATTGGAGAAGGAAATGGCAACCCACTCCAGTGTTCTTGCCTGGAGAATCCCAGGGACGGGGGAGCCTGGTGGTCTGCCGTCTATGGGGTCACACAGAGTCGGACACGACTGAAGTGACTTAGCAGCAGCAGCAGCAGCAGGGTCTATTAGTTTTCTACCGGGAGAAATAGTTCTGAACTATGTGTTGTTATTCAGAATATCATTTCTTCCTTTAGCACAAGGTCTAGATTTGAGATCAATTTTTAAAAAGCCCGTTTTTTTTTTTTTTTTCTCTCACCTGTTCTTTGGAACTTTTGTTTCCAACTGTGTTCAAAGGAAAAGGAAGCATTGGGGTTTCTCTTCCCATCAGTTATAGCAAAAATCATAATCTCTAGACCTCATTTCTTTAGAGTCTCTCCCTGGTTCTTCTCAGGCTTCCCAACCTCTAATCATCTCTCCAAAAAGAAGACCTCCCAGGCATTATGGTACTATATCTGCTATACTGTGAAGCCAAAAGTGGGTGTGATTCTTACCAAGGTCTTAGAATGAGTAAAGCCTAAGAGAAAGATTTATGAACCAGTCTCCTGGTCACATAGTTTTCTTCTTCAAATAGTAGCTTGACCTTATCAGGGTAAGCAGTATACTAAGTGAGAAGTACAAAAAGAAAGACATGCTTACAATTTTTATATTTTTAAAATCTCTTTAACAACTTTCTATTACTTTAGGTAGCAAAGTTGTAGTCATTTACTTAAGGACCCCAGTGGGTAATCTCAAAGGCTCCATTATCATCAAATGATACCTTCTATCCAGTGATGGAATTCTGAGATAGGGTGAACTTGATCAGTTTGTCAGTTAACAAAGGAAATACACAGCAATAAGAGCTGCAAAAGACCTTTAAATTTGGCTATCTATCCCCCTCATGCCAAAGATGTGGAAAATTAAGTCCAGTGAGTCACCAGCTTGTTTTAAGCCATATGGTAGAAAATATAGTGGTGTCAGGTATCTTACAATTTTCAAGCTGCCTTTTTTTAAATGATTGGGAAATAAACCCTCATACTATTAATATGTTTGTTTGTTTTTACTTTTTTTTTTTTAATTGGAAGATAATTGCTTTATAAGAGACTCACCTCAGACCTAATGGGCTTTCCCGATAGCTCAGTTGGTAAAGAATCCACCTGCAATGCAGGAGACCCCAGTTCAATTCCTGAGTCAGGAAGATCCACTGGAGAAGCAGTAAACTACCCACTCTGGTATTCTTGGGCTTTTGTTGTGGCTTAGCTGGTAAAGAATCTGCCTGCAGTGCGAGTGACCTGGGTTTTATCCCTGGGTTGAGAAGATCCCCTGGAGAAGAGATCAGCTACCTACTCCAGTGTTCTGGCCTGGAAAATTCCATGGACTGAATAGCCCATGGGGTCACAAAGAATCAGACACGACTGAGTCACTTTCACCTCAGACCTAGGGATACATACAGAATGAAACTGAGGGGCTGAGAAAAGATATTGCATACGAATGAAAATCAAAAGAAAGCAGGAGCAGCAATACTTATTCTATGTTTTATATAAAAGTTAAATTTTTATGAATAAAATAGTACCCAATAAAACCTTAAATTTATTTTTATGCACTAGGGTTTACGGAAGAGTGACATTTATTCATCCAGAGATATTTACTGACCAGTAACCAGGAGCAAGCTCTGGGAGTTGGTGATGGACAAGGAAGCCTGATGTGCTGCATTCCATGGGGTCGCAAAGAGTCAGACACAACTGAGTGACTGAACTGAACTGAACTGAACTGAAGCAGGAGCCAATGTTACATGAATAAATACAACAGATGAGAGTATCTGCCTTATAGAACTTATATTTTAAAGAGAGGAGCCAGAAAATTAGTTGAGACAGTCTGCCTTCTATCTGTGAGTTATACACTAGTGACATACTATTTACATCTTAGGTTGGTTGAATGCACAGATGTTGAACCCATTGTTGAGAAGGGCTGTCTACAGGGCTTGGGAAACTGAAGATTTCCACAGCAGATCCTGGAAATTCCCCCATGGATTCTGATGGAGGACTATAAATGAATAATACATACAATACTGTGATAATAGTAAGTTCCATGATAAAAAGTAAAGCTGAGAAGGGGGAAAGGGCTGCTGTGCTAAAGATACTAGTCACCATTAAGTAGAGTGGTCTGCAAAAGCTGACTGATGCTTCAAGCAAAGGACTAGGGATAGAGAGTGAGCAGGTGGTGTGGATTTGGGGGACCAGAACTTCCAGGTTAGGGGAGCATCAGAGAGAGGGCCTCAGAGCTGAATTAGAGTAAATGAGAGGGCAGTCCAGAAGATGAGAGAAACAAATGGGAAGGCTACAGCTGCTGCTAAGTCACTTCAGTCATGTCCGACTCTGTGCAACCCCATAGACGGCAGCCCACCAGGCTTCTCTGTCCCTGGGATTCTCCAGGCAAGAACACTGGAGTGGGTTGCCATTTCCTTCTCCAATGCAGGAAAGTGAAAAGTGAAAGTGAAGTCGTTCAGTCATGTCTGACCCTCAGCAACCCCATGGACTGCAGCCTACCAGGTTCCTCTGCCCATGGGATTTTCCAGGCAAGAGTACTGGAGTGGGGTGCCATTGCCTTCTCCAAGGCTACAGAGTTCCATAAACCATTTTTAGTTGGACTTAATTTTGAGTGAAATGGAAGTCATTAAAGGTTTTCAGAAATGTTAAGTGGTCTGACTCAAATTGACTTCTGTTCAAGAACAGATTCAAAGCAAATAATATAAAACATGTAGTTATGCTACAGAAAAAAAACAAATAAGTTCCAAGCTATTACATCTCATAAAAGACTTTCCATAATCTTGTTCCATTGATATACTCACTCCATGCGACCTTTCCTCCAGTCAAATGACCTTCAAACTTCTCTAAGAACCTGCTGGAAAACCAGTTCTCCCTCTGCCTGATCTTATTTCTCCATCTTTTTAGCAGAACCAGCTTCTTCATAGCTACCAAGATTCAATTAAATAAACCTTGACTCTTCTGCTAGAGGACTTTTTTCAGCTCTGTTAGTCTGGTCCCTTTTCTCTAGGGATCCGGCATTGTGGACACACCCCAACTCAAGACTTAACTCAGTGAATTGCTCTTGTTCACTCATGTGTATGCTTCTTCTGCTGGATTCTGAGAATGGAGACAGTCCCCCATTTGAGGCAAGTTCTCTGTGTATGGGTACTAAATAAATTACTAAATAATTAAAGGATGGATGAAGAGATTTTAGGGATCAGTTTTACAACATGGTTTATATAGTTAGCAATATGGAATTGTGCACTTCAAGATGTAAGACAGTAGATCTCTTGTAAAGTGCTACTACACATACATACACAAGTACCCAGACGCATGAAAAGACAGAGGACAGGGAACTCCAAGGGGTATTGAGGTAGTTTCAGGCATCATTTTCTCTATCTTCATGACACTGATGTTCTTAATAATTCCCCACATAGCATAATTCTCCAGGCTGCCTCTCCTTTTCTTCATCTACCTTCCTTCACAACAGCCATGACTAGGGACACTTAGCCAATGAGAGAATTTTTATAGACATTTAATTTGAAAAAGTTGTGTACACTACCAACGCAGAATGTGTTTCTTTTGAAGAAATCTGGGCATCTTTGACCTTGCAAGTGGCTGGGAAAAGAAGAGAAGTGAAAAGCAAAGGAGGAAAGGAAAGATATACCCATCTGAATGCAGAGTTCTAATGAGATAAGAAAGCCTTCTTAACTGAACAATGCAAAAATAGAGGAAAACAGTAGAATGGCAAAGACTAAAGATCTCTTCAAGAAAATTAGAGAGATAACAAGGGAACATTTCATGCAAAGATGGTCAAAATAAAGGACACAAATGGTATGGACCTAACAGAAGCAGAAGTTATTAAGAAGAAGTGGCAAGAATACACAGAAATATATAAAGAAATCTTAATGACCCAAATAACCACAATGGCATGATCACTCAGCTAGAGCCTGACATCTTGAAAGTGTAAAGTCGTGGGACTTAGGAAGCATCACTATGAACAAAGCTAGTGGAGGTTATGGAATTCCAGCTGAGCTATTTCAAATCCTAAAAGATGATGCTGTGAAAGTGCTGTACTCAGTATGCAAGCAAATTTGGAAAACTCAGCAGTGGCCACAGGCCTGGAAAATGTCAGTTTTCTTTTCAATACTAAAGAAAAGCAATGACAAAGAATGTTCAAACCACCACAGAATTACACTAGAACTCCCACACTAGTGGGAGTAGGAAATGGCAACCCACTCCAGTATTCTTGCCTAGAGAGTCCCATGGACAGAGGAGCCCGGCACACTACTGTCCATAAGGTTGCACAGAGTTGGACACAACTGAAGCGACTTAACATGCACACACACACTAGTAAAGTAATGCTCAAAATTGTGCAAGCCAGGTTTCAACAGTATGTGACCTGAGAACTTCCAGATGTTCAAGCTGGATTTAGAGAAGGCAGAGGAACCTGAGATCAAATTACCAACATCTGTTGGATCATCGAAAAACCGAGTCCCACAAAAAAAGTCTACTTCTGCTTCATTGACCATGCTAAAGTCTTTGATATGTGGATCACAACAAACTGTGGAAAATTCTTCAAGAGACAGGAATACCATACCACCTTAGCTGCCTCCTGAGAAACCTGTATGCAGGTCAAGAAGCAGCCAGACATAGAACAACGGACTGGTTCCAATTAGGGAAAGGTGTACGTCAAAGTTGTATATTGTCACTCTGCTTATTTAACATACATGCAGAATACATCATGCAAAATGCTGGGCTGGATAAAGCACAAGCCAGAATCAAGATTGCTGGGAGAAATATCAATAATCTCAAGTATGCAGATAACACCACCCTTATGGCAGAAAGTGAAGAGGAACTAAAGAGCCTCTTGATGAATATGAAAGTGGGAGTAAAAAAGCTGACCTAAAACTCAACATTCATAAAAGGAAGATCATGGCATCCAGTCCCATGGCAAATAGATGGGGAAACAATGAAAATAGTGACAGATTTTATTTTCTTGGGCTCCAAAATCACTGCAGATGGTGACTGCGGTATGAAATTAACAGACGCTTGCTCCTTGGAAGAAAAACTATGATCAACCCAGACAGTATATTAAAAAGCAGAGACATTACTTTGCCAACAAAAGTCTGTCTAGTCAAAGTTATGGTTTTTCCAGTAGTCATGTATGGATGTAAGGGTTGGATCATAAAGAAATCTGTGCACTGAAGAACTGATGCTTTTGAACTGTGGTGTTGGAGAAGACTCTTGAAAGTTTCTTGGACTGCAAGATCAAACCAGTCCATCCTAAAGGAAATCAATCCTGAATATTTATTGGGAATACTGATGCTGAAGCTGAAGTTCCAATACTTCAGTCACCTGGTGTGACTCACTGGAATGTACTCTGATGCTGGGAAAGATTGAGGGCTGGAGGAGAAGGGGATGACAGAGGATAAGATAGTGGGATGGCATCATTGACTTGCTGTACATGAGTTTGAGCAAGCTCTAAGAGTTGGTGATATACAGGGAAGTCTGGGGTGCTGCAGTCCATGAAGTTGCAAAAAGTCGGGCATGACTGAGTGACTGAATAATGACAACAACAATGTATATATATTTTTATGTCACCTGAAAATAATCTCACCCTTTTTAATCTGACCTTAGATCCTGAGGTGCCATGTCTAATTCCATCAACACAACCTTCCAGAATACGGAGCGGAATAAAACAAAGAAAAATAAAGATGCATCAGTTGATAGCTCACAGAGTTTCTCTTCATTGAACCATTATTTATACCTGTGCAAATACTGAGGAGTTTGTGTTCATGCGTGCTAAGTCGCTTCAGTCATGTTCAACTCTTTGTGACCCCATGGACTTTAGCCTGCCAGGCTCCTCTGTCCATGGGATTCCCCAGGCAAGAATACTAAAGTGGGTTGCCATGCCCTCCTCCAGGGTATCTTCTGGATACCCTGGATCAATGCAGTGATTGGACCTGCATCTCTTATGTCTCTTGCATTGGCAAGTAGGTGCTTCACTACTAGAGCCACCTGGGAAGTCCACTGAGGAGTTTTTGAGTGTAGTGAAAGTCACTCACTCGTGTCCAACTCTTTGCGACCCCATGTACTGGGGCCTGCCAGTCTCCTCTATCCATGGAATTCTGTAGGCAAGAATAGTAGAATGGGTAGCTGTTCCCTTCTCCAGGGGATCTTTTGAACCCAGGGATCGAACCCAGGTCTCCCACATTGCAGGTGGATTCTTTACCATCTGAGCCACCAGAAAAGTGTCTCTTATGTCTTTTGCATTGGCAGGTAGGTTCTTTACTGCAAGCATTACCTGGGAAGTCCACTGAAGAGTTTAGACATCCACAAACATGCATCAGACATTACCACCATGAGGTGGCTTTGATAAGACTGTTAATAAAAAGAAGACACTGAACAAATCAGGATGTGTACAAATGTCTGTTTCTCCCTCTGTCTCAATCAAGTCATCTTCACCAAAAACTACCTAATTTTAGAAAATGTGTGAAATTTTCTAAGTACCATGGGATCATAAGACCATAGAAGAGTAGGGCTAAAATTACATGAGGATCAGAGGGGAGGAAAAAAAAAGGTTATTTTTATTTCTTAAAGGTCAGTCTAACTGGGTCCCACACATTGATTTTCTGAGCTGCTACAGTTGAACAAGTCTCAAAAATAAATGTATTATAGGCAATGGTATGTTTGCAACCATCAAGCTGAGCTTCAATTTGAGAATGTAATCAATAAGGCTTTGTGTTTCCATAATAGAACATGAGCAAAAAATCTGTGATGGAAGCATATGTGTTTGTACAGTTGCTGAATTTCAGGCCAATGACTCCTTTGACGAATGATACCCTGCTTCCAATCAATAACTCATAAACCACAATTTACTTTTTCTTTACCTTGAACTATAACCAAAAGGAGGCAAACATCACTATAATTTCCACTTAAAACACGGATAAGAGTTGACTGTGTGTGTGTGTGTGTGTGCATATGTGTGCATATGTGTGTGTGTGTGTGTGTGTGTGTATGGTCCAAAGGACAAACCATGGCCACCAAAAGCAATAGATTCTTCTGTTGGGAACTGTGTGAGGACTTACAATTGTGGAGGGAGGAAAACTGCTAGAGAAATTTGGCACTACGCATTACATTTCTTAAATACTTCATGTCCTTTGAATCAGAATTCCATTTGTCTGAACTTTTCCTATGGAAATGATCCATGTGTGTGTATATGTGTGCTGTGCTCAGTCATGTCCGTCTCTTTGTGACCCCATGAACTGTAGACAGCCAGTCGTCTCTGACCATGGAATTTTCCAGGCAAAAATACTGGAGTGGGGTGCCATCTCCTACTCCAGGGGATCTTCCAAACCCAGGAATTGAATCTGTGTCTCCTATGTCCCCTTCATTGGCAGGCAGATTCTTTACCACTGTGCCACCTAGGAAGCCTTAAATGACCCATAGTTTGGGAAATAAAAGACTATATACAGAGATGTTGATTGTATCATTATTTATAGTAGGGAAAAATAAAAGTAAGCTAAATTTCCAGCAATAGTCCTAATGAGTTCCCTGATTTCGGTAGTAAACAGACAGTATTTATAACATGAGAAAATGCTAAGAGAAAAACAGTGAAAGAGAGAAGCTGGTCCTCGGTATTATTTCAAACATGCAGAAAAATAGAAAAATAGTATGAATGTGGGACATAAATATGCTAAAATATGTCCAGTGATGGTTTGAAAATTTAGGAGGTGGATTTTTTTTTCTTATCACTATCTATTTTCCAAATTTATTACGAGTGGCATTACATTAAAATAAAAACTTTGACTTAGTAAGTTGATTTCCTAAAATACTGGCATCAAGGGAAGAAATTATAAAGGAAAAAGCTAACATATTTACTTTCTAAACATTAATAATGAAGGTTTTTTATTTAAATAAAATTATAAATTATAGTAAAAGCCAAAGTACAAAGTGGAAGTGGGAAATGGAACATAGATGGTAATTTTGTTAATATTTTTAATACTAAAGACATTTTAAAATAGTAAAAATTAAGTATCTTAATATATATATTGTATGACATCATATATGTTAAGAATATTTGCTTCTATGTCGTGTTATATATATTAAGATTCTATTCTATAATAGTATATATGCAAGTCTGTGTAATATTCAAATATTCATAATGAATAAAACTAGTAAAGCAGACAAATCAAAATAAACATATCAGTAGAATAACCAAATATAAAATTTCCAAAGTGTAAACACAAATGGCATTAGCTGAGCTTAATTATAAGTGTGGCACCAGAGAAGATTAAATTGTTAGCCCAGAAAAGTCTACTACACTAAGATCAGGGGCAGTGAGAGACCCAGAGTGGGCAACTCTAAGTCAATGCACTGAAGATTTTTTTCAACCCAATATGCTCCTGAGCCCTAGCCACAGAAGTGGCCCACTTCTTCCTGTTAAAGGCTAGTGCTCCCACCTGCTTACAGATAATGCACAGACCTCTGCTTTATAGAACAGCATGCACTTTCCTCAGGATTTCCCCCTACTATCTTAACTGGCAATCAGACCGATGATTTAGATTAAGTTGCTATACAACATGGAATGGGAAATGATGAGCCTGTGGAGGTGGAAAAGGGATCAACTGGCTTTTACAGCTTAAGAAATTGAAATAGAGGTGCTGATTTTCACTCAATATCATTATGACAGTTTTACATGGGAAAGTAGAAATACACCTTGGTTTTTCTCTTCAGTTCTAAACTGTTGCACTAATTATATGTTGACTGAGATTTATAAGAGAACAGTACATATCACTCATGGAAGCATTAACAGAAGGAGATTTGTGTTCTCTTTCGCTAAGTTGTCTGTCATTATTGGTGATGAAATACATTTTTATTTATGGAGTATTCATTCCATAAGTCACTAACTGGTGATTTTCTAAAGATACTCACGTCATCACTGTTAAACCTTAAATACACAATTATATTATGTATTTTATATAGAATATGATTCTGGAACTCAATTATGTGTTATTTTTACCTCTAAACAAAAAGTTACACTAAATGCTAAAATAATGCAAATCAAGTGGGAGAAGAAATGTAGTCAACACTTGTATAGAATTTCATTTATTGTACCTTGAATTATTTTTCATTTTAGTTGTGACTGTTTTTCTCACACCCATGTCCTTCACATGCCCTTCATATTTTTTTGGCAGATTCCAATACTTAACATAGCACCTTTCCCATAGAATTTCTATTGATTTTTGTTCCTAGGACTGGATTAATGACCTGAAAGCAAATCTCGTATTGCACTGGGAATTCAAGCTCAGATACATTCATTTATTCATGGAATGTGTACTGAGTTCCTTTTTTATGCCAAGACACGCACTGCTGCTAAGGCATTTCAGTCATGTCCGACTCTGTGCGACCCCATAGACGGCAGCCCATCAGGCTCCCCAGTCCCTGGGATTCTCCAGGCAAGAACACTGGAGTGGGTTGCCATTTCCTTCTCCAATGCATGCATGCATGCTAAGTCACTTCAGGCATGTCTGACTCTGTGGGAACCCATGGACAGTAGCCCACCAGACTCCTCTGTCCACAGGATTCTCCAGGCAAGAATACTGAGACATACACTAGGCACTGAGTATAGTGTATTGACTAAACCATGCTCTCTGCTCCCAAAGGACTCATATCTTTAAAGACCTTGAAGTTCACAGATGCAAAAGCTGAAAACTACTAGATAGCAAAGACACTCCATGAGTGCTGACTCTAGGTAGTAATAATAACTTCAGAAGTAAAACCATTGGTCTGATTAAAAAAAAAAAATAGATTTCATCACAATTCATTGTGACACTCAAATTGTGAAAAAATATTTTAAAGCTATATCTTAATGTATTATTCAGATTCAAATTTTACTAAAATCATTCAAGAATCTGTTATAGTCTTTAGGAGGCTTAATAAAGGACAGAAATGGTATGGAACTAACAGAAGTAGAAGATATTAAGAAGAGGTAGTAAGAATATACAGAAGAACGGTACAAAAAAGATCTTCATGAACCAGATAATCATAATGGTGTGATCATTCACCTAGAGCCAGACATCCTGGAATGTGAAGTCAAGTGGGCCTTAGAAAGCATCACTACAAACAAAGCCAGTGGAGGTGGTGGGATTCCAGTTGAGCTATTTCAAATCCTGAAAGATGATGCTGTGAAAGTGCTGCACTCAATATGCCAGCAAACTTGGAAAATTCAGCAGTGGCCACAGGACTGGAAAAGGCCAGTTTTCATCCCAATCCCAAAGAAAGGCAATACCAAAGAACACTCAAACTACCACACAATTGCACTCATCTTACATGCTAGTAAAGCAAAGGTCAAAATACTCCAAGCCAGGGTTCAGCAATATGTGAACCGTGAACTTCCTGATGTTCAAGCTGGTTTTAGAAAAGGCAAAGGAATGAGAGCTCAAATTGCCAACATCTTCTGGATCATTGAAAAAGCGAGAGAGTTCCAGAAAAACATCTATTTCTGCTTTATTGACTATGCCAAAGCCTTTGACTGTGTGGATCAAATAAAATGTGGAAAATTCTGAAAGAGATGGGAGTACCAGACCACCTGGCCTGTCTCTTGAGAAATCTGTATGCAGGTCAGGAAGCAACAGTTAGAACTGGACATGGAACAACAGATTGGTTCCAAATAGGTAAAGGAGTACATCAAGGCTTAAATTGTCATCCTGCTTATTTAACTTGTATGCAGAGTACATCATGAGAAATGATGGGCTGGAAGAAGCACAACTGGAATCAAGATTGCAGGGAGAAATATCAATAACCTAAGATATGCAGATGACACCAACTTTATGGCAGAAAGTGAAGAAGAGCTAAAGAGCCTCTTGATGAAGGTGAAAGAGGAGAGTGAAAAAGTTGGCTTAAAGCTCAACATTCAGAAAACTAAGATCATGGCATCCAGTACCATCACTTCATGACAAATAGATGGGTAAACAGTGGAAACAGTGGCTGACTTTATTTTTCTGGGCTCCAAAATCACTGCAGATGGTGACGGCAGCTATGAAATTAAAAGATGCTTACTCCTTGGAAGGAAAGTTATGACCAACCTGGACAGCATATTAAAAAGCAGAGACATTACTTTGCCAACAAATGTCCGCTTAGTCAAGACTATGGTTTTACCAGTAGTCTGTATGGATGTGAGAGTTGGACTATAAACAAAGCTGAGCACCGAAGAATTGATGCTTTTGAACTGTGGTGTTGGAGAAGATTCTTGCGAGTCCCTTGGACTGCAAGGAGATCCAACCAGTCCATCCTAAAGGAGATCAGTCCTGGGTGTTCATTGGAGGGACTGATGTTGAAGCTGAAACTCCAATACTTTGGCCACCTGATGAGAAGAGCTGACTCATTTGAAAAGACCCTGATGCTGGGAAGGGCTGAAAGCATGAGGAGAAGGGGATGACAGGATGAGATGGTTAGATGGCATCACCGACTCAGTGGACATGGGTTTTGGTAAACTCCAGGAGTTGGTGATGGACAGGAAGGCCTGTCATGCTGAGGTCCATGGGGTCACAAAATGTCAGACATGACTGAGCCACTGAACTGAACTTAACTGAGGCTCTTTTGCATATATAATGCAATATATTTAGTGTCTCCTTTCATTTCATCTTTTGTGCAAATAACCAGTCACATGAGCCTGTATTATTCCAGCCCTTAGAACATAGCAGTAAATAAGGTATTTTCTGCACTCAATTTTGAAAATAGTAGTCTTATTTAAAGCTCATCTCAACTTTTTCTGTGATATTTTCCATTATTCATCTTAAATGTACAAACTACTCATGTGTTTTTATTGCTGTAATTCTCTGCTTTGTGTTCATACTCAGAGGAAAGGAAAATATCAGAAAAACAATTAACAAAAAATATACAAAGGAAATTCCTCTATTCATGTTATGAGAACAATTCAATATGCCATGGAGTTCAATTTTGCCAATTATAAGAATATGAACTGTAGTTTTAAAGTTTGTTCCATTTGAAAAGTGATCTCAAAACATACTAGAGAAATATGGTCCATCACTCTGATGGTTCTGAGGCTTTTATTCCATGCAGATTTAAAATAATTTTAGAAAACATAAAATGTTTAGTGTGCACTCAACATGATAATAATGTTCAAGGCTTTTTCAGATCAAATCAGATCAGTCGCTCAATCGTGTCTGACTCTTTGCAACCCCATGAATCGCAACACTCCAGGCCTCCCTATCCATCACCAACTCCCGGAGTCCACTCAGACTCACGTCCATCAAGTCAGTGATGCCATCCAGCCATCTCATCCTCTGTCATCCCCTTCTCCTCCTGCCCCCAATCCCTCCCAGCATCAGAGTCTTTTCCAGTGAGTCAACTTTTCACATGAGGTGGCCAAAGTACTGGAGTTTCAGCTTTAGCATCATTCCTTCCAAAGAAATCCCAGGGCTGATCTCCTTCAGAATGGACTGGTTGGATCTCCTTGCAGTACCTTTAAGAGTCACTCAATAAATCATGATTTTTGTTTTATTAGCTCATGCTCTTAAGGAAAGTGAGCAGCTGTCTTCTACATAGCAAAACATACTAAGATATTTGCTTTCTGGAATTTATAGAATGATGTTTATTCCTTGCTGCTGCTGCTACTGCTAAGTCACTTCAGTCGTGTCCGACTCTGTGCGACCCCATAGACGTCAGCCCACCAGGCTCCCCCATCTCTGGGACTCTCCAGGCAAGAACACTGGAGTGGGTTGCCATTTCCTTCTCCAATGCATGGAAGTGAAAAAGTGAAAAAGTGAAAGTGAAGTCGCTCAGTTGTGTCTGACTCTTAGCAACCCCATGGACTGCAGCCTACCAGGCTCCTCCATCCATGGGATTTTCCAGGCAAGAGTACTGGAGTGGGGTGCCATTGGCTTCTCTGTTATTCCTTGCTAGACCCTGCCTATCTTTTAGCTTTATTTTCTACCTTCTGTTAATTTTTCTTGCTAACTGAAAGATACCACACAAATGTAATGGAAGGTGAAATCAACTTTAATGGTATTTAAAGGGTAAGCCAAAATGTTTGTTGCAGGTTTTTCTTTAAAATATTTTGGAAAAACCCAAACAGATTTCTTGGCCATCCCATATTTTGTATAAGAGATGAAATGATTGTGCATAAACTGCATACTTTTTTTAAATCACAAAAATTTTATTTACAGTGTTTAGTAGGTCAATGACAATAAGAAAATCACCTATAACCACGTTTTTGTGATACATGATGTATAAAATATGTTGCTTAGAAGTTTCATACATGGATCATCATTGTTCATAAAAGAAATTTGTAAATCACATTTTATTGTTATATTTTCAATGAAGAAATTTAGGCTCATAAAAATAGTGAAAGTAACTTGGCTACATTATGTGTGGCAATTTAACAGTTTCATATATTTCTATCAACCCCACCAGGTTCCTTGTCCATAAAATGTAGGTGAGAATGGTATTTATTTTTAGAGTTGACATGAGAATCAAATTAAATATTGTATTTATAGTTCTTTTGTGAAACATCCATTGACATAAGCATGCTATTACAGTTACTCTTACTACTGTTATTTCACTGATCATTTACTTCAATTATTGCTTTATCAGTTTTTATCTTCTCTAAAACTCAACACCATTAAGACTGTTTCTTCAGTTCTCTTCTATCTCTTTTAAGATCAAGAATTTCCTAATCAGTGTTAAAGTCATAAAAGTCTTCAGATTATACTATCTATTTACTGCAGCGAAAGTGCTGAAATCTCACTTCATTTCCAATCTGAAGACATTACTGTAAGTCATAAAGCTGTGGAAACAATACATTACAAACTTAGTCTCACTATTCTCCTGGGTAGATGTAGATCCTTATTCAGAAAGAATATCTATCATTTTGTTTTCAATTCAGACTTGCCAAGGAAAAGGTGGAAACAGAAATAATCATGGAAATTGGCAAATATAATAAAATAACATTTGGTACCTGTCCTATATTTTTTCTGTTGAATTAACCTCTGCTTGTTGAATGTCTGCACTTAAGCAAAGAGCAAGAAGATAGAAATAAAAGGAATACTTGAGAGAAAATCTCTAAGAAGGAGGGAAAAGTCATAATATATGTCTTGACAAGCACATTTTTTCATTTCCTTCTGTTGGATTCTGTTTAGAAGGTAACTAAATGTTGGTCAAGGTGTTACAGAATATTTATTCTTTGCAAAGAACACTATGAGGCCCTGGAGTCAAATAAGAAACCATAGAGTTTGTTTTTAGCAGTTCTATAAATGATGTGACTTAAGGCAAAGCAAGTCACCTTCTGGGATTCACTGCGGTCAATTTTGATAGAAGGTCATTGAATTGAATGATGTCTAGGCATACTTCTACCTCCAAATTACAATGTAATGAGTGATGGTCATAAATAACTTGGGGAAAATTGAACAGTTCTTTTTATAACTTTCTAACATAGTGACCTACCAACACTCATAATGAATTTTAAGTACTAGTGTGTGTTGAGCTGAAAGGAGATCAAGTTAGTCAATCCTATAGGAAATCAACCCTGAATATTCATTGAAAGGACTGATGTTGAAACTCCAATACTTTGGCCACCTGATGTAAAGAGCCAACTAATTGTAAAGGATCCTGCTGCTGGGAAAGATTTAGGGCAGAAGTTGAAGAGGTTGGCAGAGGATGAGATGTTTGGATAGAATCACCAACTCAATGAACATGAATTTGAGCAAACTCTGAGATAGTAAAGGACAGAGAAGCCTGGCATGATGTAGTTCACGGGATCACAAAGTGTTGGACATGACTTAGTGACTGATCAAGTGTGTTTATGTATTTCCTGAATTTTATTCAGTATGGTTTGCAAGGGGCTTCTCTGGTGGCATAAGGTAAAAATTCTGCCAGCCATTGCAGGAGGCACAAGAGATGTGGATTTGATCCCTGATGTGGAAGATCCCCTGGAGTCAGAAATGGCAATTTGCTCCAGTATCTTTGTTTGGAAAATTCCATAGACAGAAGAGGCTGGTGGGCTACAGTCCATGGGGTAACAAAGAGTCGGACATGACTGACTGCACTCATGCACACACACACGCACCAAGTTTACAAGATCCTGGATATCAGGCAATAAGGAACAGTGATCATGGGAGCTGGGAAACAAAGGAAGTAAGTCTTACTCTTTCCCAGTCTCATTGCCCTGAAGGTTTCCAGGATACAGTGCAGTCATGCAGGGACCTGAGGATCCTTACGATATCTGTAAATTGAGGAGATAGTAGTTGGGTTTTGGAAACACAGAAGGCTAGAGTTCAAATTCTGGAATACAGAGAGAAACATCTCAAACATCTGAATGTAGTTAGTTATCTTTGAGCATTCAGCAGGCCAGCACATGTAGTTTTTTTTCTTTTTTCTTTTTTTTTTTTAGCACATGTAGATTAAGGAACTATCTGAGGTTGGGAGAAAGAAGATCAGACAGGAAGTGAAGGCCAGAAGTACTGCCTAATCCCATAGGCCAAACTAGAAAAGTCTCATGATTCTTGGGGCATTGGGTCTTATCTCCAAGAAGAATTTCACACAAAAGGGGTTTTCCTAGTAGTTAGTAATAATTAACCCTAGACTGATACTGTCATGACCATATCTAACAACTTTTTAAATAACAGGAAATGATCTAACTGTCTGCATGAAACTACTGCATGCAGCATGGATGCTCATTTTTTGTTTTCTCCCCAAATTAGAACTTCACAAGGTGAAATTTATGTTTGGTATCTATTCAAAGATTACCAGAAATAAAAGATTACCAGAAATAAAAATAAGTAGGAATATACAAAATGTAATGAGAAGCAAAATCAATCAAAAACAGATTCAGTTGTGTCCTAGATGGAAATCAGTGATTAGCAGACAAAGACATGAAAATAATTATTATATTCTATGTGTTTAAAAATATAAGTACAGATCAAGAAGATATATGAAAGACTGAAACTGAACTTCTAGAGGTAAAAATTTGAGATAAGTGATGTATTAGATAACACTATTGGTAGACTAAACCTTGCCCAATAAAGACTATTGGGCTTCAAGAAAAAACAGTAGAAACCAAAATGAAATGCAGAGGTAAAAGTGAAAGTAACTCCAAAAAAATTCAAGTAAGAATTAGTGAATCATGAAAAAAATGATAACAACCTAAAATGATGTTATTGGAATCTCAAGAGAAAAATAAAGACAAAAAATAATTTTGAATATATAATGATGGAAAATTTCTAAATTTGATGAAAACTATAAACTTAAACCCTTTTGAACTGTGGTGTTGGATAAGACTCTTGAGAGTCCCTTGGACTTCAAGGAGATCCAACCAGTCCATTCTGAAGGAGATTAGCCCTGGGTGTTCTTTGAAAGGAATGATGCTAAAGCTGAAACTCCAGTACTTTGGCCCCCTCATGTGAAGAGTTGACTCATTGGAAAAGACTCTGATGCTGGGAGGGATTGGGGGCAGGAGGAGAAGGGGATGGCAGAGGAGGAGATGGCTGGATGGCATCATGGACTCGATGGACATGAGTCTGGGTGAACTCCGGGAGATGGTGATGGACAGGGAGGCCTGGCATGCTGCTATTCATGGGGTTGCAAAGAGTCGGACACGACTGAGCGACTGAACTGAACTGACTGATAAACTTAAAGATCCAATAAGTTCAATGAATCCAAGTGTGTGCTACATGAATGTACAGACACACAGTATGAATAAAACTGCAGCATGCTTGACATAATCAGATAGTTCAAAGTTAGCAATAAAAAATTCCCAAACCATCAGAAAAAGTAAACAAGAAACTTACAGAGGAACACTGATGAAGGAGATACAATGTGTCTTGCCCCAAACCACACAAATTTGAAGAGTGTAGAGCAATCTTTTAAATTCTGTGAGGAAGTGAAAATTGTCAACTCAGAATTCTATACCCAGATAATTACCATGAAAAATAAAAACAAAGTAAAGGCAGTTTTAGACAAGAAATGGCTGAATAAAATATGTCACCAGCAGAGCACTTCAAGAAATACTTTATAGCTCTTCAGGACACCAGAAGGACACTCAGATGCATGTAAAAAATAGAGAAGGAAGAATATAATAGCTACATAGATAAATACAAGAGTGCAATTTTTATTCAAATCAGTTTTTAAAATATCTGTTTAAGTAACAGTCTTGTAACATAAAGTTTTGGAGAAGGAAAAGGCAACCCACTCCAGTATTCTTGCCTGGAAAATTCCATGGACAGAGGAGCATGGCAGGCTACAGTCAATGGGGTCTCAAAGAGTTGGACATGACTGAGGGACTGAGCACAATATAGTTTTTATGCCGTATATAAAAGTAAATTGTATAGCAGCAATGACACAAACATTGGAGAGAATTCAAGTATTGTATTTAATAGAATATTATAGTAAACTACTTATACTATCTGAGAAGTAGTATAATATCTCTTGAAGGTAGAAAGTAATAAGTAAATGATGTAAAACTAAATAAAACACTAAAATTACAAAAGGATTATAGTTAATACATTGACACAGGTAAAACTGATTTATACAAGTTATTAAATTAATAAAAAAATAAAGTAAACAATAGGAGAAAGTGAGCAAAGAAACAATGAGATAAACAGAAAGCAAAATAACAAAATAATATATTGAAATCTAATCAAATCAATTTCTCTTTGGAAGAAAAGCTATGACAAACCTAGACAGCATATTCAGAAGTAGAGACATTATTTTGCCAACAAAGATCCATATAGTCAAAGCTATAGTTTTTCCAGTAATCATGTATGGATGTGAAAGTTGGATCATAAAGAAGGCTGAGGGCTGAAGGATTGATGCTTTTAAACTGTGGTGTTGGAGAAGACTCTTGAGAGTCCCTTGGACTGCAAGAAGATCAAAGCAGTCAGTCCTAAAGGAAATCAATTTTGAATATTCATTGGAAGGACTGATGCTGAAGCTGAAGCTCCAATACTTTGCTTACCTGATGCAAAGAATTGACTCATTAGAAAAGACCCTGATGCTGGAAAAGATTGAAAGCAGGAAGAGAAGGGGACAACAGAGGATGAGATGCTCGGATGGCATCACCAACTCAATGGACATGAGTTTGAGCAAGCTCCAGGGGATGGTGATGGACAGGGAAGCCTGGCGTGCTGCAGTCCATGGGGTTGCAAAGAGGTGGATATGACTGAGTGACTGAACAACAAATCAGATCAATAGTTACCTTCCATGTCAACAGTCTAAATAGCACAGTTATCTGACTTTTACACAGTTTATCTCAGTTTGGATATAAAAGGACAGACCAACTACATGCTGCCTAAGAAAACATCGATTAAATATAAAGACTCAAACAAGGTCAAAGGAAAAGGAAGAAAAATTAAACTCTTCACTCTGGAGGGGAATTTCAGAGCAAAGAATAATGCAGGGTTAAATAAAGTCATTTAATAATCATAATGGGATTAGTCCAACAAGGGGATGTAACACTCCTAAATGTTATCTACCTAATAGTAGAACCAAAGTTGACATAAAACTAACAGTTATGAAATTAAAGGAAAATGGTTAAATCCACAAAGTTAGAGATTTCAATACCTCTTTTCTTGATAATTAAGGGAATAATTAAACATGAAACCAGTTATTATATCAAAGATTCAAAGAGTATGATCAACCAAGTTGAACTTAATTAATATTTATAGAATACATACTGATGGAAGACTATTATTAAGATACATTAAATAATATTTAAATAAATGGAAATATATGCCCTGCTCATGGGTTAGTAGACTCAATGTTGTTAAAATATCAGTTCTCCCCAAATAGATTTATAGGTTCAATGCAGCCATAATCCAAACCCCAGAACCATTCTTTTTTTCATGAGTTAACAAACTAATGCTGAAATATATATATGGAAATGCAAAAGTCCTAGGAAGATAAAAAAAAAAAAAAACAATTGAGAAAGATCACAGTTGGGGGTTTCAGTTTAGTTCAGTTCAGTTCAGCCGCTCAGTCGTGTCTGACTCTTTGTGATCCCATGAATTGCAGCATGCCAGGCCTCCTTGTCCATCACCATCTCCTGGAGTTCACTCAAACTCATGTCCATCGAGTCGGTGATGCCATCTAGCCATCTCATCCTCTGTCGTCCCCTTCTCCTCCTGCCCCCAATCCCTCCCAGCATCAGAGTCTTTTCCAATGAGTCAACTCTTCACATGAGGTGGCTGAAGTATTGGAGTTTCAGCTTTAGCATCAGTCCTTCCAATGAACACCCAGGACTGATTTCCTTTAGAATGGACTGGTTGGATCTCCTTGCAGTCCAAGGGACTCTCAAGAGTCTTCTCCAACACCATAGTTCAAAAGCATCAATTCTTCACAATTTCACTTATTATAAAATTATAGCAATCAAGATAATGTGTCATTGTCAATATTATCTTGTCAATGGAGCAGATTAGTGAGTATAGAGATAGATACATTGGCTACTGATCTTAGATAAAAATAAAAAAGTAATTCAGTGGAGAAAGGATAACCTTTCACTAAATAGTGCTAGAATTGTTTTATATTCATTTGCAACAAAATGAATTTAAATATGTACTTTATATAATGCACAAAAATTAATACAATATATCATGTGCCTAAATGAAAAATCTTGAGCTATAAATCTTCTAGGGGAATACTATTGTGACCTTGAGTTAGGTAAACATTGCTTAGCTACAAGATCAAAAGCATGATCTATAAAAGAGAACATTAATAAATTAGACTTAATAAAAACCATGAAGTTCTGCTCTTCAAAAGACACTTAGAATAAGAGGACAGGCAAAGCCTTGGAGACAATATTTACTAATTATGATTATGTCTTTTAAAGGAATTATATTCAAAGAGCATGACAATCAAAACTCTGTACACAATCCCTTAAAATAGGCAAAAGTTGTGAATATTATGTTTCACTAAAAAGATATGGAAAAGGCAGCCAAGCATATAAAATGATGCCTAGAGACACCAGCCATTAGGAAATGTAAATTTAAACCTTCAATGGTATACCACTACACACATATCAGAAAGATTAAAATTTAAAAAAGAGAATTGAACATACCAAGTGAGACTTGCATGTAAGTGTTCATAGCAACTTTATTCATAATAACCCCAAACTGGAAACAACCTAAAATATCTACTAACAGGTTAATGGGTGAATAGTGTTCCTTAGTATCCATATGATGGGAAACTATCCAATAATAAATAGGAATGACTTATTGATGTATACTATAACAAATAAGAATCTCAGGATAATTTGAGTAATGGATGTCATCATAAAAAAGAAAATATACCATATGATTCCACTTTTATAATTCAAAGAAAATGAAAACCAATCTAGAGTTACTGAAAGCTGAGCAGTGGTTCCCTGGGCAGGGGTGTATATGTGGTAGGAAGGAGCTGGTCAGAAGGATTACAAAGTACATAAAGTAAAACCAGGTAATTTACATGAGCAATTTTCATTTGGGAAAAAAAAAATCCAATGCCTAATTAACACAAAATGTTCAGGGGCACTAATAAAATAAATTAAAATGAAATGCTATATCATAAGGAATATTTCTTCTTGATCAATTGATCAAAGATTAAAAAAAATTATATACCATGGTAGCAAGGATAAAGAATATGGCCACTCACATAATTATCAATAAAAATATAAGTTGTTGCATTGTGTCTGAAGAACAATTCATCTCCGTATACATGAAGCCCTAAATTTTCTTCAAATCAAGGCCTAAAAGATACCTGTTGATGCCAGTATCTTCTCAACATTTTTATAATAGCAAGAATTTTATAATAATATAAATGTCCACTATTTAGTGTACCATATGCCAAAATGCTTAAAATAATATTTTTGCAGATTGTTGAATAATACGAGAAGATACATGGTTATATAGGTTCAGTAGAAAAGATGGGTAAGTAGATATAAATGGAATAATCACTTGGGGTATAAAGCATTTATACTGACAAAATAAAGAAAAATATGGTATACTATAAAACATTAAACCTATGAATACTTAGAGATGAAACTGGAAGGATGAATGAAAAACATGCCTGATGCTTTTAAATCAACAGAGGGAAATGAACACTGGGAAGAATAGGAGAAGATATTTGGAAGGTCATCTTTGTTGTTTAACCGTATATAAATCTGTAAAGTTTAGCTACTTAACATTATGGATTTCTATATTATATCCATTATATGCTAATATTTTTGTATATGACAAAGACCCTCACATCACTATCTCTGTAGTTTTGACATCTCCATTAGCTCCAGATGTATGCACACTTCATGAAAAAGATGCAATTGTTATTCAAAATTAAATAATAAATTATTTTTTAATTAAAGACTAATTGTTGTATAATGAATGTGTACGTGTGTGCACACACATACATGCACACACCCCTGCAGAATAGCCTAAAGACAGATCTCTTAAAATAGAGTTATTCTGCAAATAATGTAGCAAGTTACTTTTTGCATGTTGCTCACTTTATCAGTACTCTATTCATCAATTAACCATCCTGGGAGCTCTCTAGGTGCTTAATGTATGAAGCAAATGGTGCTGAGCGCTTTTACTGCTAATGAAAAGGGCGAAAACAGCATCAACAGAATCTCAAGAATTTTTTACTCTAGTCAGGATGACAGAGGAAGAAATGCCTTAAAAGCAAGTTGTCTTCGGACAGTATTGTTCTGAGAATATATAACCCAAGTTTCTGTTGTTTAAGAGACAGCACTATTGATAAAATTAAATCAAAACCATTTGGAATTAATCGGTATGAAATATTTGGCATAGACATTTTACCTAGTTTAAGACTTAAGTGAGTATTAGGAAAAATCTTTTTATTGCCTTTCTTATTAAGCCTCTAATCATTCCATTAACATTTATTGAGTGCCAGCACTTGAACAGCTGCAATCACACCTGCTCTTAGAAAACTTTATTTTCCAAAAAGTATTCACTCTGTTTAAGGCTCTACTTTTTATAAACAAGCTTTATGCACTTAAAGAGAGATTGTGAAAAACCCACATAGTCTGTGAGTGGAGTTATTGTTGCTATGTAATGGTGTATAATGTATTCTATAGTAACACTTGAGATTTTTTTCCTTAGCATTTCCACACCCTGTGCCCTTGTGGTTTTCTCTTCCCAAGAAAACTCAGTGCCAGAGAATCACATTAGCATTCATTCGTCAGCCTTGAGCCTGGGGCCTCCAAGAGCAGGCAGAGCTTGTTCTGGGCTGGGAGCCCACTGGGACCTGGTGGGAGGAAGTAAGAATTACTTACTTTGAGGAGCCTGAAGGCTCCTCGGGGCTAATTCTACAGTGGACCACTGTGCCACTCCACCACCAGGAACAGACCCGAGGCCACGCTGGGCCAGAGCCTTTGCTTAACTGAACCTTGATTCTGTGTCTCATAGGTGCACCAAGGGACTTAAAGGGAAGATCGTGATTATCTTTATAATAAAAAAAAAAAAAAAAAACCTCTCCGATATTATGTGACATGAGAGATGAACTTTGTCAAAGACCCAAAGTACCACACTCTGTGACCTTGGGCATGGTGCTCAGTCAACCTTAGACTCAATTTCCTCACCTGCCAAAGGAAGCTAATGATAGCTGCCCTACCTTCTCTGATGTGCAGGGATGCTCCGTAATTAATTTAGCAGATAGGAATAGAGGCTTGGCTTTGTATGTGATGCAGTAAAGGAAAGCAAAGACACACCATGAATAAAACATGTCTCTACTCCAAAAGAAGTAGCTCACAGTTCATCAGGAGAGACAAACAGCTAACAAATGGTGCCGGGGGTGGGTGGGGATGCCATGATAAAGCTACGGGATATATGCTATGCCAGGCTTACATGAGGGAATAGTTAATTCTGCTGTAAGACGAGGAGCACAAGGGAAGACTTCACAGAAAGAATGACTTGTTAGCATCATCTTGAGAAGTCAGTAGGAGTTTGCCAGGTAGAGAAGAATTGAAGGACATTGCACAGAGTGAAGAGCAATCAGGGAACTGCACAGAGGAGAGGTTTGTGAGGAAAATGAGTGCGTTTCATGCCATGCATGCAAGAGCTCTGGTGAGTGATATACAAGTGTTAAGGAGGCATTATTATCAAGCCACACTGAGGTTGTTTGAGAGCAAAATTCATCTCTCTTCTTTCCCATTCCCATGCATAGTTTTTGGTCTGGTACTCATAACTTTATGTCATTTTGGCTAAATTTTTAACCTATGGAAATTAATACATGCACCTAATTTGAAAAAATCAAGTAGCACTGAAAGTCTTAAAACATTCTACTGTCAGCTCTCATTCCTCCCAAATTGTTTCCAGTTATTATAACTATTCCTTTAGGTATTTGTAAATAATATACTTAGACCATGCGTGTTTCTTCTTTGCATTGGGATCTTATCTACTGACTTCTTGTTATGAAAGATACAGCTTTAACCCTCTTTCTCCATCACTCGTTACATTTTTGCCACCCCTATGTACTGAAAGTGATCGTGTAACAATTACCTCTTGTTATTATATAGCATATATAAATTATGACTGCATAAATACTGTTTAAATGTAAGCCTTGTTGTGTACTGTTGTGTATTATAATGAATCATTTCCTTTCTGGTGCTTTTCACTTTCATGCATTGGAGAAGGAAATGGCAACCCACTTCAGTGTTCTTGCCTGGAGAATCCCAGGGACGGGGGAGCCTGGTGGGCTGCCGTCTATGGGGTCACACAGAGTCGGACATGACTGAGGTGACTTAGCAGCAGCAGCATGATACTATTAATTTTCTCATCTTACAATTGCCTTGATTATTTTGGTTTTGTTTTCTATGTGTGTGTGTGCTAAGTGGCTTCAGTTGTATCTGACTCTGTGACCCTATGGACCATAGCCCGCCAGGCTCCTCTGTCCATGGGATTCTCCAGGAATGAATACTGAAGTGGGTTGTCATGCCCTCCTCCAGGGGATCTTCCTGACCCAGGGATAGAACAATGTATCTTACAGTCTCCTGCATTGGCTGCTGCTGCTGCTGCTAAGTCGCTTCACTCCTGTCCGACTCTGTGCGACCCTGTAGACGGCAGCCCACTAGGCTCCTCTGTCCCTGGGATTCTCCAGGCAAGAACACTGGAGTGGGTTGCCATTTCCTTCTCCAATGCATGAAAGTGAAAAGTGAAAGTGAAGTCGCTCAGTCATGTCCGACTCTTCGCGACCCCATGGACTGCAGCCTACCAGGCTCCTCTGTCCATGGGATTTTCCAGGCAAGAGTACTGGAGTGGGTTGCCATTGCCTCTCCTTAGCCCTATTTTAAATGGACATTTCTTTCTGAATAGTTTTATGTGGAATATCTTGCTTCCTGGATTATAAAATGTTCCTTCTTACTCCTTTGTTTGGGGAATTTTCTTCCCAGATTTCTTTCCTAAGGTATGTGGAAATTTATGATATTTTTAAGAAATCAAGAACTTGAGAATTTCCTGATTTTTACCCTCATTCTTGATTAATAGTTTGACAAATAATAGAATTCTGGCTTGGAAACGTCTTCCACTCAGAATGTGAAAGCATCACTCTTTTTGTATTCAAGTTCCTCATGTGTGGTGACCCCAGAGATGTACAATTCTGATCTTCCTGAAAGGAGGACTTGGATTTCCCTTGGATTGCAGCAACACTGTGATCCCTACGGCACTGGCGAGGGGTACCCTTTCGCTAAGGGCTTCCCTGGTGGCTCAGATCGTAAAGAATCTGCCTGCAATGCAGAATACCTGGGTTTGATTTCTGGGTCAGGAAGATCCCCTGGAGAAGGGAATGGTAAACTGCTCTAGTATTCTCACCTGGAGAATTCCATGGACAGAGTCTATTTGAGCAAACACCAGGAGATAGTGAAGGACAGCGAAAACTGGACTGATGCAGTCCTTAAGGTCACAAAGAGTCAGAAACGACTTCCCAACTGAACAACAACAGTTTACCTGGGCATCTCCAGCCATTGAGCTTGGTGACACCTTCAGGCCTGTTCATTTCTCCCTAAGAGAAGAAGTCCTCGGATGCACAATCTTTTCTGGGGAGTACCCCTTTGGGTCAGATCTGTAGTGTGGTATGCGGTCTGTCCTACTCACCTCCACTTCCTTTAATGGGGTCACATTTGCACAATGGTCTTATTTATTATGGAGACTTTTTAAAAGTCCTTCTTTTTAGCCACTTTGCCTAATTCTACGCTACATTTTGCCTGTTGTCCTTAAGTCAGTTGGTCTTAAGGGCTCAGCACTGCCCATTCTGCTTGTCTGAGTTAGCTACAATGCATCGGTTTTTAAAAATATGTATTTCTTTGGTTGTATCAGGTCTTAGTTGTGGCACATAGGATCTTTGTTGCAGCATGAGGGACCTTTTCATTGGGGCGTGTGGCCTATTTGCTGCAGTATCTGGGTTTCTCTCTAGTAAGAGTGTGCAGGCTTAGTTGGCCCATGGCATGTAGGATCTTAATTCCACCCCTGACCAGAGATGGAACTTGTATCCTCTGCTTTGGAAGGTAGGTTCTTAACCACTGGACCACTAGGGAAGTCCCCATCTGTTTATAATATTGCCCACAACCCTTGTCTGCTGAATTATTACAATAGGGACCTAGACATTGTTTTATCCCAGCTCCCAGGAGTACTGTCCGTCATGCAGAAAGCTCATAGCTGAGCCCTTCTCTAGTACTTGCCCTGAGTCTGAGAAAGTTGCTCACCCAAGTTCACACCTCTCTCTGGTGGGAGCATGCATACCGTCACCTGTTAATGTGTGGCTCCAAAAACCCATAACCATGCCTCCATTAGGGACAATTTATGGGGCTTTCTTAGCTCCAGAGGTTCCCACAGGGTCAACTGAGTTCCTTATTTGCAATTAGAATCACAGTTCAATCTCGCTGTATGTTCAATACTTACTTCCTTATGGGTTTTGATCCCAAAGACAATCCATCTTGGAGTCTTAAAGTCCCTAATAAACTTTTTATCACATAAATTCCATCCTAGAGTCTTTGTTTTTTCCTAAGAAACACATCTCCATTCTCATGCTTTTTTTGTCCTTTTGGTTTCAGTCTTTCGAAAGCCTTTTCATGCTAGTTTAGTGGAGTTTTAAAAGAGATCATTCATGCATTGAATCTGCCATGGTTAAACAAAAGTTTGATCCACCACAGCTGTCTTAGTTCATGTAGAACAGCTGATGGCCATTTTGTTCCTCTGTTTGTAAGCTTCAAGAGGAGTTGGGATCAAAATAGAGAAGTAGTGTCCTCAAAAATATGTAATTAGCTCTGTTTATAAACATGGGGAACAGGGTTTCTAGTAGAATGAGAAATAAAAGGACTAATGGTTCATGGTTTCATGTTTTCTTTTCTTTTTTAATGGCCGGGAGCTAAATCCCTGATAAGCTACTTATCATGAATTTCTTAGGTTTCTAAGGCCAAAGCATGGAGAATTTTAAGAAAAAAATAGGAACTCTTTTATGAGTTCAACCTTTAGCTCAGATCACTATTTGGTTTTTACCTTGGTGATCCAGTGGAACTATGCTCATTAGGAGTAAGACCTTTTATTCTCTTTAGTGTCTACTTGGTATTGACCCTGGCTGGAACAGCTGACCCATGTCCTCTTTCCCATGGACCCCTACCGGAAACTACTTGTTAAGCCCTGCTAATTGCCTTGCTGTGAAGCTGTCTTCCAAAACAGGCAAAGCTCCAGGTCTATCTTCTCACCATGAAAATAGGATATGAAAGAGGATACAGAGAAACTTTTCTCTCCTTAGAGGTATTTATATCCTTTTCTCACTTTTGAAATACATCTTCTAGAAGATTACCAACCTGTATAATAAAAAATTCACTTTGTCCTTGACTCTTCTCATCAATTTTATTTGCTTGGAGGGTAGGAAAGATTCCTGATCTTTCCTTTAGGCTAGAATTCAAGCAAATATAGTTAATATATGTTAAGCTCACTGTTAATTTGAGAGATTCAACATATATTTTACTTTTTTTTTTATCATAAGCATTTCCTCTAGAATAGGAGTACAGCTTGGTCCATAAGATAAATGAATCAGAGTAGCTGACAGAGCAGTGATGCTTTCTCAATATCGTTGGCATTGTAAAAACCAAAATAGGCAGGCTGGGAAGAAGGATATGGAATATTTCCAGTTCTTAGCACTACTATCCTAAGAATGGCTGGCTTATACAGCAGAAGAAGAATGAATTATTCCCACCCAAGCTGAAATATGATGGCACTTCTGTCACATTTCATAAGCATATTAACTGATTTGATACTGTTCAAGGCAAAGTTCAGTCAGATGTTCAGATCAACAACAAACAAAGATTGTGGTCACTTTATCATTCCTGAATTTCATTGATCTTTCATACCATAATGTAATGAAAGATGTGTTTGAGAGGCTTTCATGACAAGAAGTGGAAGTGAAGAAGATACGTTACTATTTATTTATCCTTGCTATATGCCACAACAGTGTATAAGTACCTTATTTTGTTATAAGTATTTTTATTTTTTTGCATTTATGACAATGGGGTTAGTCACTCAATCATGTCCAATCTTTGTGACCTCATGGTCTGTCCATGGAATTCTCTAGGCAAGAATACTGGAGTGGGTTGCCATTTCCTTCTACAGGGGATCTTCCCCATTTAGGGATTGAGCCTGAGTCTCCTGCATTGCAGGCAGATTCTTTACCATCTGGGCTACAAGGGAAGTTGGCAATGTGACCATCCAAAGATGAAAGAAAAACTAAGGTACAGAGAAGTTAGAGGTTATTAAATATCACATAGCTGATAAGCAGAAAAATCCAGATTTGAAACCCAAGCTGATGTGACACCCAAGTTCATGAGCTGCTGCCCAGTTACAAGCTGATTCTTTTCCCTTTCCTCCTAGTACTCTTTGTTAAGTTTAGTTACAATGCTTATTTTTCTTTTATAAGCAAAATAATGACAGAGATAATGAAAAAATGAGATTTGGACAGCTGTTCCTAATAATTTGTTCCTTTTTTGGGTTACTTTTATAGTCTTTTCACTATTTGTCTTAACAAATCTTTCTTCTAGGCTAGCTCAATGAAAACTAAGACAGAGAATTCATCTAAAGAATAAAAGTAACACAGGCACAAGATAATCTGTCTTGATAATCATAGCCATGACCATTATCCATGAAGGCAAAAATAGTTTCAACTCTGCTCTTATTATCTCCAGGAGCATCATACATAAAATCCAAGATGCCTCAGAATTGTCCTGGGGGCATAGACAGGGTTATGACTTACTGTTGATAAGCAGTTCACAGTACTTTATTTCTAAAGAACATATGAAGAGATCTACAATACAAAGCAAGTTATGGAAAGAACAACCTATTGAAGAACAAGTAACACCTATATATCACTAGTTCCCTGAGAAATTATGATGGAAACCTATTCTCAGTTCCTGTTATTGTTTTTGTTGTTCAGTCACTCAGTCACATCCGATTCTGAGACCCCTGGACTGCAGCACGCCAGGCTTCCCTTTCTTCACTATCTCCTGGAGCTTGCTCAAACTCATGTCGATTAAGTTGGTGATACCATCCAACCATCTTATCCTCTGTCATCTGCTTTTCCTCTTGCCTTCAATCTTTCCCAGCATCAGGGTCTTTTCTAATGAATCAGCTCTTTGCATTGGGTGGGCAAAGTATCGGAGCTACAGTTTCAGCATCAGTCCTTCCAATGAATAATCAGGGTTGATTTCCTTTAGGATTGACTGGTTTGATCCTATTAAAATAATGTTATTGAAGTTAGATATTTTCTCATATAAAATCTGATAAACTGATATATGTGAAATGGTATTATTTTGGAGTCAGAAATCCCAAGCTTTAATCCTAGTTAATATGTTTATGCCTTGAGATGGAAATCAAATGCTGTTGCTTTTTTGAGCCTCAGATAGGGCTTTGGATGAGTAAATCCTGAACAGGTTTGCATGCTCATGGGAATTTGACCTTTGCTTTACCCAGGCTCCAGCTAAATACTCAGGAAAGGTTATCTGCAGGTGGTGCCCAGAGAGGATAAAGCTAACACATCCAGAACTGTGTGGAGGAGAGTGTAAGAGCATTAAGAGTTCTTACACATAGTCTCATGTAAATCCCTGTGGTGAAACCCTACCTCCTTCTTCTGTAGACTTCTGTAGTTTCCCCCACATTATTTCTGGGTTTTCCATTAATGTTTGACTTCAGAGAATATGACAGCTTATCTTCTTGGGACTCTAGAATGTCTTTGTTAGTCACTTTAGTGGCTTATTTTGTCAAGCATGCAAATCCCAAATGTATTTACTTAAAATGAATTATGATTTATGTCTTACATCACAGAACACATATTAGGCTTATTTTAGGGTATATGTGAGCAGATATTCTTTAACCATGATGTTTTTTTTTTTTTTTTTTTGGTTATGTCTGCTTTCTTAACTGATCAAATAAATAGGTCACTTCTTAAGTGTATTAGAAAACCTACAGTAAGGAAATATTCTTAATGAAATATATTGTGAAGATATAGTGTTTATAAAATTCAGTTTCTAACTATTCCTTTGATCAAAGACATTCATAATGATCTAAAATTTTCACCAAATGTTTATCTACATTTTCTTTCTTTCTTTTTCTGCTTAGGGAGTTTACATAAAAAGATACAACAAAATTTTCATTTTAATTTTTTAGGAAAAATAAAACAGATAAATTTATTTGAAATGTGGGAAAATTGGGGACTTTTCCTTCCCATAATTTTTTCCCAACAAGAAATTGTTAAAAGTCAGTAAGCTAGAGTTTAAAGAGACATGATTTAAGAAAGTAGAAAGATCTGAGATTTCAGCTCTACCACTTACTAGTGTAAATTATTAGACAGTCAATGTCAAAATCAGATTGTGTTCTTTGCATTTGAAGATTGAGAAACTCTGTACAGTTAGCAAAACAAGACCTGGAGTTGACTGCTGCTTAGACCAAGAGCTCCTTACTGCAAAATTCAGGCTTAAGTTGGAGAAAATAGGGAAAACCACTAGACCATCCAGCTATGACCTAAATCAAATCCCTTGTGATTATACAGTGGAAGTGACCAATAGATTCAAGAGATTAGATCTGGTACACACAGTGCCTGGAGATCTATGGATGGAGGCTTATAACTTTGTATAAGAGAGAGTGATCAAAACCATCCCAAAGAAAAAGAAATGCAAGAAGGCAAAGAGGAGGCTTTACACTGAGGAAAGAATAGAAGTGAAAGGCAAAGGAGAAAGGGAAAGACATACCCAACTGAGTGCAGAGTTCCAGAGATTAGCAAGGAGAGATAAGAAGGCTTTCTTAAATGAATAATGCAAAGAAATAGAATAAAATAATAGAATGGGAAAGACTAAAGATATTTTCAAGAAAATTGGAGATATGAAAAGAACATTTCATGCTAGGATAGGCACGATAAAGGACAGAAATGGTATGGACCTAACAGAAGCAGAAAAATTAAGAAGAGGTGGCAAGAATACACAGAAGAACTGTACCCCCCCCCAAAAAAAAAAGTCTTAATGACTAGGATAACCACGATGGTGTGATCACTCACCTAGAACCAGACATCCTGGAATGCAAAGTCAAGTGGGCCTTAGGAAACATCACTGCAAACAAAACTAGTGGAGGTGATGGAATTCCAGCTGAACTATTTCAAATCCTAAAGATGATGCTGTGAAAGTGCTGCACTCAATATGCCAGCAAATTTGGAAAACTCAGCAGTGGTCACGGGACTGGAAAAGATCAATTGTCATTTTAATTCCAAAGAAGGGCAATGCCAAAGAATGTTCAAGCTATCATACAATGGCACTCAGTTGCACATGCTATCAATGTTATGCTCAAATCCTTCAAACTAGGCTTTAGCAGTATGTGAACCAAGAACTTCCAGATGTTAACCCTGGTTTCAAAGGGCAGAGGGACCAGAGACAAAATTGCCAGCATTCATTGGATCTTGGAGAAAGCAAGGGATTATAATAAAACCTGGAATCAAGATTGCCAGGAGAAATAACAATAACCTCAGATACTCAGATGACACCACCCTATGGCAGAAAGGGAAGAGGAACTAAATAGCCACTTAATGAAAATGAAAGAGGAGAGTGAAAAAGTTGGCTTAAAACTCAACATTCAGAAAACTAAGGTCATGACATCTGGTCCCATCACTTCATGTAAAATAGATGGGTAAATAATGAAAACAGTGACAGACTTTATTTTTGGAGGCTCCAAAATTACTGCAGATGGTGATTGCAGCCATGAAATTAAAAGACGCTTACTCCTTGGAAGGAAAGTTATGACCAACCGAGACAGCATATTAAAAAGCAGAGATATTACTTTGGTGACAAAGATCCATATAGTCAAAACTATGGTTTTCCCAGTAGTCATGTATGGATGTTAGAGTTGGATCAGAAAGAAAACTGAGCACCAAAGAATTGATGCTTTTAAATTGTGATGTTGGAGAAGACTCTTGAGAGTCCCTTGGACTGCAAGGAGATCAAACCAGTCCATCCTAAAGGAAATCAGTCCTGAATATTCATTGGAAAGACTGATGCTGAAGCTGAAACGCCAATAATTTGTCCACCTAATGCAAAGAGCTGACTCATTTGCAAAGCTCCTGATGCTGGAAAAGATTGAAGATGGGAGAAGAGGGGACGACAGAGAATGAGATGGTTGGATGGCATCACAGACTCAAAGGATCTGAGTTTGAGCAAGCTCTGGGTGTTGGTGATGGACAGGGAAGCCTGGTATGCTGCAGTCCACGGGGTCACAAAGATTCGGACATGACTGCATGACTGAACAACAGCAACAATAATGAGGAAAATTCCTACTGCTTTTCATTGTCTGTGCTACAAAGTCTTTGACTGTGGATCACAACAAACTATGGAAAATTCTTAAAGAAATGGGAGTACCAGGCCACCACCTGTGTCCTAAGAAACTTGCTTTCAGGTCAAGAAGCAAAGAAGCAACAGTTAGAGGTGGACACATAACAATGGACCGGTTCAAAATTGGGAACAGAGTTCAACAAGACAGTATATTGTCACACTGCTTATTTAGCTTCTATGCAGAGTACCTTATGTGAAATGCCAGGCTGGATGAGTTACAAGATGGAATCAAGATTGTCAATTAAAATATCAACAACCTCAGGTATACAGATAATACCACTCTAATGGCAGAAAACAAAAGGTAACTAAAGAGCTTCTTTAGTTGATAAGGGCAAAAGAGGAAAGGGAAAAGTTGGCTTGAAATTCAGCATTTAAAAAACTAAGATCATGGTATCCGGTCCCATTACTTCATGGCAAATAGAAGGGGAAAAAGTGGAAACAGTGACCTATTTTATCTTCTCTGACTCCAAAATCACTGTGGATGGTCACTGTAGCCATGAAATTAAAAGACATTTGTACTTTGGAAGGAAAGCTATGATAAACCTAGACAGCTTGTTGAAAACCAGAGACATCACTTTGCTGACAAAAGTTCATATAGTAAAAGCTATGATTTTTCCAGGAGTCATGTACAGATGTGAGAGTTGGATCATAAAGAAGGCTGAGTGCCAAAAAATTAATATTTTTGAATTATGCTGCTGAGGAAGACACTTGAGAGTCCCTTGGCCTACAAGGGGAAAAAACTAGTCAATCCTAAAGGAAATTAACCCTGAATATACATTAGACAGTCTGATGCTAAAGCTGAAGCCCAATACTTTGGCTGCTTGAGACCAAGAGTCAACTCATTGGAAAAGACCCTGATGCTGGGAAAGATTGAAGGTAATAGAAGAAGGGGGCATCAGAAGAAGAGTTTGTTAGTTAGCATCACCAACTCAATAGAAATGAATTTGAGCAAACTTGAGATAGTGGAGGACAGAGGAGCCTGGCATGCTGCAGTCCATGGGACTGCAAAGAGTCAAATATGACTTAGTGACTGAACAGCAACAAAGACATGGTCCTGTTTTACCTCTCCTCTCCTTACTTCCCATTCTAATCATAAAGCTGAAATAGGTATGAACCTCTTTGTCCATACCTTTCTCTTGCCCACAAATGATCCATGAGCAGTAGATCAGATCAGATCAGATCAGTTGCTCAGTCGTGTCCGACTCTTTGTGACCCCATGAATCGCAGCATGCCAGGCCTCCCTGTCCATCACCAACTCCTGGAGTTCAATGAGACTCATATCTATCGAGTCAGTGATGCCATCCAGCCATCTCATCCTCTGTCGTCCCCTTCTTCTCCTGCCCCCAATCCCTCCCAGGATCAGAGTCTTTTCCAACGAGTCAATCCTTCACATGAGGTGGCGAAAGTACTGGAGTTTCAGCTTTAGCATCATTCCTTCAGCATGTGCTGAAGACATAGCAATTAAAATTATTTTCCAAAAATTTTGAAAGAGTCAGAGGGGAAAAAATATTATGTGTCTAATGGCAAAGCTACTGTTTTTCCTTAGGTTAAGGAATGAATGCTTTATTTAAAAGAATAAAGCCCATATATAATAACATAAAGTTGTGAGAGAGAATTAGTTCTAGTAGGTGCAGTTGTTCCTTCAGCCTAGCTAAATGCTTGGTCATTACATTATTTGTTGCTTCATCTACCTAGGTCATCTACTTTTCTACATAATTACATAAGCCAGGGAATTAATTTTTTATTTAAATTATTTCCATTTTTTTCTGACACTTGGTAAACAAAGATTCATACAATCTCTGTGTCTAACATAGTTTGTAAAATGTGATGACTGTAATAAAATTATTGTGATGAATGAATAAACTGATAAAATACTTCATATGTAGCACAAAGTATAGTACCTAATGCTTGCAGCTGCTGCTAAGTTACTTCAGTTGTGTCCGACTCTGTGCGACCCCACAGACGGCAGCCCACCAGGCTCCCCCATCCCTAGGATTCTCCAGGCAAGAACACTGGAGTGGGTTGCCATTTCCTTCTCCAATGCATGAAAGTGAAAAGTGAAAGTGAAGTCGCTCAGTCATGTCTGACTCTTAGTGACCCCATGTACTGCAGTCCACCAGGCTTCTCTGTCCATAGGATTTTCCAGGCAAGAGTACTGGAGTGGGGTGCCATTGCATGTCCAACTCTGTGCTACCCCATAGACAGCAGCCCACCAGGCTCCCCCATCCCTAGGATTCTCCAGGCAAGAACACTGGAGTGGGTTGCCATTTCTTTCTCCAATGCATGAAAGTGAAAAGTGAAAGTGAAGTCACTCAGTCATGTCCAACTCTTGCGACCCCATGGACAACAGCCTACCAGGCTCCTCCGTCCATGGGATTTTCCAGGCAAGAGTACTGGAGTGGGGTGCCAGTGCCTTCTCCACCTAATGGTTACCAGCTGCCAATTCCCTTTAATTATTCTCTACAAATTAACTGATTCATTACCACTTTGAAATAAAAAGTGATTCATAAACAAAAATATACATATACAAAAATACATAGCAGAAATTAAGAGATTTCAGAGAAATTACATTTTAACCTAATTTTATAACTTTCTTTATGTGAGAGATCTCTTCAAGAAAATTAGAGATACCAAAGATGAGCTCGATAAAGGACAGAAATGGTATGGACCTAACAGAAGCAGAAGATATTAAGAAGAGATGGCAAGAATACACAGAAGAACTGTACAAAAAAGATCTTCATGACCCAGATAATCACGATGGTGTGATCACTCACCTAGAGCCAGACATCCTGGAATGTGAAGTCAAGTGGGCCTTAGAAAGCATCACTACGAACAAAGCTAGTGGAGGTGATGGAATTCCAGTTGAGCTATTCCAAATCCTGAAAGATGATGCTGTGAAAGTGCTGCACTCAACATGCCAGCAAATTTGGAAAACTCAGCACTGGCCACAGGACTGGAAAAGGTCAATTTTCATTCCAATCCCAAAGAGAGGCAATGCCAAAGAATGCTCAAACTACTGCACAATTCCATTTACCTCACATGCTAGTAAAGTAATGCTCAAAATTCTCCAAGCCAGGCTTCAGCAATTTGTGAACCGTGAAATTCCTGATGTTCAAGCTGGTTTTAGAAAAGGCAGAGGAACCAGAGATCAAATTGCCAACATCCGCTGGATCATAGAAAAAGCAAGAGCGTTCCAGAAAAACATCCATTTCTGCTTTATTGACTATGCCAAAGCCTTTGACTGTGTGGATCACAATAAACTGTGGAAAATTCTGAAAGAGATGGGAATACCAGACCACCTGATCTGCCTCTTGAGAAATTTGGATGCAGGTCAGGCAGCAACAGTTAGAACCAGACATGGAACAACAGACTGGTTCCAAATAGGAACAGGAGTTCGTCAAGGCTGTATATTGTCACCCTGCTTATTTAACTTCTATGCAGAGTACATCATGAGAAACGCTGGACTGGAAGAAACACAAGCTGGAATCAAGATTGCCGGGAGAAATATCAATAACCTCAGGTATGCACATGACACCACCCTTATGGCAGAAAGTGAAGAGGAACTAAAAAGCCTCTTGATGAAAGTGAAAGTGGAGAGTGAAAAAGTTGGCTTAAAGCTCAACATTCAGAAAACGAAGATCATGGCATCCAGTCCCACCACTTCATGGGAAATAGATGGGGAAACAGTGGAAACAGTGTCAGACTTTATTTTTCTGGGCTCCAAAATCACTACACATGGTGACTGCAGCCATGAAATTAAAAGACGCTTACTCCTTGGAAGTAAAGTTATGACCAACCTAGATAGCATATTCAAAAGCAGAGACATTACTTTGCCAACAAAGGTTCGTCTAGTCAAGGCTATGGTTTTTCCTGTGGTCATGTATGGATGTGAGAGTTGGCCTGTGAAGAAGGCTGAGCGATGAAGAATTGATGCTTTTGAACTGTGGTGTTGGAGAAGACTCTTGAGAGTCCCTTGGACTGCAAGGAGATCCAACCAGTCCATTCTGAAGGAGATCAGCCCTGGGATTTCTTTGGAAGGAATGATGCTAAAGCTGAAACTCCAGTACTTTGGCCACCTCATGCGAAGAGTTGACTCATTGGAAATGACTCTGATGCTGGGAGGGATTGGGGGCAGGAGGAGAAGGGGACGACAGAGGATGAGATGGCTGGATGGCATCACTGACTCGATGGATGTGAATCTGAGCAAACTCTGGGAGTTGGTGATGGACAGGGAGGCCTGGCGTACTGTGATTCATGGGGTCGCAAAGAGTCGGACATGACTGAGCGACTGATCTGATCTTATCTGATGTGTGATTTGGGGCACTTTGGTTTATTTTGCACCTCCACTTCCTAACGTGTATTAAAAAAAAAAAAGAATGCTGGTTTTCATTTCATATCACTGACATGAGATATAATCACAAGCCAAATGCATTAAGTACTGAAGCGATTTTACTTTCCTTTTATCCCTGAAAATATCTGTTCATATACAGTCTGACTCCAGCTGTGACTTAAAGTTTATGAATATAATTTCACAGAGTGATTCATGATGTCCAGCATTAAGTGTATATAATGTAGGTGCAGATGAGATAAATGAAGATATGAGTCTGAGGCAGTCCTAAGATGGCAGAGGAATGGGACGGGGAGATCACTTTCTCCCCAACAAATTCATCAAAAGAACATTTGAACGCTGAGTAAATTCTACAAAACAACTTCTGAACGCTGGCAGAGGACATCAGGCATCCAAAAAATCAGCCTATTGTCTTCGAAAGGAGGTAGGAAAAAACATAAAAGACAAAAAGAGAGACAAAAGAGGTAGGGATGGAGCTCGGTCTTGGGAAGGGAGTCTTAAAAAAGAGAGAAGTTTCCAAACACCAGGAAACACTCTCACTGCCGAGTCTGTGGCGAGCCTTGGAACCACAGAGGGCAACATAACCAGGAGGAAAAATAAATAAATAATTAAAACCCACAGATTATGTGTCCAATGGTAACTCCCACAGCAGAGAAGCAGTGCAGATGCCTGCATCTGCCACTAGCAAGTGGGGGCTGGGGCAGGGAGGCCCGGGCTGCATTGCTTAGAGTAAGGACTGGGCCTGAATGCCCCAAGGGCAATCTGAAGGAACTAACTTGTGCTAGCAAACCAGACTGTGGGATAGCTACCACGTGAAAAGCCCTAACCTAAGACACTGTCAGGCCCACTCACAGAACAAAGGACTGAACAGAGCTAGTTGGTTGAAGACTATCCCACTCTGATTACAGGAAGCCAGAGCCGGAAGGGGGCAATTGTGGCCCCAGAGAGGCATTATCTCCCAAACTGCAAGCATGCTTCATTGCTAACCAAGACTTCTTGGGGTTCTGGATGGTCAACATCCACCTGAGAAGGTGTGCTGGTTGTACACCCAGAAAACCGAGTAGCAGGGACAGGGGAGGTGATAAGTCACAGCAACCTCGCTCACCAAACACCTGGTCACCTGAGCTGCTCGGACCTGGGAAGGGCATAAAAGGCAGGCCCAACCGAGTCTGTGCCTCTGAGGACTACCCGAGTACCTGAACCTGAGAGGCTTAGACCTGGGAAGCGCATACAACTCAGGGTTGGCCTCAGACAGTTACTGGCAGAGCAACCTAGAGCCTAAGCAATGTAGACAGGGAAAGCACACATGCCATGAGCAGGGGCAGGCCCAGTGTGGCTGAGACACTGCAAACACACGCCAGTGTTATTTGTTTGCAGGGTCCCTCCCTCCCCACAGCACGACTGAGTAAGTGAGCCTAAAAAACTGTCCACCACTGACCCCTTGTGTCAGGGCAGAAATTAGACACTGAAGAGACCAGCAAACAGAAGAAGCTAAAACAGAGGGAACCTCCTTGGAAGTGACAGGAACAATAGATTAAAACCCTGTAATTAGTACTGACTACATAGGAAGGGGCTTATAGATCTTGAGAAATATAAGCCGGATCAAGAAACTATCCAAAAATGAACTGAACCCACACTGCCCACAACAATACCAGAGAAAGTCCTAGATATATTTTTACTATCATTCTTTTTTTTAATTAAAAAAAATTTTAAGACCTGTATTACTCCTTGAATTTTCATTTTTATAACCTACTATTCAGATCAGATCAGATCAGATCAGTAGCTCAGTCATGTCTTACTTTGCAAAAAAAAAAAAAAAAAAAAAAAAAGAGAGGGACCCTATTTTTTAAGCAAATTTCATATACATATATTTTATAATTTTTGTGAATTTCTTTTCTTTAATATTGTATTTTTGAAAATCCAACCTCTACTCTAGATGTTGAATCTTTGCTTTTTGGTATTTGTTATCAATTTTGTACTTTTAAGAACCCAAACTTCAGTATCCATTTTTACTTGGGAGCGAGATTACTGGCTTGAGTGCTCTCTCCCCCTTTGGACTCTCCTTTTTCTAAACCAGGTTGCCTCTATCATCTCTCTCCCCCTTCTCTTCTCTACCCAACTCTGTGAATCTCTTTGTGTGTTCCAGACGGTGGAGAACACTTAGGGAACTGATTACTGGCTGGATCTGTGTCTCTTCTTTGATTACCCCCTTTATCCTCCTGGCCACCTCTGTCTCCTTCCTCCCTCTTCTCTTCTCTGTGTAACTCTGTGAGCATCTCTGAGGGATCCAGACTGTGGAGTGAACATAAGGAAGTGATTACTGGCTAGTTTGCTGTCTCCTCTTTTGATTCCACCTTATCTCCTCCTGGTCACCTCTATCTCCCTCCTCCCTGTTCTTTTCTCCATGTAACTCTGTGAACCTCTCTGGGTGTCCCTCACTGTGGAGAAACTTTTCATCTTTAACCTAGATGTTTTATCAACGGTGCTGTATAGATGGAGAAGTCTTGAGGCTACTGTAAAATAAGACTGAAAACCAGAAGCAGGAGGCTTAGGTCCAAATCCTGAGAACACCAGAGAACTCCTGACACCAGGAACATTAATTGACAGGAGCTCATCAAACGCCTCCATACCTACACTAAAACCAAGCACCACCCAAGGGCCAACAAGTTCCAGAGCAAGACATATCATGCAAATTCTCCAGGAACACAGGAACACAGCCCTAAGCTTCAATGTACAGGCTGCCCAAAGTCACTGCAAACCCATTGACATCTCATAACTCATTACTGGACACTTCATTGCACTCCAGAGAGAAGAAATCCAGCTCCACCCACCAGAACACCGACACAAGCTTCCCTAACCAGGAAACCTTGACAAGCCATCTGTACAGCCCCACCCACAGCAAGGAAACTCCACAATGAAGAGAACTCCACAAACTGCCAGAATACAGAAAAGCCACCCCAAACACAGCAATATAAGCAAGATGAAGAGACAGAGGAATACCCAGCAGGTAAAGGAAGAGGATAAATGCCCACTAAACTAAACAAAAGAGAAAGAGATAGGGAATCTACCTGATAAAGAATTCCGAATAATGATAGTGAAAATGATCCAAAATCTTGAAAACAAAATGGAATCACAGATAAATAGCCTAGAGACAAGGATTGAGAAGATGCAAGGAAGGTTTAACAAGGACCTAGAAGAAATAAAAAAGAGTCAATATATAATGAATAATGCAATAAATGAGATAAAAAACACTCTGGAGGGAACAGATAGTAGAATAATGGAGACAGAATATAGGATTAGTGAGGTAGAAGATAGAATGGTAGAAATAAATGAATCAGAGAGGAAAAAAGAAAAACGAATTGAAAGAAATGAGGACAATCTCAGAGAACTCTGGGACAATGTTAAATGCCCCAACATTCGAATCATAGGATTTCCAGAAGAAGAAGACAAAAAGAAAGACCATGATAAAATATTTGAGGAGATAATAGTTGAAAACTTCCCTAAAATGGGGAAGGAAATAATCACCCAAGTCCAAGAAACCCAAAGAGTCCCAGACAGGATAAACCCAAGGCAAAACACCCCAAGACACATATTAATCAAATTAACAAAGATCAAACACAAAGAACAAATATTAAAAGCAGCAAGGGAAAAACAACAAATAACACACAAGGGGATTCCCATAAGGATAACAGCTGATCTTTCAATAGAAACTCTTCAGTCCAGGAGGGAATGGCAGAACATACTTAAAGTGATGAAAGAAAATAACCTACAGCCCAGATTACTGTACCCAGCAAGGATCTCATTCAAATATGAAGGAGAAATCAAAAGCTTAACAGACAAGCAAAAGCTGAAAGAATTCAGCACCACCAAACCTGCTCTCCAACAAATGCTAAAGGATCTTCTCTAGACAGGAAACACAAAAAGGGTGTATAAACTCGAACCAAAAAAATAAAGTAAATGGCAACGGGATCGTATTTATCAATAATTACCTTAAACGTAAATGGGTTGAATGCCCCAACCAAAAGACAAAGACTGGCTGAATGGATACAAAAACAAGACCCCTATATATGTTGTCTACAAGAGACCCACCTCAGAGCAAGGGACACATACAGATTGAAAGTGAAGGGCTGGAAAAAGATATTCCACACAAATAGAGACCAAAAGAAAGCAGGAGTAGCAATACTCATATCAGATAAAATAGACTTTAAAACAAAGGCTGTGAAAAGAGACAAAGAAGGACACTACATAATGATCAAAGGATCAATCCAAGAAGAAGATATAACAATTATAAATATATATGCACCCAACACAGGAGCACCGCAATATGTAAGACAAATGTTAACAAGTATGAAAGGGGAAATTAACAATAACACAATAATAGTGGGAGACTTTAATACCCCACTCACACCTATGGATAGATCAACTAAACAGAAAATTAATAAGGAAACACAAACTTTAAATGATATAATAAACCAGTTAGACCTAATTGATATCTATAGGACATTTCACCCCAAAACAATGAATTTCACCTTTTTCTCAAGCACACATGGAACCTTCTCCAGGATAGATCACATCCTGGGCCATAAATCTAGCCTTGGTACATTCAAAAAAATTGAAATCATTCCAAGCATCTTTTCTGACTACAATGCAGTAAGATTAGATCTCAATTACAGGAGAGAAACTAATACAAATTCCAACATATGGAGGCTGAACAACACACTGTTGAATAACCAACAAATCACAGAAGAAATCAAAATATACATAGAAATGAATGAAAATGAAAACACAACAACCCAAAACCTGTGGGACACTGTAAAAGCAGTGCTAAGAGGAGGATTCATAGCAATAGAGGCATACCTCAAGAAACAAGAAAAAAAGTCAAATAAATAACCTAACTCTGCACCTAAAGCAACTAGAAAAGGAAGAAATGAAGAACCTCAGGGTTAGTAGAAAGAAAGAAATCTTAAAAATTAGGGCAGAAATAAACGCAAAAGAAACAAAAGAGACCATAGCAAAAATCAACAAAGCCAAAAGCTGGTTCTTTGAGAGGATAAATAAAATTGACAAACCATTAACCAAACTCATCAAGAAACAATGGGAGAAAAATCAAATCAGTAAAATTAGAAATGAAAATGGAGAGATCACAACAGACAACACAGAAATACAAAGGATCATAAGAGACTACCATCAGCAACTATATGCCAATAAAATGGACAACGTGGAAGAAATGGACAAATTCTTAGAAAAGTACAACTTTCCAAAACTGAACCAGGAACACATAGAAAATCTTAACAGACCCATCACAAGCATAGAAATTGAAAATGTAATCAGAAATCTTTCAGCAAACAAAAGCCCAGGTCCAGACGGCTTCACAGCTGAATTCTACCAAAAATTTAGAGAAGAGCTAACCCCTATCCTGCTCAAACTCTTCCAGAAAATTGCAGAGGATGGTAAACTTCCAAACTCATTCTATGAGGCCACCATCACCCTAATACCAAAATCTGACAAAGATCCGACAAAAAAAAAGAAAACTACAGACCAATATCACTGATGAACATAGATGCAAAAATCCTTAACAAAATTCTAGCAATCAGAATCCAACAACACATTAAAAAGATCATACATCAAGACCAAGTGGGCTTTATCCCAGGGTTGCAAAGATTCTTCAATATCTGCAAATCAATCAATGTAATACACCACATTAACAAAGTGAAAAATAAAAGCCATATGATTATCTCAATAGATGCAGAGAAAGCCTTTGACAAAATCAACATCCATTTATGATAAAAATTCTCCAGAAAGCAGGAATAGAAGAAACGTACCTCCACATAATAAAAGCTATATATGACAAACCCACAGCAAACATTATCCTCAATGGTGAAAAATTGAAAGTATTTTCCCTAAAGTCAGGAACAAGACAAGGGTTCCCACTTTCACCACTACTATTCAACATAGTTTTGGAAGTTTTGGCCACAGCAATCAGAGCAGAAAAAGAAATAAAAGGAATCCAAATTGGAAAAGAAGAAGTAAAACTCTCACTGTTTGCAGATGACATGATCCTCCACATGGAAAACCCTAAAGACTCCACCAGAAAGTTACTAGAGCTAATCAATGAATATAGTAAAGTTGCAGGAGATAAAATCAACACACAGAAATCCCTTGCATTCCTATACACTAATAATGAGAAAATAGAAAGAGAAATTAAGGAAACAATTCCATTCACCATTGCAATAAAAAGAATAAAATACTTTGGAATATATCTACCTAAAGAAACAAAAGACCCATATATAGAAAACTATAAAACACTGGTGAACTAAATCAAAGAGGACACTAATCAATGGAGAAATATATGGTATTCATGTATCAGAAGAATCAATATAGTGAAAATGAGTATACTACCCAAAACAATCTATAGATTCAGTGCAATCCCTATTAAGCTACCAACGGTATTTTTCACAGAGCTAGAACAAATAATTTCACAGTTTGGATGGAAATACAAAAAACCTTGAAAGCCAAAGCAATCTTGAGAAAGAAGAATGGAACTGGAGGAATCAACCTGCCTGACTTCAGGCTCTGCTACGAAGCCACAGTCATCAAGACAGTAAGGTACTGGCACAAAGACAGAAATATAGATCAATGGAACAAAATAGAAAGCCCAGAGATATATCCATGCACATATGGACACCTTATCTTTGACAAAGGAGGCAAGAATATACAATGGATTAAAGACAATCTCTTTAACAAGTGGTGCTGGGAAAACTGGTCAACCACTTGTAAAAGAATGAAACTAGAACACTTTCTAACACCATACACCAAAATAAACTCAAAATGGATTAAAGATCTAAATGTAAGACCAGAAACTTTAAAACTCCTAGAGGAGAACATAGGCAAAACATTCTCTGACATACATCACAGCAGGATCCTCTATGACCCACCTCCCAGATATTGGAAATAAAGCAAAAATAAACAAATGGGACCTAATTAAAATTAAAAGCTTCTGCACAACAAAGGAAACTATAAGCAAGGTCAAAAGACAGCCTTCTGAATGGGAGAAAATAATAGCAAATGAAGCAACTGACAAACAACTAATCTCAAAAATATACAAGCAACTCCTGCAGCTCAATTCCAGAAAAATAAACGACCCAATCAAAAAATGGGCCAAAGAACTAGACATTTCTCCAAAGAAGACATACAGATGGCTAACAAACACATGAAAAGATGCTCAACATCACTCATTATCAGAGAAATGCAAATCAAAACCACAATGAGGTACCATTTCACGCCAGTAAGAATGGCTGCTATCCAAAAATCTATAAGCAATAAATGCTGGAGAGGGTGCAGAGAAAAGGCAACCCTCTTACACTGTTGGTGGGAATGCAAACTAGTACAGCCACTAAGGAGAACAGTGTGGATATTCCTTGAAAAACTGGAAATAGAACTGCCATACAACCCAGCAATCCCACTGCTGGGCATATACACAGAGGAAACCAGAATTGAAAGAGACATGTGTACCCCAATGTTCATCACAGCACTGTTTATAACAGCCAGGACATGGAAGCAACCTATATGTCAATCAGCAGATGAATGGATAAGAAAGCGGTGGTACATATACACAATGGAGTATTACTCAGCCATTAAAAAGAATACATTTGAATCAGTTCTAATGAGGTGGATGAAACTGGAGCCTATTACACAGAGTGAAGTAAGCCAGAAAGAAAAACACCAATACAGTATACTAACGCATATATATGGAATTTAGAAAGATGGTAATGATAGCCATGTATGCGAGACAGCAAAAGAGACACAAATGTATAGAACAGTCTTTTGGACTCTGTAGGAGAGGGCAAGGGTGGGATGATTTGGGAGAATGGCATTGAAACATGTATAATATCATATGTGAAATGAATCGCCAGTCCAGGTTCGATGCATGATACAGGATGCTCGGGGCTGGTGCACTGGGATGACCCAGAGGGATGGTATGAGGAGGGAGGTGGGAGTGGGGTTCAGGATGGGGGACACGTGTACACCCGGAGAAGATTCATGTTGATGTATGGCAAAACCAATAAAATATTGTAAAGTAATTAGCCTCCAATTAAAATAAATTAATTTATATTAAAAAAAAGAAGATATGATTCATCTCTTTACTATATTAATAGGAAAAGGTACTCCAACCCTTCCTCTGGGTGGGAGTGGCACTTCTACCTGAAAAGAATCAACTTCTTCTGGGTTCCCATTCACTTTAAATTTCGTCCTCAAAACTGTAAAGTTGACTTGGTAAGGATATAAATTTGGGGGATAAGTGGAAGGTTTAAGTCATCTCTTTTTTATGACAGGAGGGAAATAAATGGATGAATATGGACAAGGACAGGTGTGTAGGCTTGTTGGCATCTGAAACTAACATGTATAAAACTGATCTACTTGTATTTTCACCAAGATTGGCCTGTCTACTATCACTCCATTTCAGTCAAAGGTAACTCCATTCTTCCAGTTTTTAAGGTCAGACACTTTGTTGTCCTTTTTGACTTTTGTCTTTATCTTATGGGCCACGTTCAACCTCTTAATACATTCTGGAAGCTGTATCAGCTTCAAGCTGTATGTGTATGTGCGTGCTAAGTCGCTTCAGTTGTGTCTGACTCTGCAACCCTGACAATAGCCTGCCAGGCTTCTCTGTCTATGGAATTTTCTAGGCAAGAATTCTGGCATGAGTTGCCATGTCCTCATCCAGGAGATCTTCCTAACCCAGAAATCTAACACATATCTCTTATGTCTCCTGCATTGGCATATAGGTTCTTTACCAATAGTGCCACCTGGGAAGCCCATATTGAATCCATGATCAAACAATTTCTCACTCTTGTATTGCCCCTTTTCATCGGAACTACATTCCTTTCTGAATTACATTGTTGCAATTTTCTGTTTAAAATATATCACCTAAGAAGGACTTCCCTGATAGCTCAGTTGGTAAAGAATCCACCTGCAATTCAGGAGACCCTGGTTAGATTCCTGGTCTGGGAAGGTCCCCTGGAGAAGGGAAAGGCTACTCATTCCAGTATTCTGATCTGGAGAATTCCATGGACTGTATAATCCTCGGGGTCGCAAAGAGTCAGATATGACTGAGCAACTTTCACTCACTCACTCACCTAAGAAAACAAAACAATATATTGTATTGTTTTCATTATAAGGAACAGCTTTATCTAGAAACAGCAAATACAGTTTTGAAGTACATAAACATGCATCTCTAAATATTATATTTATATATATATTTTTTATTAGTTGCTTTCTAAATTAAAAGTACCAATTTGTATGGGCACACACCATGTCTGCTCTTAGCCAGTAATATGCTGTACCATTTATAATGATAAAATAGGAATATGTTTAAGTTTATATTTTTGGGTTACCATGTCCTCAAGTCTTCTCCAAATGTAATGGCCCTTTATCTCTCTGGACCCATCTTCTATTACTTCTATGCTCATTTATTCTCTTCTGGCCTCAGTGCCTTCCATAGTAAAAGTCATAATATTAGTTCATGGAATCTAGATAGGGTTTTCATTAGCAAACTTAAGGACAAAGACTTACCTAGGACTTAGTGACACATTTGAGCATAGAACACAACTGCTATCAAAAAATATCAGTTTCTCTCTACATGTGTCTCTATTTCATTTCATGATAGACCAATTATCTTCATATGATAGGGACCGATACCAACTGCAGCTTCCAAATGTCACACATAGAATCTTTTACCAAAATTGATACAGAATGGTTGATAGAAATATAGGACACTGGGACTTGAATATAAACTATCCTACTATAACCATTTTTGGTGCATATTATATAGCAGAAAAACTTTTTAAGCATGCCAAGAGTAAAATATAGCTAGGAATAATTGCATAAAGCATTTTTAAGTGTTGTGCTTTTTTCAGTTTGTTTTTTTTTTTTGTTTGTTTGTTTAACAAAAATTTGGCTTTATTCAACAGTGATATCTGGGATGCTGTGGCAAAGCTTGTTTCCTCATCTTCGTGTCACCAGCTTTGACTTTAAAGGTGATATATTTCAGTCAGGGGAGAAAATATGGCAACATAAAGAAATTTTGACACAGAGCTGATGAAACCTGTTTTTCCTAGATTGGGCAAAATGATTTATAGAGTTAAAGGACATCAGTAAACATGGATCTGAAAGCTGCTGAAATTTATAAATATTTTGACTGTTTATTACATTTTATGTCTGTATCTAAACATATTGAAAAATGGAGAGTCTAACGAAGACATGCTTGAAACTCTGGAACCAATATTCTAAGCTCTTTCTCAGTGTTGTTTGTGGCCTGAGGTAAGGGAAGAGAGGTCCCCCCCACCCAAAGGACAGTAAAACTGTCAACAGAGTTGGGTTTAATTCTGACAACTAAAAGTTACATGACTCTGTGTGTACCATTTACCTTTCAAAGCTTGAGTTTTCTCACTAGTAAAATAGAGTGTAGCACAAGCCCAGATAGGACTATTGTTCTTGTATTAGGTTCTTTTGTCTGTTTGTTTTTTGCACAGTGCAATTTCCTGATTGAAACTTGAATCTTTTAGGCCTCTATTTCAAAGAGGCATCCATTTCAAAGAGCAGGCTGTCTCAAATAAACACATGCCCTGCCTCCCCATACTGAGGCTTCTTTGTTTCAGAGATTTGGTTAATTTTAATAACTAACCATTTGAGCTGTTTTTTTTTTTTTTCTCTTCCCTTGCTTTAAATTTACTGAAAAAGAGTAAGTCCTCAAAATCCCAAGCCCCCCAGGCTCAACATTAATAAAAGCAGAACCTCAAACCCCAAATTCCTAAGCTTTCTCTCTCTCCCTATCTGTGATCTCAATGTGTGGTCTCAGTGTGCTAGGGAATTTCCAGGTCTTATAAGTAATAAACCTTTATTTTATCAAGGTTTCCTGATGGCTATTGCTGAAGGATATCTTGCAGTCATAACAAGAATCACAAGGGCTAGTCCAACCTCAATATTGATTATTGAGAGGCCAAAATTGGCATATGACAAGGGGAAATACCCACTTCCTTTTTCCAACTTAACTTTGTTCAGCATCATAACAGCCATATCTACAGTAGACTAAATTTACAATAGACTTGTTCATTTCAGGTTTACCTTCATCTTGTGAGTGGAGCCTTTTGGACTCCCAATAGATTTTCTTATGTTGCTTGCATATTGTATACTACACAATTTCAGGAGACATACTTTATACTGTAATGCATTGAAATACTCCCTCCCATCTTAGAGTTTTGCAATATACAACCTCTGCAGTTGTACCTGATGGAATTACTCTCAGTTTAACATGCAAAGAGTAGCTCTGAGATTGTCTTTGTTGAATAGTCATTGTGCCTGAAATTTTGTCCTCATCTTTCCAGTAAGTCATACAACCTTCCATTCAAGCATGTGGTATGCATAAATACACATTGCATACATTTGATGTTACAATAGTCTGGTTAGCTCCCTGGGTCCAATCAATTCTACATAATTATGCCTGTCACTTTTTTCACTACTTTTTAAGGTCTTCCAAACCTTTATGATGTTTAACAAATGTTTTACCTGATATGTTTGATTGTATTTAGTGAAAGAGTCAATGGGATTATGTGAACAGCCTCACCCACAGCCCTTTGGAATATGTTTGTATAACATCATTTTTGAAAGCTCTGTGAGGATAAGTGGAGACAAAGGTGAGAGTAGACAGACAGTTGTACCTTTTAAAATAATTCAGGCAAAAATCTGGACAAAGGGGTACTGGTGGTGAGAAGTGATTTCTTACTAAGTTCAGGAATATGCTTCTCTGAGTCCTGCATATCCTAGTGAATATTTGAATGGTGACACTTGGGCCTTCACGGTTGTAGACCAGGGCTGCAGTGTGATCCATGCCACTGGATGAAAGGTAAATTCTTTGCGGTGTACTCAGGCACATCTGAATACAAATTGCCTTCAATACCAAGTGTGATTAATGTTGTGTCTGTATGTTTCAGAGTGTTATTTTCAGGGAGAGAAATGATGGGTGCAATAACACATTTTTTTCCATGAAGTGAAATCATCCGGGTTGTAATATAATCAGTCTAATTTGATTGGCAAAGAAGTAAAGTGATAAGTAAATCAGTCCAGTGGATTTGCTTTTCTGTTTTTCCTTCCTGAAAATTATGCATTAAAATTACATATTTTTCACTCTAAATATTAATAATCATAGCTCATCTTTGTTATTTAGTTCACACATTTATAAATATGCTTTTGTAATATCCTTAGAGAGGGATTTCTGATTACTTCTTCTGCCACTGCAAACACTTGTAGCTTTTTAAACAATATCCTTGCTTACCTGGAGTGCTATCTCTAGTTCCAGAATCTACCTGAAATGGATTGATTTTATATATATATATATATATATATATATATATATAATGGTTAACATTTTATGTAAATAGTTTCATTAGCAAGGTGGATAAATAGTTTTTCTCATTTGAAACTAAAGTATAAGCAATTTTGTATTTTGCCTTTCATCATTTATTATACAAATGGTTTAAGTTATTATATCATAAATATGTTTTGAAGGTGTTGTATCATTTTTTATAATTATCAAATAAAGTAAAAGAAAACCATTGCCTAGAGTTAATGTACCAATTGCCTCTCAAGAAATGTAGTCTTTGAGTAACTGACCTGAATGATTTCATAGCTCACTTAGGCAGGGCTGGACTCAGTCTCCCGATTTCTTAACTAAGTAGTCTGGCTATCAAAATTGCCATGATGACTTGATCATTGAGAGAAATGCAAGAGAATCTGACAAGCCACCCTGAATGTATATTGAATGTTACTGCTCTGAAACTCTTTCACTTTACTTCATTTAATCTTCCTGAAAATTATTCCCTTCATTTCTTAGAAGAATAAATGGGGATGAGGATAATGAGGCCCAGAGAATATAAAGAGATATAAGAATGGTCATAATATTTATTGTTTCTAGTTCATTAGGTGTTCCTACCCTAGCTTCTTAGCTTTTGGAAAATCATGCAGAGTTACTGGATCCATAGCATTTATACCACACAAGTATGAAAGTAACTCACATTCTGGGGTACTGGTTCCCAAAGACTCCATTGGTGACACTCTTTCTAAACAATCCTCTCATGGGCTTATATAGCATCCAGCCTCAACATTGTCTCAGAAATGCCTGCATATTTCTCTTCATCCAGGCCTGTTGTGGGGATCATCTAAAAACCCAACAGGAGCAGTATTTCAAAATTTGATCATTGTAGCAACATGACTCCTTGTTAGCCAAAACTCAATAGAAGACAAATCACTTCACAAACGGACTTATGTCTGATGCCCATTTTAGCCTTCTCTATATTTACTTGTGTTAAACTTATCCCATGAAATACAATGATGTGAGATGACTCTGCTATTTTCTATTTTAGGCTGTATTTTAAAGAGGTTAAACAGTAAAGCAGGCACATATATATCCAATAATATACTAGAAGCAAATAATGAAAAGCAAGATCCCTTCTTCCAACCATCACATCTCCAGTGCATATTTCAAAATGATACAAGTATGCTACTGTGATTACTGACATTTGATATTTTTATTGAATTTTACTACATTAGAGGAATATTTCCCTCATGTATCCTATTTCAACTGGAATTCCATCACCTCTTCTAGCTTTGTTTGTAGCAATGCTTCCTAAGGCTCACTTGACTTCCCATTCCGGGATGTCTGGCTCTAGGTGAGTAATCAAACAATTGTGGTTATCTGGGTCATGAAGATCTTTTTTGTATAGTTCTGTGTATTCTTGCCACCTTTTTTAAATATCTTCTGCTTCTGTTAGGCCCGTAACATTTATGTCCTTTATTGTGCTCATCTTTGCATGAAATGTTCCCTTGGTATCTGTGATTTTCTTGAAGAGATCTTTCAGTCAGTTCAGTTCAGTCACTTAGTCATGTCCGATTCTTTGAGACCCATGGATCACAGCACGGCAGGCCTCCCTGTCCATCACCAACTCCTGGAGTTTATTCAAACTCACGTCCATCAAGTCCGTGATGCCATCCAGCCATCTCATCCTCTGTCGTCCCCTCCTCCTCCTGCCCCTAATCCCTCCTAGCATCAGAGTCTTTTCCAATAAGTCAACTCTTCACATGAGGTGGCCAAAGTATTAGAGCTCCAGCTTCAGCATCAGTCCTTCCAATGAACACCCAAGACTGATCTCCTTTAGAAAGGATGGACTGTTTGGATCTCCTTGCAGTCCAAGGGACTCTCAAGAGTCTTCTCCAACACCACAGTTTAAAAGCATCAATTCTTCAGCTCTCAGCTTTCTTCACAGTCTAACTCTCACATCCATACATGACCACTGGAAAAACCATAGCCTTGACTAGATGGACCTTTGTTGGTTAAGTAATGTCTCTACTTTTTAATATGCTATCTAGGTTGCTCATAACTTTCCATCCAAAGAGTAAGCGTCTTTTAATTTCATGGCCGCAATCACCATCTGCAGTGATTTTGGAGCCCCCAAAAATAAAGTCTAACACTGTTTCCACTGTTTCCCCATCTATTTCCCATGAAGTGATGGGGCCAGATGCCATGATCTTAGTTTTCTGAATGTTGAGTTTTAAGCCAACTTTTTCACTCTCCTCTTTCACTTTCATCAAGAGGCTTTTTAGATCCTCTTCACTTTCTGCCATAGTGTCATGTGCATATCTGAGGTTCTTCATATTTCTCCTGGCAATCTTGATTCCAGCTTGTGCTTCATCCAGTCTGGCATTTCTCATGATGTACTCTGCATATAAGTTAAATAAGCAGTGTGATAATATGCAGCTTTGATGTACTCCTTTCCCGATTAGGAACCAGTTTGTTGTTCCATGTCCAGTTCTAACTGTTTCTTCTTAACCTGTATACGGATTTCTCAGGAGGCAGATCAGGTGGTTTGGTATTCCCATCTCTTTCAGAATTTTCCACAGTTTGATCTAATTTTTCACAGTTGTGATCCATCACATTCAAAAGCTTTGGCATAGTCAGTAAAACAGAAGTAGATGCTTTTCTGGAGCTCTCTTGTTTTTTTGATGATCCAATTGATGTTGGCAATTTGATCTCTGGTTCCTCTGCCTTTTCTAAATCCAGCTTGAACATCTGGAAGTTCATGATGTGAGCACAGACATACACACTGACATGTATGTGTATATAGGGCTTTCATGGTGGCTCAGCAGTAAAGGACCCACCTATATTGCATAGCTGCAGGAGACCTGGTTTCAATCCCTGAGTTGGAAAGATCCCCTGGAGGAGGGCACAACAACCTATACCAGTATTCTTGCCTGGAGAATCCCATGAACAGAGGAGCCTCGCAGGCTACAGTCCAAAGGTTCACAAAGAGACTCAAGCAACTTAGCACAGTACAGCATAGATAGGATTACAAAGGCAAACCTCACAATACAGTTGTGAGCAGCTTGTACACAGAAGTAAACTCATATTTTGCCACCAGAACTATCATTACTATACAAGAGAAGAAAGTCTATAATGTATGCAGGAAATTCACAGAAGGGGAATCTAAGAAGCCAATAAATATATGAAAATGTACCCAAACTAAAGAATAAAAGTGAAAGTCATGTCTGATTCTTTGCGACCCCAAGGACTGTAGCCCACAAAGCTCCTCTGTCCATGGAAATCTCCAGGCAAGAATACTGGAGTGGATTGCCATTTCCTTCTCCAGGGGACTTTCCCAACCCAGGGATTGAACCTGGGTCTCCTGCATTTCAGGCAGATTCTTTACCAACCGAGCCACCAGGGCTTTCACATTAAAACAATTAAATACTTGTGACATACTGGTGTTGAAACTTCAGACTGACAAAAATTAAGAAGTCTGATAGTATCACACAATGACAATATGTAAGGAACTATAAACTTTCATTCAAGGTTGATAAAAGTCTAGAGCACTTTGAGGAGCAATTTGGCCCTACTTATTTGTAAGTGTATATTCCATCCACCCTGATGATCTTTATAAATAGCTAAGAGAAACTCCAACATATTTGCTGAAGGAAATCTATGAAAGTATGCTCATTGCAACAGTGTTTCTAAAATAATTTTAAGAAATCCTAAGTATCCATGATAGAATATGAGTAAATAAAAGCAATTATTGATGTAAGAGTATGATATAAATATACACACACACATATGTATAACAAAGTTAAAAAGAACACATTAATTATTTTATTCCCTTGCTGTTAATATTGAAAGAACTCCAAGACTAAAGTTGAATTAAAAAAAAAAAAGCTAAGATTGATGAATTATGCATTTGTGAATTTAAATATGCATAAAGATATAATAAGAAGAACTAGTATTTACTGAATGCTTAATACATGCACTCTTCCCAGGACTTGAAATGTTTATAATTCTTATGATACCCTTATATCCTTCAAGTTGAGTTCAGTTCAATCTCAGTCATGTCTGACTCTTTGTGACCCCATGAACGGCAGCACACCAGGCCTCCCTGTCCATCACCAACTCCCGCAGTCCACCCAAACCCATGTCCATTGTGTCGGTGATGCCATCCAGCCATGTCATCCTCCATCGTTCCCTTCTCCTGCCCTCAATCTTTCCCAGGGTCTTTTCAAATGTGTCAGCTCTTCGGATCAGGTGGTCAAAGTATTGGAGTTTCAGCTTCGAGTAGGTAGCATGATTTCTCCCTTCACAGATAACAAAAACAAGTTCAGGGGATAAGAAATGTTTCCAAGTTCCCACAGCTGTAATAAAAATGAGTCCCATTGTGCCCTCTTCCCATGTGATACAAACAACATCAAATTGGTCATGAGTGTGTGTGTGTTTGTGTATGTGTGCCGACACACATGTAAATCACGAAGTTTTAATGAACAACTTTGGTTAGGAAGAGGGAAATTAGACTGGAATGTGTTTTCTTAAGAGACCGTAATGCAAACGCTGATGTTTTAGTTGATCTTTCAAAAATTGAAAAGAAGGAAAATATAGTGGGCTATAAATACTGGATGGCTACCACTATAAAAAGTATACCTGGTGTACTTCTTTAAATAATAAGTGCAGCTGTTACTCTTACACACACAAACTATTAATATAAGTAAAAATATAAGATATAATACATAACATCATTTTCCATCCTACAGGTGTATGACACAAATTCCCAACACAGTAGCAAATTAATATTCTAGATTTTGTAAGTGTTTATATCCAAGAGCTCACATTGACCTTTAATTTCCTTGGGATAATTTAATGATAAATGCAGACTTAAAAAACATAAACATATTGCCAGTTGAGCGAAACAAAAGGCATTTGTTTCTCTCAGATGAATGTAAACAAAAGGAACTCTTAATTTTTCTCTATGCAAATGCATGCATTGAGAAAAATAAGACCTCTCTCTTATGTGCATATCTAACAGATCATGAGACTCACTTGCACATCTGTTATGGTAATCTAAATCAAGCCACTGCAATATTCCTATTGTTTTTTTAATATGTTGTGAGCCGTTTTCTCAGTAAGATCAAGTTAGAACAGCTGGTTGCGTCCAAGGAATTCAACCTATTCCAATTTAACATTTACTGAGCCCTATCCTCGCTGTCGATGGAGAATTAAAAAATGAGTAAAGTATAACCCTTATATTTTTTGAGCTCAAACTTGGTCAGAAGACTATTTTAATCACATGCATAATTATAAATTAGCCTATTATGGTAACAGAAGTGTTATAAAATTGCTCTGGGACTACAGAAGGGAAAGCAAGTTATTCTAACTAGGAAGATTGGAAAATGACTTGCTGTGGTTCCATTGGAAATTCTCTTTGAAGGATACGTAATATTAGAATGCTAGAGAAGAAAGCTTTCTAGACAGAGAGACTCTCTATTCAAATATTTTATAGCATTTTAATCCTACATTCTGATTAGCTATTAACAAGAGCAATTTAATAACTACATTGCACCCCACATTTTGCTGCTGCTGCTAAGTCGCTTCAGTCGTGTCCGACTCTGTGTGACCCCATAGACAGCAGCCCACTAGGCTCTGCCCTCCCTGGGATTCTCCAGGCAAGAACACTGGAGTGGGTTGCCATTTCCTTCTCCATTGCGTGAAAGTGAAAAGTGAAAGTGAAGTTGCTCAGTCACGGCCGACTCGTGGTGACCCCATGGACTGTAGCCCTCCAAGCTCCTCCATCCATGGGATTTTCTAGGCAAGAGTACTGGAGTGGCTTGCCATTGCCTTCTCCAACACATTTTTCATATACTACTTATCAGTGTGCCTGTGGTTACTGGCTAATATTTATTGAATGCTTACTACATGGCATCAACTAAGAATTTTATATATCTTAGTTTTTTTCATCTCCAAATGAACACTACCAGGTATATCTTATTATGCCATTTTATAAAAGAAAAAACTGAGACTCAAAAAATATTAAATGACAACCTAAAGTCACATGTCTGGTTTTCAGACTTGTCTGCTGATTTGAAGGCTATGTTCTCTTGAGACTAACTCTGCCATCTAAATAAAGAAATGAGTAAGCAACAGACAGGAGATACCCATGCAAGGACAGTTTACTTACAAAAAATTTGATCTCTCCCCTTTGCGTTAGGATGCTATGTTGTTGGTAAGATATGGAAAGATACAGATTTTAACTGGAAAATAACACAGGACAATATCTCCATAGGAATAATTTTCAAAATTTCCAACCTACAAGAAAGGGAGAGAGAGAGATGGAGGAAGGAGGGAGGGAAGGAGGGAGAGAGAAAAACAAAGAGATCTTGCTTCACACTGGGGATTTCTACATGAATGTCTTGCTGATCATTCAACATTTATATTCATCAAACTTAACTGTCTGAATCCTTCCTCATGGTGCCACTGTCTATGTTGCCACACACCAAAACCTGGAAGGCATGCTTGACTTTTCCTTTAACTCATTACTCATATCCACTTTTCTGCACAAATGGTTATTGATTTTATTGTTTAAGTACCTATGAAATCACCTGTGCTTCATTCCCACCAACTTGAGCCAAATCAAGCCTGTATCATTATTTGTCTACAAACTCCTAATAATAAGATGTCTGTCCCTTTATATTTCTTCCTCTCATGCATCAGCTACACTCCTGCCAGTGTTGTCTTGACAAAGGAAACCCAATTCTCACCTTTGTAGTTAAATCCTTGAATTCGTATTAATTACATCATGCAAAATCCTTTACTAAAAGTTCCCTGGTAACCTTATAGCTTGACAATGAAGGGCTGCATTCCAGAATCAGGTTGCAGTTGCCCCCATTGTAGCTTGGACACTAGTTGTGTAAACTTGGAGAATTCATTTAACCTCTCAGTGTCTATTCTCTCATCTCTCAAACAATAATAATTGTATACGTGTGTGTGTGTGCTAAGTTGCCTCAGTCGTGTCTGACTCTTTGCAATCCCATGGACTATAACCTACCAGGCTTCTTTGTCCATAGAATTTTCCAGTAAGAATACTGGAGTGTGTTGTCATGTCCTTCTCTAGGGGATCTTCCCGACCCTGGGATCGAACTTATGTCTTGTGTGTCTCTTGTATAGGCAAGCTGGTTCTTTACCACGAGACCTGCTTAGAAAGCCCTGATAATGGTATATACCCAATAGAATTCTTGTATGGAACAAATGAGTTAATACATGAAAAAGGCTTAGATTAGTGTCAGCAATTATAACTAAGTGTTTGCTGTCATATTATTTTATCCCAGGCACAAAGACATTTGCTTAGGATGTAGCATGCTATTTTAGGCTGCTGAGTCCAGGCATATAATCGTCATTCCTGACATGTCTTTATCCTTTCCTTTCTGGCAAACTCTTATTTCATTTAGTAACTCAGTGCCAATATCCTTTATGCCCTGATGACTTCCTTGTTGTTCCTAGACAAGATTAATAATTTCCTTCTCAAGTCTCCCCAGAGCAGTTTGTTGAGACTGTGATTACACTATTTATAACACTGCACTGTAAACCTCTGTTAAGTGTCAGCCAATCACATCAAGCTCCCTCCACAACTGAACTTAGGTTTTATTCTGCTTTGTTTTCCAGCAGCAAGCATGGATCTGAGAGAAGAGTGACAAGATCATGAATATTAAATAAATAAACAAATAAATAGGTAACTCTGGTAGGAGGAGAAATGTTAGAATAAAAAAGGAAAATCTAGACTCAGGGTAACTGGGTTTATGAGTTTAAAGTTTAGCAGTTTAAACATACAATACTTAATAAAGTAATGAAGACAATGGTAATGAAACAGTCAATTCCAATAGACATTGGAGATTGAAGCAAAAATATTTAATAGGTAATGGAGGCCTATAGCTATATCAAATACATTGCTTTTTTTTTTGGATATAATGAAGGATAGGTTGGTTTTGTGTTGTCAGTTTTCTTCCCCCCTCAATCCTCTTTTACCACCTTCAGCTTCTTCCTGGACCCGTAGGTCCACATATGCTGATGTCATTAGGTAAGAATTCGCCTGCTGAAGCAGGAGACATGGGTAAGATCCTTGGTCCGGGAAGATTCCGCTGGAGAAGGAAATGGCAACCCTCTCTGGTCCTTTTTCTTTGAAAATCCCATGGAGAGAGGAACTTGTCAGGCTACAGTCTAAGAGGTAACAAAGAATTGGACACGTAGTTGCCCAAAATGCTACTGGAGATCAGTGGAGAAATAACTCCAAAAAGAATGAAGGGATGGAGCCAAAGAAAAAACAACACCCCATTATGGATTGTGACTGGTGATGGAAGCAAGGTCCAATGCTTTAAAGAGCAATATTGCATAGGAACCTGGAATGTTAGGTCCATGAATCAAGGCAAATTGGAAGTGGTCAAACAGGAGATAACAAGAGTGAACATTGACATTTTAGGAATCAGTGAACTAAAATGGACCAGAATGGGTGAATTTAAGTTAGATACCCATTATATCTACTACTGTGGGCAAGAATCCCTTAGAAGAAATGGAGTAGCCATCATAATCAACAAAAGAGTCCAAAATGCAGTGCTCAAAAGTGACAGAATGATCTCTGTTCATTTCCAAAGCAAACCATTCAATATCATGGTAATCCAAGTCTAGGCCCTGACCAGTAATACTGAGGAAGCTGAAGTTGAATGGTTCTATGAATACCTACAAGACCTAATAGAACTAACACCCAAAAAAGATATCCTTTTCATTATAGGGGACTGGGATACAAAATAGGAAGTCAAGAAACACCTGGAGTAACAGGCAAATTTGGCCTTGGAGTACAGAATGAAGCAGGGCAAAGGCTAGTAGAGTTTTGCCAAGAGAACGCACTGGTCATAGCAAACACTCTCTTCCAACAATACAAGAGAAGACTCTACACATGGACATCACCAGATAGCCAACACCAAAATCAGATTGATTTTATTATTTTCCTCCAATGATGGAGAAGCTTTATACAGTCAGCAAAAACAACACTGGAAGCTGACTGTGGCTCAGATCATGAACTCCTTATTGCCAAATTCAGACTTAAATTGAAGAAAGTAGGGAAAACCACTAGACCATTCAGGTATGACCTAAATCAAATCCCTTATGATTATACAGTGGAAGTAGGAAATAGATTCAGGGGACTAGACCTGATAGACAGAGTGCCTGATGAACTATGGATGGAGATTCATTACATTGTACGGGAGACAAGGATCAAGACCATCTCCAAGAAATGGAAAAGGAAAGTGGCTGGCTGATGAGGCCTTACAAATAGCTGTGAAAAGAAGAGAAGTGAAAAACAAAGGAGAAAAGGAAAGATATACCCATTTGAATGCAGAGTTCCAAAGAATAACAAGGAGAGATAAGAAAGCCTTTCTCAGTGATCAGTGCAAAGAAATAGAGGAAAACAACAGAATGGGAAAGACTAGAGATCTCTTCAAGAAAATTAGCAAGGGAACATTTCATGCTAAGATGGACTCAATAAAGGACATAAATCATATGGACCTAACAGAAGCAGATGATACTAAGGAGAGGTGGCAAGAATACACAAAAGAACTGTACAAAAAATATCTTTATTACCCAGATGATCATGATGGTGTAATCACTCACCTAGAGCCAGATATCCTAGAATGTGAAGTCAAGTGGGCCTTAGGAAACATCACTACTACCAAGCTAGTGTAGGTGATGGAATTCCAGTTGAGCTATTTCAAATCTTAAAGATGATGCCGTGAAAGTGCTGTACTCAATATGCCAGCAAATTTGGAAAACTCAACAGTGGCCACAGGACTGGAAAAGGTCAGTTTTCTTTCCAATCCCAAAGAAAGGCAATGCCAAAGAATGCTCAAACTACCACACAATTGTAGTCATCTCACATGCTAACAAAGTAATGCTCAAAATACTCCAAGCCAGGCCTCAACAATATGTAAACTGTGAACTTCCAGATAACAAGCTCGATTTAGAAAAGGCAGAAGAACCAAAGATCAAATTGCCAACATCTGCTGGATCACTGAAAAAGCAAGCGAGTTCCAGAAAAACATCTATTTCTGCTGTATTGACTATGCCAAAGCCTTTGACTGTGTGGATCAAATAAACTGTGGAAAATTCTGAAAGAGATGGGAATACCAGACCACCTGACCTGCCTTCTGAAAAATCTATATGCAGGTCAAGAAACAACAGTTAGAACCAGATATGGAACAACAGACTGGTTCTAAATAGGAAAAGGAGTACGTCAAGACTGTATATCGTCACCCTGCTTATTTGACTTATATGCAGAATACATGATGAGAAATGCTGGGCTGGAGGAAGCACAAGCTGGAATCAAGATTGCTGGGAGAAATATCAGTAACCTCAGATATGCAGATGACACCACCCTTATGGCAGAAATTAAAGAGGAACTAAAGATCCTTTTGATGAAAGTGAAAGAGGAGAGTGAAAAAGTTGGCTTAAAGCTCAACATTCAGAAAACTATGATAATGGCATCTGGTCCCATCACTTCATGGGAAATAGATAGGAAACAATGGAAACAGTGACAGACTTTATTTTCTTGGGCTCCAAAATCACTGCAGATAGTGATTGCAGCCATGAAATTAAAAGACACTTACTCCTTGGAAGGAAAGTTATGACCAACCTAGATGGCATATTAAAAAGCAGAATCATTACTTTGCCAACAAAGGTCCATCTAGTCAAGGCTATAGTTTTTCCAGTGGTCATGTATGGATGTGAGTGTTGGGCTATAAAGAAAGCTGAGTGCCAAAGAATTGATGCTTTTGAACTGTGGTGCTGGAGAAGACTCTTGAGAGTCCCTTGGACTGCAAGGAGATCCAACCAGTCCATCCGAAAGGAGATCCATCCTGAGTGTTCATTGGAAAGACTGATGTTGAAGCTGAAGCTCCAATGTTTTGTCTACCTGATGCGAAAAACTGACTCATTTTAAAAGACCCTGATTCTGGGAAAGATTGAAAGTGGGAGGAAAAGGGGATGACAGAGGATGGGATGGCTGGATGGCATCACCGACTCAATGAACATGAGTTTCGGTAAACTCGGGAGTTAGTGATGGACATGGAAGCCTGGCATGCTGCAGCCCATGGAGTTGCAAAGAGTTAGACACGACTGAGCGACTGAACTGAACTGAACTAGCAACTAAGCAACAATTACAACAATATATGCAAAATATTTAAAGTATTTGTGAATGTCATAATTGCAATGATAACCTTAGAAGTGTAAATCAATATATAAAATGTAGCCTAAGGTATTGAAAAGAGGGTAAGACAAAGTTCCTGGCTGATTGCCCTAATGTGGATGTTTATTAGCTGTGTGACTTTTTGGTCTCCTAACCACCATATGAGGTTGTATAATTGCTATCACAAGATGCAAATGATGAACACGTGCAATTCCATTTTTAAAATTATAAGAAACCCTACAAATGGGAGGTATCACTTTTCTTATTACCAGAGTGTTGTAACAGGTTTCTACATAATGAGTTTAATTTTGTCTTTCTTCTAGGGAATGTACTACTTATACGGAGATTGCATTTATTTAATCTTGTTGAGGTTTCTAGGAAGTTACTCAAACTTCAAAAATATTTGCAAAACTTAGTAACTTGATTTGTTACAAAGTGTTTTTTTTTAATTGAACATACACAGGGTATATGACTGAATTTGAAGGAAGTATATTTACTTTTTCTTGTGATGGTCTACCTGATTTAAAAAATATATTTTTTAAAAATTTCATTTTTTAATTTAAAAAAATTTTTAATTTTTTTTAAAAGATTTAGTTGATTTACAATGTTGCATTGATTTCAGCTGTACAGAAAAGGGAATAGATTATACATACATCAATTCTTTTTCAGATTTTTCCCCGTATAGACCATTACAGAGTATAGAGTAGAGTTCCATGCTATATATGGTTGTTTTTCAGTCACTAAGTCATGTCTGACTCTTTGCGACCCCGTGGACTGAAGCATGCCAGGCTTCCTTGTCTTTCTATTTCCCGGAGTTTGCTCAAACTCATGTCCATTGAGTCAGTGATGCTAACAAACCATCTTATCCTCTGTCACCTTCTTCTTCTCCTGCTCTCAATCTTTCCCAGCATCAGGGTTTTTTCCAATGAATCGGTTCTTTGCATCAGGTGGCCAAACTACTGGTGCTTCAGTTTCAGCATCAGTTCTTCCAAAGACTATTCAGGGTTGATTTCCTTTAGAATTGACCATGCTACGTAGTAGGTCCTTATCAGTTATCTATTTTATATATAGTAGTGTATGTATGTTAATCCAAATCTCCCAGTTTATCTCTCCCTCCCATTCACATCCCTGTTCTTAGTCATTTAGTTGTGTCCATCCCTTTGAAACCCCATGGAATATAGGCTGCCAGGCTCCTCTGTCCATGGGTCTTCCCCAGGCAAGAATACTGGAGTGAGTTTCTATATCCTTCTCCAGGGTATCTTCACAAACCAGGGATTACACCCAGGTCTCCCACATTGGAGGTGGATTCTTTACCAACTGAGCCCAAGGGAAGCCCAAGAATACTGGAGTGGGTAGCCTATCCCTTCTCCATGGGATCTTCCTGACCTAGGAATTGAACTGGGGTCTCCTGCATTGCAGGCAGATTCTTTACCAGCTGAGCTACCAAGGAAGCCCTTATTCATATCTCTGGGTAACCATAAATTTGTTTTCTATATCTGTAACTCTATTTTGTAGATAAGTTTATTTGTATCTTTTTTAAAAAATCCACATATAAGTGATATCATATGACATTTGTCTTTCTGTGTTTGATTTAGTATGACAATCTCTGCTACTGCTGCTAAGTCGCTTCAGTCGTGTCCGACTCCGTGCGACCCCATAGACAGCAGCCCACCAGGCTCCCCCATCCCTGGGATTCTCCAGGCAAGAACACTGGAGTGGGTTGCCATTTCCTTCTCCAATGTGTGAAAGTGAAAAGTGAAAATGAAATCTCTCAGTCGTTTCCAACCCTTAGCGACCCCATGGACCGCAGCCTTCCAGACTCCTCCATCCATGGGATTTTCCAGGCAAGAGTACTGGAGTGGGGTGCCATTGCCTTCTCCCAGTGACAATCTCTAGGTCCATCTATATTGCTGTATCCTTTAACATTTAAGTAAAAAAGCAAATAGCTAGTGTCATTTCTTCATGTTATTTTGGCTATTTATACTCTCTCAGACTCAGACTAGCAAAATCAAAGGCCTTGTCAAATAGAGTTAAACCTTAGCCTATACCCAACCCTTGCTAGATTGAGTGGAGGGCATGAGGTATTCTTTAAATAGTGCCAGGAGAAGGACAGACCTTACAATAAAGTGTTCTTGATGTTATTTTCTGACACAGTGTTAAAATATGCCTCCTTCATTTCCTTTGTATGGAATTTCTGATATTTCTTCCAGTCTAAAATAACATGTAGTGACCTTCAATTAAATATCAGTAGATGATTAATTAAGACAATGCACCAGAACCACAGTAGCCTTGACAAAATAATTGTAAACTAACCTTAAAAGTGTCCAAGCCAAGTAAATATATATAGATATTTTGAAGACAACTTATCCAGCAATTGCTTGATGATGTTTCAAATAATCTCCTAACGTTTAAAACCCCCTTTGAAATCTATATACCAACATATATCACAAAATAAAACATGTAAAATAAAGATATTTAATAGCAGTAATATTGTAACTATTATCACCACAAGAATGTTAAGAACTGTGAAGCATGCAAGTCACCTTCCAGCTTTTCACAGATTCCAACAGAAGACATAAGATATATGTTTCAAAAGTGAAGGAGTTTCATCAATACCATTTTTTGTAGATTCCATATATATGCATGAATACACGGTATCTGTTTTTCTTTTTCTGACTTACTTCACTCTGTAGATAGATTTTTTTTCAAGGATACTGCACTTTCTGGAGTTTTCAGGTTTACAACCATTGAGTGTTTAGTCAATTCACAAATTCAAGCATGTCTTTTTAGTCCCAAGTCATGTGAATCACGTTGGCTCCAAAGTTAACTAAAATCACAGCACATATGGAAGATGGAAAATTTCCAGCCAACTCTAGTACCAGCCCTGAGGTCCACGCCATGTCAGCTTTACACATGGAAAACAGAATAGCTGGGATACACCTGGAAGCTTTGTTTCTCATGACTTTCTGGCAACACACTAAAGAAAGAAAAGGCCTGTCTATCAAAAAGTCAATAATTAGCTTTTAAAATTTGTGTCCCTGAGACCCAATTTCTATGAGATGATGAGAAGGGGCCCAATGGCACCTGCACATACAGTGAGTTGCATTACAGGAGGCAGATGCTGAGCTTAGAGAAGGCATGCTTTCCCACGGCCACAGTGGGGATACTAGGCCTGCTTTTCAAAACTGCAGGCAAACAAGTCCTTTGCTCTGGAGAGAAACACTATTTCTATCTTCCAAGATGTTCACTATACTAACATCCTGAAAAAGACAGTCTGGAAAAAACAGGACAGTGAACGCCTTCCTTGCAGAAACACCTAGATAACTACTGTCCCCCAGTAGAGAGAGCTCTGGGTGCTAACTTTGCCAGGGTTTGAATATCACCTCTACTTTTAATTACTTTATAGTCTCGGGCAATTTACTTCTCACAGTTGTCCAAGTTTCCTCACCTGTTAATGGGGATAATAGCATCCCCTATCATGGAATTACTGGGAAGATTAAATGGATCAACATGTGAAATATCTTAAAAGTGTGTATACACTGTAAGAACTAAAGATGCATTACCTATTATAGACAAATTATAAATACATTATTGATTGTCTTTTCTTATTTTAATCATCAGTTAAGAATTGTAAATACATACAACAGCATCATGCCATAGATTTGGGGAGAGGTTAAAATGCACCTATTTAGTATTTGATTTTTTAAAACCTTTGATGGTAATCATTACATATTTTATATCCCTTTATTTATAACCTATTGAGCTGCACTAATATGTCCCATGTCCCTGAAATATTTTTGTAGCATACATTATTTTGTTTTCACAGAAAATTTGGAGGTAAGTGGCATTAGTCCCAAGGACTAAAGCCAGGTTTTTAACCCAGTTCTTTATGTGCCCTTAACTTACACATTTTCTTATTAGATATAAAGTATTCTGTTAAGGGATATATCTTAACTTCTGAATCTATCACAGCACCTTGTACAGTGATGATGTGACAGTAATAATTTCCTATTTATATAGTGTTATGTAGTTGGAAAAGCACTTCAATCCATTATCCTTTTAATACATTTCTGTACTTTATTGTTCAATAAGCTAATTTCAGAGATAGTTGAGTTTCTGACACAATGTCACACTGCTTGAAAATAGAAAAGGAAGCTTCAACCCACGTATCCCAACTTTCCCCTTTTGGAGGCAGAACACTCTTTTAAACTGTTTCTTCCTTTCACCTATCTACTCATAAGGACATAATGCTATTGCTTAATACTTTAGAAAAATGTTCCTGCCTAAATGAGATAACCTCTAGTATAAGGAAGTAGTGATGCCATTTTCAAGGATTCTTACTAATGATCCTGCTATTTATTAGAGAAAAAGAGAAAGAGAACAAGGCAGGTTGAGTGAGAGGTCCTGGAAAACTTGCTTTCTTCAAGATGGACTCACCAGTCCCTCATTTGTCCTAGGCAGTGTTCACATGAGCACACTGAATTTTTTCATGGGAAATCAGGAGCACAGATACAGAGTAGACATGAGACATGAGACTTGATTTTACTTTCAAGCACCTTGTTTTGCTTCAGTTTTGTGCTAAACTGCTGTCTGTTTTTCACTCAAAAAGAGAACACAAAAGCAATGCTACTTTTAGATGGACTTGTGGCATTTATTTGTATAAAGTGGATTTTATGAAGGCATGCCCTCTAAGGAACCATCTTGGGGTCTTGTAATATTCTGAAAGTCAATGACTCATTTTAACGGGTTTATTGTTGCTGTTGTTCAGTCCGTATACCCCATCTGACTCTTTGGGACTGCAATACCTCAGGCTTCTCTGTCTTCCACTATCTCCCGAAGTTTGCTCAGATTCATCTATATTGAGCTGGTGATGTTATCTAACTATCTCATCCTCTGCCACTGCCTTATTCTTTTGCCTTTAATCTTTCTCAGCATCAGGGTTTTTTCAATGAATTGCATCTTTACATCAGGTGGCCAAAATATTGGAGTTTCACTTCAACTGAAACTGAATCAGTGTTTCCAATGAAAAATCAGTTTTTATTTCCTGTAGGATTTACCAGTTTGAACTCCTTGCTGTCCAAGGGACTCTCAAGAGTCTTCTCCAGCACCAAAATTCAAAAGCCTCAATTCTTCCACACTCAGTATTCTTTATGATCCAACTCTCATATCTGTATATGACTATTGGAAAAACCATAACTTTGATTATACACATCTTTGTTGGCAAAGTGATGTCTCTGCTTTTTAATACACTATCTAGTTTTGTCATAGCCTTTCTTCAAAAGACAGAGTCACAGTCTACAGTGATTTTGGAACCCAAGAAAATAAAACTTGTCACTACTTCCACTTTTCCCCCATCCATTTTCCATGAAGCCATGGGAAAGAATGCCATGATCATAGATTTTTGAATGTAAAGTTTTAAGTTAGTGTTTTTGCTCTATTCTTTCACTCTCATCAAGAGGCTCTTTAGTTCCTCTTCGTTTTCTGCCATTAGGGTGGCATCATCTGCATATATGAGGTTGTTGATATTTCTCCCAACAATCTAGATCTCAGCTTGTGATTGGTCCAGCATGGTATTTCACATGATGTACTCCACATAGAAGTTAAATAAGCAGGGTGACAATATACAGCCTTGACATATTCCTTTTCCTATTTTGAACCAATCCATTGTTCCATGTCACGTCCTAACAGTTGTTTCTTGACCCACATAGAGGTTTCTCAGGATACAGGTAGGATGGTCTGGTATTTGCATTTCTTTAAGAATTTTCCACAGTTTGCTACTATCCATACAGTCAAAGGCTTTAGCATAGTCAATGAAGCAGAGTAGATGCTTTTTCTGGAATTGCCTTGCTTTTTTATGACCCTATGAACGTTGGCAATTTGATCACTTGTTACCCTGCCTTTTTTAAGTTCAGCTTGTTCAGTTCAGTTGAGTTGCTCAGTCGTGTCTGACTCTTTGCAACCCCATGGACAGCAACATGCCAGGTTGCCCTGTCCATCACCAACTCCTGGAGCTTGCTCATGCTCATGTCCATTGAGTTGGTGATGCCATCCAACCATTTCATCTTCTGTTGTCCCCTTCTCCTCCTGCCTTCAATCTTTCCCATCATCAGGGACTTTTCTAATGAGTCAGTTCCTCCCATCAGGTATGGGAAAGTATTGGAGTTTCGGCTTCAGCATCAGTCCTTCAAATGAATATTCAGGACTGATTTCCTTTAGGATGGACTGGTTGGATCTCCTTGCAGTCCAAGGGACTCTCAAGAATCTTCTCCAATGGCACAGTTCAAAAGCATCAATTCTTGGGTGCTCAGCTTTCTTTATGGTCCAACTCTCACATCCATACATGACTACTGGGAAAACCATAGCTTTGAGTAGATGGACCTTTGTTGTCAAAGTAATGTCTCTGCTTTTTAATATGCTGTCTATGTTGGTCATAGCTTTTCTTCCAAAGAGCAAGTATCTTTTAATTTCATGGCTGTGATCACCATCTGCAGTGATTTTGCAGCCTAAGAAAATAAAGTCTGTCACTGTTTTCATTGTTTCACTTCTATTTGCCATGAAGTGATGGGACCAGATGCCATGATCTTAGTTTTTTGAATGCTGAGTTTTAAGCCAGTTTTATCACTCATTTCTTTCACCTTCATCAAGAGACTCTTTAGTTCCTCTTTTATTTCTGCCATTTCACTCCTTGTAATCTTGATTCCAGCTTGTGCTTCATCCAGTCCAGTATTTTACGTGATATACTGTACATATAAGTTAAATAAACAGGGTGACAATATCAGCCTCGATGTATTCATCTCCCAGTTTGAAGCCAGTCTGTTGTTCCATATCTGGTCCTAACCGTGGATTCTTGACCTGCTTACTTGTTTCTCAGAAGGCAGGTCAGGTGGTCTGGAATTCCCATCTATTGAAGAATTTTCCACAGTTTGTTTTGATCCACACATTCAAGGGCTTTAGCATAGTCAATAAAGCAGAAATAAATGTTTTTCTGGAACTCTCTTGCTTTTTCAATGATCCAACAGGTGTTGGCAATTTGATCTCTGGTTCCTCTTCTTTTTTTAAATCCAGCTTGTACATCTGGAATTTCTTAGTTCACACACTGTTGAAGCCTTGCTTGGAGAACTTTTAACATGACTTTGCTAGCTTGTGAGATGAGTTCAATTATGTAGTAGTTTGAACATTCTTTGGCATTGCAACTCCTTGGGATTGGAATGAAAAAGACCTTTTCCAGCCCCGTGGCCATTGCTGAGTTTTCCAAATTTGCTGGCATATTGCGTGCAACACTTTTACAGAATCATATTTTAGGATTTGAAATAGCTCAACTGGAATTCCTTCACCATTAGCTTTGTTTGTAGTAATGCCTCCTGAGACCCACTTGGCTTCACACTCTAGAATGTCTGGCTCTAGCTGAGTGTTCACACCATCATGGTCATCTCGATCATTAAAATCATTTTTTGTACAGTTCTTCTGTGTACTCTTGCCACCTCTTCTTTTATCATCCACTTCTGTTAGTTCCATACCATTTCTGTCTTTATTGAGCCCAACTTTGCATGAAATGTTCCTTTGGTATTTCTAATTGTCTTGAAGAGATCTCTACTCTTTCCCATTCTATTGTTTTTCTCTATTTCTTTTCACTGATCACTTAGGAAGGCTTTCTTATCTCTCCTTGCTCTTCTTTGGATCTCTGTATTCAGATGGACATATCTTTCCTTTTCTCCTTTGCCTTTATCTTCTCTTCTTTTCTTGTTACTTCTAAGGCCTCCTTAGACAACCATTTTGTCTTTTTCTTGGGGATGGTTTTGGTCACTGCCTACTGTACAGTAAACAAACCTTCACCCAGAGTTCTTTACATACTTTATCAGATCTAATCCCTTGAATGTATTTGTGACTTCAACTTTACAATGGCAAGGGATTTGATTTAGTTCATACCTTAATAGTCTAGTGGTTTTCCCTTCCTTCTTCAAATTAAGTTTGAATTTTCAATAAGGAGTTCATGATGTGAGTCACATTCAGCTCCTGGTCTTTTTTAGATGAGTGTATAGAGCTTCTCCATCTTTGCTGCAAAAAATATAATCAATATGATTTTGGAATTGACCATCTGGTGATGTCCATGTGTAGAGTCTTCTCTTGTGTTTTTGGAAGAGGGTGCTTCCTATGACCAGTGTGTTCTCTTGGTAACACTCTGTTAGCCTTTGTTCTCAGGTTATGTAGTATTGAAACCTGGATTGAAAGATTTGGGGTAGTACCTTGCTAGCCTGTGAAATGAGTGCAGTTGTTCAGTAACTGACATTATTTGGCATCACCTTTATTTTAATTGGAATAAAAACTGACCTTTTCTAGTCCTGTGGCTACTGCTGAGTTTTCCAAATATGCTGACATATTAAGTGCTTCACTTTAACAGCATAATCTTTTAAGATTTGAAATAGCTCAAGTCTAATTCTGTCCACTTCCACTAGTTTTGTTCAGTGTAATGCTTCCTAAGGCCCACTTGACTTTACACTGCAGGATATCTAGATCTATTTGATCATGCCCAAGTTCCAGACGGTCAACACCAAAAACAGGTTGATTATATTCTTTGCAGACAAAGATGGAGAAGTTCTATACAGTCAACAAAAACAAGACCGGGAGCTGACTGTGGCTCAGATCATGAACTCCTTATTGCCAAATTCAGACTTAAATTGAAGAAAGTAGGGAAATCCACTAGACCATTCAGGTATGACCTAAATCAAATCCCTTATGATTATACAGTGGAAGTGAGAAATAGATTTAAGGGCCTAGATCTGATAGATAGAGTGCCTGATGAACTATGGACAGAGGTTCGTGACATGGTACAGGAGACAGGGATCAAGAATATCCCTAAAGAAAAGAAATGCAAAAAAGCAAAATGGCAGTCTGGGGAGGCCTTACCAATAGCTGTGAAAAGAAGAGAAGCAAAAAGCAAAGGAGAAAAGGAAAGATATAAGTATCTGAATCCAGAGTTCCAAAGAATAGCAAGAAGAGATAAGAAAACCTTCCTCAGTGATCAGTGCAAAGAAATAGAGGAAAACAACAGAATGGGAAAGACTAGAGATCTCTTCAAAAAAATTAGAGATACCAAGGGAATATTTCATGCAAAGATGGGCTCAATAAAGGACAGAAGTGATATGGCCCTAACAGAAGCAGATGATATTAAGAAGAGGTAGCAAGAATACACAGAAGAACTTACAAAAAAGATCTTCACAACCCAGATAATCACGATGCTGTGAACACTCACCTAGAGCCAGACATGCTGGAATGTGAAGTCAAGTGGGCCTTAGAAAGCATCACTACGAACAAAGCTAGTGAAGGTGATGGAATTCCAGTTAAGTTATGTCAAATCCTAAAAGATGATGCTGTGAAAGTGCTGCACTCAATATGCCAGCAAATTTGGAAAACTCAGCAGTGGTCACAGGACTGGAAAAGCTGTTTTCATCCCAATCCCAAAGAAAGGCAATGCCAAAGAATGCTCAAACTACTGCACAATTCCATTCACCTCACATGCTAGTAAAGTAATGGTCAAAATTCTCCAAGCCAGCTTCAGCAATACGTGAAACGTGAATTTCCAGATGTTTAAGCTGGTTTTAGAAAAGGCAGAGGAATCAGAGATCAAATTGCCATCATCTTCTGGATCATCAAAAAAGCAAGAGAGTTCCAGAAAAACATCTATTTCTGCTTTATTGACTATGCCAAATCCTTTGACTGCGTGGATCACAATAACCTGTGGAAAATTCTTCAAGAGATGGGAATACCAGACCACCTGACCTGCCTCTTGAGAAACCTGTATGCAGGTCAGGAAGCAACAGTTAGAACTGGACATGGAACAACAGACTGGTTCCAAATAGGAAAAGGAGTATGTCAAGGCTGTATATTGTCACCCTGCTTATTTAACTTATATACAGAGAACATCATGAGAAATGCTGGGCTGGAAGAAGCATAAGCTGGAATCAAGATTGCTGGGAGAAATATCAATAACCTCAGATATGCAGATGACACCACCCTATGGCAGAAAGTGAAGAGGATCTAAAAAGCCTCTTGATGAAAGTGAAAGAGGAGAGTGAAAAAGTTGGCTTAAAGCTCAACATTCAGAAAACTAAGATTATGGCATCTGGTCCCATTACTTCATGGGAAATAGATGGGAAAACAGTGGAAACAGTGTCAGACTTTATTTTTCTGGGCTCCAAAATCACTGCAGATGGTGACTGCAGCCATGAAATTAAAAGACGATTACTCCTTGGAAGGAAAGTCATGACCAACCTAGATAGCATATTCAAAAGCAGAGACATTACTTTTGGCAACAAAGGTCCATCTGGTCAAGGCTATGGTTTTTCCAGTGGTCATGTATGGATGTGAGAGTTGGACTGTGAAGAAGGCTGAGCGCCGAAGAATTGATGCTTTTGAACTGTGGTGTTGGAGAAGACTCTTGAGAGTCCCTTGGATTGCAAGGAGATCCAACCAGTCCATCCGAAAGGAGATTAGCCCTGGGATTTCTTTGGAAGGAATAATGCTAAAGCTGAAACTCCAGTACTTTGGCCACCTCATGCAAAGAGTTGACTCATTGGAAAAGACTCTGATGCTGGGAGGGACTGGGGACAGGAGGAGAAGGGGACGACAGAGGATGAGATGGCTGGATGGCATCACTGACTCGATGGACGTGAGTCTGAGTGAACTCCGGGAGTTGGTGATGGACAGGGAGGCTTGGAGTGCTGCAATTCATGGGGTCGCCAAGAGTCGGACACGACTGAGCAACTGAACTGAACTGAACTGAAGTGAACTGAAGTTACTATGATTCATGGACCTTATGTCCCCGATTTTTATGCAATATTATTAATCACACTATTTCACATTCACCTTCAGACATATCTACAACTGAAACTTGTTTCTGCTTTGGTCCAGTCACTTCCATTCTTTCTTGATGTATTAGTAATTGTTTTCCATTCTTTCCCAGTAGAATATTGTACACCTTCTGACCTGAGGGCTCATCTTCTGGTGTCATATCTTTTTGTCTTTTCATACTATTAATGGGATTCTCCTGGAAATAGTACTGGACTCTGTTGCCATTTTCTCCTCCAGTAGATCACATTTTGTCAGAATTCTTCACTATGACCTGTCTTGGGTGTCCCTGAACAGCATGGCTCACAGCCTCATTGAGTTATACAATCCCCTTTGCCATGACAAAGCTGTGATCTATGAAGGGCATTTAATGGGTAGAAAGGTTTAATCTGCTAACTGGAGATAATAAGACATAATAAGATGTCAGCATTCTGAGTAGTAATAATGTGATTTTGTAGATCTCTAGTTTTAACAGGTAAAATTCTAGTCTTGGAAACTGAAGATGATCCCACTAATAAAACAGAGCTTCTTACCCAAGTCAACAGGGACTAGATACTGTTCAGTAGGTATGCGGGTGGCCAGCACTTTTCAGCTGCCAAGCTCAGTCTAGATCTTATTTACTCTTTAGCCCCAGATAGAAGTGGGTAACAGTACCCCCAACAAGAATCTTCCCAAAATAGAAGTCCTTAGAATTGTATTCCTGAACGGTCTAGTGGTTTTCCCTACTTTTTTCAATTTAAGTCTGAATTTCGCAATAAGGAATTCATGATCTGAGCCACAGTCTGCTCCCAGTCTTGTTTTTGCTGAATATATACAGCTACTCCATCCTTGGCTACAAAGAATATAATCAATCTGATTTCAGTGTTGACCATCTGGTGATGTCCATGTATAGAGTCTTCTCTTGCGTTGTTGGAAGAGGGTGTTTGCTATGACCAGTGAGTTCTCTTGTCAGAACTCTATAAGCATTTGCCCTGCTTCATTCTGTACTCCAAGGCCAAATTTGCCTGTAACTCCAGGTGATTCTTGACTTCCTACTTTTGCATTCCAGTCCCCTATAATGAAAAGGACATCTTTTTTGAGTGTTAGTTCTAAAAGATCTTGTATGTCTTCATAGAACCGTTCAACTTCAGCTTTTTCAGTGTTGATGGTTGGGGCATAGACTTGGATTACCATCATACTGAATGGTGTGCCTTGGAAACGAACAGAGATCATTCTGTCATTTTTGAGATTGCATCCAAGTACTGCATTTCAGACTCTTTTGTTTGCTTTGATGGCTACACTCCATTTTTTCTAAGGGATTCTTGCTGACAGTAGTAGATGTAATGGTCATCTGAGTTAAATTCACCCATTCCAGTCCATCTTAGTTCGCTGATTCCTACAATGTCGACATTCATTCTTGTCATCTCCTGTTTGACCACTTACAATTTGCCTTAATTCATGGACCTAACATTCCAGGTTTCTATGCAATACTGCTCTTTACAGCATCAGACCTTGCTTCTATCACCAGTCACATCCACAAATGGGTATTGTTTTTTCTTTGGCTCCATCCCTTCATTCATTCTGGAGTTATTTCTCCACTGATCTCCAGTAGCATACTGGGCACCTACCGACCTTTGGAGTTCATCATTCACTGTCCTATCTTTTTGTCTTTTCATACTGTTCATGGGGTTCTCAAGGCAAGAACACTGTATTGTACAGGAGACAGGGATCAAGACTATCACCAAGAAAAAGAAATGCAAAAAAGCAAAATGGCTGTCTATGAGGCCTTAACAATAGCTGTGAAAAGAAGAGAAGTGAAAAGCAAAGGAAAAAAGGAAAGATATACCCATTTGAATGCAGAGTTCCAAAGAATAACAAGGAGAGATAAGAAAGCTTTCCTCAGTGATCAATGCAAAGCAATAGAGGAAAACAACAGAATGGGGAAGAATAGACATCTCTTCAAGAAAATTAGAGATACCAAGGGAACATTTCATGTAAGATGGGCTCAGTAAAGGACAGAAATGGTATGGACCTAACAGAAGCAGAAGATATTAAGTAGAGGTGCAAGAATACACAGAAGAACTGTACAAAAAAGATCTTCATGACCCAAATAATAACAATGGTGTGATCACTCACCTAGAACCAGACATCCTGGAATGTGAAGTCAAGTGGGCCTTAGGAAATATTACTACAAACAAAGCTAGTGGAGGTGATGGAATTCCAGTTGAGCTATTTCAAATCCTGAAAGATGATGCTTTGAAAGTGCTGCACTCAATATGACAACAAATTTTGTAAACTCAGAAGTGGCCACAGGACTGGAAAACTAAGTTTTCATTCCAATCCCAAAGAAAGGCAATGTCGAAGAATGCACAGACTACCTCACAATGACACTCATCTCACACGCTAGTAAATTAATGCTCAAAATTCTCCAAGCCAGACTTCAGCAATATGTGAACCGTGAACTTCCAAATGTTCAAGCTGGTTTTACAAAAGGCAGAAGAACCAGATATCAAATTGCCAGCATCCACTGGATCATCAAAAAAGCAAGGGAGTTCCAGAAAAACATCTATTTCTGCTTTATTGACTATGCCAAAGCCTTTGACTCTGTAGATCACAATAAACTGTGAAAAATTCTTCAAGAGATGGGAATACCAGACTACTTGACCTGCCTCCTGATAAATCTGTATGTAGGTCAGGAAGCAACAGTTATAACCAGACATGGAACAACAGACTGGTTCCAAATAGGAAAAGGAGTATGTCAAGGCTGTATATTGTCACCCTGTTTATTTAACTTATACGCAGAGTACATCAAGAAAAACGCTGGGCTGGAGGAAGCACAAGCTGGAATCAAGATTGCTGGGAGAAATATCAATAACCTCAGATATGCAGATGACACCATCCTTATGGCAGAAAGTGAAGAGGAACTCAAAAGCCTCTTGATGAAAGTGAAAGTGGAGAGTGAAAAAGTTGGCTTAAAGTTAACATTCAGAAAACGAAGATCATGGCATCTGGTCCCATCACTTCATGGGAAATAGATGGGGAAACAGTGGAAACAGTGTCAGACTTTATTTTTCTGGGCTCCAAAAGCACTGCAGGTGGTGATGGCAGCCATGAAATTAAAAGACGATTACTCCTTGGAAGGAAAGTTATGACCAACCCTGATAGCATATTCAAAAGCAGAGACATTACTTTGCCAAGAAAGGTCCGTCTAGTCAAGGCTATGGTTTTTCCTGTGGTCATGTATGGATGTGAGAGTTGGACTATGAAGAAATCTGAGCACAGAAGATTTGATGCTTTTGAACTGTGGTGTTGCAGAAGACTCTTGCGAGTCTCTTGGGCTGCAAGGAGATCCAACCTGTCCATCCTAAAGGAGATCAGTCCTGAATATTTATTGGAAGCAGTGATGTTGAAGCTGAAACTCCAGTACTTTGGCCACCTGATGCGAAGATCTGACTCATTTGAAAAGACCCTGATGCTGGAAACGATTGAAGGCAGGAGGAGAAGGAAACAACAGAGGATGATATGGTTGAATGGCATTACCGACTCCATGGACATGAGTTTGGATAGACACTGGGAGTTGGTGATGGAAATGGAGGCCTGTTGTGCTGTGGTTCATGCAGTTGCAAGCAGTCAGGCACAATTTATTGACTGAACTTTACAGAACTGAATATTGTATAAAGATTGAAGGTCCCAACATATCCTAATGCTGAGTTATCTAATGAGAAACCTGAAATTTGATTTTCAGGGAGTTAATATTAACCTCAAATCCCACGAGAAAGTAATATGCAAAACAGATGAACATGAGATGAAGTCATAGAACAAAATAATTTAGAAATATGTGGAATACAAAGGTAGAACAAAATGTGTCACTTTTTAGAATTTCTACTTCGTATCTGGAATAGGAACAGGGGTCATGATGTAGGAATACTTTGGATACAGGAGGATTGTGTATAGGGCACTAAAATTCATTTCAGATCCATCCAAATGAGGTCCAGAGATAACAACATGCTTTTTGCTCTGGGGAAGGCTAGCTCATAAATAGAGAGAGTAAGCTTGCTTCCAGATAGACATTTGAAGTGATGCCAGACAGCTAGAGAAAGCGAAGGATGACAGCACCTTGCCAAGTAGTAAAGGGAGAAGATAAAGATGATTTCTACACATAATGAAGCCCTGAAATTTTAGCTGTGATATAAATCGTGCCCAGCTCATTAAAGCCCATCAGAGAAGATGATTTTGATTTTCATCTCAGTGATCGTTAAGGAGGTACAATGCAAATATGATCAAGTTTTCACTTGACAGAATCATGAGATACCTTTGAACTTTGCTACTAACGAAAGTTTAGAAAGCATTCTTTAATTAGGATTTTCCCAGCATAAGCATGATTAGAGACACTTTATATTTCACCTATGTATAAACGCTCCCTTGTTCTAGCCACTTTCTAAGTTCATGCTCTCAGACTTGTGGGAATCCCTAAAAAGCAGGAAATGAATTTGAGATCATACATTCCAATTTGGTTTGTTATAAAGAAAAACTGACACCTTCATAGAAGGTGGAACATAGCTGTATGTTCTGCTTTTTGGTCTCTTTAGATTTTGTTTGACAGTTGCCCCATCCTAGCTTGGGCAGAATGCTGTCAGGAGATTGCAGAATGTATGTCATGGAGTATCCAGAATGTATCCATGTATAGCTACAATGTCTGGGCATCATCAGTCAGACATGTTCTGATCTAATGAAGTGTCTACAGCTACCGTGATTCCTCTCTTTTTCCAAGATGCCACCTGGTTATCATATTCCCATTCTCTATTTTATCCTCTCCTTGGAATGTCTCCTGTGTGCCATCTTCGGATCAATTTTCCTGCTACACACAATGCTTAGCATGATTTTATTCTTTCAGCTATTCCTTAAATCAGATTTGGACTTTGGCAAGTCCAAAATTCTCTATTGGAAAATTATAACTGGGCTCATTGCCCTCAACCATAGGAGTTCCTGCTGGATCCTTGTTCTCAGTTGCCATAGGGGGGAAAAAGTTATCCTGAAAACTTCTAACATCCATTCTGTTTTATAAGAAATACTGAACAGAACAGAAATTGTAGTAGGTTTTCTTAGACGTCAAGTAAGAGATATCTGGAAATATTCTTTCTTGGCATTTGAAACCTAGAACCTGAGTGATCTGTGGAATGATCTTCACTATGTACCTCACTGTGTTCTTTGCCTGTCCCACAGAATTATAGCTTTTCTTTACTATTCACCTGGGACTGGAAGCCTGCCTGTCTGAAATTGGGTTTGATTCCTGGGGATCCTCTCACTCACGTGGCCTTAGCTAGACCTCTAATTTCTCAGAGGATTGAACTTTGATCAGAATTTCTAAGGAGTGGCTGAGAGGAGTTCCAGTGGAAAATTCTCCCACACTTCAGCATCTGGCTCCAAGTCTGTCACCACCTGGATACTCTCATAGTCTTCCTCCTGTTCCTTGGAGTCCACGCTCTGATATAAATGCCGAACCAGAGAAAGTGCGAGCTCTCTCTGGTCCTGAGGGCATTCTAATTTGAGTAGCTTTCTTTTCCTGTAATGAAGGCAGGCATTTCAAACTTATTCAACGCAACTTATATAGTAAGACTCCCGAGGGACAGCAATTTCTGACATTATTAAGGGGAGCCAAGCAACAGTTTAGCACCTCTTTAATAGTGGGTCCTTTCTTGGCTCACTTAAATCTCCAACCCCAGGGAGCCATGAACAAAGGGCAGTAGCAGAGCAAAGGGGTCAGGTCTTATGCTTCCCTTGTTCCCATTAGCAAACCACCTGCTGAGCTTCAAGAATGACTTCGCACAGAGCTGTTTAACATGTGTTTTCCCAAACTGCCTCCAGGTGTGGGTCACACGAGCACACGAGCATTTTAAAACTTTGCAACAACCAGAGCCTGTAGGTCACCTTAATTCAAGACCAAATAAAGATAAGGTTTGGTAAGCCTCCACATGCCCATCTCAGTTTTTGAAGGATTAAAAGTTTAAAAAAAAAGAGACGGAGACAGAAAAAGAAAGAACTTTGGTATGAATTTTGGCGTAAGTAATGTATATGTCAAAAGATACTTCTATTGACATATATTTCTATTGACATGATACTTCTAACTATTGAAGTTAGACAAGAAAAAAAAAAAACAGAGAAGCATGGATCCTTATTTATATAAAATAATTTAAAGTTAATTGATCATTATTTTTTCATGACTTCCAAGTTCCAATTTAAATGTCATGAGATGTATTTGTGTGTAAAAATGCAGGGATTATTTTCCTTTTCAGAGGGAGATAAAGAGTGACATTCCTGGTTGTCTTGAATAACAATTATCTTCATAGTAGTTCTTATGGTACAGGAAAGATTTCTGGTCTTCTTGGCTTCTATCCTTGAGTCTTTACTAAATTATTTCTACTGTATCAATGAAAGCTTGAATTTACCAAATCTGTGCAATTGGGGGATGAATAGTTGAGTCACTTGAGTTGATTGCATTTCAAGTGTGATAATTACTGATTTTCAATACCAGTAACATTCTTACATAGAGAAACATTGATGTACATATGTTCAAATGAACCGATGAGAACATTCATTTGAGAATATTCATTAACTTAGTTAATGAGAACAGATCAGATATTCATGCCAGAAAAGAACATCTGCAAGACTTCTCTCTAAATGCTTAAAGTACAATTTTTCTCATGGACAAACATTGAGAAACAAAAGGATTTTTGATTTTACTTTTCTTGGTTTTTACAAAGATGTTTATCCCCAGGTATCTAAACTTCCCTTTCATACTCGTAAACTAGTCACTTTTGGTTTAAGGTTTGAGAACGTGTGAGCAGAGAGAAGGAAGAAGTGAAAGTATGTTATTGTTTATCATGATATGAATACATGGCATCACACTAAAACATAAAATGTTTTACTAATTATAACAGTGTATATTTAGAGGGGCTTCCCTAGGGGTTCAGATGGTAAAGAATCTGTCTGCAATGCAGGAAATCCAGGTCTGATACCTGGGCCAGGAAGATCCCCTGGAGAAGGGAATGGCAGCCCACTCCATTGCCTAGAGAATCCCATGGACAGAGGAGCCTGGTGGTGTACCATCCATGGGGTTGCAAAAAGTCAAACACGATTGACTTTTATTGCTATAGCTTAAAAAAATCTTCCCGCCACTGATGTTCTTAAATGATTCTAAGATCCTTTGTGAAAATACTGAATAAAGCTGAATAAATTATACCTCTGCTATGACATATAGTAGGAAGTATTTTTCAGAAAGATTCTCTTGAGAAGGGAATGGCAATCCACTCCAGTTCTTGCCTGGAGAATCCCATGGACAGAGGTGCGTGGTGGGCTACAGTCTGTGGGGTTGCAGAAAGTTGGACACGACTGAGTTACCCTCCCCCTACACACACATGTATTTAGTTTTGGAAGACTGATTAAGTTGAACACTTTTGATATGAGAATTTTGTTGGTTTAAAAAAGAGTTTAGAAAATCACTGACACGATCTTGTGACTAATGGATTGTTGTAGAGCAAATGTGACAGAGAAGGCAATGGCACCCAACTCAGTACTCTTGCCTGGAAAATCCCATGGACAGAGGAGCCTGGTGGGCTGAAGTCCCTGGGGTTGCTAGGCATCGGACACAACTGAGCAACTTCACTTTCACTTTTCACTTTCATGCATTGGAGAAGGAAATGGCAACCCATTCCAGTGTTCTTGCCTGGAGAATCCCAGGGACACGGGAGCCTGGTGGGCTGCTGTCTATGGGGTCGCACAGAGTCGGACACGACAAAAGTGGCTTAGCAGCAGCAACAGCAGAGCAAATGTGAAATTGAGTCAGGAAGTAGACAATTGGTGTTCAATCCCTGTGGACAGAAACCCCAAAATATCAATAGCAGGACAATTGAGAGAGGAGGCTGGGTCCTGCCCAGATAAAAGATAAGAGGCCATATGTTTCTCATTCTTGAAGTCAGGAGACCTTCCTGACTAAAAAGAAGGAATTAATTCCCAAAGCATAAATGATGTTGAGGGCCTGAGACCAGAATTATGAGATGTATTTATTCCATCTCTCTCTCTCTTTGCTTCCTTGGTGGCTCAGACAGTAAAGTGTCTGCCTACAATGTGGGAGATCTGAGTTCGATCTCTGGGTCAGGAAGATCTTCTGGAGAAGGAAATGGCAACCCACTCCAGTACTCTTGCCTGGAAAATCCCAGGGATGGAGGAGCCTGGTAAGCTACAGTCTGTGGGGTCGCAGAGAGTCGGACACGACTGAGCGACTTCACCTTACCTTACCTTACCTCTCTTGGCTATCATGGCTATTTTGGATTTGACAGTAAGAAATTAAATTTGTCTGATAGAAAGAAATTGATAATTATTTTAATTAACACTAAAAGCAGAAGCCCTGGTCTCCATTTGTTCCAGTACATGCTGTGCAATGAAATGTTTTCTGCTTTACCCTCTGGCAGTTAATGAGCCTTTTCCAAGTGCAGATTTCTGAGCCCAGGTGAAACAAAGTGACCTATTTGGAAGCCATCAGCTACTTTCACCACTGTAAGCACTGAGGTGGGGCAGGGGAGGGAATATGAGAGGCCGTCCACCACTTTTACCATCTCTTAAGGTAAGCAAGGAATTAGTATGTGAACAATAAAAAACAACAAAAAAACAGGATTGAAAAAAAGAGAATCATTTCCAGATAGCTAGATGCATATGAAAGATATGATTTCAGCAAGCCCTGACATTAGCATCTTCCCATACATGGACCATTGCTATATTTCTTTGTGTGCCAGATTTAGTTTTCTCTTAATTAACACTAATCTTTTTCTCTTCAGATTACTTGCCCCTTGCTGCAAACCTCCTCCCCCATTTCCCTGGAGTCAGCTCTCTCTGGGTCACCTGAGATGCTGTGTCTGGGTTCTAGTCCTAACATTCCCACTGAATAAAATCTACCTCTCAATTTTTGGGCTTCCCTGGTGGCTTGTAAAGATTTTGTAAAGAATTGCCTGTAATGCAGGAGACCCAGTTTTGATCCCTGGGTCGGGAAGGTCCCCTGCAGAAGGGAATGGAAATCCACTTCAGTATTGTTGCCTAGAGAATCCCATGGACAGAGGAGCCTGGTGGGTTACAGTCCATGGGGTCACAAAGAGTTAGACACAACACAGCAACTAAGCATGCATTCAAGTTTTAGGCTGCCAGTATTTTTTTTAACCAAAAATGTAGTAACAGGCTAATCAGGGACTTCTAGAAGATCTGATTCAATATAAAGATATGTAATGTTCCAGGTGCCTGACTCTGGGCTGCCCACTCCTAGATGTTTATTTCTTGACCTCATGTGCTCGGGGTTCCCCTAACTATACATCTGGCACCATCAATGACTCTGAGTGCACCCTGGGGTAGGTACTGTGAAGTCCCAAATTAGAATTGCCTCTGCAGCAGAAGAGCAGCTCTGATGCCAGTATATCTGCATTGGAAGCATATGGATCTATCTTTAATCAACTACATAGTACAGAACTTCAAGCATGTGTCCAGGAATTCAGCCGTGAGATGACTCTTATCAAGCAATGTCCCTGCATTGCAATGAAGATCCTCTGTGCCACAAATAACACCAGATGCAGCCAAATATATAAAATAATCAATTCAAAGGAAAAGAAACTGCCATGAGGCAGGATCCATTCTAGATACTAGAAATGTAATGATGGGCAAAACTAACAAACCCTTCTTTTAAGGAATTTTAATATCATTGGAGAAGAAAAGATAGTAAGTGAGATTAAAAACAACAACAACAACAACAGTAAAATATTTATTTGGTTAAGAGTCAACTCATTGGAAAAGACCCCAATGCTGGGAAAGACTGAGGGCAGAAGGAGAAGGGGATAACAGAGGATGAGTGGTTGGATGGCATCACTGACTCGATGGTAAGTAAAGTTCAGGAGAGAGTGAAAGAGAGAGGAGCCTGGCATGCTGCAGCCCATGGGGTCACAGAGTTGGATATGACTGAGTGAATGAAAAACAGCAAAGGAATAAATACTAAGGAGACAAGAATAAAGCAAAGACAGAAAGTTTTTTGAAATTGTGTAAATGTTTTCTGCATGGTTGAAAGCAAAGATGAGTCAAAACTACTTCATCACCTTGTTAAAATAATTCTTTCTAGCTTCATCTCTCACCTCGATGACCACACAGACCTGAGTCCTTTTTTGGTCCAATTATTTCTCTCTGTGAAGCTTTCTCTCATTTCTACCTAGGAAATGACAGCTTATCATTTAAGACCCAGGTCAAATTTTATCTCTAAGAAACCATCCATGACTCCACAGGAGGGTGATATTTCTCTCCTCTCAAGGATTCCCCAGCATCTCTGCAGGTCAGGCAGGATCTCATTGCCTTTTGATTATTGCTTGTGACAAGCTGTCTGCAAGACTCTGGAAGGGTTAGAAGGGAAAGGCCTTGTTTTTCTTCCCTTCTCAATTCCCAGCGGCCAGTGTGGGGTCTAGGATATCAGGGAAGCTCAATAAACATCAGTTGAAACGGAGTCAAAGGAAAATGAGTTGAGAGAAACCACCTAAACGATATCAGAGCTTCCTGTTTCTTGGTTTTGTGAGGCTTGTCCTTGGCAGACAATAACATACATGGAGTATACTAAATGCCTACACTGATGTTTTGTTGAATGTAAATTAAAAGTTTTTAGAATAAATAATAGTGAGACAAGAAATATCTTTTAAAAAACTCTATCCACGCTGTTGACATATCCCCCCAAATTATACATGTAAAATCCAAGTGATGGTATTCTTCTGGAGTTCAAGTAAAAAAAAAAAAAGTGTATATATTTATATATATATGCTGTGGTATGCTCAGTCATGCCCAGCTCTTTGCAACCATTTGGACTATAGCCTGCCAGTTTCCTTTGTCCATGGGATTCTCAAGGCAAGAATACTGGAGTGGGTTGCCATTTCCTCCTCCAGGGGATCTTCCCATGTCTTTTGAGTCTCCAGCATTGCAGGCAGATATTTTACAGCTGAGCCACTGAGTAAGCTCATATATATGGGCTTCTCTAGTGGCTCAGATAGTAAAGAATCTGCCTGCAATTCAGGAGATCAGGGTTCAATCCCTGAGTCAGGAAGCTCCCATGGAGATCGAAATGGCTACCCGCTCCAGTATTCTTGCCTGGAGAATTCCATGGACAGAGGAGCCGGCAGGCTACAGCCCATGGGGTCTCAAAGAGTCAGACACAACTGAGAGACTAACACTTGCACACTTTTTCACTTTTATATATATATATATATATATATATATATATGTATTTTGAACTGGTGTTTCTTGTGTTGTCTTTTGTAGCATTTGAAGACTCATGTATTCTCTTATATGATTTCTTTTAATGTGTCACATGGACTAAGCAAGGTAATAACATTTTGAATTTTCAGATGAGTATACAGAGTTTGATATTTTTCTCTCAACCAGATGCAGCGCCACCATTTATGAGGTACTTGTTAAGTGTTGGGCACTCTGCCAAACTTCCCCTCTGATGCATTAACCCATTTTGTGTTAATGTGCTCAAGTCTTTGATTATGTCGGGCTCCTCTGTCCATGGGGATTCTCCAGGCAAGAAAACTGCAATGGGTTGCCATGCCCTCCTCCAGGAGATCTTCCCAACCTAGGGATCGAACCCAGGTCTCCTGCATTTCTGGCAGATTCTTTACCATCTGAGCCACCAGGGAAGCCCCAGATTCCCACTAGCTATCTATTTTACACATGGTAGTGTATATATATCAATGCTACTCTCTCAATTCATCCCACCCTCATCCCGTTCTGTGTCCACATGTCATTTTCTGTGTCTGCATCTCTATTCCTGCCCTGCAAATAGTTCCATCAAGATTTTGCAAATTGCAAAGTATTATATAAACATAATATATAATAATTATATAATAAGTATAATTATTGAAAAATTGGAGAATAGGATATGGGATTCCAGAATAGATTTCATTTACTGAGGACTTAGAATATTTTGTAGACTGAAAAAAAATGTAAGAACAAAGTTCCTTGTATGCTTGTGGTATTATATTTTTATCTTGAGACCGATAAACTTTCTTTCCCACTTGGTGCACATAATAGTAACTCATGCTCATATTCCCATCCCTCAGATTAATTAGGACCTACAACTGCGACTACATTTTCCTATCAGTGGTTCCATCATGAGAGCTACATAATGTTGATTATAACAGCTGGCATTTTATCATTTGTTTCACTCTGCAATTTTTACTTTCTAATTGTGTACATATCCTCACATATGTTAATAGGAAGCTCACATAGTAAGTGAGGAACAAATAACAAACAAAGGTTAAGACACTGAAATAGTTGATTTTCTTGAGGTTACAAATGGTACAAGATGTTGAGCAAATTCAAAAGTCATTCAAATTTCACATCTTCAGATGAGTATCAGGAAAGTACACTGTTTTTAAACAGATGAGGTATTATACCATGCTGAAGCCCCCAGATTATGAAGTAGGTTTCCCAAAAGTCTAAGAGTTAGAAGACAGACAAAGAGACAAAGTGAGTGAGAGAGAGAATACATTCTTTGAAATTCTCTAGTTGTAACCTATATTCTCAAGCAGCCTGCCCATATTTCATTTTTCTGATGTCTGCTGCTTCCAGTAACCACATTTGTACGTTTGGGGGCTAGCTTGAGTAGGTTTTTCCACTTTTCATTTTGTTTTCTCTTTGTAAATGATCACATTTTTAGGAAACCACTATAAGCTTTACCATATGTTTTCTGTTACAGCTTTGTGACATGTTCCTCTTTAAAAAATAATGTATTTTTATGAAAGTATAGCTGATTTACAATGTTGTGTTAATTTCTGCTGTACAGCAAAATGACTCAGTTATATGCATATGTACATTTTTAAGTCATTTTTGATTATGGTTTATGTGACATGTAACATGTTCCCCTTTTTGATTCACAATTTACCTTGTAAATATACTCAAGTGGCCCACATCTCATAATTTATTGGGCATTATCTTAAATCGGTCAATACATATGTGTTGCATATCTTCTCTGTGCATACACTGGCTAGTCTCTGAGAAGAGTCTAAAAGCAAACAGGCATCCCCTTGTCCTTTGGAAGTGCTCAGATACTCAACTGTGTCCAGCTCTTTGCAACCCCATGAACTATAACCCACCAGGTTCCTCTGTCCATGCGATACTCCCAGCAAGAATACTGAAGAGGAGTGCCATTTCCTTCTCCAGGGGATTTTCCCAACACAGGGAATGAACCTGTATCTCTTAAGTCTCCTGCCTTGGCAGGCAGATTCTTTACTACTGAGCCACCTGGGAAATCCATCCTTTGGATAAATCAAATGTATAGGGAGATTAGTTATAATATTAAAGGTAGGTGCCATTTTCAAGCGTCTACTATGTATTCTAAGTGGTACTAATCAGTTTCTCTCTCTGTACTGTAATGAACCTTTACAATGACTGATGGGCTTCCCTGGCAGCTCAGATGGTCAAGAATCTGCCAGCAATGCAGCAGACCCATGTTCAATTCCTGGGTCAGGAAGATCCCCAGAGAAGGGAATAGCAACCCACTTTCCTATTCTTGCCTGGAGAATTCTATGGCTAAAGGAGCCTGGCAGGCTTCAGTCCATGAGGTTGCAAAGAGTCAGAAATGACTGAGCCACTAACACTTTCACTTTACTTTTTTACCTACTGTGACTCATAAGATGAATATTATTATCCTATTACTGTTTATGCATGAGGATATTTATGATTGAATTGCTTCTTGAGTGGCTCAGTGGTAAATAATCCACCTGCAAGGCAGAAGCCACAGGAGATGCAGGTTTGATCCATGGTCAGGAAGATTCCCTGGAGTAAGGCATGGCAACCCACTCCAGTATTCTTGCCTGGAGAATCCCATGGACAGAGGAGCCTGGAGGGCTACAGTCCATAGCGTCACAAAGTCGGACATGACTAAAGTGACCCTGCATGCAGGCACATGATTGAATTGCTATAGAAAGTTGCCTCAAATTACATCTTACTGCATGACAAAGCCTGGAAATCAGTTCTGATTCCAGGTTCTAAGCTAAGTTGAAAGTTTGGGTACTAACATTCTTGATGTAGAAGCAACACATTCATATATTAAGATTAAACAATAAAATACTAAAGAGTAGTCTAATTTAACAATACCCAAAGCATCACAATCCATTTTGTGATTGACAAAAATGTCCTAAAAACAGTAAATTGTGCTGTTTGTCCATATGTCCAAAGAAACTAGAGGGGTCACAGTGATCTGGAATTTGCTCTACAGACTTTATTTTTGAGGATTATATTAACGTTACCATTACTGGTCTCATCCCTGAGGCAAGATAGACAATTGTACTAGGACTATGAACTTGATGCAAAATGCTCACTCATTGGAAAAACCCTGATGTTGGGAAAGATTGAAGGCTGGAGGAGAAGGGGATGGCAGAGGTTGAGACGGTTGGATGGCAACACCGATGGACATGAATTTAAGCAAGTTAAGCTTGCTTAAACTCAATGGACATGAGTTTAAGCAAGCTCCTGGAGAAGGTGAAGGACAGGGAAACCTGGTATGCTGCAGTCCATGGGGTCAGAAAGGGTCAGACAAGACTGAGCGACTGAACAACAGCAAATGCTGCTGCAGTGCTTAGGTTTCCTTGTTTGTAAACTAGAAGTAATGTAGTTTATCTATTACCCAGAATTGAGATAATGGATGTGAATACTGGAAATGCTTAGGCCTTTCCTAATAGCTCAGTTGATAAAGAATCTGCCTGCAATGCAGGAGACCCTGGTTCAATTCCTGGGTCAGGAAGATCCTCTGGAGAAAGGATAGCTACCCACTCCAGCATTCTTGGTCTTCCCTTGTGGCTCAGCTGGTAAAGAATCCACATGCAATGCAGGAGACCTGTGTTCAATCCCTGGGTTGGGAAGATACCCTGGAGGAGTGAAAGGCTACCCATTCCAGTATTCTGGCCTAGAGAATTCCATGGACTGTACAGTCCATGAGGTCACAAAGAGCTGGACACAACTGAGCAACTCTTACTTTCACTGGAAATGCTTAAACTGGTGTGAGGGGCCTTTGGAAGTTTTAACAGTTTGATCTAATTAACAATTAGGTGCTGATTCTCAGTTGATGTGGGTATTACCTCATTCTTCATACTATGTTAGCTCTTTCCAGCAGGGCACAATTGGTGGAGAATCTGACTGCCAATGCAAGATTTGCAAGATTTGATCCCTGGATTGGGATCCCCAGGAATAGAAAATGGCAACCCACTCCAGTGTTCTTATCTGGAAAATTTTATGGACAGAGAAGCCTAGCAGGCTTATAAGTCCATGGGGTTTCAAAGAATTGGCCAGGATTTAACTGGAGAGGATTTAGCTGCTGAGCACCCACCACACTTGAGAGAGGTGTGGGTGAATATGAATGAAAATTCAAAAAAGTTATAGATTTATTTTTTTGAAGGAGGGGATCAATGAAGGGCAGCATTTTAAAAAGTTTATATCACATGATACAATAATATTGAGTCAATGTTTGCAGAGAAAGGAAGGAAAAATCACTTGTGCTGAAGAATGTATCTGGCAGTTTATGATGGTTCCTTGCCTAAATGTGATCTTCCTTGCTTTTCTATCAGTCAGCTTCTGAAATGCTCTCCTATATCATGGTAACTATAGTGATAAGAAGACTTATGCCTGGATCTTATACAAAACATTTCACAATTGCATAATGCATGGTCTGCATTTTACTTAATGTTTTTAAGCCTCAGCAGACTTGTGTGTAAAATGGGAATTACTTTGTGGGAACACAGTGTCAGACTTACCATTCAAGTTCAAGCGATGTTTGTCTGGTACCAGAGAGGAAATTCAAGAACTCCTGGGAGCGCTTGTGTGTACAGGGGGATTTGACAAACTGAAGCAGTTTTCAGATACCCCTCATCCAAGGTAAGGAGCATTGGCTGTGCTTTGCTGGAGCAGCCGTGAAGAGATACCCCACGCCCAAGGTAAGAGAAACCCAAGTAACACGGCAGGTGTTGCAAGAGGGCATCAGAAGGCAGACACACTGAAACCATACTCACAGAAAACTAGTCAATCTAATCACACTAGGACCACAGCCTTGTCTAGCTCAGTGAAACTAAGCCATGCCCGTGGGGCAACCCAAGATGGGCGGGTCATGGTGGAGAGATCTGACAGACTGTGGTCCACTGGAGAAGGGAATGGCAAACCACTTCAGTATTCTTACCTTGAGAACCCCATGAACAGTATGAAAAGGCAAAATGATAGGATACTGAAAGAGAAACTCCCCAGGTCAGTAGGTGCCCAATACGCTACTGGAGAGGAGTGGAGAAATAACTCCAGAAAGAATGAAGGGATGGAGCCAAAGCAAAAAGAATACTCAGCTGTGGATGTGACTGGTGATAGAAACAAGGTCCGATGCTGTAAACAGCAATATTGAATAGGAACCTAGAATGGCAGGTCCATGAATCAAGGCAAATTGGAAGTGGTCAAACGAGATGGCAAGAGTGAATGTCAACATTCTAGGATCAGTGAACTGAAATGGACTGGAATGGGTGAATTTAACTCAGATGACCATTATATCTACTACTGCGGGCAGGAATCCCTCAGAAGAAATGGAGTAGCCATCATGGTCAACAAACGAGTCTGAAATGCAGTACTTGGATGCAATCTCAAAAATGACAGAATGATCTCTGTGCATTTCCAAGGCAAACCATTCAATATCACAGTAATCCAAGTCTATGCCTCAACCAGTAATGCTGAAGAAGCTGAAGTTGAACGGTTCTATGAAGACCTATAAGACCTTTTAGAACTAACACCCAAAAAAGATGTCCTTTTCATTATAGGGGACTGGAATGCAAAATAGGAAGTCAAGAAACACCTGAAGTAACAGACAAATTTGGCCTTGGAATACAGAATGAAGCAGGGCAAAGACTAATAGAGTTTTGCCAAGAAAATGCACTAGTCATAACAAACACCCCCTTCCAACAACACAAGAGAAGACGCTATACATGGACATCACCAGATGGTTAACATCAAAATCAGATTGATTATATTCTTTGCAGCCAAAGATGGAGAAACTCTATACAGTCAGCAAAAACAAGACCAGGAGCTGACTGTGGCTCAGACCATGAACTCCTTATTGCCAAATTCACACTTAAATTGAAGAAAGTAGGGAAAACCACTGGACCATTCAGGTATGACCTAAATCAAATCCCTTATGATTATACAGTGGAAGTGAGAAATAGATTTAAGGGCCTAGATCTGATAGATAGAGTGCTTGATGAGCTATGGAATGAGGTTCGTGACATTCTACAGGAGACAGGGATCAAGAATATCCCCATGGAAAAGAAATGCAAAAAAGCAAAATGGCTGTCTAAAGAGGCCTTACAAATAGCTGTGAAAAGAAGAGAAGCAAAAAGCAAAGGAGAATAGGAAAGATATAAACATGTGAATGCAGAGTTCCAAAGAATAGCAAGAAGAGATAAGAAAGCCTTCTTCAGCGATCAATGCAAAGAAATAGAGGAAAGTAACAGAATGGGAAAGACTAGAGATCTCTTCAAGAAAATCAGAGATACCAAAGGAACATTTCAGGCAAAGATGGGCTCCATAAAGGACAGAAATGGTATGGATCTAACAGAAGCAGAAGATATTAAGAAGAGATGGCAAGAATACACAGAAGAACTGTACAAAAAAGATCTTCACGACCCAGATAATCACGATGGTGTGGTCACTGACCTAGAGCCAGACATCCTGGAATGTGAAGTCAAGTGGGCCTTAGAAAGCATCACTACGAACAAAGTTAGTGGAGGTGATGAAATTCCAGTTGAGCTATTTCAAATCCTGAAAGATGATGCTGTGAAAGTGCTGCACTCAATATGTCAGCAAATTTGGAAAACTCAGCACTGGCCACAGGACTGGAAAAGGTCAGTTTTCATTCCAATCGCAAAGAAAGACAATTCCAAAGAATGCTCAAACTACTGCACAATTGCACTCATCTCACACGCTAGTAAAGTCATGTTCAAAATTCTCCAAGACAGACTTCAGCAATATGTGAACCGTGAACTTCCTGATGTTCAAGCTGGTTTTAGAAAAGGCAGAGGAACCAGAGATCAAATTGCAACATCCGCTGGATCATGGAAAAAGCAAGAGAGTTCCAGAAAAACATCTATTTCTGCTTTATTGACTATGCCAAAGCCTTTGACTGTGTGGATCACAACAAACTGTGGAAAATTCTGAAAGAGATGGGAATACCAGACCACCTGACCTGCCTCTTGAGAAATTTGTATGCAGCTCAGGAAGCAACAGTTAGAACTGGACATAGAACAATGGACTGGTTCCAAATAGGAAAAGGAGTACGTCAAGGCTGTATATTGTCACCCTGTTTATTTAACTTCTATGCAGAGTACATCATGAGAAACACTGGACTGGAAGAAACACAAGCTGGAATCAAGATTGCCAGGATAAATATCAATAACTTCAGATATGCAGATGACACCATCCTGATGGTAGAAAGTGAAGAGGAACTAAAAAGCCCCTTGATGAAGGTGAAAGTGGAGAGTGAAAAAATTGGCTTAAAGCTCAACATTCAGAAAATGAAGATCATGGCATCCAGTCCAATCACTTCTTGGGAAATAGATGGGGAAACAGTGGAAACAGTGTCAGACTTTATTTTTCTGGGCTCCAAAATCACAGCAGATGGTGACTGCAGCCATGAAATTAAAAGACGCTTACTCCTTGGAAGGAAAGTCATGACCAACCTAGAAAGCATATTGAAAAGCAGAGACATTACTTTGCCAACAAAGGTCTATGTAGTGAAGGCTATGGTTTTTCCTGTGGTCATGTATGGATGTGAGAGTTGGACTTGAAGAAGGCTGAGCACCGAAGAATTGATGCTTTTGAACTGTGGTGTTGGAGAAGACTCTTGAGATTCCCTTGGACTGCAAGGAGCTCCAACCAGTCCATTCTAAAGGAGATCAGCCCTGGGATTTCTTTGGAAGGAATGATGCTAAAGCTGAAACTCCAGTACTTTGGCCACCTCATGAGAAGAGTTGACTCATTGGAAAAGACTCTGATGCTGGGAGGGATTGGGGTCAGGAGGAGAAAGGGACGACGAAGGATGAGATGGCTGGATGGCGTCACTGACTCGATGGATATGAGTCTGGGTGAACTCCAGGTGTTGGTGATGGACAGGGAGGCTTGGCGTGCTGCAATTCATGGGTTCACAAAGAGTCAGGCACAACTGAGTGACTGATCTGATCTGATATGAGTGTTACTTTTTAAGTTTCCTTGTGCAATACTGGAATATTTTGACATTTGGGAGAGGGCAAGAGTGATAAAGAAGCAGGTTATACAAAAAAAGCAATACATAGTTACTTTTCCATAGTCTTTGAGACCTCATTTGCATGCTTCATCAAACTAATTATGTTATAGCATCTTCACTGTAGCAGGGAGACCTAAATGTTTGAACCAGTGTAGAGATTTCACTGATGAGATAAAGGTTCCATACTGTGGTTTGATGTAGAATTACACATTTTCAGATATATCACACCTTAATATAATTAGCAATTGTACAGATGATCTGCTCTCCCTGAACTAAAATTACTCTGCCTATAAATAATCTGCAATTTGGCAGGATTTTGCACAGATGCCTCAGTGCCCTCTTCATTATGTCTCTGTGTGTGCGTGCACCAGCATGCACACATTTATTTTCAGCATTTGCATTTTTTATTGACTCTTCACAATTTTTGGCAAGGTGATGGTGGTGGTTAGGGAAAACGTTGTCAGCATGCAGTTGGTTTGCATGGAATGTGTTTGTCAAAAATCAATTTACACTGTTACAGTTCTGAGCTGTCATTCTGTAGTGGATTGCCATCACTCTAAAGCATGCTTGGCTGGTGAAGGAAATAATTCGAACTCTGTTGAAGACCTCAGTCAATGGTTCAGGAAGCAGACTACTACTTTCATTCTAAATGAACCATCTCAAATAACTTTATTACATGGGATTCCTTTCCCTTAAGTGACTTCTAATAAGACAGTGTACTCACCGAGAATACCCACTGCATCATGTCCTCTGTTCACATGCCAACTCTCAATATACTGACCAACCCTGGGGACTGTGCAGAGGAACATTGCTCATTCATAAAGCAGCCAGGAACACCAGCTTTAAGGCCCTACCTGAGACAGCTTAGTGTTCTCCTATGACAGTGTTTATGTCAGAATCAACTAGAAATCACCTTATATTAGTGAGATTTTGATAGGCTCTTTGAAACTAAAAGTTAAATGTAAAAATATATAAAGAACTCTGACATGAATCTGATTCAAGGACTGTAAGTGAATAACAGCATCCCCAAATAAAAATGTAAGTTCTTTCAAAATAATCTGTTAATGAAATAATTCTGAAGTGTATTTTGAGAAACAAAATTATCATGAAAATGTATCTACTTCAATCATTATGTAATATTTCAATATTCCCCATGTATATATTAATGATATTATAATCTTTTATCCATATATATGTGTGTACTTTTATATATTTATGCATAAAGTTCTTAGGAAGAATATAATTTATGTAAGAACTGAACATTCAGAAAACTAAGATCATGGCATCTAGTCCCATCACTTCATGGCAAATAGTTGGGGAAACAATGGAAACAGTGAAAAACTTTATATTTTGGGACCCAAAGATCACTGCAGATGGTGATTGCAGCCATGAAATTAAAAGATACTTGTTCCTTAGAAGGGAAGTTATGACCAACCTAGACAGCATATGAAAAAGCAGAGGCATTACTTTCCCAACAAAGGTCCATCTAGTCAAACTAATGGTTTCTCTGGTAGTCATGTATGGATGCGAGAGTTGGACTATAAAGAAAGCTGAGTGCAGAAGAATTCATGCTTTTGAACTGTGGCATTGGAGAAGACTCTTGAAAGTCCTTTAAACAACGAGGAGATCCAACCATCCTATCCCAAAGGAAATCAGTCCTGAATATTCATTGGAAGGACTGATGCTGAAGCTGAACCTCCAATACTCTGGCCACCTGATGTGAAGAACTGACTCATTTGAAAAGATCCTGATGCTGGTAAAGATTGAAGGCAGGAGCAGAAGGGGATGACACAGGGTGAGATGTTTGGATGGTATCGCCAACTCAATGGACATGAGTTTGAGTAACCTCTGGGAGTTGGTGATGGACAGCGAAGCCTGACGTGCTGCAATCAATGGGGTCACAAAGAGTCGGATGCGACTGAGTGACTGAACTGAACTAAACTGAAGATTCCTAACTTGAAAATTTGGCTTTTTTACATTTTACATCTAATTATCACCAAATATGATAGAAATTACAAGTACAAAGATATAAGGAAATAAATGTCTGCATGGTTAACCAATCTCAAAATATCCTTAGTAATGTAAAATTACAAGTAGGGTATATATATATACACACACACATATATATATACACACACATTCATATGCATATACAGTATACATGTTTATATATATATATATATACACACACACATACATACTTGTAAGATACATATATAGTGCATGTATGTATATAAAGTGAAAAAGTGAAAGTGTTAGTTATTTGTTCGTGTCCATCTCTTTGCAACCCCATGGACTGTAGCCTGCCAAGCTCCTTGTCCATGGAATTCTGCAGGTGAAAATAGTGCAGCAGGTAGCCATTCCTCTCTGGGGATCTTCCTGGCTCAAGGACTGAACCGTGGTCTCCTGCATTGCAAGCAGATTCTTTACCACCTGAGCCACCAGGAAAACCCATATGTGTTAACATATAAAGGTATATATTATATATTAGATGCATATGCCTATCTGTATATATATGTCTTATATTATGTATGCAAATATGATACATTTGTAATGTATTAATATTTATGTATGTGTATATATATATTTGAAAATTGTTTCCTGCTTTACAACTCCTAGGGACATTTTTTTAAATTTAAATTTATTTATTTTAATTGGAGGCTAGCTGTGAAAAGAAGAGAAGAAAAAGCAAAGGAGAAAAGGAAAGATATAAACATGTGAATGCAGAGTTCCAAAGAATAGCAAGAAGAGATAAGAAAGCCTTCTTCAGCGATCAATGCAAAGAAATAGAGGAAAGTAACAGAATGGGAAAGACTAGAGATCTCTTCAAGAAAATTAGAGATACCAAGGGAACATTTCACGCAAAGATGGGCTTGATAAAGGACAGAAATGGTATGGACCTAATAGAAGCAGAAGCTATTAAGAAGAGATGGCAAGAATACACAGAAGAATTGTACAAAAATGATCTTCACAACCCAGATAATCACGATGGTGTGATCACTGACCTAGAGCCAGACATCCTGGAATGTGAAGTCAAGTGGGCCTTAGAAAGCATCACTACGAACAAAGTTAGTGGAGGTGATGGAATTCCAGTTGAGCTATTTCAAATCCTGAAAGACGATGCTGTGAAAGTGCTGCACTCAATATGCCAGCAAATTTGGAAACCTCAGCACTGGCCACAGGACTGGAAAAGGTCAGTTTTCATTCCAATCCCAAAGAAAGGCAATGCCAAAGAATGCTCAAACTATCACACAATTGCACTCATCTCACACGCTAGTAAAGTCATGCTCAAAATTCTCCAAGCCAGGCTTCAGCAATATGTGAACCATGAACTTCCAGATGTTCAAGCTGGTTTTAGAAAAGGCAGAGGAACCAGAGTTCAAATTGCCAACATCCCCTGGATCATGGAAAAAGCAAGAGAGTTCCAGAAAAACATCTATTTCTGCTTTATTGACTATGCCAAAGCCGTTGACTGTGTGGATCACAACAAACTGTGGAAAATTCTGAAAGAGATGGGAATACCAGACCACCTGATCTGCCTCTTGAGAAATTTGTATGCAGGTCAGGAAGCAACAGTTAGAACTGGACATGGAAAAACAGACTGGTTCCAAATAGGAAAAGGAGTACGTCAAGGCTCTATATTGTCAAATGCTTATTTAACTTATATACAGAGTACATCATGAGAAACGCTGGGCTGGAAGAAGCACAAGCTGGAATCAAGATTGCTAGGAGAAATATCAGTAACCTCAGATATGCAGATGACACCACCCTTATGGCAGAAAGTGAAGAGGAACTAAAAAGCCTCTTGATGAAAGTGAAAGTGGAGAGTGGAAAAGTTGGCTTAAAGCTCAACATTCAGAAAACAAAGATCATGGCATCTGGTCCTATCACTTCTTGGGAAATAGATGGGGAAACAGTGGAAACAGTGTCAGACTTTATTTTTCTGGGCTCCAAAATCACTACACATGGTGACTGCAGCCATGAAATTAAAAGACGCTTACTCCTTGGAAGGAAAGTCATGACCAACCTAGAGAGCATATTCAAAAGCAGAGACATTACTTTCCCAACAAAGGTTCATCTAGTCAAGGCTATGGTTTTTCCTGTGGTCATGTATAGATGTGAGAGTTGGACTATGAAGAAGGCTGAGCACCAAAGAATTGATGCTTTTGAACTGTGGTGTTGGAGAAGACTCTTGAGAGTCCCTTGGACTACAAGGAGCTCCAACCAGTCCATTCTGAAGGAGATCAGCCCTGGGATTTCTTTGGAAGGAATGATGCTAAAGCTGAAACTCCAGTACTTTGGCCACCTCATGCGAAGAGTTGACTCATTGGAACAGACTCTGATGCTTGGAGGGTTTGGGGGCAGGAGGAGAAGGGGACGACAGAGGATGAGATGGCTGGATGGCATCACTGACGCAATGGACATGAATCTGGGTGAACTCCGGGAGTTGGTGATGGACAGGGAGGCCTGGCGTGCTGCGATTCATGGGGTCGCAAAGAATCGGACACAACTGAGCGACTGAACTGAACTCAATTACTGAAGAAGGCTGAGCACCGAAGAATTGATGCTTTTGAACTGTGGTGTTGGAGAAGACTCTTTATGGTCCCTTGGACTGCAAGGAGATGCAACCAGTCCATTCTGAAGGGAATCAGCCATGGGATTTCTTTGGAAGGAATGATGCTAAAGCCGAAACTCCAGTACTTTGGCCACCTCATGCGAAGAGTTGACTCATTGGAAAAGACTCTGATGCTGGGAGGGGTTGGGGGCAGGAGGAGAAGGGCACGACAGAGGATGGGATGGCTGGATGGCATCACTGACTCCATAGATGTGACTCTGGGTGAACTCCGGGAGTTGGTGATGGACAGGGAGGCCTGGCATGCTGCGATTCATGGGGTCGCAAAGAGTCGGACACGACTGAGTGACTGAACTGAACTTAACTGAATTACTTTACAATATTTTTTTGGTTTTGCCATATATCAACATGAATCCACCCCAGGTGTACACGTGTTCCCCATCCTGAACCCCCCTCTCACCTCCCTCCCCATACCATCCCTCTGGGTCATCCCAGTGCACCAGCCCCAAGCATCCTGTATCCTCCATCGAACCTGGACTTGCGCTTCATTTCTTATATGATATTATACATGTTTCAATGCCATTCTTCCAAATCACCCCACACTCTCCTTCTCCCTCTCCCACAGAGTCCAAAAAACTGTTCTATACATCTGTGTCTCTTTTGCTGTCTCGCATACAGGACATTTATTTTTATACTGATGTATTAAATGCTCTGAGATATCCTGCAGTAAAGAAATTATTTTAGTATTATTTAATCTGAAGTGGGAATTTTTCTAAATTTTTTGACTCGAAGCTATTCTCCGTGGGCACGCATAACCACTTTAGGTTCTTTCAGAAGATGCATTGTATTGTTCCTACTTTTAGAAGTGTTAAATTAAACACTTTAAATGAGCATAAAATTTCTCATTTACTCTTACAACATATCCCTGGGTTAATGTAGGAGATAGCTGTTATTTTTGCTAAGCAGAACCTTTTTACTGGCAAAATAGTACATTTTCTTTGAGAGGAAACAAAGAACACTCTGTCCTACTGCCAACATTAACTTCAGTGGCAAGCACTACGTGATTGAATAAGCAACTCATTCATGTATTTATTTGTTTATTTGTTCATTCATTCAGTAAAATGTATGCCAGGTACTTTTGTAGATACTTGAGATATGGCTTCAAACAACATAAACAAAAATATTACAGTGATAGAATGCACAGATAAATGTATAAGTGAAATATACACAAGATCAAATGGTGACAAATTATATAAAGGAGAAATAAAGCAGAGAGGGGAGATTAAATGGCAGAAGTTTGATACGTTGTCTCATTGTCCATAGTTTTTATGGAGAAGAAACGGATACCCTCAGAGTTCTGAACTTCTTGTAGGACCTGAAACAAGTAGGGTCAAAATAACAAATTTGGTTCTGAGGTATCCATCCAGTAAGTGTTTATTGATTGACCACCAAACGCCAGGCACAGTTTAGATATTGCAGATATGGTAATTAATAAAGCAAAGATCTCTGATCTCATGAATAGAGGGCTATGTTGGAAAATGTTTGAGAACATGATCTTCAAAAAAAGTCAAAGAGAATCCTAATTTGAAACTTTATGGATTTTTGTGATTTACATAACCTACCATGATCATCTATAAACTACTGCTTACATACAGGAGCTTATCTGGTGGCTCAGTGGTAAAAGAATCCACCTGCCAATGGAGGAGATGCAAGAAACATGGATTTGATCCCTGGGTCAGGAAGATCCCCTGCAGAAAGAAATGGCAACCCAATCCAATGTTCTTGCCTGGAAAGTCCCATAGACAGAAGAGCCTGGTAGGCTATTGTTAGGCCATGGGGTTGCAGAGTAGGACATGATTGAAGGACTAAGCCAGTCTAAGTGAGTAACTTACATACAGAGTAGGAAAAAGCTGTACACAATCAGATCATGAATGAAAGTGAGAGCACAATCAAGCATACCACTGCATGTGTCTCATATGTGATTATGCCAATTAGAATGTACTAAATGGTAAGTTACCACATGTATTAGACTGTGACAGGTACTGGTAAATAAAAGGAAACATGACAGCCTAAGAGGGACTCATAATGATGAAGGAAGTTAAATAAGAATGTTAAATAACAGTGCTACATAAGAAGGTTGAAATTGACATCATAGAAGATGCCAAGTAGTCCCAGGTGGCATTATTGGTAAAGAATCTGTCTGCCAATGCAGGAGATGTAAGAGATGAGGTTCTAATCCCTGGGTCAGGAAGATCCCCAGGAGGAGGGCTTGGCAACCCACTCCAGTATTCTTGCCTGGAGAATTCCATGGACAGAGGGCTATGGTCCATAGGGTCACAAAGAGCCAGACATGACTGAAGCGACTTAGCAAGCAGAAGATGCCACTTTAGCAAAGGTTTAAAAAAAAAAAATAAAGGCATGGACAATCAGATGCAGGGGGTAAGAGTCTTCCAGGAATGAAGAGATCTAGACTACAGGTTCTAAGATGGGAGCACATTAGGCTTGGATTGAGACCATTATGCCTGGAATAGAATGAATGAAGTGGAGAGAATTACATAAAGTGGCTCAGATCATATTTAATCTTTTAGACCACTGAGAGGGACATTAGGTTTTATTCTCTGTTAAACAGAAAGTCATTTTAGAGTTTCGAGCACAGAGTATTCAAAAGTCATCGTCTGACATGACTCTCGTTTTAAAGAATCATTCTAATTGCTGGGATAAGAATAAAATAAAGGCAGATAAACCAGCTAAGATTCATTCAAGTGGTTCAGACTAGGATGGTAAGTGTGGAGGTGGTGATAAGTAGTAGCTAGATTCAGAATGCATGTAGACAGCAGGGTTAACAAGATTTCCCTATAGGTTAGAGGTATCCTGTGCAGGAAAAATAATGAGTTTAATAGTGATTCTAAGATTTTTGGTCTAAGTAAAGGGAAGTATGTGATTATCATCCAATGGAATCGGGAGAATTTTATGATGGCGAGGTGTGGGTGTGGATGATGGGGCAGGACCAGTACATTAACTTTAGACATACAGAGTTAGAGATGTTTTCAGAACCCAGGGTGAAAATAGAGAAGGAAGTCAGACATAGGAGTCAGCAGTATGAAAGAGAGGTCTGAGATAAAGTTAAATATATGGAGTCTTTAATATACAGATGAGTGAAAAGCCATGTATCTGGAGAGGATTGCCAAATGAATAAGTATGGGTGGAAAAGAGGACCAGAGAATGTCTCTTAGATCACTACAGCATTGAGAGGTCAGGGTGAAGCAGAGGATTCTGCACAAAAGCCTGGGAAACAATGACCAGTGAGGTAGGATTAAACCTAGAAAGTGTGAAATCCTGGAAGTCAAGACTTATCAAAGTGGAAAGTGAAAGTCGCTCAGTGGTGTCTGATTCTTTGATTCTCCAGGCCAGAATACTGGAGTGGATAGCGTTTCCATTCTCCAGTGGATCTTCCCAACCCAGGGATCGAACCCAGGTCTCCCGCATTGCAGGTGGATTCTTTACCAGCTGAGCCACAAGGGAAGCCCAAGAACACTGATGTGGGTAGCCTATCCCTTCTCCAGGGGATCTTCCTGGCCCAGGAATCGAACCAGAGTCTCCTGCATGGCAGGCACATTCTTTACCAACTGAGCTATCAGGGAAGCCCAAGAGGTGACCAATTATTTTAAATGGAGCTCAGAGTTCAGGAAACATGAGGTCTGAGAACTGACAGATGGATCTGGCAATGTGGCAGTTATTGTGAATATTTATAAGAATCATTGCAATGGATGGAAGGTGAGAAAGCTTCTTAATGGGTCCTGGAGAGATAATAGAGGAGAAGTAACATGATTGAGCCTGTGATTTGCAGAGAGAGATGTGGGACTTTCCCAGGTGTACTCAGAGTCTGATACTATACATTCAAAGCTATTCCCAAAGATGACATGCCCTTGGAGAAGGGGCAGCTTTACCTAGAGAGTAAAGTAGGATGGTCTTATCTAGATTTACACTCAAAACTCCTTGGTTCTCTTTTGTCTTTTGTGGGTGGAGATGCACACAGAATCAGAATTACCAGGAGGTCTGGCGATCAGTGGTTAAAGTAATCAATATATTGCACTTCTCCACTTCAATGATCAGAGAACAAACTAATGAGAGTTAAGTTCTCATTTTTGGCTTAGTAACTGGAAGAGTGATGCTGTCTTACTGCTGCCTTTGAGACTTTGTGTGGACATCTAGTTATGCTTGTCTGCATAGAGCCTGCAGCTAACAGAGGCCACAAAGTGGATCTGCCATAGACCCAGGAGGTGAAGAAAGACTGAGCCTTCTTGTTATTAAAACTTGAATTTAGCCATGCTTGCAGGCTCCCCTAACTCTGACCATTTCATTTATTAAGCTAATAAATTCCCCTTTCTGGCATAAGCCAGTTGCTTCAACAGTACTTGAAACTGAGAACTTCCAGATATTCAAGCCAGATTTAGACAGGGCAGAGGAACCAGAGATCAAATTGCCAACATCCATAGAAAAAGCAAGAGAACTCCAGGAAAAAAAAAAATCTACATCTGCTTCACTAACTATGCTAAAGCCTTTGATGATGTGGATCACAACAAACTGGAAGATTCTTAAAGAGATGGGGACCTGCCTCTTGAGAAATCTGTAGATAGGTCAAGAAGCAATAGTTAGAACTAGACATGGAACCATAGAACTGGTTCAAAATTGGGAAATGAATATGTTAAGGCTGCATATTGTTTCTCTGCTTATTTAACTTATTTGCAGAGTAAATCATGTGAAATGCTAGGCTGGGTGAAGCACAAGCTGGAATCAAGATTGTCGGGAGAAATACGAATACTCTCAGATGTACAGATGACACCACCCTTATGGAAAAAAAAGTGAAGAGGAGCTAAAGAGCCTCTTGCTGAAGGTGACAGAGGAGAGTGAAAAATTTGGCTTAAAACTCAGCATTCAAAAAACTAAGATCATGGCATCCAGCCCCATCACTTCATGGCAAATAGATGGGGAAACAATAATAGATTTTATTTTCTTGGGCTCCAAAATCACTGCAGATGGTAACTGCAGTTATGAAATTAAAAGAAGCTGGCTTCTTGTAAGAAAAGCTATGACCAGCCTATACAGCATATTTAAACGCAGAGACATTATTTTGCTGACAAAAATCCATGTAGTCAAAGCTATGGTTTTTCCAGTAGTCAGGTATGGATGTGAGAGTTGGACCATAAAGAAGGCTGAGAACTGAAGAATTGATGCTTTTGAACTGAGGTGTTGGAGAAGACTCTTGAGAGTCCCCTGGACTGTAAAGGGATCAAACCAGTCAACCCTAAATGAAATCAATCTGAAATATTATTTGGAGGGACTGATGCGGAAGCTGGCTCTCCAATACTTTGTCCAGCAGATGAGAAGAGCCAACTCTTTGAAAAAGACCCTGATGCTGGGAAAGATTGAAGGTAGGGGGAGAAGATGCTGATAGAGGACAAGATGGTTGGATGGCATCACAGACTCAATGGACATGAGTTTAAGCAAGCTCTGGGAGATGGTGGAAACAGTGTCAGACTTTATTTTTTGGGGCTCCAAAATCACTGCAGATGGTGACTGCGGCCATGAAATTAAAAGATGCTTACTCCTTGGAAGGAAAGTTATGACCAACCTAAATAGCATATTGAAAAGCAGAGACATTACTTTGCCAACAAAGGTCCGTCTAGTCAAGGCTATGGTTTTTCCTGTGGTCATGTATGGATGTGAGAGTTGGACTGTGAAGAAGGCTGAGTGCCGAAGAATTGATGCTTTTGAACTGTGGTGTTGGAGAAGACTCTTTTTTATTTTATTTTATTTTTATTTATTTATTTATTTTATTTTATTTTTAAACTTTACATAATTGTATTAGTTTTGCCAAATATCAAAATGAATCCACCACAGGTATACATGTGTTCCCCATCCTGAACCCTCCACCCTCCTCCCTCCCCATACCATCCCTCTGGGTCATCCCAGTGCACCAGCCCCAAGCATCCAGTATCGTGCATCGAACCTGGACTGGCAACTCGTTTCATACATGATATTTTACATGTTTCAATGCCATTCTCCCAAATCTTCCCACCCTCTCCCTCTCCCACAGAGTCCATAAGACTGTTCTATACATCAGTGTCTCTTTTGCTGTCTCGTTACAGGGTTATTGTTACCATCTTTCTAAATTCCATATATATGCATTAGTATACTGTATTGGTGTTTTTCTTTCTGGCTTACTTCACTTTGTATAGGCTCCAGTTTCATCCACCTCATTAGAACTGATTCAAATGTATTCTTTTTACTGGCTGAGTAATACTCCATTGTGTATATGTACCATAGCTTTCTTATCCATTCATCTGCTGATGGACATCTAGGTTGCTTCCATGTTCTGGCTATTATAAACAGTGCTGCGATGAACATTGGGGTACACATGTCTCTTTCCCTTCTGGTTTCCTCAGTGTGTATGCTCAGCAGTGGGATTGCTGGATCATAAGGCAGGTCTATTTCCAGTTTTTTAAGGAATCTCCACACTGTTCTCCATAGTGGCTGTACTAGTTTGCATTCCCACCAACAGTGCAAGAGGGTTCCCTTTTCTCCACACCCTCTCCAGCATTCATTACTTGTAGACTTGTGGATCACAGCCATTCTGACTGGTGTAAAATGGTACCTCATAGTGGTTTTGATTTGCATTTCTCTGATAATGAGTGATGTTGAGCATCTTTTCATGTGTTTGTTAGCCATCTGTATGTCTTCTTTGGAGAAATGTCTATTTAGTTCTTTGGCCCATTTTTTGATTGGGTCATTTATTTTTCTGGAGTTGAGCTGTAGGAGTTGCTTGTGTATTCTCAAGATTAGTTGTTTGTCAGTTGCTTCATTTACTATTATTTTCTCCCATTCTGAAGGCTGTCTTTTCACCTTGCTAATAGTTTCCTTTGATGTGCAGAAGCTTTTAAGGTTAATTAGGTCCCATTTGTTTATTTTTGCTTTTATTTCCAATATTCTGGGAGGTGGGTCATAGAGGATCCTGCTGTGATGTATGTCAGAGAGTGTTTTGCCTATGTTCTCCTCTAGGAGTTTTATAGTTTCTGGTCTTACGTTTAGATCTTTAATCCATTTTGAGTTTGTTTTTGTGTATGGTGTTAGAAAGTGTTCTAGTTTCATTCTTTTACAAGTGGTTGACCAGATTTCCCAGCACCACTTGTTAAAGAGATTGTCTTTAATCCATTGTATATTCTTGCCTCCTTTGTCAAAGATAAGGTGTCCATATGTGCGTGGATTTATCTCTGGGCTTTCTATTTTGTTCCATTGATCTATATTTCTGTCTTTGTGCCAGTACCATACTGTCTTGATAACTGTGGCTTTGTAGTAGAGCCTGAAGTCAGGTAGGTTGATTCCTCCAGTTCCATTCTTCTTCCTCAAGATCGCTTTGGCTATTCGAGGTTTTTTGTATTTCCATACAAATTGTGAATTTATTTGTTCCAGCTCTGTGAAGAATACTGTTGGTAGCTTGATAGGGATTGCATTGAATCTATAGGTTGCTTTGGGTAGTATACTCATTTTCACTATATTGATTCTTCCAATCCATGAACATGGTATATTTCTCCATCTGTTAGTGCCCTCTTTGATTTCTTTCACCAGTGTTTTATAGTTTTCTATATATAGGTCTTTAGTTTCTTTAGGTAGATATATCCCTAAGTATTTTATTCTTTCCGTTGCAATGGTGAATGGAATTGTTTCCTTAATTTCTCTTTCTGTTTTCTCATTATTAGTGTATAGGAATGCAAGGGATTTCTGTGTGTTGATTTTATATCCTGCAACTTTACTATAGTCATTGATTAGTTCTAGTAATTTTCTGGTGGAGTCTTTAGGGTTTTCTATGTAGAGGATCATGTCATCTGCAAATACTGAGAGCTTTACTTCTTCTTTTCCAATTTGGATTCCTTTTATTTCTTTTTCTGCTCTGATTGCTGTGGCCAAAACTTCCAAAACTATGTTGAATAGTAGTGGTGAAAGTGGGAACCCTTGTCTTGTTCCTGACTTTAGGGAAAATACTTTCAATTTTTCACCATTGAGGATAATGTTTGCTGTGGGTTTGTCATATATAGCTTTTATTATGTTGAGTTATGTTCCTTCTATTCCTGCTTTCTGGAGAGTTTTTATCATAAATGGATGTTGAATTTTGTCAAAGGCTTTCTCTGCATCTATTGAGATAATCATATGGTTTTTATTTTTCAATTTGTTAATGTGGTGTATTACATTGATTGATTTGCGGATATTGAAGAATCCTTGCATCCCTGGGATAAAGCCCACTTGGTCATGGTGTATGATCTTTTTAATGTGTTGTTGGATTCTGATTGCTAGTATTTTGTTAAGGATTTTTGCATCTATGTTCATCAGTGATATTGGCCTGTAGTTTTCTTTTTTTGTGGGATCTTTGTCAGGTTTTGGGATTAGGGTGATGGTGGCCTCATAGAATGAGTTTGGAAGTTTACCATCCTCTGCAATTTTCTGGAAGAGTTTGAGCAGGATAGGTGTTAGCTCTTCTCTAAATTTTTGGTAGAATTCAGCTGTGAAGCCATCTGGACCTGGGCTTTTGTTTGCTGGAAGATTTTTGATTACAGTTTCAATTTCCGTGCTTGTGATGGGTCTGTTAAGATTTTCTATTTCTTCCTGGTCGAGTTTTGGAAAGTTGTACTTTTCTAAGAATTTGTCCATTTCTTCCACGTTGTCCATTTTATTGGCATATAATTGTTGATAGTACTCTCTTATGATCCTTTGTAGTTCTGTGTTGTCTGTTGTGATCTCTCCATTTTCATTTCTAATTTTATTGATTTGATTTTTCTCCCTTTGTTTCTTGATGAGTCTGGCTAATGGTTTGTCAATTTTATTTATTCTTTCAAAAAACCAGCTTTTGGTTTTGTTGATTTTTGCTATGATCTCTTTTGTTTCTTTTGCATTTATTTCTGCTCTAAGTTTTAAGATTTCTTTCCTTCTACTAACCCTGGGGTTCTTCATTTCTTCCTTTTCTAGTTGCTTTAGGTGTAGAGTTAGGTTATTTATTTGACTTTTTTCTTGCTTCTTGAAGTGTGCCTGTATTGCTATGAACTTTCTCCTTAGGACTGCTTTTACCATGTCCCACAGGTTTTGGGTTGTTGTGTTTTCATTTTTATTTGTTTCTATGCAAATTTTGATTTCTTTTTTGATTTCTTCTGTGATTTGTTGGTTATTCAGCAGCGTGTTGTTCAGCCTCCATATGTTGGAATTTTTAATAGTTTTTCTCCTGTAATTGAGATCTAATCTTACTGCATTGTGGTAAGAAAAGATGCTTGGAATGATTTCTATTTTTTTGAATGTACCAAGGCTAGCTTTATGGCCCAGGATGTGATCTATCCTGTAGAAGGTTCCATGTGCGCTTGAGAAAAAGGTGAAATTCATTGTTTTGGGATGAAATGTCCTATAGATATCAATTAGGTCTAACTGGTCTATTGTATCGTTTAAAGTTTGTGTTTCCTTATTAATTTTCTGTTTAGTTGATCTATCTATAGGTGTGAGTGGGGTATTAAAGTCTCCCACTATTTTTGTGTTATTGTTAATTTCTCCTTTCATACTTGTTAACATTTGTCTTACATACTGCGGTGCTCCCGTGTTGGGTGCATATATATTTATAATTGTTATATCTTCTTCTTGGATTGATCCTTTGATTATTATGTAGTGACCTTCTTTGTCTCTTTTCACAGCCTTTGTTTTAAAGTCTATTTTATCTGATATGAGTATTGCTACTCCTGCTTTCTTTTGGTCCCTATTTGCATGGAAAATCTTTTTCCAGCCCTTCACTTTCAGTCTGTATGTGTCCCTTGTTTTGAGGTGGGACTCTTGTAGACAACATATGTAGGGGTCTTGTTTTTGTATTCATTCAGCTAGTCTTTGTCTTTTGGTTGAGGCATTCAACCCATTTACGTTTAAGGTAATTACTGATAAGTATGATCCCGTTGCCATTTACTTTATTGTTTTGGGTTCGAATTTATACACCGTTTTTGTGTTTCCTGTCTAGAGAATATCCTTTAGTATTTGTTGGAGAGCTGGTTTGGTGGTGCAGAATTCTCTCAGCTTTTGCTTGTCTGAAAAGCTTTTGATTTCTCCTTCATACTTGAATGAGATCCTTGCTGGGTACAATAGTCTGGGCTGTAAATTATTTTCTTTCATCATTTTAAGTATGTCTTGCCATTCCCTCCTGGCTTGAAGAGTTTCTATTGAAAGATCAGCTGTTATCCTTATGGGTATTCCCTTGTGTGTTATTTGTTTTTCCCTTGCTGCTTTTAATATTTGTTCTTTGTGTTTGATCTTTGTTCATTTGATTACTATGTGTCTTGGGGTGTTTCACCTTGGGTTTATCCTGTTTGGGACTCTCTGGGTTTCTTGGACTTGGGTGATTATTTCCTTCCCCATTTTAGGGAAGTTTTCAACTATTATCTCCTCAAGTATTTTCTCATGGTCTTTCTTTTTGTCTTCTTCTTCTGGGACCCCTATGATTCGAATGTTGTAGTGTTTAATATTGCCCTGGAGGTCTCTGAGATTGTCCTCATTTCTTTTAATTCGTTTTTCTTTTATCCTCTCTGATTCATTTATTTCTACCATTCTATCTTCTAATTCACTAATCCTATCTTCTGCCTCTGTTATTCTACTATTTGTTGCCTCCAGAGTATTTTTAATTTCACTTATTGCATTATTCATTATATATTGACTCTTTTTTATTTCTTCTAAGTCCTTGTTAAACCTTTCTTGCATCTTCTCAATCCTTGCCTCCAGTCTATTTATCTGTGATTCCACTTTAATTTCAAGATTTTGGATCAATTTCACTATCATTATTCGGAATTCTTTATCAGGTAGATTCCCTATCTCTTCCTCTTTTGTTTGGTTTGGTGGGCATTTATCCTGTTCCTTTATCTGCTGGCTATTCCTCTGTCTCTTCATCTTGTTTAAATTGCGGAGTTTGGGGTGTCCTTTCTGTATTCTGGCAGTTTGTGGAGTTCTGTTTATTGTGGCATTTCCTCGCTGTGTGTGGGTTTGTACAGGTGGCTTGTCAAGGTTTCCTGGTTAGGGAAGCTTGTGTCGATGTTCTGGTGGATGGAGCTGTATTTCTTCTCTCTGGAGTGTAATGAAATGTCCAGTAATGAGTTATGAGATGTCTATGGTTTTGGGGTGACTTTGGGCAGCCTATATCTTGAAGCTCAGGGGTGTGTTCCTTTGTTGCTGGAGAATTTGCTTGTTATGTTTTGCCCTGGAACTTGTTGGCCCTTGTGTGGTGCTTGGTTTCAGTGTCGGTATGGAGGCGTTTGATGAGAGTCCCTTGGACTGCAAGGAGGTCCAACCAGTCCATTCTGAAGGAGATCAGCCCTGGGATTTCTTTGGAAGGAATGATGCTAAAGCTGAAACTCCAATACTTTGGCCACCTCATGCAAAGAGTTGACTCATTGGAAAAGACTCTGATGCTGGGAGGGATTGGAGGCAGGAGAAGAAGGGGACGACAGAGGATGGGATGGCTGGATGGCATCACTGACTCGATGGACATGAGTCTGAGTGAACTCCGGGAGTTGGTGATGGACAGGGAGGCCTGGCATACTGCAATTCATGGGGTCGCAAAGAGTCAGACACGACTGAGCGACTGAACTGAACTGAACTGAACAGGGAGGTGGTGAAGGACAAGAAAGCCTGGTGTGCTGAAGTTCATGGGGTAACAAAGAGTCGAACATGACTGAATGACTGAACAGCAACAAAGGTAAAGTCAGATTTTATGTGAGAGTGTTAATTGAGCCAGTAGGTAATAGCATCACTGAACTTACAGGGATGAAAATAACGAGATTTATTTTTCAGTGAATGAATAAATACCCAAACTTCTAAAACTAATGCATGAAATCAAGTTTGTCTTGGGACCACACTCTTTCCCTTTTCTCCTGTGGGGGAAAATAGCAGAATAAAAGAGATGAAAACCTAACTTTTGAAGAGTCTGCCATTGGATGATAGATTTATAGTTATCTGATACCCTTGTGAAGCAACTTCACCTTAGCGAAGAAGAATGTCCAGGCTCAGAGAAGGGGGGTTTAACCAGTAAAGGAGAAAATGTCCTTGGTTTTCAATTCTGCATCCAAATTTCAAGATTCTTTCAACCCAACATAATACTGATGAGAAAAGGAACAAATGAAAACAAATTAAAAAACAGAGTTCAACATTAGAAGTATGGAGGAAAGAGTGCTTGAATAACACTTAAGAAGAAACTCTAGAAATTTTAATTAGGGCAAAAGACCAATTAAGGTGGAATTCATATCCTCTCTGCATTAGTGTTAAGAAGGTGGAGGAGATTATAATCGTTTAGGTAAATAGCTGAGGATAGTGGGTTTCATGGGAATTTGGGATTTTATTAAGAAAGCCAATGAGGGGTAAATTCTACTTAATAGTGCTTCTTAAAGAAGAAATGATGCAAAATGACATAACGAGGGAGAGAAGACTGTGGATCACTCTTGGCCTTAGCTGATGAGTTCATGACAGTTTCAGAGTGGGAACCACAGGAAAAAGAGGTAAGATGTTGAAGAGAAAAGTAAAGCTTGTTAATAAAAGCGTGTTGGTGGTGATGCTTTAGTTGCAAGGTTGTGTTCAAGTCTTGTGACCCCTGGACTGAAACCTGCCAGGCTCCTCTGTCCCATAGTATTTCCCAGGCAAGAATGCTAGAGTGGGTTGCCATTTCTTTCTCCAGAGGATCTTCCTAACCCAGGGATCAAACCTGGGCCTCCTGCATTGCAGGTGGATTCTTTACTGATTGAGCTATCAGGGAAGCCAAAAGCATATTACTGAGCATTTTCCATCTACTAGTATTTTCCAGGATGTCTGATCCTTACAAAGCATCATATTATCCAGCCCATGCCTCAAAAAATAAACAAGTAAATAAACAAGTAAAGCAACAAAGAGGAGGAATATATGTTGCGCTGTGCTTGTGCTTGGTTGCTTCAGCTGTGTCGGACTCTGAGACCCCATGGACTGTAGCCCGCCAGGCTCCTCTGTCCATGGGGTTCTCCAGGCAAGAATACTGGAGTGGGTTACCATGCCCTCCTCCAGAGGATCTTCCCAACATAGGGATCGAATCCAGGTCTCCCGCATTGCAGGAATTCTTTACTGTCTGGGTCACCAGGGAAGAGCAGAGGAATATATAGTCACATGTAAACACATGAAACATGTCTTACTTTTACTTATTAGAATTTTCATGTGAACAATTTTTAAAGTGTTTATTTTTGCTATTGTTACAATACTGCTTATGTTTTATGCTTTGGTTTTTGGCCATGAGGCATGTGGGATTTTACCTACCTGACTAGAGATCAAACTCACTCCCCTTTCTTTAGAAAATGAAGTCTTAACCACTGGACGACCAGGGAAGTCCCAAGACAGGTCTCACGTACTACAAGTCACTTCATTTGTAAGTGGTATTGCATGGAAGTTCATACCTGTTTTTCATTGCCTGTATTTTTATGTACCACTTTGGTTACTCACAAGGTCAACTCCTCCACCTTTTCAAAAAAACCTACTGAAGTGTTAGTTCTTGAGAATAGACATCACTGATCATCCGTATTTAAAAGAGCACCCAGAGAAATGTAGGTAACGAAACAGAAACAGACTCACAGTTATAGAGAACGGACCAGTAGTTGCCAGAGGAAAGTGGGGCGCAGAAAAGGAGAATGGGATTGAGACATGAACTACTATGTATAAAATTAATAAGCACCAAGGATACAGCAAAGGTGCTGATGGCCCTTATTTTATAACTTTAAATGGAGCGTAATCTATAAAGCTTGGATCACTATATTGTGTGCCTAAATGAATATAATATTGTAAATGAACCATACATTAATAACAGTTATAATAAAATGATGGCTTGGGAAGAGGAAAAAAATAGCATTTTCTAATCCCTATGTCTGTGATTTCCTTTTTATTCATCTTTGGTATAATTCTTTAGAACACTTACCCCTGTTTGAACTTTATAATGCCATCAATCTGTTACTTTGCTTCGACCATCTATTAAAATCCCTACACCTAGAATAAGAACTCAGAACTCAGTCTTACCAGTGGCACTGGTGGTAAAGAATCCATCGCCATGCAGGAAACACAAGAGACATGGGTTCAATCCCTGGGTCAGGAAAATGCCCTGGAGTTGTAAATGCAATCTGCTCCAGTATTCTTGCTTGGAAAATTCCGTGGACAGAGAAGCCTGGCAGGCTAGTCCAAGGGGCCGCAGAGAATCAGACAAGACTGAGCAACTAAGCACAGCACCCAGAACCTAAAATGAAGTATATGCCAATACATATTTTTGAATGATTGGATGAATAAACATTAATTTTAAATGGTAGAATGTTTTGTCCTTATCTGCTACTCATGTTTTCTTCATTTAATAATAATTGGAAATTTCTTATATGAACTTTGACAGGAATTTCTCATTCATTGTAATGAAGAGTATTCCATTCCATAAGTGTAGCATAATATATTTAACAACTTTCCCTTAGGTAGATCTTCTACTCTATTTTTTAGAGGGAAAAAAAAAAGTTGAAATGAACCTCATATTTAAAATTTTGTAATTACGTGAGTCTGTATATAGAACAACTGCTTGAAAATTAATTTCTGGGTCAGGAAGTATGGGTATTTGATAACTGTCATTTTGCCCTCCAGTGGAGATTGTAGCAGTTTATACTGTAACCAGCAATAATGGGAATGTGTTCAACCCATTGCCATTATACTGTGTTATTAAGTGGCTTTCTCCTTAGAAGTCTTAAAGATGAAAAATGATGTATCATTGTAGCTTTATTTTGTATTTATTTTCTTAAACTATGTTTGCTCTTCTGTGAAATTATGTCTTGATAATTATTCTCATGAAGGGTTGGGATTTTCTTTGTAATTTTTATTAACTGTACATTAAGAAAACAAGGCCTTCACTTGTAATATGTGCTGTAAACTTTTTATCCAACTTGTGCTTGCATTTTTGCCTTGCAGCATGTTTTATATTATGTATATGAACAAAGCTAGTGGAGGTGATGGAATTCCAGTGGAGCTATTTCAAATCCTGAAAGACGATGCTGTGAAAGTGCTGCATTCAATATGCCAGCAAATTTGGAAAACTCAGCAGTGGTCACAGGACTGGAAAAGGTCAGTTTTCATTCCAATCCCAAAGAAAGGCAATGCCAAAGAATGCTCAAACTACCACACAATTGCACTCATCTCACACACTAGTAAAGTAATGCTCAAAATTCTCCAAGCCAGGCTTCAGCAATATGTGAACCGTGAACTTCCTGATATTCAAGCTGGTTTTAGAAAAGGCAGAGGAACCAGAGATCAAATTGCCAACATCTGCTGGATCATTGGAAAAGCAAGAAAGTTCCAGAAAAATATCTATTTCTGCTTTATTGACTATGCCAAAGCCTTTGACTGTGTGGATCACAATAAACTGTGGAAAATTCTGAAAGAGATGGGAATACCAGACCACCTGATCTGCCTCTTGAGAAACCTATATGCAGATCAGGAAGCAACAGTTAGATCCAGACAGGGAACAACAGACTGGTTCCAAATAGGAAAAGGAGTACGTCAAGGCTGTATATTATTACCCTGCTTATTTAACTTATATGCAGAGTACATCATGAGAAACGCTGGACTGGAAGAAGCACAAGCTGGAATCAAGATTGCCGGGAGAAATATCAGTAACCTCAGATATGCAGATGACACCACCCTTATGGCAGAACGTGAACAGGATCTCAAAAGCCTCTTGATGAAAGTGAAAGAGGAGAGTGAAAAAGTTGGCTTAAAGCTCAACATTCAGAAAACGAAGATCATGGCATCCAGTCCCATGACTTCATGGGAAAAGATGGGGAAACAATGGAAACAGTGTCAGACTTTATTTTTGGGGGCTCCAAAATCACTGCAGATGGTGACTGCAGCCATGAAATTAAAAGACGCTTACTCCTTGGAAGGAAAGTTATGACCAACCTAGATAGCATATTCAAAAGCAGAGACATTACTTTGCCAACAAAGGTCCGTCTAGTCAAGGCTATGATTTTTCCTACGGTCATGTATGGATGTGAGAGTTGGACTGTGAAGAAGTCTGAGCGCCGAAGAATTGATGCTTTTGAACTGTGGTGTTGGAGAAGACTCTTGAGAGTCCCTTGGACTGCAAGGAGCTCCAACCAGTCCATTCTGAAGGAGATCAGCCCTGGGATTTCTTTGGAGGGAATGATGCTGAAGCTGAAACTCCAGTCCTTTGGCCACCTCATGCGAAGAGTTGACTCATTGGAACAGACTCTGATGCTGGGAGGGATTGGGGGCAGGAGGAGAAGGGGACGACAGAGGATGAGATGGCTGGATGGCATCACTGACTCGATGGACGTGAGTCTCAGTGAACTCCAGGAGTTGGTGATGGATAGGGAGGCTTGGCATGCTGCGATTCATGGGGTCGGGAAGAGTCGGACACGACTGAGCGACTGAACTGAACTGAACTGAACTGAAAATGTTTATAGCTTTCATCATTACTAAACATGTATTTTCAAAAAATATTTATGAAAATAATCTTTAGTTTTTATCTTTTTAAGATCATTTAAGTTCCTAACTCCTTGATATTTTTCATTTTTACTTATGTATAGAATGTATTTTCTTTTCATGGAAAGGCATCTTATGCATTTAACTTTATACTATAAACTTGAAAAAGGAAGGGATAGTCTATCCTTTTGGGGATTAGAATTTAGTAACATCAAAATAACTACATAGCTGTCAAGTTTTGTATGTTGTTCCTTACATGTTTCTATGTCAAACACTGAGGAAAGTAAATTAAATGAGCAATATGTTTCTATTTACTTTCCTGTCATTTCATATAGTTTTCCTACAGTAATTATAAAGATATATCCTAAACTATTTATTAAATAAATATTTAAAATTTCTTGATCTCTATTAAAACTATAAGCTTTATCTATAAATGACTCTTCTGTATTTCATTTTTAGCTTATTTTTGAATGATATTTAGATTGGTCCACATTTTCATCTCATTTTCTCACTATAACATTGCCCAGAATTTTATTTTTAAGCCTCTCTGAGTCAATTTATAGACCTATCCTTTTCCTTTGCAATCCTATGTTATATTCTTTGTATTTAAATGGGCAATTTTATTTTCATTTATTTTTATGAAATATATGTTTGGTCTTGATTTTAGCTCATATTTTATGTGCCACTTTCTGCTTTTACTGCTCATTTTTAAAATCTTTTACTACATGAAATATTTTTTGGTTATGTGTATATCCCTTGATAATTTAGAATTATGTTCCATTAATTGCTCTTCTTAGTGTTACTTTTCTAACTACAACTTTGTATAAATTCTTGCTATTCCACTCGTTTATACAGCAACTATTGAATCTTCAGGATGAACAATTATAAGATTACAACACTAGTGTCTTCATTTAGTTTCTCCCAGAAGCAGATCTTGAGACAAAGATTTCAAGTCTAAAGTCATTTATTTGGAAGATGATGATAGGAAAGTGGGGACGGAAAAAGGCACTGAGGAGGTGTTATCCAGCCAGCTCCCACCATGAGAGCCTGGAATGGAGTTTTGCTGGGAATCTCTTAGGACCAGTGCAAAACACTCTCAGCATCATCTCATCTGAAGGTGAGGAGACTTGGGATTGTAAGCCAATCCACTCTGGTAACTTTTTGAGGGCTGCTCCCAGGAGTGTCGATTTCCTTGTACTTCTGACTTTTCTCACAGCGGAAGTGACACCAGTAACTTTCTAGGACAAAGAAACACAAGTACTCAAAGTTGAAATTTTCTCCCCTAAAATTGAAATGGCTTGGAGATATAGACAAGACACCCATAGATATTCTATAGCCCATCTCTTGCACTGCACAGATTCACTTAGGTCCCATGTCAAATTCCCATCAGTGGTTATCTGAGATGGTGGCCTTCCCAATGTCTAAAGAAAGGAAGTCTTACAAAGGAAGCCTTGATAAAACAAGCTCAAGTCCCAACTGCTAAAAGCTGGTTCTAGAGACTTGATTGATGTCCATCACCTTTTGCCTCTACCACCATTTCTGCTCCTCATTGGTTTTGATGATCTTATTAGGTTATGGTTGTTACAACTTCTTCTTTACTATGATTATAAGACAGAACTTGGAGGCATCAAGACGTGCCCCTAGAAATTCCTTGAGTTTGATGCTTACTGATCCTTATAATAGCAACATTACCTTCTTGTGATTATTGAGGTCAACTGATGGTACCCATTATAGTCATTGTTTTCTTAGCCTGTTATACTACTTGCATGAAGAGTCACATGATGGGAGACATAGTAGAATTCTCACTGTATCTCTGGAAAGATCATTCTGCTGCCCCTTTGATTGGACCTCTAGAATCCAGCAAAACCTAAAGATGGAAACAGGTAGGTATAGAAAGCACACATTCCCCAAGAGGATCACAGAGAGCAATGATGAGGGGGGTCACTTCCACCTCCTACTTCTTGGATTCTGGACCTAATTTACCTACCACATCATACACATCAGATCATAGCTATTGGTTAAATATACATCAAATATTGAAGGGCATCAATACCCTTCAGATCCGTAGGGTATCATACCTGAGCTGGCGCCTTAACTGTATCTTGAAGAATCTATCCTAGGGTTCCTGATGGTCAGGATGGAAGTGATGGAGTGCATGAAAGAACCGGTGGATCTTGTGGTCACATGCAAAGTGTCACTCTTCCTTGTTGCTTTAAGTCAGTCCCTTGGTCTGAAATACATTCAGTCACTCAGTCATGTTCGACTCTTTGCAGCCCCATGGACTGTATGTAGCCTACTAGAATCTTCTGCTCATGAAATTTTCCAGGCAAGAATAGTTCAGTTGATCGCTATTTCCTACTCCAGGAGATCTTCCTGATGCAGAGACTGAACCTATGTCTCTCGTGTCTCCTGCATTGGCAGACAAAAATTCTTTACCAATAGCACCATCTGGGAAACCTTGATCTGAGATAGTATTGTGCAAAATCCCATGACAATAACCTAAGGACCTATCATATAGTGGTTCTGGTCAAAGCACTCAGAATAAAGGAGAACAAATCCTTTCCCAAGATAATTGTCAATCCCAGCAATTATGAAATAGACTCCCTACAGGCAGAAAGTGTCCAGTGAAATCAACTTGCTGTTAGGTGGCTAGTTAGTTTGTCTTTTAGAAAAGATAGCATCATATCATATGCTCAGTGTTTGTCTCTGTTGCTGAAGGGTTGGACACTTAGTAGCCCTAGTAACTAAATCAGGTGTGAAATCACACACTCTCTCCACTCATGCCACCATAGCATGGGGTAGCTGAGAAGAGAGGTTAGCTAATCCTCCCTGGAAAAGGTCAGCGGTCTCCTTGGTTATTCAGTGATTTCTCAGGTTGGAGAGGATAAAGATCTGCACACTTTGCATACAACCTTGAAGGACCATCCATGTTCCTCTTGCTCTAAAATTTTTTTCTTCCATCTTTTAATCTTCCTCCTTTAAGTTCCCTGGCCAAAAAAACAAGGCATTTATCACTGTCTATAAGCCCATATATATTCTTCACTCAGACCAGTTCTCTCTATGCATCAAGTTGATAAATAGAGGTTTAATGCTTATGACTCTGCCCAGTAGGAGGATTTTACTCATTGATATCTTGCAAAACCACTTTTGAATGAAGCTATAGTGTAACAGGGGGGCTTCCCTGGTGGCTTAGTAGCAAATAATCTGCTTACAATGCAGGAGGCACAGGAGACATGGGTTTGATCTCTGGGTTGGGAAGATCCCCTGGAAGAGGGCAAGTCAACCCACTCCATTATTCTTGCCTGGAGAATCCTATGGACAGAGGAGTCTGGTGGGCTACAGTCCATAGTGTCTCAAAGAGTCAGACATGACTGAAGCGACTAAGCATGCACACATGTAGTATAACAGAGGTCCATTCTGAGCTCATGCGTACATATCCAGATAGCTCATTCAAGAACAAAGAGATTTTCCTCTTTGATGACCCTCACAAGGCCATTGAAGTGAGCTGAGAGGAAGAGGCAATTATGACAAAAATGGGTGTCATAGACATTTAGGCCACCTGTTTATAAAAGTGAACTCCGTCTTACGGGCATAAATGGATCACAATGTATTACTGCTGTTCCCACCTGTCTGTGTGACCTGGTGAGGCTGACAACAGTAACCTTCCCGGTTTTGCATAATAACCTGGTGTCCTGTAATCATGCTCCCAGTTTTACCGGGGTCCAACAGCACGTCAGGCATTGCTTTTAAAACAGTAAAGTTCTGTGTTGCAGGAAGTATGCCTTTTTTTCCTAACCTTAGAGATTTGTGCTCTGACTTTGTTAAGGTTTGCCAGAGACTTCACACAGTGTTCATACCTAACACAGATGGTTGTATTTGCCAGGTCATATAGGCCCCTTGGAAAAACTTTGTATCACAAGCTGACAGCTTTCTGAGTCACCCAATACATAGGCCACATCAGTATTCCCAAGTGTGGTATCCTGTCTTCAAAATCTGAAGATCGTATCAAGTATTTGTTTCTCCTTTAATGGTGGGAAGTATATAACCACTTGTTCTTTTTCCTTTAAGATGATGTTCTAACATTCCTCAGATCAATGGAAAAATTTTACCAGTGTAGCAGCTGCATAAATCATTCATGACAGGATTTATCACACACTATCACATATCCTCTAGTCTGCGTACATTCAGCTAGAGCACAGCCCTCTCGACACTTCCTGCTCTCCAGGTCTATTCACCATGATTTCAAAATATACTGGACCAGCATGGTGTTCTGGAATATTCAGAGAATAAACCACTGACTAAATGGGAAAGTAGGTGACCTTGAGGAGGTGACCTTATATTCATTCAACCTTATATTCATTTCAACAAATATATTTGGCTGAAAAGAGGGCTTTTCAGTCATGCCCTCTTTTGGTGATTAGCTGACGTGAGCTGTCACTTCTTCCTTCAGTGTTTCAATTGCACTAAACCATAACCAGTTCCACAATACTTCTTGCCTGTTACCTCTCAAAGGATAGAAATGGTGCATTAGTTGCCCCCCCCCTTGGTTTTTATCACATACTAATGCATCACAGCTATGAGTGACATTGTGAGACCCATGATAGCTGAAGTACACCAGGCACCTATTAATCCCAAAATAACATTGTTACTGTCTCCCAGTTTTCAGAGCCCTCCTGGGACCATTCTCACACCAACCATTTTAGCTTGTTCTCCATCAGAACCAGGCGCAGATGGAAGGTTTCTCTGAGACAAAAGGTAGGGATATAGATGGGAAGAGAAGACAGACAGTAAAAGGGCCTATTGTTGCTGTGAGTCACTGAAAAACTTGGGTAGCAAGGGTAGAATATGTGTTTGTATATCAGAGTTATTCAACTGATGGGAAGAATATGGGCTGAGGGTGATTTGAAGGGGTATTAATTTCATGGCACATCTTGATGCCACTTAGGTGGGTGAAATGGTTTTTTGCAGCAGAAAGCCAAGCCCTCAAGCAAAAGCAAAACAAAAAACAAAGCAACGGAAGTTAAAAAACAACAACAACCTACAAACAGCAACAAGAAACAGAGGCTGGCAGTTCTAGTTTGTGCTGACGTGCACTGAAGTAGTAAGAGTGGAAGGAAGCAGGTATGATGCTAAAGTGTCTGCCATACTTATTGTTTCTTAATAATGAAATGTTTTTTTCTTTTTACTCTACTATTTAACTTTACAAATTTTAATGTATTTGCATCCTTGTAATGCAATCTACCCATTTAAAATTATATAATTTTGAGAGCTTGGATGCACGATGCTGCTGCTGCTGCTGCTAAGTCACTTCAGTCGTGTCCGACTCTGTGCAACCCCATAGATGGCAGCCCACCAGGCTTCCCTGTCCCTGGGATTCTCCAGGCAAGAGTACTGGAGTGGGTTGCCATTGCCTTCTCCTGGATGCATGATACAAGGACATTAATATTCTTAAACACTTTTTTCTTTTGCTATCTGCCATTTTTCTGTTTCTAAGTTTATAACATCTTTATTCTTTTCATTAAATATTGAGTATCGCAGTGTTCTTAATCTTAGCCCTACAGATGTATGAGTTCAAAGTCCACTGTGGGTTCTTTTCCCAAAGATTTTCTATTCATCTTAAGTTTTGCTAAAGTTTGTCTTGTAATACTTAAAAGTTTTGTTCACAATATGTGATGCTCCAAATATTTTATTCATAGATCAAACCACTTATTCAGCTTCTGGAATGGGTGAATTTAACTCAAATGAGCATTATATCTATTATTGTGGGCAGGAATCCCTTAGAAGAAATGAAGTAGCCATCATGGTCAACAAAAGAGTCCGAAATGCAGTACTTGGATGCAATCTCAAAAAGGACAGAATGATCTCTGTTAATTTCCAAGGCAAACCACTCAGTATCATGGTAATCCAAGTCTATGCCCCTACCAGTAATGCTGAAGAAGCTGAAGTTGAAAGTTCTATGAAGACCTACAAGACCTTCTAGAACTAACACCCAAAAAAGATATCCTTTTCATTATATGGGACTGGAATGCAAAAGTAGGAAGTCAAGAAACACCTGGAGTAACAGGAAAATTTGGCCTTGGAGTACAGAATGAAGTAGGGCAAAAGCTAATAGAGTTCTGCAGAGAGACTGTACTGATCATAGAAAACACCCTCTTCCAACAACACAAGAGAAGACTCTATACATGGACATCATCAGATGGTCTACACCAAAATCAGACAGATTATATTCTTTGCAGCCAAAGATGGAGAAGCTCTACACAGTCAGCAAAAGCAAGACTGGGAGCTGACTTTGGCTCAGATCATGAACTCCTTACTACAAATTCAGACTGAAATTGAAGAAAGTGGAGAAAACCACTAGACCATTCAGGTGTAACCTAAATCAAATCCCTGATGACTATGCAGTGGAAGTGAGAAATAGATTTAAGGGACTAGATCTGATAGACAGAGTGCCTGATGAACTATGAACGGAGGTTTGTGACATTGTACAGAAGACAGGAATCAAGACCATCCCCAAGAAAAAGAAATGCAAAAAAGGAAAATGGCTGCCTGATGAGGCCTTACAAATAGCTGTGAAATAAGGGAAGTGAAAAGTAAAGGAGAAAATGAAAGATATACCCATTTGAAGCCAGAGTTCCAAAGAATAACAAGGAGAGATAAGAAAGCCTTCCTCAACGATTAATGCAAAGAAATAGAGGAAAACAATAGAATGGAAAACAACAACAACAACAACAACCAAAAAAAATAGTAGAATGGGAAAGACTAGAGATCTCTTCAAGAAAATCAGAGATATCAAGGGGACATTTGATGCAAAGATGGGCTCGATAAAGGACAGAAATGGTATGGAACTAACAGGAGCAGAAGATATCAAGAAGAGGGGGCAAGAATATACAGAAGAACTGTACAAAAAAGATCTTCACGACCCAGATAATCACGATGGTGTGGTCACTCACCTAGAACCAGACATCCTGGAATGTGAAGTCAAGTGGGCCTTAGGAAGCATCACTAAACAAAGCTAGTGGAAGTGATGGAATTCCAGTTGAGCTATTTCAAATCCTAAAAGATGATGCTGTGAAAGTGCTGCACTCAATATGACAGCAAATTTGGAAAACTCAGCAGTGGCCACAGGACTGGAAAGGGTCAGTTTTCATTCTAATCCCAAAGAAAGGCAATGCCAAAGAATGCTCAAACTACCACACAATTGCACTCATCTCACATGCTAGTAAAGTAATGCTCAAAATTCTCCAAGCCAGGCTTCAGCAATACATGAACCGTGAGCTTCCAGATGTTCAAGCTGGTTTTAGAAAAGGCAGAGGAACCAGAGATCAAATTGCCAACATCCGCTGGATCATGGAAAAAGCTAGAGAGTTCCAGAAAAACATCTATATCTGCTTTATTGACTATGCCAAAGCCTTTGACTGTGTGGAGCACAATTAACTGTGGAAAATTCTGAAAGAGATGGGAATACCAGACCACCCAACCTGCCTTTTGAGAAACATTTATGCAGGTCAGGAAGCAACAGTTCGAACTGGACATGGAACAACAGACTGGTTCCAATAGGAAAAGGAGTATGTCAAGGCTGTATATTGTCACCCTGCTTATTTAACTTATATGCAGAGTACATCATGAGAAACACGGGGCTGGAAGAAGCACAAGCTGAAATCAAGATTGCTGGGAAAAATATCAATAACCTCAGATATGCAGATGACACCACCCTTATGGCAGATAGTGAATAGGAACTAAAAAGCCTCTTGATGAAAGTGAAAGAGGAGAGTGAAAAAGTTGGCTTAAAGCTCAACATTCAGAAAATGAAGATCATGGCATCCAGTCCCATCACTTCATGGTACATAGATGGAGAAACAGTGGAAATAGTGGCTGACTTTATTTTTCTGGGCTGCAAAATCACTGCAGATGGTGATTGCAGCCATGAAATTAAAAGACACTTGGCCTTTTGAAGGAAAGTTATGACCAACCTAGACAGCATATTAAAAAGTAGAGACATTACTTTGTCAACAAAGGTTCGTCTAGTCAAGGCTATGGTTTTTCCAGTGGTCATGTATGGATGTGAGCGTTGGACTATAAAGAAAACTGAGCAGCAAAGAATTGATTATTTTGAACTGTGGCCTTGGAGAAGACTCTTAAGAGTCCCTTGGACTACAAGGAGATTCAACTAGTCCATCCTAAAGGAGATCAGTGTTCATTGGAAGGATTGATGTTGAATCTGAAACTCCAATACTTTGGCCACCTGATGCGAAGGGCTGACTCATTTGAAAAGACCCTGATGGTAGGTAAGATTGAAGGTAAGAGGATAAGGGGACAACAGAGGATGAGATGGTTGGATGGCATCACTGACTCTATGACCAAGGGTTTGGGTGGACCCCGGGAGTTGGTGATGGAGAGGGAGGCTTGGTGTGCTGCGGTTCAAGGGGTCGCAAAGAGTGGGACATGACTGAGTGACTGAATTGATTGATTGATTGATTCAGCTTCCCTACCTGGAATGCCAGTGTTATGGTTTTCAAAGTAGGCTTCTTATCTACCCACTACCAGATCTCAAAACTGTTCCTTCCAGCATTTTTCCAAGTAAATGATAATTTCATTTTTCCTCCAGTGGTTTAGAACAAAAAGGAAACATTGGATTTTTAATAGACCTGGAGTTGAATTTTTTTTTTTTTTACTCTTCTCTTTTTATTTACTTTCTATATAGACTTTATTTTTTGGAGAAGTTTTAGACTCACAGCATAATTGAGCAGAATGTACAAAGATGCTCCTGCCTCTGGGCATTCAAAGCCTCTCCCAGTATCATTGTCCCCCATCAGAGTGATGTATGTGTTATAACTGATGAACCTACCTTGTTACTTAAAGCCTGTAGTTTACATAAGGTTCACTGTTGGTGCTGTACATTAATGAGTTTGAGAAAATGTATATTGCCATGTATCCACCACCATAGGATCATTCAGAATAGTTCTTTTGCCCTAAAATCCTCTATGCTCTGCCTATTCATCACTCTCTCTCCCTTAATCCTTGCCAATCACTCATTTTATTTTATTATTTTACTGTTCAATAATTTTGCTTTTTCCAGAATGTTATGTAGTTGAAATCACTCATTATTTAGCCTGTTCAGATTGAATGTCTTCACTTTGTAATATACATTTTAGGTTTCTCCGTATATTTTCATGGCTTGGAAGCCCATCAGTTTTTGGCTCTAACATCCCATTGTCTGCATGTACCACGATTTATTTATTCATTTGTCTACTAAAGGACATCTCAATTGCTTCCAGGTTTTGGCAATTATAAATAAAACTGTCCTAAGCATATGTCTGCCAATTTTTGTATACACATGAATTTTTAATACCTTTAAGCAAGTATCAGGACATAATTGCTTCATCTTTGCATCTTATGGTAAGAGAATATTTAGCTTTGTAAGAAAGTGCCAACGAGTCCTCCAAAGTAGCTTGCCATTTCATATTCCACCAACGATGAATTAGAGCTTCTCTCTCATTTTTGAATCCTACATTTGCTTCATAAACAAATCCTTTTGCTTCTCACTTAAACCCACTTAGGTTCAAGCTACCATCAGCTTTAACTCACATTATTTAATAGATCCCTAAATAAACTCCCTATGTTTGTCTTCTGTCTTCAGGCATTGTATAATGCAGAAGACAGAGCAAGTGACTTAAAATATACAAGAGATCATGTCACTCATCTTAAAACCCTCTGATGATGTCCCATTTCAGAGTAAAATCTCAAATCCTTAGAATAACTAATTCAAAAATAACTAGTTTCCACATTAACTTCCTGATCTCATCTTCCCATTGCCTCAGACTCACTCTGTTCCAGCCACACTGACCTTGTTTCCCAAACATTTCAGTCATGCTTCAGGGTTTTAGCACTATCTGTTCTCTTTTTTAGAATGTTCTTTCCCTGGATATATGCAAGGCTTGCTCCTGTACTCCGTCTTATTTTTATTCATGTCACATCTCATTAACGCTTTCCTGGGTGTCCTGTCTAAAATAGCAACACTTTTGTCAATCTTTGTTTCCTTTCAATGCTTCTTTTATATAACTCAATTTTTAAAAGTTTCTTAAAGTATAGTTGATTGACAATATTCTGTTAGTATCAGCTGTACAGGAGAGTAAAGCAGTTATACACATACATATACTTACTCGTTTTATAGATTCTTTTCCCATTAGTCCATTATAGACTATTGAGTAGAATTCCCTGTGCTATGCAGTAGGTCCATTTTAGTTATCTGTTTTATATATAGTAGTATGTATACACCAATCTCAGTCTTCCAATTTATCCCTTCCCTCCTTTACCTCCTAGTAACCACAAGTTTCACCTCCTCCCATTACACATATATATGACTTTATTTCATTCATTGCTCTTTTTTTTTTTTAACCTATAATTAGAATGCAAGCTCTATGAGTCAGTTTTTGTCTGTTAGTTGTTATTACTATTGCTGACATTGTATCCCCTGCACCTAGAATGCTTGACAATACTAGGTGCTCAATAAGTATTTCAGAACAAATGAATGAATGCTGACTTCATAAATAGACCAAAATTTCTTCTGGCTAAAATTCACATTTCCTTGAGGATGTTGGAAACACATGCTCTTCAGTCTTTTGACAGTAAATGTTGCTGTGGATCATTTTAAATCTAGCCCACTTAGTTTCTCACATAGATAATCTAATCATACACCTAGATACCCAAAGTGTTCTTTCTTTATCCTAGAAGACCAGTAGCTTTAACTTCTCTTTTTTCAAAAAGTCTTGGGTTATAGGCAACCCTTTCAGCATATATGCTGCTAAGTCACGTCACTCGTGTCCGACTCTGTGCAACCCCATAGACGGCAGCCCACCAGGCTCCTCTGTCCCTGGGATTCTCCAGGCAAGAACACTGGAGTGGGTTCAGTGTCCCTTCTCCAATGCATGAAAGTGAAAAGTGAAAGTGAAGTCGCTCAGTCGTGTCCGACCCTCAGCAACCCCATGGACTGCAGCCTACCAGGCTCCTCCGACCATGGGATTTTCCAGGCAAGAGTACTGGAGTGGGGTGCCATTGATAATTAGGTCTTTTTTTACATCTGAAAAGATTTACTAAACCATAGCTTTAAATACCTATGTTTCAATTTTTTCTTCTTTTTCATTTATATCAGAGTACAGCTGCTTCACAGTGCTGGGTCAGTTTCTGCTGTACAGAAAAATGAGTCAGCCATGCTGTTGTTCTTCTTGTTTAGTCACTAAGTCATGCCCAAATCTTTTGGGACCCCATGGACTGTAGTCTGCCAGGCTCCTCTGTCCATAGGATTTTTCCAGACAAGAATATCAGATTGGGTTGCCATATCCTTCTCCAAGGGATCAGCCTGACCCAAGGATCAAACTCATATCTCCTGCATTGGTAGGCAGATTCTTTACCACTGAGCCACTAAGGAAGCCCTTAAATCAGCTATACTTACACACACACCTCTTCTTTTTAGATTTCCTTCCCAGTTAGGTCACCACAGCGTATTGAGTAGGGTTCCCTGTGGTATACAGTACGTTCTGATGACTTATCTATTTTATACATGAAAGGAATGAATAGAATATACATGAAAAGAATGTATAGTCACCCAGTCATGTCCAGCTCTTTGTGACCCCATGAACTATAGCCCAACAGGTTCCTCTGTCCGTGGAATTTCCAGGCAAGAATACTGGAGCGGTTTACCATTCCCTTCTCCTGGGGATCTTCCTGATGCAGGGATCGAATCTGAGTCTCCCACATTGCAGGCAGATTCTTCTTCTTCTTCTTCTTTTAATCCTTTGAAAAGGCAGACTTTTATTTATTTTTTAATTTAAATTTATTTATTTTAACTGGGGGCTAATTACTTTACAATATTGTATTGGTTCTGCCACACATCAACATGAATCTGCCACGGGCGCACATGTGTTCCCCATCCTGAACCCCCCTCCCACCTCCCTCCCTATACCATCCTTCCGGGTCATCCCAGTGCACCAGCCCCAAGGATCCTGTATCGAACCTGGACTGGCAATTTGTTTCTTATATGATATTATACCTGTTTCCATGACATTCCCCCAAATCATCCCACCCTCTCCCTCTCCCACAGAGTCCAAAAGACTGTTCTATATATCTGTGTCTCTTTTGCTGTCTTGCATACAGGGTTATCATTACCATCTTTCTAAATTCCATGTATATGAATTAGTATTCTGTATTGGTGTTTTTCTTTCTGGCTTATTTCACTCTGTATAATAGGCTCCACTTTCATCCATCTCATTATAACTTATTCAAATGTATTCTTTTTAATGGCTGAGTAATACTTCATTGTGTATATGTACCACAGCTTTCTTAGCCATTCATCTGCTGATGGACATCTAGGTTGCTTCCATGTCCTGGCTATTATAAACAGTGCTGCGATGAACATTGGGGTACACGTGTCTCTTTCAATTCTGGTTTCCTCGGTGTGTATGCCCAGCAGTGGGATTGCTGGGTCATAGGGCAGTTCTATTTCCAGTTTTTAAAGGAATCTCCACACTGTTCTCCATAGTGGCTGTACTAGTTTGCATTGCCACCAACACTGTAAGAGGTTTCCCTTTTCTCCACACCCTCTCCAACATTTATTTCTTGCAGGCTTTTGGATTGCAGCCATTCTGACTGGCATGAAATGGTACCTCATTGTGGTTTTGATTTGCATTTCTCTGATAATGAGTGATGTTGAGCATCTTTTCATGTGTTTGTTAGCCATCTGTATGTCTTCTTTGGAGAAATGTCTGTTTAGTTCTTTGGCCCATTTTTTGATTGGGTCATTTTTTTTCTGGAATTGAGCTGCAGGAGTTGTTTGTATATTTTTGAGATTAGTTGTTTGTCAGTTGCTATTATTTTCTTCCATTCTGAAGGTTGTCTTTTCACCTTGCTTATAGTTTCCTTTGTTGTGCAGAAGCTTTTAATTTTAATTAGGTCCCATTTGTTTATTTTTGCTTTTATTTCCAGTATTCTGGGAGGTGGGTCATAGAGGATATTGCTGTGATTTATGTCGGAGAGTGTTTTGCCTATATTCTCCTCTAAGAGTTTTATAGTTTCTGGTCTTACTTTTAGATGTTTAATCCATTTTGAGTTTATTTTTGTGTGTGGTATTAGAAAGTGTTGTAGTTTCATTCTTTTACAAGTGGTTGACCAGTTTTCCCAGCACCACTTGTTAAAGAGATTGTCTTTTCTCCATTGTATATTCTTGCCTCCTTTGTCAAAGATAAGGTGTCCATAAGTGCATGGGTTTATCTCTGGGCTTTCTGTTTTGTTCCATTGATCTACAGTTTGAGCCACCAGGGAAGGATTTGATACACTGTAGTGTGTATATATCAATCCCAATCTCCCAGTTCATCCCACTCTCCCTCTCCCTCTTGGTAACCATAAGTTTGTTCTCTATTTCTGCTTTGCAAATAAGTTTATCTGTACTATTTTTCTAGATTCCATATATAAATGATATTACATGATGCTTGTTTTTATCTTTTTGACTTGCTTTACTCTGTATGGCAGTCTTTAGGTCCATCCACGACTCTTCAAATGGTGCTATTTTGTCCCTTTATATGGATGAGTAATATTCCATTCTATACATGTACTGCACCATCTTTATCTACTTCTCTGTTAATGCACATTTAGGTTCTTCCATGCCCGGCTATTGTAAATAATGCTGCAGTGAACATCAGTGTGCATATATCTTTTTAAACTATAGTTTTCTCCAAGTATATTCCCAGGAATGGGGTTATATGATGCTTTTGAACTGTGGTGTTGGAGAAGACTCTTGAGAATCCCTTGGACTGCAAGGAGATCCAACCAGTCCCTTCTGAAGGAGATCAGCCCTAGGATTTCTTTGGAAGGAATGATGCTAAAGCTGAAACTCCAGTACTTTGGCCACCTCATGCGAAGAGTTGACTCATTGGAAAAGACTCTGATGCTGGGAGGGATTGGGGGCAGGAGGAGATGGGGACGACAGAGGATGAGATAGCTGGATGGCATCACTAAGTCGATGGACGTGAGTCTGAGTGAACTCCGGGAGCTGGTGATGGACAGGGAGGCCTGGCGTGCTGCTATTCATGGGGTCGCAAAGAGTCGGACGTGACTGATCGACTGAACTGAACTGAACTGACTGACGATAGTTCTATTTTTAGCAAAAGCATATTTATTAGGCTTTGAAGTTACCTTTCATAGTATGTGTGTGTGTGTGTGTGTGCAGTCATCTTTCCTTTCCTTTGCTTTATATCTGCCATCAACAAACTTTTAAAACCCTCTATTGAATTTTCTCTTATTTTTTACCTTTCATGGCCTTACTATGCTTTGAGCAGATTCTATTTTCCTTTGTGCTCTTTCTAATGCAGACATGTTTTGTAGATTATGTTTTTCCCTTTCCCTTTTCACTTGTTTCCCAATTCTGCCAGCTCATGCTACATCTCTTTTGGTTAACATGGTATATCTTACTAGCGCACTTTTTTAAAGGTATTTTTAAAATTTTATTTATGACTGTGTGTTTGCTCATATATTACATCTGCTCTATGGCAATATTTTTTCTTGTGAGGCTTAGTCATCTTTCGCATTTTGCTGTTCCTTTTATTCTTACTTCTTATAGTATCTTTGTGGAGATCCTGTGCTGCTTCCTTCTTAATGGTTTCTCATCTTTGAGTCTGGTGGGTTCTCACAGGACAGCTATTTTCAGGAGAATTTGTGTTATATTGGAGACAGAATGAGTTTAGGCATTGAGTTTACCCATGTAACAGCATGGTGTGGCTTATTTGGCAAGGTTATATGACTGATTTTCTGGTGTCTTTGCCTCTTTCCAGAAAGCAGAAATCTAATGTAGCCAGATTGCTCCAAGGTCAATATTCTTCCTTTTGTAAGAAACTGCTTCAATATTTCCTGAAACCACTTATTTTGCCCACATCTTAGTCCTGTGGAAGGGGTATCAAGGATGCTGGTCTGCATGAAAAAGTGAAAGTGTTATTTGCTTGGTCGTGTCCAGTTGTTTGTGAACCCATGGATTGTAGTCCCCCACCAGACCCCTCTCTCCGTGGGGATTCTCCAGGCAAGAATACTGAAGTGGGTAGCCATTCTCTTTTTCAGGAGATTTTCCTGACCCAGAATCACCAACCCAGACCCTCCCCTCCCCCCACCCCATACCATTGCTGGCAGATTCTTCACCATCTGAGCCACCAGAGAAGCCCCAAGAATACTGGAATGGGTAGTCATTTCCTTCTCCAGGGGATCTGCATGCAATGGGGGAGACCTTGATTCAGTTTCCATCCAGGGATCAAACCTGGGTCTCTGGCATTGCAGGTAGACTCTTTACCATCTGAGCCACCAGGGAAACCTGCTAGTCTGCATACCCTGTTCTAGTTATTAAAAAAAAAAAAGTGTTGGATTTGCCCTTTGTGTATTACACATCCTTTTGGGAGCTATTTTTGCTGACTTTGGTTTATACATTTGCCTTTTTCAACAAGTGTCTTTGCCCTTTGGTACACTTGGCAGCTCTTTCCCATTTATTGTTATTCAAGGTCATAGGTATTTTTAAATCTTTTAAAGGTAAATTTGAGTCCTGTGCACTTTATATCACACTGCTTCTCAGAGAAGTTTTATGCATAGATTTGTGCAGGAAGAAGAAAAGGGAGCAAGCCATAGTTATTTAAATTGCAAGAACATTTAATGCTGAAGGAGAAAAAGTGCTAAGAGAGTATGAACAGGAGACCCAGCAAGGTGTAGACAGGTGGAGGGGGACTCAAGATGCCCAACGGGTAAATGTTGATGGCCATCCTTATTTAAGGCATTTGCAGGAAGGCTTTTCTGGTAGACTGTTCCAGCTCAATGAATATTGAAAGGTAAATGTTATGAAGAGGATGAGTTTGAGATGGGAATTTACATGACTAATGTCTGTGGCAATTAGAAAATAAAAATATAGTTGAAATTGAGATAAAGTGTAGTATCAGAAAAGCAGAGGGTGGTATGTCAGATTTTGCATATTTTGGGTCTAGTGAGAGGAACCTCACTAGAAGCAGATAAGTAAGAATAAGAAAGGAACAAGAAGTGCTTCTCTGCAAGAAATGTTGAACTGAGTTATTTTAACGCTGATGTTTTAATGGTATATTTTTGTTGTTGTTCCTACAAAACATTCTTATTTTTACTTTATTGATTCATGTAACACATATTTATTAAGCCTCTTTTATGTTCCATTTCAGACCCTAGGGAAAGAATACTGGGAAATTATAGCCCTAGTTTTCTATTATGGTCTTAATCAGTTCATACTGCTATAACAATATGCTGTAGACTACATGGCTTCATTAACAAACATTTATTTCTCTACAGTTCTGCAGATGGCATGTCCAAGCTCAAGGTGCTGGTAGATTTGGTGTCTTTTGTGTGTGACAGATATGGTGTCATGTTTCCTAGTTCTTGCTGCCCCTTCACATGGCAGGAGGAGGGTGAGAGAGTTCTCCGAGGTGTCTTTTACAAGGGCACTGATCTCACTAATGAGGGCTCCACCCTTCATGACCTAATCACCTTCCAAAGTACCCATCTCCTAATACCATCTCACTGGAGGCCATATTTCAACCTATGAATTTGGGAGGAACATATTCTGACCATTGCAATTATGCTTCTTCATTGGAAGAATAGGGTGGTTCTTCCTTTTTTTTTTTTTTTTTTTTTTTTGGTTTTGGTTTTGGGTTGGGATAAAAGATCCAAATTGGAGTATTTGAGGACCCTCCCTGACATTTCAACAAATATTACTGAAAATCTATTAGGTGCCAGACACTTACTTGTGTATAGGAGATAAAATGGTGGATTTGGTCATTCAGATGATCAAATACTTATTTCTCATATATATTTGGTTTTCCTTCATATTTCCTAGTATACAACTTTCAAAGGAATTTCCTAAGTTATAAAATTTAAAGATGCTTCTTATGTTAATGAGTTACTTTTGTAAAGGACCTACACGTGGAGGTTGGTTGCCCATGGAGCCGACCACAGGGATTGAAACTTTCAGTCTCACCACTGCCAAACTCTGAGAAAAGGTGAGGGGTTGCAAATTAAATCAGTTGCCAACGGTCAATGAGTTGATCAACAATGTCCATGTAATGGAGTCTCCACAAAACTCAAAAGAATGGGTTTCAGAGAGCTTTTGAATTGGTAAGCACAGAGGAATTTGAGGAAAGTGAAGACCCTGGGGAGGGCACAGGAGCTCATGCTCCTTCCCATAAAACTTGCCCTAGGCATCCCTTCCATCTGACAGCTCCTGAGCTGCATCTTATAAAACCAACCAAGGATTTAGTAAATAAAATGCTGCTCTGAATTATGTGAGCCAGTCTAGTAAATTAATAAAACCTGATAAGGAGGTTGTGGAAATATCTGGTTTACAACCATTAAGTTAGAAGTATAGATAACAAGGGGCTTCCCAGATGGCGCTAGTGGTAAAGAATCTGTCTGCCAATGCAAGAGATGCCAGACATGTGGGTTCAGTCCCTGAGTTGGGAAGATGTGGGTTCAACCCACTGGAGTAGGAAATAGCAACCCACCAGTATTTGTGACTGGAAAACTCCATGGACAGAGGAGCCTGGTAGGCTATGGTCCATGGGGTCGAAAAGATTTGGACACAAGTGAGCACATATGCAAAGGTAATAACCTGGGGTCTGAAGTCCAAGGAGGGGACGGTTGGAACCTCTAATCTATACCTGGTTGGTCAGAAACACAGGTGGTAACCATGATCTGAAGTGGAAGATGGGAAATCTTGGAGGACTGAACTTTAATCTTGTGGAATCTGGAGCTGTCTCTGGGTAGATAGCATCAGAATAGAATTGGATTGTAGGACACTCAACTCCTGTCAGAGAATCACTTGTGGGTGTGGGGAAGCCTCCTTCACACACATTGGCACTGAGTTCAGGAGCCACAAAATTCCTCAAGGGGGAAGTGAAAACACTTAGAAAATAAGATGATCCTTTTTTGAGATGGGAAATTATATGAATCCTGTTATAGGTTAAGAATCATTGGTTTCGGGTTTAGTACAGATTATAGAAAAGCTATGACAAACCTAGACAGTGTATTAAAAAGCAGAGACATTACTTTGTCAACAAAGGTCCATATAGTCAAAGCAATGGCTTTTCCAATAGTTATGTACGGATGTGAGAGTTAGACCATAAGGAAGTCTGAGCACCAAAGAAATGATGCTTTTGAATTGTGGTAATGGAGAAGATGCTTGTGAGTCCCTTGGACAGCAAGGAAACCAAACCAGTCAATCCTAAAGGAAATCAACCCTGAATATTCACTGGAAGGACTGATGTTAAAGCTGAAGCTGCAATACTTTGGCTACCTGATGCGAAGAGCCAACTCTTTGGAAAAGACTTTGATGCTGAGAAAGATTCAGGTTAAGAGAAGAAGGGCATGACAGAGGATGAGATGGCTGGATGGCATCACCCACTCAATAGACATGAATTTGAGCAAACTCCGGGAGATAGTGAAGGACAGGGAAATCTGGTGTGCTACAGTCCATGGGGTCCACAAAGAATTGGACACAACTTAGTGACTGAACAACAACATAAATGACATTGCAGACAATAATTGAAGGAAAGATAAAACGCATCATGATGTTTGAGTACCAGAAATCCTACACTGATCCCTCCCTGTCTCTAAAATTCAGTGAGGGATCGTCACCCTCTTCTTGCACTGAAGGCGCCTCAGTCTCAGAGCTTAAAGCTCTTTGCCCTGAGCCACACAGGCGTCTGATGCAGGGAGCTGGGTCCTGCCCCAGGCTTCTGTCCTGCCCCAGGCTTCTGCAACTTACTGCACCTTACTCCATTGTCTGCCAGATCATCGCCCACCGAGATTCCAGAACTGACTTAACTTTCGATAAATACAGGCACTGTTACTCTGTTTCTGTTCTCCAGCTCCAGCTGTTCTCACTTATGGTAAGGACATCAGCACACTCATTTTTTCTGCTCACATGCCCCAAAGTAAGTGTTAATAAACCTGCTTAGGTTCCCAAACATCTGAAAGGCATAAAAAATATGGAGTTTTGGAAAAACAGCCTTTCTTCTTTCCTAGCCAGTGATCTGCAAACTCTTAGAGGCGATGGTAGGTGCTGGAAAATGTAAATAGATGCAATTTGTAGAAAAACATGTCAAGACTGAAAACCATGAAGAGTTTCTCCACTGAGTAAATGGTGCTAAACAACAACTAAAACCAGCCCTTGAAGGCAGTATTTTTTCACTTAAAAGAAATATTAATTTAATTAAATGTTCTAAGACCTTGTTATGTAAACATAACTCCAGTAACCTGAGTGGCAAAAAGAGAGAGAGAAATATGGCAGATAAAGCCATTCACAGCTAAATATATTAAAACCAGAATGCACAAAGAGCATCGTTTTGTTTATTCTGGATTTTACACTCTTTGCTTAGAACAAAAACAGCTGCTTTTCCCAACTTTACTTCAGAAACTTGTCTTCAGTCTCTTGCGTTGGATTGGTATTTATATCTGCCTGTATTTGTTCAAGTTCTTGTATTCAAATAACACAGCGTTTAAGAACTTTTTCTCTGTACTCTGTGTGTGTGTCTTAGTGAGTCCTGGGTTTGCAGGCATGTGTAGAGCCTTTGAGCCATCAGAAAGGCACACTTGAGTTTGTGTACATGCATAGGTGACTGATCCCGTGTGTGTATCTATGGATGTATGTGCATCTGTGCGTGTGTGATTGTGAAGGGTTGCATGTGTGAGCAAATACAAATGCCTCAGGGGGTGTATGTTTGAACCGCTGTGTGGAGAGGAGCATGAGTACCTGTATGTGCAAGCCTAGCTGTATAGCCTCTTTGTAAGAATGTGTGCATGCATGTGTGTACTGTATAAGTCTGGGGGAAGGTGGAGGGTGTGTCAGCTGTGTGGGAGAATGACAGAGTGTTACTGGAGGGGCTGTTTCTCAACCATCATATTTCACTGTCAGTGCGGAAGCTATTTCCAGGAATGGCTGCTGCCAATTTGTCATGCTGTTAATTGATGTCAGAGCTGTGTCTCTTGAGTCTGGCACTCAAGCGGTAAAGTGAAATTTCCAAACAAGTCCAGACCCCTGGAAGCTGTCCTGAGTTTGCAAGGTGATTGACAACAGATATTTTTAGGGGAAAAGAAAAGATTGCCTTTTTGGTGGTACTTCGTCTAGAGGACACTTTGGCAGGTCTGTGTGTAACCCATCTGGGGTAGGTTAGCAGGGGTGAGGACTAGATGGGAGGGGAGACCAGGAATTGAATAAAAGGGCTGCTGGCCAAGCTCCAGTGGTGACAGCTTCTCCTTGCATTTTCCCAAACTCTGACTAGTTGTTAACTGTTTCAGGGCTTCCCGCTCCCCAAACAGTGCCATCCTAGAACTGCATGTGATACCTTCGTTTGTTCAGATTTTAGGAAACTGAGGCCTAAAGGGGGAAGACTACCTCCCTGATATAAGAGACAGACTTCAGATTATAAGTTAATGAGCTGTGAAAACTGTTTGGAGAAATCAGGTTTTTATTTCCTTCTAATATCCTTTTATTTTCTTTTTTGCTATTAATCAATATCACTTCATGGCAAAGAGATGGAGAAACAGTGAAAACAGTGGCAGGCTATTTTTGGGGGCTCCAAAATCACTGCAGATGGTGACTGCAGCCATGAAATAAAAAGACGCTTACTCCATGAAGAAAAATTATGATCAAACTAGACAGCGTGTTAAAAAGCAGAGACATTACTTTGCCAACAAATGTCTATCTAGTCCAGGCTATGGTTTTTCCAGTAGTCACCTATGGATGTGAGAGTTGGACTATAAAGAAAGCTGAGCACTGAAGAACTGATGCTTTTGAACTATGGTCTTGGAGAAGACTCTTGAGAGTCCCTTGAACAAAAAGATCCAACCAGTCCATCCTAAAGGAAATCAGTCCTGAATGTTCATTGAAAGGACTGATGTTGAAGCTAAAACTCCAATACTTTGGCCACCTGATGTGAAGAGCTGACTCATTTGAAAAGACCCTGATGCTGGGAAATATTGAAGGTGAGAGGAGAAGGGAACAACAGAGGATGAGATGGTTGGATGGCATCACTGATTCAATGGACATGAGTTTGAGTAAACTCCAGGAGACCCTGTCCAGGTGATGGTCAGGGAGGCCTGGCATGCTGCAGTCCATGGGGTCCCAAAGAGTCGGACACAACTGAGAGACTGAACTGAATTGAATATTCTTTAAAATATATGTATTCAAACAAACCAGTAGTTTGGCAACTGCTGGTTTCATTGGGGAAGGCGAGAAAGAAGGTCTAGAAGGCAGTGTTCATGGCCCATCATTTCTTTTCCTCATTCCTGTGCAAATCCTTCATTTGAAATCCAGCACACATGTAATCCTCTCTTTCCACAGGTAATATGAAAAATTGGTATAGCATAAAATACTTTTTACAAGAAGATACTTTTCATTTCCTTCCTATCCATTATGCAGAATTTAACTGAACATCATTTTACTCAACTAATGCTATAAGTACATTCATTTAATATATGTTTATGTTTATGCAATTCATAGTAAAGGTGAAAATGCAAATTTGTAACATATATAACAAGATTAGCTATATTTTAAATTTATTTTTTAATTGTAGTAAAATTCCTTTACAATGTTTTATTATTTTGTGGTAAAATAACATGAATCAGCCATATGTGTACATATTCCCCTCCCTCTTGAGCCTCCCTCCTACCTCCCCATCCCAATCCTTTAGTGTGAAAAAATACTTGCATGCTATATGCCAACTGCTATCTTTATATATAAAGAAACAGATTTAGGGCTAGTGGAATAGTTAAGGTGAATAATTTGAAAAGAAGTTGTATGGCAAATCTATGTATGGCAAACAAAAAATTCAAGTACCTTTCAGATCAGATCAGTCGCTCAGTCATGTCCGACTCTTTGCGACTCCATGAATCGCAGCACACCAGGCCTCCCTGTCCATCACCAACTCCCGGAGTTCACTCAGACTCACGTCCATCAAGTACCTTTAGAAGGGATGAAACTTTATCCCAGAACTAAAGGTATAACTTCGAATGGGAACATACTTGGAAGTGATATCTAGCTATCTATAATCAGAGTGTTAATGGGATATTTAAACTTCTGCAATGAGATCAAAACACCCTTATCACTCCCGACGACATTACTGTTTCATCATTCATCAGAGAATAAAGTTTGAGTTTGGTTACCAAATTATGAACTATGTAAGGACCTCTTTGGGTGACTGTGTGGTTTTTGTTTTTCTTTTCTCTCCTTGAATTGTTACTTTTGGTGTATGGTGTTTTTGAGACTTCTCACTATTTCACTGATGCTCCATGGAATTTGATGAACCAAGTCATATCCAAAGTTGCCTATTACATGGGAACACACTGAGGGGCAGCCCAGGTCAAAGAGACTATTTGGACCATTTGTGCCCTGAGAAAGGGGCATTGCCCATTACCTCTGCCTCTAGAATACTAGGACCTCTACACTTACAGTCAGAATTAAGAACTGAAATCAGCAAAGAAGGGTGCTCTACTTGAATTGAGACATACCACTTAAAACTGTAGTCAAATAAGTGTTTTAACACTACTTCCAAAGTCTTAAAGACCCATGACTCTCAACTATGGTTTCACATTAAAGCCATCTAGGAGAGTTTTCTTAAAACTCCAATCCCCAGGAACCCCCAAAGATCCTATTATTTGGTTAGAAGTTGGTTGATGCCTTAAGTAGGAGGAGTAGAGGAATTGACACTCAATATGGATTGTGTGTGTGTGCTCAGTCACTGAGTCATGTTCAACTATTTGTGACCCCATGGACTGTACCCCATTGGGCTCCTCTATCCAAGGGATTTTCCAGGCAAGAATACTGGGATAGGTTGCCATTTTCAGGGGGTCTTCCCAACCCAGGGATCGAAACTATGTCTCTTGCATCTCCTGCATTGGCAGGTGGAGTCTACCAGCGTGCAACCTAGGAAGCCCCAGTGTAGATTAACCTGAACCCAAATGTTAGGAGACAAAATAAAGGCTAATTTTATCTTATGAATCTTATTATAGCATAATTTATACATTAGAATGACACCTCTATGAATCTTTTTAGAATTTTCAGTACTGAAAGCTTTAGGATTCACAGGTTAAGAAACCTAGGTATCTTTTTATCGAAGATAAGGTGTAACATCAAGTAATTTATAATGAGCTAGATTAGAAGGAGATGTTTGTATCGCCTCCCCACACTTTCCCCCTGGCCAAAGCCCTTGGAAATATTGGTTCTTGCCTTAGGTGGAAGGAGTAAAGGAATTGAGGCTCAATGTGGATTGTGTGTGAGTATCATGTATGCTCAGTCATATGAAGTACATGGTTTCTATACTTTCCCTTCCTTCCTTAGCCATGTCACAAAGTTGTGAGTTACAAAGTGTTAGTTGCTCAGTTGTGTCTGACTCCTTGTGGACACCCATGGACTGTAGCCTGCCAGGCCCCAGGCTCCTTTGTCCATGGAATTCTCCAGGCAAGAATACTGGAGTGGGTTGCCATTCCCTTCTCCAGGGTATCTTCCCAACCCATGGATGGAACCTGGGTCTCCTCCATTGTAGGCAGATTCTCACCGGGAAGTTCCTTAATTGCACTAATCATACTAAGCCTCTCCCAGTTGTACTACTCCTGTCAGTCACAGGATTCTGCTGCTCTTCTGTAGTTCATGTCTTTCTTAAACTATTATGGATCTTTCTGCTCATAAGACAAGGTCATATGCTTTGTCTCTAGGTCCATTTCAAGAACATACTAGCATCTAGGTCAAATTCCACTTTAAAAACAACAACAACAACAACAGAAACATGCATGGAGGTTGTATCTCACTAGCCTCAGCTACAAAGTAGAAAACCCCCTTGGAGCAGCTGAGCAGGATACAGTCTATTAGTCATTCTCTCCCCAAGGCAGAACATCTCAGTAATTTATACCCTGCAACTCAAACCAGGGACCAAAAATGCAGATGTTTCAGGACCCACCTCAGGACCACTGAATCAGAATGTTAATTTTCACAAGGTTCTCATGTGATACACATGAAAATACGTTTCTGAGAAGCACTGGTGCAGGCCAGAGTATCTCTCTCTATCCTGGTTATGTAATAAACCAGATGAGGAACTTTTACAAAGTGATCTGAAGTCCAGGCTCCATCCAAGAGCAATTCAATCAGAACCTGTTAGGTGGGATCTGGGCATCAGTGCATTTAGAAGCTCCTTACATGAATGTCAAGCAGAAGACTTCAATGGAGATTTATCTGAAGGAGTTATACAGATGGCCAAAAGCTCATGAAAAGATGCTCAACATTGTTAATCATTAATCATCATTTTTCAACATAAGCTTTTGATTGATTTTGTTCCCTTCAAAGTTATATAGAGTCAATGTGGATTATTTTTTTTTTTTTTTTGTTTTAAATTAAATTTTCATTTAATTAATTTAAATGAATTATACATTAATTATACATTTATATAAATATATTAATTATTCACATATTAATTATATAACATATAAAATATTATAACATTGAATATATATTAACAATTATCTATATAAATATAAATTATAATTATAAAATCAATTAATTATCCGTTAATTGATTGACTTAAATTTCATTTAATTTAAATTAATTTAAATTTATTTTGATATCCATGTACTCTGAACAAAATACTTTTCTGTAGTGGTGGATGTGGAAAACCATACCATACCTCTGAGCTTTGTTGTTGTTCAGTTGGTAAGTTGTATCTGACTTTTTGGACCTCAAGAATTACAGCACACCAGGCTTCCTTGATCTCCCAGAGTTTACTCAAACTCATGTCCTTTGAGTTGGTGATTCCATCCAACCATCTTATCCTCAGTTGTCTGCTTTTCCTCCTGCCCTTAATTTTTCCCAGCATCAAGATCTTTTCACTTCTGAGTCTTACAGAGGCTGAGTACTCTTTGAAGACACTACATGTGTGCATGCTCAGTCATGTCCAGTTCTTTGTGACCCCATGGTTTTTAGCCCACCATGCTTCTCAGTCCATGAGATTCTCCTGGAAAGAATACTGGAGTGGGTTATCATTTCCTCCTCCAGGGAATCTTCCTGACTCAAGGATTGAACCTGTGTCTTCTGCAGCTTCTGCATTGGTAGGTGGATTCTTTACCACTGAGTCACCTGGGAAGCCCTAAAGACACTACACATCACCCCAGTAGACATTGCTAGTTGAACATGTACAAATTACTTTGTTGAATATGGGAAGCATTGGCTAAAAAATCTATTTTTTATAGCTTTCCACCTTGGCTGGAAAAGAATTTTAAGTGTTTCAAGCCTTCTGTATGCAGTTTACGACACAATGGTATGCATGGCTAATTTTACTACGATATTTGGGACATCAACTGAGAAGAGTTTGACATCTTAGAAACAAAAATACATTGATGGCCATCATGTGTCTGACCCTGGGCTGGACAGTGGGGTAGAGAGGACAAAAAAAAAAAAAAAAAAAGTTTAAAAGCTTAATTTATTACCTGAATTCCATTGCCAATGTGTTTCTCTGTTATGAGATCTTGCCATTTCTGCCTAATTAAAATTGAGAAGTAATTTGACTTATTCAGCTGGTAAAACTTCTTGGAGGAATAAATAATATCCAGTGAGAGAAGTCAGCCGTGATGTCCTGGCTTGTTTACAACGGTCAGTGTCTTAAAGGAAACACAGCTGCAGGATTAAAAACACAGTAATGTTTGGCTTTTTCCAACATTTTCCCATCTTTTATCCAATAAAATCCTTAAATCAACTCCCTAAGAAGTTAATGAAGTTAATTAGTTAACGTAGACTAAGTTTATGCTCTACTAACCAACAACCTCCAAAAGTCAGTTGTTTAACAAAATAATTTCTTACCAACACAACTTCTTGCTCATTGAAATTCCAGATGATTCACTGATCCAGACTCTTTCTGTGATATAGCTTCACTATCTCAACATGTGGACTCTATTCTGGACGTAAAGAAGAGGTCAGAACAACTTAGAAATAGAATACTCCACAGAGGCAAGCTACTCTGTATGAAGCTAAGTGGCATCTTTTTACTGAACAGAGTTCAGGACCTGGGTTTTGGGCTCAAACCCCCTTAACAATAGTGGAATTTGAACAGTATGGGTGTCATTAGCCTCTATATTCTCTTTAATAAATAGCAGCAGCAATATTTGTTTTACATTCAGTGAGATAATGCACTGAAACTCTTTGAACAATATATGCTGTGCTAAGTCACTTCTGTGATATCTGACTCTTTGTGACCCTGTGGACTGAAGCCCACCAGTTTGCTCTGTCCATGGGATTTTCCAGGCATGAATACTGGAATGAGTTGCCCTTTCCTAGTCCAGGGGATCTTCCCCACCCAGGGATCAAACCCAAGTCTGTTGAGTCTCTTAAGTATCCTATATTGGCAGTGGTTTCTTTACCACCAATGCCACATGTAATGAATGCAAAAAATGAATTATTTTTATTGGGTGATCAAGATGTCCTCTATTAAGATAAGGTTGCTTTGATGGGCAATTTTATGTGTCAACATGGCTAGTCTTTGGTTATTCAGTCAAATAATAATCTAGGTGTGCTGTGAAGGCATTTTATATATGTGATTACAATCCATACCAGTAAAATTTAAGTAAATATTACTCTTAATATTCTATGTGCCTGATTCAGTCAGTTAAAAAGTCAGTTAAAAGGCAGCTTTTTATTAAGATAAAAAATTCAACCCATGGACCATAGTTTCAGCTCATACTGGAATCCCTTGATGGCTTACCCTATGGATTTTGGACTCGAATTGCCACCTAAATCACAGAGAGTTTGATTTTTTTTTAAAGTGGCTAATGACTCAATCGGAAAAGGCAATGGCACCCCACTCCAGTACTCTTGCCTGGAAAATCCATGGACGGAGGAGCCTGGTAGGCTGCAGTCCATGGGGTCGCTAAGAGTCGGACATAACTGAGCGACTTCACTTTCACTTTTCTCTTTCATGCATTGGAGAAGGAAATGGCAACCCACTCCAGTGTTCTTGCCTGGAGAATCCCAGGGACTACGGAGCCTGGTGGGCTGCCATCCATGGGGTCGCACAGAGTTGGACATGACTGAAGCAACTTAGCATTAGCATTAGCAATGACTCAACGATCAACATGATTTGATTCCTATTCTAAAGAAGCTTCAGAGAAGCTCTGGGAGAAGACTCTCCATTCTCTCTGCTCACCTGAAGCTTTCCAAGAACCCAACACAAGGAGTCAACATTTCGTGGAAATTTTATGACAGTATACCTTAAATTTCACTTGTCAGCTTACTTTTTCTTCAGACTCTTGACTCTTACATTTTGCACTGTGTTTCGTGTGAGTGTTGTTAGATGTCTGACACATCTGAGTATAGAAGAACCTTAGTAAATATGAACAAACTGAATGAAGGCTTATATTTGTTGCTTATGTTCTAAACTCAGTGTGATTCTAGCACCAACTCTGCTGCTAATTCTGTAAATTTGGACAGCCAACAAAATATATAGCTCTTAAATTTTCATCTCTGAAGTAGATGGTTTAAATGGCCTTTACAGAACTTTGCAAGTCTAATGTTCACTCATTATTTCAAGAAATACCTCTCTGAATCTCTCTGTTAGTCTTCTGGACAGACAGTAATGGTCTTGAGTTTAGCCCAGTGCTCTGTGGTGACCTAAATGGGAAGGAAATTTAAAAAAAAAAAAAAAATGGGGATATATGTATATGTAAGGCTGATTCACTTTGCTCTACAGCAGAAACTAACCCAATATTGTAAAGCAACTGTACACCAATAAAAAAAAATCTACAGAAGATATAATATGAAAGATGTTAACAATGCTTTCAATACATGGAATTCTCTAGTATTCTTTCCTAGGGAATTCCATGGACTAAGGAGCCTGGCAGGCTATAGTCCATGGTGTTGCAGAGAGTAGGACATGACTGAGCAACTAACACTTTCACCTTTTATACATATAAGTAATATAATATTATTTATATTTAAGAATGCATTACTTGGCCTGTGGTAAGCTTGGCATGTGGATGAAGCACAAGCTGGAATCAAGATTGCTGGAAGAAATATCAATAACCTCAGATATGATGAGCCTTGTAAGCTACAGTCCATGGGGTCGCAAAGAGTTGGACAGGACTGAGCCACTTCACTTCATTTCACTTCACTTCAGATATGCAAATGACACCACCATTATGGTAGAAAAGGAAGAGGAACTGAAAAGCCTCTTGATGAAAGTGAAAGAGAAGAGTGAAAAAGTTGGCTTAAAACTCAACATTCAAGAAAATAAGATCATAGCATCCTGTCCCATCAATTCATAACAAATAGATGAGGAAACAATGACAGACTTTATTTTGGGGGGCTCCAAAATCACTGCAGATGGTGACTGCAGCCATGAAATTAAAAGGCACTTGTTCCTTGGAAGAAAAAGCTATGACAAACCTAGGAAGAAAAAAACTATGCCAAACCTAGACAGCATATTAAAAAGCAGAGACATTACTTCAGAGACATTACTTTAATGACAAAGGTCTGGATAGTCAAAGCTATGGTTTTCCCAGTAGTCATGTATGGATGTGAAAGTTGGACCATAAAGAAAGCTGAGCACTGAAGAATTGATGTTTTTGAACTGTGGTGTTGGAGAAGACTCTTGAGAATCCCTTGTACTGCAAGGAGATCCAATCAGTCCATCCTAAAGGAAATCAGTCCTGAATATTCATTGGAAGGACTGATGCTGAAGCTGAAGCTCTGATACTTTGGCTACCTGATGCAAAGAACTGACTCATTGGAAAAGCCCCTGATCCTGAGAAAGATTGAAGGCAGGAGGAGAGGGGAATGACAGAGGATGTGATGGTTGGATTGCATCACCAACTAGAGTCTGGACATGAGTTTGAGCAAGCTCCGAGGCCTGGTGTGCTGCAGTCCATGGAGTTGCAAAGAGTTGGACATGACTGAGTGACTGAACTGAACTGAACTGAAGCTTTAATTTTAAAAAAAATCTTTCTTTATCCTTTCCTCTCTTTTTCTACAATACTTTGCAGCCAGTGTCAGAGTAAATCTGATTTGGCACATCCAAATCCAGATTTGGCACATGCCCTAAATCCAGAGATGATCTGTTACCTGTCTAAAAGGCAACAGATGATACTCTCTGCCAACACCCTCTACTCTATATCATTGTTTCATCCTTCATCATCTCCTGGAGACAGATTCACAGTCCTCCATGGTTTCACAGAACGAAAGCATTGTTATTATTTACACTTACTTTCTTCCCACCTGCTTGTGAAAAAAAAAAAAAAGGTTTGTAGTCAGACAGAAGGAAAACAAATTTGCATGGTCTATCAATCTTTCTGTCTCCCGATATGGTGAGATTTATGAGGACAGAAGGCAGTAGTAGAAACAGCACTAGATAAGAAGATAGAAGACTAGTTTCTAGGTTAAAGGCAATGATTTAAAGACAAGTGCTTAGTGAATGGCAAATTTTATCAATACATCAGGTATCCTTATTATTCTGAGTCATTTGGTTTCGTTTCTGGTTGTGTTTTTTTTGTTGTTGTTGTTTGCCATAACTACTATAAATGTTTGAGAACATAATTTTATTCCTAAATTTAAACTCTTGTAAAATGATAGATTTTAATTAAATACTGTCATCAGCCTTATAGTCACAAAACCTGCTTGCTACAAAACATTTTACCTTAATTATGGAAAACATCGTATCCAGTACTAATAGAAAATAGACATTACCAACTGACATTATGTCAGGGCTATGGTCTTCCCAGTGGTCATGTACAGTTGTGAGAGCTGGACCATAAGGAAGGCAGAATGCCAAAGAATCGATGCCACTGAACTGTGGTGCTGGAGAAGATTCCTGAAGGTCTGTTGGACAGCATGGAGATCAAACCAGTCAGTCTTAAGGGAGATCAACCCTGAATATTCACTGGAAGGGCTGATGCTGAAGCTGAAGCTCCAGTATTTTGCTCATCTGATGTGAATAGATGGCTTATTGGAGAAGTCCCTGATGCTGGTAAAGATTGAGGGCAGAAGGAGAAGAGGGCATCAGAGGATGAGATGGCTAGACAGCATCACTGATGCAATGAACATGAACTTGGAAAATCTCCAGTAGATAGTGTGGGACAGGGAGGCCTGGAGTGCTGTAGTCCATGGGGTCACAAAGAGTTGGACACAACTGGGTGACTGAACAACAACAACTGACATTATAGAGAAGAGAAAATCCAACCAAATGGAAACAATTGTGATAAATAAGGTATTTTAAAGGTTTTTGTTTGTTGTTGTTATACCAAGTTTGAACATCATTTTGATGTCACAACTCACTCCTTTAACTGTCTTTCATCTTTATATTGTTGCTTATTTCCCCAGGTGGAATCCATCCCTGGTTTAAGTGTGACTATCATTGTTCCAGTTATTACAGCTGGAAGGAAAATCTGGACAGCACGGCCCCATCTGCATTCCTCTCAAATAGGTCACTATTTTCAAGACAGAAAATAATTATCATAAGTGCCCTTGGTAGCCTTTCTCGTGTGTTGTTGCTAGTCAAATTCACTGGGTTTGGTGCAGAAATATCAGAAGTGGTCTAATACAGCCAAGGTTCACATAAGTTTGGTGTGGTTAGAAGACCAAATTCCCCTGAAGCCAAACCTTGCTGATACTTGAACACTGGGGCCAGGTAGGAAGGAAAGGAGGTATGTGCAGAAGGTAGTCAGTGGTGCCAGCAGGACTCGCTCATGCCCGTTGGTCCCCTAGACAATCTCTCTGCCTCTTCTCCAGATCCTTGCCAATCTATTCCTAGAAACAAAGTTTTAATATAGTTACAACACATCTGTTTGAATCGTCCAAACATAGTTTTGAAAAACAATAAATCAGCAGAGAAAATTCAACATATATGTGAAAAAATGCACACATCTAATTCATATAGATGTGTATAGAGGCATTTATAAATTAAACATATATAAACAATTTACTTATTCATTATAAATATTGAAATAGTATACTTTTACATACTGGATGTGGTAAATGAACCTCCCATATTATAAACAAATACTTTAAAAAGAATTTTAAAAAGAATTGTTGAGATTATATGAATCTATTTACTTGCATAAGGGTATATGTATTTGCTTAATTGTATTAAGGTAACATATATGAGAATAAGTGAGTGCTCAAACACAGGCATGTGTGTGTGATTTGTGAGAGACAGAGGAAAAATGCTCTTTTGTTTGCCACCAGCTTCAGTTAGCTCTTGTAGTGGGATAAGTTTTCTGCTTGCTCCTTACTGCAACTTCCAAACTATTTATTCCACCAGCTACATAAAAAAGCTCCTCTTAAGTATGTGACATTAAATTTTAGCACCCACTACTCCCTTCTTTATTGCTGTCATCAACTACTCATCAGTCAGTAACCCTTATCCATTAATGTCTTTAGCATCTGGCTTACAGTCATCTTCTCTACCACTAACTTCTGTTAACATCATTGGTGGTCTTCACCACTATGGTGATAATATTATCCAATAGCCTGGACTGTTTTGTTCTTGCCATTTCAGCTCCAATGATCTTGTCCCTGTCTGCTCCCATTTCTGGTGTCTGAAGACATATACTACATCTTGTCCCATCTACAACTGCTCAGACTCTGAGATGTCTATTTCAAGTGCCCCAATCTGTATCAACCGTATTTTCCTAAGAACCACACTTTCTACATAAGTATGTTGTCCTCTTTCAGAAAACTATTTCAGATAACTGTCTCCCTCCTAAAAGTTTCAACATTTGCAGTGCCCACACTCGAAGGTAATCAATGACCTTAACAATTATTGCATAAATCCAATCACATGGGTATGATTTTATCTTCCCACCATAATATTCTGTTGTTGTTCAGTCACTAAGTCATATCCAACTCTTTGTGACCCCGTGAACTGCACCACATCAGGTTTCCCTGTCTTTCACTACCTCCCTAAGTTTGCTCAAACTCATGTCCATTGAATCAGAGATGCCATCCAACTAGCTCATCCTCTGTCACCCCTTTCCTTCTCTTGTTCTCAATCTTTCCCACCATCTGGGTCTTTTCCAATGTGTCAGCTCTTCACATTAAGTGGCCAAAATTTTGGAGATTCAGCTTTAGCACCAGTCCTTCCGATGAATATTCAGGGTTGATTTCCTTTAGGATTGACTGGTTTCATCTCCTTGCTGTCATAGGGACTCTCATGAGTTTTCTCCAGCACCATGACCTGCCTGCATCTGTGTTTATACTCTCATTTTTCTATCCTATTCAAATATACAGGCTTTCTCTTCTCTCTAACACCAGCAATTCTACTCTGCTTTAGTCAACCTATTCACAGGTAAAATGATCCATTATGTTTTTTTCCATTCTTTATTCAGTTCAGAACTGAATTCAGTTCAGAAGACTGCACACGCCAGGCTTCCCTGTCCATCACCAACTCCTGGAGCTTGCTCAAACTCATGTCCATCGAGTTGGTGATGCCATCCAACCATGTCATCCTCTGTTGTCCCCCATTCTGTATTATTTTCTATAATTTCCTTAAGACACAAAGTTTCATAGTCCTCCGCTGTCCATTTACAGAGCAGTCTCCCTTTGCTTCTTCCACTGACCTGGGTTGGTTACCCAGTAGAGTAACCCAGATCCTTACTCCTGAATCCTTGAATCTATGGGTGTTTTGCCTTGCCAGGTTACATGTGTAGCAACTATCTGTTTACTATTGTCTAAGCACAAAAGTGCTAGTGATACCACAAGTCCAGGGGGTAGTCTAGACTGCTGCTGCTGCTTAGTCACTCAGTCATACCTGATGCTGTACGACCCTATGAACTGTAGCCCACCAGGCTCCTCTGGTCATGGAATTTTCAAGTCAAGAGTACTGGAGTGGGCTGCTATGCCCTCCTCCAGGGGATCCTCCCAACCCAGGGGTCAAACCCGGGTGTCTTGAATTGCAGGCAGATTCTTTTTCACTGAGCTACCAGGGAAGCCCTGTAGGCTAGACTAGGTGAACCTAATTCACTTATTTTGCATTTCCATTCTGCAAAATACAGTGACTAATTTCTGCTTCTATAAAATGTCCCCTTTTATGAGGTTTCATTGATGGTTCAGTTCATGGGTTATTATTTTATATACATAATTCTATATTTTATTCAATCATTCATTGTTTTATAGGGGTGACTCCTTTCTGTTTCTCTCAGTGGCACAAAATTTTATCTCTTTAAGCCTAGATGCTATCTTTACTGACCAAATATTAGTACTTGTATCAACTTCCATTTATAAAGTGAATTTTCAAGCAAAAATGTAATATGTGTCTCCTATTAAGCCAACTGTCTTTGTCAGCAGCACTTGGACAAAAGTTTCAGCTACATTGTTAATTTTTTTCCTGTCATCCATTAACTTGTGAAGTTTTTGAAATCTATTTTTGTTCTCAGAGTATTTGCAGGTTTAAATAGAACTCTCCTCCAACTGGTGACACCCATATAGTGGTTTATTTAAACATCTAATGACTCCTAAAGAAGTGGGAAATTTTCACATTTTTAAGAATCTCACCCTAGTGGTTTTCCACCGAGCTTTGTATCTTCATTATTAGATACTTACAGTTAAAAATTAAATCTAGGAGTTCCCTTCCACTTAGCATGAGTCCTGGGAGGGAATTTTATTGAGACTATCATGATAACAACAAAGTAAATTTTATATAAACTTTAAACCCTTGTTTCTATTTTTCTGAAGGTGGCTGTATTTTCCTGCCTTTGACATGCATGCAGGCAGTACTTTTGTGAGGCACCCTGAACTCTGGCACACTTGAACCCAATTCAGGCTCTTCCATTCACTCGCTAATAGCACACTTGGCCTTCCTGATTACTTTTCTAATCTAAAAAGATTTTGCCCAGAAAAAGAAACCATAAACAACACAAGCAGACAACCTACAGAATGAGAGAAAATATTTGCAACCAACGAGGAACTAATCTCCCAAATATGCAAGTAGCTCATTCAGCTCAATACCAAAGTAAAAAAAAAAAAAAAAGACCCACCAAAAGCAATTCAATTGAAAACTGGGCAGGAAACCTAACTAAACCTTTCTCCAAAGAAGACATGCAGAAGGCCAAACACACATGAAAAGATGCTCAACATCACTAATTATTAGAGAAATGCAAATCCAAAGTGCAGAGAGTTATCTCCTCATCTGTCAGAATGGTTATCATCAAAAAGTGTATAAACAATAAATGCTGGAGAGGGTGTGGAGGAAAGAGAACCTTCTCACTCCGTTTGTCAGGATGTAAAATTGTAATAGCCACTATGGACACAGTATGGAGGTTCCTGAAAAACTAAAAATAGAACTACTATATGATGCTGCAATCCCATTCCTGGGCATGTATACAGAGAAGACGATAGCTCAAAAAGATACGAGCACCTCAGTGTTCATTGCAGCACTATTTATAATAACCAAGACATGCAGGCCACCTAAATTTGCAGCAACATGGATGGATTAGAGATTATACTAAATGAAGTAAATTAGACAAAGACAAATATCATATAACATAGTGAAATATTTTCTTAAAAAAGATACAAAGGAACTTATTTACAAAGCAGAAATAGAGTCACAGACATAGAAAATAAATTTATGATTACTAAAAGGGAAAGGGAGCAGGGGAGGGATAAATTAGGAGTTTGGGAAATGACAAGGACCTATTATATATCACAGGGGATTATACTCAATATTTTCAAATAGCCTACATGGGAAAATAACTTGAAGAAGAATATATCTATGTGTGTGTGTGTGTGTGTGTGTAACTGAATCACCTTGCTGTACCCCTGAAATTAATATAACATTGCAAATCAACTATTGTTTGATTTAAAATGATCATAATAGTAACATAATCTCACAAAATTGCGACATGTATCAGTCAAATAATGCATATGAAGTGCTCAGTACAGATTTAGAATAGGCTGCTTTAGTTATTGCTATCATCATTTAGAAAAATCTATGTTAAGAAAATTTTACTATACCTAATAAAATATCCATGCCCAAGCTTTATTTATCACTGTGCTATTTATAAAATTAAATAATAAATAAAATTCCAAATGAGAAACATTAGAAAGAAGGCTTCCTTAGTGTCTCAGTTGGTAAAGAAACCCTCCTGCCAATGCAGGAGACGTAAGAGACATGGGTTTGATCCCTGGGTCGGGAAGATGCCCTGGAGAAGGAAATGGCAACCCACTCCAGTACTCTTGCCTGGAGAATTCCATGGACAGAGTAGCCTGGTGGGATGTTGTCCATGCGATGGCAAAGACTTGGGCATGACTGGGTGACTAACTTTCACTTTTTTTTTTTTTTTTTTTCAGAAAGAAGAATATATTTGATGAGACACATGACAGCATTAAAATAATGCTCATATATACTTTGTTTTTTTTTTTTGTTTGTTTGCAATTTTTTTTTAATTTTATTTTATTTTTAAACTTTACATAACTGTATTAGTTTTGCCAAATATCAAAATGAATCCGCCACAGGTATACATGTGTTCCCCATCCTGAGCCCTCCTCCCTCCTCCCTCCCCATTCCATCCCTCTGGGTCGTCCCAGTGCACCAGCCCCAAGCATCCAGTATCGAGCATCGAACCTGGACTGGCAACTCGTTTCATACATGATATTTTACATGTTTCAATGCCATTCTCCCAAATCTTCCCACCCTCTCCCTCTCTCACAGAGTCCATAAGACTGTTCTCATATATACTTTGAAATCACTTGAAAATTTAATTTTGATTCAAAGTTGAGTAATTGAAACAGAAAATAAGATTTAATGTGGAGAATCCCATGGACAGAGGAACCTGGTGGGCTATAGTCAATAGGGTTGCAAAGAGTTGGACATGTCTGAAGTGAGTTAGCACACACACATATGATATTAGTGACATACAGATACATTATCCACCCATGTTATCATGGCTGATAGAAGTTATGATGTAAAGGTACATGGCCTGATTGTTGGCAGTGTTGGTAGAAGCAAACCTCTAGAGAGTGGTTGTCTGGATATTTTCATGTCACAACAATGGTACAGCCTATTTACATACTATGACCTATGACTGTATTCTCCCTTTCATCAGATTTTTATTTCAGGCATCTCCCCCAACCACCATCCCCAGAACACATGCTCTACTTGTAAGCTTTGAAGGCTTAGATTCTAATCAAAATGTTCTTGATATTCTCTGTAGAAAAAGGTACTGGGATCACTTTAAGACTGAGGTGGCCATACCTGGGAAAGCTAGAGAATCTTCAACTTAAAATGGCTTATAAGTTTGAATGCCAGAAAAGCTGCTGGAAGCATCACAGAGACACAGCAGGATGGAAGATGTGAGGATAATTTTATGAAAGTGTTGAATACCTCAAACTGCAGTTGTTAGTTACAGCATATTGCTTATAGTAGTGATATATGATGATATATAATTGCTGCTAATTGATTTCATAAATCTATTAATTTAAATGACTTTTTTTACTCTGTAAACTATATTGGTGCATTTGTGTTAATATAGTTTTATAGCTTATATACATGAATAATACATGGTTTTAATTTTAACCTTATTTTAGCACTAGGAAAATTATTTTTCTCCAGGGAATATAAAGAGTGATTCTTTATATTTGAAGAGCTCTTTATATTTAAAAATATTTTTATGTTTGTACCTTATTTGATACTTGAAGCACTAATTTAAATACCCAAGAAACTGAGGGTCAGAGAAGTTATGTAATGTACAAGAACACAACATCCAAGAAGACCTCAGATCAGAATACATAACAATTTCATTTCCTTGACCATGTATCATAGTTATTTTCATAAAACAAGTAGATGATTTAAAGTTCAAACCTTCGGGTACTTTTCAATCTGTTTCTGGAAGGTGGAAGGTGGGGAGTCTAGCGCCTCTTCTTGCTGATTGAATTTTGCATGTATTTTCTTTATTACATATTGTATAAAAAGGAAAGAATCCTTCAATGATTGCCATTCCTCCTGGCGAAAGTCCAATCCATGTTTAGCAGACATCTTTTTGATAACTATGCCATTTTGTTTTGATATTCCTTTCAGTTATATTTATATTCCTAATAGCCAAATTCGTCAACACCTGCAAATAAAGTCACCATCATCATCACTCACAATGTTATTTCCACCAAGTGCAAAATATAAAGGATGGCTTGGCTGGGACATATTGATCGTATTTCTTTGGAAAATCATGAAACTTCCTTTGAGATATACTGTTTGTCATAACTGTATTTTTAGTCAAGAATAATGAATAACTGATAAGATGAAATATGGTAGGACATAATTGGCAAATGGAGAACATTTTGCAGAAATCACTCAAAGTATTTTGAATTTCATTTCTAGTCATGGTTTATTTAACACTAGCTGAGTGTTCAGAGTCATGCACAAAAGATTGATGATCTTTTAAAGCAATTCCTAAGTGTAATATTATGTCTTAAAGAATTATGCCACTCTCTTTAAGGGTGCTGAGAAAGATGTCAGGAGGCATCAATAACAACTCAAGTATTACTAACCATCTGCGTTTTGTAAATCAAGTAGGCAGAGGGTTTCCCCATACAACCCATAAAGGAATTACATGATCCTGAAAGACATTTACAGGAGTATTTCTATAAGAATATAGTTTGTTACTGAAAGGTAATGAATTTGGAAATAACCCTAGATGTCCCAAGAAGAATCAAATAAAAATAATACAAGGATCTACTCAGGGGGGGAATTTCCATAAGCTTAGCTTTGGCATCAATGTTTCAGTTGGCATTTCCTGAAAATCATTTTTGTTCCTACTAGGGAAGTCAAAGATGTTCTGTCTACTGAGTGCTCTTCTACATAGTCCTCCTGTGTCCTTAAAAAAAAAAAAAGTGAGTGTCTACACACTCACATGTGTGCCTTCTACACATCTTTCTTATTTCTCTTTTCTTATTTTCTTTCTGTGCTTTATCTTACTTTCAAGTGGTGAGATATTTTGAAATTAGTACAGGCTTAGATTCAGAACACGTGCTTGTAGCTTCAGATCTGGTATCTATTAGCTTTGAAGCAATGAACAAGTGACTCAGCTTTTTCATCTATAAAATGAAAATAATGATAGTTTCTAGGAGTGATGCTTAGTAAATGATATAGAATAGATTCTCATTAAAAGTAATTTGTTATAAAGATTTTTAATCTTGTAAATAAGATTCCTTTTTAAAAATAGAAAAATATACAATTTTGACTTTATCTGGATGTTTTTGTATCATGAAAATGAGAATAAAATCGTCATTTTGAAACTCCATATGAGGTAGTGTTTGTAACCACATAGCTCTTAAGGATGGAAAGAGGCTATATTAATGTTAGTTGTTGATATCATTGTTACTAATACAACTGTGTTAATATCAGGAGGAACAATTGAATTGTCATCTCGCCCTCTTTCATCTGTTTCTAGAAAAAAAGCAAAGACGTTATGTTTTTCTCCCATGCATTGAAACCAAAATGGCGCCTCTCCATAATGAGGTGCACTTAAAGCCTCAACTCTATTCAGTTCAGTCGCTCAGTGGTGTTCGACTCTTTGCGACCCCATGAATCGCAGCACGCCAGGCCTCCCTGTCCATCACCAACTCGCGGAGTTTACTCAGACTCACGTCCATCAAATCAGTGATGCCATCCAGCCATCTCATCCTCTGTCGTCCCCTTCTCCTCCTGCCCCCAATCCCTCCCAGCATCAGAGTCTTTTCCAATGAGTCAACTCTTCGCATGAGGTGGCCAAAGTACTAGAGTTTCAGCTTTAGCATCATTCCTTCCAAAGAAATCCCAGGGCTGATCTCCTTCAGAATGGACTGGTTGGATCTCCTTGAAGTCCAAGGGACTCTCAAGAGTCTTCGCCAACACCACAGTTCAAAAGCAACAATTCTTCGGCACTCAGCTTTCTTCACAGTCCAACTCTCACATCCATACATGACCACAGGAAAAACCATAGCCTTGACTAGACGGACTTTTGTTGGCAAAGTAATGACTCTGCTTTTGAATATGCTCTCTAGGTTGGTCATAACTTTCCTTCCAAGGAGTAAGTGTCTTTTAATTTCATGGCTACAGTCACCCTCTGCAGTATTGTTAAGAGGAAGAAAAACCTTCATACAGAAGTCACTAGTCTTGGACAGTCTGCCCATTAGCTGCACTGACAAATACAGATTTAAATTACTTGGGTCATTCCTTTGAGAAATGACAAATTTAGTGGAATAATAAACCTAAAAATACACACACAAGTACACACACAGGTTATAGCTACATGTTAGAAGAGTTCATAGGAGGAAGAAAGAGATAAAACTTATTTATGAGGTTATGTTTGAACTGTGTAGTAAAGGTCAACTTGGTTGAGTCTTGTGGGAAATTAAGGGAAGAGAAGCAACATTTGTAAGAAAACTATGATGAAAGTGTTAAAGGGAGGTGATGGGAAGGAGGAGGAGAATTATATAGGATAATGAGAAGCTGCCTTTTGATTCAAATATTGTATACTGATGGGAAATGGAGTAAACCTAAACACTGGCAAGCTTTAGAAGATATAGAAGAGCTCATATGCAGAGTACATCATGAGAAACGCTGGACTGGAAGAAACAAAAGCTGGAATCAAGATTTCTGGGAGAAATATCAATAAGCTCAGATATGCGGATGACACAACCCTTATGGCAGAAAGTGAAGAGGAACTCAAAAGCCTCTTGATGAAAGTGAAAGTGGAGAGTGAAAAAGTTGGCTTAAAGCTTGATATTTGGCAAAACTAATACAATTATGTAAAGTTTAAAAATAAAATAAAATTAAAAAAAAAAAAAAAGCTCAACATTCAGAAAACGAAGATCATGGCATCTGGTCCCATCACTTCATGGGAAATAGATGGGGAAACAGTGGAAACAGTGTCAGACTTTATTTTTCTGGGCTCCAAAATCACTGCAGATGGTGACTGCAGCCATGAAATTAAAAGACGCTTACTCCTTGTAAGGAAAGTTATGTCCAACCTAGATAGCATATTCAAAAGCAGAGACATTACTTTGCCAACAAAAGTCCGTCTAGTCAAGGCTATGGTTTTTCCAGTGATCATGTATGGATGTGAGAGTTGGACTGTGAAGAAAGCTGAGTGCCAAAGAATTGTTGCTTTTGAACTGTGGTGTTGGTGAAGACTCTTGAGAGTCCCTTGGGCTGCCAGGAGATCCAACCAGTCCATTCTGAAGGAGATCAACCCTGGGATTTCTTTGGAAGGAATGATGCTAAAGCTGAAACTCCAGTACTTTGGCCACCTCATGCGAAGAGTTGACTCATTGGAAAAGACTCTGATGCTGGGAGGGATTGGTGGCAGAAGGAGAAGGGGATGACAGAGGATGAGATGCTTGGAGGGATTGGGGGCAAGAGGAGAAGGGGACAACAGAGGATGAGATGCTGGGAGGGATTGGGGGCAGGAGAAGGGGGGAGATGGCTGAGGATCTCCCCTCAGAGGGAGATGAGGCTGGCTGGATGAGATGAGGATGGCATCACTGACTCAATGGATGTGAGTCTGGGTGAACTCCTGGAGTTGGTGATGGACAGGGAGGCCTGGCGTGCTGCGATTCAGGGGGTCGCAAAGAGTCGGACATGACTGAGCGACTGAACTGAACCGAACTGAATATACATTTTAAACCCAGGGTAAATATTATGAGACCAGAAACCCCACTACTCAGCCTACACCCAGAGAAAACTGTAATTCAAAAAGATACATGCAACCTAATATTCATAGCAGCACTATTTACAATAGCCAGGACATGAAAGCAGCCTAAATGTCCATCAACAGATGAATGGATTAAAGAATGTGTGGTACATATATCCGGTGGAATATTACTCAGCCCTAAAAAGGAATGGATTTGGATCATTTGTGGAGATGTGGATGGATCTGGAAACTGTCATACAGAGTGAAGTATGTCAGAAAGAAAAAGGTCAAATACTGCATATTAATGCATGTATGTGGAATCTAGAAAAATGATATGTGATCTTATTTGCAAAGCAGAAATAGAAGATACAGATGTAGAGAACAAATTGTCACCAAGGCAGAGGGGAGGGAGGTGGGATGAATTGGGAAATAAGAATTGATGTATATACACTATTGATACTATGTAAAAAATAGACAACTAATGAGAATCTATTGCATAGCTTAGGGAACTGTGCTCAGAGCTCTGTGGTGACCTAAATGGGAAGGAAATCTAAAACAGAAGGGGTATATGTCTACATACAACTGATTCACTTTGCTGAACAGCAGAAGCTAGCACAAAATTGTGAAGCAACTATGAGCCAATAAAAAATTAATTAAAAAAAGTGATGTATACCAAATGATTCCTTTTCACATATGTGTACACTGCTGATTGAGTAATAAATCTCTTCATCTCACCTTAATTGGGGAGCTCAAGGACACCCACCCACTCATTTTCTTCCCCAGCATTCATCTATAAGATCCCTCTTCTTTCTCTGTTTCCACAGACCTTCCCACCCCAGCTACCTGGCTTCTATCTATCCTGTCTACTAAGATGCCTCTAGCCATCTAACCACCTCTACAGATAGGCTCAGGGATCTGCAATGCCTTTTCAGTTTCTCTAGAGAGATTCCCCTGTCTATCCACTTCTGATTGCCTGATCTACCCCTGAAACTCCACTGTAACCAATGCTGTATCTTTGGTAATGTGCTGGTTTGTTGCAGGCTGGTTTTCCCAAATAAATATGAATCATTTGATGAAACAGTTCACTTTTTTTGCTCCTTTTTTGTAAGTCCACTTTAATTCCCTTTGTTATCAAGAGACAGTTACGAAGTATAATACTGCTTGCATTGAACTCCAGAAAGTGTTCTGGAAGTGAAATTAGTATTAAAATGCTCTATTCTCTTAAGGTCTAATGCATTCATATGACAGTATCCTGTAAATAGGCTAATGTATATGCTTAGTCACTCAGTCATGTCCAACTCTTTGCGACCTCATGGACAGGGCCTGCCAGGTTCCTCTGTCCATGGGATTTTCCAGGCAATAGTACTGGAGTGGGTTGCCATTTCCTTCTCAAAGGGATCTTCCTGACCCAGGAATCGAACCCAGATCTCCTGTATTGCAGGCAGACTTTTTACCATCTGACAAGCCAGGGAATGTTACTATATTTTTTAGTATTACATTTATTTATTTATTAAGTACATATTTATTGAGAAGTCAGAGTATATGAAAAATAGCCTGAAGTATCAGTAGACTTAAATTCTTGCCATAGTTCTTCCTCTAAGTAGATATATGACCTTAGAAAATCACTTAAAATATCTAGACCTGAGTTTCCTATGAATTGAGTCATTCACTGCATGCTCCCTACAATAACTTTCAGCTCTAGCTCATTGGTTTCAGCTCCAGATATAATACACCTTGTGCTAAGGAAAACAAAGTGTTCTTGTAACCATCAGAAGAAAGAAAACCTGCTGAAATTTGGAGGAACCTAATAATTTTGCCTTCCTGCCCACCAGATTATAGACCAACCGACATATAGGAACTGGGTAAACATTAAAACACATAATCCACTTTATTTCTTATATTTAACTGTTGGAAGCCTGACCTTGAAGTCAAAATCAGTTCAGTTCAGTCGCTCAGTCGTGTCCGACTCCTTGCGACCCCATGAATCACAGCAAGCCAGGCCTCCCTGTCCATAACCAACTCCAGGAGTTCACTCAGACTCATGTCCATCGAGTCAGTGATGCCATCCAGCCATCTCATCCTCTGTAGTCCCCTACTCCTCCTGCCCCCAGTCCCTCCCAGCATCAGAATCTTTTCCAATGAGTCAACTCTTCGCATGAGGTGGCCAAAGTACTGGAGTTTCAGCTTTAGCATCATTCCTTCCAAAGAAATCCCAGGGCTGATCTCCTTCAGGATGGACTGGTTGGATCTCCTTGCAGTCCAAGGGACTCTCAAGAGTCTTCTCCAACACCACATTTCAAAAGCATCAATTCTTCAGCACTCAGCCTTCTTCACAGTCCAACTCTCACATCTATACATGACCACTGGAAAAACCATAGCCTTGACTAGATGGACCTTTTTTGGCAAAGTATTATCTCTGAAGTCAGAATAAGGATTCTCAATTCCTCTTCTAGGAACTGAGCCCTGTTACAGATGGACATTCAAGAAAACAGTAGGTTGCTTCCATGTCCTGGCTATTATAAACAGTGCTGCGATGAACACTGGGGTACACGTGTCTCTTTCAATTCTGGTTTCCTCGGTGTGTATGGGCAGCAGTGGGATTGCTGGATCATAAGGCAGTTCTATTTCCAGTTTTTTAAGGAATCTCCACAGTCTTCTCCATAGTGGCTGTACTAGTTTACATTCCCACCAACAGTGTAAGAGGGTTCCCTTTTCTCCACACCAGAGGGTGGGATGATTTGGGAGAATGGCATTGAAACATGCATAATATCATATATGAAACAAGTCGCCAGTCCAGGTTCGATGCACGATACTGGATGCTTGGGGCTGGTGCACTGGGATGACCTAGAGGGATGTACAGGGAGGGAGGAGGGAAGAGGGTTCAGGATGGGGAACACATGTATACCTGTGGCGGATTCATGTTTATATATGGCAAAACCAATACAATATTGTAAAGTTAAAAAATAAAATAAAATTAAAAAAAAAAAGAGGACAGTAGGAACCTTATACGTCACAGCAGGAGACTGGGAAACGTGTTCAGCTTGTGGATAGATTCCTTTAAAGAAAGACAAAAGGCACAATGTGCTCTAATTTTAAAATGTTTTCATCACTCTCAGAAGAAATGCAATGCTTATTAGCCTTTACCTCTCAAACCCACCTTTCACGTATATCCACAGTCCTAGCTAAATCACTTTCTATCTTTGAAGATTTGCCTATTATTGACATTTCATAAAATGGAACAATACAGTAAGTGGTCTTTTTAAAATTAAATACATTTGATGTGTAAGGCAATGGCACCCCACTCCAGTACTTTTGCCTAGAAAATCCCATGGACAGAGGAGCCTGGTGGGCTGCAGTCCATGGGGTCACAAAGAATTGGACATGACTGAGCGACTTCACTTTCACTTTTCACTTTCATGCATTGGAGAAGGAAAGGACAACCCACTCCAGTGTTCTTGCCTGGAGAATCCCAGGGATGGGGGAGCCTGGTGGGCTGCCGTCTATGGGGTCGCACAGAGTTGGACACGACTGAAGCGACTTAGCAGCAGTAGCAACTGTAAACTTAAGATGTAAAATGTGTTATTTTGATGCATTGACATATTACACTATTTTTGCCATTGTCATGAAAAACTATGGAGTGCTTTATGAATTTGCATGTTATCATTTTGTGGGGACCATGTTAGTTTTCTCTGTATTGTTTCAATTTTTAGTATATGTGCTGCCAAAGCAAGTACAATATGTGGCCTTTTGTGTGTGGCTTCTTCCATATATGATAATGTTTTTAAGATTTATCCACACTGTAGCATGTGTCAATATTTCTTTTTGTTGCTGAGTAGTATTCCATTGTGTGGGAAAAACAAACACATTTTGTTTATTTGTTCACCAGTTGATGTACATTTGGATTGTATTGGAAAAAAGAAAGACAAAGGGCATAACATGCATTATCAACTTTCATCAGTAATCAACAAATACCAATAGCTAACAAATATCTAGCTTTCACACATGCTAGTACCATCTTCCAGGCTTCAGAGAGTAGTGAGTGATGAGTGGCAAGAAGGGAGGAATAATCTGTTCCAACATTTCCTGGGGAGGTGGAAGAATTGAGGAGACTTTCTATTTCTAGTCTAGTCAGGGAACACCCTCCACTAACACCATCACCATCACTAACACACACACACACACACACACACACACACACACACACACATCTGTTTTACACAATGCATGTGATAAAGTTGGTTTTAACAGAAGTGATCAAAAGTATGTTGTTCCTTAGGTCCTAGAATCAAATGATACCATTGAGAGATAGGAGTTGCAGATATGTATTTACCATTAGGAGCATTTATCTTCCTGGCCTCATATTCACCATATAAAATATTTATTACTAAAAAAAGAAAAAACTCTAGCAGGCTCAAAATATATTCACTAAGTCAGTTTGGAAACTGTACTTTTTCTTGTATAAATGTTGACTGAGCAGATTCAAAGGCACAAAAATAAGATATTAAAATAATAAATCCTTCAATGCCATTCCTTGTCTCTAAAGAAATAAGTAAATGAAAAGAACAAAAGTATAGTTTCTTTTCTCCTCTGGACACCTTTATGCATTTTTTCATATGCTGCTCCTTTGGCCCAAAATGTTCTTCCATAATTTGTGTCCCATTAAGTCCTAAAAGCTAAATTAGCCTTCCCAACCTCCTTACTTATTGAGAAGCTTCAATCTATCACAGTATCAACTAGGATACCCTGATCTCTGAACTAATTCTGAAGTAAGCTCTCTCTGCCTCGCTGTTGTTGTGGCTCCTGTAATTCTCTATTTAAGGACTTGTCAAGTAGCATTCTAATTTTGCTTTATTTGTCTCTCAAGTCATTAGTCTGTGCTTTGCTTAAGATCAGAGATAGATGACATGCATAAAATATACCCCCAAAATCTTTGTCCAATGAATAAATAAAGATGTTTTGAAAAAAATATTCTACAAATGAAGTTAACTAGTTTGGCTTTATGGACAATTTTCTAAATACAAATGTATTAAGTTAGGAATTCTTGAGAAGAAAAATACGAGACAAGGAGTTGAATGCAAGTGGTTTTTTTGTGATGTGATGCCAGAAATCATGGAAGGAGGGGGGTGGGAAAGTAAGATAAGAAAGGCAAGAAAAGTCAATAAAAGTTCTGCTAATTAACTGGTTACCATCGTGTGTCACAGGATCTCAGTCTTGCTAGAGACCTCTGGAAAACTGCAAAGGACACACCTTAAGATTCTCCTACCCAAGAAACAAGGGAACTGATGTTGTTAAACACTCAACTTCTGTTAATAATGAGTTGAATGTTGCTTCTACATACTTAATTCATTGGTACTTTCAGTCTATTCCAGTGGCCAGATAAAGTCTATGGGGGAAAAAAAACAAAACAAAACAGTTTTTCTTAATATGATGTGACCAAATCAGTAATACACAGAAACATTTGATGCAAAAGGAATGAATATAATGTCTCAACAATATGCTCAGGGATGACCAACCCATATCCAGAAAATACACCAATTCTTGTAAGGATGAGATGCCAGTCCTATTCAAGTGATAGAGTTCTTATGTAATTTGTCTCTAAGTGGCTAATTTGTCTTATAATTATATATTACCATAGCAAGGGCTTGATTTCTAACTTTACTAATGATAGATTTAACATTAGCAGGATAATCATTATAGCCTTGGTCAAGGAAGCCTGTAATATTGCAGCCATGTATATTAGTAGCTCAGCTGTGTCCATGTCTTTGCAACCCCATGGCTGTGAATGACCACCATTCCTACCATCATGGATGCTCACTCTCTGGGTAGATTGCTCTCTGGGATGAGCAATAAGGGCAGGTGGCTGCACTCTAACTGTATGAGCTCATCCTGTTTATCTGGTTGGTTAGCGTTTCTGCTGAGATGAATACTCTTTCTAGTGGGCATCGCTTGAGATAAAATATTTACACCTTTTGGTCTCACAGGTCTATCCCCTAGTGTCTTCCTGACAATTTTCTTATTTTGTTATCCTCAATTTCCAGTCTTTTTCAGGCTAAGTCATTTATCACTGGTCAAGTATCTCTGTGTGTATTCTTATCTCTAATCACTTCCCCACCAAGTTGAAGAACAGATGTACTGCCAAGGATCTGCCCACTGGGGAGGAATGGCCATCACCACTGTATTTCATATATATAATATATACATGATTGGGATTGTACTTCAAAAATTGTATATTTTCTGTTCATACCAACATATGGAGTAGACCCATTAATGAACCAGTTTCAGGATATTCTTCTAGGCAGCCAGTACCTGGGAACCCTCCATAGGGTCAAATGATGAGCCGAGGAGAGGATTGGCCATGAGAGTCAGTGATATAAATATATAGTACACCCATTTGCACAAATTATTTGTACTCTCCTGCCATACTCATGCCCAGCTCACACAGTACCACTTCCATAATATGATGGATTAATGCTATACTCTCTTGAAAATAATTAGCTCATAAGGGACTCACTGTAGAGTATAAAGGATATTTTATGTGAACTCACATATGAACATACACATTGCATACTCACTAGATGTCTCATGGTCTATTATAGACTTTCTATTAAGGTACAGTGGCTTGTTGTATTTGCCATGAAAAACCAAATAGTGCTCTGGTACAAAGAACACTGCCTGTCTTCAGAAGTTTTACAGAGTGTCAATATTGTGGATTACCACAGATAACACATAAATACCTTCAGTTTCTTGAATGCATCCAAACTGAACCATTTCCTGAACTTACTAGAGAAGGCTCTATTGTTCGAGTCACACTCAAAACTGACTTCTTAATGAATGTCTAAGAACTGATTCTGAGTTATATTACTAAAATGGTTCATGGTATTAATATCTTTAAAACTCAAAATGACCATCCAAGCACTGTCCCAGTTTCTTAGTCCTAGAAAGTACAGAGCAAATACCCTGAAATTGAGTTTATAAGAAATGCCTCAGTTTTACCCAATTTCTCAAACCTCTAAAAACTTCACAGATATGTCAGTTAACCAAAACTTTTTAGGGTTTAACATTCCCTTGATACGTAGGTACCTTTCCAGTATTTCCAGAGTGCTTGACATTTCACAATCTCCAGGTCAAATTAATATGATACAGTTGGTGTAGTACAGAGGTATAAAAACTACAGCTTCCAAGCCAAACGCAGCCTGTCATCTGCTTTCATTTATAAAGTTTTATCAGGACACCATCATACTCATTTATTTACATAATGTCTATGACTGCTCAATGGAAGATTTTAGGAGTTGTGACAAAGATCGCATGGTCTATGTGTGTGCTTAGTCACTCAGTCATGTCCAACTCTTTGCAACCCAATGGACTGCCCCTGCCAGGCTCCTCTGTCCATGGGATTCTCCAGACAAGAATACTGGAGTGGGTTGCTACACCCTCCTCCAGGGAATCTTCCCAACCTAGGGATCAAACCCAGGTCTCCTGCATTGCAGGTGGATTCTATACTGTCTGAACCACCAAGCAAACATGATCGGCAAAGCCTCAAAAATTTCCTATTTGACTTTTTACAGTAACAGTTTGCTGAGAATAGTTTTGTGCAAGGCAATGTGTCTAGATGATCAAGGTCCCATTGACCTACAGAGCAAGAGATTAACATAACCCTGAGGCAAGGCTGTTAAGGTGTACTGCTGTCTTTCCAAGTGACTGCTAACAACAGCTGATTTGCCTTCCTGATAGGTATTGAAACAAATAGTTTCCCCAAATCAGTAACTTGTTTTATAGTTTCTAAGGTTATATATTTCCATATGGTGATTTCTTTTAGAAAAGGTATATTTCCAAACACAGAAACCATCACTACCACTTTATTTATGAAAGCTTGCCATCATCTGTCAAAATCCATCTTTTTTTTTTTAACTCATACATCCCATATCAGTGAATTAAGCAGGATATAATGAAGCCCACCACTGCTACATCATTTAAGTTTTTGAAGATGGCATTATCTGTGCAACTTCATCTAGGATGCACCAGCACTTTTGACTTTCTGTAAATGAGGGATGCAGACAGTTTTACAAGCTTCTATTTGGACTTTTATAGCATAATAGCTCTTCATCCACAGATGAAGGAACACGATGATGGTTCTGCCAGCTGCTAAATATATCCATGTGGATTGTGCTATGAGGCTGAGGAAATGACCCAATCATTTCAGAAACTGAGATGGCACATATTTGGGTCAAAAGTCTGTATATCCACACTCTAAAAGAAGTAATGAGGTTGTCTTCATTTCTATTTTACCAGTGGTAATTCAGATCCTGTATCCAATGGCCTTATCAACATCCAGATAATTTTTCCTCAATTAAAAAAATATGTTTAGTTTCTTTTGCTGTGCAATAGCTTTTAATTCGGTCCCACTTGCTTCCCTGGTGGCTCAGATGGTAAAACTTCTGCCTACAATGTGGGAGACCTGGGTTCAATCCCTGGGTCAGGAAGATTCCCTGGAGAAGGAAATGGCAACCCATTCCTGTAAAATCCCATGGATGGAGAAGCCTGGTGGGTTACAGTCCATGGGGCCACAAAGAGTTGGACACAACTTAGCGACTTCACTTTCACTTTTTTGTTTATTTTTGCTTTTATTTCCATTACTGTGAAAGGTGGGTCATATAAGATCTTGCTATGATTTACATCAAAGAGTGTTCTGCCTATATTTTCCTCTAAGGGTTTTATAGTTTCTGGTCTTACATTTAGGTCATTAATCCATTTTGATTTTATTTTTGTGCATGGTGTTAGGAAGTGTTCTAATTTAATTCTTTTACACAGAGCTGTCCAGTTTTCCCAGCATCATTTATTGAAGAGACTATCTACTCTGTTGTATATTCTTGCCTCCTTTGTCAAAGATAGGTATGTGGGTTTATCTCTGGGCTTTCTATCTTGTTCCATTAGAACAATATATTTCTTTTTTTGTGCCAATACCATACTGTCTTGATGGCTGTAACTTTGTAGTATAGTCTAAATTCAGACCTGTTAATTCCCCCAGCTCCATTTTTTCTCCTCAAGGTTACTTTGGCTATTTAGGGTCTTTTGTGCTTCCATACAAATTATGAATTTTTTGTTCTAGTTTTGTGAAAAATATCATTGGTAGTTTGATAGTGATTGAATTGAATCTACCTATTACTTTGAATGGTATAGTCATTTTCACAATATTGATTTTTCCAATCCAGGAACACAGAATATCTTTCAATATGTTTGTGTCATCCTTGATTTCATTCATCAATGTCTTAAAGTTTTCTGCATATAGGTCTTTTGTCTCTTTAGGTAGGCTTATTCCTAGTGAAAAGACAACCCTCAGAATGGGAGAAAATAATAGGAAATGAAAAAATTGACAAAGCATTAACCTCCAAAGTATACAAACAGCTCATTCAGCTCAATACCCGAAAAAAAAAAAAAAAAAAAAACTCAATCAAAAAGTGGGCAGATTGCTGAAACAGATATTACTCCAAAAAAGACATACAGATGGCTAATAAACTCATGAAAAGATGCTCAACATAGCTCATTACTAGAGAAATACAAATCAAAACTACAATGAGGTATCATCTAACACCAGTCAGAGTGGCCATCATCAAACGTAATTACAAAGAATAAATGCTGGAGAGGATGTGGAGAAAAGGGAAACCTCTTGCACTGCTGGTGGGAATGCAGATTGATACAGCCACTATGTATGGAGATTCCTTAAAAAATTAGGAATTAAACTACCATACGACCCAGCAATCCCACTACTAGGAACATACCCTGAGACAACCATAATTGAAAGAGACACATGCACCCCAGTGTTCATCACAGAACTATTTACAGCAGCTGGGACAGGGAAGCAATCTAGATGTCCATTGGCAAATGAATGAATAAAGTTGTGGTACATGTACACAATGGAATATTACTCAGCCATAAAAAAGGAACATATTTGAGTCACTCTAATGTGGTGAATGAACCTAGAGCCTATCACACAGAGTGAAGTAAGTCAGAAAGAGAAAGACAAATATCATATATTAATTCATGTATATGGAATATAGAAAGCTGGAACTGATGAACCTATCTGCAGTGCAGTGATGAGATGCAGATATAGAAAACAGACTTGTGAACACAGTAGCAGAAGGAGAGGGTGGGATCAACTGAGAGAGCAGCATTGAAACATATGCATTACAATATGTAAAATTAAATAGCTAGGAGAAATTTGCTTCATGATGCAGGGAGCTCAAACCCAGTGTTCTGTGACAATCTAGAGGGGTGGGATGGGATGGGAGGTAGGATGGAGGTTAAAGAGTGAGGGGATATGCATATTCAAAAGCAGAGACATTACTTTGCCAACAAAGGTTCGTCTAGTCTAGGCTATGGTTTTTCCAGTGATCATGTATGGATGTGAGAGTTGGACTGTGAAGAAGGCTGAGTGCCAAAGAATTGATGCTTTTGAACTGTGGTGTTGGAGAAGACTCTTGAGAGTCCCTTGGACTGCAAGGAGATCCAACCAGTCCATTCTGAAGGAGATCAGCCCTGGGATTTCTTTGGAAGGAATGATGCTAAAGCTGAAACTCCAGTACTTTGGCCACCTCATGCGAAGAGGTGACTCATTGGAAAAGACTCTGATGCTGGGAGGGATTGGAGGCAGGAGGAGAAGGGGATGACAGAGGATGAGATGGCTGGATGGTATCACTGACTCAATGGACGTGAGTCTGGGTGAACTCTGGGAGTTGGTGATGGACAGGGAGGCCTGGCTTGCTGAGATTCATGGGGTCACAAAGAGTCGGACACGACTGAGCAACTGAACTGAACTGATGGCTGATTCATGCTGATATGTGGCAGAAACCAAAAAAATATTGTAAAGCTGTTATCCTCTAATTAAAAATAAATAAAAAAACTTACTTTTATAGGCTGCTGTTTTGAGAAGAAGTATCTACTGTGTCTTGAACAGATATGATCTTTCACTCAGTAGATTCTAGAGTTCAACAACTGGTTTATGTTTGGAAACTGGGTAAGGAAGAGTGATTTTCCATTGTAGTAGCTGACACATGCTTTCCTTGTACATTAAAAAAATTTGTAACCTTTTTTTGTTGAATTCAGTTCCGTGCAGTTACTCAGTCGTGTCCGTCTCTTTGCGACCCCATGAACTGTAGCACACCAGGCCCCCCTGTCCATCACCAACTCCCGGAGTTCACCCAAATGCATGTCCATTGAGTCGGTGATGCCATCCAACCATCTCATCCTCTGTCGTCCCCATCTCCTCCTGCCCTCAATCCCTCCCAGCATCAGGGTGTTTTCCAATGAGTCAACTCTTTGCATGAGGTGGCCAAAGTACTGGAATTTCAGCTTTAGCATCATTCCTTCCAAAGAACACCCAGGACTGATCTCCTTTAGAATGGACTGGTTGGATCTCCTTGCAATCCAAGGGACTCTCAAGAGTCTTCTCCAACACCACAGTTCAAAAGCATCAATTCTTTGGTGCCCAGCTTCCTTCACAGTCCAACTCTCACATCCATACATGATCACTGGAAAAACCATAGCCTTGACTAGACGGACCTTTGTTAGCAAAGTAATATCTCTGCTTTCTAATATGGTGTCTAGGTTGGTCATAACTTTCCTTCCAAGGAGTAAGTGTCTTTTAATTTCATGGCTGCAATTATTACCTCTAATAATTTGTATCCACTTTACCTCTATGAGCCTCAACTATTCTGAAATCTTCCATTCCTATCTGCTAAAGCTATTCTGTCATCTCTCCTTCATTTCTTTGTAGACCATCATTGTTTCTCTGCCTCAAGGACCAATTTCAGAAGTATACTAGGTATCCTTGTAGGAGTAGTAAATCCTAAAACAGTGAAGAGTGCCCTCATACAAATAAACTATCTTCCATCAAACATACATTGTGCTGGACCCTCCGTATCTATCCTGAGGCATGCTCTACTGGTCTCTGATTGTGTCCCTCTTAAACTCCTTCATTCTGACCATGTTAACATTAACTATTGACTGAGAACAATGAAAGGAGGAGCAGATCTTGAGAAGGTTAATTATCCTGTTGGCTAACATTAACCTTGGGTAAAGTCCTTGCATGGTCTTTATGCAATGAGAGACGATTCTCTTTTTTTATTAAAAGGCAATTTTTCAGCATAGAAGGTTTAAGGAAATTTTGGGATTCAAACACACCTGCCCAATATTCCCATCCTGGATTTCAGCGTTCTATTCTTCTCTTATCACAGACCTAAATTTATTACAGAAGACTTGCTGGGTCTGTGAATTCAGCCTTCAACCTAACTCTGAAACCCTTATAATCAAGTCTCAGGTCTGATACTTAGCAAAGTCTATCCTCCAGGTGAAGTTAACAGTCTTTTTAAAACTTTCCATTAAGGCTTATTTGCTCTTCCAGTGTTCCCTTGTTTAATAGTTGCCTAAACTAAGACAAGCATTTTCTCTTTCAGAGCTCTAGGGCACTTGTTAACAGCCAGAATTCTTAAATTTCCCATTGTTCCATAACCCAGTATATATTCTCACACCTATATATATTCCATCACCATCCACCATGGTTGACAGTTCTATTAACCTGACTTACCACCCACTATGGTGTCTTGTTGCCATTTGGCCATTTAGCAATGTAACCCTGGGTCTTGGTTTCTACTGAAAATAATTCTATTCTTGGCTCCAATTATCATAGCTTGTGTTTCCCTTGAAAAAAAATCTTGATAAAAGGCTCTGAGTGAAACAGTCTATTTTCAATGGGGTCACAGGCTGAACCAGTAGGAAATGGGAAAGTGAAGCAGGAAATACAAGGTTCTCAATACAGTGTATACTAATGAACAGTTATGAGGTCAACTGGGGCTCAGTCCTACTGAAGACCTCTGGAAGACTGCATGAAAATGTTTCAGAGTTAGACACTTGTTTTGTGGCAAATATCGAGCTGAATGTAAATAAAACAGGAAATATAATGCCCAATCGTTCAGGGAATATTCTGGGACTTAGAGTTAAATAAGGATAACTGAAATGTGAGTCCATGAATAAAGGATTAAAATACTCACAAACGCTGTTACAGAGATAAGATCTAAGGAGAAAATATATTTAAAAATCACTTAAATATCAAAAAGTATATGACATTAAAAAACACCCACGGATCATATAAAAGTTTCTTTTTTTTGATGAAAAATATCAGTTTCCTACTTTACACTTCCCCATTGCTAATCTTACTGTCCAGGTTCATCTGCTGTTAACAATTTATGTATCTAGCTCTTAAGGTAGTTATTACATAACTCTACAATGTCTTTACAAATATTGCTTTCAGTTCAGTTCAGTCTTTCAGTCATGTCCGACTCTTTGCGACTGCATGGACTGCAGCACGCCAGGCTTCTCTGTCCATTACCAACTCCCAGACTTTACTGAGATTCATGTCCATTGAGCCAGGGATGCCCTCCAACCATCACATTCCTTGTCGTTCCCTTCGCTTTCTGCCTTCAATCATTCCCAGCATCAGGGTCTTTTCAAATGAGTCAGTTCTTCACATCAAAAGGTCAAAGTATTGGAGTTTCAGCTTCAACATCAGTCCTTGCAATGAATATTCAGGACTGATTTGCTTTAGGATGGACTGGTTGGATCTTCTTGTAGTCCAAGAGACTCTCAAAAGTCTTCTCCAATGCCACAGTTCAAAAGCATCAATTATTCGGCACTCAGTTTTCTTTATAGTCCAACTCTTACATCCATACATGACTACTGGAAAAACCATAGCTTCAACTAAGCATACATTTTTTGGCAAAGTAATGTCTTTGTTTTTCAGTATGGTGTCTAGGTTGGTCATAACTTTTCTTCCAAGGAGCAAGTGTCTTTTAATTTCATGGCTGTAGTCACTATCTGCAGTGATTTTGGAGCCCCAGAAAATAAAGTCTGTCACTGTTTCCATTGTTTCCCCATCTATTTCCCATGAAGTGATGGGACCAGATGCCATGATCTTAGTTTTCTGAACGTTGAGTTTTAAGCCAACTTTTTCACTCTCCTCTTTCACTTTCATGAAGAGGCTCTTTAGTTCTTATTTGCTTTCTGCCATAAGGGTGGTGTCAATCTGCATATCTGAAGTTATTGATATTTCTCCCTGCAATCTTGATTCCAGCTTGTGCTTCATCCAGTGCAGCATTTCTTATGATGTACTCTGCATAGAAGTTAAATCAGCAGGGTGACAATATACAGTCTCAAAGTACTCCTTTCCCTATTTAGAACCAGTCTGTTGTTCCATGTCCAATTGTAACTATGGCTTCCTGACCTGCAGAAATAGATGTTTTTCCTGAAATCACTAGCTTTTTTGATGATCCAGCGGATGTTGGCAATTTGACTTTTGGTTCGTCTGCCTTTTCTAAATGCAGCTTAAACATATGGAAGTTCATGGTTTACATACTGTCGAAGCCTGGGTTGCAGTTTTTGAGCATTACTTACTAGCACATGAGATGATTGTGTGGTAGTTTGAGCATTCTTTGCCATTACTTTCTTTGGGATTGGAATGAAAACTGACCTTTTCCAGTTCTGTGGCCATTGCTGAGTTTTCCAAATTTGCTGACACATTGAATGCAGCACTTTAACAGCATTATCTTTTAGGATTTGAAATAGCTCAACTTGAATTCCATCACCTCCACTAGTTTTGTTTGTAACTATGCTTCCGAAGGCCCACTTGACTTCACATTCCAGGATGTCTGGCTCTAGGTGAGGGATCACACCATGGTGGTTATCTGGGTCATGATCTTTTTTGCTATAGTAGTTCTGTGTATTCTTGACACTTCTTCTTAATATTTTCTGCTTCTGTTGCTGCTGCTAAGTTGCTTCAGTTGTGTCTGACTCTGTACAACTCCATAGACAGCAGCCCACCAGGCTCTGCCGTCCCTGGGATTCTCCAGGCAAGAACACTGGAGTGGGTTGCCATTTCCTTCTCCAATGCGTGAAAGTGAAAGTGAAAGTGAAGTTGCTCAGTCGTGTCCGACTCTTAGCGACCCCATGGACTGTAGCCCACCAGGCTCCTCCATCCATGGGATTTTCCAGGCAGGAGTACTGGAGTGGGGTGCCATTCTGCTTCTGTTAGGTCCATACAACTTCTGTTCTTTATTGTGCCCATCTTTGCATGAAATATTGCTTTAGTAAGAGCAATTTGTGTTCCATCCTCCCACGTCTATTCCCCCAATTAATCTTCCTCTCAATTGTTAACAGTAAAATTACTGTTTTCTTCTGTTTAAGTGCCTTTGTGATCATATATATATATATATATCATATGTATATCATATATATATATATATTTGATAATGCATTTTAAACAACATTTCTTGGGATGAGGATATTAGTGTCCCTACCCTTGCCTTGGGCTTTCCAGGTAGTGCTAGTGGTAAAGAACCTACCTGCAAAAGCAGGAGAAATAAGAAACATGGGTTTGTCCCCTGGGTTGAGAAGATCTCCTGGAGAAAAGAATGGCAACCCACTCCAGTATTCTTGCCTGGAGAATCCCATGGACAGAGGAGCCTGGTGGGCTACAGTCTGTAGGGCCACATAGTCAGACAGGACTGAAGCGTTTTACCACACATGCACACAACCTTCCTTTAGAAAAGAGGTTCAATTTTACATTTTCAATGGCACAATTTGACTTCCAGTATTTAAAAATGTGTATATTGACAAACCAGCTTCCCATTCTATGCAACACCAAGTGAATTAATGGGAAACAACAACAACACAATAGTAATAATAACAAACCAAAGATAGAAAATTGATTTCATACCTAGCAAATGTTCTCAGGCAACTGAGAGATATTTCTTTCAATATTTTTGTTGACTTTGCACCTTCTCTTGTTGATTTTTATGTGTTTAATGTGTATCCTGAAATACCTTTTTTTGGAAGGTGGTTTTAACTATGCAGATTTATTCTAACCTTTTAGACATAATTCTTAATTTCAGAAACCGATTTTGCATTACAGTGTCAATAATAAGCATATTTTAGATACACATTCATAGGCCTGAAGCAGAGCTGTCAATACAGGATAAATGAGGACATTGGAAAAATGAGATTATCTCAGGGACTAGGTTCTGCACACAAGATTCAGGTTTCCAGTACTTCATTGAATGAGCACCTATTTCAAGCTATCTCTGCTAAGTGCTGACACTAGATTAGGGAATGATGCATGCATTTCCCTGTTGGCTCAGATGGTAAAGCATCTGCCTGCAATGTGGGAGACCTGGTTTAATCGCTGGGTCAGGAAGATACCTGGAGAAGGAAATGGCAACCCACACCAGTACTCTTTCCTGGAAAATCCCATGGATGGAGGAGTCTGGTAGTCCATGGGGTCACAAAGAGTCAGAAACAACTGAGTGACTTCACTATCTTAAAAGATAAAGTTCTGTAAATATCAAATGGGATAACCAGAGCAAAGAGGTAGAGAGGAAACGTCCCAGTGAACCCAGAGGTGGAGACCTCATACTTTCTGGTAGACCAGGAGGTTTTCTGGAAGCAGAGGTGCTTTTTGTTGAAATATAAAAGAGGAGTGGGGTTTTTAAGGAGAATTGTCATGGCTTATGTTGGAAGAAACAACATTCTGCAAAGAGATTGCTAATTTTGTCCTACTACTGAGATAGAGTATTGTAAGTTCAAAAACATTATGAATAATTTTGTGTATCTAGAGTTATAGCAAGGAGACAGACAAAGAAAATACAGACATATGGGCATGGATAAGCCCTAATGCAGCTTTGTTTACAAAGCAATCAGTGGGCAATATTATTCAGTGATTGAAAACCCCTGATCTACACTGTTGAGGGCAAAGGTTTTCTGTCCAACTTGAGTTAGCTGTAGCTAGCAGGGACCAGACTGGGAATGATTCTGAATGGGAATGTTTTAGGTCCTTCTTTGGCATTAATGAGTGAACATTGATAGCTACAACCTTGTAGGCAGATGCTTTACTGTTTGAGCCCCCAGGGACATGTGTCTGGCTTCCCCGATAGCTCAGTTGGTAAAGAATCCACCTGCAATGCAGGAGACCCCCATTCAATTCCTGGGTTGGAAAGATCTCCTGGAGAAGGCAAAAGCTGCCCACTCCAGTATTCTGGCCTGGAGAATTCCATGGGCTATAGAGTCCATGGGAACACAAAGAGTCAGATGCGACTGAGCGACCTTTTTTCACCCATTCCTTTTCCTAAAGTCATGAATAGATTAAGAGGCTAAAGTAGCGGCAGATAAATCCATTGAAAGTAAAAAGTGAATTCACTCAGTCGTGTCTAACTCTCTGTGATTCTATGGACTGTAGTCTGTCAGGCGCCTCCTTCCATGGGATTTCCCATGCGAGAATACTGGAGTGGATTTCATTTCCTTCTCTAGGGGATCTTTTGGACCTGGGGATCAAACCCAAATTCACTAAGAACAGTGCCATAGAGGAAGGCTGAGTTTGAAGGTGGAAAATAAAAAATTTGATTTTGAGTATGTTGACCTAAAGATGTACAAATTTCATCCAAATGGGAATTCCTAATATATAGATTGTCAGATAAAGTATAGGATTTCTACATAAATTTGAATTTTAAATGAACACTAAATAATTTTAATATAAATATGCACAAAATGTTTCACGGAACAAGCTAAACTAAAAAAGTTGTTTTTTTTTTTTTTTTTTTTTCCCATCAAAAATTTCATTTCGCTGGACACAATACAGATTTTCATTTGATAAATGTGGTAAACTCACAAGTATAGTTGACATGGTCCTTCCCTGGTGGCTCATTGACAAAGAACCCATCTGTCTGTGCAGGAGATGCAGGTTCAACCCCTGTGTCAGAAAGATCCCCTGGAGAAGGATGACAACCCACTCTAATATTCTTACTTGGGAAATACCATAGACAGAGAAGCCTGGTAGGCTACAGTCCATGGGGTTGCCAAAGGGTCAGACACAACTTAACAACTAAGCAACAACAATAGTTGATGTAGTTTGTAACTAGGAGAGAGAGACATGGATACGAAATATAAACTTTGTAATGACTTGTATGTAGCTGATGCTGTAAATTCTGTTACTAACCAGCTTTCTGACCCTAGCCAAGATAACTTCACCTCACATTTGTATAATGTGGAGATTCTATTAGCTGATTTTCTTTAACCTTTTATGTTTTAAGATAATATGTAATTCTGAGTACACTTTCTTGAATATATCTACTTATGATTTTTGTACTATTATCTGCCACAAATAACATTTATTGTGATTTGATGGAGTTAGCTGCCATGTTCAATTTTTAGGGAAGAGCAAATTATCCTTTTCATGCAAGTGTTTCTCTGGCACTGCTTTTTCCACCATTTGATAAAAATAATAGCCAGCCGTCCTGATATAGAAATGTTTATTTCTGTAGTATCACTTTCTCTTATTTATTCAATTTTGTCACAGTATGCCATATTTGGATCATAAATTTTGATTTATACTCAAGTCACACTGAGGGATATTGATTCACTTGAACATGCTTGATGCATTCCATTTCTGAATGCTAGAGTTGCCTACCAAACAGCAAAATTATTTCTCTCTATTTTTATTCTCAAGTGAATATAATATTTGAGAAAACATCACATATGATTCCCATATAGGTTTTAGGTCTTATTCTAAAAGGCTGGTTTACAGAAGCTAATAAATTTTTCCATATGCCAGCATAATGATGTTAGTGTCCCTGTCCTCCACAATTTTAAGAATAATCACAAAATAAATTTTATTAGATTTTGACAATTTAATAGTACGGATAACTACAACCAGCTACATTATAAATAATTCAATACTGTTATCACAATCACTACAGGTATTGAAACAGTTAAAAGGTTGTTGTTAAACCATAAAAAGATGCTGAGATTCTTGGCCTCTGGAGGAGACAAATTCAATCTGGGGCCAGAGACAAGGTTTGATTGCTCAGAGCTTTTGTGTAATAAAGTTTTATTAAATATAAAGGAGATAGAAAAAGCTTCTGATAGAGACATCAGAAGGAGCCAGAAAGAGTGCCCCCACCCTTTTCTTTTAGGAGTTATGTATCTAAGGGAAAGGGGCATTGTCCCTAAATTGTTGAGCCAACATATTCTCCTAATACTCATATTGAGGGTCTCTGATCCAGGAGCCCCAAGTAATAGTTGGAGGAGGTTGTGGCACTGATAGGAGCCTGGACAAAAATTTGTAACTTAAATGCTTTCAGATGGTTAGAAACAAACTCCTTTTTACAGTTACAGATGTAAGGCAAAATAGTTATTATACCAAGTTAAAACATAATCAAAATTAAAAGTCACAGTATGTCCATAGTTAAGGTACAATATGTTATAGCAGTCCATCTTATGATTGTTAGACAGCATCACAGGGTTGAAGAAAGTCCTTTCCTTGAAAAGGAGAAACCTGCCATGGGAAGTGTTCAATTGATGAGGAGGGGAGTGCTCCGCAGATCCAGCAATTAGACTCATTGTGGAATGCAATGTAGGAATGAGTGCAGGACAGGAAGGCGCTGTCTTGAGGGTCAACCAACAGACTCAGGACTTTTGGAGTCAACAGAAGCAAGCCCACCTAAATTCCCAGGCCCATCTCGGTTCCTAGCTCAAACAGTGGCTTGTTTGACTCAAAGACTGGGTCAGGAGTTAACCCCTGGGTAATGTCTGTTGAAAAGCTAAAAGGTGAGTCACGTAGTTAATTTTAACTATGTGACTTCAGGATCTATGACAATATCTGTGCATAAAAACAGTTTGTCATAGAGATAGTCCCTTCTTCTTAGGGACAGTTTGAACCCTCATTAAAGCTGCGGGTAAAACTTTAAACCAACTGTCTTGTGTTTCCTAGTTAGCTTACACGGATGTCTTTTATTAATATCATTAGCCTTTTCAACTTTTTCTGAAGATTGGGGTCTCCAGGAATAGTGTGAGTGATATTCTAATCTTAGAGCTTTTAATACCCCCTTGAGTTACAGCATCTTTAAAGATGGAGCCATGGTCACTCTGAACTTTAGAGTTTAAGATCCCACTTAACATTATGAGAATGCAGTACAGTAAGATTTTGCCCATTCATTAACCTCAGGCTTTAGTGAATACTGCTTTTGATGGGAAAATAGGTGAGGGTCTTTGAGCTTGATAATGACAGGAACAGTGTTTTGTGCTTGCTAGACCCACAGTTTTCCCATCAGTTCACACTTTATAACTTACATTTTGTTCAGTTAAAAGAGCAGGTTCCCCACATTTATGAAAACAGAGGCCTGGACCTTGTTCAGCATATCCCTCCCCAGAAGAGGTGAGGGAGACTGGCATGATTGGAAACTCGAGAAAATAGCACAGAGTCCCAGTTGCAGCTTAAAGTATGACTGAAATAATAGCATTTGGCTTGTCCAGACAGCCCCACTGCAGTAGTGAATGGGAAGGAAAGCGGTGTCCAAAAAAAAATTGACTGATTGGCCCTCCACAGTTATCAATACCAGGGATTCCTCAGGTGTTATTAGGATAGGTCTTGGTTAGGGACCCCTGGGCACCTTCAGTCCCGAATGTCTTGGGAGTCCGACCCCTGGGGCCTACACCTCAGTGGGCAGTCTTCTACAATATGATCATTTGCAGACTGGACATGGAGTTGGGGGCACCTTAGATGCCTGAGGGCAATCCTGCTTGAGATGCCCCTCCTTTCCACAGTAATAGCAAGCCTATCCTTTTTTACCTGAGTCCTTCTGGGCATTTTTCTCAGGCTGTTTCAAGGCAGATTTAACAGCCTTCGTTGGGCCTTTGGTCCTTTGTCTGGTTCTTTTTTTCTCCTCATATTCTTTACCATAATACACCATCTGAGCCAGCTCTAACAGTTTTTCAAAGACTGATTTGGTCCAAACTCCTGTTTTTGTAATGTACAGCAAATATCTGGAGCCAACTGAGTGATAAATCTACCTTTAAAGATCATTTCTCCCTCTGAACTTTCAGGATCAACATCAGTAAACTTGTGGACAGCCTCCCGTAGTCTATCTTGGGATTTACCAGGAGTTTCCTTCTCTCCCTGTTCCATGTCAGCCAGCTGAGCATATTTTAAAGTCTTAGCGGCACTCACTTGAGTCTTTCAAGAATACACTTGACAAAGTGTCTCTGTTATAGGGACTGATTGGCTTCCAGTAGGGAGGGGAGCTACTTCATGCTCACTCTTTCTCCTTGTCTCACATTCAAGCCATTCATCTCCAAAAGCAGTAGTTTTCCCCAAAATTCAAGCTCCCGAATCAGGAGTCAGCGTCTGTCCCAAGACATACATTATTTCTTTTCAAGTAAGCTCATAAAGTGAAGGTAGCCCCATAAAGGCTTCTATGTATTTTTTGGATCCTCTTGATAGTCTCAACCGCAATTGGTACTGTTTGAATTTCTACCAAGACTGAGGCAACCCCTCCTGGAAGGGTGCCCTGACTCTCAACCCGTTCAGTTGGGAACCCCAGATACAGGGGCAAAGTAAGAGGACAGGAGGGAGCTGAAGGTTTCACAGCCAAATCTGTACCCTTAGGACACAAGTCTGGCATGTCTCACAGAGAGATAAAGAGCACCACTTATGTCACTTCTACCCATTTCCCTTGTTTTCTACAGAACTGGTCTAGTTGTAAAACAGTAATAATTGAGGCCTTTCAACTGGCCAGCATTCCCTGCCTTCCAAAGGATACTGTGGCCATTCAGTATCACAGAGTGATATCTTTTTAAATTCTGGGGATCAAACTTGTCCCAGTTTTTAAAAATACATTTTAAAGAAGTGGTTCTGGAACTGTTAGCTCCCATCTATGAGAGAGAGAGATAAGGAGAAGGAAATGGCAACCCACTCCAGTATTCTTTCCTGGAGAGTCCCAGGGACAGAGGAGCCTGGTGGGCTGCTGTCTATGGGATTGCATGGAATCAGACATGACTGGGGCAACTGAGCAGCAGCAGCATAAGAGAGAAAAAAGGAGCATCTACAGCTGTGTCTTCTTTCCACTGGAGGCATCCCTCCTTGCTTTAGATGGGGGTGTAGGCAGACTTTCCACCAAAGCTTTCTTTCCCTGGTCGGACTTAGTCTGTCCCTTACTGACGCAGGCTCTATACTCATCCTTCCCAGTTCTATCATGGAGGCACCAGGGGTAGACCTGATGGCATCACAGATTGATTTTCAGTTCCTTAACACCAAGACATTTGTTTGATTTGCCCTTTTCCTCTGATGCCACCTGGGGTGGAGCAGAGTAGCTTGCCCAGAATGTTTCCCAAGCTAGGACCACTAGGGGAAGCAGCCATCTTACATGTGCCCATGCACACTCCTGTGTACAGTCCTGACCACAGTAGAAGTGTTGAGTCATTGCCACATCAGTATATGTGATACTGAAAGTGTCAGCCAGTGAGAAAAGAGTGATTTATGTCCTCAAGCTATCAGGACCAAGCCTTCCAGCTTATTTCCACAGATTCCACAAAAGAATATGTAAGGAGTTGAGACAAAACCCACCAGAGAGCTCCTCTGGTCCACTAAGAGCTAACACTACCAAAGGAAGAAGCCCACTGCACTTCCAATCTGACCAGATCCTGGAACTCCTGATCTGTGTCTCCAAAAATCTCATGATCACCAGCAGTACTTTTATCCACATAGATAGGCGGCATAGCCATGACAAAGACTCACTTTCAGGTCGCTGGCCCCTGAGGCAGGCAGCCAAGAGAGTGACCTCTAGCCTGAGAGACATTCCTGGAGCTAGAGCTCCGCCTCACTCCCAAACACGCTCTTGTAAATTTCGGCTCCTAACAAGGATAGGTGCTTCCATACTTGGTGTCTAAGTAAAAGTACATAGTAACAGCATGGATCACAATTCCCTTGGAAGTCTATAATTCGACAGATTAGGTTAGTAGTTCTAATTCCCCATGCAATTATGAAGTGGTCAGAGACCGGGAAAAAGATGACCGAGAAAGAAAAGTTCAGTCCACACGCTTTGCCAATCTTTGGCCACTCCCCTTGCAGGGATGTTGGGTATCTCTTGGTACTGGCAAGTCGGTATAAATCCCTGACAAGACTCCCCTTTTTGGGGCTGCCTTTAGTCGATGTGAAGCACTGCAATCAGGGCTCATTGCTTACTTTGCTCACGGCGTGTCATTCATTCACAGAAGCATACCGGAGAGTTAGCAAAGTAAAGCAGAAAATGTGTATACTGAGAAAGCAGAGAGTCTAGAGCTGTGAGTGTTCTTACCTTGTCCTGAAGATTCCAGACGAACCTCCGAGATGATACCTTATAGTTAACGGCATCAGATTCGTGACCTCCAAAGAAGAAGATTTAGCTTCAAGATCAGGGATCAGGCTTGATCACTCAGGAGCTTTTGTATAGCAGAGTTTTCTTAAAGTGAAAAGGGACACAGAAATCTTCTGAAATACACATCAGAAGGGGGACTGAGAATGCCCCTTGTTAGTCTTCAGCTGGATGTTTTCTGTCTATTAGAAAACTATTAATCAGATAAGAAAGACGCCTCAAGGCTGACCGAGTTTCACCAGGCCCCTCTCCCACAATATGCATTTTTGAGATAGGGTGGAATGAGGTGTGTCATCCACCAGCCACAAAACAATTGATATGAATACTGGTTTGTTGAGCTATTATCAGCCCAAGATTTGAGAAAAGAAAACAAATTTAGTCTTCAATTCATTTCAGTTGCTCAGTCGTGTCTGACTCTTTGTGACCCCATGAATCCCAGCACGCCAGGCCTCCATGTCCATCACCAACTCCTGGAGTCTACTCAAACTCATGTCCATCGAGTCGGTGATGCCATCCAGCCATCTCATCCTCTGGCATCCCCTTCTCCTCCTGCCCTCAATCCCTCCCAGCATCAAGGTCTTTTCCAACAAGTCAACTCTTTGCATGAGGTGGCCAAAGTATTGAAGTTTCAGCTTTAGCATCAGTCCTTCGAAAGAAAACCCAGGACTGATCGCCTTTAGGATGGACTGGTTGGAACTCCTTGCAGTCCAAGGGACTCTCAAGAGCCTTCTCCAACACCACAGTTCAAAACCATCAATTCTTCGGCGCTCAGCCTTCTTCACAGTCCAACTCTCACATCCATACATGACCACTGGAAAAACCATAGCCTTGACTAGACAGACTTTTGTTGGCAAAGTAATGTCTCTGCTTTTGAATATGCTGTCTAGGTTGGTCATAACTTTCCTTCCAAGGAGTAAGCGTCTTTTAATTTCATGGCTGCAATCACCATCTGCTGTGATTTGAGAGCCCCAAAAAATAAAGTCTGACACTGTTTCCACTGTTTCCCCATCTATTTGCCATGAAGTGATGGGACCAGATGCCATGATCTTAGTTTTCTGAATGTTGAGCTTTAAGCCAACTTTTTCTCTCTCCTCTTTCACTTTCATCAAGAAGCTTTTTAGTTTTTCTTCACTTTCTGCCATAAGGATGGTGTCATCTGCATATCTGAGGTTATTGATATTTCTCCCGGCAATCTTGATTCCAGCTTGTGCTTCTTCCAGCCCAGTGTTTCTCATGGTGTACTCTGCATATAAGTTAAATAAGCAGGGTGACAATATACAGCCTTGATGTACTCCTTTTCCTATTTGGAACCAGTCTGTTGTTCCATGTCCAGTTCTAACTGTTGCTTCCTGACCTGCATACAGGTTTCTCAAGAGGCAGGTCAGGTGGTCTGGTATTCCCATCTCTTTCAGAATTTTCCACAGTTTATTGTGATCCACACAGTCAAAGGCTTTGGCATAGTCAATAAAGCAGAAATAGATATTTTTCTGGAACTCTCTTGCTTTTTCGATTATCCAGCAGATGTTGGCAATTTGATCTCTGGTTGCTCTGCCTTTTTTAGTCTTAGGTGGAACCATTTTGAAGAAAGGCAATTCCAAACATATAAGTAGTTTCATTAACATAGCTTAAGAAAAACATTTCCATAAGAAAAACGCATTGGTTAGCTCCAGGCTTGAATAAAGGTAAGTTCAGGTGGAATCAGGTGTCATCATGACAGCACAGAATTTTAAGAGACACTTGCAGCCTATTTCCTTTGCTTGGAGACCCCTGGCTTTCCTGCCTGTTACCCCCTCACGGTGGGTACAACTAAATGATTTACCAAAGGTAGTTCCCCCTGTGGATAACGGAGCTAAATTTGAACACAGGGTTTCTTGCCTCAGTTTTATTCTCTCCCCATTGTACCATGCTATCCCTCTTGATTTCATAGACTTTCTTCACAAATGATGAGTCATTTTTAAGGATATTACACGAGGGTGTTATATAAACAACACTGCATGTGTGCTCAGTCACTCAGTCTTGTCTAACTCTTTTTGCTATCCCCTGGACTGCGGCCCTCCAGGCTCCTCTGTCCATGGAATTTTCCAGTCAAGTATACTGGAGTGGGATGCCATTTCCTCCTCCCTGGGGTCTTCTTGACTCAGGGGTCAAACCGATGGCTCCTACATCTCTTGCATTAGCAGGTGGATTCTTTACCACAGAGCCACCTGGGAAGCCCATAAAGAACACTGGAGAAATCCTAAATAGATTTTAAAAAGAGAAAGGTCAAATCCTCCCCTCCACCAACTGAGCTATAGCTGAAGGACTTCAAATAGTATTAAGAAGGCAGATTCCCTCCTATTTGGCTCAGATGGCAAAGTGTCTGCCAGCAATGCAGGAGACCCAGGTTTGATCCCTGGGCCGGGAAGATCCCCTGGAGAAGGAAATAGCAACCCACTCCAGTATTCTTGCCTGGAAAATTCCGTGGACAGAGGAGCCTTGTAGGCTACAGTCCATAGGGTTGCAAAGAGTCGGACACTACTGAGGGACTTCACTTCATGTCACTGCCCTCCTATTACCACAGAAATTAAATAACAACAACAAAGGGACAGGAGGTCGCACTGAAAGGTGCTGAATACGGCTGTCATCTTGGTAGTGGTGATGGTATCACTGTGTACACATACATCCAAGTGTAATCAAATTGCACACATAAAATATGTGCAGTTGTTTGTATATTAATTAAAATTCAATACTATCGTTATAAAATAAGGAGAAAAATAAATAGAAAGGACAAATTTCTAACTTTAAGGAGTTAGAATAGATAATCTAAAGACTTCAAAGTTCAGGAATGGATACAAACGATACTTAAACGGTATTTAAAATGAAGTATCATTTATAACACTGAGTCCTTTTATGTTCGTGATGAATCAGTATGCATCCAGAAGTGGGCGATTACATTTTCAAGAGGTTTAGAAACTAGCTATGGAAATAACACTTGAAGGAGTTTTAGACATTTACTTTGGAGAAGAGGTAATGCTGAATGTCATGCAGAGAGAAATCCATTCTTTGTGATATCCAGAGGGTCCAGGATTAATGGAAAGGAAAAGGATGGGTAAGCAGAGAGAAGGAAGAGGAGGAACAGAATGGCAAATTCATAGTTAGTAAGCTTCTCCTGTGCACCAAGGAATTTACACATGCAAATCTCTAAGCTTCTGGTAATTTGCTCAGAAGTTCTGAGTTGAGAATTTGATAGACCGTCTACATTATGCAGTACGCATCTACCTTCTAATCAACATTGTATTTAAAAATCTCAAGAAATTATGCTCCAAATAGTCCTAGACCTCAGTATAAGTACCGAACTAGTAAATGTATACTTTCTGTTTTTCCATCTTACTAAACACTTGATCTTATGACGTTGGAAGATAAAGGATGAGGTCAGCATGTGTTAGATTTTACTGTCCATCTTTTCTTCCCTTTTCATCTGATACAAGTCTCTCCAATCTTCCTTGGTAATCCTTCTTTCCTTGAGTTGTAACCTGTGTGGGTTCAGTGGTTCAGACTTCTCACTGTTCTACGGGCACCAGTACTTTTAGGAAATGAATTCTGTTTGCACATCCTTATGGCAGTGACATCATATGGGTCACAAGAATGCTTTTGCTTTCCAGTTTGTGGCAATAAGTATCAAACTGAAGGCTTCCTTCCTTCCTTTCCTTCTTTCGCTTCCTTTCTCTTTTCTTATTTTTAAAATTTATTCCTGGGGAAAGAGGGAAGAGGAAGCATGCTGTTTAAGGGAAATTTGATACTAGTATGTAAATAAGTTTTAGAGATCTAATGCATAGGATAGTAATTATGGATAACAGAAGTGCATTATAAACATCAAACTTATTTATTAAGAGATTAGATATTAATTGCTGCCACTACAAACAACATTGTTTACTGGATTCAGTGCTGTGAAGACATGAGCCAAGAGCTGCTGGAGACCTCATATAGCAGAACTATGAAATTAATTATGTAATTATTTCAAACATTTATTAATATCTTAAAGGAAATCAGACCTTGAAGCAGAAAAATATAATGTCAATGATTCAACTGCCTTTCAGCTGTTGTGTGTAGGAAAGAGATAACCCAGGACCACACTTGAATTTTGTAGACAGCCAAAGCTTATCTTAAATGATGTTGGTTTGGAGATGTTTTCCATCTTTTACAATTAGTCAACATAAGGGATTTTCTTCTACATGGACACTCTTCAACTACGTCCTTTCTTGTCACTCCTTTTGTTTCCCAAACCCTGGGATCCATCAACTCTAACATGCAAGTTATTGCAACTCTCTGTCGTGAATGGTTATAAATATATCTCCAGATGCAGGTTTTTCTGATTCCATAAGTAAGTGATATCATAGAGTACTCATCATTTTCTGACTTGGCTCATTTAGCCTGTCTTCCAGGTCCTTCCATAATGTAACATGTGGCAGGATTTTCTCCTTTCTTGTGGCTGAATGAGAATCCACATTTTTATCCATTCATCCCTTGATGGATACTTAGATTGCTTCCATTTTATTTGGTTATTGTGAATAACAATGTAATGAGTATAGATATATCTTCTATGTCCTGTTTTCATTTCCTTTGGGTGTATACCCAGAAATGGGATTGCTGGATCACATTGCTGTTCTGAAAACAAACAGCAAAATGGTGGTTACCAGGAGCTGCTGAATGAAGGAAAAGAAGAGAGATTATTTAAGGGCACAAATGCGCAACTAGTAGATAGGTCCTGGAGATATAACACACAGTATAATGATTATAGACACTAGCACTGTATTATAAGAATCAAGCTTAAGAGACTAAATATAATTTTTCTCACCACAAAGAAAGAAATGATAATTATGTGGCATGATAGTGAAAGTTGATCAGTTGTGTCTGACTCTTTGCAACCCTATGGACTATACAGTCCATGGAATTCTCCAGGCCAGGATACTGGAGTGGGTAGCCTTTCCCTTCTTCAGGGGATCTTCCCAACCCAGGGAACTGAACCCAGGTCTCCTGTATTGCAGGCAGATTCTTTACCATCTGAGCCACAAGGGAAGCCCAACATGATAGAAGTGTTAGTTAATGCTACAATGACAATTATATTCCAGTATATAAATATATCAAATTAACCCATTGTAGACCTAAAACTTGCAAAATGTTATGCATAAAATATATTTCAATAAAATAAAAGTAATCGGGGATTGTGGGGAAAAAATAATTTTGCTACATTTAACACATAATGGCAAATAGCAATATGAAGGCAGAATTGACTGTGGACTCTCAAATAGTTAAATGCTAGTGGGCAAGGGAATTTCATGTCCATCCCAAGGCATGCTGGATAAAAATAAAGGAAAATGACAAAACCTACATCCTCTCTAAGGAGGTGAAGGTTGAGGATCCCTGACAGTGATTTGCTTTTATGCAGCAAAATTCTTAGACTAAAGTAGAAGGAAAGAGATTTTTAACAAATGCAAAAGCTCTAAGGCAGGAGAGGGCATAATTCTTAGGAGCAAAGCAAGATGGTTAAGGTGGCTAAAATGCAGGTAATGATGGGGTTGTCATACGGGTATTGGCCAAAGAGAAAAATAAGGGCCAATCTTATTTATTATGGAACCTTTCTTTATCCTAAAAGAAATAAGTTGTATGGGTTGAATTGTAGCCCCTCAAAATTCATATGTTTAAGTTCTAAACCCTAGTACCTTGGAGTATAACTGTATTTGGAGATATGCCTTTAAAAAGATGGAAAAGTTAAACAAGTTCATTAGGATGAGGCTCTAATCCAATTTGATCAGTGTCCTTATAAAAAGAGAAAGAGATTCCAGAAATGCCTTTGAATAAGAAGAGACAGAAACACCAGAGGATGGTCATATAAGGACTAAGTACAGAGAAGATAGTTGACCATAAGCTAAGGAGAGAGTCCTGGAACAGATCCTTCTCTCATAGACCCTGGAGGAAACCAACTCTGCCAACATCTTGATCTTGGACTTCCAGCTTCCATTACCATGTAAAAATAAATTTCTGCTTGTTAAGCTAAAAGATCTCTCTTTCTCATCTATCTATATCTGTAGACAAAAATTGGTGTAGATAGAACATAGGTTCATATCTGAGTTTTGCTGCTTACTTAGTGTAATATGTGTTTATCAGTTCAGTTCAGTTCAGTCATTCAGTCATGTCTAACTCTTTGTGACCCCAGGGACTGCAGCATGCCAGGCCTCCCTGACCATCACCAACTCCTGGAGTTTACTCAAACTCATGTCCATTGAGTCAGAGATGCCATCCAACCATCTCATTCTCTGTCATCCCCTTCTCCCACCTTCAATGTTTCCCAGAATCAGGGTCTTTTCAAATGGGTCAGTTTTTCGCATCAGGTGGCCAAAGTATTGGAGTTTTAGCTTCAACATCAGTCCTTCCAGTGAATATTCAGGGCTGACTTCCTTTAGGAATATTTGTTTATGTTGCTCCAGAAATATTTTTTATATAAGCAGGACTAACACAATGCACAATGACTGGTATGTAAGGCATAGTCAATATCATTCATTTGATTAATTATTGTAATCAATAAGTTGACATTCAGAAAGTAATTTCCACTGTTCTCTAGTTATGGTATTTTTATTATAGCAAAACATAGGAATCCTTGGTCCCCTCAGCAGTTTCCAATGACTGAAAAATGCACTGGTGAAATGACCAATCAAGAATGGAAAAAACTGATTAGGGTCAAGGCATTAGAAATATTCTCAGAAATTAGCCAGTCCTCCTCAGTATTGCCATATATTCCATATTTCCCAGAAGCACTGTGGTTTAAAATTATTGTCTAAAAGTAATTATAGATGAACCCCCTTTTACTTTCAAGGATGTATGAGTTTGCATAATAAATGATATGAGACACTAGTCCTATTGTCTGTTGTAGAACAAACAAAGCTCTTCCCTAGTATGGCCACATGATGGGGGTTCAGGAAAGCATTATATGCCTTAGTCCATCGCTGAACAACTCACACCCTAGAAAGTTCACAGCCTTGTAATCCTCCTCCCTGGCAACCAATTATTCTCCAGAGCCATCAAAGCAAACACATACTGATTCCATTTTTACTTTTCCTTGTCTTGAAGTAGAATTCCTGTGAATATTTGGAGACCACTATATATTCTGCTTTAGTCTTCTCATTTGCACAATATTTTCCTAATGACATTATTATTATTATTATTTTTTTTTTTGTAATTTATCATTTCCAGATTTCTCATGATGGTGAGCACACTCCCATGGATGAACTCTAAATCACCAATGATACCTCAGAATCTGAGTATCTCTGTTCTCTTCCAATATACATTTCACATCTCTCTCTCTCTCTTTTTTTATTGTTCAAATTGTCTTTCTCCTTTTATTCTTCTTTCATTTCTGAAGAAGAGATAGCCGACTTTCCTGTTCCTGCCCTTCCAGACTGTTTGTTCTTAAACTTTGCCGCTGCTGTCACTTCCTATCTCTGCCCCTTCCTTTGCTTACACTTTCAATCACTGTTGCTATCTTCTGATTACTCTCTTCCCTTTGTCTTTTCCCTGTATTACCAACCGTGTATGCCGGGAGCCAGCATATTGCATATTGAGTGAGGATCTGGAATAGCTCAACTAGAATTCTATCACTGCCGGGGGCCAGCGTGAGGCACTCCGCCCATGGCAAAGGTCATGAGGAAGGAGGCTCGGCATACGCAAAGGCGGGATCGAGCCTCAGGAGTCCCCCTGGAAATTCTCGAGCATCTATCCCCAAAACCAGAGTCTGCCTACTTTCTGCTTTGTGCTTTCACCTACACCTCTGACTTTACGGGGGGCTGTCCCCCACTACCTCTCTCTGAAAAAAGAGTTAGCTTACAGCTCCAGTTAATAATTCCTGGGTGTGACAGTGTTTCAACCCACAAACTCCTTTGAAAGTCCTCTAGCCTGCCTGAATAGGTTTTTCCGGCAACATGTGATTGTTCAGAGCCTCCCAACTGTGAGAGGCAGGAGATGTTCCAAACTGTCTAAACACAGATTCCTTTGAATAGTTAAAAGATTGATTAGAAATTGTATTGGTGAAGGGTTTTTCACTTCTTGGGCCAATATTTGCTGCTAAGTCTCCATACTCCTTACCTACTCTGTCCTTGGCAGTGTATTGATTGATATAATGGGTGTATAGAAATGTAAGTAGTAGCCTCAATGTTTGTAACCTTGGACCCTTGAGTTAATTCTTTTCTTGATTGAGCCCACCTCACCTTTGCCCTATAGGAATGCAACTTTATCCAGTGCTTTTTGGAGGCTGGCGCCTGACTTTAGAATAATCACCTTTAGAGAAAAATAAGGTTCTTAAAATGTTAACAGGCCTCCTGTCCAGAAGATGATGTAAATCACCTAAACTTTTACATATGATAAGTTTGCATATGATAAGCTTCGATAAGGATCAGGAACTGCTGTCCTTGCATGACTCCACCCCTTCCCCCATTATCCTCTATGCACAACTTAAGGTATAAAACTACTTTGGAAAATAAAGTATGCCCCTTTTAGTTCACCGAAATTTGGTCTCCCCATGTCGTTCTTTCTTTCACCTTCTAGCTGAACTTTTCCTCTGAGGCAGGGAAGCTCGTCAAGCCTACTAATTTTGCCTGGGCTTCTAAGATCTGACCGGGGAGGCCTTAGTGTCTCCTCTCCTTCGGGAGAACGGGACGCCTGCGGCCTTTGTAGGTGACATTAATTTCCTGCTTTGGAATTTTTTCAGCCTCTTTTCTTCACTGAATTTCTTTGCTGAGCTATCCTTATTTCACCACTCTTTATATCCTTAATAAACGTTTAATTAAGCAGTTGTTTTCTGATCTCACCAATGCCATCCCCACTTCGAATTCCCTGGATCCACTGGGGCTGGACCCCGGCACGTGTATCACTAAGCAAGGGCCTGTTATTAATGTACTACCACTCTTCCCCTTTGTCACTGAATTACTGCCAGCTGTGAGCAATATGAGTAGCAAGGTCAGGCAGTCAAACACTAAAGTAAAAATGTCAAATCTAAGAATAACAAAACCTGCTTTTATCCACATTCTGTTTCCATTTTCCTGCAGATCACACTGTATTTTAAAGTTGTATGAAATAATATTACAGATTTTCTCGTTATCATCACACCTGGCATTCAGTAGAGCTGATCCCTGAAAAAAAAAAAAAAAAATAATGAGGTTTTGGTGAGAGTCTAAGTGTGAAATTAACCCAAATAGAAAAGGTTTATATTCTCAAAAAGCCTGCAAGAATAAGGAGCATTAAATTGCAAAGACAGGATTGACCTGCCACATAGATAGATTTTGTTTGGATGCAGAGTGAGTAAATATAGAGATAGAGGTGTTGAAATGCAGTAGTTTTTGCACTTAAAGAGTCCCTCATTAAATCTGTGATCAATTAAATAGGCTTTCTGAATTTCTCATTGAGATGTAGAATTTAAAACTACATATGAATCTCCATAGAGGTCTATTTACTAGATTTTATAAAGAACTATTGCATATTTAGTGTTCAATATGTCATTGGCACTGTGTTAGACATTTTCACACATTTTTAAAAACTTTCTATTTTAAAATAATTTCAGTCATATGAAAAAGTTGTGAAAACAGTACAAAAAAAAATTCCCATATACCAGAGGTTCTTAACTGGCAGAGATTTTATGTCTCCTTCCCTTAGTATGTTTGGCAATGTCTGGATAAATTTTTGGTTATCACAGTTAAGAGGGTGTTGCTACTGACATCTAGTGGGTTGAGGCCTAGGATGCTGCTAATCATCCTACAATGCACAGGGTAGCACCCTGTAACAAAGATAACTCCAGTCCCAAATATTGATAGCTCTGAGTTGGGAAACCCTGCCATTTGCCATTCATCCACATTCCTCAAATGTTAACTTCTTATACAGCCATAGTACAAAGATGAGAAGAACCAACTCATTGGAAAAGACTTTGATGCTGGGAAAGACTGAAGGTAAAAGGAGAAGGGGATGCCAGGGGATGGGATGCTTAGATAGCATCACTGGCTTGATGGGCATGAATTAGAGCAAATTCTCAGGCACAATTGAAGACAAAGGAGGCTGGTGTGCTGCAGTCCATGGGGGTTGCAAAGAGTTGGACTTGACTTAGCAACTGAAGAGCAACATAATACATTTATTTTCATGACCTGACACTTTTGAAGAATATTGACCAGATATTTGATAAAAACTTCTCTTGCTTTTGTAGAATGCATTTTGAAAATTCACATTATTAATTTTTGATAGAAATACCACAGAAAGGATAGGCCATCTTAGTGAATTATAGCAAGAGGCAGATAATTTCTTTCTTTTTTTTTTCATTAGTGAGGATGTTAATTTTGATCACTTAAGATGATGTCTTCCAGGTTTCTTCACTGCAATGTAACCATCTTCCTCTCTGTAATTAAGCATTCTATGATAGCTACTTTCAGATTATGTAAGTATCCCATATTTCATCATATGTTTATCACTTCATTATAGTACTCATTAATGATTATTGCCTGAAAAACAAAAAGCTGTTACTTTAGAGTTTGGTCAATGTTGTTTTCCTGTTTCCATCAAGTAAAAAACACATTTGTCAGTTAGAATTCTTTTATAAAGAAGAGCTTTCCCTCATCTTCTATGCATTTGTGTATTCAATTATTCATTGATTTCAACACAGACTGAAAACAATTGATTTTTTTTTCTAGCTTTCTATTTTCCCCTTTCCTCCTCCTTCTCTTCTTCCTTCTTCTCCTTTCTTTTCTCCTTCTTTTTTCTCTTCTTCCCTTCCCACTCCTCCTTCTTCATCCTTATCATCATCATCATCATCATTATTATTACTGTTATTTTGCTCAGTATGTACCATATGCAGCCACTGAGAACCCCTTCAAGTTGCCTTTTATGCATTTTTAGAGTGCGTGAACCAACTTTTGAGCACCTCCTTTCCTTTCTGCTACTTCATGACATTCTAGACTCAACTAGTACTTTCTCTGCCCTGACCCTGGAATCAGCCTCCTTTCCAAAGAGTCCTAGTTTTTATTTGAGAATGATATTTAGAAACCAACTTTAGAAGCAAATATGCTCAATGGTTTTGGGGTATCATTGCTCCTAGTTTCTATCAGTACAAAGAGTTAAGAAATATAAGTAAACATTCATGCATATATATTTCTAAATCTACTCTCTCTCAGATTATCTATTTTGAAAAGAATATTTAATATACATACCTCCGATTTTAACACAACACCAAAAGATTTTACCCTTTCCCCTCTCCTTGTTTATGACTTCCAGAAAATGAGAAAGGTGGCTTTTATTATTTGCAATACATTTGCTTTATCAAATACAAATAAATAGTTTTAGGAATTCTAACCCATATCGATATGAACATTGCCTACTAATTAACATAAGCTATTCATGCATAGTTTTCTTGATCTTTAGTCATTGAGTATATAATAAAAAAAGGTCCAAAGTTGTCTCTTTTTTCTAATTTATTTGCTGCTTATTTGTAATACAAATTGTGTCCATTTGCTTCCTATGACATTTCATTTTGGGCTCCCTCTTCATTGTTGCTAACTTTAGGCATTTTGAATTATAAAAATATTAAACAGTAGAATGATACAAAACACTATATTCAGAGAAGTGCCACCTTTCACAACCAATCCTTCTATCCCAGTTTCATCCTCCCATCCATCTCACTGTTTCATTCATCTCTGTAGACAAGAACTCTTAGTGTTCTCTGGGTTTCTTTTATCAGTCCTGGGTTTCTTTTCACACAAATGGACAGACACATACATATTTTTTCTATTCTCATGCTTTACATAAATGAGAGCATAATAGAGCTACACTTTTGCTATAGACACATTGCTTTACTTAATACTTGAGAGATCCTGTTGAAATATTAGAAGTAAAGTTGTCTGAGAAGTCATAAAAATGATTTATGAAGAAATTCTTATAATTGTTCTTGGACAATATCTTACCTATAACGGGTTCAGTTCCATTCAGTCGCTCAGTTGTGTCCGACTCTTTGGGACCCCGTGAACCGCAGGTGGCCAAAGTATTGGAGTTTCAGCTTCAACATCAGTCCTTCCAATGAACACCCAGGACTGATCTCCTTTAGAATGGACTGATTGGATCCCCTTGCAGTCCAAGGGGCTCTCAAGAGTCTTCTCCAACACCACAGCTCAAAAGCATCAGTTTTTCTGCGCTCAGCTTTCTTTATAGTTCAGTCTCTGTTAAACTAAATTTAATGTTTAAAGTTGTGTTTTTCCAGAATGTCCATTGAAATTATTTACTTTCTTAAATCTTTATATGTTCTCTGACACAGAAAATAAAATGTAGATTTATTCATCTGATATTAAAGGTGCTATAGGTTCTGACTCATTTATGGCCTCATCACTTGCCACTCTACTTCCTAATCTCAATCCTCGAATATTCCTTGCACATTCCCTAAACTGAAGTCACACCGAAGAGCAGTGTAAAACAGTTTTCCAAACACATCAATTCCTTTCATGCCTAAAGGGGTCTGATTGGAAAAATCCTCTAGGCATTTAAGACAGGTAAACGTCACCTCCTGTATAACAAACGTACTCTTTCCTAAAGGACAATGAGGTTTATTCTTCTTGATCCTATAATTGCAGCCTTTGAATATTTTTATTTGTTACTACATATTTTAATATTATGCCTTTGTCCCTTGAGAGTAGCCAAATTGAAAACAAGGTCAAGTCGTAGTTCTTTTCTGAATATCTAAGAGATTACATAATATCTAGCATGTTTTCAGATGGCTACTGAATTATATATTGAATTCAATAAAGATAAAAATAAACACTTTTAGTGACAAAAATCAATAATAGATATTCCAAAATTTAGATGTAAAGTAGCTTTTTATAAATTCTTGTCTGTTTTCTATATAAAAAACTGCTTATTAATGCATTCTTATTACAAAACTCATTCTATGTTTTAACAGCTAGGAAAACTTGTCCTTCAGCATAGATCTATTTTACATTAATTTAATTACATTTTTATCTCAAATGATGGCATACTTTAAAAAAAAAAAATTACCTTAAGATGATTTAGAGAAAACTGTTTTTTTATTTCTAAACATTATACATTCTGCCTCTTTCATGTATAAATTTCCAGTAAACACTGGATAAGCACACTTTTATTTTCTTAGTTTTTTTATATGGAATTGACAATTTCCCTTTGTGCAGGGTTTATATGTAACCCAAGTATGTTCAGTAAGATCATAAAATACCCCTTCCTGTGATTGGTTCAAGAATTACACGTGATCCAACTAGAGTAGATAAGAACTTAACTCAGTGTAAGGCTTTTGGTGAAATGTTAAGAAAGTAAAATTCTCTCCTGGTGAGGGGATTACAGTGAGCACTGACTGTAAACCTAGAGCTTTGGGCAAGCATCTTGTCTCAAGGAGAATGGAAACTTCAGGGAGGAAAGTAAAGCCCAAGGTAGAAGAACCAGGACAAAAACCTCAGGTTATTAGTTCAGAACTTGAAACCGCCTCCACTATGGTATTTTTCAGTTGTGAAGCCCTCTTCTATATGAAACAAGCAGAACATTTTGGGTAAAGGCAAAGTGAGAAATTTAAGCAAACTGCCTAAGAACAGGAGTTGGCTTTTTTTTTTTTTTTTTTTCTGTAAAGGGCCAGATAGTAAATATTTTAGGCTTTATAAATAATACAATCTGTGCAAATTAGTTCTACTATAATGGGAAAATAGCCAAAGGTAATACATGTGTGAGGTGTGTTCCAGTAAACTTTTATTGATGGACATTAAACTTTGTGAATAATGTGATGTGATTATCATTATGTGAATATAATAATGTGAATATTTTCACATTTCTAAATGTTATTTTTATTTTTATCCTTTCTAGACACTTAAAAATTAAGAAAAAAATAGCTGATAAGTCATATAATTACAGGCAATGGTAATCATTTGGTCCATGGGCGACACCTTGCCATATCCGATTCAATGGCATGAGCCATTACATGGGACATCAGGAGAGATAATATTTACAATTTCTTACACCAGGTTTCTAATTTCTTGGACTTCCTTTCAAACAGAGATTGTTTTTGCTGTTCATTCTCTAAGTTGCGTCTAACTCTTTGCGACCCCATGTACTGTAGCATGCCAGGCTTCCCGGTCCTTCACCATCTCCTGGAGCTTGCTCAGACTCATATCCATTGAGTCAGTGGTGCCATCCAACCATCTCATCCTCTGTCATTCCCTTCTTTCCTGCCTTCAATCTTTCCCAGCGTCGGCCTTTCACATCAGGGGGCCAAAGTACTGAAGCTTCAGAAACAGAGATACTGGACAAGCAGAATAGGTATGATATGGGTATGTAGGTATTAATTATAGTGTTTGTGTATTCACAAAGATAATCTACGGCACACACACAAAATATCAACATGACTCATTAATAATTAAATGAGTTAAAGAGTTAAATTAAAAGAACATTTTACATGTAAATGGACCCCAAGATAGATTACTCTTATTAGTGGCTCAGTTTCTTCACTTTTAACTATAATCATACTCTTTGCCATATGCTTTACCAACAGACAGCCAAGTCTCAGACATATGAACAGCTGAGCTAAAATCAGATGAATTACCTGTCTGACCATCCAGATGCTTGAGCAAATAGGCACTCATTTTTGGTTACATTACTGATGCATTGTGACTTCTTATGCAATATTATTGTTTCAGAAGTTAATTGATATAAAACCTTATGCAATGAAAACCAAAATGGGACTAGAAAGAAAATGTCCCATGGTTGTAAAACAGTGTCCTTTCTTGTGGCCAGAAAAGAGAGATGGAACAATAATATCATGAGAATTTCATGACATCAAGTGAGGTTTTAGGTAAGGGCTAAGTGGCACACTTACCTCCCAGCTGTCTTCGTATGAGAACATCACTTTTTAGCAAAGACGTTATTAAGGGAAAAACAAACAAACAGAGAAATGAAATAAATGCTAACTAAAAGAAGAACACCAAGTGATGTTAATGGCTCCACATTGAAGGAAGGCATCAGAAAATGTTTGTCACAAAAATAATGAAGCCTTATGGAAAAAACATTGAGCTTAAACAAAATGTTAAAAGTAAATCTAAATATACCAGAACTTCTGGGTGTGGCACAGATTGGTTTTACCTCCTACTGACTTTGATTAAAGTCCGCGTCAGTATTAAGTAACACAACTGCAAAGCATGCAGCGTTGCCTGTGCCATTTGACGACAAAGTTACCTGGAAATAGCCTGGGACTAAATCATTGTAAAAGCGTACTCTCTCAGTTATCTGTTCAAGAGATGCGAAGAAGAAACTAGTAGCTACTTATTTAGATCGTTCCTCTGACACAGGACATTCCGGGAGTGGGGAAAGATATGGGAGTAGACCAACTGTGAAAAGAGTAATAATTATAACAACATCCACGTCTGTTTAGTTCTTTGTGTCCCAGGCAACGTGAGTACTAAGAAATTTGACTGCACCACATCAGCAAACCATCATAATACACTAAGTATCATCATTCTTATTAGTTTGTAGGTAATGAAAGTGTACCTTGTGAGATCATGTCATTTACCTAAAAACTCACAAAACTGATGAGGGGAGAAGCTTTATTATAGTTTGAGTCTGAGCTTTGGTACTGGCAGATAAGTGGAAATGATTAACAATTTTTTAGCGATCAGAGAAACTTTACAAGAAAGATGCTTGTTCTGTGTCTTTAAGAAAGTATAGAAGAGTGCCAGATGTGAGCAGGTATATAAGGGAAAAGGAGAAACACATTCCTGGATGAGAAAATAGCTTTTTCCAAGATACCAAGACATAAGCTCATGAAGTATAGAAAGTTTGAGAGGGATGAAAAATATGGATAAGGTTTCAGGAACCATGGAAAAAAAAACAGTGGATATTCTTCTCTGCCACATTCCCAAGTTTAGGTTTCATTTCATGGGCCACAGGAGGTCTCTGATGGATTTCAGGCTGGGAAATGATACGGTCAGATTCAGATTTTAGGGTGTTCACTTGCTCTGACCATGCAGAGAATAGCCTGGAAATGAGTGAGACCAGTTTCATTTTCACACATTAGAGATAGAATCAGTTCAATGTAGGCAAAGTATCTCTAAGCATATTCAATAATATTCCATGAATACAGTGCCATTTGAATTAATGCTGGACTGATGACTAGTGAAATGAATTAAAATAAATGCATTGGCCTCAAAGATTAGCATAAGGGAACATATGATATTAGACTTTAGATATGTGAGAAAAAGGGAAACTTCCACTATTTCACCTCTACTGCTCGAACTAACTTCAGAAATATATAACTTTTCCCTTCCAAATTGCAGAATAAACTGTCATGTAACTTCTAATGATAAAAAAAAAAAAAAGATCGTCTTAGTTGACTTCTGGGCTATGTTAATGCTTCAGATTTCAAGAATCTCCACCTTTCCACTTCATAGCCATTATAAAAATCAAATAGCTTTTTTATTTTATAATTTTAGTTCTGACCATTAATCTTCTTAATAGTCCTCTTCTCTGAGGGGCCCTCAGGGAAATTGGGGTGCTCCTTAAAAATTAAAATCACTAAAATATAGCTTCAAATACTGCAAAACTAGGACCATTTTACAAACCTAATTTGTGTAATAAAATAATGAGATGAGGCACACACAGAGACATACACACATGCACATTTCATTGGAATATGATTAAAATACATCAGCAGAACCAAAAATCATCAAATGAAAAAGTTCTCCATTTGTGCACCATCTACACAAATGCTAGGTCCATGGGACTATAAATATGCAGTCCCAAGGATCATACAAATTATATAGTGGCATGAAGTACAAGCTAGAATCAAGACTGCTGAGAGAAATAGCAATAATCTCAGAGATGCAGATGACACCATCCTTATGGCAGATAGAGAAGAAGAGCTAAAGAGCCTCTTGATGAAAGTGAAAGAGGAGAGTGAAAAGATTGGCTTAAAACTCAACATTTAGAAAACTAAGATCATGGCATCTGGTCCCATCACTTCACGGCAAATAGATTGGGAAAGAGTGGAAATGGTGACAGACTTTACTTTTTGAGGCTCCAAAATCACTGTAGATGGTGGCTGCAGCCCTGAAATTAAAACATGCTTGCTTGCTCCTTGGAAGAAGTTATGGCCAACCTAGACAACATATTAAAAAGCAGAGACATTACTTTGCCACAAATGTCTGTCTTGTCAAAGCCATAGTTTTTCCAGTATGGATTTGAGAGCTGGACTAAAAAGAAAGCTGAGCACCAAAGAATTGATGCTTTTGAACTGTGGTGTTGGAGAAGACTCTTGAGGGTCCTATGGACAGCAAGGAGATCCAGCCAGTCCATCCTAAAGGAAATCAGTCCTGAATATTCATTGGAAGGACTGATGCTGAAGTCGAAACTCCAACACTTTGACCACCTGCTGTGAAGAACTGACTCATTTGAAAGGACCCTGAGGCTGGGAAAGATTGAGGGCAGGAGGAGAAGGGGACGACAGAGGATGAGATGGTTGGATGGCATCACGGACTCGATGGACATGAGTTTGAGTAAGCTCCGGGAGTTGGTGATGGACAGGGAGGCCTGGCATGCTGCAGTCCATGGGTCGCAAAGAATCTGACATGACTGAATGACTGAATTGAACTGATTGCATGTTTTACTTGAGATATTAGCCCTAAATCCTCTGGTGAGCAGGGCTGGGTTATACGTTATCCTTGAGCATCTCTAGCTTCTTTAGTTTAAAACCTAATCTAGAAACTACAGAGAAGTCTTCCCTGTGCTTTCTTTCCTTTAGATCTTATTCAGGAAATAAAGAACAGACCTCCTACTTTGCTTGAGTTAGCAATCATTATTCAGAAAGTTGGAAAAGTGAAAGTATTACCTGCTCAGTTATGTTCAGCTCTTTGTGATCACATGGACTGTAGCTTACCAGGTTCCCCTGTCCATGGGATTCTCCAGGCAAGAATACTGGAGCAGATTGCCATGCCTTCCTCTGGGGGATCTTCCCAACCCAGGGATTGAACCCAGGTCTCCTGCACTGTAGGTGAATTCTTTACCCACTAAGCCACCAAAGTTAGAGTCAGTCAAATGGGGATCAAAATGGCAGCCTTGTGTCTGAGACAGATGATGGTGGTAAAGAAGGCTTAGGTATGTCAATCAGTCTGTGAAACAGGAAGCTCCACATTTTAAAAGACCTCCACATCCAATCACAGGCAATGCTAGACCCTGTCAGCCCTGCTCCTGCATTCCCCAACATCTAAAGGACATGTCTTACAATTACACTTGTCCCATGTCTTAAAGTAGAAGAGACTGTGTACTCATTCAGATAGCCAAATATCAGAAATAGAATATCCTTTATCTACTCTTCTGTCTATGGACAATTAGGTAAATGCAGTGTGGTATATATATATGGTAGAGTATTACTCCACCATAAAAAAAAAATGAAATAATGTCACTTGCAGCAACATGGATGGATGTAGAGATTGTCATACTTACTGAAGTAAGCCAGACACAGAAAGGCACATATGTTATATCACTTATATGTGGTATCTAAAAAGTGGTACAAATAAACTTATTTACAAGACAGAAATAGAATCATAACTATTAAAGAAATTTATGGTTACTGGGGGGAAAGAAGAGGGGAAGGGATAAAATGGGAGATTGAGAGGTTACATATACACACACACACACAGAAGTCGCTCCATCGTGTCCGACTCGTTGCGACCCCATGGATTGTAGCCCACCAGGCTCCTCGGTCCATGAGATTTTCTAGGCATGAATACTGGAGTGGGTCGCTGTTTCCTTCTCCAGGGGATCTTCCTGACCCAGGGATCGAACCCAGCTCTCCCACATTGTAGGCAAACGCTTTACCTTCTGAGCCACCAGGGAAGTCCATCAAACACAGTACTGTGTAAAATTAAATAACTGATAAGAGCCTACTGTACACCACAGGGAACTCCACTTGGTACTCTGTTATGACCTACGTGGAAGAAAGAGTTTAAAATAAAATGGATATATGTATATGTGTGTATCAGTCATGTGTGCATAACTGATTCACTTTATTGTACACTTGAAACTAGCACAGCAGTGTAAATCAACCATACTGCAATAAGACTTTTTTAAAAAGAAAGAAATCTTTGTCTTATTCCTGACCCTAGGAGGAAAGCATTTAATCGTTCACCATTAATTACGTTAACTGTAGATTCTTCATAGATACCCTTTATCAGTTTCAGAAAGGTTTTTTTTTTTTTTCCTATTTCTAGTATTTTGAGTTTTGTTTTTTTTTTAAAGCACATATGCTAAGTTGCTTCAGTCATGTCCAACTCTTTGCAACCCTATGGACTGTAACCCACCAGGTTCTTCTGTCCATGGGATTCTCCAGACAAGAATACTGGATTGGGTTGCCATGCCCTCCTCCAGGGGATCTTCCTGACCAAGGGATCAAATCCTCATCTCTTATTGTGAATCACTTTGCTATATTATCAGATATTTTTTCAGTACTACTGAGATGATTGTGTCCTTTACTAAAATGGTGTATTACATTAACTGATCTTAGACTGTTAAAGCAACCTACATTTCTGGGATATATCTCATCTGACTAAAGTGTATAATTTGCTTTTTATTCATGAATTTAGGGTACATATAGTGATGAAAATTTTCCACCAATGCTAATGTATAATTTAGGGCTGTAGTCATATTTTTGTATTTGCCTTTATCTAGTTTTGGTTAATCATTGTCCACAATGAACTTACTCAAATGTCTTCAGAAGTCAAGTAGCTAATGTCAACTACAAACTGGCACTTACCAAGAGCATTGCCAACGACTGAACAACAAAGGCATTTTCCATCTGCCTAGATGGAGATTGAACTCCATGCTGCTGTTGCTGTTGACCTCCAACAATCCCTGAGGGAGTTCAGGGTAGAGTGAGGCACTCTGTGCTCCAGGGAAGTGGGACAGGTCAGTAGATACCTTGTTGTTTTTAGGAACAGATTTTATGATCTCAATCCTTATATGTCCTTATATCTAGAGAAACACTAACTCCCTTCACCGTGACATCAGATCCTCCTGACTAACAAAAACCTTTTGTAAAATGAGTGGTTCATGGCACTGAACTCCCCCTTCACCAAAACCTTATATATTGACCTTCCCGCACTGCCACTTTGGAGAAGTCTCTCAGAGCTATCTGAGATGCTGCCTCCTGGGCTGCAGTCCTCATTTTGCCCCAAATAAAACTTAATTCACAACTTTCAAGTTGTACATCTTCTTTTTTTTTTTTTTTTAGTCTACACTAACAAACAAATATATATTAAAAAAAATTACACTTAATGATTGTAGGGATGGCATAAACCAGAGGTGATCTGAGGGCGAAACTTCCCTAAAAGCACTTCAATTCAATTAAAAAAAATACAGAACAAACTAAAAGCAACAAGAGCAGTACAAATTAAACAATACACAGGAAACAACAAAACACATAAAACATTCTTTTTGCCTGTGGGGGCCTAGAATCAAATTGCAGGTTATCAGTGTTTACGATTCTTAACTTGCTAAGTCTTGGAAAAAATCCTGATGCTGGAAAAGATTGAAGGCAGGAGGAGAAGGGGACAACAGAGGGTGTGATGGTTGGATGGCATCACCGACTTTATGGCCATGACTTTGAGCAAGCTCTGGCTGATGGTGAAGGTCAGGGAAGCCTGGTACTCTGCAGTCCATGGGATCGCAAACAGTTGAACACAACCGAGGGACTGAACAACACCAACAACAGTAACTTGCTATGTAGTATATATGTGTATTGATGTGATGGAACTGAGGTGGAGAAAAGCATTGAGGAGTTACTGGTCTATACAGCAGTTTCCCTTAACCATGGTTCACTTTCTATGGTTTTACTTACTCACATTCAGCTCTTGTCAGAAAATATTAATTGGAAAATTCTGAAATAAACAATTCCTGTTTTATACAGCAGGCTCTTCTGAGTAGCGTGATGAAACTCAGAGCTTACGGTGAAAGATGTTGGACTCATGATCTCCAAAGATGATTTAGCTTCAGAACCAGGGACCAGACTTAATCACTCAAGAGCTTTTTTATAGCAGAGTTTTGTTAAATTGGAGAAGGAAATGGCAACCCACTCCAGTATTCTTGCCTGGAGAATCCCATGGACGGAGGAGCCTGGCAGGCTATAGTCCACGGGATCGCAAAGAGTCGGACACGACTGAGTGACTTTACTTACTTACTTTACTTTTGTTAAATTATGAAAAGGGACAGGAAAAGCTTCTGACATAGACATCAGAAGGGGGATGGAGAGTGCCCTCCTCACTAGTCTATAACAAGGGAGCTATATACTTTTGTAATTAGTTATTCAGTCAGTCAGTTCAGTCGCTCAGCTGTGTCCAACTCTTTGTAACCCCATGAACTGCAGCACACCAGTCCTCCCTGTACATCACCACCTCCCAAACCCATGTCCATTGAATTGGTGATGCCATCCAACCATCTCATCCTCTGTCGTCCCCTTCTCCAGACTTCAATCTTTCCCAGCATCAGGGTCTTTTCAAATGAGTCAGCTCTTCACATGAGGTGGCCAAAGTATTGGAGTTTCAGCTTCAACATCAATCCTTCCAGTGAACACCCAGGACTGATTTCCTTTAGGATGGACTGGTTCGACCTCCTTGCAGTCCAAGGGACTCTCAAGAGTCTTCTCCAACACCACAGTTCAAAAGCATCAATTCTTCTGCGTTCAGCTTTCTTTATAGTTCAACTCTCACATCCATACATGACTACTGGAAAAGCATAGTTTTGACAAGACAGAACTTTGTTGACCAAGTAATATCTCTGCTTTTTAATATGCTGTCTAGTTTGGTCATAACTTTCCTTCCAAGGAGTAAGCATCTTTTAATTTCATGGCTGCAATCACCATCTGCAGTGATTTTGGAGCCCAAGAAGTAAAGTCAGCCACTATTGCCACTGTTTCCCCATCCATTTGCCACGAAGTGTTGGGACTGGATGCCATGATCTCAGTAATTAGCTATTACAATAAACCAAAGGAATGTCTCAAGGTTGTAAAACATTTACCAGACCCACTCCCACAATTTACATTTTACGGTGACAGGGTTAGAGCTAACAATAGAAAGATCTTACCAGATTCTCCTCCATAAAATACATTTTAAGATTAGTCAGAAGGTTTTCAAGAAGGAGAAACATGTCCTCAAGCAGGATACATCCTTGTTATATAATCCTCACTAAGGAATGTAGAAAAAAAGTGTTTGTCCTTTCCTCCTCCTTGAGAATTCCAGACCCCTATCCCCTCCTTGAGAGCCCCAGACCTCTTTCTCCTCCTCAGGGACCCCGGATTTTTTATCAACCTGCTTAGGAATTGATCTCTCAAAACCTAGCACTGTCTTGCTCTGTCCTGGGGGGACCCCAACCAATGGCATCACTACTCCTGACATACATTGAAGGGCATCAAGCACAGCATGAACTGTCCTGATATATATTTTGAAGAAGTTTTGAAAATAGATAGTAGTGATTGTTGTCTAATATCATGAATGTAAAAAATTAACACAGAATGGTACACTTAAAAATGATCACAATGGCAAATTTTATGTTATATATGCTTTACCATCATTTTATAGAGATGGGAAAAAAAATTTGTAGTTGTAACATGGGAAATAGATTGGAAAGGGGAGGAAAATAATCAAGGAATGCATTTAAGATGGAGAAGGGACCTTATTAAATCCTCACAAACACCCCACTGTGTTAGGGATTGTTTCCACATGCAGAAACTGAGAACCCAGGGACAATCTGAGAAAAAACTGAAAGATATTCTAAATCAGAGCCGGGAGAGAGGCTTTCTGTTTTAGCACTAAATTAAGAAATCCATTTGTTCCTAAACTCATGCCCTTCTACCTCCTCATTTCTCAATTTTGATGTTTAAATAAGCTTTACTTTTCATTTTGAAGTCTCAGATATAAATTGTCTTTTTTCAACTATGCATGAGAATTCCCATCAACGGAAACATTAACAATTCTTTTATCATAACAGTGCAATTATGCCATATATAGTTGCAATTACAGTACATGCATTAAAATAGTCATCATATTGCTTGAAATTTCTGGAAGACAATCAGGATATTTTCCCATTTAAGTGGTAGTTATTCCACTATTTGTTAAATTGCCTATTAAATGGATATTTTGATTTCTTAGATTAAAAAACACTACAGAGAATGAACACAAAAAGATTTTCCCCCCAAAAATTGCAAATTAAAAAAAAAAAAGGTCTAATTCATCTGATACATGTCAGTCTCATTCTTTTTTTCAAATTCTTTATGGTAAGTAAAAAGAAATCTTTGGTACTTAAAGCATTGTAATAGAAGATCTGCAAAGATAAGTATAATCAGAGGAAAAGCATATCAGAATTGAAGTACATTTGACAGTGCTCTAATCACACTGGGCAGTTGAATGCATTTGTCCAGGGAGAATGAATTCCAATGACTAAGATTTAGGCATTTTGATATTATAAAGGAAACCCACAAACACCCTGATCTGTTAAAATGGAATTGTCTTCAATTTGCAATAATAATTTCTGTAATTGGACCACAAAAATAGAAGTAAGGCATTGAAGTATTAGAATAATTTTGATATACACTTATGTTAGCTTTATAGTGTGAAAATACATCTGGTATTTATCTCTGAATGTCCAGTAGAAGTTTTATCACCTTCATGGATCAAAATGATACCAATCTCATGAAATTATTTTATCTCACATAGAAAACCACCATTACTATGTTAATTTTGGAATGTTGTTTCAAAACCATTTCTTTGTTCATGGTCATCCACATGCATTTCATTCCACGAGAATTTATTATGAGTGTACCCAATAGTGTGTGCTGCATTTCAGAAGGAGGAATAAGCTGACATTTTACCATGATGAGGAAAAGGAATGATAAGTTTGAAGTGCTAAAGCCTTAGCTGTACTAATTCTATGACTTTATAAAGGTCTTATACACTTATTCAATATAAATTTATTTGTGAAAATGGACATTCATCTGTCTCACATGGCTATTATGAGAATTAATTAGGATAAATTAACCACATAAAGTGCCTATCATAGATTCTGGATTATAATATACATGTGCTTTAACGTAGCCCACTTTCTCTGTCTTGGCTGTAATAAGCTCACATTGGTAAGAACAAATGAAAATTTTAAAAATTGATAAAATTATGGATATAGACCACATTGCATGAATACTGCATGCATTGACCATTTACTTATATATCCAATAAAGAGTTATTGAATATGATAGATCTATTCTATATGATAGATTTGGGTTTAGATATTGGGGAAAAAAGCACCAAACAAGAAAATATCCCTAACTTCATAGAGTTCACATTCTTGGGTGAAAGATAATGAGTCAGTTGAGTGATAAATAATAATAGCACACACTTTAACAGTGCTTCTCATGTGCCAGAGGGGCTGATCTGGATATTTAGTATACATTCACCCATTTAATCATAAAAAATATCATTTGTAGAAGATACTGTTATATGTATTGCCATTTTACATTTGAGGGTGCTGAGTTAGAAAGGTGTTAAATAAGTTACAGACATGAATATATGGCAGAACTGGGATTCAAATCTAGGCAGATTGCTTTTCAAACTGTCTTTTATTGCTCTTACTTTAAACACATAAGTAATTTAGCTTGAGTGTTTAGCTACACAGAGAGGTAGGAAAAGTGACAGTTGCCCATTCATGGCAAGCAAGTACATGCCGTTCAAAATGTAATGGACATCAATTGGGAGGTTTTAAATAAGAGAATGATGGAACAGTTTAGATTATATAAATGCAATTAACAGCTATGTATGGGGAACAATTCAGGGAGAACCATGAAAAAGAGTTAGAATTTGGTTTTAGGATTCCTCCTAGAAAACAATGAGAGCTTGGACATATTGATGATATTCAGTGAAAACATGTTGATATGAGATCCATATGGATATTTAGCCTGTAGAGCTCACTAATGGTAAAGGGAAGAGAGCCATCATGAATGAATACTATGTTTTGACTTGACCAACTGCATGGAAAGAGTTGCTGTGATTGGTGGTGGAAAAGTGAGCTGAGTAGTAGAGGCAACAAGAGACTTGTTTTGGAATTGGTAACTCTGACATTTGTACCTAAAATCCTCTTAGATACACAAATCTGGAGATTAGTGAAAATTTTGTAGTAGTGACAGAAATGAGACTAACATTATATAGTGGTATTTAAATATATGAGATCAAGTAAACTCTTATAGTGAAGAAGTATGAGAAAATAAAGATAAAAAAAATTAAGAGCCAAGCTCTGAGGGCTTTGAAGCATTTAGAAATTGAATCAAAGAAAGAAGACAGCAAAGGAGACTGGAGAAAAAATGCCTTGTGAGGTCAGAGAAAAACTCAAGGTAAAGATTATGGAAACTAAAAGAAGAGTATGTGCCTTTTAATTGTCCCAAAAGTCACTCTGTCAGGTTGGTATTAGTACACTCCTGCGTATAGATAAGGAAAGAGAGGCTCTAGGAGGTAAATAACTTGCTCAGTGTCACATGTAGTAGAGATATGATTTACATTTTGTGCATGCTCAGTCACTTCAATCATGTACAACTCTTTGTGATGTTTTTATATTTTTATTGCACACACATATATATATCCTTTATAGTAACTCTACAAACAGTGAAAGTGAGAGTGATAGTCTCAGTCATGTCTGACTCTTTGCAACCCATGGACTGTAGCCCACCAGGCTCCTCTGTCTCTGGAATTCTCCAGGCAAGAATACTGGAGTGGGTAGCCTTTCCCTTCTCCAGGGGATCTTCCTGAACCAGGAATCCAGCCCAGGTCTCCTGCATTGCAGGCAGATTCTTTACCATCTGAGCCATCAGGAAAGCCCAGTACTAATACTTTAATAAAGGCATGTACAAGACATTTGCAGATGCTAGAGAGGGAATTAACATAAATTTATCTCCCTAAAATAATACAAAAGTGGTAGCATTTTCCTTGGAACTGACAAATAATAAGGGGTTCCTCAGTGTAACAGGAATGTCAACAACTGGCAAGCCTTCTAGAGAGAGAAATCAGTAGATATATAATGAGCAAAGCCACCATGGGAAGAAGTGCTGTGTATTAAGGTGTGTGTGTATTTGTTTGTGTATGTGTGTGTGTGTGTGTGTGTGTGTGTGTGTGTGTGTGTGTTTTCCCAGGAGAATGACTCATTATCTGCAGTATTTATAGGAGCAGAAAGGCAATGACTTGAAAAGGCGTGAAGGAAAAATGAGATCAGATTTGTCATTTTATTTTTATATCACACAAATGAGTTTTCACTTTAATCTGTGGGTACAATAGGGAGACTGAAGGCTTATCAACTGGAGTAGCATGTTAGAGTTATCTGTGAGGAACCTAATTTTGAATCGTAGAGTAAGTAAGTTATTTTTGTTGGTTCAACATCATTACTTTGAAGAAAAGCCTTGCTCCACAATTAACTTGTTTAATGGACCTATTGATCATCACACCTACCTTTACTTTGTCCAGAGGGATGGATGATGGATTCATATTGAGATGTTTATATTGCACCAACTCACTTGACCAGATGGGCCTCAATTCATGAACCTTTCTTGTATATTAGTAGCTCTCAGTATGGAGGGGCTTCCCTGGTGGCTCAAACAATAGTCTTCCTGCAATACAGGATACCCAGGATCAATCTCTGGGTTGGGAAGATCCCTGGGAGAAGGGAATGGCTACCCACTTCAGTATTCTGGCCAAGAGAATTCCATGGACAGAAGAGTCTGGTGGGCTACAGTCCATGGAATCGCAAAGAGTCAGACATGACTGAGCAACTACCACTTTCACTTCCACCAACATGAAAAGGCTCTCTTTTTACTGGAGCTATTAGTTGGGACTCAGAAAATAAAATTTCTGGGATTGGATCCCAAGTTGTCTGAAAGAAACCTGCAGAGACAGAAGTCTGAAGCATAATTCTGGATCTAGTCATTCTGGGACATTGTCCCGCCTAGACATCACAGTTAAACAAATGGGTGAATTCCTTTTATCCTCAAGTATATTTGGATCCTATCTGCTAGACTGCAGTGGGAAAACCTGGAAATATACATTAGCTGGGTTACGTAAATAATCCTGGTAGGAAACCTGGAAGGCATAATTAAGGCAATAAAAACAATAATATCAAAGGGACAAATATGAAGCATTTTGAGGTGAACTGATGTTCTATTTAAGATAAATCTACCAGGATGTTTAGAAAACTTGAAGTGTCTTGCTTGAAAACTGAACAGTTTTTGACCACTCATACATAACCATGCCATACCTCTGGTAAGACTGATGAAGAAGACAGGAAGAAAGAGTTTTTTTAAAGGTTTAAAAGTGAATAATTCTGGGCCCTTGTGGGATTGAAGTGTGTGTAAAGGAAGGTATAGGCTTTGGAGCTCAGCAATGTCTGAGCCGGAGTGTATATTTGGGAAACATTAACATAGTGAGGCTTGCAAGTTGACAAATTTTTTTAGAGAAAAAAAGGAGGAATAGTACAGGGAAAAAGTCATAGACACTATCCCCTGTTCTTTGAATATAGGGCTTGGATGCACTCATTGCTATGCTATGCTAAGTCACTTCAGTCGTGTCTGACTCTGTGCAACCCCATAGACGGCAGCCCACCGGGCTCCCCCGTCCCTGGGATTCTCCGGGCAAGAACACTGGAGTGGGCTGCCATTTCCTTCTCCAATGCATGAAAGTGAAAAGTGAAAGTGAAGTGGCTCAGTCATGTCTAACTCTTAGCGACCCCATGGATTGCAGCCTAACAGGCTCCTCCGTCCATGGGATTTTCCAAGCAAGAGTACTTGGGTGGGGTGCCATTGCCTTCTCCGATGCACTCATTGGTGTCCCCAAACTCTAGCATGGTGGATTATGCACAATGAATGATTGTGCTATGCACAGTGCTAAGCATGACATTGCTGCAGTTACCTTTAATCATCCTAAAATGATCTGAGATGGGTTTTCATTTCTATCTTCATTTTACAAGGAAACCAATAAGATCACTTGCAGTTTAAATTTGCTAGAATTCTAGAGTTTAATGATTCTGTATCCAGTTCTATAGGTATGCATGCACCTATATATGCACACCTATATGCATGTTTGTGTTTAATTAAAATAAACTAAGCAAAAAAAAATTCTATACCAAAATTATCAAATACATCTCTTCATTTCTTTAAAAATTATGTGATTATCTTAAGGTAATTTTGTTTATATGCAATCAACTGCATGAAGACCTGTGAAGGTATGTTGGCTGCTTTGATGTCAAGTCAAAGTTCCTCAGGCCATGATCAGCATTCATATTTACTGTATACATGTCATGATTTTACTGACTGTGTTGTTTCTTTGTTTTTATTTGATTTTCTCTTTTTTATTTTTTTAAATTATGAAAGTATAACACATTTACAGGAGACTTGGAAAATACAGAAGAAAGTTACATGTAGTTCCACCATATATTACAATTGTTTTTTAAACAGATAAATGAAGATTTTTTAGTTGGAGTTTCAATATTAATCTCTCAAAAATTAATAGAATGTACAGAAAAGTAGAAGGGTATAGTAGACCTGGAAAATGCTATGATCCAATTCAACTTAATTAAGGTTTATACATTTTTTTACACAACAGTAGGATACAAATCCTATTCAAGTTCCCATAGACTGTAAACTAGGAGACACTGGAACATATCTAGGGACATAAAATAAGGTGCAAAAATTTCATGATCTAAAGGTATTGAAACCATATGGAGTCTATTCTCTTATCACTGTGGAATTATGTTAGAAGTCAATATCAAAAGATATTTGAAAATAACTCACATATTTTCAAGTCCAATGTGGCATTTACCAAGTGTCTATATAGTTTCTTATTTGATGTTCTTAGAGTCAAATTCACTTTTTAAAGCCTATTCAAAGCATTAACCAAGATAATTTTGGCTAAAATATGAAGGTTTAGTAGATGTACAGAAATAATTAAATTGTTTTCTAATAGCTTTGGTTACTATAATTATTTAAGCTATTGCAAAATAAAGGAAGTCAATGAAAACTGCATTTTGCAGTAAATAGATGAATTCATAGTTGGGGAGTTCTAGTTCATTGTTCTTATATGATTCTGTTTAAATACTTTTATATGTACTAGAGAATACAACCATCTATGATTAAAAAATAATGAAATGAACCCCAGCATTATCTAATTTAGTCTGAAAATACTACTGTATTTTTATCTGTTTAGGGTGTAAGCTTTAAAAAAATTCCTGTTTTAATTTGTTTCTCTAGTCCAGGGAGGCTCACTTTAGGCAAAATTAATCATGTTAATTAAGTGATACAATGTAACAAAGCCTACACTTGAAATTATAAATAACCAAGTAGATAATCATTAACTATTTAATGATAGTTAAGTATTTTCCAAATATACAATGCAATTTAAAAATGAAACAAAAATGATATGTTAAGAAAGAGAGGAAAATGAATGTTTGGCTTTTTTCCCTATTGGGTATATCACACTCTTTTGGGAAACCAGGCATTAATTCATTTATCCCTCTAAGGCTCTTTTCAGAAAACATCATTAGGAATTAAACATTCATTATTTTATTTCACTCCTTATTGATAGCAGTAGAGGCAAAACATGCTGTGGGCTTAGATTTGACTCAGGAGAGAAAAGGACTTATGGTCAAGAATTTGATTCCCATTGGCTGTGATACCTTGACTAATTTGTTGCATTTTTATGGGCTTCAGTTGCTTCAAGTGTAAATTTGGAATATTAACCCTTCATTGCCCTGTTTTCCAAATACTTTTGATGCAGAAACCAAAAGAGGTAAGGGTGGCTATCATTTATACATGCCTAAAACTTTCACATTTTTAGTCTTTGTCCATTTAAAGAAGCTACACAGAAATTTCTAGGAAGAAGTCTGGCTGGTCTTAGGGCCAAGGTCTAGTCAAATGACCATTTCCTAAAGTGAATGTCACATTCCAAAAATACGTTCTCCAGCTTTGCAGGTCGAGACATTTGCTACATCCGTGTTGTATACTCAGCCAGGAAAGATTCCTTTTCAGAAGAGATTGATAAATAAACAGACATGAAAAAAAAGAAACTTTATAATAAATGACGGCTTTCTAGAGATAGCTATCATCTAGTCTTCTCAACTGTGTTACATCCTGGGAGCCACATAAATCACCAGAAGGCTACTTACTGATTATAGGAAAATGGCGGTCTCAAGGGATATTTCATCCTGATGAGTCACCGTAACCACACCCCTCTTAGATTTTGAGGTGTTTTGTGTCTGGCTAATTTCACTTAAAAAAGTACTAAACACATGTATGCACAGTCCTATTCTCTGCTTTCTCCTTTCATAATCACTAAACGTTCCTCTTAGAACATTTTCTTAGAAAATGCCTTTCTCTTATCATGTTAGTCATGCTAATTAAGACAATGTTTCCTCCAAAGTAATTTCTGCTTCAGCAGACAATCTTTTTAATTAATTCTACATAGATGCTTCACATTATCATTAATTTAAGACCTAAAAGCTAATTTTAGCTCAAATTATGGAGATATACCACTTTTAAGCGAATAAGCATTCATTAAAAATGTTTGCTATTTTTATTATTCCTCCAATTATTTACTCTACTTACTTCATTCCACATTAGGTATTACATGAAATTTTCTTATTTAGTTTTCAGAGATTTAAGACTGAAGCTTAGAGAAGTTGAATATCTTTTTAAGATTAGATTGCTAGTGAACCAGGAAGCTGTCAAAGATGAAATTTGAGTTTGAGATGCACAGAGTCCAACTTTTTGCACATTATAGTATTTAAGAAATAAAATCTCAGTATCATTTGACAATATATTTAAGAATTCTTTATGGGTTGGTATGGAAAATGATCATTCCATATTCTTGTGACAAAACTAAAATCATATCACCTGGATTGATGTGCAATCACATACATATTATATTGTTTCCACATGACTTTATCAAAGGATGTGCTTAATTCTCAGAGAAGGCAATGGCACCCCACTCCAGTACTTTTGCCTGGAAAATCCTATGGACGGAGAAGCCTGGTAGGCTGCAGTCCATGGGGTTGCTAAGAGTCGGATACTACTGAGCGACTAGACTTTCACTTTTCACTTTCATGCATTGGAGAAGGAAATGGCAACCCACTCCAGTGTTCTTGCCTGGAGAGTCCCAGGGACGGGGGAGCCTTGTGGGCTGCCGTCTATGGGATCGCACAGAGTCGGACACGACTGAAGTGACTTAGCAGCAGCAGTAGCAGTGCTTAATTCTTTTGTTTCTTTGCTTAAATTATTTGTTAACTATTTGGAGGGGCAGTACAGTCAGTGGGTAAAGTGGAGTAAGATAAACTTGTTTCATGGCCCCATCACTTACGTGCTCTATAAATTTTTTTAAATTATGTAACCCACTTCAATCTCACTAAAATGGAGATTTCACTATTCTAGCTCTGATTTCACTATTAGGCACTGGGATCACAAATAAGAAAAATAAAAAATAAAGTAAAACAAAGGTTACAGCTTTAATGGAGAGAATAATTTAAGGAAGAAGATATGGAATAATTAAATAAAATTGTATTGTCACAAGGAACAAGGGCAAGCAATGTTGTGCTGGTTAATTGATCTATGAACTTGAAAATACAATTTATAATGTCTACTGATCCCTATGGTAGATATACTCCCATCATGGCCAATTTCAAGCTACCAAATTGCCCTAAACTTCCCTGAGTGTTTTATAATCTGCTCTTATGATCCAGTAGAAGAGGTTAATATCATCTTCAAGTGTTTAGTAGGGAGGGTTTTCCTATCAAGATATTTCTAGAAATATCACATGTAAATTGCCTAACATAGATTTTTTTGGGGAGTTGTTTTTTGTTTGCTTGCTTTTCTGTTTTTTTAAAGAGCAAATTTCTGTAAGCACCAGTACCTTTTTATTCCACAGGTCTACTTAAGATATTGTTTGCCTCTGTTTAATATATTTAAGATATATGTGAGAGTTAAAGGCTGGAAATTTTTCTATCTGTATTGAGAATCTTTTACAGACCTTGGTTTAAATTACACAATAAAGCATTTATATTTGTGCTTGAGGAGTCAGAATATATAAGAAAAAGAAGGTGAAAAGGTTTTTAAAAGTCCCAGGGGCAAAGAATAATATACAAGCTGTGATCGATAGATTGGATAAAATGGTCATTTACAGGGCATTAATTTTCTCTTAGCATTCATGGTCCTCTCTGGAGAGTAAATAAAATCAACATTTTCCCCAACCTTTTGTGTTGAAATGTTCATTTATTTTTTGTCATCTTTGTTTTTCCATTTCTCTTTTCTAATATCCTTTTCAAATTCATTATAATGTCATTCTTACTCAATATTTCCCCTGGCTTTCTATCAAACTCCCGATTCTCACTTTTTTTCTCCTTTATCTTAAATCATTACTATTCCTTCTTTTTCTTCATGTTCTTTCCTCTACTAATGTAATTGCCTTTAGCAGAATGCAATTCACTAGCTTCTACTTTAAGTTTAGTTTGGAGGCAGTATCTGAGGTATAAATTGCATATAAGGAAATGCAGAGATTGTATTCGTACAGCTTGATGAATCCTGACAAATATGTATGTCCAGGTAACAAGTGTCTCAATTAAGGTAAAGTAATATTTATCACCCCCAAAATTTCTCTCATTTTCATGTGACCCTTTGCCCCAAAGCAGTTATTTCCTTGACGTCTATCTCCACGGGTAAGTTTAGCTTACTCTCAAATTCCATAATATTTATATTATTTTGTCCTGGGTTCTAAAATTAAATATAATGTTTTTCAGTTCATTAGTTGTGTTATTTTTATCAACAATTTATTCTATAATTGCTGAACAATACATCATTATATGAGTATATTATATTTTAGGGCTTCCCAGGTGACTCGGTGGTAAAGAATCCACCTGCCCATGTAGGAGATGTAGGAGAAGTAAGTTAGATCCCTGGGTCTGGAAGATCCCTGGAGGAGGAAATGGCAACCCACACTAGTATTCTTACCTAAAAAATCCCTTCGACAGAGGAGCTTGTTGGGCCATAGTACATGGGATCGCAAAGAGTCGGAGATGACTGAGCACACATGCATTTATTATTTATGTATTGTCTTGTTGATATATTTGTGCTGTTTTCAGTTTGGGCCATAATGCTTGCTTGTTGAAGTCTTATCTCAGATATTTGTTTGTACTGTTTTGGGTGAGGACATGAATAGTTTGGGGTCAAAATGAACGATTAGAGACCAGGTGTTATAAGAAACTGGCAAACCATTTTTCAAAATGCCTGTGACAATTTAACTTCTATCAGCAATGTACATTCTAGTTACTCTGCATCCTCACTACATTTACTATTTTTTGGGTTTTTAATTCCAGTGGAGACCCAGTGGTTTCTTCTTACAGTTTTAAATTGTAATTTCCTGAAGACTGGTCATGTTAAGCCTGTGTTCATGTGCTTGTTAATTTTCATATATCTTCTTTTGTGAAGTTTAATTTTCCCATTTTTTGAAGGTTTTGCTTGCACTTTTTTTCTATTGGTTTGTAGAAACCTTTTTTTATGTTCTGAGTATGAGCTCCTTTTCACATATATGTATTGTGAATACTTTTTATCAGTCTTTCACTTTACATGTGTTTTCATTTGTCCACTAAGTCTTTTTCTTTAATGATCTCTTAAGCTTTTTTGTTTTTAATTGGGGAAAATTGCATTACAATATTAGTTTCTGCTGCACAACCAGGTGAATCAGCTATGACAGTGTTAGGCATCGCTCAGTCATGTCCAACTCTTTATGATCATAAGGACTGTAGCCCACCAAGCTCTTCTGTTCATGGGACTTCCCAGGCAAGAATACTGGAGTAGGTTGCCATTTCATTCTCCAGGGGAGATTACAGACCCAGGGATTGAACCCTGGTCTCCTGCATTGCAGGCAGATTCTTTACTGTCTGACCCACCAGGAAAGCCTGATTCAGCTATATGTACACATATGTCCACTCCTACTTGGACCTGCCTCCCTCTCTCCTCCTGTCCCACCCATTGAAGTCACCACAGGGCTCCGAGCTGAGCTCCCTGTGCTATATACGGCAGTGTCCCCCTATCTATCTATTTTACACATCTTAGTATATATAAATATATGTGTGTATATATATACACATATAGGAGTATATAGTGTATACATATAGAATTAGTGTCTACACATAGTGTATATAGACATATACATATATGTATATATCCCTCAGAAGAAATGGAGTAGCCATCATGGTTAACAAAAGAGTCCAAAATGCAGTACTTGGATGCAATCTCAAAAATGACAGAATGATCTCTGTTCGTTTCCAAGGCAAACCATTCAATATCACAGTAATCCAAGTCTATGCCCCAACCAGTAACGCTGAAGAAGCTGAAGTTGAACAGTTCTATGAAGACCTACAAGACCTTTTAGAACTAACACCCAAAAAGAGATGTCCTTTTCATTATAGGGGACTGGAATGCAAAAGTAGGAAGTCAAGAAACACCTGGAGTAACAGGCAATACGGAATGAAGCCTGGAATGGAATGAAGCCTTCCAATTCCAATGGCCTTGGAATACGGAATGAAGCAGGGCAAAGACTAATAGAGTTTTGCCAAGAAAATGCGCTGGTCATAACAAACACCCACTTCCAACAACATGAGAGAAGACTCTATACATGGACATCACCAGATGGTCAACACCGAAATCAGATTGATTATATTCTTTGCAGCCAAAGATGGAGAAGCTCTATACAGTCAGCAAAAACAAGACCAGGAGCTGACTGTGGCTCAGACCATGAATTCCTTATGCCAAATTCAGACTTAAATTGAAGAAAGAAAACCACTAGACCATTCAGGTGTGACCTAAATCAAATCCCTTATGATTATACAGTGCAAGTGAGAAATAGATTTAAGGGCCTAGATCTGATAGATAGAGTGCCTGATGAACTATGGAATGAGGTTCATGACATTGTACAGGAGACAGGGATCAAGACCATCCCCATGGAAAAGAAATGCAAAAAAGCAAAATGGCTGTCTGGGGAGGTCTTACAAATAGCTGTGAAAAGAAGAGAAGCGAAAAGCAAAGGAGAAAAGGAAAGATATAAGCATCTGAATGCAGAGTTCCAAAGAATAGCAAGAAAAGATAAGAAAGCCTTCTTCAGTGATCAATGCAAAGAAATCGAGGAAAACAACAGAACGGGAAAGAGTAGACATTTCTTCAAGAAAATCAGAGATACCAAGGGAACATTTCATGCAAAGATGGACTTGATAAAGGACAGAAATGGTATGGTCTTAACAGAAGCAGAAGATATTAAGAAGACATGGCAAGAAGAACTGTACAAAAAAGATCTTCACGACCCAGATAATCATGATTGTGTGATCACTGACCTAGAGCCAGACATCCTGGAATGTGAAGTCAAGTGGGCCTTAGAAAGCATCACTATGAACAAAGCTAGTGGAGGTGATGGAATTCCAGTTGAGCTATTCCAAATCCTGAAAGATGATGTTGTGAAAGTGCTGCACTCAATATGCCAGCCAATTTGGAAACCTCAGCAGTGGCCACAGGACTGGAAAAGGTCAGTTTTCATTCCAATCCCAAAGAAAGGCAATGCCAAAGAATGCTCAAACTACCACACAGTTGCACTCATCTCACACGCTCAAAATTCTCCAAGCCAGGGTTCAGCAATACGTGAACCGTGAACTTCCAGATGTTCAAGCTGGTTTTAGGAAAGGCAGAGGAACCAGAGATCAAATTGCCAACATCCTCTGGATCATGGAAAAAGCAAGAGAGTTCCAGAAAAACATCTATTCCTGCTCTATTGACTATGCCAAAGCCTTTGACTGTGTGGATCACAATCAACTGTGGAAAATTCTGAAAGAGATGGGAATACCAGACCACCTGACCTGCCTCTTGAGAAACCTATATGCAGGTCAGAAAGCAACAGTTAGAACCGGACATGGAACAACAGACTGGTTCCAAATAGGAAAAGGAGTACGTCAAGGCTATGTACTGTCACCCTGTTTATTTAACTTCTCTGCAGAGTACATCATGAGAAACGCTGGACTGGAAGAAACACAAGCTGGAATCAAGATTGCCGGGAGAAATATCAATAACCTCAGATATGCAGATGACACCACCTTTATGGAAGAAAGTGAAGAGGAACTAAAAAGCCTCTTGATGAAAGTGAAAGAGGAGAGTGAAAAAGTTGGCTTAAAGCTCAACATTCAGAAAACGAAGATCATGGCATCCGGTCCCATGGCTCCATGGGAAATAGATGGGGAAACAGTGGAAACAGTGTCAGACTTTATTTTTCTGGGCTCCAAAATCACTACAGATGGTGACTGGAGCCGTGAAATTAAAAGACGCTTACTCCTTGTAAGGAAAGTTATGACCAACCTAGATAGCATATTCAAAAGCCGAGACATTACTTTGTCAACAAAGGTTCATCTAGTCAAGGCTGTGGTTTTTCTGTGGTCATGTATGGATGTGAGAGTTGGACTGTGAAGAGGGCTGAGCGCCGAAGAATTGATGCTTTTGAACTGTGGCGCTGGAGAATACTCTTGAGAGTCCCTTGGACTACAAGGAGATCCAACCAGTCCATTCTGAAGGAGATCAGCCCTGGGATTTCTTTGGACGGAATGATGCTAAAGCTGAAACTCCAGTACTTTTGCCACCTCATGCGAAGAGTTGACTCATTGGAAAATACTCTGATGCTGGGAGGGATTGGGGGCAAGAGGAGAAGGGGATGACAGAGGATGAGATGTCTGGATGGCATCACTGACTTGATGGACAGGAGTCTGGGTGAACTCTGGGAGTTGGTGATGGACAGGGAGGCCTGGCATCATGCAATTCATGGGGTCTCAGAGAGTCGGACTTGACTGAACGACTGACTAATCTGATATATATATACATATATATATATATGTCACTCAGTCTCCCAATTCATGCCCCCCCCACCTCATCCCCATGCACTAAATCTTTTGAGGAGCAGAATTTTTACATCTAATTGAGCCTCCTGAGTAGGACAGTAAATAAAATATATACATAGACATATAGACACATAAATATATGCTTATGGTAAGTATGATAAGTAGATAGATGATAAATAGATCATTTTTTGCATCCTAAAAAATCTATACCTACAAAGATATCTTTATCACTTGAAATTTCTGTGACAGAGGGAATAATTTTGCATTACAAAAAGGGTTTTGGAGATTCAGTTCAGTTCAGTCGCTCAGTCATCTCTGACTTGTTGTGACCCCATGGACTGCAGGACGCCAGGCCTCCCTTTTCATCACCAACCCTGGAGTTTACTCAAACTTATGTCCATTGAGTTAGTGATGCCATCCAAACATCTCATCCTCTGCCGTCCCCTTCTCCCACCTTCAATCTTTCCTAGCATCAGGGTTTTTTCAAACGAGTCAGCTCTTCGCATCAGGTGGCCAAAGTATTGGAGTTTCAGCTTCAGCTTCGGTCCTTCCAATGAATATTCAGGACTGATTTCCTTTAGGATGGACTGGTTGGATCTCCTTACAGTCCAAGGGACTCTCAAGAGTCTTTTAATTTCATGGCTGCAGTCACCATCTGCAGTGATTTTGGAGCCCCAAAAAATCTATTAAAATAGAAGATTAGGCAATGGTTATCAGACCTACATCTAATCAAGTTGAGATGCAGATCTGATATTCTGCCAGATCAACAGGGAGCTCCAGACAAAATTGCCAGTTAGAAGAATCCTGGATTGGGCAGACAAGGGTAGATTATTGCTCCAGAGTCTTGATCAGATTGCCTGGACTATCCCATCCTGAGCAGACTGTAATTTTGAAGAGTGATCCAAACAGTACAAGCTGTACTGATACAGGCTGTACCGAGTCTGTTGCAGGCCATTCCTTGTGCTATGTGTATCCACCATGGCTTCATAAACATTTGGGGAAAAGCTCCTTCAATGTTCTGTTGGTCTTGCTTTCTGAAAAGAGCCAAACTCGGAAGGTTAGTGGGACCCAGTACTGACCTTTGCATGTTATTTAATTGATTTTGGGCTGCAACTGGTATTCATCAATTTCTTCCACTATCATACATTCCCTTTGCCCTAAGCTCTCCTCTTTGTTAATCTCAGTGGCTATTTGGTAGGGTCATACGCACTCTCATTCCTAGAGGTGACTAAGTACTTGGTTATAATACTCATCTCAGCCCAGACTTTCTGCACATGTCTTATTCACAGATCATGGCCCTTATTCTTACCTTTTGGACCCCAGACACAAAGAATCCAAAATATACATTGGAAGTTGTAGCTTCTAGTTTTCTAGTTGCTGGGAATACTTGCTATGTCCTCTCTCCACTTTTTAAAGTTCAAGTCTAGGTATGGATATAATGGAATTCTGTCCATTTTCGGCACATACTTAATGAATTAACCCATGTTCTAGTGAGTCTTCACTTTTTCTCCTTTATCAACACCCTATGCAGCTGTGTATAGAAAGAAGGTTCTGGTCAATTATCTTGGTTAGTAGGTGTACCAAGTGAACAGGATAGCATGTTAATGAAGCTTGTGGTGTCCTCCAGTAATACTTGGGATCTGTTCTTATACTATTTTTTATGTACTTATATAGTATAGGATGGTGCTGAGCCACACAACATTTTGACTTGTTGGGGGTGATAGGACAAAACTCCTGATGGGCAGTTCTGAAGTTTTATAAATGATAGCCATCATCACTTGGTATACTATAATCATGTCTTCCATCTCTACAAGGACCCAGTAGCATTCTAGGGATTGTTTATCAAAATATATGCCTTTCTCTAAAGTATAGAGCATGGATAGGCTCAAGAAATACAGGGATTTCCATTGTGACCCTTCTACAGGGACTTACCATAAATTTCAGAGTGTATCTTATTTTTGTCTAACTTAGTTTCCTAATGTAATATTTTTCTTTGAGATTATCCTATGTTTTTGCATGTGTGAAGAGTTGTTCCTATCTATTGGTTAATTGTATGAACATACAAATGTGTTTATAACTTTTTTTAAAATCTAAGAGTGTTATAAATAAGGCAGCTATAAGAAAAAAAAAAACTCTTGTGTAAATATACTTTCTGATCTTAGGTGTTATATTCTCTTGTGCAAATACTTGGCAATGATATTTTGGGGTCATAGGATAGATCTTTGGAAAATGATCTAGGAAATTGTCAAATGGATTCCCAAAGTGGTTATAAAATTTTAACTCTCACCAGTAATTCGTGAGTATTCTAGTTTTCTTTCTTTTTTTTTTTTTTTTTTAACTTCCCTATTATCATTTGCTTTTATTGATCTTTTTAAATCTCAGTCATTCAGGTGAGTATGTGGAGTTCTTTTATAAGGGCTTTAAATTGACATTTCCCTGATGACTCAAGATATTTAAAATCTTTACATCTGTTACTCTTTTGAGAAGTGTCTGTTTCAAATCCTTTGCCTTCCCCCCCCATCAATTTATAGTAGTCATACTTTATAGTTGAGGATGGGCTAGACAGAAAAGTTGGTTTGGTGATACCACACATGTATTCAGAGAGTCTGAGAAGATTTATGAAAAGTAGAGACTCTCTAAATAGGTCAGAGCAGGATCCAAAATGGCTTGAGAGGACAAGATAAGTAGACTGGCTTGGGGTTTATGATGGTGAGAAGGTGGGACTGGACTGATGATGCCCTAGCACAATGAACTACTTGCAAGCACCAAGGGAGAAGTATCTGGGCTTTCTCATCAGCATGTCCTATAGTGGGGTTGCAGCCGAGGAAGCGAGTTGGGGAGGGGTTAAAACTTTCAGCAGTCAAACATCAAAACTGGAGTCAGACTCTTTATTATAATTATTTATATTTTTATTGATAACTTACAGGGAGATACATAATGAGAATATTTTCCAAGTCTCATTTGTCTATCATTTATAAAACTTCAAAAAAAGAAAAGAAATTTAATTTTGATGAAGCTTAACATAACATTCTTTTTTTTTTCTTTTTACATTTAGTGCTTTTTTTTTTTTGGATCTGTCCCCAAATCCTTCCCTACTGCAATATAACAAATATATTTTCCTATTTTTTTTTTTTTATTATAGAAGATTTTTGACTATGGTTTTAGGTCAGGTAATAATCCATTTTGAATTATTATTTTCTGAATCATGTTACATAGAATTTGAGGTTTTCTCTTTTTTAATGCAGATATGCTCTTGTTCCAGAAGCATTGGCTTAACTGTAAGTTTCCTCTTTCCCTCTGAAATGGTAGCTTGTCAGGATCAGTGGACTATGTTTATGTGGGTCAGTCAAAATTCCCTGTGCTATTCTGTTGATCTATTATCTATCCTGAAGGTAATACCACATTGTTTTGAGTTATTAGGATTTCATAGTAAGTATTAAAATCAGGAAGTAAAAGTCCACCAACATTTTTCTTCTTTCTTGAGATTGTTTGGCTATGCTCGGCCTTTTGCATTCCCATGCAAATTTGAGACTTAACTTGTCTATATTTTCAAAAGAGGCTGGCTTAGTTTTGATAGGGATTTCATGGAATCTGTTAATCAATTCTGCAAAAACACATCTTAAAATACATTTCAATTTATGAAATAAATTCATAAATAAATTATTTATGAAAATATACATAGTTTTAAAACTCAACATTCAAAAACCTAAGATCAGGGCATCTAGTCTCAAAACTTCATAGCAAAAAAGAGGGGAAAAAATGGAAAACAGTGACAAATTTTCTTTTCTCGAGCTCCAAAACCACTGTGGATGGTGACTGCATCCATGATATTAAAAGACACTTGATCCTTTGAAGAAAAGCTATGACAAACCTAGACAGTGTATTAAAAAGCAGAGATACCACTTTGCTGACAAAAATCCCTATAGTCAAAGCTGTGGTTTTTCCAGTAGTGATGTATGAATATGAGAGCTGGACCATAAACAAGGCTGAGCACCAAAGAACTGATGTTTTCAAACTGTGGTGTTGGAGAAGACTCTTGAGAGTCCCTTGGACAACAAGGAGAGCAAACCAGTCAATCGTAAAGGAAATCAACACTGGATACTCATTGGAAGGACAAATGCTGATACTGAAGCTCCAATATTTTGGCCACATGATGCAAAGAACTGACTCATTGAAAAAGACCCTGATGCTGAGAAAGATTGAGAGCAGGAGGAGAGGAGATGACAAAAGATGAGATGACTGGATGGCATCATTGAATTAATGGACATGAGTTTGTGCAAACTCCAGGAGATGGTGAAGGATGGGGAAGTCTGGCATGCTGCAGTCCATGGGGTTACAAAGAGTCGGACGTGACTGAGAGACTGAACAACAACAACAACAAATCTTTGCTTGGCTCGGTAGCATTCTGCACAGATTTCAGTTACCAGAATTGAACTTGTAGGTTAAAAGGGAAGAGCGGACTGAGCCATTTACAGATAAGGCCAATACAAATGTGCTCCCCCAATATAAAAATATTGGTTTTCTTCCATGTAGAAATGTTTTCCTTTATTTTCTTGCGTAAAGTCTATCAGGTTTTTAGCTTTACACATTTATCCTTTGGGTGGTGCAGAGTGAAGGATGAGCAGGCAAAAAAGCCCTATTGAGTGTCCCTGTGTTTAGGTGAGCAGTGAGGTTGTACTTCTTCCTTGCTCCTAGGACAAAGCTCTGTCTACTTCACATTATCACAGTGATAATAAAATGGAGACATCCCTGGCTCAAATTAGACCCTCACTTTCCCTTTCAGCATTGAGTTCTGTCCCTCAGTACCATCCTGAGGCTTGGTGGCTGCCACACCTACTTTGTATTGGCCACCTGCCTGTGGAGGCCTCTCCAGGTTGAACATGGTCAGAAGTTTCCTGCTCATCCAGACCTCCACACTGTACCACTTATACTTCTTCTTAGATTGCTGCTCACTTAGTCTAGATGTTTTTCACACAAGCAGACAAAATATCCAAAAAACACTGTTTTTCTGATAATATTATTGCATAGGTTGAATGCTGTTTTATAAGCACTAAAATGCACAATGAAAAAATTAAAATCACATGTAATTTTCCAGTCTACAGATATAGCTATTGCTATCACAATGGTTTGTAATTTTTATTAGGCCATACACATACACATACATATCTTTCTCCATATGTTGATTTTGAAAATGCTATTGTATTTGTTTACTGCTTACACCATATGAAAGCATTCGCCTTTAAAAACTACAAACATTAAGGCTAAATTCTCTATTAAGAGCTGGCTCAGTTGAGGTCATACACTTTTTTTTTTAATTTTATTTTATTTTTAAACTTTACATAATTGTATTAGTTTTACCAAATATCAAAATGAATCTGCCACAGGTATACATGTGTTCCCCATCCTGAACCCTCCTCCCTCCTCCCTCCCCATTCCATCCCTCTGGGTCGTCCCAGTGCACCAGCCCCAAGCATCCAGTATTGTGCATTGAACCTGGACTGGCAACTCGTTTCATACATGATATTACACATGTTTCAATGCCATTCTCCCAAATCTTCCTACCCTCTCCCTCTCTCACAGAGTCCATAAGACTGTTCTATACATCAGTGTCTCTTTTGCTGTCTCGTACACAGGGTTATTGTTACCATCCTTCTAAATTCCATATATATGCAGTAGTATACTGTATTGGTGTTTTTCTTTCTGGCTTACTTCACTCTGTATAATAGGCTCCAGTTTCATCCACCTCATTAGAACTGATTCAAATGTATTCTTTTTAATGGCTGAGTAATACTCCATTGTGCATATGTACCACAGCTTTCTTATCCATTCATCTGCTGATGGACATCTAGCAGGATCCTCTATGACCCACCTCCCAGAATATTGGAAATAAAAGCAAAAATAAACAAATGGGACCTAATTAAACTTAAAAGCTTCTGCACATCAAAGGAAACTATTAGCAAGGTGAAAAGAGGTCATACACTTTTTTAAGTTCACCAATGTCCAGTGACTGAGGATGACCCCAGGAATACAGCCCAAGACAGGATAATTCAGAGGTGTCAACCACATTGCAGAACACCTTGAAGGGTTGGTTGAGGATTTCTACAGACTTTGGAGTCAAAATTCTGTTTTAGTGTTTACTTCCAAAGAACCCAATCTGCCATAATCACCTTGACCCTCTCTTGCTTCTCAGACTTGGATGTATGTTCAAAATATTAATATAATCCCTAAACTCAGAGATAACCATTATTAGCAATCACTGTACTTCATGTTTGCAAACACACACACACACATGCGTGCAAGTGTGTGCCAGAAATACAGGTATTCGGAGAAGGCAATGGCACCCCACTCAAGTACTCTTGCCTGGAAAATCCCATAGATGGAGGAGCCTGGGAGGCTGTAGTCCATGGGGTCGCTAAGAGTCGGACACGACTGAGCAACTTCCCTTTCACTTTTCACTTTCATGCATTGGAGAAGGAAATGACAACCCACTCCAGTGTTCTTGCCTGGAGAATCCCAGGGACGGGGGAGCCTGGTGGGCTTCCGTCTATGGGGTCGCACAGAGTCGGACACGACTGAAGCCACTTAGCAGCAGTAGCATTGTGGACTAAATGCTTGTGTATCCCCTCCCCTCAAAATTCATATGTTGAATCTTAACTCTCCAATGTGATGGCATCAGGAGGTTATTAAGTCATGAGAGTAGGGTCCTCGTGGCCTGTCTAAAAAAGATTCCAGAGAGCTCTCTTGTTCCTTTTCCTATGTGAGGACATGATAAGAAGCTTATGAACCAGGAAAAATCATATACAAATCTTAATCTTGGGCTTTTAGCCTCCAGAATTTTGAGAAATAAGTATTTGTTATTTAAGCTATCTGGTTTATGATAATTTGTTATAGCACCCAGAACTGACCAAGATAGTATTGCTATTATAGTTTATATATATAGACATGTATGCAAAAACAAGACCAAGAGCTGACTGTGGCTCAGATCATGAACTTCTTATTGCCAAATTCAGACTTAAATTGAAGAAAGTAGGGAAAACCACTAGACCATTCAGGTATGACCTAAATCAAATCCCTTATGATTATACAGTGCAAGTGAGAAATAGATTTAAGGGCCTATATTTGATAGATAGAGTGCCTGATGAACTATGGATGGAGGTTCGTGACATTGTACAGGAGACAGGGATCAAGACCATCCCCATGGTAAAGAAATGCAAAAAAGCAAAATGGCTGTCTGGGGAGGCCCTAAAAATAGCTGTGAAAAGAAGAGAAGCGAAAAGCAAAGGAGAAAAGGAAAGATATAAGCATCTGAATGCAGAGTTCCAAAGAATAGCAAGAAGAGATAAGAAAGCCTTCCTCAGTGATCAAGGCAAAGAAATAGAGGAAAACAACAGAATGGGAAAGGCTGGAGATCTCTTTAAGAAAATTAGAGACACCAAGGGAACATTTCATGCAAAGATGGGCTCAATAAAGGACAGAAATTGTATGGACCTAACAGAAGCAAAAGATATCAAGAAGAGGTGGCAAGAATACACAGAAGAACTGTGCAAAAAAAGATCTTCATGATCAAGATAATCACGATGGTGTGATCACTCATCTAGAGCCAGACATCCTGGAATGTGAAGTCAAGTGGGCCTTAGAAAGCATCACTACGAACAAAGCTAGTGGAGGTGATGGAATTCCAGTTGAGCTATTCCAAATCCTGAAAGATGATGCTGTGAAAGTGCTGCAGTCACTATGCCAGCAAATTTGGAAAACTCAGCAGTGGCCACAGGACTGGGAAAGGTCAGTTTTCATTCCAATCCCAAAGAAAGACAATGCCCAAGAATGCTCAAACTACCCCACAATTGCACTCATCTTACATGCTAGTAAAGTAATGCTCAAAATTCTCCAAGCCAGGCTTCATCAATACGTGAATCGTGAACTTCCTGATGTTCAAGCTGGTTTTAGAAAAGGCAGGGGAACCAGAGATCAAATTGCCAACATCTGCTGGATCATGGAAAAAGCAAGAGAGTTCCAGAAAAACATCTATTTCTCTTTTATTGACTATGCCAAAGCCTTTGACTGTGTGGATCACAATAGACTGTGGAAAATTCTGAAAGAGATGGGAATACCAGACCACCTGACCTGCCTCTTGAGAAACCTGTATGCAGGTCAGGAAGCAACAGTTAGAACTGGAAATGGAACAACAGACTGGTTCCAAATAGGAAAAGGAGTATGTCAAGGCTGTATATTGTCACCCTGCTTATTTAACTTCTATGCAGAGTACATCATGAGAAACGCTGGGCTGGAGGAAGCACAAGCTGAAATCAAGATTTCTGGGAGAAATATCAATAACCTCAGATATGCAGATGACACCACCCTTATGGCAGAAAGTGAAGAGGAACTAAAAAGCCTCTTGATGAAAGTGAAAGAGGAGAGTGAAAAAGTTGGCTTAAAGCTCAACATTCAGAAAACGAAGATCATGGCATCTGGTCCCATCATTTCATGGGAAATAGATGGGGAAACAGTGGAAACAGTGTCAGATTTTATTTTTGGGGGTTCCCAAATCACTGCAGATGGTGATTGCAGCCATGAAATTAAAAGACGCTTACTCCTTGGAAAGAAAGTTATGACCAACCTAGATAGCATATTCAAAAGCAGAGACATTACTTTGCCAACAAAGGTCTGTCTAGTCAAGGCTATGGTTTTTCCAGTGGTCATGTATGGATGCGAGAGTTGTCTGTGAAGAAAGCTGAGTGCTGAAGAATGGATGCTTTTGAATTGTGGTGTTGGAGAAGACTCTTGAGAGTCCCTTGGACTGCAAGGAAATCTAACCAGTCCATTCTGAAGGAGATCAGTCCTGGGTGTTCATTGAAAGGACTGATGCTGAAGCTGAAACTCCAATATTTTGGCCACCTCCTGCAATGAGTTGACTCATTGGAAAAGATCCTGATGCTGGGAGGGATTGGGGGCAGGAGGAGAATGGGACGACAGAGGATGCGATGGCTGGATGGTATCACGGACTCAATGCACATGAGTTTGGGTAAACTGTGGGAGTTGGTGATGGACAGGGAGGCGTTGCATGCTGTTATTCGTGGGGTTGCAAAGAGTCGGACACAACTGAGCAACTGAACTGAACTGATGTATGTATATATATACATATGTATGTATATTTTATGTATTTATACCTGGGCACCTTTATCACTTTTAGTTTTTCCTAGAAATTATTTTCAGAGATTTATGCATGTCTGTGTATGTAGACCTACCTCATCATTTAAAGTGCTACTTTATTCCAAACATATATACTCTTTGATAGAAACAGTTTATTTAGCTATTGTTCCTAGCTTTTGCATACTTACCATCAAACCTAAATGAATACCTTTGTGCGTGACTCCTGCAGAGATGTGACTATATCCCTAAGTAGACACTAAGAGATAGCATTACTGGGTTAAAATAAAAGCCTTGCTATTATTTGTATGGGTTCAGACTCATCAGCAATGAATATGAGTAACACATTCCCTATATACTCTCTCCCACACTTGATGTATTCAAGTTCATTTTGGCATGTTTATCCTGTAAATTTACTGTTAATGTATTCTTTAAAATGTTTATTGGGATCCATTTACCTTTCAATATTTTCTTTTCCCTCTTTTATTTCACTGCCATCATCCAACTTTATAACTTACATAATGACTTCATGTCTATAATCACATTGTATCCTCAAAGCAGAGCAGCAATTTTTGTTAATGAAGTTTGAGAGAAAAGATTTCAGTATAAATGTTCAGCTATAATACAGTAACATGTAAATACATTTAGAAGTGAGATTCTGCAATATTTATGCATATTTAATATTTTAACACTTTGTTTTGCTATTTCCTACAAACATCATTTCTTATTTCTAAGCTTGACTGTATCCATGGCTTGGTAGAAAAATATCTTAATTCAAGGACAGTTGTGAGGGTTTCTTCATTTTAAATACTGAGCAGTTTTTCCTCGGAGAAAATTGCCTTCATTTTTTTTTTTTTTTTTTTTGCATATGCTATTAATTGTCTTTGCAGATACCCAAATTCAGAACCCCAAATCATTTGCCTTATTACTTAAAATAGTATAATATTATCTGTCTAAAAGTTATTTGAAACCTTCTGAGACTTTAATTATTTTTTTATTTTCTTGGCTACAACAGAATTGGAATTTTTCTTAGATAAAATATACATATAAACTTGACCCTGATATTAATAGATCAAGGAGTGTAATGCAATTTTTAATGAACTATTATAGGAAACCAATAAGCTAGCTATTACAATGAATTGCAACATATAATTTATGGCAATGTCATTAATTTTCAAACTAATTAGACTTTTGGAAATTTTGGTGCTGTCTTAAACAAAAGCTGATTGAAAATTTGATGAAATATACAAATATGGTCCTATCAAGTCTCACCTTTACAGGGATATTTTTGTCAATTATTCTAGGTATCTCTACTATATTTTGTAATCATCAATCTCTTTTCTTTTCTAGCTGAATTATGCATCTTAGTACTCACTTCTTTGTTAGTCCATGCTTCCTTTTCCTTACTGCTATGTTTCTAACATTTGGATAGCTCAGTTCATTTACCGTATGCTGTCTCACTGCCAATCTGAGAATATCGGAAACCTCTGCTCCACCATTAGAACAACCTTGGAATATGCTATGCTTTTTAAATTAGGACTTGTAACCAGATAAGACAAACTCTCATGGCCTTCCAGTCCTGAAAGAAATCAAGCTCAGGTCCTGTTATACCTTTTGCCTTTGAGAATTAGTCTAGTTTCTCCAGAGAACATAAAATACATAGATAGAGATAAATATAGATTATAGAGAAAGAGAGAAAAACAAGAAAGGAATTGATATTAAGACACTGACTCCTTACATTAAAGCATATATATGGAATCTAGAAAAATGGTACTGAACCTATTTGCAAGGAAGGAATGGAGACAGAGACATGGAGAACAGACTTGTGGACACAGGGGCGGAATGAGAGAGTGGGTCGAGTTGAGTAAGTAGCATTGACATATAGACACTACCATGCGTAAAGCGATACTTAGTGGGAGTGCTCAGTCACTCAGTCATGTCCGACTCTTTGCAGCCCCATGGACTGTAGCCTGCCAGGCTCCTCTGCCCATGAAATTATCCAGGCAAGAATACTGGAGTGGGTTATCATTTCTTACTCCAAGATATCTTCCCGACCCAGGATTTGAAGCTGCATCTCTTATGTCTCCTGCATTGGCAGGCAGATTCTTTACCACTTGGTAAAGAGTACCACTTGGCTGCTACATAACACAGGGAGTCCAATCTGGAACTCTGTGATGGCCTGGGGGAGGGGGGAAGGATGAGGGGGAGATGGGAGGGAGGCTCAAGAAGGAGAGGAGATATATATATAGTTATGACTGATTCATGATGTTGTATGGCAGAAATCAACAATGAATACAATATTGTAAAGCAATTATCCTTCAGTTAAAACACAGAAACAACACTGACTTGTGTAATTGTGGGGCAGACAAATCTCAAATTCACAGGGCAGGCCAGCAGGTTGAAAACTCAAGTATGTTCTCTATGTTTCAGCCTCACTGAGCCAGAAATTCTTCTTTAAGAAGACTCAGTCTTTGTTTTTAAGATCTTCAGCTATTTGGAAGAGACCCACCCACTTTTTGTAGGCAAATCCTCCTTAATCGCAGTCTATTGATTTAGATGTTAGGCACCTTCAAAGAAAATCATAGCAGCATTTAGACTGATGCTTGACCAAACAACTCGGCACTGTAGCCTAGTCAAGTTGACATGCATCACTAACCATCAAAGCCTGCAATATGACTCAAGATTTAGAATTTAAAGGCAAAAGCAAAGAGTGAAAAGCCAAAGCAAAAGGAAAGCAAAACAAAGTCCAGAAACATGGTCACACAAACATAGAAATCTGAAGTATTTGATAAACATTTCTTTATACTCCAAATGGGAACTAACATATCTATTTCCATACTATTTCTTTTTCATTTAGTTTCTTTAATTTTCATAGGAATACTAAAGAATAAAAAGATTGCCAGTTTGGGAATGCAAGGAAATCAAGCTCATATATATTAAACAATGCATCCCATATAGTTGGAAAAAAGCCTTAAAAATGTACTATCTGAGGATAATCAAGAGAATCATGACCTTTGACATGGTGAGAAGTCTTGGATGAGGAAAGTTAGCTCCTTTAATTTATAAAAGAGGAACAGGGAAAAGAAACAGGATATTTGTAAAGAGTTAACTACATTAGAATGTATACTGGCTAGGGAGGGAAAGAAAGAAGGAGGAGTTGATTTACAGTAAAGAAATGGTTGAGTTCAGTTCAGTAGCTCAGTTGTGTCTGGTTCTTTGAGACCCCCATGGATTGCAGCATGCCAGGCTTCCCTGTCAATCACCAACTTCCAGAGCATGCTCAAACTCATGTCCATCAAGTTGGTGATGCCATCCAACCATCTCATCCTCTGCCATCCCCTTCTCCTCCTGCCTTCAATCTTCCCCATAGTTTCATTGATTTAGATAAGGACTAATTGGGAAAGATTGAGGGCAGGAGGAGAAAGGGACAGCAGAGGATGTGATGGTTGGATGGCATCACCAACTCAATGGACATGGGATTGAGTGGACTCTGGGAGTTGGTGATGCACAGGGAGGCCTGGCATGCTGCAGTTCATGGGCTTACAAAGAGTCGGACACAACTGAGTAACTGAACTGAACTTGAGTTTCATTGAGTTAGACAAGATACTGAGCCAGACTTGCCTGTGAATGTCCAGGAGTCTCGGGTGGAGGTGTGGGTTGACAGAGGCCTGCCACAGGGTCAGGGTCACTAAATACAACAGTGCCCTTCTTAAGGAGGTTATCACCATTACCCCTACCATAGTTTGGCCTCAGGCCAAACAATAGAGGGAACAGAACCCCACTTATCAGTAGAAAATTGGATTAGAGATATACTGAGCATGGCCTCACCCATCAGAAAAAGACCCTGATTCCCCCACAGCCAGTCCCTCCTATCAGAAAGCTGCAATGAGCTTATCCATCTGAGGACAGAATGAAAGCCAAAATCACAGAAAACTAATCAAACTGATCACGTGGATCACAGCCTTGCCTTACTCAAAGAAAGGGTTCAGTTCAGTTTAGTTCAGTTGCTCAATTGTGTTCAAATCTTTTCGACCCCATGAATCACAGCATGCCAGGCCTTCCTGTCCATCACCAACTCCAGGAGTTCACTCAAACTCATGTCCATCGAGGCAGTGATGCCATCCAGCCATATAATTCTCTGTCATTCCCTTCTCCTCCTGCCCCCAATGCCTCCCAGCATCAGAGTCTTTTCCAATGAGTCAACTCTTCACATGAGGTGGCCAAAGTATTGGAGTTTCAGCTTCAGCATCAGTCCTTCCAATGAACACCCAGGACTAATCTCCTTTAGGATGGACTGGTTGGATCTCCTTGCAGTCCAAGGAACTCTCATGAGTCTTCTCCAACACCACAGTTCAAAAGCAGCAATTCTTCAGCACTCAGCTTTCTTCACAGTCCAACTCTCACATCCGTACATGACCACTGGAAAACCAATAGCCTTGATTAGACGGGCCTTTGTGGCAAAGTAATGCCTCTGCTTTTGAATATGCTCTCTAGGTTGGTCATAACTTTCCTTCCAAGGAGTAAGCGTCTTTTAATTTCATGGCTGCAATCACTATCTCCAGTGATTTTGGAGCCCCCCAAAATAAAGGCTGACACTGTTTCCACTGTTTCCCCATCTATTTACCATGAAGTGATGAGACTAGATACCATGATCATAGTTTTCTGAATGTTGAGCTTTAAGCCAACTTTTTCACTTTCCTCTTTCACTTTCATCAATCAACAGGCTTTGTAGTTCCTCTTCACTTTCTGCCATAAGGGTGGTGTCATCTGCATATCTGAGGTTATTGATATTTCTCCCAGCAATCTTGATTCTAGTTTGTGATCCTGTCAGCCCAGCATTTCTCATGATGTGCTCTGCATATATTTAAATAAGCAGGGTGACAATATACAGCCTTGACGTACTCCTTTTCCTATTTGGAACCAGTCTGTTGTTCCATTTCCAGTTCTAACTGTTGCTTCCTGACCTGCATACAGGTTTCTCAAGAGGCAGGTCAGGTGGTCTGGTATTCACATCTCTTTCATAATTTTCCACAGTTTCTTGTGATCCACACAGTCAAAGGCTTTGGCATAGTCAATAAAACAGAAATAGATGTTTTTCTGGAACTCTCTTGTTTTTTCGATGATCCAGTGGATGTTGGTAATTTGATGTCTGGTTCCTCTGCCTTTTCTAAAACCAGCTTGAATAACTGGAAGTTCACGGTTCAAGTATTGCTGAAGCCTGGCTTGGAGAATTTTGAGCAGTACTTTACTAGCCTGTCAGATGAGTGCAATTGTTCCGTAGTTTGAGCATACTTCGGCATTGCTTTCCTTTGGAATTGGAATGAAAACTGACCTTTCCTAGTCCTGTGGCCACTGCTGAGCTTTCCAAATTTGCTGGCATATTGAGTGCAGCACTTTCACAGCATCATCTTTCAGGATTAGGAATAGTTCAACTGGAATTCCATCACCTCCACTAGCTTTGTTCATAGTGATGCTTTCTAAGGCCCACTTGACTTCACATTCCAGGATGTCTGGCTCTAGGTGAGTGATCATACTATCCTGATTATCTGGGTTGTGAAGTTTTTTTTTTTTTTGGTACAGTTCTTCTGTGTATTCTTGCCACCTCTTAATATCTTCTGCTTCTGTTAGGTTCATACCATTTCTGTCCTTTATCGAGCCCATGTTTGCATGAGATGTTCCCTTGGTATCTCTAATTTTCTTGAACAGATCTCTAGTCTTTCCTATTCTGTTGTTTTCCTCTATTTCTTTGCATTGATCCCTGAGGAAGGCTTTCTTATCTCTCCTTGCTATTCTTTGGAAATCTGCATTCAGATGCTTATATTTTTCCTTTTCTCCTTTGCTTTTTGCTTCTCTTCTTTTTAAAGCTATTTGTAAGGCCTCCCCAGACAGCCATTTTGCTTTTTTGCATTTCTTTTCCATGGGGATGGTCTTGATCCCTGTCTCTTGTACAATGTCATGTACAAACTCCATCCATAGTTCATCAGGCACTCTGTGTATCAGATCTAGTCCCTTAAATCTATTTCTCACTTGCACTGTATAATCATAAGGGATTTGATTTAGGTCATACCTGAATGGTCTAGTGGCTTTCCCTACTTTCTTAAATTTAAGTCTGAATTTGACAATAAGAAGTTCATGATCTGAGCCACAGTCAGCTCCCGGTCTTGTTTTTGCTGACTGTATAGAGCTTTTCCATTTTTGTCTGCAAAAAATATAATCAATCTGATTTCGGTGTTGACTATCTAGTGGTGTCCATGGGTAGTCTTCTCTTGAGTTGTTGGAAGAAGGTGTTTGTTATGACCAGTGCATTCTCTTGGAGTTCATGTATTTATAGAGGTAAACATTGCCTTGATGGGCATTCTGAAATAGGTGAACTGGGATGGTAGAGAGGGAACTATGAAATTATGGTATGAGAGAGTGCCCTTATTCATGGTATAAGATCTAGACGTGAGACAGATCCATATGAGATAGTAGAATCAGAAAGAAAAAAAAATAGAAGAGGTAAAAACATTGAGAAGCCTGGTGGTGTATGAGTTATCTGTTCATGTATCAGCAAGTCCAAATTGTGATGCACATAGTGGTGGGGAGAAAGATTATGGAGACAGCAGCCAAGGTCTTTAATAAATGAAAAGAAATATGAGTGTGCTTCATACATAACCCCACCTAGACAGTGCAGCTCAGGGTATAATCCTGTGGTGCAACCTTTGAAATAACTGGAGGTGGAGAGTGAGCAAAGAAGTAAGAACTATTTACAGAGAGGTGATGGCCCAGAGTGATTGGAGCTTAAATGCATTCCTGAGAAAACGGTCACTGCTGGAAGCAAGAATGACAATTCTATCAAGCACATTGTGCTAGTATAGATCAAGCCAAACACGCGAGGCCAAAAATGTTCAAAGCCAAAACAACTGCAGATAGCAGTTGGTGTTACAAAGAGGGAAAACCTAAATTTGGAGCCTTTGTTTTGGCAGAGTTGGAACACCCAACTTTCTTTTGGGTGATGTTTTCAAGATGCCTGGGTAGATTTTACAGGAGCAGGAGAGCTATCTAAAGTCAGGTTTCCCACTCCCCAAATCAATTCATGCCTGCTATGTGGGGGATGGTCTTCCCTGGTGGCTCAGTGGTCAAGAATCTGCCTGCAGTGCAGGAGCTGCAGGAGACACAGGTTTGATCCCTGGGTTGGTAAGATTCCCGGGAGGAGGGTATGGTAACCCACTCCAGTATTCTTGCCTGGGAAATCCCATGGACAGAGGAGCCTGGCAGGCTATAGTCCATGGGGTCGTAAAGAGTCGGACATGACTGAAGCGATGTGGCATGCATGCATGTAGGGGATCATGCTCAACTATAACTTTTTCCATGCTCCTGACTTTGGGAGAGAAGATCTGAAATAACTGGCAGTTTGAACAGAAAATGATACCCATGTGATAGGCATCAAGGGGTCACCATTCTCTTCTTCCAGTTTGACAAAATGGACCATATCTTGTCGAAATGACATGACAGTAATGTCATTCATTGCCAACTAGCTGTCATTTTGATGGCAAAAATCATCACACTTTGTATCACAGATGTTAGTGATCCACAGGAAATAAAACGTGTTGACATCTTTCACTTATAATAATATAGGATTGATTGTTTCCAACTTTAATTTATCCAAAAATACATTTGAAAAAAATTAGACAGTGATTGATTTACAAATGACAGGGCTTAGGGGAAGGTGGTAAGACTATAGAAAATAATCTACCTGTAATAATTAGAGGGCAAAATAGTTTTAGTAGTAAAATAATCTTGTTGGATGGTTTAGAAGCAAATATGAGAGATTCAGTGATTCTTTGGGATTATTCACTGTCATAAACTTAATAGATAGCAACTAATATAGAAGCTAGTTTGACAAGGCATATAAAGAGATATGTAATCTATTTTCTTCTTCACATCTTAAAGTGACTTCCAATTCTTGGTAATTTTATTAGAATTATAAAAATATAGCACTGGTAAGATTCTTAGAGATTTTCTAGATCCAATTTATTATTTTATTGATGAAGAAATTGAGGAAGAGCTCATTTAGCAAATGCCAAAATTCATGAGTCATGTCCTTTTATTTAGGGTAGGCAAGACGCATTATTTAGTTCTTTCTAAGTAAGAGTTCAGTTTGGAATTTCAGGACACCAAGAAACCTGGAGACTTGGAAGAGTATTATTATGCTGCTCCTTTATTTTTCCATACAGTGTTAAATAAAACTCAGATATTACTGCAATGATATCAGCCCTCAATCCCTGTGCCCCCCAAAAGGTGTTTTGCTTCCCTAGAAACTAGGCATACATAGGCATTGTAGCTCTCACATTCATTTGCTTCTTACAGTAAATTTACTGCATATGTAAATTAGCATCACCAGGATTCTGATTGGTGTTCTATCATGGGAAATTATAAGGTAGAAGGACAAACCACAGGTCTTGATGCTGATGTTGATCTTGAGATTATAATTGATACCCATCCTTTATTTCCTCTGCCACATATTCTACCAGCTCAGTGAGCACCTCTGTTTTTCTAGGTGACTGGCTTGGTTGGGTGCCAGGAGCAGGAGCTTCGCCCATGGCAAAGGTCATGAGGAAGGAGGCTCAGCATATGCAAAGGCGGGATTGAGACTCAGGAGTCACCCTGGAAATTCTCGAGCATCTACCCCCAAAACCAGAGTCTGCCTACTTTCTGCTTTGTGCTCTCACCTACACCTCTGACTTTATGGGGGGCTGTCCCCCACTACCTCTCTCTGAAAAAAGAGTTAACTTATAGCTCCAGTTAATAAAGTTCCTGGGTGTGATAGTGTTTCAACCTACAAACTCCTTTGGAAGTCCTCTAGCCTGCCTGAATAGGTTTTTCCGGCCACATGTGATTGCTCAGAGCCTCACAACTGTGAGAGGCATGAGATGTTCTAAACTGTCTGAATACAGATTCTTTTGAGCAGTTAAAAGATTGATTAGAAATTGTATTGGTGAAGGTTTTTTCACTTGTTGGGCCAATGTTTGCTTCTAAGTCTCCATATCCCTCACCTGCTGTGTCCCTGGCAGTGTATTGATTAATATAATTGGTGTAAGTAGTAGCTTTAATGTTTTTAACGTTGGACCCTTGAGTTAATTCTTTTTCTTGTTACAGCCCACCACACCTTTGCCCTATAGGAATGCAACTTTATCTAATGCTTTTGGAGGGTGGTGCCTGATTTTAGAATAATCACCTTTAGAGAAAAATAAATTTCTTAAAATGTTAACAGGCCTCCGGGCCAGAAGATGATGCAAATCACCTAAACTTTTGCATATGATAAGTTTGCAGGAAGAAAGCCTAGCTTACTGCATGACTCTACCCCTTCCGCTATTATCCTCTATGCATAACTTAAAGTATAAAAACTACTTTGGAAAATAAAGTGCGGGCCTTGTTCACTGAAACTTGGTCTCCCCATGTTGTTCTTTCTCTCACCTTCTGGCTGAATTATTCAGCCTCTTTTCTCCACTGAATTTCCTCACTGAGCTATCCTTATTTCAGCCTCTTTTCTCCACTGAATTTTCTCACTGAGCTATCCTTATTCTATTACTCTTTATATCCTTAATTAATGTTTAACTAAGCAGTTGTTTCCTGATCCTTGACGACGCCATCCCTGCTTCGAATTCCTTGGATCCACCGGGGCTGGACCCTGGCAGTGGGGCAACCCAGACCTTGAACCTTGAGGAGCTTGAATTCTTGGGTATCATGCTTCCCTGATTGCTCAGTTGGCAAAGAATCTGCCTGCAATGCAGGAGACCCTGGTTCAATTTGTGGGTCAGGAAGATCCGCTGGAGAAGGGATAGGCTACCCAATCCAGTATTCTTGGGCTTCCCTTGTGGTTCAGCTGGTAAAGAATATGCCTACAATACAGGAGACCTGGGTTTGATTCCTAGGTTGGGAAGATTTTCCTGGAGAAGGGAAAGGCTACCCACTCCAGTATTCTGGCCTGGAGAATTCCATGGGCTGTATAGTCCACGGGGTCGCAAAAAGTTGGACACAACCGAGAGACTTTCAATTCAATCAATGCCTATTTCAGACTTTGGCCATTTATCATTACAACTGATTATGAGGATGTTTCTACTGCTGGAGTGCCAACTGATATATTCTTTCATTTGTCAAGATGTTGGAAAAGTCAACATCTTCATAATTGGGGCCCATTACTCCTAGCAGTATGATGGGACCTTTCCTTGCATAATAGTCTTTTGGCATGAGGAGCCCGGAATAATCAAGTGATGGCCATATCTTAAAGTTCAATAGGTCTTCTACAGCATTACCAGGTGAAAATATTTCCCCTATAAGAACTGAGATCACTAAACCCACAGAGACTAAACTGGTATTACAGGGAGTGTACATTAATTGATTAGGTGAATACTGAGTGATAGAGAGGTCATTTTTACTTCCACTTTTAGTAACTGAGCAGAATATATAGTCATCCTATAAAAGAAGTATGTAATAATTATTGATGTAGGGTATATGTTCAATCTTCATGAATGATGACCCATCTCCAACCTGGCACCTCAGCTTCACGTAAGGAAAGTTAGTGCTCAGCCATTGCCAACTCTTTGTGGCCCCATGGACTGCAGCCCGCCAGGCTCCTCTGTCCATGGAATTTTCCAAGCAAGAATACTGGAGTGGGTTTCTATTGCCTACTCTAGGGGATTTTCCAACCAAGAAATTGAACCCTCATCTCTTCTGTCTCTTGCATTGGCGGGTGTGTTCTTTACCACTAGCACCATGTGGGAAGCCCATACATCAACTACACACACATTAGGTCAGTGTACAACTGTATTTGCCCAGGAACTTTGCAGTGGTGGACCAGAGATGCATCTGAGTTATTTATGGCAAGTATTTTCAAGAACTGCAGAATGGGTGTGTCAGATCTGAAAAAAAGACATAGAATCCTTATGTGGCTATTTATTCAGCCTCCTTGATATTGAATATAGCATGATTACATGGTAATCCTATTGATAGTCATTAATTTTCTGGACAAGAATTTACTGAGGACATACTATGTGAGATATACGCTTCCCATCATTAAGTGGAAAGCTTGAGGAAAATGTTGTTTACTAAAATAAGTGTTAGGAAAGATGTCAGAAAGGATTAATGTGGGGATTTTGAGGGTTGGATAAGCTATCACTCACAAACTTGACTTAAGTAAATATTTATTTATATTAGATAGTTAATATTTGTTGAACATTGCAGTTTAATTTTAACAGGGAAGACCAGATATCCTAATACCTTTGGCAAGTGAATGATTTCTCTACATTTGAATATCTGCCTCTCTGTTTGATTGTCCAGATTTTCAAAGGGATATAATTGGGGACTTGAAAAAAAGAACAAATTTCAAAGGGATATAATTGGGGGACTTGAACAGAACCTTTGCCTACAAAGGTCCCTCTAGTCAAAGCTACAGTTTTTCCAGTAGTCATGAATGGATGTGAGAGTTGGACTATAAAGAAAGTTGAGTGCCAAAGAATTGATGCTTTTGAATTGTGGGGTTGGAGAAGACTCTTGAGAGTGCCTTGGACTGCAAGGAGATCCAACCAGTCCATCCTAAAGATCAGTCCTGGGTATTCATCGGAAGGACTGATGTTGAAGCTGAAACTCCAATACTTTGGCCACCTGTTGCGAAGAGCTGAGTCATTTGAAAAGACCCTGATGCTGGGAAAGATTGAGGGCAGGAGGAGAAGGTGATGACAGAGGATGAGATGGTTGGATGGAATCACCGACTCAATGGACATGAGTCTGGGTGAACTCCGGGAGTTGGTGATGGACAGGGAGGCCTGGCGTCTCAGAGAGTCGGACACGATTGAGTGACTGAACTAAACTGAACAAAAGAAAAGGTTTCCTGTCTGCCAGTCAAAGAATTTAATAAAATGTGGGATCAGTGAAGTAGTAATTGCAATTTCTGGCTCACCTGCATAATTTTGTCTGAGTATCAGTACGCATTTTTCTTCTTAAAAGTAGACAGCAAATTAATCTTCTGATATGTGTGGTTGAGAAGAGGAGGACCCTCATAGTGAGACTTTACACCAGCCAGTCAGGGTGAAAATAAACCAAGGTGATCAAAGACAAGAAAAGCATTCAGAGGAGGTGATGGCATGGATGAGACACAATGACCATTTTGAAGGGTGTCAGGAAGCTTAGTTGGTGCAGTGAACTGGGCATGTTGCAGATCGTGGTTTATTAAAGTGATTCCCAGTCCATTAGGTGGGATGGAGCAGCAGTCATGTGCAGACTTTAAGAGTACTCAAAGTCAGGGCGTGGTGGTGGCATGATTCCAGGTGGTCTGTGTGCATGAAAGCCAGAGGCAAGGTATGTTCCTGAAAGAGGAATCAATAAATCAAATTCTCATAGCGATCAGGCAGCTAGAGCAAATGAGTGATGCAGACAAGTTGTTGCAAAGGGATTGAGAAGGACAGTGATGTCACAGAGTTTGCACACATACCCTTTATGAAGAGGTCAGCTAGAATTCAGCCTCAGCCAGTTCTGTTTTGTGGGAAGTGGGCAAGTATTACAATATTGCAGACATTTTTCAAGATATTTGTGGCCTGTTGATTTAAATTTATATAAATTTCAGATAGGTGGATGTTGGAACTAAATCCATTTTTAGAACTGGCTGGGCAAATTAATATGAATCTGAAAATCAAATGTTGCTGATAGGCTTCTGCAGTGCAACTCTGAGATAGTATTTGTCAGAATCCTAACGTAGAGTGTAAAGCTACAGAGAAGGGCATCTGTGATGAATCTATGGACAAGTCAGAAAACTGAGGCACCATCTAATATTCAGGGCTGGGTTATCACCGCAGGAGTGAGGAAAAACCTGATGTCCTGCGGGCAAGCTGATGTCCCCATATTCATTGTATTTGTCAAGGCTAAATGACCCTTTCCAGTTTTTAAGTTTTAAAAACGGAGAGAGCTAAATCTTCTTTATGAAGGGCAAAAGTAAGATCTAAATAATAGTCCAAGGTGTTTATGCAATCACTCTTACTTGCTTTTACTCACTTTTCTTTGACTTTTTTTTTTTTTTTTTTTTACTTCTGATCTTAGATTTAAAATCTGCTTCTCATGACTCTGGTTTGAGGGTAAATTTTGATTCCCTTGTAAGAATTTTTTGTTTGTTTGTTTGTTTGTTTTTTACTTTGAATCACAATTAAACTTTTTTCAACACTCATCACACTGGTATTGGTTTCTCTTGTGGTCTCCATCTAGAAGTATGTGGACCCCCTGGAATTTCAGTAATGAAGCTTGCTTCCTGGGTAGCAATAGGGGAAGATAATTGGAAAGAAAAGTCTACATGGATTTTTTAAAACTGTCAGGATTGCTTCAGGAAGTCAGAGTGGGATAGAACCATGCCCCCGGGCAAAGAAAATGATTAATAGTACATTATAGCACTGCACAGATTTGGGAATGTAAGTTGTGTTAGGTTGCAACCTCAAGAGTTTCCTGGGTAAAATTTGAGACTGGTCTTTTTTTTTTTTTTTAAACTTTACAATATTGTATTAGTTTTGCCAAATATCGAAATGAATCCGCCACAGGTATACCTGTGTTCCCCATCCTGAACCCTCCTCCCCCCTCCCTCCCCATTCCCTCCCTCTGGGTCGTCCCAGTGCACCAGCCCCAAGCATCCAGTATCATGCATCGAACCTGGACTGGCGACTCGTTTCATACATGATATTATACATGTTTCAATGCCAGTCTCCCAAATCTCCCCACCCTCTCCCTCTCCCACAGAGTCCATAAGACTGATCTATACATCAGTGTCTCTTTTGCTGTCTCGTACACAGGGTTATTGTTACCATCTTTCTAAATTCCATATATATGTGTTAGTATACTGTATTGGTGCTTTTCTTTCTGGCTTACTTCACTCTGTATAAGAAAGAGGCAGGTCACTCGAGACTGGTAGGTAGCAATTTTAACAAGCAAGGGAACTTACATACAGGACTTATCTTAGGTGGCATCAAGATGAATAGGTCTCACACCTGAGAGAAACTTAAATTTTATATAGAGGCCTTAACTGACTTCTTTGGGCTTCCCACTGACTCAGGCAGTAAAGAGCCTGCTGGCAATGTTGGAGACCCAGGTTCAATCCCTGGGTTTGGAAGATCCCTTGGAGAGGGAAATGGCAACCCACTCCAGTATTCTTGCCTGGAGAATCCCTTGGAAAATAGAGGAGATTGATGAGCTACAGTCCACGGGGTTCCAAAGGGTCAGAAACAACTGAGTGACTAATTCTTCTTAACTGACTTCAGTCACATATTCAATTCACATCATCTCACCCATACATTACTGTTCACTTTTCCAGCTCTGCATCCCTGAAAAGGCTCTGGCAAAGGGAATGGTGAAAGGAATGTACATTCCAAGGCTGGGGAGGGGGTGGGAAGCCTCTGATTGCCCATATCTGGCTCAAGGGTCACTAGCCATCACATCCCTTCAATGACCTCCTCCAACAAATAGGTGTATTGTTTATTCTTTCATAGACAGAATATAAGCATCTGACAACTTCACAGCATTTTTGCAAAGCTTAATCTAAATCACACCTTTAAAATGCTAGAGTGCAGCTCAGGGACTCTGGAATGCTGGTTCAGTGGTTGCGGCACATGCGCTCAGTTGTCCCGTGGCACGTGGGATCCTCCCAGAGCAGGGATTGAACCTGCATCACCTGAACTCTGCAACTACTGATGTCTGCAAGTCTAGAGCCCATGCTCTGCAACAAGAAAAGCACCCACTCTGTTACCGATCCAAGCTTGCACTGCTTGCCCCACCACAGGCCAATGAATCTGAGAAACTAGGGATTGAGGCAAGGAGGAGACTTTATTTGGGGATCCAGCTGACCAAGAGGATGGCTGCCGAGCACCTCAAAATAACCATCTTACTGGAGTCTGGATGCCAGGTTCTTTTATAGATCAGAAATGGGGATGTGAGGAAACAAAGAAAAAAGGCCATACATCTTGCAAAGCATCTTCTAGAATGGCAAGCCTCAGGCAGGAGATGTGTTCATTTCTTCCTTCCTGCCATCTTTAGGTGGGCAGGGTTCTGAACAAGGCACTTCAGTTTAGCAGTCAGACAGAAGAGCAGGACTCTCTGAGGCAGACCATTCTGTAAGATTATAATAACAAAAGCAACTAAAAGCAAGTCAAAGAAGTTCCAACATAGTCATAATTGGCTTCTCCTCTGCAACAGCACCACAGGGAAGAGCAGCAACTAGAGAAAGCCCGTGTGTGCAGCAAAGACTCAATGCAACCAAAAATGAATAAATAAATAAATGTTAAAAAATATATATATATATGTGTGATGGCTTCTGCATTGGCTCAATGGTTAAGAGTCCATTTGCTGATGCAGGAGACAGGGGTTTGATTCCTGGTCCAGGAATATTCCACACGCCTGGGGCAACTAAGCCCGTGCACCACAACTATAGAGCCTGTGCTCTAGAGCTAGTGTTTCACAGCAAGAGAAGCCACTGCAATGAGAAGCCCGTGCACCACAACTAGAGAGTAATCCTGCTCACTGAAACAAGAGGAAAGCTCACACAGCGGTGAAAACCCAGTGCAGCCAAAATGAATGAATGAATGAATGAATGAATAATATATGTATGTATTACATGCTAGAGTTGGTTGGCATGTAACATGGCTGATGCACCGTAAGGCTGTTTTTGCCCTCTGTCCTCCCACTGTGAACAAAAGAAGACCATAGAGAATGTTGAGGGGAACTCCTAACGTTCATTTCTCTTGCAGCAATGTTTTTCATAAACGTATGCATGTATTTTCAGTGTCAACAATACCTTTGTTGCCTTTTCTTTGTGCTTAATAATGTTCATGTATCATCTATTATGCAATCCACACCTACTCCCTTCCCTCCCATGAAAATAAATAAGTGAAAAAGCAAATGCTAAAAACTACTTTTGTAAAAGCTAGGAGAGGCTATTAAAGTGACATATTACATAGGAGTATAACCCAGGGACTTTCATAAAATAATTTAGCATCCAGAACTTCCTGATGATGAGTGGTGTAATAAAAGCCCTAAAACTACCATCTTGACTTCAGGAAAGGCCAGAGGATAAAGAAAGACACCATTCACATTTGTTTTCAGAATCTCTCACCTTGACTGTTTTTCCTTTCACAATGAGCTTGGGCTTGATTTAGAAATGAACTACAAAGTCAGGTTAAGAAGAACATAATTTTGCATGCCATGCTGTACGCTGCTTTTGCCAGCAAGAGGACCTTTGTGGGCAAAGAACTTCAAGGTGCATAACTAGAAAAATAAGCCCTGGTGGAAGCCTAACTCCCTCCCCTCCTTGAGAGATGCACTTTCATACACCAAAGATATTTGCCTTCCTTTATTCTTAAACAAAGGAAACAACAGAATGAAAATTTGTGTCAAGGAACTCTCACTCTCAGCCCATCTGGACAGAGGGTGATTTAATGGAAAAGGTCAGCTGCCTTGGCTGAAGGTAACCCTGCTCTTCTAGGAGTGAACATTGCTACACACACAGCACTAAGCACAGGTCAGAAGTTAATGCAGGTCAAATTCTTTTTCAATTATAGAGTGCCAATTTGATTGCAGGTATTTTTTATAACTACTTCTGAGTGGTAAATATTACCATCTGGAATTTACAGATGCAGAAGCAAACCCATAGAAGATAATTATCTAACTTACTGCTGGCTTTTGGGTGCCTTTATATGACTGGGTTTGAGCCTGACTTGCAGTTGTGTACATCTTGTATTTGTGTACATCTTGTAGTTGTGTACTTCTGCTTATATTTGAGGAGCTTCCCTGGTGGTCCAGATGGTAAAGAATCTGCCTGCCATGCAGGGGACCCAGGTTCGATCCCTGGGTCAGGAAGATCTACTGGAGGAGGGAATGGCAACCCACTCCAGTATTCTTGCCTGGAGAATCCCATGGACAGAGGAGTCTGGTAGGCTACAGTCCATGGGGTCTCAAAAGAGTCAGACATGACTGACTGACTAACAGTTTCACTGTTTACTTTGCAGTCATGTATGTGTGATCTCTTTAGTAACTTTTATATCAGAGCTATCCTAATTTAGAAAAATGAATTGGTAAATGACTTTCTGTGCTCTACAACAATTTACAGAAAATATTCTGGTGGTCCAGCGCTTCTGACACTGTACTCTCATTGCCAAGGACTGGGCTTCAATCCCTGGTCAGGGAAATAAAGTCCCACATGCCGCACAGTGGCACAGCTGACCTATTTAACTACCTATACTCAGATGTTTTTTGAAAAGAACTGTTTGAATACAATAACTGATTATTTGCCCAAAGCTTTGTCATCTTCAGGATGTTCACAGAACCTTTATTAAATTATTTATTGTATTTTCCCATAAAGTTATAAATATATCACTGATACATTTTTAAATTTAATATTAGAAGAAGGAGTGTTCATTTATTTGTTGGTGTTTTCATAAATAGCTCCATAAGAAATGCTTGGAAAGTGAATCACGATGGTGAGTTTTTCATGATTTGCTTTCCTTTTTGTGAGTTCAAGCAAAGGATAAGGGTAGTGGCCCAATAAGTATGTCATAAGAGACAAAAGGAGATTGATATTGCTATTTCATATTGACAGAGATATCAAAACCAAAACATCCAGGACAAAATAGCAAGGGCTTGTATGCTTTGTTTTATAACTCTAGAACCAAAAATGTGTGTTCTGTTCTTAATAAGGATGTTTAAAGAGATGACAACTTCAAAATGAGGTGAATAGAACAGTGGGTGTAGCGGACTGTTATCAGGGTATTTGTGTTGCCCCAACAGTCATGTGGAATCGTCATCACAAATGTTACTGCTATGACGGGCCAGTGAGACATGACAGAGAAAAGAGCTGGGCCCTACTTCAGAAGGTCAAGATTTTTTCAGATGAGGTGAAATTAGCATGAGGGAATAAAAATGAAAGTTACCTACGTGAGGTCCCAGAGGAAGAGTATTTCAAACATACAAAACAACATGCACAGGGACCATCAGGTGAAAGATGGTTTGACTCATCCTAGGATTCTGCCCATGTGTCCCAAGCTTTGAAAGTGATGGAGAGAGTAAGACGAGGTGCAGTCAGTGTGATGGGCAGAGTCAAGACTACAAACATCTTATTTTGCAAGCTAAGTCATTCATAATTTAGCAGCTGTAGAGTGAGAGATCCCAAATGGTGGGGGAAAAACATGTAAACAGGAGAAATCAACAACATTTCTGCATGCTGATATGGCCCCTCAGGGGCTTCAACAGGAAGAAAAAGGAGTTCCAACTGAAGTCTACACTTTTGAAATCCATCTTGTAACATAAAGCAGAGCACCATGCATTGTCCATTTTGAAAGCAGCTGTCTTTCCCCTTAGCTCTTCGGTACATTCTTATTTAGTGAACTTAACATGATGACAGAATATGCTTTCGGATTTGTATGAGAGATGCATAAATAGATGTGATGTGTAGAGTGAGATGACAACTTATTCTTTTTTTAGTGTTGATCAGAAATAACACTGTGTTGATGTGATTTTTGCACCACTGGAAAAGTTTAAAATCATCCTTTAATTCTTAAATTATTTCCTAGAGAGATGGAGATCATTCGTACTTGAGAAGTAGTAGAGTTAGAAGCAATAGAAAAACTAGATAGGGGTTTTCTTATACACCCTGTCTATTGTTATCATCCCAAACTTATGATGTTTTTTGCCTTAAAAAAATGAAATACTATGATAAATGCAAGGAGCTTCCCAGGTGGCACCGTGGTGAAGAATCCACCTGCCAATGCAGGAGACACAAGAGACACAATTTGATCCCTATAGTGGGACAATTTCCAGGAGTAGGAAATGACAACCCAGACCAGTATTCTTGCCTGTAATATTCCATGGTCAGAGGAATCTAGTGAGCCAAAGTCCATGAGACCACTAAGAGTCAGACACAACTGAAGGACTGAGCATACACACATACGTGGTAAATGCAGGCTGTTTATATTTTCAATGGCCTTTTGGAAGGAACATTTTGTAAGAAGGGAATTGTTAAGCTTGAAGTGAAGTGAAGTGCAGTGAAAGGTGCTCAGTCATGTCCAACTCTTTGCAACCCCATGGATAATTCATGGAATTCTCCAGGCCAGAATACTGGAGTGGGTAGCCTTTGCCTTCTCCAGGAGATCTTCCCAACCCAGGGATCGAACCCAGGTCTCCCACATTGCAGGCAGATCCTTTACCAGCTGAGCCACAAGGGAAGCTCTAGAATACTGGAGTGGGTATCCTATCCCCTCTCCAGTGGATCTTCCCAACCCAGGAATTGAACTGGAGTCTCTTGCATTGCAGGCAGATTCTTAGCCAACTATGTTATCAAGGAAGCCCTTGTTAAGCTTGCTGCTGCTGCTGCTATGTCGCTCCTTCAGTCGTGTCCGACCCTGTGCAACCCCATAGACGGCAGCACACCAGGCTTCCCCATTAAGCTTAAAGGTCTTTAAACAACCAAGTATGCAACTTAAATACACTCATATGAAAATAGATACTTTTAGAAATAATTATAAGAAATAATGTTAGCTCCAGAACTGTCCCTATGCTGTAAGCCATTCTCAATTTTTTATTCTAGTTCACATAGCCAGTTGTCTATGAATCTTCCCTTTTTGCCCCTTTTAGCATTTTCAGTGAGCTTCTTTTTTTCAAACCAGCTTGAGAAAACCCAAATCATAAAATTTATCACAACAGAAGTGGCTCAGTAGTAAACAACACTCTGACAACGCAGGAGAGGAGGGTTTGATCTCTGGGTGGGGAAGATCCTTTGGAGAAGGCAATGGCAACTCACTCCAGTGTTCTTGCCTGGGAAATCCCATGGACAGAGGAGCCAGGTGGGCTACAGTCCATGGGGTCACAAAAGAGTTGGACGATTCAGCAACTAAACAACAACGAATTTTCTCCCTCTCTCTGAAATATTTGCAACTGTCTAGGTCTTATTAGGATGCTTACCACAATTCCTGAAAAATAGTAAATACTGAATAAACATGATAAATGACAGAGATAAAATGAAGCAGTATCTTCCTTAGTTTTCCATTTCTGTTTTACTTCAAAAGACACATGTTCATAGAGCTTGTTGAGAGTATAAGGAAAGACATTTTGCAATCTTTAAAATTATAAAATTTATCTCTTCCTGTGTTTTTTTCTCATAAAAAGCAGACCACACATCTAAATGACCTAGATTTTTTCAAGAATGTTCAAGCAATCCTTGATAACTTAAGAAAAGGTCAGCTGCCAGCTGGAAGCTGGATAAAAGGCTGAGCAGGTACCAGTGTGCATTGTGTTTGATAAGGATGGTGAAACAACGAGGGAAAAAAACCAAATGTGTATTTGGTCTCCTCTTTGATTTCTGATATATTGTAAAGTTGCTTTCATTCAAATTTAGTGACCTTGAGGTTCTGAGCAGACAAAATTACACTTTATCACTTTAGTCTATTTGACTAACACTTACTATTGCTTTAATAAAAACCACAGTGTACTCTTGCCTGGAAAATCCCATGGACGGAGGAGCCTGGTGGGCTGCAGTCTATAGGGTCGCGAAGAGTTGGACACGACTGAGAGACTTCACTTTCACTTTTCACTTTCATGCACTGGAGGAGGAACTGGCAACCCACTCCAGTGTTCTTGCCTGGGGAATCCCAGGGATGGGGGAGCCTGGTGGGCTGCCCTCTATGGGTTCGCACAGAGTCGAACACGACTGAAGCGACTTAGCAGCAGCAGCAGCAGCAGCAGGTATCTCTATTTTTTTCTCTTTCTTTCCAGAATGTGTAACATATTCCTCCCAACTTTTCCTAGTCACTCAGACAGTAAAGAATCTACCTGTACTGTGGGAGACCCGGGTTTGATCCCTGGGCCAGCAAGATCCCCTGGAGAAAGGAATGAAAACCCACTTCAGTATTCTTGCCTGGAGAATTCCATGGACAGAGGAGCCTGTCAGGCTACAGTCCATGGGGTTGCACAGAGTCAGACACAACTGAGTGACTAATCTTTTCACTTTCATTTACTATTGCTGTAAAAAAACCCCACAATGTAGGACGGAGAGGCAATGGCACCCCACTCCAGTACTCTTGCCTGGAAAATCCCATGGATGGAGGAGCCTGGTAGGCTCCAGTCCATGGGGTTGCTAAGAGTAAGGCACGACTGAGTGACTTCACTTTCACTTTTCACTTTCATGCATTGGAGAAGGAAATGGCAACCCACTCCAGTATTCTTGCCTGGAGAATCCCAGGGACAGAGGAGCCTAGTGAGCTGCCGTCTATTGGGTTGCACAGAGTCGGACACGACTGAAGCGATTTAGCAGCAGTAGCAGCAGCACAGTGTAGGTGCCTATTTTTTTTTTCTCATACTTTCCAAGAATGTCTCATGTACTCCTCCCAACTTTCCCAGGACAACAATGTTTGTCTCCATAATTTCCTCATTTATTTCCTTCAGCCCGTCTAGATCCCACTCTTTCTTCCACTTCAGGATGAACTCTGACTATTTTGAGGTGATAGATACTGAGGTTAGCCCAATATATCCCTGCTTGATAGGGGCTCATACACCACAAGGTTTGCTGGTGAGAAGTTGAGCTCATATTGAGTGAAGCTGGACAGTGGGTGCGGCCGGGAGAAAGATGAGGTCAGGATCCACAACCCTCAAAGCGTTGGCAGGCTCTGCAAGGAGACACAGATTGATGGAGAAAGAAAAGACTCAGATTCCTCAATAAGAAGTTATATAGACAAATAAGAAAATAAGCATATTTTTTAAAATATGCCAAGTGACAGAGTTTACCAGCAACATAGATCTGAGTTCACAGTTATTGAACAATCAATTCTGGTTTTGACCCTGTATCAAATACTCTCCTATTTTTCCTCATTTAATGACAATCTCTGTCAATGAACATGTGATAACCTAGTTGACAGTCAAAGCCACTGTGTTTCAATGGATGTTATGTAACTTGCCTAAAAACACAGTTAATAGACTGCAGAGTTAGGATTCAAAACCACCAATTCAGTAAATCCAGTTCATCCTGTATCTAAAATCATGGAGTTGTAAAGACCTGAACACTGTTCCCATTTTGTCATGCACCATGTTGAAACTCAGCTGGTAGCATAGCTCACCCGGAGGTACTGCTTGCTTTCCACTGGCAGAAGCAGTGCTCATGAAACCAGGCTGCCCTCACAAAAGTCAAATGGTCAAGAAGGATATATTTTATTTGGGGTTAAATATGTGTGTGTGTGTGTGTGTGTGTGTGTGTGTCGGGGGTTGAGAGTGTATATGTGTGAATACTGAGTGTGTGAGTAGTGGAAGAAACACTGAATAATAGTTGAGGTTCAGATAGACTTGCTTTCTCAGTTCTGACAATTGTAACAGAGTAATCTTTGGCAAGACAGTCAACCTTTCTAAACCCTAGTCTTTGCATTCATAACATGGGAAAATATAGAGTTATGGTACAAGTTAAATTAATATGCCTAGTGCAAACTCAAAGTAAGTGGTTGGTAAACATTATTGTTTATACTATTATCATTGTTGGTATTATTATTATTATTGCCATATACTACTTTTGCAAACTATAAACCAGAGCTGCGGAAAATCCTTCAATAACAAACATCTTCTCTGCGTTCCTGCAGTGGCTTTGCACCATAGGGTCAGTAAAGCTTAGCTATGAATTTTGCATCCTAAAGGCAAGACTTTATGAACAACAGTGGAATATTTTGCACACAATCATTCTGTAACATCAGAACTGAATACCAGAACAGAACATGGCACAAATGCAGACAGAAGAGACATAAATTATCCCAAAGTTGTGTGAGGAACAGTTGAGAGAACTGGAGATATTTAACTTGGAGAAGAAAGCTGTCTTAAAGATCTCTGTACATACTTGGAAAGCCATCCTAACAAAAAAATATTTAACATTTTTTTTTTTTATAGAGTCTCTACAGAGAAGATGTATAACCAACAGATGATAGTTACAGAAAGTTTGAAATTAAAGTTCTACTTGAAGTTGGGAATGGACTTCCCTGAGAGTCTAGTGGTTAAGATTCTGAGCTTCCAAAGCAGAGGGTGCAGGTTCAATCCCTGGTCAGGGAACTAAGATCCCATGTGCTATTCAGTTCAGTTCAGTTCAGTTAAGTCGCTCAGTCATGTCCGACTCTTTGCAACCCCATGAATCGCAGCATGCCAGGCCTCCCTGTCCATCACCATCTCCTGGAGTTCACTCAGACTCACGTCCATTGAGTCAGTGATGCCATCTAGCCATCTCATCCTCTGTTGTCCCCTTCTCCTCTTGCCCCAAATCCCTCCCAGCCTCAGAGTCTTTTCCAATGAGTCAACTCTTTGCATGAGGTGGCAAAAGTACTGGAGTCTCAGCTTTAATATCATTCCTTCCAAAGAAATCCCAGGGCTGATCTCCTTCAGAATGGACTGGTTGGATCTCCTTGCAGTCCATGGGACTCTCAAGAGTCTTCTCCAACACCACAGTTCAAAAACATAAATTCTTCGGCACTCAGCCTTCTTCACAGTCCAACTCTCACATCCATACATGACCACTGGAAAAACCATAGCCTTGATTAGACAGACCTTTGTTGGCAAAGTAATGTCTCTGCTTTTCAACATGCTATCTAGGTTGGTCATAACTTTCCTTCTAAGGAGTAAGTGTCTTTTAATTTCATGGCTGCAGCCACCATCTGCAGTGATTTGGGAGCCCCAAAAAATAAAGTCTGACACTGTTCCCACTGTTTCCCTATCTATTTCCCATGAAGTGATGAGACCAGATGCCATGATCTTCATTTTCTGAATGTTGAATTTTAAGCCAACTTTTTCACTCTCCACTTTCACTTTCATCAAGGCTTTAAAAAAAAAAACAAATAAACAAGAGTACAAAAATAGGGATCCCAAGAGTTGGAGATGACTTAGAGACTAAACCACTACCACCACTACCACAAAAATTTGAATGGATTGTCTCGTGAGGTAATTAACCTTCTATCACTAGACTTCAGTGAAGCATCAATATGGAGATCAAGGACAGAGTGAGGGCAACTTACTAAGGGATTTCTAATATTTCCTTTTGATCTCCTCTTCCTTTTTTTCACTAGGGGCTTCCATGGTGGCTCAGATGGTAAAGAATCTGCCTGCAGTGCAGGAGACCTGGGTTCAATCTCTAGGTCAGGAAGATACCCTGGAGAAGGACATGGCTACCCACTCCAGTATTCTTGCCTGGAGAATTCCATGGACAGAAGAACCTGGTGGGGCTACAGACCATGGTGTTGAAAGAATCCGACAGGACTGCTACCAGTTGCTAGAGAGATCTCCTTGCTTCTCTTGGGTACATAAAATATAAAGGACCAGAAATTTTACAGAAAATTTGGTGCCAACTCTTATCTAGGCCCAATCACCAGGATAATGGCCCAGACTGGAATATGAGCCAAAAGACTTTACTCTTCAGAGTGCATTTTCTTAAAGTATCTATTCTGTTGTCATTGCAAAGAAAGAAAAATGATGGTTGGAGGTGGACAGTTTTGAACTCATTTCTGTTGGGGGCCAGTGTGAGGCACTCTGCCCGTGGCAAAGGTCATGAGGAAGGAGGCTCGACATACGCAAAGGTGGGATTGAGCCTCAGGAGTCCCCCTGGAAACCCTCAAGCATCTACCCCCATAACCAGAGCCTGCCTGCTTTACTACTTTGTGCTCTCACCTATACCTCTGACTTTACGGAGGGCTGTCCCCCACCACCTCTTTCGGAGAAGGAGTTAACCTAGAGCTCCAGTTAATAAAAATTCCTGGGTGTGACAAGAGTGTTTTAACCTACAAACTCCTCTGAAGGTTCTCTAGCCTGCCTGACAGGCTTGTCCGGCCACATGTGATTGCTCACAGCCTCCCCACCGTGAGAGGCACGAGATGCTTTAAACCTTCAAAAACAGGTTCCTTAGAAAAGTTAGAAAACCATTAGTATAAGTATAGTGGGCTGATTAGAAATTGTATTGGTGAAGGGTTTTTCATTTGTTGAGCCAATGTTTGTTGCTAAGTCTCCACATCCCCTGCCCTTACACACATTAATGAATATATAGAAGAAATAAGTATTAACCTTTGATATCAATAACATTAGACCTTAGGCTAAGTAAATTCCTTCCTTAATTAAAACCCACTACACCCTCACCCTATGGGAATGTAACTTTATCTGGTACCTTCGGAAGGTGGAGTCTTTTTAAGAATAATCACCCCTGGAGAAATAAGTGTCCTGGTTGACTGGCTGCTGTCACAAGGAGAGGGTCATAAATTGTCAGAAGGCCCCCTGGCCAGAAGATGATGTAACACCCCTAAGACCTCTGTATACATTTGTATGAAGCTCCTGACTTTGATAAAAGTCAGGACTGCTGACTCCACGTGACTTTTGCATAACATCTCAGTGTATAAAAGTAGACCATGGAAAATAAAGAATTGGGATCAGTTTCTCGAAATACTGGTCTCCCCATGTCGCTCTCTCTCTCAAACTCTGGCTGAGTTTCCATCTGGAGCGCGGAACCCACCAAGCTTACTAATTTTGCCTGGGCTTCTAAGATCCGACCGGGGAGGCCTCAGTGTCTCCTCTCCTTCGGGAGAACGGAAGGACGCCTGCGGCCTACGTAAGTGGTGCCAACTTCTTGTCTTGAAGTTTTATTGGTCTCCCGCGTAAACCAAGCTTCTCAGCCTCTTTTCTCCACTGAATTTTCCTACTGAGCTATCCTCATTCTATTACTCTTTATATCTCTAATTAATATCTAATTGAAGCTATTGTATCCTGATCCTCGCCGACGCCGTCCCCGCTTTGAACTCCCTGGATCAGCCAGGGCTGTACCTCGGCACATTTCCCTGGATGCGTTAACCATAACTATTAAGATTAACTTTGAGTTTCATGCATCACTTAGACTCTCAACTTCTATCCAATATTTTAAGGTGAGACTTTCTACATTATTATATGTATTAATACATATATTTATATATTTTTTATATTGATGGACCAGTTCTCAAGATATCTTTGAGTGATATGAAGCTCACCATTAGCTCCTAGTGTCTTGAGTACATGTTATCATTCAACTCCCAGAAGATAAGGACAATGTCCTTTAACATTTGTGTCATGCTTGGTGCCTGTAAGGAAATGGCAACCCACTGCAGTACTCTTGCCTGGAAAATCCCATGGACAGAAGAGCGTGGTAGGCTACAGTCCATGGGGTGGCAAAGAGTCAGACACGACTGAGCGACTTCACTTTCACTTTCACTTTGGTGCCTAGAAGCATCACAGTTAGGTCATGCTCTGATCCAACAGCCTTATGTGTATTCTTTATGAAATTAGAGTCTAAATGTGGATTCTTTTTCTCTGCTCAGTTTTAAGTTCAGCCTCTCCTGCAAATGCATAAGTCAAGTGCATAGGCCACCTGTGAATAATAGATTTTATCTGTGTAGGATTCACACTTGATGATCCGTAACTACAGGGCTTTGCTACTCATAAAATACCCATCTCAATTAGTGAATTAGCAGCCCATCAAGTTGATGCCTAAGATGTGAAACCTTGAGAATGCTCATTGCAGCTAATGAAAATATGTTTAGAAATTGCTTCTCTAAATGAGTCACTAGCAAGAAATTGGCTTATTATTGTAGACTGTGTGTGGTTCTGGAAAAAAAAAAAAAAAAGAATCAATCTTCCCTTCAGCTCTGTCATCTAGCAGCTCATCAGATGTTTGAAGCATCACATAAGCTGCCTGCCTTTACCGATTCTTCAAAATTGGGACATTTTCACAGTTCATCAAGTGACATTAGAGCCATTATTATACAGATTGAAAACAAAGTAAATGAATAACTGCCATGCTTCTTTAAATGCAATCATTCTGTTCACTTTTAGTCAGCATTGGTTAAAAAATAGCTGTGTTTCTTGAAGAATACAGATTCCAGGGGAGACATAGTTAAAAATATTAAGCATCACACAATATTTCAAACATCTGTAAGTACTTGGATTGCATGTTATAAAAACCTTGATGTAAAATGCCACAATTGAAAGGGAAAAGTATTAAAAATGTCAATGCTCTTATATCATTTCTGAAGACCAATTTGCCATTTTTAATTTTTTTTTTAATGTTGTAATGAGCCTGGTTCATTTTGCTTCCTAGCATTTATCTTTTCAGTAGCAATGGAAAATTTCCCCCTTAGGCCCAGCATGCTATTCTTGTCTTAGACGATTAGGCAGAAATGAAGATCATAAAGGTGAGAGATTTTCCCACAAACAATATGATGCTCAGCAGAGTAGCTTGCACAATTTAGGCTGAGGAATTCCAACTCATCTCAGGGATAGTGGTTTTGTGATGTAGGGGATACAAACAACAGAGCTTCCAATTCTTAGTACTCTGAGACGTGTTGTGAGAAGGCAAAGTTCAGACTTTGCCTCGGCCTTTCTTTGAATGTTCAATAAGCTGTCAAATGATAGTTTAACTCGAGAGCATAAAGCGTCAATCTCAAGTGCATTGAGGCTAGACAAACAGGAATGGAATAATTGTAGGTTATTACATTGAAACTGGAAGAAAGACTATTTTTCAGGAATTATACTTTGTTAAGGATTAGTATGTTTCTCTCAGACATATCTGGAACAAAGAAAGCTCACGATTGTTATGCTTCCTGAAATGAAGGTGTTACGAGTGTTTTTGAGAAAGAAAATGGAAATATGCATTTGGAACCAGGCAAAACTGAGTAGTTCATGCCTCTGCCACTCTTTGCAAACAGGCTATTTAAATCTATTCAGACTATTTCCTTAACTGCTTTAGATTAATTTGGACCATACGAGACTATTTGACCACCCTTGATCAATCAAAATGGCAAAGAGTTAGTTCTCGGTGTTGCTGTGAGAATTAATGAAAAAAACAAGCAAACAAAAAAGCCCCCCCCCCACCCCAAACTCACAAAGAGACCCATGATCAAGTCTCTCTCCTCTTAGATAATCAACGACAGAGGAGAGCATGGCACCCACCTCAGTATTCTTGCCTGGAAAATCTCATGGACAGAGGAGCCTGTCAGGCTACAATGCATGGGGTCACGAAGAGTTGGACATGACAAGCAGCTTAGCACACACAAATGAAACTAACCCGCAAAGCCTTCCAGATGTTGCCCTGGATCCAATGCCTTGCCCAAAATAAGAAAACGGCTCATAATAATGAGTGATTGCTTTTATTATCAATAGCTATGGACAGGACTTTGCATGTGGCTTCTCATTTAACTAATTGTTACCTATGAGATAAGTCTTAATATTATTTCCATAATATAAATTCACAAACCTATATTATTATTATTATATTGCTATATTATTCACAAACCTCACAAATATGAGATCACATATTAAGGTCTCAGGATGGATAAATGGAGAACCCATGGCAATTACCAGCACAGTGTAATATATTTTGAGAGGTCAGGAATCTGCCTTCAATGTTATAGACTTTTCTTGCTTTAGTCTTCTTCATGAACCCTTTGTATTTAATAATAATGCATGATGTTTAGGATGTTTTAGGCATGCAGATTCTGTAATTGAGCTTCCACTTTCTTAATCTTTTAGCTTTATAATCTTGTAACACTAAATAAGCACATTTTCTATTTATTTGATTATTTGTTTATTTTTTAATTTATTGTTTTGGCTGTGCTGCATGACTCACAGGATCTTAGTTTCCTTCAGTTCAGTCACTCGATCAGTCGTGTCTGACTCTTTGCGACCCCATGAATCGCAGCACGCCAGGCCTCCCTGTCCATCACCAACTCCTGAAGTTCACTCAGACTCATGTCCATCGAGTCAGTGATGCCATCCAGCCATCTCATTCTCTGTCGTCCCCTTCTCCTCCTGCCCCCAATCCCTCCCAGCATCAGAGTCTTTTCCAATGAGTCAACTCTTCACATGAAGTGGCCAAAGTACTGGAGTTTCAGCTTTAGCTTCATTCCTTCCAAAGAAATCCCAGGACTAATCTCCTTTAGGATGGACTGGTTGGATCTCCTTGCAGTCCAAGGGACTCTCAAGAGTCTTCTCCAACACCACAGTTCAAAAGCATCAATTCTTCAGCACTCAGCTTTCTTCACAGTCCAACTCTCACATCCATACATGACCACTGGAAAAACCCTAGCCTTGACTAGATGGACCTTTGTTGGCAAAGTAATGTCTCTGCTTTTCAATATGCTATCTAGGTTGGTCATAACATTTCTTCCAAGGAGCCTTACCACGTATTAAACCCACACCCCCAGCAGTGAAAGCATAGAGTCCTAACCACCGGATCGCCAAGGAATTCCCAAGTAACATTTTGTTCATACTTATATTTACTAATATTTGTTGATCCCATAGTTAACAGCCACTGTTCAAGGCATTTGCTCACATGACTTCTTTTTATACCCACAGCGATCTTGGTAGATGGCATTATGACTTCCATTCTGCAGAGATGGAGACTTGCACGCAGGAAATCTACATCACTTACTCACAATCACAAAACAAGAGAGCAGAACCAGGGTTTGAACCTGATGCTCTGACTTTAACTTCACACTCTTAACTATTATTCTAGATTTAACCTATATTCTCTATTTCCTCAGTGTTAAAATGATATTTAATGAGAACATACATGAAAAGCCCTGGGACACGGTATTTTCAATAAAATTTTTATTAATAGTAATATTTGTTAACCTGCAACAATGATCCTTGTGTAAGTGTTGTTGGGCTAATTTCAGATGAAAAAAGCTGAATCTTACCAAATAACATTGATTTGTCAATGTTATTGCATGAAAAGATGCTATTGCATCAAAAAGGTACATTAAAAGATCCTAGAACCTACAACTTATGGCTTTTAGCCCACTGGTTTTCTCAATATTCACTCCTCCATTATACTTCACTGTGCCTGCATGTGTGCTAAGTCGCTTCAGTTGTGTCTAACTCTTTGAGACCCCACGTTCCGTAGCCCACCAGGCTCCTCTGTCCATGGGATTCTCCAGACGAGAATACTGAAGTGGGTTGCCATTTTCACCTCCAGGGGATCTTCCAGACCCAGGGATCAAACTTCTCTCTCCTGTGGCTCTTGCATTGCAGGCAGATTCTTTACTGTTTCAGCCACCAGGAAAGCCCATACTTCACTCTAAGTGTTTATAATTAATTTATAATTTTATCTGATTATTACCAATTCAGTTTTACTTTATAACTATTTAATTTTTAATTTCTTGAACCTCAAATCTCTTTACTATATTTGGGTAATAACTTCATAGTTATAGCCTAAGGTATATGTAATTATAGTAATAGCTACAGGTAGTAATTTATGAAAATACATTAATTTTCTGACATTGGCTCGATTTTTTTTTATTTTGAAAAATTATATGCATATCATATAAATTAAATGGGAGAAAATTTTACTTTTTAAATTAGAACAGGGAAGAGGAGACAAGTGAGCACAGAAAACTTGAGTTTCTTCCTTAGAATAGGAGCAGTTTTAATGTGTGTTGACTTCTCTGTATTTGATGGTTACCTACATGTAACAAAAATGTTAAAAGGATAGTCTTCCTCCCTGAGACTTAGTTTCCACTCTGTGGACATTGACCAAGTCCAGTGGGTATACTGAGCCATGCAGATACTTCCTTCCGGAATGAGGCACTCATTTAACCAGATGCTGGGTGTGTTGTGGTTCACAGTCATAGCTGAACTGACTTCTAAGAATTAGCCTCAGCCAAAAACAGCCACTTCACCCAATGTCACACCTCTTTCTGCCAGCAGCCTGCTCCAAAAACTGATCTAAAAGACTGACCCTGTGTCTGAAGATGGGGAAATTCTGAAGGGCCATATCAATGTTTGAGTTCTTGGAGGGCTCTAGGATTAGCTGAGGGCTCTGTTTGTCTCTCAGAAGGAAGAGGGGCTTGGATATATTTTCTCTCTCATCTCAACACTATGCCCTTCATCCCCTCCGCCCACAGGCCTGGGTCCTGAGAATACTCCCCAGTAAATTCTCTGCACACAGATCTCTATGTCAGAGTATGTCTCCTAGACAACTCAACCTAAACTAGACAGGTTTTAAAGAATAGACACCTGCTTTGCTTCTTACGTTAAAGTGATCTGATACTAGACTTGGTTGGGGCTAATTGACTATGATTAAGGCTCTCTGATTCTGACCATTGCCCATTCCACCACAATCTTTCGATACCTTCAGCCTTGCAAGGTAGCATCACTGGCAACAAAACAGTTCTTTTCAACCATTCTTGACAATGTGTCTCTGTTCCTTATCTTTGGATCTGGTGTCATGGCTTCATTCCAAAAATTGTATCTCCATCTTTGGCTGGTGTCATACAGGACACCATTTCTCATGTTCTTGACACTTGAATCTTGCATTCTGTACTTGATTTCTGACTGTGTACACATTTCCAGGGACAAATGACTTGTGACATTATAGTTGAGTTCCCTTCGCTCTTGTTTCCTCCTGAAATTAAAAGTGCAATCCCTATGTGCAGTTAGAGATTAATTCAGTCATTGTTTGACTGAATATATCCTCATATGTCAGCTAAACTTTACCCTTTGAAGTCATTCATTACTTCCCAAATTTCATTGTATGGAACTAGAATCTGATCACTTTTTAAAAGTGTTCCTCAATGGGCGGTGCGGGGAGGGGGGGGGACTTAAAAAATCATTTAGTAAAATTGTCTTTATAAGCTCCATTTTAATGATTCACATTTTTCTTTACATATTAAATGTGCTCAGTCACTCAGTTGTGTTCTCTGCAATACAACTCTCTGTGACAACTCTCTATGACTCTCTGCAACCCCAAGGAGTGTAACCTTGCCAGGCTCCTCTGTCTATGGAATTTTGGGGGCAAGAATATTGGAGTGGGTTGTTTGTTTCCTACTCCAGAACATCTTCCTGAGCGAGAGATCAAACACACATCTCCTGCATTGCAGACAATTTCTTGTATTGCAAGAGAATTCTTTACCACTGAGTCACCAGGAAAGCTCTCATAATGTCTGCAGTCAAGAAATTATGCTTATCTTCACCTAACCTCTTTCCAAAATCTGGATTGACCACTGGATGCTTTTTGTTTTTTGTTTTTTTTACAATATTTGGCCATCTTTCACATGTAGCTTGTCTTGGAACAAGTTTGGGGAACACAAATCTACTTCAAACTCTGATCCAGTTTAGGATGCCTTTCTAGGGTGGGCTTCCCTTGTGGCTCAGCTAGTAAAGAATCCTCCTGCAATGTGGGAGACCTGGGTTCAATCCCTGGGTTGGGAAGATTCCCTGGAGAAGGGAAAGGCTACCCACTCCCGTAATCTGGCCTGGAGAATTCCGAAGGGGTCCCAGAGAGTTGGACATGACTGAGCGACTTTCACTTTCACTCATTGTATCTCAGGATGATTCTTTAATATGGGAGAGATGTACCATTAATACATTTGCATTGCACTTGGCTTTTGCTTTTCTTTCAGATATTTAGAAATTCTTTTTTTTTTGCATGCAGGTAGAGACCATAAAGATGAATAAAAAGGCAGTTACCATACATCATATCTTTCCTGTGCTTCAGGAGGGAACAGCTCTAGTTGAAGAGAAGTTAATGAGTAAGGGCCAGGCTAACCCTTCAGCCTTGTCACAGATGTCTCCAAGGAATAAAAACTTGTTTCATAAGGAAGACAATTTCACTGCTAGACTAGTCTAATTCTTATAAATTATCTTCATTATAATTTCTGTACATCTACCCCAGATTGGCCCTCTGGAGAAACATTAAAAATTATTTGTCATTACTATTATTTTTAATAGTGTATCATCCTCTCAGACAGTTGAAGGCAACTAACTTACTCTATTTGAGACTTCTTGTCTCCAGACTAAACATAAATTATTATAATATTCCACAGTCATCATGTTCCACAGATTCCTTTTAAAACGTCTTTCTCATGTGAACATATACCGCTTGGCCCTGAAATTCATATTTCCAGCTAGATAAAATATTTCTGCAACAGCATTCAGCTGTTTGACAGTCACTTGAAGGTGCACGAAAATAAAACAGTATTTGCTTCCTTGTTTCAGAGGAATGAGTGAATTTTGTGTTTTCTTCCTAAGGTTTTCCTTTAAATAAAAGACTAGATGAGAAAATAGATGGGGCTCCTATTTTGAGTCTCGAGTATGATTAAAAGGCCGCCTGTGCTGGGATAGCTGCATTCTTTGTGATCTACACAACAGCTGGCATATGTGTCATTTAAGAAATGGGCACCAGAGTTTTGGGGATTGCTACATAATATTAGGTCCTCCCTGGGAAATGAAAAGTCAACACCTATTTTGCTGTACTTTTCCAACTTACAGAATTACCATAGTTCTTGCCAATATTTGACATCTTAAACTTCAAACAAATTACCCATAGGCACAAAGCCACTTCACACAGATTTTCTTATTTAAGCAAAATGTCATTGAGAGGAAATCACACTACTGAAAATCACCACTTTCTCAAATGACTGAATGTGTGCGAGGTCCTCTATTGGGAATGGGTACAGTTTGATAAGGAAAAGCTGTGAATATGATTTATCAATGTATATAAATGAACTCTATCAAATCATGTTTTCTATAATTATCAAAATATGGGAATAAGAAACCAAATCAGAGGATAATTGAGAAGCATTAGACTAATTAACAGAACAAGATAATGAGATCCTGTTAATTATATTATTGATTTTCCTCTTAAGTCAGTGTTCATTTCCCTTTTCTTATGGAGAAAATTAAATGTAGGTTGTGGAGTTTAAATCTAACTCATCATCCTATGCCTAATGTAACTTGTAACTACTCTACTTGCTAACTGCATGTTGGACAGCTTTTATTGATTCCATTCAATGTTGCTTGGGCTAGAAGAAGAAAATGAGAGAGAAAATGAATGGATGTTTTTATGATTACCACTCTCCTGAAAGGGCTGAGTAGTAGTCAAACAGATATCAGTCACTGTGACTTACCCATTATCTGATCAAGTGGAGGTGAGGGGGAAATGGGCAATTCTCTTTCTACCTTAAGCACACACATTAGGTTTGGTGGAAAGCTCATGTTTGTTAAAATGTTAGCTCTGTTGGATATTTCACAAATGCACTTAACACTTGAAATCTCAATAACTTATTCAGATCTCCCAAACTTTTAAATAGTCAAATTAGACTCGAGAATCCTGGCATTGGCAGTTAGGAGAGTTGAAGATGTAAGCAGTAAATCTCTGAGACAATCTTGGCTGCTCCTTTTCACATGAAAAACAGATTTCAAGCAATTAAAGATACATATATATAATGAAGAAAAATGTAAGGGAAAAATGATAGTCATAGTTTATAAATATTTTATAGACTTCCAACATTTAAAATGAAATCTCTGACAAATGAAGAGACAACCCGCTCACACATAAGTTCATTGCGAAACATTTTCAAACATTTGCCAAGATATTTAGTTCCCATCAGAAATGTAAATAATTACATATTTCTAACAGTAAAAGGTCAATATGATATTCAATAGTCATTGACATCTTCTGCCTCTTCACCACAGTCTTAATCTGAAACTGTGAAAGAATTAAAAAAAATTTGGTTTTGCTTGATGTTATTTATTTTGAGTTTCAGTTTCCCCATATGTTAAGAATTCAACAACAACAAAATGAACAAAAGGAAAATCTAGCAAACTAAAATCCAAACGAACAAAAGAGAAAAACACAGAACAAAGGGCTCCAAATGTCTGCACATACTGCTTTACACTCTGCGTCCAGCGATGAAACTGGTAGGGGTTGAGATTATTATTTAATTAACTCACATAAAGAGTCTATACTGGACCAGCCACTGATTTAAATTATTTACATATGTTGAGTCATATTTATTGCTTAAGATAACTTCAAGAGCTAGCTAATGTTATTATTCTCATTTTCTGAATAAAAACTGATTCACAAAGAACTTAAATGCTGGATGCGAGTTCACCCAGCTTGTAGATATTAAAGCTGGCCTTCACCCTGGATATTAGGCTCTGGACATTCTTTTTTTTTCCCCCACTTTTGTGCCATGTGGTTTCACCTAAAATATTGCTCAAATATAGAAGCTCACTCTTCTATTCTCCTCTTACTGTTAACTAGAAAACTAATTTAATTTTTAAATTTCCTATTCAGAACCTGGTACATAGAAGTAGTGAATGGTAGATTCACTTTAAATATGGTGGGCTTCCACTTACAAGTTTGAGGTTTAGAACCCCCAGTGAAGACAGTTAAGCAAACCTCATAATGCTGTGATTGAAATGCTAACAGATAAGTGCCTATGTTATTCCTAGTCATTTTACTATCAGTAGGAGAGGATAAAAGCAGTACTATTCAATATCAAATATTACTCAATTACTGAGATACACTTAAGGTTAGGGCATCTGTTTTATAATAATTTAGGTGTTTTCATTTTGTCTGAAGACAGAGAGCATGCTAATTCCAGGCACAGGAAGCACTTGGTAAGCAGGATTGTTGTCACTGGTAACCATCATTTATCAGGTGTGTGTACATCTCACTGTCAATCGTAGCTTCTAAAATTATTGTTCTTTGTCCTGGAAGACCTCCTGTAGCTTCCCTAGTGATTCAGATGGTAAAGAATCTGCCTGCAATGCAGGTGATCTGGGTTCAGTCCCTGTGTCAGGAAGATTCCCTGGAGAAGGGAATGGCAACCCACTCCAGTCTTCTTGCCTGGGAAATTCCTTGGACAGAGGAGAGCCTGGTGGGCTACAGTCCATGGGGTCACAAACAGACACAACTGAGCGACTAACAGTTTTACTTTCACCCCCTTGCTGTCCAAGGGACTCTCAGGAATCTTCTCCAGCACCCTTGTGGTGCGCCTTTCTTTCTAGTGGCCTAGAGCCTCCCATTAGCTCCCTTCCACTGCTCTGACAGCTCAGTTGGTAAAGAATCCACCTGCAATACAGGAGACCCTGGTTCAATTCCTGGGTGGGGAAGATTCGATAGAGAAGGGATAGGCTACCCACTGCAGTATTCTTGGATTTCCTTGTGGCTCAGCTGGTAAAGAATCCACCTGCAATGAGAGAGACCTGGGTTCGATCCCTGGGTTGGGAAGATACCCTGGAGAAGGGAAAGGCTACCCACTCCAGTATTCTGGCCTGGAAAATTTCATAGCCTGTAGAGTCCATGTGGTCGCAAAGAGTCGGACATGATCGAGTGACTTTCACTCACTGGTCTGATACTTAATTTTTTACCATTCATGCCTTATTGACATTAATTATTTCAGAGTTTTCTATATTGGCTTATCTAAAAAACTTTTTTTTTTTAATTGGAGGATAATTGCTTTACAGTAGTGTTGGCTTCTGCCATACAACAATGTGAATCAGCCTTCGGTTCAGGTTCAGTCGCTCAGTCATGTCCGACTCTTTGCGATCCCATGGACTGCAGCTTGTCAGGATTCCCTGTCCATCACCAACTCCCAGAGCTTGCTCAAACTCATGTCCATCGAGTTGGTGATGCCATCCAACCATCTCATCCTCTGTCGTCCCCTTCTCCTCCTGCCTTCAATCTTTCACAGCATCAGGGTCTTTTTCAGTGAGTCAGCTCTTCACATCAGGTGGCCAAAGTACTGGAGTTTCAACTTCAGCATCAGTTCTTCCAATGAATATTTAAGATGGATTTCATTTAGGATGGACTGGTTGGATCTCCTTGCAGTCCAAGGGACTCTCAAGAGTCTTCTCCAACACCACAGTTCAGTGCTCAGCTTTTCTTTATAACCCAACTCTCACATCCATACATGACTACTGGAAAAACCATAGGTTTGATTAGACAGAACTTTGTTGGCAAAGTAATGTCTCTGCTTTTCAATATGCTCTAGGTTGGTCATATCTTTTCTTCCAAGGAGCAAGCATCTTTTAATTTCATGGCTGCAGTCACCATCTGCAGTGCTTTTGGAGCCCCCCAAAATAAAGTTTGTCACTGTTTCCATTGTTTAACCATCTATTTGCCATGAAGTGATGGGACCGGATGTCATGATCTTAGTTTTCTGAATGTTGAGCTTTAAGCCAACTTTTTCACTCTCCTCTTTCACTTTCATCAAGAGGCTCTTTAGTTCTTCTTTGCTTTCTGCCATAAGGGTGGTGTCATCTGCATATCTGAGGTTATTGATATTTCTCCCAGCAATCTTGATTCCAGTAAGCTTTAAATAAACATATATCCTCTCCCTCTTGAACCTCCCCTGCCCCCTACCCAGCCCTCTAGGTTTTTGCAGAGCATGGGGTTGACTGAGGTCTCTGTGTTACACAGCAGCTTCCCACTAGGTATCTATTTTACATGTGGTAATGTATGTGTTTCCATGCTGCTCTCTCAACTTGTCCCACCCTCTCCTTCCCCTGCCTTATCCAAAAGTCTGTTCTTTGTGTTTGCATCTCTAATTTAAATTTAATTAAACAATCTCAGTGAGATTATGTGATTACAACCTAAAGAATTAATACTTTTATCATTATTCTGTTAATAAGTAGCTAAAAATATTTTAAAATGGGGAATCGATCTTGTAGTTTAGCAAATGACTAATTTCAGTGTTTTCTTAGGATTTCTGCCATTAAGTTGTTTTGGATACCACCCCAATCTTTTAAATCTTCAAAAAATGTTTTCTATAAATTTGCATGGTGTTAATTATAGGTGATTCTAGGTTTGCTCTTCTAGGAATTGTTTGAAACCATAGGTACTTTTCAAATTCAGTGATGAAAAGATTATATGCATAACAATTAGGGATCAACAAAATTAAGTCTCAAAAATATAACTAAACTTTCCTTTGCCTAATGATGACATAGATATCTAATAAGTATAACATTTTAGATTTTTTAAATACAACATTGGAAAAATGCATGTTGAAAATTGAAATATTTACTTTGCATTTTTCTTAAATAGTTAATTTCTCCTTTGATTTGAAACTAAAAGTCTGACATGTTTTCTTTCACATCTATGTCAATGTTCAGTTCAGTTCAGTTCAGTTCAGTAGCTCAGTCGGGTCTGACGCTTTGCGACCCCATGAATTGCAGCACGCCAGGCCTCCCTGTCCATCACCAACTCCCGGAGTTCACTCAGACTCACGTCCATCGAGTCAGTGATGCCATCCAGCCATCTCATCCTCTGTCATCCCCTTTTCCTCCTGCCCCCAATCCCTCCCAGCATCAGGGTCTTTTCCAATGAGTCAACTCTTCTCATGAGGTGGCCAAAGTACTGGAGTTTCAGCTTTAGCATCATTCCTTCCAAAGAAATCCCAGGGCTGATCTCCTTCAGAATGGACTGGTTGGATCTCCTTGCAGTCCAAGGGATTCTCAAGAGTCTTCTCCAACACCACAGTTCAAAAGCATCAATTCTTCGGTGCTCAGCTTTCTCCACAGTCCAACTCTCACATCCATACATGACCACTGGAAAAAACCATAACCTTGACTAGACGGACTGTGGTTGGCAAAGTAATGTCTCTGCTTTTCAATATGCTATCTAGGTTGGCCATAACTTTTCTTCCAAGGAGTAAGCATCTTTTAATTTCATGGCTGCAGTCACCATCTGCAGTGATTTTGGAGTCCCCCAAAATAAAGTCTGACACTATTTCCACTGTTTCCCCTTCTATTTCCCATGAAGTGATGGGACCAGATGCCATGATCTTCATTTTCTGAATGTTAGTTCTTATATTTTTTATTGAGGTGTTCCATACAAAATTCAGTGTTGAATTATTTATCTGAGAATGACATACATCTACTTATTTGTGTAATGGAAAAATGCTTCTCACATATAAATGTTTCTGAATATAGAGCCTATGTAAAGTACTAGAACAAATGTGTATTTACTAGTTAGGGTAAAATTTTCAGATATATTTAAGGTTTGTGGTACCTCATACAGTCAATTTTGTTGTTGTTGTTGTTCCTGACAACCTTATACTGAAGTTAAATAAATTTTTTGGAACTCTTCATCTTTTGATCATCATCACCTGACAAAAGCAAATGGCAATATTAGTTCATTTTCATAAAACTGAAATTCAAAGAACATTTTTGGAAATCAATGTTCAGTTTCTTAGAGTACACACTCAGGTTTCTAGTTTGACATTTGGAAATGATTTAAGCACACGAAAGTGTGCAATGATAAACTTTCTCTGGTGAATTCCATTCTGGTGAACTCGAACTAGAAAAAAAGTAAGAAGTGCACATATTTAACTATTTCCAAATTTCCTTGAAGATAAATATTGAAAAAGTTTGTATGGTTCTAATGTCAAACAGGAAAATGCCTAATATTGTTGATGTGATTTTCATCAGCAAGCTAAAGGTAGACATTTTCCAGACTTGATATGAGCAAACAATTTTCTTTCAAAAGATCAAAACTTGCCCCAACACCTTCCATTACTTAGTTGCTCAGCTCTAAGGTGTATGACAGATGAAATGTATATCCAATTCATCAAGCAAACCTTTAGCTGTCTATGGCTAAGACCATGGGAATGTTTCTAATTCACAGTATTCATTTTTGTGTGCCTGACACAGACCACATGAAATCCATCAGCACAGGTAATTTTTGGTAAATGATGCAATGGATAGATTTAAATTTGGAATCTTTTCAAAATTGTCAAACATGGTTTGTGGGTTCTCCAGCAGATCTTCCCAATCAAGGGATTAAACCCAAATCTCCACGTTCCTTTCATTGCAGGTGGATCCCTTACTGCTGAGCCACATGGGAAGCCCAGTTAGTACAAAGATGTCATCAACCATTTGACTCCAAACCAATTCAGACTTGTCTATCTTCAAGTTTGCAGCACCTAAGAAGAAACCATTTTAGATATGTATTAACACTTATTGTGGGCACCATGTAGGTGAGTCTCTAGGTCATACATTCACTTCCCTTAGTAAAAACTTTAATGCTCTGTGGATTTTCTCATTTCTTCAACATGCAGAAAAATTGCATTTCTGAATGGGTTTTTATATTTCCAAAGGCTTGTTTCAGTTTAGGACATTTAATTTCTGTTGCACTTAGAGGAAAATTTTATAAACTTACTTTCAGTAAATAAGTTTAAACCTCAGGTCATCTATTAACCTATATTTCACAGCAGCACTGCTTAATCTATTGTTATTCAAAAATAACACTGGCTAAAATTTTAGTCTTTTATTTAGGTTATTAAGTTGTTTCTGATGCGACTACTACATGAACCAGTCATAGTACTTAATATGTTTTGCTTTATGACATAGAGATATTTTGCTTGCACATAAGTATGTAGAAATTATTTTCATCCCCAGAGGAGAAATATTTCTTTCCATATTTTACCTGGAAACATGAGGCTTTCTTCATTCATCTTTAATTTTCCCTCTTTAGATATGGATACAGGTGAGAAAAGTTACTTTCCTCTTAAATTTTCAGTAAGAATGCTGCTGCTGCTGCTGCTAAGTCACTTTAGTTGTGTCTGACTCTGTGGGACCCCATAGACGGCAGCCCACCAGGCTCCCCCATCCCTGGGATTCTCCGGGCAAGAACACTGGAGTGGGTTGCCAGTTCCTTCTCCAATGCATGAAAGTGAAAAGTGAAAGTGAAGTCACTCAGTCATGTCCAACTCTTCGTGACCCCATGGACTGCATCCTACCAGGCTCTTCCTCCCATGGGGTTTTCCAGGAAAGAGTACTGGAGTGGGGTGCCACTGAAGAAAGATCAGGCAAACAAAATGTGTAAAACACTTATTTCATAGGTGGAGGCTACTTTGGCTTTCAATCCTGAAGATGATTTTGTTGTTGCTTAGTCACTAAGTTGTGTCTAACTCTTTGTGACTGCATGGACACCAGCCTCCTCTGTCCATGGGATATCCCAGGCAAAAATGCTGGAATGCGTTGACATTTCCTCCTCCAGAGGATCTTCTCAACACAATCAAACCTACATCTCCTGCATTGACAGGCAAATGATTTGCCACTGAGCCATCAGGAAATTGCTGACCATCATTTTCAAAACATCCTTGACTGTGATTAGAATTGAGGTTGTTGAGAGGGTTGCATGGGAAACCCATTCCAAACTCAATAATTTTATAATGGACTTCAGAATCTGCTGTGGGACTTTATTGAGTTGCCCCATTTGTTTACCTATTATCAAATTCTTGGTGTCCATGAGCCATATGCATGACACACTAATCATCTTGAGGGTTATAGAGACTGAAGTTGTATTGTAATAGAGGACACTGATGTACACATACATGATATATAGTAAAGCAGCACATTGCTTCTATAATGTGAAATACATGTCATCCTTGGAAGGGACAATGCCAAGAGAAAAGGGGGTACCAGGTAAAAAATTGATAATATATATAGTCTTTGAAAGTTCTCCATTATCTTTATCTGGAAGCCAGAACCTTGATTGATTTAACTAATATTTGTCAAAAATATAACTTAAATGGTTCTTCTAAACTCACAATAAAGTATTTAATGCTGTCCTCTCCAAAACTTGCTTCCCTGTTGCCTCGGATAGTAAAGAATCTACCTGCAATGTGGGAGACCCAGGTTTGATCCCTGGGTCTGGAGTATTTCTTGGAGAAGGAAAAGGCAACCCACTCCAGTATTCTTGCCTGGAGAATTTCATGGACAGAAAATTCTTGTGAGCTACAGTCCATGGGATTGCATAGAGTCAGACACAGCTGAGTGACTAATAATACCTCTCCAAAACTCATAGCTTCTTCTGGTAGAATCCTATTTAATTTTAACATTTTCACCTTAAATGAAATTACCAGCATGGGAATATCTTTCCCTACCAAAACAGATTTGATCAAGCTCTCTTTATTCCCAAAGCAATTTGTACAAAAGTCTATTCATTGCAAAATACTGAAGTTACATTTTATACACATGTCTTCTTCAAAAGATTTTAAAATATATGTGGGTCAGCACCTTTGGGGGAATTGTGTCTGTAATGCCAGCATAGTTAATGTCTGTGGGATGAACAAGTTAAATAAATTGGCAAAAACAACCAGGTTGAAAGACTAATGTGCTCTCCATTATTATATTTTGCTTTACTTTCTGTTGAGATAAATTAGCTGGTGATAGTTTAATGAAATGTTTTTAAAATAAAATATCTATCATAGAAACTTCTAAATTTGCATCCCAAATGCGTTGACTATCATATACAGAAATATATAAGATTATGGCCATGATTGTCCTTTTGTGTCATATGTATCTATGCTGTATGCATTTAATTTACATTGTTTTTATACAAGAAGTTTATTAGACATTTATGTATGTAAAAGTACTGTGTAAAATCATGTGGAGCAGAACTTCAAAAAAAAAAAAAAAAAAAGAAAGAAAGACCCTGCAAGGACCTCTAAACATTCCCTTCTCTATAAAATGAGAAAGAATACTGGCACTAAGTTGTAAAAATCAGCTTTTCAAAACCCTAGAAATTAACCAAAGGCTTGCAGTAATTCAGGAAGTATGTATTCGACAAACAACTGAATCTCAGTAAAAACAGTAAGCTTGTGACACTTTAATTTTCATGATTCCTTTCCTCTCTTCCTAGCTCCAGGATAACCTTAAAGGTCAAGAGACTGCAACCACCGAGGAAACCACCAGTCTGAAGCCAAAGAAGAAGGAAATTTTGGTTGGGGCTTCTTCAAAGTCCCGTTTCCATAGAATTGACATTGTTAGACTTATCTAGTAGTTCTCTGCAAAACCCTATTTGCAAAGCTGTCTTTATTAGACATTACTGAGAGTTCATCCAGTGGAAACAACCTTTCAAAGGTGCATTTGTCTAAATCAATCAGAGGCAATTGTTGACCATCATAGCTGCCTGTACAGTAGATAACAAATGAGACTAAGGCTAATCAGGAAGCTTAAGAGGAATATTTTGGAAATGAGAACTTTACAGAGGATTTTGAAAAGCTCTTTTACATTCCTGAGAATACAAAAAGCACTTGTGTGGTGGAAGCACATAGGGATGAGGCTGCATGTATGCTCAGGAAAGACCAAAGAAAACCATAAGTTATCAGCCTTGCCTAATTTTGAGGTACAACATAAAGTTAAATCAAAGATGGAATTATTAAATTTATGAATTAATGTTAAATCCATGCCCTAACATGTATCTTCTTCTTCTGGTGTTGTATCTTTTTGCCTTTTGAGCTGGCAAAATTCTGTATAATCAAAGTTATGGTTTTTCCAGTAGTCATCTATGGATGTGAGTTGGACCATAAAGAAGGCCAAGCACCGAAGAACTGATGCTCTCAAATTGTGAGGCTGCAGAAGACTCTTGAGAGTCCCTTGAAAACCAAGGTGATCAAATCAGTCAATCCTAATAGAAATCAATCCTGAATATTCATTGGAAGGATTGATGCTGAAGCTGAAGTTCCAATACTTTGACCATCTGATGTGAAGAGCTAACTCATTGGAAAAGACCCTGATGCTGGGAAATATTGAGGGCAGGAAGAAAAGGGATGACAGAGGATGAGATGGTTGGATGGCATCACTGACTCAACAGACATGAACTTGAGCAAACTCCAGGAGATAGTGAAGGACAAGGAATCCTGGTGTACTTCAGTTCATGGGGTCGCAAACAGTCAGACACGACTTAGCAACTGAACAACAAACATGTATACTGACTTTTTCATGAAAGACTGGGAAATGTATTGGTTTCAGGCTTTAAGGACATCTTTGTCATATCATAAGCCAATCACTAAGTTAAATGGGCAGATATTTCAGTGGTCACAAACAAAAAAGAATAAATATATTATAAAAATGTTTCAGAAAAGTCATTAGATGAACAAAACCACTACAAACAGCAATAACTTAAAAATTCCTAGAAATAGTGAACCATCTGATTTCTAGAATTGCCAAAGTATATTATTTAAAATGCCCAGTTTTCAACAACAGTGACAAAAAAACCTATGAGACATATAAAGAAACATGAGTGTATGGAACATATATAGGGGGAACATAGTTAACAAAAATCATATCTAGGAAAGCTCTAATATTGGACTTACTAGAAAAATACTTTCAGATATTTTAAATGCAGTAAAAAATCTAAGGAAAATTATGTCTAAAGAACTACAGATGAAAATAAAAGTAATGTTTTACCAAGTGAAGAATATCAAGAAAAAATATACATAAAAGATATTTTTATGGCAATTTTATCATTTAACTGGATAAAATACAAAAGAAAAATAGCATTTATCCAGTTAAAAGATATAAATTGTCAGAATGGAAAAAATGTATTAAACTATACACTATCTACAAAAGCTGTACTTTCCATTCAATGGATTATAGGTTGACATGAAAATATAGAAAAAGATAAATCAAGTAAATAAATAAAGAGAACTTAGGTGGCTACACTAACATCAGATAAAATATACTTTAAACCAAAAATTGTCACTAAAGACAGAGGATAATACAGTTGACCAATGAACAGCATGAGTTTGAAGAGTATGAGTAGACTTATATGGATTTTTTTTCAATCAATACATTGGAAATATTTTTGGAGATTTTTTACAATTAAAAAAAAACTCAAAAATGAACCATATAGGCTAGAAATATTTTTAAAATAAGTTGAAGTTAGATAAGTCCTTAATAAATAAAATATATTTAGATCTAATGTACTTTATCGTTTCTACTGTTTCCCCATCTATTTCCCATGAAGTGATGGGGCCAGATGCCATGATCTTCGTTTTCTGAATGTTGAGCTTTAAGCCAACTTTTTCACTCTTCTCTTTCAGTTTTATCGAGAGGCTTTTTAGTTCCTCTTCACTTTCTGCCATAAGAGTGGTGTCATCTGCATATCTGAGGTTATTGGTATTTCTCCTGGCAATCTTGATTCCAGCTTGTGCTTCTTCCAGCCCAGCATTTCTCATGATGTACTCTGCATATAAGGTAAGTAAGCAGGGTGACAATATAGAGCCCTGATGTACTCCTTTTCCTATTTGGAAGCAGGCTGATGTTCCATGTCCAGTTCTAACTGTTGCTTCCTGACCTGCATATAGCTCAACATTCAGAAAACCAAGATCATGGCATCTGGTCCCATCACTTCATGGGAAATAGATGGGGAAACAGTGGAAACAGTGTCAGACTTTATTTTGGGGGGCTCCAAAATCACTGCAGATGGTGATTGAAGCTATGAAATTAAAAGACACTTACTCCTTGGAAGGAAAGTTATGACCAACCTAGACAGCATATTAAAAAGCAGAGACATTACTTTGCCAACAAAGGTCCGTCTAGTTAAGGCTATGGTTTTTCCTGTGGTCGTGTATGGATGTGAGAGTTGGACTGTGAAGAAAGCTGAGCGCCGAAGAATTGATGCTTTTGAACTGTGGTGTTGGAGAAGACTCTTGAGAGTCCCTTGGATTGCAAGGAGATCCAACCAGTCCATTCTGAAGGAGATCAGTCCTGGGTGTTCATTGGAAGGACTGATGCTAAAGCTGAAACTCTAATACTTTGGCCACCTCTTGCGAAGAGTTGACTCATTGCAAAAGACTCTGATGCTGGGAGGGATTGGGGGCAGAGGGAGAAGGGGATGACATAGGATGAGATGGCTGGATGGCATCACTGACTCAATGGACCTGAGTCTGAGTAAACTCCGGGAGTTGGTGATGGACAGGGAGGCCTGGCGTGCTGCAATTCATGGGGTCGCAAAGACTCGTAAAATTGTACATCAAATATACTTCCTTTTTTTTTTTCTTTTCATTTTTTTAGAAGTAGGGGAAAGGGAACGTGACAAGTCTGGAAAGTTTCTGAAAAAGGATAGCTGAAGAAAAAAGAGACGTTCAAGTTGAAGACAAGGAGAGAGAAAGAATGCTTACATCTTACTGAAAATGCAAGTTGTCTTTACAATGTTGAGTTAATTTCTACTGGACAGCAACTAGCAACATTAGAAGTCAGCTGTACTCCAATAGAAATCAATTCTAAAAATATGAAATAAAGATGAAGAATATTGGAATGAAATAAATATTTCATTTAAAAATAAATATGTGAAGGGAAATAAAGCTACCATATTTAAAAAAGAAAAAAAAAAGATAAATGAATACTAAATTGAGACCACTGTAAGAAAAACAAGGAAATTTTTTAACTCTGTCATTGCAGCCACATCAATAGGCATGAAAACCTTGCACTTTTTGAGAAATAGTGTTTTATCTTATATTGAAAATGCAGCTTTTGTGCAGGTGCAGATTTGCTGTAAGAAATACAAGCCTATGAGACTCTTATATGATTTGAAAAAAGGCAGTTTTTATATAACAACCTAAAGCAAAAGGTTTAGGGATTGAGGGCAGGAGGAGAAGGGGACGACGGAGGATGAGATGGCTGGATGGCATCACTGACTCGATGGATGTGAGTCTGAGTGGACTCCGGGAGTTGGTGATGGACAGGGAGGCCTGGCGTGCTGTGATTCATGGGGTCGCAAAGAGTCGGAAACGACTGAGCGACTGAACTGAACTGAACTGAAAGCAAAAGGAAGATGTAGAAACTAAAGTTGGAGAATTAAATGCCAGAAAAGGATGGTCTGATAATTTTAGAAAGAGGTTTGCCTTAAAAATGTCACAATAGCAGGAGAAGAAGCTTCTGCCTACCAAAAGGCAGCACACAAATTCCCAGATGCCATGAAGGAAAGTATTGAAGAGAAAGGATATTCGTCAAAACAGGTTTTTAACACAGATGAAACTGCACTATTCTGAGAAAAAAATGAAGCAAAAGGAATTTCTTAGTAAGGAAAAGAAGTGAGTACCAGGATTTAAGGCAGACAGGAATAGGCTAATTGTACTGTTTTGTGCAGGTGAAGTTCGGTTTATGATAAGGATTTCCCTTATTTGTAAAACTGCTAACTCCCAGGCTTGAACAAAAAGATAAACACCAGCTGCCTGTCTTTTGTTTGTACAGCAGAAAGAGATGGGCAATGAGAATATTGTCTTTGATCAGTCCCATTGATGCTTTGCCCCTGAAGTCGGAAGTATCATGACAGTGAGGGACTATTTTTTAAAGTTCTTTTAATATTGGCCAGTGTCCCTGGTTTCATGAGTTCAACACTGAAGCTGTCAACTTGGTCTACTTGCCACCACCATCCCCACCAAATGTCTAATTCAGCCTCCAGATCTAAGGATCATAAGAGTCTTTAAGTTTTATTATACACAATACTCTACAAAAAGAGTTCTCAGTGCTGTGGAAGAGAACCCTGGTAGATAAACATGATGAAACTCTGAAAGGTTTACATCATTGAATATACCACTGTTGTTATAGAAAAAAAATATGAAAGCTATTACATTGGAAACAAATTCCTGCTGGAAAAAAAAAAAATATATATATATATATATATGTCCAGATGTTGTGCATAACTTCACAGGATTTATGACAGAGTCAATCAAGGAAAACAGGAAAGAGATTGTAGATATGGAAAAGAAGTTAGGGGGTGAACATTTCCAAGATACGGATTTTGGAAGAATTCAAGAGCTGATCGATGCCACACCAGAAGAATTAATAGAAGATGACTTGATGGATATGAATACTTCTAAACCAGTGCCAGATACTGAGGAAGAAGATGTAGAAGAAGCAGCACCAGGAAACAAATCAGCATTAGACAATCTGGTAGAAGGGTTATGATTATTCAAGACAGCATTTGACTTCTTTTACTATATAGACCCTTCTATGACACAGACATTGAAACTAAAGCAAATGGTGGAAGAATAATTGGTACCAAATAGCAACTTTTTCAGATAAATTAAAGTCTAGAATGTGTGAGACAGAAATTTCCCTGTATTTTTATAAAATTGGGCTTTCCACATAGCTCAGTCGGTAAAGCATCTGCCTGCAATTCAGGAGACCTGGGTTTAATTCCTGGGTTGGGAAGTTCCCCTGGAGAAGGAAATGGCTACCCACTCCAGCATTCTTGCTTGGAGAATCCCTTGGACAGAGGAGCCTGGCAGGCTACAGTTCATGGGACTGCAAGAGTCAGATATGACTTAGTGCTATCTTTCTTTCTTTTCATAAAATTACCCTGAGTGTACTTGCTTCTCCTGACTCCCACTTCCACCTGCTCCATTTCTTCCTCCTTTGTCACTCACTCCTGATATAGTAAGACCAACTCCTCTTCCTCCATCTCCTTAGTCTACTCAATGTAAAGATAACAAGGAAGAAGACTCACTTCCACTTAATGAATATTAAAATAATATTAAAATAATCATCATGCTGTATAGTAAATAAACTGATCTGCTGTGCAGGTGTCTCCATGTTAGAGTATAATAAATGTATAGCAAAAGAGTACGGTTTACTTTTTGTCATCATAATCATCATTATCTATGTACATATTGTGTAGGACATCACATGAAGGCTTGTACTGAAGCGCATAGTCCATTCTTTCATGGGTATAAGGTGAGTGATATTTAATATGAAACTAATGTGTTAGTTTTCTCACTATCTTATAATTCTACTTCCAAAGAATTACATTACTGAGTAGTACACCCCTCTCCCATACTTAGAGAAACTACATATCAAGATATATTACAGGTAAGTTTTTTTTTTATTTTTAACAATGTGACAATGTTTCCAATACAGTATTACAAACATGACTGCATGATTACGAGCAAGACAAGGATGTCTACTCTCACCACTTCTATTCAACATTGTATTGAAAGAACTAGCTTCAACATTTTTTTTTTGCAATAAAAATAAATAAAAGTTAGCCAGACTACAAGACAGTAAAACTATCTCTACTTGAATATGGAGTTAACTTCTAAGTAGAAAATCCTTCAGATCAGATCAGTCGCTCAGTCGTGTCCGACTCTTTGCGACCCCATGAATCGCAGCTGTTCTCTAGAGCTCATAAGTTCAGCAAATTTGCAGTATTTAAGGTAAATACATAAAAGGCAGTTGTATTTCTCTACACTAGCAATGGACAATACGGGAAATAATTTAGATGCTATTTAAAATAGAATAAAAATAATAAGATATTGAAGAACAAATTTAATATGATTGGACACTGAAAACCACAAAAAAATTTTGACAGAAATTAAAGACCTGAATTTCTGGGAAAGATTGAGGGCAGTAGGAGAAGGGGACGAAAGAGGATGAAATGGCTGGATGGCATCACCGACTCAATGGACATGGCTTTGGGTGAACTCCAGGAGTTGGTGATGGACAGGGAGGCCTGGCGTGCTGCAGTTCATGGGGTCGCAAAGAGTCGGACACAACTGAGCGACTGAACTGAACTGAACTGAAAGACCTAAATAAATCGAGAGACACCCCACACTCTTGGATTGGGAGACTCAATACTGTTAAGATGGTAATATCTACAAATTCAACAAAATTCCTGTTAAATCCCAGATGTAGAAGTTATTTGCAGAAGTTTATGATCATAGAACTCATGTGGAAACACAAGGGACCAGAACACTCAAAACATACTTGAAGAATAAAGTTGGAGAACTCACACTTCTTGACGTCAAACCTTACTACAAAAGTACCATTATCATGACCATGTGGTACTGGCATAAGGATAAAAATAGAGATCAATTGGGAGAATGGCATTGAAACATGTATAATATCATATAAGAAACGAATTGCCAGTGCAGGTTCAATGCAAGATACAGGATGCTTGGGGCTGGTGCACTGGGATGACCCAGAGGGATGGTATGGGGAGGGAAATGGAAGGGGGTTCAGGATTGGGAACACGCGTACACCCGTGGTAGATTCATGTTGATGTATGGCAAAACCAATACAATATTGTAAAGTAAAAATAAATAAATAAAGTTAAAAAAAATTAGAGATCAATGGAGTAGATTAAGATTCTTTGGTCAAAGTAATTCTTGTCCAGACTGCTGATGAAGAGCAATGTGGAAAGAATAGTCTTCAGCAAATGGATCTGAAACAGCTAGATACTCACATGCAAAATAATGAAATTCTACCTTTAGCTACATCATATACAAAAAGCAACACAAATAAATGAAAGATCTAAATGTGAGAATGTAAGAGCTAAAACCATATATATATGCTCAGAAGAAAATATAGAGGTAAATCTTATGACCTTAGACTAGGCATTTTTTTTAATTTATAAAACCAAAAACAAAAGTAACAAGATAAGACAGAGACAAATTGAATTTTATAAAAACAAGAAAGCTTTTAGTGGGAAAATGAAACCCACAGAATGGAAGAAAATAATTGGAAACCATATACCTGAAGAGGAATTTATATCCAAGAATGCAAAAGAATATTTTAAAAATATACTTACAGTTCAATAATAAATATTCAATTCAATGATGAATTTTGGTAGACATTTCTCCAAAAAAGATATGCAAATGGCCAAGAATTACAAGACGATATGCTTATCATCTTTAGTCGCTAAAAAATGCAAATCAAAATCATGAGTTACCCTAAGTTACCATTTCATACCCGCTAGAATGGCTATACTCAAAAGGTCAGATAATAGTAAGTCTTGGTGGAGATGTAGAGGAATCAGAACACTGTGGTTTAGAATAGAAAACAGCACAGTAACTTAGAATACAGTTTCACAGTTCTTCAAAATGTTAAATATAAAATTGCAACATGACTTACCATTTCCACTTCTAGGTATCTACCAAGAGGAATGGAAATGCATATCCACACACAAATACACATTAATATTCACAGAAGCATTATTTATCATGGATAAAATATAAAAGCTCCAGTTATTTGATGAGCTCTATACCTCAGATATACAGATGACACCACCCTTATGGCAGAAAGTGAAGAGGAATTAAAAAGCCTCTCGATGAAAGTGAAAGTGGAGAGTGAAAAAGTTGGCTTAAAGCTCAACATTCAGAAAACGAAGATCATGGCATCCGGTCCCATCACTTCATGGGCAATAGATGGGGAAACAGTGGAAACAGTGTCAGACTTTATTTTTCTGGGTTCCAAAATCAATGCAGATGGTGACTGCAGCCATGAAATTAAAAGACGCTTACTCCTTGGAAGGAAAGTTATGACCAACCTAGATAACATATTGAAAAGCAGAGACATTACTTTGCCAATAAAGGGCCGTCTAGTCAAGGCTATGGTTTTTCCTGTGGTCATGTATGGATGTGAGAGTTGGAATGTGAAGAAGGCTGAGCGCCGAAGAATTGATGCTTTTGAACTGTGGTGCTGGAGAAGACTCTTGAGAGTCCCTTGGACTGCAAGGAGATCCAACCAGTCCATTCTGAAGGAGATCAGCCCTTGGATTTCTTTGGAAGGAATGATGCTAAAGCTGAAACTCCAGTACTTTGGCCACCTCATGAGAAGAGTTGACTCATTGGAAAAGACCCTGATGCTGGGAGGGATTGGGGGCAGGAGGAGAAGGGGATGACAGAGGATGAGATGGCTGGATGGCATCACTGACTCGATGGACATGAGTCTGAGTGAACTCTGGAAGTTGGTGATGGACAGGGAGGCCTGGCGTGCTGTGATTCATGGGGTCGCAAAGAGTTGGACACGACTGAGTGACTTAACTGAACTGAACTGAAAGGGTTATTAACATTGGAATAGATAAGCAACACATAGCATATCTACACAGTAGAATACTATTTGGCAAAAAAAAAAAAAAAAGGAATAAAGTGCTGATTCCTGGTATAACATGCTGCTGCTGTTGCTAAGTCCCTTCAATCATGTCCAGCTCTGTGTGACCCCATAGACGGCAGCCCACCAGGCTCCTCTGTCCCTGGGGTTCTCCAGGCAAGAATACTGGTATGGGTTGCCATTTCCTCTCCAGTGCATGCATGCATGCTAAGTTGCTGCAGTCATCTCTGACTGTGCGACTCCATAGACAGCAGCCCACCAGGCTCCTCCATCCACAGGATTCTCTAGGCAAGAATACTGGAGTGGGCTGCCATACAACATGGATGAACCTTAAAGATATTAAATTAAAGAAGCCGCATACTGTGATTCTATTTACACAAAATGTCCAGAACAGACAAATCTATAGACACATATTGTACATTAGTGGTCAGCACAAGGTGCGGGGAGATAATGGATATGGGATGTCTTTTAAGGTTATAAAAATGTCCCATACTCCTATAATAGTGATGCTGATGGTTGAACAACTTTGTGAATATAATAAAATCCAGTGAACTGTACACTTAAAAAGGATAAATAGTACAACTTTAAAAGGGTGAAATATTTCTGAATTTTAAAAACACTTGAAGCTTACTATGCTGAATAACTGATCTCCAAAACCCAAATTTCCTGAATACATGTACACAAACTATATAAAGATGCAAACAGATGTTTTGTGTCAAGGTAAAGTGCTGATATTAGGATAAATGTGGTGTTAGCTGGCATATGGTCTTCATAGTAATGAATATTAGTCACTATCTATGTTCCAAGATGTTTCTTACGTGGCATTATCTTCACATTTTCTTCTAAATCCTCATACAATTCTCCGAGGGTTTGTAAAACCTATTGTTTTATAAATGGGCAAACCAAAGCTTTAGTGATTAAGACATTAGTCCAAAGCCTATTATTGTGTAGTCAGATTTCTATTGAGACATGTCTGACTCCAAAGTTGATATTATTCCACTGAAGTACAACTTTTTAGTAATTAATAGATCAAATAATTGATAAATCATATTTACTCAATATTTTTTTTAATTTCTATGGTGGGTAAATTTTAATGATGGTAAAATATCAGGAAAAATGCTCTCATTGAGATAGCATGTGGGGAAGAGTAAACAATAAGAAAGCAAATTAATTATGGTGAAAACTCTAAGAAAATGATTATGTAGATAGAAAACTTAGAAGGATAGATGATTAAGGGGATATAATAAACAGAGACTGAGTAGTCAGAGGAGAAAGTGACCTGTAAGCTAAGATCTGAATAATGAAACAAACAAGCTCTACAAAACCCTAGAGGAAGACTATCTCAGGCATTAGGAACAACTACTACAAAGACTTTAGGCAAGACTGTCCTTGGACTGGAAAACAAGGCAAATATTGCTAGAGTATAATGACAAAGACTTCACTGACTTCCCTGGTGGCTCAGACAGTCAAGCGTCTGCCTACAATGCAGGAGAGCCGGGTTTAATCCCTGGGTTGGGAAGATCTCCTGGAGAAGGAAATGGCAACCCATTCCAGTATTCTTGCCTGGAAAATCCCATGGATGGAGGAGCCTGGTAGGCTACAGTCCATGGAGTTGCAAAGAGTAGGACATAACTGAGTGACTTCGCTTTCACTTTCATAATGATAGAGGTAGGATGGTAGTATCTAAAGTCTGAGAGCCAGGCGCAGGCCAGATTATAGAAGGCTTTGTAGATCTGAATAATGGTTTGAGAGAGGAAGGGAATAACAGCCATGATGATATTGATGATGACAAAGGTGATCATGATGACAAGGGTGATGGTCATGATAACTCTACCAAGCAGAACCAAAATCAGTGTGTACTCCTGATATGTGTCAGCATTTTGCTAAGATTTGATATAAGTTGTTCTCACTTATTATTCTTTAAAACCATGGTGAAAAAGAGAGTCATCTCAATTTTACACAAGAGAAACCCAGGCTCAGTGCAGACTGTCCCAAGACCACACAGCTAAATGAATGTGAGGGGAAAGAGTCAATCTATTTGACCCATTTACCAAAATTGCTAGCCCCAGCTGCTTTCCAAGAGAAAATTATGCGACAGAACACTGTGTACCTTTATTATTCAGCAATATTTTTTTAGTTCAATTAGACAGAAGTTTATTTTGCCCACCAAAGGTTTCTTGTACATATTCTATTTACACTGTGATAGGTACTAATTCTTAAAGATTTAATGGTCATTATATCCCTGGGACTCCAAGAATACCAGTGGCATGATTCCACAAACAACCCTCACCTTTAGAGTTGTCATTCTGGGTTGCCACCTTTGAGAATATTTTCAGTGTGTACTTTATGTTCTAGGGACAAAATATCCCGATTTCACTGCAAAAATCAGCTTGCATGACTCAAAGGCTGTGGCAGGTTCAGGCTGTCAGTTATTAAGCAGGTTGTTCTAAATAAACAGGCAAGATCTTGTTATTTTGACACGCAGTTACAGAAAAGAGCTGGCAGCCCCGTGAGTATAAAATGAAATGTCAAAGAGTCCAGGGATATGTCATTGTCCAAGAAAAGCCATCAGCAACTGCCTGGGAAAACAGCAGATTTACATTTACTCTCCCCAGTAGTAAACAGTATTGACAAGTGAAATGTTTCTTGTGTTCTGCCCTCTGGGAGAATTTTAAGACAAATGATACCTTTTATATGGCTGTTTTTTAAGAGGTTCAAATATGGGTCAGAGCAGTGAGAAAAACTTGCAAAGATGATGTGAAAGAAGACCCTGCCCCTTCACAGAAACACATCCCATCTGAGAGTGGTTGTGAAGGTGAGAGGAAAAGAGAAATATTTATTTTTCTTGTCCTCACATAAAGTTTGAGCCCTGCTGATTATTTTTGGGAAACTGAGGCTAAGTAGCAGGGAGTCTGCCTGAGGTATTATTGCTGGATAGTAGCAGAACTAGGATTTTGACCTGGGTCTCCTGCCCTTTGAGCCTGCAAAAACATTGTCCATGTGAGAAAGAAACCACACATATCTTTTCCTAGGGGGAAGGGGATTATACCAGTCATACTAATTGGCCAGATTGACTGCACAGTTAAATGACTTCTCAAGATCCTAAAGCATAATTGTGAACATATCTACATGTTATATGTCATTATCTATCTATGTACCTATCTATCTGTCTATCCAACATCTATCCATCCATCCCCTTCTACTCAGAGTGTTTTGAAATACTTTAACATTTATCTCCGTTTATCTCCTGGGACAAAAATCCTTAGTTGACATATTTATCTGCAAATATGCTCAGGCACATCTGACTCTTTGAGACCCTATGGCCTGTAGCCCGCTGGGATCCTCTGTCCATGAGATTTTCCAGGCAAGATTTCTGGAGTGGGTTACCATGCCCTCCTCCTCCATTGGTCCAACCCAGGGATCTAACCTGGTGTGCTGGCAATGCAGGTGGATTATTTACCAACTGAGCCACAACCCCCTCTTATGCCCAACTAGAATACCACCTTACCAGTTCAGAAAACACAGTGAATTTTATGTCTTCCATTTCTAGAGAAAAAGCCTGAGAAGTTTTAAATAAGTAAATAAATTGGTAACACAAACTGGAAGCAATCCGGGAAACAATACTTCAGAAGCTTTTTGCCAGTCTTCACAATAGTTACAACTTAAGCACTCTTTTCAATTCCTTGAGATAAAATTGTTCAACCTTTCATTTGCCCCAGATGAAAAGGCCAATTTAGCATCATTTATCTTCTAGGTAAATTCGGAAGTATGTTTCGGGTGTTGTGATGTATAATAAACATTTTAGCATAATAAGGGAGAGAAATAACTGCCTCTTCCCCAGAGCTTCAAAATAGCCTATTTTAGGATTGAAAAGGACAGGTGGATGTATGCAGTCTTATTTGCCCTCCGTTGAGTCATTCTATATATACATTTATTTGTCTTGGAGATACTGCAATTCATCTCTGTGGGTGTCCACGTATCTGCAAAGCAACCAGGCAAGGGTTTTCAGGAGGATCTTGACTGGAAGGAGCCAATATGGTAGTGGATTAGCCTTTCACTGCTTGACAATGAAGCTACTCCTTTGCCTAATACAATAATTCATTTAATCAATTTTCCTCTAAGCAACCAATTTCTTATTGTCATCCCTACTGCCTTACTTGCATGGACACTTTATTTAACCTTCTTAGCTTCTTCCCCTCTCTCAAGGCTATCCATTTGCAGATAAACCCCTTAACTCATTGATATGCATCCTGTGGTACCCTCTTTATTCTCCTTAAGCTCTGAATTCTCATACTAGCCGAGTTTTGCCTTCTCTGTTTAGGCTCTTACTCCTGAGTTGGTGTGTCCATAGAGATGGACGCCCTTCCCACTCTATCGGTCTCTGACCACCTATACAGGTTTTTTAACTCCACACCTCCTCATCCAACATGTACGCTTTCTTTATCCTACGTGTACGCCAGTGCCCATCAGTGACATTCCATGTTGATGCTCTCATTGCCCTGCATGGGTTCTGAAACCTTAAGATGAGCCTTCTCATCCTATTGGAATGATTCCTCATGACATCTCAACTCATATAGACATCTTCTTCGACTTCTTTGAGTTTGGACACCCCACACAAAGCTGACAATGTAGATGACTATCTTGCTTGAATTAACCTGATGGTTTTAGGACTAAACTGCTTAAGAAATTGAAGAGAATAATCTAGCAGTTGAGTTACTGGGAAAGCAGATGCTGAAATTAAGTTAGGAGTGCAAAGGATTTATTGTGAAGTAGCAAGCTTGTTCCCAGTCCATCTGGCTGGGAAAGTCAGATGAGGCCAACTATGAAATTGTTATATATATATATATATCAGTGTCTCTGCTGCACCAGTAGAGAGCTCCAGAGGAAAGACTGCCCTTCAAATGAGTACTGTGTTGGTCTTGACCCATCTATGACACGTTTGCTCAATCAAGAACAGTGTGGCCTCAAGTCAGACTTCAAGTCCAAACAGAAGGAGTTATAACTGGCAAGTACCAGAAAAGCATAATCACCACAACCTGTCAACAAGTTCTGCGTTGAAGATGGACTTGAGAGTTACATTTCTGCTTCTGCCACAGACAGAATACAGGGAGAGAAAGGGAAGGATGTCTATTAACTTGGGATATGTGCTAAATATCAGCATTAACACCTAGAATTCAAACCTGCAAATGCACAAAAATTCAAAATTGAGATGATTGGTTCTCAGACATCATTAGCTGTCCATGTCTCCCTGGGTGTTTGGCAAAAATATACATGCACACCATAAATCTAAAATTGGAACCACCCAGAATGAGTCTCAGGAACCTGAATTGCCAACATGTAACCCAAGTCACTGAAAACATTTTGAACTCTGCCTCAGATCCTGCATGCATTCAATGAATGCTTCTTGCGAGTTCATTTTTATCACCATAGTCTGATGCCTGGTCTGGCGCTTCAGCCCAGCCCATGACTCTGGGCGCTGTAACTATTGTTTTGCTGGTGCAACATCTTGTCCTTTTACTGTAAATCTATTTTGCTCCAGGGCAAGCTTTTATAGGTCAAGTTCCTTGCTGTGTTATTGAGAAATGTAGGTTGGATTGTAAAGAGCAATTGTTTCCTGCAAAGTCACAAAGTTGGGCCCAGCATGATGGATATTCTCAGGTTACACACGCTATGATATACCTTGAATGCGAACGCTTTCTCAGGTAGATATTTTTTATGAATCTGACCCGCCTTGCCAACATGAAGCATTAGGAATTAGTAACATGCAAAAGAGAAACTCTGGGCAAAATAAAAAACAGTTTCTGATATTTACTCAGGTAATGCCTCAACCAGCCAGTTTTAACCTTCTTCCATCTTCTATTTCTCTTTGATTTGCTAACCCCCCTGACTCTAAACCTTGACCCAGTATCTAATTTTTTTTTTTGCTTTGAAACATGCTTCCTCATTTTTGACACTAACACCATTTTTTTAGCATGATGCGGTTACTTCCCATGTCTATACACATTAATACATGAAATTGTTAATAGTGCTTGTCCTGTCTCCCAGAGCTCCATAGGGACTGTCATAACAAGAAACTCTTAAGTTGCCAGAGATCTTTGGTCACAAGATCTTTTATCCCAAATTCTCATTGCTACATAAAGAAATATTCCAAATGTAATTACATACAATGTAAGAGCTGGATCATAAAAAAGGCTGAATGCTGAAGAACTGGTGCTTTCAAACTGTGATGTTGGAGAAGACTCTTGAGAGTTCCCTGGGCAACAAGGAGATCAAATCAGTCAATCCTAAAGGAAATCAGCCCTGAATATCCGTTGGAAAGACTGATGCTGAAGCCAAAGCTCCAATATTTTGGCCACCTGATGCGAAGAGCTGATTCATTGGAAAAGATCCTGTTGCTGAGAAAGATTGAAGGCAAAAGGAGAAGGGGGCAGCAGAGGATTAAATGGTTAGATAACATCACTGACTCAATGGACGTGAATTTGAGCAAACTCTGGGAGATGGTGAAGGACAGGGAAGCCTGGTGTGCTGCAGTCCATGGAGTCGCAAAGAACTGAATATGACTTAGCGACTGAAAATAATAATAATTACAATTGTTCATTTGTCTTCTCATGCATTTGTAGTTTAGGAAGGGCTTGGTGAGAAAAGTTCATCTTTGTTTCTTATAACTATCAGCTTGGACAATTCAAGGCTAGGGAGCACTCAAAAGCTAGAGGCTGCAATCATATAAAGAACCACTCACTCTTATGCCTAGAGGTTGATGCAACCATTAATATGGAACTCTTGGCCAGAACATCTCTGTGTGTGGCTTCCTGCATTGTTCCAATTGACCAAATGGGTAACAAAATCTTCTATTTCTTTCTTGTAAAGAAAATTGCTGTTAGAATCAAAGCCTCTGGATGATCCATGATAACTTATCCTTTTCAAGATTCTTTACTTAATCATATCTGCAATTTTTTTTTGCTGAATAATACTCACAGGTTCCCAGGATTAGAACTCAGACAACTTTGGAGGCCATTATTCAGGTAACTGAAGCCATAGTTTCCTGCATTTTAGATAAAGTCATATGGAAGTGGCATGGATACATGCTAAGTCGCTTCAGTCACGTCCGGTTCTTTGCGACCCCATGGATTGTAGCCCACCAGGCTCTTCTATCCATGGGATTTTCCCAGCAAGAATACTGGAGTGGGTTGCCATACTCCTCCTCCAGGGGATCTTCCCAACCCAGGGATTGCACCCATCTCTTACAATCTCCTGCACCGGCAGGTCGATTATTTACCACTAGCACCACTTGAGAAGCCCCACTGAAGTGGAGCCTGGATTAAATTTTATATCTTCCCAGAGTTAACAATTTTTTATTCCTTACTCACAGCTGCTCATTGCCTTAGTCTGGGAAATCCACTATTCTTCTTAAGTACAGGAAACCCTACTACCATCAGGATTTCAGAGTTCACAGAGCTTCTCTAAGAACACAAGATACCTAGTAAGAATGAAACCAAATTTAATGGCAAAGTCTTTTGTTAAGAAGAAATATAGAGGGATAGATATATATCCTATGTCATCAAGCATACAGTAGTGAGAGACAAGTATTTTACATTCTCTAAGACTCACTTTTCTCATCTTAAAAGTGGGAAAATATATATGTGTCCAATAACCTTAGAGATTATTGGAAATATAAAAAGAAAATCTATCCAAATAGTGAGGCACTATGATCAGGTTAAATCTTTGGGGTTTATGAATCTCTATGCAAACAGTACTGAGGGATGTGAAATTTTCATTTTTACTTATATAGACATCATCATCCCTTAATTCTTCATCATTTGGGGATCGTATGAAATACTTAAATTTTAACTTTACTTGAAGTTGCAAGTATTAGTAATAAACCTTCTTAGTAGACTTGGAGTTTCCTTGATAGATCAGTTGGTAAAGAATCCACCTGCAATGCAAGAGATCCCAGTTCAATTACTGGGTCAGGAAGATCTACTGGAGAAGGGGTAAACTACCCACTCCAGTATTCTTGGGCTTCCAGTGTGGCTCAGCTGGTAAAGAATCCGCCTGAAATGTGGGAGACCTGGATTCGATCCCTGGATTGGGAAGATCCCCTGGAGAAAGGAAAGGCTACCCTCTTCCGTATTCTGGCCTGGAGAATTCCATGGACTGTATAATCCATGGGGTTGCAAAGAGTAGGACACTACAGAGAGACTTTCACTTCACTTCACTTCTTAGTAGACAGCGTGAATTAGATTTTGACCTTCTGAACATTCTGCCAAAAACAATTGTGTTTTATAGCTATGGGGAAAAATGAATTAAAATGTCCCTTTGAAAGAAAACTGGTCTTTAATGGAAGAGCTGGACTATTACATTGACTACTTTCGAATCTGATTTAATTTTCCTTGTCTTCTTCCTTGTATGAGCATAAAATAATCCTGCAGGCCACAGGAAAATTTCAGTGGCCAAATAAATTCAAAATAATTGCTACTCAACTGCCTTCGGAGAAGGCAATGTCACCCCACTCCAGTACTCTTGCCTGGAGAATCCCGTGGATGGAGGAGCCCATGGGGTCGAAGAGTCGGACACTACTGAGTGACTTCACTTTCACTTTTCACTTTCATGCATTGGAGAAGGAAATGGCAACCCACTCCAGTGTTCTTGCCTGGAGAACCCCAGGGACGGGGGAGCCGGGTGGGCTGCTGTCTATGGGATCACACAGAGTCGGACATGACTGAAGCAACTTAGCAGCAGCAACTGCCATAAATCTGTTTGCAACCCCAGGATTGTAGAGCAATAGAGTTGCAATTGACCCCAGGAGTTGCCGAGTGGTGCGTGGTAAAATGGAAAGATCACTGGTCTGGGTGCCTGGAGAAACGTTTCCTAATTTCTTCTGACAATCCTGCTCTCTACTTTTTCTGCTTTGCCTCTGTCATATATTTCACAGATTCTCATTCCTAACATGACTACAGTCAATATATGCATAATTATTTGTTATGTACACTGGTCACAGGATCTTAGTAAACTCACTGTCAGCAATGTAATCTATGTGCTTCTGGATAATTTACTTTGTTAAGAATCTGATAACTAGAGGCAAATCAAAGAAACAAACTCATGTTACTTCCTTATTCAAAAATCATCACTTGTCCTCGTTATCATTTGACTCAGTGCATTTTTCATGTCTTATATGTCTTCCCCAACCTCTCCCCTCAACAACCTGCAGTTTTATTTATGCTATAATCCTTATAAGTCTCTGATACTGCTTACTGACTTTCTTTTATTTGATTTTTTTCCTAGCACTATGCCTTTCCAAATCCTATCTGCCAATAGAATACAAAGGAAAAGCGATATGCTATTTCCAGGCCAAGAATGTTAATAAGTATATATACGTTCTATTCAGCCAGCTTGAAACACCGACCATCTTTAGTCTAACAAAAAATATCTCTAAAAAACAATAAACAAACATCTACAGCCAATTTTATTTTTATTGACAGAATCACGTTGGGAGAAACTGTAGGATAGTTTATACTACCTAGAAACTGAGAAAACTGCTTTTGGATCATCAGCTCCACTTATGTTTACCACTCTTAGCAATAGTTTAGTGCTATTAGTAATACTAAATCTGGAAACAACTTAAATACACATCAAAACGAAAAAGAATGAGTAAATAATCACAACATAGTCATATATTAAAGCACTATGTGAGTCACTGAGTCATGTCTGACTCTTTGCGACCCCATGGACTATAGCCTACCTGGCTTCTCTGCCCATGAAATTCTCCAGACAAGAATACTGGAGTGGGTTGCCATTCCCTTCTCTAGGGGATCTTCCCGACACAGGGATCGAAACTGGGTCTCCTGCATTGCAGGCAGATTCTTTACCTCTGGGCCAACAAAGAAGCCCATACTGGAGCATTACCCAGCCACAATAATAAAACAAATGAACAAACACAAACTACAACAAAACAAAATGACTTAGATGAATCTAACATACACAATACTGAACAAAATCAACCAGACGTGTATGAGATTCGCATGAACTTTAGAAACAGTGAAAGATAATCAATGGAAGTAGGAGTCAGGATAGAAGTTACTGTTGAACAAATCACTGTGTGCAGACCTCTTTTTGTGTTTGGGGTAGGAGTGAAGTAGAGAGAGAGAAAGCAAGGCTCTGCTTTTTCCCTTATACTACTACCACTGCTACTATTAAGTCGCTTCAGTCGTGTCCGACTCTGTGAGACCCCATAGACAGCAGCCCACCAGGCTCCCCCGTCCCTGGGATTCTCCAGGCAAGAACACTGGAGTGGTTTGCCATTTTCTTCTCCAATGCATGAAAGTGAAAAGTGAAAGTGAAGTCGCTCAGTCGTGTCTGACTCTTAGCGACCCCATGGACTGCAGTGCGCCAGGCTCCCCTGTCCATGGGATTTTCCAGGCAAGAGTACTGGAGTGGGGTGCCATTGCCTTTTTTTTTTTTTTCTTTTCTAAAATTTCTTTGATGTGGACCATTTTTAAAGTCTTTATTGAATTTGTTACAATATTGCTTCTATTGTTTATGTTCTGTGATTTGGCCATGAGGCATGTAGGATCTTAGCTCCTCATCCAGGGATTGAACCCACATCCTCTGAAATGGAAGGTGAAATCTTAACCACTGAACCACCAGGAAAGTCCCAGATGCCATCTTATCGTGGCAACCCCACGTTCATAGAAACTCCATCCTCATCACTTTATAACCCCTCAAAGGATCCGTATCCAAAATAATCACATTGAGTGTTAGGGCTTCTACATATGGAATTGGGAGGGACATAATTCAGTCCACAGAAGATAGCACATTACAAAAACCCCCAAAACAAAAAATCTATAAACCTTAGTCCCTTAAACTCTTCTCCTTACCACCCTCAAATGATCTGGTTGTTTAATCCTTGGAACACAGCAAAAAGTGACAATTCTTGTAATACTCTGATCCATCTCCTCTTCATACCCTATTTGCAAGTCTTTAGCGTCAAGAATTAATCTTACTGTTTACGTCAAATGGCTACAGGGAGGTTATTCACATATCCACTCTTCTATAGCTTTTAAAACCCACCCATCCTAATGTAAAACTTTGGTAAGCCACATGGCCCACTTCCAATGACCAACCCTCTCTCACATTTTTGTTAGTAAACAAGCTGCATTCTGAAGTACAATTTTACCCTGAGCTTCTGAAAACTTGAGGAGATGACTTAATTTTGCATGAATCTTTCCAATTCCCTCACCTAAGATCACAATTTCATATCCTCCAGATGCATAACGGAGCCCTATTCCACATGAAAACCTGGTTGCTGCTGTGCAATCAAATCAATACCCAGCCAAAGCAAAAAAGCTTGCCATCCACCTCCCAGACCCCACGATCTAGCAATTGGATGGTCTCCCCCAATGGTCAGCCTCCACTCAAATCTATTTCCCTATGTCTAGTATTTATTTTCCCTTTCAGCCAGTGATGCTCAAGGCTGAACTTGCCAGGCATTCAAAATCATACACGCTATGACTCATTTTAATATCTCCCACTCCACCTCTCTTTTTTCTGCACTTCACTGTTTTGCCATGCATTTCTTGGAACTTTTCAAAGGATAGTTAGAATCTTCCCAGGGTATTTATCATTTAAAGAGGAGAAGGAGTAAATTAGTAAGATCAAAGGAAAGATAAAACAACACTAATTTTTCAAAGGCTGCTGCTGCTGCTGTTAAGTCACTTCAGTCGTGTCCGACTCTGTGCGGCCCCATAGATGGCCTCCCACCAGGCTTCCTCATCCCTGGGATTCTCCAGGCAAGAACACTGGAGTGGGTTGCCATTTCCTTCTCCAATGCACGAGAGTGAAAAGTGAAAGTGAAGTCGTTCAGTCATGTCCAACTCAGCGACCTCATGGACTGCAGCCTACCAGGCTCCTCTGTCCATGGGATTTTCCAGGCAAGAGTACTGGAGTGGGGTGCCATTATGTTGTCTGATGCATGAAAGTGGAAATAAATGAATGAAGCACAAGTGTGTATTCTTGCCTGGAGAATCTCATGGACAGAAGAGCCTGGCTGGCTCAGGTCCATGGGGTGGCACAGAGTTGGACACAGCTGAAGTGACTTAGCATATACAGCACACACAGTGTGGAAGGCAAGGATACATACATTTGGACAAGTTATTTTATTGTCCAGGACACAGGAAATGGTGAAGGATATAACCAGATAATTTGTAGGATGATTTGTGGTGAGCCAAGGTGTAAAGGAGTGTGGGTGCAAGATATTTTATTCCCCCAGATTAGAAGAGTTGTAGTAGTCAGACTTGGATGTGAAAGGATTTAGACCCTTTAACATTTATTGCATCTATCTTCAGATTAATCAAATGGCTATTATCCAACTAATTGTTCAGCAAATAATTTAGGTTCTTTGAGAATGAAAGGTGTTATTTAACAATGAAATTGTTTTTTTAAGCTCTATGTAATGATGTCTTAAAGACAAAAGTTATCATTAAAGAATTTCTATTATTCTCTGGAGAGTGTAATGCATTATATTACGCCAATTTTCTAAATGTCATGGCCACAATAAAATACATTAAAGCGATTGTTAGGTAGCAATTATTTCTCAATAAAATAATAGCTAAAAGGTAAACTTGTAATAAGGCTTACGAATAATCAAATTTCTAAAATATGGAAGAAGGATAACACAAGACATGCTCCTTATTTTTATTTACCCCTCCCTTTCATTTCTTACATCTCCTCTTCCTCCTACTTCTTTTCTTTCAAAAATCAACTTTAGTTTATTAATGCTGTGTGTGTGTTAAGTCACTTCAGTCATGTCTAACTCTTTATGACCGTGTGGATTGTAGCCCACCAGGCTCCTCTGTTCATGGGATTCTCCAGGAAAGAATACTGGAGTGGTTTGCCGTGTCCTCCTCCATTAAACCCACATCTTTTACTGTCTTCTGCATTGGCAGGCAAGTTATTTACTGCTAGTGCCACCTGGGAAGCCCTTGCTGCTAAGTCACTTCAGTTGTGTCCGACTCTGTGCGATCCCATAGATGGCATTCCACCAGGCTCCCCCGTCCCTGGGATTCTCCAGGCAAGAACACTGGAGTGGGATGCCATTTCCTTCTCCAATGCATGAAAGTGAAAAGTGAAAGTGAAGTCACTCAGTCGTGTCTGACCCTCAGCAACCCCATGGACTGCAGCCTTCCAGGCTCCTCTGTCTATAGGATTTTCCAGGCAGGAGTACTGGAGTGGGGTGCCATTGACTTCTCCAGGGAAGCCCTTACTATTGCTAAAATAGACCAAACATTGGAAAATGAAATAAATTTTCTATATTTATTCTGTCTTATACTTTGGTACTAACAAACTTACATTTGGTGCAGAAATCAGTAAAAGATCAATAAAAGAATAAAATAAAACTCATCATATTTGTCATCATCATCCCTGATGCTGACAAGTGTGTTTTAAAATAAATGGGGTGAGAAAATTGGCACAACCTTTATGAAGAGGCTTTTGGAGATATATATTAATAGAACAATAAAAGCTTAATGCATTTGGACCCAGAAACTATATTTATGAAACTCTATCCAAGAAAAATAATCCTAAATATAAACTATCATTATTTAAAAAATTAACATAGTTATTAATAATACCAATCCATTTGAAACCATTAAATGACCAACAAAATTGGAATGCTTAAACAGATTATAGTGTATATATACTGAAAGGAATTTTATACAAGATTTTAACTGAATGACTATGAAAAGGATGCCATAAATTAATTATAAACATTTTCCTTATGAAGAGAAACAGCAGGAAAACTAGTGTACATGAAGTATGATTATAATCATGTTTAAATTGTTCATACAAATTAGTCTAAGTAAATATGTTTCCTTTGCAAAATTTAGATTCAGAGTATTCTTCTACTACCCATATATTTCTGGTTTAAAAATTATATTTCATAACTCTGAATTGATTTTTATAATGAAATAAAAACAAACATATTTTTGGAAGAAGTTATTTTGGAAATTTTGGAAGCCAATGCTTTTTAGTTAGCCCAGATTTTCATAACATGCTATGAACAAACTACTAACATGCCAGACACTCTGATAAACAGGAAAAGCGGAGATATTGAAGACAGCTTCCCTATACTCAATGCTAAGAGGGGAATGCAGATGTAAACTTGATTAAGTATAAGTGATTTCAGTTATGAAGGAATCTACAGGATCAATGTAAACTAAGTTTTTGAGGTCAATAAGAAAGAACACATTAGTTCTAAAAGGTGAACTGAGGTATGGAGATTCTTGTGAAATTTGAGATAGCATTTGTATTCTTTCCACCGCTAGATTTGGGGAAGACAGTACTTGTGTGCATGGGGGCTTCCAAGATGGCGCAGTTGGTAAAGAATTAATTATCATTTCCACTGCTGTGGTGCCATTTGCTCTGCTATGATTTGGGGAAGTCAGTGTTTGAGGGGGTGGTATTTCACAGGTGAAGTCCCAGGCAAGATGTGGTGGCTACCTTCAGGGCAAACTGGTTGGATTCATTTGATGGGAAGCATTCTCAGGAAGTTCTAGTGTCAGTGACAGCTGGAGAATTTGTGTGTGCATGCACACTCACACACAACCCTCAGTGCTGATGTGAAAAAAGAACATAATCAGGCTACTTTAAGAGGAAGTAGAACAAGTTGGTGGAGGAAAGAGAATAAGAAATAGCTTCCTTCGTAACATACACGATACATGCTTTTCTCTAGAATGTTTGCTAAGTCAATTCAGTAGTGTCCTACTCTTTGTGACCCCATGGACTGTAGCCCACCAGGCTCCTCTGTCCATGGGATTTCCCAGGCAAGAATACTGGACTGGGTGTCATGCCTTTATCCAGTGAATCTTCCTGACTGAGGGAATGAACCCATGTATCTTACATCTTCTGCATTGGCAGGCAAGTTCTTTACCACTGGTGCCACATGGGAGGCCCACTGCATACCTTTAGCTACTTTCTGCACTGGCAAAAGCTGAGAAGGAAGACATATGGAAGGGGAAACAGGAGCTACAGAGGAGACTCATTCCTGGCCAATCAGATGTATGCAAATTTATTGTGTGGAATTTGCATTAAAACTCTGTTAACAGGAAGCTGATTTAACCGAGAAGAGATCCCTTTTGTCTTTCCCCCTACCTCGAGCTACATGAAATGCAGACATGGTTGCAGGTGCTCCAACATCCTTTTTGTACTGTGAGGCAATCTTGACTGTGAAAACCTGAGAATAGGGAAAAAAAAAGAAAATGAGGAAAGCTAACATACCAGCTTCAAGCTTCTCATCCCCCAGATTTGTTTTATGGAAGAGAGAAGTTATCTTCCAAAAGCCACTGTTATACTGTGTTCCGTTCTGTTATATGGAGATGAAGTAAATCCTAACTAAAGAAAGCTAATACATATTTACTGAGGTAAGATTTGTTTTAGGTATAGCAGTAAAATATACATACTTACATAATATATGCATATTTATATAACTATGCATTATATATATATTATATAAATTTGTTTCATTTATATATTATTTTTTCATAATGGTGGATATGGTATTGGAGAAGACTCATGAGAGTCCCTTGGGCTGTACAGAGATCAAGCTAGTCAATCCTAAAGGAAATCAGCCCTGAATATTCATTGGAGGACTGATGCTGAAGTTGAAGCTCCAATATTTTGGTCACCTGATGTGCAGGGCCAACTCATTAGAAAAGACCCTGATGCTGGGAAAGATTGAAGGCAGGAGGAGAAGGGGACAACAGAGGATGAGATGGTTGGATGGCCTCACTGACTCGATGGACATGAGTTTGAGCAAGCTCTGGGAGTTGGTGGTGGACAGTGAAGCCTGGTGTGCTGCAATTCATGGGGTCACAAAGAGTTGGACATGACTGAGCAACTGAACAAAAATAATATAAATTTGCTTTTTTGTATATATTATATTTTTCATAATAATAATTATAAAAACAGTGATATATATTAATTCTGTTATTTTATAGAATAAAACCATAGAGAATAAGTAAGACTAAATAATGTATTCAAGATCAAGTAGTATATGGGTAGTGTGAACATAAAGCAAGGCCCCATCACAGTGTTACCAGGTTATGGTTTTATAGAACATGCATACTATTTGTACTTTGCACACACACTATGTATTCTTTGTTTTCTATTTGAGATCTTTTTGATGATTATTCTTAAGATTCAAGCTAACTGTCTTTTTCCTTTGTAGTTAGCTTTTTTAAAGTTTGTCTTAGTTAAATAATAATTGCAATAACATTCATAACAATAAAAGCATAAGCTATTTCACTGTCAACTTAGAAAAGAAGTCACAATATGAGAGTTGAGAACAAAGCTTTATTTGGGGCAAAATGAGGACTGCAGTCTGGAAGACAGTACCTTAGATAGCTCTAAGAAACTGCTTCAAAGAGACAGGGGGTAGTGGTCAGTATATGTATGATTTTGGTGAAAGGGGAATGCGTGCAATCAAGTACGTATTTTTCCAGAAGGTTTCTGCTAGTCTCATGAAGCTTTTGTTAGTCACGAGGAACAGATGTCAACATGAAGGATTTTAGTGCTTTTCTAGATATGAGAGGATATGAGAATTTGGCTCATAAAATTGGCTAGTGAAAATATTTATCTGAAGACCTATCCTGCAGTTTTACCCTGAGAACAGCGTTCCTTGTTTCTGCTCTCCACCCTGAACTCCTTTCAGGGGATGTTGAAGGTCAGCAGCTGTAGCAGCATATGATTTAATCCTTGTAAAGATAAGTGTTTAGGAAGAGGGAAGAGACTGAAGGATTTACATCTACTCCTGAGGACTAAGGAAGACTATTGTTATACTAGCAAATCAGCTCCATAAACAGTTGCATAAATTTATACTCTGAAAAGCAATCTTAGTGAAAGTCTCTTCTTTACTCTTGCCCATTAATTCTGTGATTTCCAACCCAAAAGGCAAATCACAATATCTCACTGTTGTTTTTATTAATTTTCATGTCTTTGATGATTATTAAGTTGAAATATAATTTCAAATCTTTGAAAGGCTTTTGTGCTTTGCTTTCAGGAGTATAATTTTTCATGTCCTTTAGGTATTTTTCACCTTCTTCACTCTACAGCATGGATGTTAAGAATGCAGATCCTGAAGTCAGACTACCTAAGTTTGTATCCTGGCCTACACACTAAATGTGGAATAGTTAGTAACTTTCTTAAATGCATTAAGCCTCATATATAAATTTATAATATGAATATATTATGTATAAGCTTATGTTTTTCTATATATAATATATAGTATTGTACAAAATATAATATGTAAATATGTAATATATTATTATGTACATTTTCTATTATACATAACATTGAATTATTTATATGTTTATAGATATAGATATAGATATGTGTGTGTGTGTGTGTGTGTTTCTGGGCTTACTAGGTGGCAGTGGCAAAGAATCCACCTGCCAATGCAGAAACATGGGTTAGATTCGTGGGTGGAGAAGATACACTGCAGTAAGAAAAGGCAACCCACTCCAGTATTCTTGCCTGGAAAATTCCATGGACAGAGCAGCCTGGTGGGCTACAGTCCATTAAGTTGCAAAAGAGTCAGATATGACTGACCACACACATACAGGCATATTTTTTCTGCTTAATTTAATTTTATATGTATATAAAATTGGGATTTCTTATCAAGGATGTCTATTTATTAACCATTCTGTATACTGGGCTCTAAGTTCATCCACCTCATTGATAGTGAAAGTGAAAGCCCCTCAGTGTATCAGACTCTTTGCAACCCCATGGACTATAGAGTCCATGAAATTGTCTAGGCCAGAATATTGGAGTGGGTAGCCTGTCCCTTCTCCAGGGGATCTTCCCAACCCAGGGATCGAACCCAGATCTCCTTCATTGCAGGTGAGCCAAAAAGGGAAGCCCATCCATCTCATTAGAACTGACTCAAATGTATGCTTTTTTATAGCGGAGCAATATTCCATTGTATAAATGTATGACAACTTATTTGTCCATTCATCTGTTGATGGACATCTAAGTTGCTTCCATATCTTAACTATTGAAAATTGTGCTGCAACAAACATTGGGGATCATGTGTCTTTTTCAATTATGGTTTTCTCAGGATATATGCCCAGTAGTGGGGTTATCAGAGAAATTCAAATCAAAACTATAATGAGGGAACAGCTCATACCAGTAGGGATGGCCATCATCAAAAAAAATCTACAAACAATAAATGCTGGAGAGGATATGGATAAAAGGGAAACTTTTTTAACTGTTGGTGAGAATTCAAATTGATACAGTCACTGTGGGAACAGTATGGGGATTCCTTAAAAGGCTAGGAATAAAACTATCATATGACCTACAGTTCTTTGATTTTTTTAAAGAGTTCAAAGCTTTATTTTTTACAATGCTATATCTGTTTCCAAAATTTAAATCAATTTATTTGAAGATAGAACATTTATTTTAAGACAGAAGTTGAAGACAGAACCTCTTCCTTTGGAGCATCCCTGGTAGCTCAGCTGGTAAAGAATCCATCTGCAATGCATGAGACCCCAGTTGGATTACTGGGTCAGGAAGATGCCCTGAAGAAGGGACAGGCTACCCACTCTAGTATTTCTGGTTTTCTCTAGTGGCTCAGATGGTAAAGAATCTGCCTCCAATGTGGGAGACCTGGGTTCAATCGCTGGTTTGGGAAGATCCCCTAGAGGAGGGCATGGCAACCCACTCCAGTATTCTTGCCTGGAGAATCCCCATGGACAGAGGAGCCTGGCGGGCTGCGGCCTATGGGGTTGCAGAGTCTGACACGACTGACTAGGAATAAGTACCTCTTCCTCTATTGGTTTCTCTGCCTCTGCCTGCTGCAGATACAAAACAAAACAGATATGTTTGGTTCCTCTGTTCTGACTACCCCTCCTCCACTCTCAAGGACTCCATTAAAAGAGGAGCAATATTTGTCTTGTCCATGGATCAAGAGAGTAGTTTAGCCCTCCACGTGCTCCACATGTGTGTTAGTCGCTCAGTCCTGTCCGACTCTTTGCAAAGCCATAGACTATAGCCCTCCAGGCTCCTCTTTCCATGGGATTTTTCCAGGCAAGAATACTGGAGTGGGTTGCCATTTCCTTCTCCAGGGGATCCTCCCAACCCAGGGATCAAACCCACGTCACTTGTCTCCTGCATTGGCAGGCAGGTTCTTCACCACTGGCATCACCTGGGAAGCCCCCACATGTTCTGGGGAAAACAAAACAAAACAAGAAAGAGCTTATTTCCTCACTTGCACATCATAACTGTGAGGAAAGATGTGGTTCTTGGAGTCTACATCCTCCAAACAAGCCTTGTCCCTTGGCTTATCTCCTTTTGTTCTTTACCCAGATCAAGTCATTCTCCAAAAACAACCCACTTCTCTTAAGCCAAGTGTCAGATGGCTCATTTGTGTATAGGGCAAATCACTTTGCCAACACTCCACTTTCCTCTCCTCTCATTTATTTCCCTTCCCATCACTCATCATCTACTGGCAAGTCATATATTTGATTTATTTGTTGGTCTCTCTCCAGTAGCCCATGCACCCCATTAGGAGAGAGAGATTTCTTTATTCTTGCCATCACTGTATCCTTATGATCTAGAAAAGTACCCAGTGCATACAGATATTTAATAAATATTTGCTGATTGTTGAACATATCAATTGATGAATCAATTTCTTGTTCATCTCATTTCACTTTTCATATTGGTTTTAGTGTGTTCTAGTTTGTATTTTATTTTCCATTTACACTTCAGTGAAGTCAGGTTTATTTTGAAATAAACTGAATATTTTGGGGGAGGGTTTTTTTATGTTTCTCTGGATGTCCAATGAATGTTGTTTTAGATTTGAGGGAATTTTCAGGGTGGATCTTTCCTTAACTTATACCTTCCATGACCTGGCAGGACATGACAGGGAGATCACACAGTGGTCAGCCTCAGCAGGGAATCAGACTTAGCTCAGTAGAGTCTGTTTTAATTTTTCATCATTGTTGTCAAGAAAATGTCAAGAAGTCATGAGTCTATTTCTAGGTTTTTGTTCATCCTATTCTTTTTATAGGAACATATATTCTATGTTCTGCATCATTCCTATAGTTACTAGAGCTCACAGAAATATCTAACCCTTTTGGGAGTTTCTCATCTAACTCAGTGTCCTTGCTATAAATGAAAAGCTGTGTTGAAAGAAGATTTAGACTTTTTGTTTGATGTCTCCATGAATGAATTTCCAGACTAAAAATAAGGGGCTCGATTTTATAATATCAGTCATGAAGGAGGTTCTTGTTTATCTGCTTCATTTATTTAGTTTCAGGGAAGAGTTCTCAAATTGTATATCTGCTCTCCCTTCTTGCTCCAGTTTTAACCTGAGGCTGTAGATACTGCCCTAGCTCCTGGATAGAGGAGTGGCATGGGAGAATCCAGACCCCAGCACCCTCAAGAGTGTTGCAGAATGTCAGGTCTCAGACTTTTCAGAGATGTTGCTTTGTGTTAGTTACTTTGCCTCTTTTGTTTTTGCTGTTGCTTAGTCGCTAAGTCATATCTGACTGTTTTTGCAACTCCATAGACTAGCCCTCCAGGCTCCTCTGTTCATGGGGTTTCCCAGGCAAGAATACTAGAGTGGGTTGCCATTTCCTTTTCCTGGGGATCTTCCGAACCCAGGGATTGAACTCATGTCTCTTGCATTGCCAGGCAGATTCTTTACCTCTGAGTCACTGGGGCAGCTTGTCTTGTTTAGCTGCTCATAAAAATAATTAATTCAAATGAAGAGATTTAAAAAATCATTCTCTTTTGCTTAACTTTGTCTATTACCAGGTACGTATATTGTAAATGTACAATGAATTAGCTTGTTATATGATAAATAAGTTATTTACCCCAAAAGAGAATGCCAACTCCAAAAATATATATTTTTACATTTTATTTTCCTTTATCTTGTCTAAACAGACAAGGATGTATTCTGTGTGTGTGTGTGTGTGCTTGTGTATGTGTGCCTGTGTGTGTTTTTATATGTATTATCTCCTCATCTGATATGACAGATTCTAGTCTCTGACTTTTCTGAAGGTGCTAGAAGAAATCTTGTACCAGGCCTCTGCAGATAATCATATTCCTTCAAGTTACCTTGGTGATTTGACTTTTTAAAGTGTATTGTTGAAACAATATAAATTCACTGATTTGCATGACAAATAAATTACCAGTTTAAAGTGCTGAATGCCCAAAGAAATTTAATCACGGCTTTTCAGATAAATTATAGTTACAGAGTGCTTTCTGCTTAAAAAGTAACACACAATTTCTGTTCAGTTCAACGCATGTGCTGAGTATGTACCCTGTGCCCAAAACTTTGCTTCCTGCAGGAAACAAAGAGGAAGGAGACAGTCTTTTACCCTAAGAAACCCATGATTTGGTGTATCTGGAGGAGTACATGAGTTTTATGGCTTCTTCTTCACTAAGATGCATGTCTCAAGTGTCACAGGAAAGATTCTACAGCAAAGATCTTCAGGTCATGAGATTTCTTCAGGTTGAGGGTTTCTTCTGCTGGCTTGAAAATTTTCATACTTATTGGATTCCCCAGATAATGGTGTGTCTGCTTCACACACCAGTTTTCCTCATTTCTTAATCAAGGTATGGTATATATTTCTAAGCACTGAGCCTGGCATTAGAGATGACTGGAGAGTAAGCAGACAAAAATTCAACCTTCCTAGAATTAGAGTCTCATTATCAGATGGCATGGCCAGAGTGCATGACTTCTTTTGCCAAGACTGATGATGGTGGTGACAGTTCATTGAGCACCAAAGCTAATCTTAGGAAAAAGAGATCTTATATGTTTATGTTATCCACAAAGAGCTAAATTCTAAACTCGAGCCTTGGGCACCAATAGTATAAATGCAGACGTTCTAAAAGCAGTATCAGCATAATTTCATGACTGATAGGGCATGGGGTGTGAAGGAAAGGGAGAGATACATGCTATCTGGAGGTGTTTTATCTTAGTTTCATTGGTAAATGTGGATCCTATTAACCAAAGTAAGGAATAAAGAAAAAAAAAAATAGAGATGGAGTGTGACTTAGAGAGAGTATAAGCCATTTTAAATATGTTAAGTTTGAGTTTCTTGAGGGTCATTTGAATAGTTCTATTAAAGAAAGAATTACATTTAGAACAGTCTAAATTTCAAAGAGAAAATCAGAGTTGTAGATGAATACATATCTCTCATCTGCATTTAGTTACCAGTTATGTCAAAGAATGACTTCAGAAGAATATGGAAAGTGTAAGCCATTTTCATTGGTCCTGTTACTACAAACAAGGACGAAAATGGAATGACATTTCCATTTTGGTCCTTCCAGATGGTAGGATGGCATCATTGATTCAATGGACATGAGGTTGAGCAAACTCCAGGGGGTGCTGAAGGACAGGGAAGCCTGGTGTGCTGCAGTCCCTGGGGTCACAAAGAGTAGGATACGACTGAGCAACTGAACAACAAAATGGAATGCATGTTTATATCCCTTACAAAAGTCTCCCGTTGAAACCTAACCTCCTATGTGATGGATGGTGAAGATGTGGCCTTCAGAAGATGACTAGCTCATGAGGGTGGATCCATCATAAGTGGGACTAGTGACCTCTAAATGAGACCCCACAGAGCTCCCTCGGTCCTTCTACAATGGGAGGATACAGCAAGAAACAGCCATAGATGAACCATGAAGTGGGTCCTCACCAGACAATGAATTTATAGGTGCCTCGATGTTGGACTTCCTAGAGTCTAGAACAGTAAGAAATACATGTTTGTTGTTTATGCCACTTGGCTAATGGCATTTTTGTTATAGCAGCCTGAATAGACAAAGACAAAATACTTCTGTCCAGAATAATTGCTTTCATTGTGGTCATGTAACAAACTAGTACTACAGCTCAGATCCATTATTTATTATTATTATTATTATTATTTTACTATATTTCTGTTAATTCTGAAAGAGGACGATAATGATCATATACAGATATGTTACCTAGGAAGTTAGGCATGAGCAAGGTGGGTGGCCTAGCCCCAAAGGATGCAAGGTAATCTCTAAACCCCATCCCAGACACACCCAGAAGAGCTCACAGATATGCTACAAAAATAACCATGGAGACTTTCCAACTGCAGCAGATGCACCCTAGGCACACAGTGGATACAAACTCACCACAGGTGCTTCCTCAAGTAACCTTAGGCAACCAGGGGCCCAGGAAGAATTCATAAATATTCTATACATTCATGCATCTGCTTATAACAGACTAAATTATAGGAATACATGCACAACAAAGCCTGTTGTTACATAACTTGCAATTGTCAATCAGCTTTGAACGTATGCCTATTTGCATCTCCTTTCTTGATTGGTGGTGGGAACAAGCCCTACTTTGTACAGGGCATAACCAAAAGGAGGAGACAGGAAGTATAAAAAGGGGAAAGCCAAGAGAGATTGTTAGGATGGTTCCTTTAGGGTTAGCTTGCTCCCATGTCTTGGGAGTGTTTGTCCAATAAAAGATCTGTCTACTTGAGCTGAATTGAGTTGTACCTTGACTATTGTCTTAAATCTTTTAGTTTGTCATTCCAAATTTTTCCTGCAATGAGATAAGAACTGAAGAAGAGAAATAAACCAACCTGAGAGACAGATAGATAGATCCATCATCTCCTTTGACAATTATAGTGTGACAGGCTATAATAAATGTTTTATATGCATTATCTTGTTTTATATTCACAATGCTGCTAGTGAAAGTGTTAGTTGCTCAGTCATGTCTGACTCTTTGTGACTTCATGGACTATAGCCGGTCAGGCTCTCTGTCCATGGAATTCTCCAGGCAATAACACTGGAAATGCCATTTTCTCCTCCAGGGGATTTCTACAACCCAGGGATCGAATCCAGCTCTTTTGCATTGCAGGTGGATTCTTTACTGTCTGAGCCACCAGGAAAGTCCAATACTGCTAAAGGTAAGGCAATTTATTATGTACATTTTACAGAGAACACTGAAATCCAGAGAAGCTAAGAAACTGATCAGTCAGGATACTAAACCTGATTTGTCTAAAAACAAAGGTATTCTTCTGATAATCACACCACACTCTTCTGCCTTTCATCTGCCCATCCATTCATTCATTCATCTATCCAACTTACAGACAGACAAACCAAACAATGTTGTTAACTTCACTTTCTCTATGGGTAATTGTCCTGAAATAACTTGAAGCTTAGAATAGAAAACGGAAAAATTTGAAATTATTTTATAATTTGCTAATAAGCTGTTTCTAGGATATTGCTAGAATACCCAGGATGGAATACAGAGCACTATTACAGTTATTAGCAGTGAAATATTTCTTTTGTAATTGATAATCACATAAATACTTTGGTTTCACAAAAAGTCAGTAAGGAGCTTATCATTTGCATTATCATTGACTCTCCTCCACATTAACAAATGTGTACCAGGATGTGACAAAATATGCATGTCCTCTTGGCAGGAAGTTTTAAAGGGAGCTATAATTTTTAAGTGATTGTTCTTGTTGTTGTTGTTTTATTATTATATAAAAATGTAGTAGGGTTTCCCAGATGGTGCTAATGGTAAAGAACCCACCTACCAATGCAAGAGACACAAAGGACATGGGTTTGATGGGTTGAGACATGGGACATGGGTCTGGAAGATCCCTTGGAGTTTTCTTCACATTGTGATGTTTATTGTGACTTTTCTACTTGTTGAAATAGTCCATTTTAGCCCTGGGTTCTTGGATGTAGAAATTCTTTGTATCACTGGGGGCCTTCTAATTCAGGATAGTCAACATTTTTCTAACCATTCTTGCATTCCATCCCAGTGTTTCTGCATTTTCTTCTTAAAAGTTTTCTCAAATGTTGGCATCAGCTCTAAACAGTGAAATGCGGTTAGACATTGAGTACTGTTAAAGACATGAGGACAATAAGGTCCAGGACTGAAGTGCTACATTCTTCTTGACATCTCCTAGTGCCTTGTGTAGAAATTTGGACTACAAAGGAAGTCCCATCTCTGGGCCATCACTCCTGGAGGAACAGAGGTGAAGCCCAAGCTAAGGGATAACCACTCTTCTTTAGGGAGAAGGGCCTTGGCAGATTGCCAGGGGCTATTAGCTGCAGGTTGGAGTGTGGCCAATATTAAATTCAACCTGGAAGGCAAACTGAGAGCAGACTCCCCAAGGAAAGGGCTGCAAGAGAGAACCAATACACGTAAAGTATAGCTTCAGGGAAACCTGATCCTATATTAACATGCTAGAGTTCAACCTCTTGAAAATTTAGATACTTATCCCCAGGTGAGTTCTCTGCTTTGTTTTAAGGCCACACTACTCTAAGCCAGTTACCTGACAGTAAGTTATTTGTTTCCATATCTAGAACATGTGACTGTTTTAATGATTTTTTTGACACAGTAATCAAGAAACTATAATCTATTTATGAAAATAAGATGTGCTCTCTTATGAGAGCCCCCAGGAGAAAGACTTCCTGATTATGCTGTATAATTTATAGTATTTATTGAGCACCTACTCAGATATGCAGATGACACCACCCTAATGGCAGAAAGTGAAGAGGAACTAAAAAGCCTCTTGATGAAGGTGAAAGAGGAGAGTGAAAAAGTTGGCTTAAAACTCAACATTCAGAAAATGAAGATCATGGCTTCTGGTCCCATCACTTCATGGGAAATAGATGGGGAAACAGTGGAAACAGTGTCAGACTTTATTTTTTGGGGCTCCAAAATCACTGCAGATGTTGATTGCAGCTATGAAATTAGAAGACACTTACTCCTTGGAAGAAAAGTTATGACCAACCTAGATAGCATATTCAAAAGCAGAGACATTACTTTGCCAACAAAGGTTCGTCTAGTCAAGGCTATGGTTTTTCCTGTGGTCATGTATGGATGTGAGAGTTGGACTGTGAAGAAAGATGAGTGTGGAATAATTGATGCTTTTGAACTGTGGTGTTGGAGAAGACTCTTGAGAGTCCCTTGGACTGCAAGGAGATCCAACCAGTCCATGCTGAAGGAGATCAGCCCTGGGATTTCTTTGGAAGGAATGAAGCTAAAGCTGAAACTCCAGTACTTTGGCCACCTCATGCAAAGAGTTGACTCACTGGAAAAGAGTCTGATGCTGGGAGGGATTGGGGGCAGGAGGAGAAGGGGATGACAGAGGATGAGATGGCTGGATGGCATCACTGACTCGATGGACATGAGTCTGAGTGAACTCCGGGAGTTGGTGCTGGACAGGGAGGCCTGGCGTGCTGTGGTTCATGGGGTGGCAAAGAGTTGCAGACAACTGAGCAACTGAACTGAACTGAACTGAACTGAACTCTGTTACAAGTACTTTCCATACTTGATGTCATATCTTTCTTACTGCAGACCCCAGACATTAGGTTTTATTAGACTGATTTTTACCAGTAAGGAATCCAAGGCTTAGAGGTAGCTTAAGCCATTTTCAAGAGTCCAGAAATAATAAATGATGAAGCCAGAATTCAAAGGAAGTCTTGTACTTTATCACTATAATGCAGTACAAAATTGTTTTCAGGGTTCAGATTTATTTTACAATGCCCCTCACAAAGCAGATAAGAATGAGTACTGGTCCCTAAAAATAACAAAACCAAGCAAATAAAAATTATACTTCTTGATGTTCTAGAAATCATATTACCTCTTTGATTCTCTCATCTGATTTGTAGCATTTGGCCAGAGATTGCTTTTGGTGAATTTCTGAAATTAAAATGAAAACAGAGTCAGTTCACCAAAGTTAACAATTTCTCATTGTAAGGAATATTTCAAAGCACACTGAAGGCCCTATGAGGGTACTACAACATCTGAGTAATGATAGCCTATTTAACCTTGTACTGTTACTGCTGTTGATAATAATCACTGATGTCTATTATTAATTTACAGTTTTGGAAATGTTTTTGTTTTTATTGCTTCATAAAATCAAGGAAACTCTCAAGGGTCTACTTGGAAGATGAGCCACTTAAACATCTAAATTAGAATAATACATCATCTCAAATGAATTGAATACATAAATACAAAAATAAATATACATGACTTCATAGTAAGGGAAAGGGTATGTCTTAAAATCCTCTGTGAACTCTATATGGGGGGTTCTACACCAGTGTGAGAACTGTTATCAATCTTATAACAAGTCCAGTGTTAGGGAAAAACAACAGTCAACAATGTTTGTATGGATGGTGGCTTAGTCTCCAGGGATATGGAATCCCAGGGCCCTGTGAAGCAGTTCTCCCCTTTTTAAGCACCACCCAAAGTAGTGAAGGGGCTTCCCAGGTGGCACAGTTATAAAGAATATGCCTGCCCATGCAGGAGATGCCAGAAACGCAGGTTCGATCCCTGGGTCAAGAAGATCCCCTGGAGTAGGAAATGACAACCCACTCCAAGGTTCTTCTTGCCTAAAAACCCCCATGGACAGGGGAGCCTGGTGGCCTATAGCCAATGGGGACAAAGAATAAAGAGTTGGACATGACTGATGTGACCGAGCACACACAAAGTAGTGAAAGAAAAGAACTTCTCTATATAAGGTCCAAATCTATTTTGGTATATGCTACAGGTGACCATGCTGCCCCAGCATGTGGACTCTTCGGTTCCCAACCAGGGGTCGAACCACTGTGCCCCCTGCACTGGAAGTCTCAACCACTGTATTACCAGGGAAGTCCCAGTATATGTTACCATTTTAGAAAGCCAATAAATATTATCCATTATTTCACGAGTTTGGAAACACTTAGCACTAGAAGAAACAATGGTGATAAAGCTCCCAGCTTTGTGACCGATAAGTAGAATTAGAAAATGCTGCTTGACCCATTGCCACAACTAAAACCTCTAATAGGTTCCCTTCTCCTAAATAGAATCTTGCTTAAAAGTTACAGATTTTCAGGCATGTTAGTCCCATGGATCAGTAGAGAGGCACGTGTCATTTAAGGATCAGCCAATGTAAAATAGATAACTAATGGGTGCCTATATAACATGGGGGCCTCAGTGCTCTGTGGTGACCTAAACAGGAAAGAAATGCAAAAAGAGAGGGCATATGTATACGTACAGCTGATTCACTTTGCTATACAGCAGAAACAAAAACAACATTGTAAAGCAACTATACGCTAATAAAAAAATAAAAAAAAAGAAAAAAATCGAGAGAACCAGAAAGGAATGATGCTACAAATATTCTCTCTCCTACCATACCAGCAAGATAAATCACTTACAAGGAAAGTAACAAGGGAAGCCTTTGAGAGAAGAGAAAGGCTCCTGCATCTACTAGAGAGTAAACACGTTATGGAAATCATCTATATGGAAAAAAAGAAAAGAGAAGTAAGTGCTCCTCTGTAACTTCTCTATTTCCCAGCTTTTGCTCCTTTAACTGTTGGTCTTATCAAATGTTTCCACAGCTGACCAGGTATGTGGCTCTCCCCATCAAGAAACTAGAATAATTATTTTTGGGCAGTCTTCCATCTTCATTTATGAGTCTTTTCTCACTCTTCCAAGCTTTGTTCCTTTGTTTTTTTTCCTTCTAGAACCACTGGTGGACAATTTATCTTCTCCCTCCCTCACCAAAGCTAAATAGTACAGAGCAATAATTTGAATGACTCCTAAAACTATTCCAAATGCATCCCTTATTCTTTGAGGCACAGTCACTCTGTACAAAGTATAATGCTTCAGGGGTTCAATGGTAGCCTCACAGGATGGTTTAAATGTACTCACTATATACAATCTGATCTGATATACAATATTCTCAACACAAAACACTTCCATTTGCACGTAAGCACCTCTTGCTTTCTGTCATGCTTAGTCTACTCTTCACTCTGGTCCAGTCATATTTAGAATCTCAGAATGGGTGAAATAATTTAACATCAGTGAAAGTAGCTCCCTTTCAAGAGTTCAGATGTTAATAGGACAATATAGCCTTCCTTATCTCCAGTCCTACACTTTCTATGTGGACTAAACACAAGCAAAGACAGAATCATGTCCATCCCTAATATTTGCTATGTATTCATTTATTCACACATTTCACAGATAGTTATTGAGAGCCTACTCTGTGATAGTTAATATGCCAGATGTTAGGGACACCGTAATGAACAAAACGGAAATTCCTTTACTCGTGGAACTTACATTTAATTTGGAAAGGCAGGGATATTTAAAAGATACATAAGCAAAATATATGCAAGCTTGATTTTGACTTGTGCCAAAAAGAAAAAAGATATGAAGGTGGGGAATTCAGAAAATATCTTGGAGGTGGGGTGACATAAATAAACAAGCAGGGCAGGCCTCACACCTCCTTATATAAAAGAAAGACAACACAGAAGTGAAGATAGACAGCAAATGCATTTTCATGGATACCTGAATGAGGAAAGACATACCAAAGGACAATGGAGATAAAGAGGAAAGATATATAAATCAAATCAAGAGTCCTTCCTGGACTATAAAGAAAGCATGACATGAATTAAACCATATCTGCATCTACTCTAAAATAAGAATCCTTAGACCCTAAGAGCAGCTATTCCAGGTACGATCAAGGCTCAACTGTCAATCCTTTGTTCAGTGGAGAGCCACAGTCCATGTAACAATTCAAGGAGCCCACTGTCAATATGCAAAGATGGAAAAATGAATGCTTTCTGTCTCACCAAAATACCAGTTAGTCAGTCTCTGCTAAGCATCTGGAGACTAAAACCTGTGAACATCAACTCTCTTAAGGAAAATCCCCCATCGAGAGGAGTGTTAATTACAGCCCATGCCTACTCTGACAGAGGGGCACCAAGAATGTTTCCAGTTTCCTTGGGAAAGGTGATTGGCATCTCCAGCCACCTCATTATCTTACTGTCCTTTCACATTTCAAGCTTCCAAAGTTTATTTCCCTCCGAATCCTGGACTTTTGGTGCCTTGACTCTGCACTGAGCGTGAGTGTCATAAGGTTTAACCTCCGTTTCAAAAGCAGATATTTGCTTCATCCCCTAGTGCCTCCTGTTCCGGTCTTTGTCATGGAATCTCCCAGGAGTATGAGAAGCTGAGCTAGGGAGCAATTTCATCCTTGTCACCATATTTGTCTACGTTGGAGGATCACTCCCTGCAGGATACCAAACAAAAGCTGCAGGGGCTGCTTATGAAGCCTGTGCCCACAGACCCCTAAATGAGCCTGTTAATTTCAGTCATTTTCAACCTACCACGGAGATGACCATGACCTTTACTGTGAACTCCTCAAGAACCTGTCTTCCTTCAGCTTTTGAGCATTTCAGGCTCCAAGGAACAATTCTGCTACACCTTTTGCAGCTGAATAAGATAAGATCCTCATGTCTTATTTCTAATTTTCATTTTCCCCCACATTCTTTTAAGGAAGGTTTGATAGTTTAGTCCAGTTTAACCACTTGTTTTGTTCCTTTTTTCTGTCGATTTCCTTTTCTTCTCTATTATGCTAACATAATAGAGAAGAATTTACTGGATCTGAGCACCATTGCTCCTTTGATTTCTTTCTTTTGAGTCACAGAGAGTTGTCTCTGTAGCATCTTTTGTAGGTTGTCACCTTAATGAGATGCGCTTAGTTGCTCTTTGTGACCCCATGGACTGTAGCCCCCACCAGACTCCTCTGTCCATGGGGATTCTCCAGGCAAGATTACTGGAGTGGGTTGCCATGCCCTCCTCCAGGCGATCTTCCCAACCCAGGGATCGAACCCAGGTCTCCCACACTGCAGGCAGATTCTTTACCAGCTGGGCCACCAAGGAATCCCATCTTAAAGAGAGGTTCAAAGCCAATGATCGGGCTAACAAACAACATTGTCCAAAACAATCCCATCCTCTCCTACCTTCTTAAATAGGATAATCTCAACCTGGTGGCATTCTCCTTTCAGATCAACATGGATAAAATCACTGTTCTTGATTTATTATTGTTCTGTTCACTTCTCTTACAGTGGCGCTTAGTCCCTGTTCCTTCTTTCCTGCTCACTCAATGCAATGGAGTAACTGCATCCCTAACTGCAACTGCTGGGCTGCTTATAATACACGCTAAATGGCTCTGAGTGGCCAGTGTCCTTCCTGATCCCTTCTTAAATTGGTACAAATTGTCATCACTTCACACAGCAGTTCTAATCTATTATGGAAATTTTCCCTTTCATTGTGACCCCACTCTTAAAGGCCTTAGATGTGTCCTATATCTGGTTTCCCTCTGGAGGGCCTCTGCCCTCTGCTCTCTGGAATAAATTCTTGTTATTTTGTATGATTGGAGGCGGAAACATCATCCTCTCTGATTTAGTATCAACAAAAGTGCCCGACTCTTTCTTCAACTCCCTTCAAAGACATTTAACCCAGGAGAATCCTCTTTCTTCTTTGTTATTTGTCCAGTCTGGACCCTGCAATCTAACTGTACCCCGTGAAGCTGCCCCTCTTCCTGCCCAAACACACTGCCATCTCTACAGTGGCTGCCATTCTCCACTGCTCCCATTGTGATAGCAAGACAGAAAGCTAAGGCTTAAACCAATTCATTACTAGAAAATTCAATTCCTAGAGATGGAGTAGGTTACTGGAACAGAACTTTTGTTTTGTTTTTTATTTAATTTGTGAGTTGTCATGTGTTTCATGGAGTTACTCTGTACTTTTACCTATAAATGCTTATTCATTGCATTTATTTGTTGGTAAAATCTACTACCCTTTTGTTCATGAGGCTGCATCTTTATAATCGAAAGCCATTATTCACATGCTAGTAAAGTAATGCTCCAAATTCTTCAAGCCAGGCTTCAGCAGTACGTGAATCATAAACTTCCAGATGTTCAAGCTGGTTTTAGAAAAGGCAGAGGAGCCAGAGATCAAATTGCCAACATCTGCTGGATCATGGAAAAAAACAAGAGAGTTCAAGAAAAACATCTATTTCTGCTTTATTGACTATGCCAAAGCCTTTGACTGTGTGGCTCACAATAAATTGTGGAAAATTCTTCAAGAGATGGGAATACCAGACCACCTGACCTGCCTCTTGAGAAATCTGTATGCAGGTCAGGAAGCAACAGTTAGAACTGGACATGGAACAACAAACTGGTTCCAAATAGGAAAAGGAGTGCGTCAAGGCTGTATATTGTCACCCTGCTTATTTAACTTATATGCAGAGTACATTATGAGAAATGCTGGGCTGGAAGAAGCACAAGAAGAAATCAAGATTGTCAGGAGAAATATCAGTAACCTCAGACATGCAGATGACACCACCCTTATGGCAGAAAGTGAAGAGGAACTAAAAAACCTCTTGATGAAAGTGAAAGAGGAGAGTGAAAAAGTTGGCTTAAAACTCAACATTCAGAAAACGAAGATGATGGCATCTGGTCCCATCACTTCATGGGAAATTGATGGGGAAACAGTGGAAACAGTGTCAGACTTTATTTTGGGGGGCTCCAAAATCACTGCAGATGTTGATTGCAGCCATGAAATTAAAAGATACTTACTCCTTGGAAGGAAAGTTATGAACAACCTAGACAGCATATAAAAAGCAGAGACGTTACTTTGCTAGCAAAGGTCCGTCTAGTCAAGGCTATGGTTTTTCCAGTGGTCATGTATGGATGTGAGAGTTGGACTGTGAAGAAAGCTGAGTGCCGAAGAATTGCTGCTTTTGAACTGTGGTGTTGGAGAAGACTCTTGAGAGTCCCTTAGGCTGCAAGGAGATCCAACCAGTCCATCCTAAATGAGATCAGTCCTGGGTTTTCATTGGAAGGATTGATACTAAAGCTGAAACTCCAATACTTTGGCCACCATGCTGGGAGGGATTGGGGGTGGGAGGAGAAGGGGAAGACAGAAGATGAGATGGTTGGATAGCATCACCGACTTGATGGACATGAGTTTGAGTAAACTCTGGGAGTTGGTGATGTACAGGGAGGCCTGGCGTGCTGCAATTCATGAGGTCACAAAGAGTCGGACACAACTGAGCAACTGAACTAAACTGAACTGAACTGATCGTGGCTGTCTATGAATGCAAAGGCTCTTGAGTTGATGTTGAACTTAACTGCGATGATAATGCTAAGTCACTGCCTAAGGCTGTTGCAAAAACTCAGGCTGGAAGCAAAATTCACGGCATCTACTAAAACCAAAAACATTCACTGAGGAATCTTAATTGGGCCCAAATCTTTCCCCTGTTACCTGCTTCCTAACTCAAATCTTGCTTGTGTAAGTCAGGTCAATGTTCAACACCATGGCCCCTTATATCATAAAGCCCCTGGGATGAGCTTATTTACAGTCCAGGGGGCATCACCTAGGCCCTCTTTTTTTTTTTTTTTTTTTTACTTTAAATATTTTTTTAAATTTAATTTTATTTTTTAACTTTACAATATTGTATTGGTTTTGCCATATATCAAAATATAAATAGCTTCAGGTCTGTAACTTGTAGAGACTAGGGATAGCTGTGATCCATATTCATAAATACTTCAGTGATCTGAGCTTAGTAAATCTTAGATTTGAAAGCGTCTCATCCTGGCTGAGCCAAAAACCTCAATCTATCTGGATTTTATGTACATAATTTTGCCCCTAATTTCTAAGATTCTGAGACCTTGCACCCATTTGTAATAGGATCCTATTCTGTTCTACTCAAAGTAGGACCCATTTGTGAGGAATAAGAAAAAGAGCTATCTTTTTGCTAGTAAGCTGATGGGAACCCAGTCTACTGCCAACAGACTTTGAATATGCCCTCTCTATGTTCCTTAAACTCACCCCACAGTCCCTGAGAGTGCTGGAAAAATCAGAACCCTACATGCTTGAGAGCCTGCCTTAAAAAAGAGTCTGTGACCTTGGCTCTAATTCTACCTGTATCCTAGGCTGAGTCATTATGCCTAGGTATTCAGTCAAACATTATTCTGATGTTTCTGTAAGGGTATTTTTGGATGAAACACAACAAAATCACTGGATTTTGAATAAAACAGATTGCTCTTCATAGCATGGATGTGTGTGTGTGTGTGTGCGCGCGCGCGTGTGTGCTCAGTCATGTCCAATTCTTTGCAAATCCATGGACTGCAGATTACTAGGCTTCTTTGTCCATGCAACTTTCCAGCCAAGAATTCTGGAGTGGGTTGCCATTTCCTACTCCAATAAAACAGATGGACCTCATCCAATCAGTTGAAGACTAATAGAACAAAAAGTTTGACCTCCTTTAAGCAAGAGAGAATCACTCTGCCAAAAGACTGCCTTCAGACTTCATCTGAAGCATGGGCTCTTTTCGGTTAGCCAGCAGACTGCTTTTGCACTTGAACTACAACTCTTTCCTGAGTCTCCAGCCCGTTAGCCTCCACCATCAGATTTTGGCATCACCAAGCCTCTGCAAGCACATGAGCCAGTTCCTTAAAAAATCTCTTCTTTATGTAACCACATCATATTGGTTCTCTTCCTCTGGAGAATGCTGAGTATTACAGAAGATCTAGAAGGGATAATGCTGTACATTCTCTGTTCTTTTTTCAAACTCACCATCTCATCAGCCTGATGAATCTTTCTCCCTCCCTCACCAAGCAGGGAATGAGACACAGAAATAGGAAAGTGATCGTTTTCTCATACTTTTCTCCTGGATTGGGGGGATGTGAGAGCATTTGAAGAGCTGAATGAGCCTGTTCCCAACTCCTGGAGAGACACAGACTCAGTTTAATCTTTCTTACAGACAACAGCCTCATACTTATTTTCCCCATTTTGATCTTTGTATATATTTATCTGCTTCCAGACTAAACAAAGAACTTTTAATTTTTGCTTCTTTGGCTAAAATTGACTTACTCTGCATCTGAGTCACAGCCGAGGCACCAGGTGTAAGGCAGCAAATGCAGACTTTGATTTAGACAAAGCTGATTTCAAACCACAGGTGTTTCCACTTAAATGTTCTTCGGCAGTAAGGTGTAGACTCTAACTTACATATTTCCTGTATATAATCTGTAAGTCAGTCAGAAGATTTCTGATTTCATTCCTTCCTCTGTTGTTGATTTGAAATAGCAACAATCTACCTAACAGAATTTTTTTTTTTCTTTTTGAGAATTAAATTAGGTAATAATATCGTACTGTGCCTAGAGCATAGTTATGAGTTAGGTAATAATATCTTACAGTATTTAGAGCATAGTAATGAGTTATTACTGAATTTTTGAGGTTATGAACATGTTCTTGTGAAAAGACTTTGGATTCCCCAAACCCTGTTTGGTCAACATGGATGCTACTATTCTGCTGGTTTCCGAGGAAGACATTGGCAAATGTTCTCTGATAGACCAGACTTTATTCAGGCTCCGAAACCTTCTCTTATGCCCCTGTGCCCTTCCTTGTAAAATTGAGTTTGGGCAAGAACCCTGAGTCAGTTTTCATGACCCCTTGCCCTTGGTATTGGGTATCAGGGTACCAGCTCACCCTGGCCTGTCTTCATCTCTCTCTTCATGGGCAAAAATAGTAGCATTAGTTTAATTGATAATGAAAAAGCGGAATGAAGGATTTGAAATTATCAGAGTGTAGAATAGATCAAAGGTGCAGAGGGATCAAGACAGCTGACAACAAATAATGCAGTTTAGCCTACATGAGACCTTGTCTTGTTGGGTCCAATGTGTGTTTTAGCTACACAGAGGGAGAAAACCATAATATGCTGGGGGTGGTGGTATATATGTGTTTAACAACCTCATTCACCAGAAAATATGTCCCAGTCAAAGGGTGCTGACCCTCTTACTTTAAAACAGCTGGATTATTGGCTAGAAGAAGATGCTGTAATGTCTGTTAGAAAGGACACAAGTGAGAATCTTAAATATCCTGATTATCTTCTCTTTGAAGTATTCACCAAGAACATCACACTTTCAGTTCTTGAAAAGAATATGCATTTCTTATCTAGGTGCCCCCTTATCCTAGGATTTCACTCAGAAAGCATACGTGTGATTGCACCAATTTAGAGAATGGATGTTGCATTAGGCTTTTTACAAGCAGCTCGTTTAAGTAAGAGCATGAAGAGGTCAGTTCAGGAAACTGTAAAGTGCATGGATTGTGAGGTTTCAGTCATAAGTGTGTCCAGGTGTTTGTGACATAGTCACCTTCCTGCCTTTTCCTGCATCTCTTATCTCTACTTTCCTCTCTATGAGCCCCATCCTTTGATCTTTCTGCAGCATGTCAGCGTGACACAGTCAGCAGGTCCAATTGTACGTGGTACTTATAATTCCTGATTTGAGAAGAGTGAACCATTAACTTCCAACATAGATACTACGTACTCAAGTCTCATTTATCTTATATTTCCACCTTCATCTAACATTAGTCCTGGAGAGATAGGGCCCTCTCATCAGACAGGATAGCAAATAATCACCATGTCTTACAGATATTCCATTTCTCTGAGGATTCTTCTTTAGTCTAGAGCATTCCTTATATAGTGAATACAGCTTTTCCTTTAATGTTGCCCTTTTCTAGCCTCTAGAATGCCCTTTTCTAGCCTCTTTGCATCCAGGGATGAGGCATGAGTATATATTTAATTGTCAGGTTCATCTACATTAAATTAATTTCAATTCAGTTCAGTCGCTCAGTCATGTCCACCTCTTTGTGACCCCATGAATCACAGCATGCCAGGCCTCCCTGTCCATCACCAACTCCCAGAGTTCACTCAGACTCACGTCCATCGAGTCAGTGAAGCCATCCAGCCATCTCATCCTCTGTCGTCCCCTTCTCCTCCTGCCCCCAATCCCTCCCAGCATCAGAGACTTTTCCAATGAGTCAACTCTTCGCATGAGGTGGCCAAAGTACTGGACTTTCAGCTTTAGCATCATTCCTTCCAAAGAAATCCCAGGGCTGATCTCCTTCAGGATGAACTGGTTGGATCTCCTTGCAGCCCAAGGGACTCTCAAGAGTCTTCTCCAACACCACAGTTCAAAAGCATCAATTCTTTGGCACTCAGCCTTCTTCACAGTCCAACTCTCACATCCATACATGACCACTGGAAAAACCATAGCCTTGACTAGACAAACCTTTGTTGGCAAAGTAATGTCTCTGCTTTTGAATATGCTATCTAGGTTGGTCATAACTTCCCTTCCAAGGAGTAAGAATCTTTTAATTTCATGGCTGCAGTCACCATCTGCAGTGATTTTGGAGCCCCCCAAAAATAAAGTCTAACACTGTTTCTGAGCAAAGGCAGGGAGCAGGTGTTATCTGAAATGCATCCATGACATGTATGGCTATTGCCATCACGGATTTAGACTTGTGTAGTCATGTCTTTGGGCTTCATTTCTGGCCTTTCATCCCTATGAATAAATTACCCTATGGTACTCTTAGAGATCCATTGTGCCACTTAATAACAAAAAATAATTCATTCTTTGCTGCTTTAGAAAGAGTTTGTTCAGATCTTTGCAATTAACTACTCCAACTATGATAGCTAGCCTGGATCAGTGGTCACCCTGCTGATTGGAAGTAGAGATTTAGTTCAATATCCATGGCATACTGATATGGATTGGGACAGGGTTAACTTACCAATGAAAACAATGCTATCAGGAAGTATCAGATACTCACACAGATCTGCCACAATGTAGCAGAAATATTCTGGTTATGAAGTGATTCCTTGATTTGTTAATTAATGAGAAACTGTCAGGAGATCCGTAGATGAATGTAGCATTTCCTTACATTCATCTTCTTGGCGGGCCTTCCTCTGGCCCTTCAGGAGCCGCTGACCGGTGCAAACACTCCTGAGGCATGTGCCTGAAACTGCCATGATGATCAAGACTAACTCCTCTCTTCCCTTCCCCTTGCAACCCTGGCTCTCAGATACTAGTTCCTTGTATCATTTAATTGTTTTCCTTGATTCTCTTCCACTTTTAGGGTAACCTACTTTCTTTTTTGGCTTTTTGGGGTCTTTCATAACTTCTTTGCCATTCTGCATATCTCCATAATGTGTGCATTTCCCAATAGAGGTTCAATGAGAGTTTTGTCATTTTTGTCCTCATTTGACTTTTTTGACTGCCAGTCCCCACTCTCCACTCCATAAGGAAAAGATGACTCAGACACCTCCTGTAAAACACTGGTGTTCTTATTACCACCCAAATCTGCACTGTATCTTCTATTATGAACCCACACCCTCTCCATTTTCTACAATATACCACTGAGCAACATACATTTATTTTTCATGTTTATGAAAGATCCCCTGAAGGAAAAGAGCTAGCTGGCATCTTAATACAATTGGCTTTTGAGCTATTGGTGTAGCCTCATCTTTTTCAGATCAATTTTCTATGAAACTTGGTGTGGTTTTGTGACAGTTTTCAGCTTGGCTTTTATAAGCTCAATTAATGATGTTGCAACTTCCCCTGGGGCTTTGCTGGTCCCAGGTGCTCTTGTGTGCCAGATGTTGCAAAACAGCTGGTAGATGTCGAACTTTGCATATACAATAAAAACCACATACACACACACCTAGATATAGATATAGGTGATATAGAATAGATATATATCTATCTAAATTGATTGATAGATACTATCTATTTCTCATAAAATAAGTGGATCTGACTGCATCTTATAACAAGGCTGAATTAATTGTCTGTGATGTGTAACTCTTTAGGATGATCAGATGCGTTGTGGCAAAAGAAGGTGCTAATGGATGGCAGTGAAGACATTCAGGTTCTCACCTTCCTCTAAGACTGTGTCACCTTGAGTAGGTCCTGCCATCCACGAGTGGCTCAGGCTCTCGATCTGCTAAATGAGAGATGTGGACTATAACAAATCAGGAGTCAGCAAACACATACTAATATAAATATTTTAGGCAATATGCTCTCTGTTGAAACTACTCAGTTCAGCATTTTGCTGTGGAAATAGTCATAGATAATATTTAAGTAAATGGACACAGTTGTGCTCCAATAAAACTTTATTTACAAAAACAGCTGATGGGCAAGCTTCATTCTTTAACCCTTGACTAAATGATCTTTAAATGCCCTGTATGTCTGCTCTAATATTGTGTGCATGCTCAGTCATGTGCGACTGTTTGCAACCCCATGGACTATAACCTGCAAGGCTTCTCTGTCCATGGGATTTCCCAGGCAAGAATATTGGGGCTGGTTGCCATTTCCTTCTCCAGGGGATCTCCCCAACTCAGAGATTGAACCTGCATCTCCTGCATTGTAGGCAGATTTTTTTACTGCTGAGTCATTAAGAAAGTTCTGATATTATCTAATCTCAAATACATATAAGCTATCTGGTGGAGCACAATTCCCAACATGATTTAAAGATAATAGTATGATGTTTAATTTACATTAAAGGTGTTTTTCATGATGTTTTCTGTGATCCCTAGTCCCTCATCCTAGCTCATCAATACTACTACCCCTTCATTTTGCATGGACACACACAGATGTCAGTGCATATGTGTGTGCTCACACACACATACACATTTCCTGCACAAGTTCAAAATGACCTGTTCTCAAATTGTTGCTATTTGAAAAATCAGTGTTCACTTACAGGCAATTTTGATAAATTGTGAAGTATATAAGCTGACTTAGTAATGATCTCATTATGTCATCAATTCAACAAATATGACTAAGAACTTACATATGTGGCATTGTGCTTGGACCTGGGGATAAAATAGTAAACAAAAGAGATATAGTCCACATCATCAAGGTCTAAATTGTCCAGCATAATTGATTTAATGCTTCAATATCACAACTGTTCAGTAAGTTTTACTAATGTAGTTCTAAAAATACAGAAGCATGAACCAAAAAGATGTGTGCTGTTTCCTTAACTTAGTACTGAAATGACTTTGGTCTAACACTTTAAGTCTTATGAGCTTTACCTTTCTCAATTGTCTTTTGCAGTTGTATATGCAGTAAAGCTATATGCATTATAGACGTACCTGCCTTAAAGGGAATTTACAAAGTTTTAAAGGGTTCATCCATGCAAAATGTTATCCAAAAACTTTAAGTCTAATACATGGATTAGGCTACTGAGTGAGACTTTTTTTTTAACCTGGATAATGTTACTTAGCTTATTAAATACTCATTTATTTCTTTATTTTAATAAAAAGTGGGACTTAATTTATAAGTATAGGATCTTTTGTATTAAAATTGGTGTTTTAATTCAGAATCATCCTCACTGTTCTCATTAGAAGAAATTAGAGTTTTTAGAATCTCATTCTTACTGTGGTTTCTATCACACTCACCCCTCCTCCTTGACCTCTCCCCACCAGATGGAAGTAAATTATAAATCAGCACTAGCAAATGTCAACATGTGTAACTTCAAGAATAGAACATCAAGCTAATCCGTTTGGCTGAATAATAATTTTACAACATTGTATTCAAACTTATTGATTGATGAAGCCATGCTCCTGACATCTAACATAACTTATCACATTTTTTTACTGAACAAATACCCTGTTTGATATTTTCTCCATTTTAAAACACGTTCACAATGGAAAAACAGATGGACCAGGATGCAATTCCATGTTAGCCTGACTTTAAAACACCTGCTCTTTTCTCAAATTATACTGTGTTCTCTCTTTTCTTCTTCAGTTTGAAGTTAAATTTAGTTTTCAGTAGTCTAGAACCATCTTGGAGAGCCATTGAGGTAATTGAGTTTTATTTATATGAGAAAAGAAAAACTTTGTTCAGGAATAACTCATCTTAAGAAAGAGACCAGAAGCTGGAATATAGTTCAAATGCAACGAAGCAGAGTCAGAGGTTTGGGATGACCTCAGAGCATTCTACTCACTTAGTCCTCTGGCCAGTTCCCATCCTCTGCATTTGCATCTTGCCTTGGTTGGGGCAGGGGTGGTAGGAAAGAAAGTAAAATAAAAGATAAACTAATTCTAAAGGAGTAAAGACCTGGGAGACATAATAGCACAGGTGGCCAGCCTCCCAGATCCATGTGTTGAGATTGTATCCCTAATATTTGCCTCAATAGCAGTGTTCACTCTCAGAAGTGTAATGACCCTGTGGACAACGGCAGGTCCACTTTCTACAGCTGCTCACTCAAGCTTGCCACTTCTTGTTTTCTTACAAAGAATGAATGATTCCAGAGTTAGCTGAGATTAAAAAAAAAAAAAAAAAAGGAGAAACAGATCCAGAAGTTCCAATAGAAATTTGCTATGGATCCAGGTTCCCATAGGAAAACTGGTAGCAGAATTTTATATAAACACCTACGTACATGCATCCAAGGGCTTCCCTTGTGGCTCAGCTGATAAAGAATCTGCCTGCAATGCAGGAGACCTGGGTTTGATCCCTTGGTTGGGAAGATCCCCTGGAGAAGGCGAAGGTTACCCACTCCAGTATTCTGGCCTGGAGAATTTCATGGACTGTATAGTCCATGGGGTTGCAAAGAGTCAGATATGACTGAGTGACTTTCACTTCATATGCATCTATATGCATGTATCTGTGCATATATACATATATGTACATGCATTATATATGATGCTTCATGTGTTTACAGTCCTCAGTTCTAGACTGCATCTTTGTTCACGATTTTAGTTGACAAGACAGTCTTCATTGCACAAAACTGATGGCAACTCAATAGGAATTCCTTATTATTTTATATCCACTTACCATCTTATCTCTATAAAAATTTATAAAAGCATTAGACTAAAAATCACAAACTGTCCTGGATTATCCCCCATTCCCATTCCCAAACTCCCCAATAGATAGCACAGTATATCCTTTCAGCCCTTTGGAAAGTTAAAACCATGAATTCCTGCTTCTTTGATACAAGAGTGAGTTGGACTGACTACCAGGAAGGAAAAAAAAAAAAAACTAATTCATTCTGTTTCTTGTACATGGAACTAACCCTAGACATCCAGCTTCACATTCTTCCCATCAGAAAACCCTCCAGCCTCCTGACATACCTAATATCAAAATTCTTCTTCTGCAGTTGAAAGGAAAAGAGGAAAAATAGAAAGGACTATTTAAAGAGATCTCTTGTATTCTAACCAAAACCTATGTTCCATATCCTTTCTCTGCTAAACTCCTCCCTTTTTAAAGCTCTGCTCTGTCTCCCTGGAGAGGGGCCACGGGGTATCTATCAGTGTATTTGTAGGGACAGATGGCTGGGAAAGATTGTGGGCAGGAGGAGAAAGGGGCAACAGCGGATGAGATGGTTGGATGACATCACCGACTCAATGGACATGAGTTTGAGTGAGCTCCAGGGGTTGGTGATGGACAGGGAGGCCTGATGTGCTACAGCCCATGGGGTCACAAAGCTTCATACACAACTGGGCGACTGAACTGAGGAGGATCGTTGGGAGAACAGCAGTGTAGTGAAATTCCACATCTGGTGTCTTTCAGAGGCAAGACTTTAGAAGCATTGCTTATATTTTCTGACCTTCATTTTTTGTCCAGAGACACAGGGTAAATAAACATACTACTTGTCATCTTCATGAGGACACAGCTCTGTACTGCTTACCTCCAGCAGAGTGCCTGGCAAGGGAAGATAGCCTTTTAATAAAAGAAAGAATGTGGACTGGGAGGGTAGGCATGAGGGGATGAAACAGAGAAAAGTATGAGAAAGACATCTGTAAAGTAGCTACTTCTTAGTAAGTCCTTTAGTTAATGTCATTTCCTAGTATCTTTAACTTCCCCTCCTACACCAAAACTTTATTCCAACTAATCTGTATAACTCCAGTTTTGCACATCCTTGGTCTTAGATGCCTAACAATGATATTGATGTAATTAAAAAAAAAAAAGGTGGGATGTGAACACACATTGAATATTTTAGCTTACCTTCTTTCTTTATACCTCATAGGTGTTGTGACTCATGACACAATGTTTGTGAAGAGTCATAGCCACCCTTATGCTGAGTTTCTCAATTGCTACAATGTTTGACACTAAACAAACAAACAAAAAATCAAACAAAAGTGAAAACAAAACTGTCTTGTATCCTTCAACTTTCCTCTCTCTCTACTTTTTCCTCCATCTCTCCCTTCCTTCCTCTCTCTCCATTCCTTCCTTCTTTTCTTCTTGTGTTCCTTCATTGTTTTCTTTCTCTGAAAGAATATTTCATCTCTACAATTTCCTTCAGTTCAGTTCAGTTCAGTCACTCAGTCGTGTCCGACTCTTTGCGACCCCATGAATCGCAGCACGCCAGGCCTCCCTGTCCATCAACAACTCCCGGAGTTCACTCAGACTCACGTCCATCGAGTCAGTGATGCCATCCAGCCATCTCATTCTCTGTTGTCCCCTTCTCCTCCTGCCCCCAATCCCTCCCAGCATCAGAGTCTTTTCCAATGAGTCAACTCTTCACATGAAGTGGCCAAAGTACTGGAGTTTCAGCTTTAGCTTCATTCCTTCCAAAGAAATCCCAGGACTAATTGCCTTCAGGATGGACTGGTTGGATCTCCTTGCAGTCCAAGGGACTCTCAAGAGTCTTCTCCAGCACCACAGTTCAAAAGCATCAATTCTTCAGTGCTCAGCCTTCTTCACAGTCCAACTCTCACATCCATACATGACCACAGGAAAAACCATAGCCTTGACTAGACCACTGGCTAATAGTTTTGTGATTTTGTTTACAGAACACTTTGTTATCAGCTGAATTTTTATACCTGAACAAAAATTCATATGTTGCAGTTACACCTCCAGGACTTCAGAATGAAACCTTATTTAGAAACAGGGTTGTTGCAAATGTAGCTGCTTAAGACAAGGTCATACTGGAGCAGGTTGGACCCTTTAATAGGACTGGTGTTGTTTAAAAAGGGGGACATTTGGACACAAACACACACACATACAAAGATGTATGCAGCATGTAGCCAAAGATCACCTACAAGCTAAAAACACTAGAGATTTCCAAAAGCCACCAGAAACCACTAAAGAAGCCTAAACAGACCATCCCCTGTACCGTCAGAGAGGAGGGCCCGGCTAAAACACCTTGATCTCAGACTTATAGCCTCTGTAACTGCGAAGCTATAAATTTCTGTCTAAATCAAACCGTTTATGGCACTTTGTTACCACAGCCCTAGGAAATTAACATGCATTATAAGCTTATCTTTCTAGATTACTCTTTTAAATGGGTTTCCCCTTATTGACTTATTTCCCTCTTCAAGGATTTATATTTATGATACAAAATGATCTCTAAAGTAATAGATATGCCAAAAAAAAAAAAAAAAAAGGGTCGGGGTGAGGGTGAGGGAAATTCCCTAGTGGTCAAGTGGTTAAGATTCAGTGCCTTCACTGCCAGGGCCCAGATTCTATCTCTGGTCAAGGAACTAAGATCACACAAGCCACACTGCATGGTCGAAATAATAATGATAATAAAAATAATAATAAAAGCAATAAATGTAATCACTCCCCCCAACCCCACGTCTTTAAACACTGTCATAACTCCATGCTGCACTGCAGTGATGTTGGCAGGACCCTGTGTATCCTAACCACCACTTTTCTCTCTCCAGTGCCATGTCACCTACCCTTCTCATTTTTCAAGCTCCCAAAACAGGACGCCTCTCAGATCTCCATGTCCCCTCTCCTGATCCCACTGTGGGCGGGCTTGAGTCTGAATGTCATTCCTCAACAAGACTCAAATGGCTAGAAGTGTCAGCCCCTGTTTTCCTGATCATCTGTCATCCAATTGTCATGCAGGGCATAGCAAACTTATTTTTCTAAGATTTTAGGATTTTTCTGGCTGGAAAGATTGTTATTTGTATATGTTAAATTCTGCTTAAATCCCCTTAGGCTGCTTCAGTAATAAATCAAGCAAACACATCAAAGAAAGAAAACTTTGCTGAGCTTTATTCCTGAGCCATTGAAAAAGTGTCCTTTGGCATGCAGGCACAAAGTGGATTTTAGCCTGATGGATTTTCCTTTGCTTTAATTCCTGATTCTAACGGCATTAGGCAGAGGGGAAGGAAATGGCTCTTCACGGTCTTCAAAAATGGAAGGAAATTGAAAGCCCTTAAAATCCTCATTATGCTTGAACTTCTCCCCTTCACTTAACCATGAGCTTCAAGTTTTTCATTATCTCCTTACTAATTAACTTACCTGAGCATAGTCAACAAATAATAAAATGTGGTGGCAAAAGAAATCAGCGTCTAAGTGTTCCCTAGAATTGCTGTCATATGAGAAACAAGCGATATGTTCCAGATGGAGCCCTTTCTCTAGAGAGCCCACCTTCCCTTCAGCCACCAGGCGGCTTTTCTGCTTGGAGTGACTTTTTCAGAGTTCAATCTCTCGGCTCTTATGAAGCTATTTTCTACATACAGACTTGCTTATGGAACAGGTCAACAGAATCAAAATATTTTGTTGCGCTCCAGGATGAAGCAAGAGGAAATTGCTTGGAATATGAAATAAGCAAGGGGGCTTAAGAGAGTCCCAAAAGGTAATTTATTCTGCAATGAGACCTTTGGGGTTGAGGCCTTCAATAGTGAATCTCTGCTTTGAGGACTTTCTCTAAGATTTAGGGGTATTTTTGAATCAGTGCCTGAAAAGGCAATGGGATTGTCAATGTTTCCCATTTATTCGTGCCTTGAATGTGAAAGGAAAAAAAAAAAAAAAAAGAAAGATTATCTTTGATTCTCTGAAATAGGTGGGGTTAGAGTACAGGAAATGTGATTTGGGTTTTATACAGTGTGGGCTGAAATCAGATCATTGAGGCTGAATCTACTCTGTGCTAATTATCATGGCAGAGTGATACTGACTGAAGGATTAAGGAACTTTCCTGAAAGAACTTCACAAAGTCTAATTTTATAAAACCTAAAAATGGTATAATGGGCTTGGGAGCTGTGGAGCTCATCAGATGCTTGCTGTAGGGTGGTTCAGGCAAATGGAAGCCTGGGAAGGAGCTAAGGAGGGAGGCAGAGCTGTTGCCAGAGCAACACAAGGGATGTTCTTCACTTGCTCAGCAAGTCTCAGGTGTTAATCCCTCTATTTCAGGGGGTTTGGAGTAGAACAGTGGGTGGAGTTGAAGGCTGAGCACTCAGTTTGAGGACCTAGATTGTCACTTGGTAGTGTCCTTGAGCAAAAGAATGAACTTCTTGATCCTCCACTTCCTCATGCAAAGAACTGAAAGTATTTTCAGAGGTTATTATGAGGATGGAATGATAGAGTGAATACAAAACATTTTTATACAATAAAATAATAAGTGTATCCCTTACAGTATTTACCACATGGCAGTCTTTCATGAGCATTTAAAGATGGTTTCACACACAATGAACACACACTTGAATATTATTATCATCTGTATTATGTGGATGAATTAATTGGGACCAAAATCTTTAGGTTTGAAAACTGTAAAGTCAGTGTATGTTATTATTATCAGGGACTTGTTTCCTTAATAATCACATTACTTCTTAGCAGAATTAAGTGCAAAAGGAAGGTGGAACTAAGGGGAGATATTGAAATGTGTAGATGTAAGTAGATAATATTCAGGCTCATATTCTTTTATTTGACTGTTTTCCTTGATCTGTGGATATAAACCAGATACACAGTCTATGAGTGCAAAATAATCAGAACTTGATTCCATTCAGTCCACTTCTGTCCATCAACACTGCCACCTATTTAACCATCATCTCCTCCAGCCTGTGTTGAAGAAACAAACTTCTCACTGAGCTTCTTGACTACAATCTCCCTCTCCTCTTGGCTAATCTCCACACTGCATGTGATCTTTCTAAATTATAAGCAAACTATCCTTCATGGTTTATAATTGATCTTATGGCAAAATTTAAACAACGTATTGTGTCTAACAAGACCCTTGATAACTGGAGTGGGCCATTTCCTTCTCCAGGGGATCTTCCCAACCCAGGGATCAAATCTGGGTCTCCCACATTGCAGGTGGATCCTTTACCAGCTAAGCCACCAGGGAAGCCCAAGAATACTGGAGTGGGTAGTTTATCCCTTTTCCAAGGGGTCTTCCTGATCCAGGAATCAAACCAGGGTCTTCTGCATTGCAGGTGGATTATTAACCAAGATGCAGCTAGGTGCACAGCAAACACCAACATTTCATTTGGGACAAGCATAAATAGAAGACAGAAATCTAGTAAAGATGGGAATATAGTTTTACATCTGCCAAATGGTTAAGAAATGCATAAATGCTACAAAAAAATGAAACTTGACCTTGACAGAGACCTGCAGTGTGTTTGCAGACGTGAGGATGAGAAGGGTACTGATTGTAAAACAGTTGTCAAGAGGAGGAAGGAGAGCCATCTAGAATGGAAGGGAAAGATGTCACACCAGATGTGGGAGGGTGAGTGTGGCCCAAAGCACTCAGGTTGGGCTGGGGGGATGGTGGATGCTTGAGATGTTGTATGTATGCATATTGTGTATTCCTACACAGCTTGGTGCAGGGAGGTGTGCTTTTTTTGCATTCAGGTGTACATCCTACATTGTGTGTTTCTCACAGAAAAATCACACCTAAGCAAATGCTTTATTGACTATGTCAAAACCTTTGACTGTGTGGATCACAATAAACTGTGGAAAATTCTGAAAGAGATGGGAATACCAGACCCCCTGACCTGCCTCTTGAGAAACCTGTATGCAGGTCAGGAAGCAACAGTTAGAACTGGACATGGAACAACAGACTGGTTCCAAATAGGAAAAGGAGTACGTAAAGGCTGTATATTGTTCCCCTGCTTATTTAACTTCTATGCAGAGTACATCATGAGAAACTCTGGGCTGGTAGAAGCACAAGCTGGAATCAAGATTGCCAGGAGAAATATGAATAACCTCAGATATACAGATAACACCACCCTTACCGCAGAAAGTGAAGAGGAACTAAAAAGTCTCTTGATGACAGTGAAAGAGGAGAGTGAAAAAGTTGGCTTAAAGCTCAACATTCAGAAAACTAAGAGCATGGCATCTGGCTCCATCACTTCATGGGAAATAGATGGGGAAACAGTGGAAACAGTGGCTGACTTTATTTTTTGGGGCTCCAAAATCACTGCAGATGGTAATTGCAGCCATGAAATTAAAAGATGCTTACTCCTTGGAAGGAAAGTTATGACCAACCTAGAGAGCATATTCAAAAGCAGAGACATTGCTTTGCCAACAAAGGTCTGTCTAATCGAGGCTATGGTTTTTCCAGTGGTCATGTATGGATGTGAGAGTTGGACTGTGAAGAAAGCTGAGTGCTGAAGAATTGATGCTTTTGAAGTGTGATGTTGGAGAAGACTCTTGAGAGTCTCTTGGACTGCAAGGTGATCCAACCAGTCCATTCTAAAGGAAATCAGTCCTGGGTGTTCATTGGAAGGAATGATGCTAAAGCTGAAACTCCAGTACTTTGGCCACCTCATGCAAAGAGTTGACTCATTGGAGAAGACTCTGATGCTGGGAGGGATTGGGGGCAGGAGGAGAAGGACACGACAGAGGATGAGATGGCTGGATGGCATCACCGACTCAATGGGCATGAGTTTGAGTGAACTCTAGGAGTTGTTGATGGACAGGGAGGTCTGGCGTGCTGCGATTCATGGGGTCGCAAAGAGTCGGACACAACTGAGTGACTGAACTGAACTGAAAGCAAATGCAAAATTCACTCATGCTCAAACTGTTCCCTAATACATTAATTGCATTGGAATAAACTCACCTTTTCAAAGCCAAGGCTATGGCAGACTGTGTTTGATGCACTATGGTTCATCCTGATTCTGGACAAAGACCCATTAGGCTTCTCTGTAGATCCTTCACCCTGGGCTCCTCTTCACGTCCATAAATCCTACCGATCCTGTATACCTTAGTGTAACCACATTTCACTCCAAGAAGCTTCTCTCAGAACTTCGATATATGCCAAGTCAACTTTTCTTAAATTCATCTTCTCTTATTTTCACCCAAACTGTTCGTAAACCTAGACCCATTCCTTCAAAATACTTTGTGAGAACATGCCTTTCCTTATCACTAACCTCCTTCAATGAATTCACCTCCCCCATCTTTCTTCTCTCAATAAATGGAAATTTCTTTCTTCTAGTTGATCACAAACTTGACATCATTCTTATTTCTTCTCTTCCTTTTATACCTTACATTCAATCTGTCAGGAAAGCTGGTTGCTTCTGTCTTCAGAATGTATCAAAAATCCAACCACTTCTTGCCAACATCACTGTTGTCCTTGTTCAAGCCATCAGCAGCCCTTGCCTGGATGACAGTGGGGCTTTAACTGTCTCCTTCCTGCCAGTTTTGTTCCATGTAGTCAATTCTTAACACAGAAGCAGAGTAATCCTTTTTAACAAGTAACTCATGTTACTTTTATGTCCAGAGTGGCATTCAGAGGCCTAACAATCAGCTTACAAGGACTTAAACAATTTCATAACATCCCCTGCTCAAAGCTAATCCATTGCTTCTTATTCTCTTCTTTCCTCTACCCTTCAACCACACCGACTTCTTTTCAATTTCTTGAGCACACCAAGCACATCACTTCAGGGCTTTAGTACTTGGTCTGTACATTATCTGGAACACTCTTGGCTCAGATATCAATATAGCTTGATTCCATACTTCCAAGGTCTCTGCCTGAATATCACTTTAGTGGTGGGCTTTTCCCTGACTAATCTAATTAAAGTCACAAGAATAAGGTCCCTTCACAACTGCTTGTCCCACTAGCTGTCCAGTAGCTGTCCCCTACTCTGACTCATTTTAACCACAACATTTTACACTTTTTTCTTTCTTATTTTTTTTTTAAATTTTTTAAATTGTGAAAGTATGATAGCACACTTACAGGAGACTTGGAAAATACAGAACCAAGTTATATATAGTTCCACTATATATTACAATTATTTTTTAAGTACATAAATTAAGATTTTAGTTGGAATTTCAATACCAAGCTGTCAACAATTTATAGAATGGTCAGAAAAGTAGAAGGATATAGTAGACCTGAAAACACTATGAACCAATTAAAGATAATTAAGATTTATACAGTTTTATGCAACAGCAAGATACTAATTCTATTAAAATTCCCATAGACTATAAACTAGGAGACACTGGCATGTATCCAGGGAAATAAGACAAGGTGCAAACATTTCATGGTCTAAAATTATTGATATCATACAGAATCTATTTTCTTATTATTGTAGAATTATGTTAGAAATCAATATCAAAAGATATTTGAAAGTATTGTCTATATGTTTTTATTTTTTTTTACTAGACCATGAGAACAAAGGATTTCTGTTCATAGCTGTTTCCTTAGCAGATAGAACATGGTCTGGCATGGAATAAGCATTCAACAAAAATATGTTGTATGAAATTCTCATATGTGAGGTAACTGCATGAGCTATAGAGAACTCACCAGTGGCTTAGCAGTAAAGAAGCTGCCTGCAATGCAGGAGCCGCAGGAGACACAAGTTCAATTACTGGGTTGGAAAAGATCCCCTGGAGGAGGACAAAGCAACTCACTCCCATATTCTTGCCTGGAGAACCCCACGGACAGAGAAGCTGGCAGGCTATTGTCCATACAGTCACAAAGAGTTGGACATGATTGAAGCAGCTGAGTACATATGCATGAACTATAAATCGCTTTCAAAAATTACTACAGAGGATGAGATGGTTGAATGGCATCATCAATTCAATGAACATGAGTTTGAGCAAACTCTGGGAGACAGTCAAGGACAGGGAAGCCTAGCGTGTTACAATCCATGGGTCACAAAGAGTTGGACATGACTTAGCAACTGGACAACAACAACAGATGTATCAATGATTTTTCTTTTTTCTAAAACTGGCCATATTTTGAGAAAGCCAAACACTGTCATCATGATTTGTTTTTATTGGTGTGTGCTTAGTTTCTCAGTCACTCAGTTTTTATTGGTAGTCATGTTAAAAGAGATTCCACCTGACGCATTCATTTTTGAAGTAATTCAGTGTGAGCCTGCTGTCTGTGGAATTCTAAACTACTAGTCCAAGGGATTATTTATAACTATTAAAAAAAATATAGCAACAACACTGTTAGTGATAGAGTTTGCACTTCATAAGATTATATACTCCATGCTGCTGCTGATAAGTCGCTTTAGTCAGGTCCACTCTGTGCGACCCCATAGATGGCAGCCCACCAGGCTCCTCTGTCCTGGGATTTTCCAGGCAAGAATACTGGAGTGGGTTGCCATTTCCTTCTCCAATGCATGAAAATAAAAGGTGAAAGTGAAGTCGCTCAGTCGTGTCCAACCCTCAGTTATTAATAGTATGGTTCAGTTCAGTTCAGTCTCTCAGTTGTGTCCAACTCTTTGTGACCCCAAGAATTGCAGCACGCCAGGCCTCCCTGTCCATCACCATCTCCTGGAGTACACCCAAACCCGTGTGCATTGAGTCAGTGATGCCATCCAGCCATCTCATCCTCTGTCGTCCCCTTCTCCTCCTGCCCCCAATCCCTCCCAGCATCAGAGTCTTTTCCAATGAGTCAACTCTTTGCATGAGGTGGCCAAAGTACTGGAGTTTCAGCTTTAGCAGCATTCCTTCCAAAGAAATCCCAGGGCTAATCTCCTTCAGAATGGACTGGTTGGATGTCCTTGAAGTCCAAGGGACTCTCAAGAGTCTTCTCCAACACCACAGTTCAAAATCAATTCTTCTGCACTCAGCTTTCTTCACAGTCCAACTCTCACATCCATACGTGACCACTGGAAAAACCATAGCCTTGACTAGATGGACCTTTGTTGGCAAAGTAATGTCTCTGCTTTTGAATATGCTATCTAGGTTGGTCGTAAGTTTCCTTCCAAGGAGTAAGCGTCTTTTAATTTCATGGCTGCAGTCACCATCTGTAGTGATTTTGGAGCCCAGAAAAATAAAGTCTGACACTGTTTCCACTGTTTCCCCATCTATTTCCCATGAAGTGATGGGACCAGATGCTATGATCTTCGTTTTCTGAATGTTGAGCTTTAAGCCAATTTTTTCACTCTCCTCTTTCACTTTCATCAAGAGGCTTTTTAGTTCCTCTTCACTTTCTGCCATAAGGGTGGTGTCATCTGCATCTCTGAGGTTATTGATATTTCTCCTGGCAATCTTGATTCCAGTTTGTGTTTCTTCCAGTCCAGCGTTTCTCATGATGTACTCTGCATATAAGTTAAATAAACAGGGTGATAATATACAGCCTTGACGTACTCCTTTTCCTATTTGGACCAGTCTGTTGTTCCATGTCCAGTTCTAACTGTTGCTTCCTGACCTACATATAGGTTTCTCAAGATGCAGGTCAGATGGTCTGGTATTCCCATCTCTTTCAGAATTTTCCACAGTTTATTGTGATCCACACAGTCAAAGGCTTTGGCATAGTCAATAAAGCAGAAATAGATAGTTTTCTGGAACTCTCTTGCTTTTTTTGATGATCCAGCAGATGTTGGCAATTTGATCTCTGGTTCCTCTGCCTTTTCTAAAACCAGCTTGAACAGCTGGAAGCTCACGGTTCACATATTGCTGAAGCCTGGCTTGGAGAATTTTGAGCATTACTTTACTAGCATGTGAGATGAGTGCCATTGTGCGGTAGTTTGAGCATTCTTTGGCATTGCCTTTCTTTGGGATTGGAATGGAAACTGACCTTTTCCAGTCCTGTGGCCACTGCTGAGTTTTCCAAATTTGCTGTCATATTGAGTGCATCACGTTCACAGCATCATCTTTCAGGATTTGAAATAGCTCAACTGGAATTCCATCACCTCCACTAGCTTTGTTCATAGTAATGCTTTCTAAGGCCCACTTGACTTCACATTCCAGGATGTCTGGCTCTAGGTCAGTGATCACACCATCGTGATTATCTGGGTTGTGAAGATCTTTTTTGTACAGTTCTTCTGTGTATTCTTGCCACCTCTTCTTAATATCTTCTACTTCTGTTAGGTCCATACCATTTCTGTCCTTTATCGAGCCTATCTTTGCATGAAATTTTCCCTTGGTATCTCTAATTTTCTTGAAGAGATCTCTAGTGTTTCCCATTCTGTTGTTTTCCTCTATTTCTTTATATAGTATGGTAGGTAGTACCTATTACTTGGAAACTTGGACTTCTATCTTTCTCTTATTCTTCAAGCTGAAGAATCATGATTTTCTATAGGTATCAATTACATAGTTATAAGGGGTGAGATGTTGTTTAAGAATCAAGGGCTTACCCATTAACTCTAGCTGGCTAACTGGCTTATTTTACTGCTGTCTCTATGGGCACTTATTTGTTTTTCCTGCTGTTTTACAATAGCTGGGTGGAAAAACCTTAGCTCGAGCCACACATTGAATTCCTAAAACATAATATGTAATTGTCAGAGAGGCAGCATTGAACTCTACTTTCATGCTGGTCCTACCTCTTATTATCTGTGTGACCTTGTAAAATCACATAAGCTCATACTTCCTGGAATCTGCTCAGAAAGGGGCAGTCATATCAATTAGTGCACTAATTGGATTTTTCTAAGAAAAACCACTGCCAAGCAGTGAAGTTCAGCCTCATCTGCAAAGTTGTGTGTGAATTTAAGCTGGTTAGTTTGGCTCTTGTGTGATTTTTGTGATTGATGAGTTTTCCTGTTTCCGTGACCGTGCTTTTCTGGGAGAAGGAACCAGCACTAGGGCCAGATTGCTAACAGTATCATTATGATTTTATTATTGTCCTGGATCTAGAGATCCATAACTTGGTTTTCTATTAGCACATTACTCAAGTGAGACAGTGGAAAGCAGTCACTTCTGTTGTGGGACAGCACAAGCCACCTGGCTTCTGGAAATGCCTGTTCAGATACACTGGAAATGAGAAAATTAAGTGCAGTGACCAGCATGAAAGGTGGTTTTCCTTCCTTGAGCATCTGTATACAGTGTGAGATTATAGTCTCCCTGGAAAGGGAGATGCATAAGGCACATTAATATTTGGAAGACAAATGCACACTCACCAAGAGGTAAACACAACTATTAGTGTAGGAGGCATGTATCAATTTCATTGGCAATTTCACACAGGCAACCACTAATGTTGTTAGGCTGAAAAGATCCTAGTGGGACCTGAAATTGATAGATTTTAATTTAAGAAACATTATAAGAAAAAATTAAAAATAGTTATCATGGTTTTAAAAAGAGGCAGAAAATCTGAAAAAAAAAAAAAATACCTACAGCTTTGCAAATCTGAAAAAACTGCTTACAGCTTTTCAGTTCATGAGATTTCAAGGAAGAGGTTCCAGGAAGAGAAGAAATGGAAGAAAACTTACCTTCGATGTTATTGGATGTGCTGTTATCTAAACCTAAATTTAGGATATGTCATCTTCGTTGGTTTCCCAGGTGGCACTAGCGGTTAAAAAAATCCACCTGCCAATGCAGGAGACATAAGAGACATGGGTTCAGTCCCTTGGTCAGGAAGATCCCCTGGAGAAGGAAATGGCAACCCATTTCAAGTATTCTTGCCTGGGGAATCCCATGGACAGAGGAGCCTGGCTGGTCACAGTCCATAGGGTTGTAAAGATTCAGACATGACTTAGCAAGCATGCATCTTGCTGTATTCATTTGCTACAGCTGCCTGATAAAATACTAAAGACTAGAAGGCTTAAACAACATAAATGTGCTATTACACAGTCCTAGTGTCTGATATCAAAGTGTGAGCAGGATTGGTTCTTTCTGAGGCCTCTCTTGTTGGCTTGTTGATAGCTATCTCTGCTGTGTGTTGGCCTTTTCTCTGCATATGTCTGTGCCCTGACCTCCACTTCTTATAAAGGTGTCAGCCATGTTGGACTTCCCTGGTGGTTCAGCTGGTAAAGAATCTGCCTGCAATGTGGGAGACCTGGGTTGGGAAGATCCCCTGGAGAAGGGAACCTATACCCACTCCAGTATTCTTGAGCTTCCCTGATGGCTCAGATGGTAAAGAATCTGCCTGCAATTTGGGATACCTGGGCTTGATCCCTGGGTCGGGAAGGTCCCCTGAAGAAGGGAACAGCTACCCACTCCAGTATTCTGGCCCGGAAAATTCCATGGACTGTACAGTACATGGGGTTATAAAGAGTCAGACAGGACCGAGCCACTTTCACTTTTTACACTTTTTATATTGGATTAGGACCAACCCTAGTGGCTTCATTTAACCTTAATCACCTCTTTAATATCCTATCCCTAAATGCTGTCACATAATAAAGTACTGAGGGAGAAGTAACCAGCTTTTTTTTTTCTTGAGTGGGCAGGGAGAGGTCAAAATTCAATTCACATTAATCATTCATTCAAAATGGAAATGCTAGGTCTTTTTAGCCCAGTTTCCACAAGAGAAAAATGTAAGTTCTGAGAGATTAAAAAGCTGCTATATTGAAACAACTGAAAACAAAAGAGAGAAAGTGAATCAGGAAAAGAAGTATATAGTTTTCCTCCTCTCCACATCCACTTTGCTTCACTGATTAACATTTAAGGAGGACAAATCTAGAAATGGGAAGGAAAATAAAGAATAAATCCATATTATGATTGCTTTGACTTCTAAATTTCTAATAATCAAATGAAATACTGAGAAAACACTGACATAGATGAAAGCATTCATTTAATCCAAGAGATTGAAAAAGAAATGAAACTTAGAAATAAGTGAACATTAATTTAGATAAAGTATTTGGGAGATTTATGTATCAATTTTAAACATGCATAGTTTAGCATGAAACTTTAGATATTTGAAGAGTGGTATAAGAAAAATTATTTATTTGGAATGTACAATAATCTTATTTTCAATTTTATGATTGGAGTCTTTTGAATTCAACTCTAATATTTAAGGAAATAACATTCAAAAAATGAAGATCATGGCGTCCAGTCCCATTGCATCATGGCAAATAGATGGAGAAAAAATGGAAACAGGGAGAGACTTTAATTTATTGCACTCCAAAATCACTGCTGACAGTGACTGTAGATGTAAAATTAAAGGACGCTTGCTCCTTGGAAGAAAAGTGATGAGAAACCTAGGCAGTGTGTTGAAAAGCAGGGCTATCACTTTGGCAACAAAGGTATGTAGTCAAAGCTATGCTTTTTACAGTAGTCATGTACGGATGTGAGGGTTGGACCATAAAGAAGACTGAGCACCAAAGAATTGATGCTTTTGAGCTGTGGTACTTGAGAAGATTCTTGAGAGTCCCTTGGACTACAAGGAGATCCAACCAGTCCATCCTAAAAGAAATTGGTTCTGAATATTCATTGGAAGGACTGATGCTGAAGCTGAAGTTCCAATATTTTGGTTACCTGATGTGAAGAGCCAACTCAGTGGAAAAGGCCTTGGTGTTGGGAAAGGTTGAAGGAAGGAGGAGAAAGGGGCAACAGAAGATGATGTTGTCAGATGGCAAAATCGACTCAGTGGACATGAGTCTGAGCAAACTCAGGAAGATAGTGAAGGATAGAGAAACCTGGTGATCTGAAGTCCATGAGGTCACAAAGAGTCAGACACGCTTGAGCAAGTGAACAACAAATGATAGTTTTGTATTTAAATTTTAAGGCAACTTTTATATAGTTATCCATAGTGATGGCACCATGTTACATTCCCACCAACTGTGCATATGTTCTCCACTTTCTTTTCACCAACACTTGCTATCTCTTTTTTTCTTCTTTTTTGAGAACAGACAAGCTAACAGGGTAACATAAAGTGGTATTTCATTGTGGTTTTGACTTGCCTTTCCCTGATGATTAATGATATTTAGGAACATTGTATATACTTATTGGCTATTTGCATGTTTTCTTTGGAGACATGTTGTTTAAGTTCTTTTCCCATTTTATATTATTTATTTGCATTTTTGTGAATGAACTGTATAAGTTTTTATAACTTTTGGAGATAAACCCCTCACCTGATATAGGGTTAGCAAGTATTTACTCCCATTAGGTGGATTGCCGTTTCATTTTCTTGACTTTCCTTTTCTGTTTAGCTTATGTATTTTTTTTTTTAAGTAGTAGAAACCATCACCAAGAAAAAGAATGTAAAAAGGCAAAATGACTGAGGAGGCCTTACAAATAGCTGAGGGAAAAAAAAAAGAGAGAGAGAGAGAGAATTGAAAGGCAAAGGAGTAAAGGAAAGATATACCCATTTGAATGCAAAGTTCCAAAGAATAACAAGGAGAGACAAAAAAAAAAAAAAAAAAAGCCTTCCTCAGTGATCATTGCAAAAAAATAGAGGAAAACAACAGAATAGGAAAGACTAGATATCTTTTCAAGAAAATTAGAGATACCAAGAGAATATTTCATGCAAAGATGGGCACAATAATGGATAGAAATGGTATGGATCAAACAGAAGCTGAAGATATTAAAAGAGGTGGCAAGAATACACAGAAGAACTATACAAAAAAGATTTTCATGACCCAGATAACCATGATGGTGTGATCACTCACCTACAGTCAGACATCCTGAAGCGTGAAGTCAAGTCCGCCTTAGGAAGCATCACTACAAATAAAGCTAGTGAAATGATGGGATTCCAGTTGAGGTAACTCAAATCATAAAAGATGGTGCTGTGAAAGTGCTGCCCTCAATATGGCAGCAAATTTGGAAAACTCAGCAGTGGCCACAGGACTGGAAAAAGTCAGTTTTCATTCCAATCACAACAAAAGGCATTGCCAAAGATGTTCAAGCTACTGCACAGTTGCACTCATTTCACATGCTAGCAAAGGAATGCTCAAAATTCTCCAAGTGAGGCTTCAACAGTACATGAACCAAGAACTTCCAGATGTTCAAGCTAGACTTAGAAAAGGCAGAAGAACAAGAGATCAAATTGTTAACATCTGTTGGATCACAGAAAAAGCAAGAGAATTCCAGAAAAATATCTACTTCTGCTTCCTTGACTACTCCAAAGCCTTTGACTGTGTGGATCACAATAATCTTTGGAAAATTCTTGAAGAGATGGGAAATCCAGACCACCTTACCTGCCTCCTGTGAAACTTGTATGTAGCTCAAGAAGCAGCAGTTAGAACCAGACAAAGAGCAACAGACTGGTTCCAAATTAGGAAAGGGTATGTCAAAGCTGTATATGTCACCCTGATTATTTAACTTAAAATCAGAGTACATCATGCCAAATGGTGGGCTGGATGAAGCACAAGCTGGAAACAAGTTTGCCAGGAGAAATATCTATGACTTCAGATACACAGATGACACCACCCTTATGGCAGAAAGTGAAGAGAAACTAAAAAGCCTCTTGATGAAAGTGAAAGAGGAGAGTGAAAAAGCTGGATTAAAACACATTAAAAAAACTAAGGTCATGGAATAGGATCCCATCACTTCATGGCAAATAGATGAGGAAACTATGGAAAAAGTGACATACTTTATTTGCTTCAGCTCCAAAATCACTGCAGATGGTGACTGTAACCATGAAATTAAAAGATGCTTGCTCCTTGGAAGAAAAGCTATGGCAAACCAAGACAGCATATTAAAATCAGAGACATTAATTGGCAACAAAAGTCCATTTAGTCAAAGTTATGGTTTTTCCAGTAGTCATGTATGGATGTGAGTTGGACTATAAAAAAAGCTGAGTGCCAAAAATTGATGTTTTTGAAATGTGGCATTGGAGAAGACCCTTGAGAGTCCCTTGGATTGCAAGGAGATTCAACAAGTCAATCCTAAAAAAAAATCTATCATATATATTCATTAGAAGGACTGATGCTGAAGCTGAAATTCCAATACTTTGGCCACCTGATGCAAAGAGCCAGCTCATTAGAAAAGACTGTGATGCTGGGCATGATTGAAGGCAGGAGGAGAAGGGGATGATGGAGGATGAGATGGTTGGATTGCATCAATGATTCAATGGTCATGAGTTTGAGCAACCTTTGTGAGATGGTGAAGGTCAGAGAAGACTGGCATGCTGCAGTCCATGGGGTCACAAAGAGTCGGACATGACTGAGGGACTGAGCAACAGAAACTGTATTAGATCTATCACTCAGAAGGAGTTTCACCTGAATATGGACCTGATTTTCATGCTGGGATCCTAGACTTATAGCTGATGCCACAATGGAACACAATTCAGGAATCTTAGCAGAGGGCATGAATATTTTTGTATTTTAGGGGGATTTACATTTTCATGATCAGAGGGCAGATGATGGCTAGTTGTTATCTACGAAAGATCCCAAGACAGTACTATCATACTCTTTTAGTGTAAGCATCCAGATTTGGGAAGGGAGGCAGATGATTGCTTTGAATATGGCAAAAGTGACATTACTTTTTCCAAAGTATGATTGTAAAGGCGATGGAGCTTTTGCTTTAGCTGTTGGAACATTACTGCTTGAAGCTCCAGCTGTTATTTAGACAGGGCAGCTGCCCTGAGTTTGCCTTGTGTGAGAAAGCCAAGTGACAGAGTGAGACCACAGGCGTGCACTACCGTCAGCACAGCGAGTCCTCAGTTCTTCCAGCCCAACACCAAGCACGTTGGATAATTCTAGTCCCCAGCCATCATGCTATATTCAGTCTTTAATCTGCTCAAGCTGAGGCCCCAGGCATGACAGAGCAGAGACAAGATATCTCTGCTGTACTCTGTCCAAGTTGCTGAACTTCAGAATTTGAGAACACCAGAAGAAATGTCACTTTAAGTGCCAAGTTTTAATTCAATTTGCTATGCAAAAAAGTAAGCAGAATAGTATATTTTAGAGAACTTTTAGTAGCACTCCAAACCACGACCTGATGTGAGATAATTGAAGAAATATTTAAGAATATAAGGACAAAATTAAAGGGTCCCTTCATATACATACTCAAGCCACTTGCCTGTTATGTATCTCTTATTTTTAAGCTCAGTATGCTTTCTTTCAGATGGCTTTTGTATTTATATACTTTACATATAAAATTATGCTGTCTTTAAGATATTTTGTCGAATAATATTCTTATTGTTCAAAATATTGCTGGTGAGCTTGTTAAGTTACCTTGGAAATATTAGCGTTGCACCATATATAAATATACATCAGTACTTTTAACAGCTGAAAGCCATGCTTACATGTGACATTCATGGGCTCTACCAAAATTTGTCCTCATGGGCCCTTTCTATAGTAAAAAGTAATGCTATAAGTGATCCTTTTGACTATATTGGTATACAAATGAATATTAACCAGGATAGAACAGTTATTATATAATTATTATTATATTAATTTGCTCTTATTTTCAAAGAAATTAAAATTAAAGCATGTGTGAGGTCTCTGGGCATCATGCCTACTGAGCCTAATGAAGAACTTGGCTCTGAATGAATAAAGTCTCATATTATGAATAGTCATAATTTATTTAACCATCTTTCAGTTGAAGAATTTCTAAAATGCTTCTGCAATGTAAACAGTTTTCACTATTGAAATGAAAGTACAATGGTCATGATTGTACTCTCTCTCCCCTCTTCAGGCCTATTGATATGTATTTTTCTCAGGTGGTTTTCCTCAAATGCCAGCGCTTATATGTTTTTTTCTTTAAGGAAAGGATAACATGTTTCCTGTATTCCTGTTTAGACCTGAAGGATGTATTCAAGATAGAAATCAATAACTCTGTGCCTCTAAAAGAGGGCATTTAGGTCAAATAGATCTTTCATAAAGTGATTAGAAAGCTGGGTGGAGTATGTGAGCCTGTACTTTCTACTGATTCACACATTGGAAAGAATGTTATCAGGTACCCTTTTATACACTGGGAAATTTGTAAATCTAACAGACATTTAAAAGAAAAGAAAAGAAAAAAACAGACATTGTGTAAATTAACAGATATCCAATAAAGAGCAATAACCAAGAGACTAGTTTTGTGTGTGTTTTGAAATATATGAGCAGATAAAATTAAATTGAAATGAGTACTAAGGAATGGGGTGTTGAGTTGAAAATTCCTTTATGTAAACCTTACTCATCTCTAATCTCATCACTAATTTGGTCATAAATCGATAAATGGAGACAGGCTCACATTCCACTTTTAAACCTACACTTTTTGTTTATTTTCCCCATCTCTTCACTCCTCTTTCCTTTTTCATTCCTACCCATTCAGGAGGGGGCAGAATGTCACCTGATGGCTGAGGTTAAGTTGTCGTATCTAATCAAGATATGGTTAGTGTAGGACCAGGGCTAATGGCATTGAATGTAGATGTTATTTTCATTCAGTTGCTAAGTCATGTCTGATGTTTTGTGGCCCCAGGGACTGCAGGAGGCCAGGCTCCTCTATCTTTCATTATTTCCCGGAATTTGTTCAAATTTATAATCCATTTCAGTGATGCCATCCAACCATCCCATCCTCTGTCATCCCCTTCTCCTCCTGCCCTCAATCTTTCCCAACATTAGGGTCTTTTCTGATCAGTTGGCTATTTGCATCAGGTGACCAAAATCCTGGAGCTTCAGCTACAGCATCAGTCCTTCCAATGAATATTCAGAGTTGATTTCCTATAGGACTGACTGGTTTGATCTCTTTGCTGTCCAAGGAACTGTCAAGACCCAATACCACAATTTGAAAGCATCAATTCTTTCTGCTCAGCCTTCTTTATGATCCAACTCTCTTTCCCAGTTGTCATGTATGGATGTGAGAGTTGAATGTAGATAATTTGAAGCAAATGGAAAACTTTGCCATCTTAGATTCTTAAACCAGGCACAATTAACAAATTAGGCAGTCAAACTTACTTTGGAAGAATCTTCACCATATTATTATTTAAGATTATATATGGCTAGAAAGTAACCACCAGGGACAGAAAATCTGAAACTAAGCAGAGAACCTATTAGCATGTTGAAATGATACTTGAACATACATAAAGAGTGTCCAAGTATCCCATATCTGCTAAGGATGAAAGCTTCACAGACTTGAGTGGTTTCTAATAATACAGGCATATCTCAGGATTACTGCAGGTTCAGTTCCAAACCACTGCAATGAAATATCACACTAAAGTGAGTCACACAACGTTTTTTTTAGTGTATATAAAAGTAAATTTGCACAATCTGTAACTTATTAAGTTTGCACACTTCAGTAAAAATATTTAAAATGCTAATCATTACCAGAACTTTCAGAGAGTCATAATCTCTTTGCTTCTAGAGGGTCTTTGCTGTTAGAGTGTTGATGGCTGCTGACTGATCAGTGTGGTGGTTGTTGAAGGTGTGGGCGGCTGTGATAGAATCTTAAAATAAGACAGTGAAGATGTTTGCTGCATCAGTTGACTCTTCCACAAATGATTTGTCTATAGCATGCAATGTTCTTTGATAGAATTTTACCCACAATGAATATTCTTTCAAAAATAGAAGTCAATTTACTCATAACCTGCCAATGCTTTATCAACTAAATTGATGTAATATTCTAAATTGTTTGTTGTTTATCTCAGCAATTTTCACAGCATCTTCACCAGGAATAGATTACATCTCAAAAAAAGAAAAATATTTGCTCATCCATAAGAAGCATCTTCACATATGTTAAAGCTTTATCCTTAGATTGCAGCACTTCAGTCATGTCTTCAGTCTCCATTTCTAATTCTAGTTCTGTTGCTCTTTCCACCACAAATGCAATAGTATCCTCCACTGACATTTTGAATCCCACAAGGTCATCCATAAGGGTTGGAATTAATTTCTTCCAAACTTCTGTTAACAATGATATTTTGATGGCTTCCTAAGAATCATGAATTAATGACATCTAGAATGGTGACTGTTTCCAGAAAGTTTTCAGTTTGTTTTGCCCAGCTCCATCAGAGGAATCACTATCTATAGCAGTGATAGTCTCACAAAATATATCTTTGAAATAATCAGTTCAGTTCAGTCGCTCAGTAGTGTCTGACTCTTTGTGACCCAATAGACAGCAGCACACCAGGCCTCCCTATCCATCACCAACTCCTGGAGTTTACTCAAACTCATGTCCATTGAGTCGGTGATGCCATCCAACCCTCTCAACCTCTGTAGTCCCTTTCTCCTTCTGCTTTCAATATATCCCAGCATCAGGGTCTTTTCCAATGAGTCAGTTCTTCACATCATGTGGCCAAAGTATTGGAGTTTCAGCTTCAGCATCAGCCCTTCCAATGAATATTCAGAACCTATTTCCTGTAGGATGGACTGGTTGGATCTCCTTGCAGTCCAAGGGACTTTCAAGAGTCTTTTCCAACATCACAGTTCAAAAGCATCAATTTTTCAGTGCTCAGCTTTCTTTATAGTCTAACTCTCACATCCATACATGACTACTGGAAAAACGGTAGCTTTGACTAGACAGAATTTTGTTAGCAAAATAAGGTCTCTGCTTTTTAATATGCTGTCTAGGTTGGTCATAACTTTTCTTCCAAGGAGCAAACATCTTTTAATTTCATGGCTGCAGTCGCCATCTGCAGTGACTTTGCTCCCCGCCCCCCCACAAAATAAAGTCTGTCACTCTTTCCACTGTTTCCCCATCAGTTTGCCATGAAGTGATGCCATGATCTTAGTTTTCTGGATGTTGAGTTGTTTTTTTTTTTTTTTCATTATTTAGAGAATACTTTATTAGTTTCTGTAATCAAACCCATGTAGATAAGACCTTACATATTTAATACAGTGTGTTACCCCTGTACAAATGGAAAAAATTATGTTTAACGTTTCTAGACCAATATGGCTGTTAATTTCTGTACAATGCCAACCCAACACGGTACAACTGGGATACTTTTTCCAAAGTTGACAGCACAGCTAAAGTTTCCAAAAATTCAAATTATATATATATATATATGTATATGTATATAGATTTATTTATTTATATAAAAAGACCAATAGCAGTATGTTATGCATCAATAGCAGCAACAGCTTTTCCAAGTTCTGCAGTCATCTGAACAAAATTATAGAGACATCCAGCACACTCCATTAAAAAAAAAAAAAGTAAAAAAAACAAAACCTCAGAAAACAGCAAAGTTCTGTTACTGTTGTGGTACCTGGCACCATTTTTTTTTTTAAATTACGTTTCTCAATCATCATCTGGAAAGAAAACATTCTAGAATAACATCATTAAAAACAGATCTGATAAAGCACGGTCACTACTACATATCATAAGGCAGGTACAAGATATTTTACATTCACAGAGGTATGATACAGTACTGTCCTACATCTATAATACTAGAGGATATAATTAAAAAGGCATTATTTGAGACTTGATTCTACTTTTCCAGCAGAGGGCCCAAAGGATGGTTATGACACAGCTCTGGCACAGAAATGCACCTTCTTAGATAGGATTTCCTTTCTTTATTGGCATTTCCTCTTTCACTTTCGTCAAGAGGCTCTTTAGTTTTTCTTTGCTTTCTGCCATAAGGGTGGTGTCATCTGCATATCAGAGATTATTGATATTTTTCCTGGCAATCTTGATTCCAGCTTGTGCTTCATCCAGCCCAGCATTTCTCATGATGTACTCTGCATATAAGTTAAATAAGCAGGATGTACTCCTTTCCCAATTTGGAACCAGTTTGTTGCTCCATGTCCAATTCTAACTCTTGATCCTTGACCTGCATACAGATTTCTCAGGAGGCAGGTCAGGTGGTCTGGTATTCCCATCTCTTGAAGAATTTTCCACAGTGTGTTGTGATCCACATGGTCAAAAGTTTTGGTAGTCAATAAAGCAGGAGTAGATGTTTTTCTGGAACTCTCTTGCTTTTTCTATGATCCAACGAATGTTGGCAATTTGATCTCTGGTTCCTCTGCCATTTCTAAATTCAGCTTGAACATCTATGAGCAATTGTATTTAGAAAATAAGCTTTTATTTTCTTTTCTTTTTTCTCTCTGAACAGTAGGTCTCAACAGGAGGCTTAAAATATTTAATAAGCATATTGTGGACAGACAGTCCAAATGCCTTGTTGTCCCATTTATGGAATACAGGTGAAGAGACTTAATGTAATTCTTAAGAGCCCTAAGATTTCAGTAAAGTGAATGAGAATTGGCTTCAAATTAATGTCACCAGCTGCCTTAGCCCCTAACAAGAGTCTGGCAGTCCTTCGAAGTATGGAAGCCAGGCATTGGCTTCTCCTCTCTAGCTATGAAGTCATAGATGGCATCTTCTTCCAATATGAGACACTTCTGGCTGCATTTAAAATCTGTGGTTTGTTGTAGCCACCTTCATGTATTAGCTACATCTTCTGATTCACTTGCTGTGGCTCTTGTGTTGGCACTTGCTGCTTCACCTTGCTCTTCCATGCTATGAGAAGGCTCCTTTCCTACATCTCATGAAAAAAGCTCTGCCAGTTTCAAACTTTTCTTCTCTGAGCCTTCATGAAATTAAAGAGAGTTAGAGACTTGTCTGTATTAAGCTTTGGCTTAAGGAAAAGTTGTGCCTGATTTGATCTTCTATCTAGACCATTAAAACTTTTTCCTTATCAGCAATAGTGCCCTCTTGCTTTTTTATCATTTGTATGTTCACAGCAGTAGCACTTTTAATTTCTTTTAAGAACTTTTTTTTAGACATTACTTTGCCAACAAAGGTCTGTCTAGTCAAGGCTATGGTTTTTCCAGTAGTCATGTATGGATGTGAGAGTTGGACTAAAAAGAAAGCTGAGCACCGAAGAATTGATGCTTTTGAACTGTGGTGTTGGAGAAGACTCTTGAGAGTCCCATGGACTGCAAGGAGATCCAACCAGTCCATTCTGAAGGAGATCAGTCTTGAGTATTCATTGGAAGTATTGATGCTGAAGCTGAAACTCCAATACTTTGGCCACCTGATGTGAAGAGCTGACTCATTTGAAAAGAAACTGATACTGGGAAAGATTAAAGGCAGAAGGAGAAGGGGATGACAGAGGATGAGAGGGTTGGATGGCATCACCGACTCAATGGGCATGAGTTTGGGTAAAATCTGGGAGTTGTGATGGACAGGTAGGCCTGGTGTGCTGTAGTCCATGGGGTCACAAAGAGTTGGACACAACTGAGCAAATGAACTGAACTGAACTGAAAAACTTAACATTTGTGTTCAAAAATTGGTTAATGGTTTAGTGCAAGAGGCTTAGCTTTTGGCCTATCTTTGCTTTCATAATGCCTTCTTCACTAAATTTAACCACTTCTGTCTTCTGATTGAAAGTGAAAGACATGTGACTCTTCCTTTCAGTGAACACTTAGAGGTCATGTCAAATTATTAATTGGTCTAATTTTAATTCTGTAATGTCTCAGGAAATAGTGAGCCATGAAGAGAAGGGAAAATATGGGGAAATATCTGGTTGGTGGAGCAGTTAGAACATAGATAATATTTATTAAGTTTGCTTACATGGGTGTGGTATATGGTGCCCCCAAACAATTGCAGTTGTGATAACAAGATCACCAATCATAGGTTACCACATGTAACACGTGTAACAAGAGTGAAAGCATTTGAAGTATTGGGAGAAATGTTAAAATATGACATGGAAGCGTGAAGTGAGCAAATGTTGTTGGAAAAATGGTGCTGAGAAATGTGCTCACTGAGGATTGCCACAAACTTCAATCAGTAAAAAATGTAACATCTGTGAAGTGCAATAAAGCTAAGCAAAATATAGCAAGCTATGCCTGTATTATTACTATTATTATTAAGCATTGAAAAATGTCATTACATGCTTACGTTTTCACTGCTGTTTGTTGAATAGTAAAGAAATGGGTTCAGTCTGCCCATTATCATTCCATCGATGAATATTCATCCACAGAGATTGTCATATGTTTTGATGGCATTATTCGCTAATTGTACTTTTAGGAGCCTCAACTTTCTTTTAACACTAGTAATGAATCCACCATAGAAGCAGGTTAGAGTCTGTTTTTAACACAAGCCATGTTCATGAACATTCAAACTTGTTGTTATGTTCTAACATTTAATGCCTCCTTTTAATCTCAAGATCATCTAAAATCAGCAAATATGTACTAAGTATTTATGACGTTCTTACTGGCAGTCAGGTAATTTCATAGTGTTTAGTGTTTAATTGCTCAGTCGTGTTTGACTCTTTGTGATTCCATAGACTGTAGCCCACCAGGCTCCTCTGTTCATGGGATTCTCCAGGCAAGACTACTGGAGGGGTAACTATTCCCTTTTTCAGGGGATCTTCCTGACCCAGGAATCAAACCTGAGTCTCCCGCATTGCAGGTAGATTCTTTACCATCTGAGCCACCAGGAATTTTCAAACTTTCATGTGTTTCTTTTTGTTTTTGCTCTTTACATTCTTTTCACTCTTTTGTTTATTTCTCTCTTTCTTTTCCTTTTGCCTGGAGAATTCTATGGACAGAGGAGCCTGGTGGGCTACAGTCCATGGGGTCACAAAGAGTTAGACATGACTAAGGGATTAACACTAACTTATTTTCCTCTCCCAATCACACAAGTGTTTGTGATTATGTCTTATTTCACAAGCACTATAAACACAAGTAAGACTTATGTGATAGCCCATAATTTAGATATCTATGTCTACCTATAAATCTATATTTATCTATATATTTAGCCTGGGAGTATTAATTAAATAAACATAAGGACTAGAAAAAATGGTTGGAAAAAATACTAATATATATTGCAACCAAATTTGTCATTTTACAAGTGAAAAAATAAAGATGTAAAGAGGTGAATCTACCTATCCAAGATCCCATTGTAAGAAAGAACAGTAAAAACACTCAGGTCTTCTGTGCTGTTCAGGAATGTTCAGTGTATTTTAGGGTTTTTCCAACTATAATCCAAAATCATACACCAAAAATGCATGTGCGTGTGTGTGTGTGTGGTTGTATGCCATTTCAAGGTCAGTTACTTAATTTGCATTTTGCCCATGGGCAAAATGGCAATGATAGTAACACAATGTGTGTTACATCATAGATATAACAAGCATGTGACCTTGAGACCTTTTTGTTTTGTGTACCTTCAGTAAGTAACACAAAACAACTATGGCTAAACAGTCCCCTTCCTTCCCCAAGCTGTTTTTTTTTTTTTTTTTTTTCTTTCTTTCCTTACAGGAAGTTTTGTATTTTCCTCTCTAGCAGAGGCATGTGGCTTGAGATTGACAACTAGCCACTTTGCAGATGTCAGTTCCCAAGAATCAACAGCCCTGCCACATTGCTTCCAATTATGTTTGACAGTGTCCTTGTAAAAATCTGTTGACAACCTATTTCAGCTTGTCACATGTGAATTGCACTTGCTTTGCCTCCCCCTCCCTCCTTAGCAACAGATATTGGCTGAAACAATCTAGAAGGCCATGATGGTGAATTAGAGATGTATCATGAGTGATACAAAATCCCTCTTGAATGAGTCAAAATTATTATGGAGATATTGCTGATTAAATTCATTGGTAGCCAATGATAGGGAGTGTCATTGTGTGTGATGGTTCTGAATGCCACATTTACAGGAAGTCTGCACTTATACCTTCATTTATACAGCAGAGTCAGGAGTCATATCTCTGGATGCTGAAGGAACCGCCAAGGTGATACCTGAGCAGCTGTCATTGCATATTGAGAAATCCTGAAGGAAGGGAGAAGTGCCAGGAGCTATAAAGGTGAGAAACTGTCCCAAATTTTTAAAGAGAAGAACAGAATTCATATCAGAAATTACAGATTTGGGGCACTGTCTAGAGTAGGTGATTAAATAAATGTATTTGAATATGCAGTGCCTCTAATTAAGTACTTGATAAATATCCAGTAACTGAATTCAGTGGAATTAATGAATCAATGAAGGACTGAATGGACCATTTAAGAGCAAGTCTTGCCAAACTTCAGTGCCTTGTTTGGATAGAGTAAGTAAATATTTTACCATGAAGCTAACATGGTGAAATAAAAACAGGGTACTATTTTTATTTTGTTTGAAGGTGATTTGCAAACCCTTTCATCATAAGTAGGCAAGAGTTTTCTAGGGAAAGAATTGTTACCATTCTTAGCTTTGTTCCCTTGAGAATTTTATATGATTTGAATATAAATATAAAAGATCTATTTAGCAAATACAGAATACATTTAAAATCTGTATTTATCAGAATGTAAACTCTGTGAAGGCAGGGAGTTCTACTCTCTGATTCAGTTTTATTGTCAACATATGTTTCTCTGAAACACATGCTCAATATAATTTTGTTGAATAATACACAAAGCCAGGGAAAAAGGAATAAGAAAAAATGAGTTTCACCAGTTTCTCAGGAACTCCAGTCCTCCTTTGGGGTCTCTCACATGGTTTTAGAGTTCCGGTGAGTTGGCTCAAGTTAATCCCACATTGACTCTTGGCTGTTCTATTGTCCCCATAATGTTCCTTTCCCCTGTTCTTCCAGCTGTGACTTTGTTTGAGGAAATACTTATCAGAGGCACCACTGCATTGGTACTCACTTGCCGTCTCTATTTATGATTCCTAGGCTGAAACTGTCAGTTCCAGTTCAGTTCAGTCACTCAGTCGTGCCCGACTCTGCGACCCAATGGACTGCAGCACTCCAGGCCTCCCTGTCCATCACTAACTCCTGGAGCTTACTGAAACTCGTGTCCATTGAGTCGGTGATGCCATCCAACCATCTCATCCTCTGTCGTCCCCTTCTCCTCCCGCCTTCAATCTTTCCCAGCATCAGGATCATTTCTAATGAGTCAGTTCTTTGCGTCAGGTGGCCAAAGTATTGGAGTTTCAGCTTCAATATCGGTCCTTCCAATGAATATTCAGGGTTCATTTCCTTTAGGATTGACTGGTTGGACCTCCTTGCAGTTCAAGAGACTCAAGAGTCTTCTCCAACACTGCAGTTTAAAAGCATCAATTCTTTGGTGCTCAGCTTTCTTTATAGTTCAAGTCTCACATCCATACATGACTACTGGAATCACTATAGCTTTGACTAGACAGACCTTTGTTGGCAAAATAAGGTCTCTGCTTTTTAAGATGCTGTCTAAATCTATCATAGCTTTTCTTCCAAGGAGCAATCATCTTTTAATTTCATGGTTGCAGTCACCATCTGCAATGATTTTGGAGACCAGAAAAATAAAGTCAGCAACTGTTTCCTCTGTTTCCCCATCTATTTGCTATAAAGTGATGGGACTGGATGCCATGATCTTAGTTTTCTGAATGTTGAGTTTTACGCCAACTTTTTCACTCCCCTTTTTCACTTTCATCAAGAGGCACTTTTGTTCTTCTTTGCTTTCTGCTGTAAGGGTGATGTCATCTGTCAGTTGCAGAGGCAAAAAGAAAAAAAATAAAAAGGAAAGAAAGATGCAGCTGCCAAGATCCATGAAAAAACTGTCGCTGTGGGGTTTTAAAATGCTCAAGACTGAGAGTACTAATATTTGTCCTGAGAGCTAATTTCCCAATATGGAAGTTACCTCTTGGCAGTGGAATAAAAGTTTAGGGGGATAAGTTTATTATAAATGTGATATTACATGTCATACATCACTAATCCTGTGGCAAAAATTTCCACCTTCATTGTGGCTTTGTTGTTATATGTACTTGTATCTTCACTGTTAATATTTCCTTTTTCATTGCTCTGCAGATAATTAACTGAGTATGCCCAAGACTGCTGTCCCCAGAAACGCTTCCTTCTACAGTTGGCTCTTAGCTGGCTCTGGGGACTTAGGTTTCTTTCCTTTCCCATAACTAATATATGTATCTCACCATGCCTAAACTCTTTGTAAAAGCATTATGATTTATTTTCCATATCTACCTTTCCCTGAGTCAGAGGGTGATTACATAACCAGCCCCTAAAATCAAAACCCTGGTGATGAACCTGTAATGAGCTTCCCCAGTAGACAATATTTTGCATATATGATCATAACTCATTGCTTGAGAAATCGTGTGTGTGATACAACTCCACTATGAGAAGGTTCTTAGAAGCTTGAAGCTGACTTCCTCTGGACATTTTCCCATGTGCTTTTCCCATCTGCTAACTTTGTCTCCTAACTTTGCTAGCTTTTTGTCCTTTTTTCAATAATCAATTATAGACATGAGTATAATTATACTGATTTCCTGTGACTTCCCTAGCAGATCACTGCATCTGGAGATGTTCTTGGGAAATCCTGACATAATCATTGACCACATAAACCATTAGATTCTGGCTGACCCTCCAGGTCCCTAGAGATGATCATAATTCAGATTTAGTACCACTGTATTTGATATGTATTTATGTATTGCCTGTTTGAATTAAAAATCAAGTTAAAAAAAAACAATTTCTGATCAAAATCCCATAAGATAATATGAATAAAATCAATACCAAGAAAATAGTAGCTAACATTTAATGACCTTATTGATTTAATTTATTGAGATCATTTATACATTTATTCTTCATTTTAGTGAGGCACTATGATTAGTACTGGGCTTCCCAGAAGATACTAGTGGTAAAGAACCTACCTGCCAATGCAGGAGACATGAATGGCTTAGGTTTAATCCCTGGGTTGAGAAGATCCCCTGGAGGAAGACATGGCAACCCATTCTAATTTTCTTGCCTGGAGAATCCCACAGACAGAGGAGCCTGGCCAGCTACAGTCCAATAGAGTTGCAAAGAGTCAGACATGGCTGAAGGGACCCAGCATGCACACAGCATGCACATACATGAATTTTCTCATTTAATCTTTACAATAATTCCATGTAACTTTAAAATCATGAATTTATAGATGGAGAAACTAAGGCAAAAGGAGGTCAAGTACGTTTTCAAAGTTTCACAGCTGAAAAGTAGTGGGGTTGGAATTTTAAGCAAGAGTTTTGAAACATTAGAGTTTTGACACTCAACACCATGTTTTCACCTTTCCTCTGTCTTTAAATTTACCCTACTATCAGATCTCTTACTTGCACAAATCAAAAATTATGCTTCTTGCAGATCTCTGTTTTAGGGTAACTTTTTTCACAAAAAACTGCCACCTCTGCTAACCATATAAAGAGCATATGATGTGTGTGATCACTAGTAGTCCTCCAACAATCCGAGGCATATCTGAATCATAGGGATGAATGAGACTAGGTTGTATCAGGGACAAAACTAAGTCTCTAAAATCCATTTAAAACTTTGCAGTATAGCTAATTAATTTCTCAATCTGCTACTGCTTGAGAGCAGGGATTAAACCTTAAAAAAGTTGGAATTCTTAACAGCATGCACAGTTTGTGGCCCATACTAGATATGTGATTTTCTTTTTTTTTTTTTTCCAATGTGGTTAATCAACATGACTATTGAGCTAAAGAAGTTGCTTGGTGATTTGGTGAAATGGAAGGCACACTTTGGAACAGAACTTTGAGCTAACAAGTGTATTACATTCTACTCATAGCCAAAAGATGCTATAAATTTATAGAATAAACCTAACTTAAAACCACAGTAAGAAAAAACTTTCATTTTCAACAGTAAGAAAAGTAGTTGAGTGCATCTATACTACTCATTCATGAAGGAGAATGAGTCACCCCTTTTCTGTGCTATGTTCATTGAAAAATGCAAGGTTCAGTCCTGGAAGTATGAAATAGTTACAATTTCATTAAAATGCATAGGTGTGTGTGTGCATCTAAAAATGTATATATGCACACTTAGGCATGTGTTTCTAATGGGTATATATATTGCATAATATTTTTGTATATCATATATTTTCTTAAGAAAAGAAAGATGCATATCAGTTTTTCAAGGTGGATATCAGGATTAACTTTGGGATGGTGGGATAGATAGATTTTAGGAAAACATTAGTTTGTACCACAAATATAAATATTATGTTTCTAACCATTGTTGAAACCCGGAGCTGTGGCTGTGCAGGCGCAGGAGGGCTTAGAGGAGCTATCCCACATTGAAGGTCAGGAAGGGCGACGGTGAGGAGATACCTCTCGTCCAAAGTAAGGAGCAATGGCTGCGCTTTGCTGGAGCAGCCATGAAGAGATACCCCACGCCCAAGGTAAGAGAAATCCAAGTAAGACGGTAGGTGTTGCAAGAGGGCATCAGAGGGCCAACACACTGAAACCATACTCACAGAAAACTAGTCAATCTAATCACACTAGGACCACAGCCTTGTCTAACTCAATGAAACTAAGCCATGCCCGTGGGGCCACCCAAGACGGGCGGGTCATGGTGGAGAGATTTGACAGAATGTGGTCCACTGGAGAAGGGAATGGCAAACCACTTCAGTATTCTTGCCTTGAGAACCCCATGAACAGTATGAAAAGGCAAAATGATAGGATACTGAAAGAGAAACTCCCCAGGTCAGTAGGTGCCCAATGTGCTACTGGAGATCTGTGGAGAAATAACTCCAGAAAGAATGAAGGGATGGAGCCAAAGCAAAAACAATACCCAGCTGTGGATGTGACTGGTGACAGAAGCAAGGTCTGATGCTATAAAGAGCAATATTGCATAGGAACCTGGAATGTCAGGTCCATGAATCAAGGTAAATTGGAAGTGGTCAAACAAGAGATGGCCAGAGTGAATGTCGACATTCTAGGAATCAGCCAACTGAAATGGACTGGATTGGTGAATTTAACTCAGATGACCATTATATCTACTACTGCGGACAGGAATCCCTCAGAAGAAATGGAGTAGCCATCATGGTCAACAAAAGATTGCAGTACTTGGATGGAATCTCAAAAACGACAGAATGATCTCTGTTCGTTTCCAAGGCAGACCATTCAATATCACAGTAATCCAAGTCTATGCCCCAACCAGTAATGCTGAAGAAGCTGAAGTTGAATGGTTCTATGAAGACCTACAAGACCTTTTAGAACTAACACCCAAAAAAGATGTCCTTTTCATTATAGGGGACTGGAATGCAAAAGTAGGAAGTCAAGAAACACCTGGAGTAACAGGCAAATTTGGCCTTGGAATATGGAATGAAGTAAGGCAAAGACTAATAGAGTTTTGCCAAAAAAATGCACTGGTCATAACAAACACCCTCTTCCAACAACACGAGAGAAGACTCTATACATGGACATCACCAGATGGTCAACACCGAAATCAGATTAATTATATTCTTTGCAGCCAAAGATGGAGAAGCTCTATACAGTCAGCAAAAACGAGACCAGGAGCTGACTGTGGCTCAGACCATGAACTCCTTATTGCCAAATTCAGACTTAAATTGAAGAAAGTAGGGAAAACCACTAGACCATTCAGGTATGACCTAAATCAAATCCCTTATGATTATACAGTGGAATTGAGAAATAGATTTAAGGGCCTAGATCTGATAGATAGAGTGCCTGATGAACTATGGAATGAGATTTGTGACATTGTACAGGAGACAGGGATCAAGACCATCCCCATGGAAAAGAAATGCAAAAAAGCAAAATGGCTGTCTGGGGAGGCCTTACAAATAGCTGTGAAAAGAAGAGAAGCGAAAAGCAAAGGAGAAAAAGAAAGATATAAGCATCTGAATGCAGAGTTCCAAAGAATAGCAAGAAGAGATAAGAAAGCCTTCTTCAGCGATCAATGCAAAGAAATAGAGGAAAACAACAGAATGGGAAAGACTAGGGATCTCTTCAAGAAAATCAGAGATACCAAAGGAACATTCATGCAAAGATGAGCTTGATAAAGGACAGAAATGGTATGGACCTAACAAAAGCAGAAGATATCAAGAAGAACAGGAAAAGAATACAGAGAAGAACTGTACAAAAAGGATCTTCATGACCCAGATAATCACGATGGTGTGATCACTGACCTAGAGCCAGACATCCTGGAATGTGAAGTCAAGTGGGCCTTGGAAAGCATCACTGCAAACAAAGCTAGTGGAGGTGATAGAATTCCAGTTGAGCTATTCCAAATCCTGAAAGATGATGCTGTGAAAGTGCTGCACTCAATATGCCAGCAAATTTGGAAAACTCAGCAGTGGCCACAGGACTGGAAAAGCTCAGTTTTCATTCCAATCCCAAAGAAAGGCAATGCCAAAGAATGCTCAAACTACCACACAATTGCACTCATCTCACACGCTAGTAAAATAATGCTCAAAATTCTCCAAATCAGGCTTCAGCAATATGCGAACTCCCTGATGTTCAAGCTGGTTTTAGAAAAGGCAGAGGAACAAGAGATCAAATTGCCAACATCCGTTGGATCATCGAAAAAAGCAAGAGAGTTCCAGAAAAACATCTATTTCTGCTTTATTGACTATGCCAAAGCCTTTGACTGTGTGGATCACAATAAACTGTGGAAAATTCTGAAAGAGATGGGAATACCAGACCACCTGATCTGTCTCTTGAGAAATTTGTATGCAGATCAGGAAGCAACAGTTAGAACTGGACATGGAACAACAGACTGGTTCCAAATAGGAAAAGGAGTTCATCAAGGCTGTATATTGTCACCCTGTTTATTTAACTTATATATAGAGTACATCATGAGAAATGCTGGACTGGAAGAAACACAAGCTGGAATCAAGATTGCCAGGAGAAATATCAATAATCTCAGATATGCAGATGACACCACCATTATGGCAGAAAGTGAAGAGGAACTCAAAAGCTTCTTGATGAAAGTGAAAGAGGAGAGTGAAAAAGTTGGCTTAAAGTGCAACATTCAGAAAACGAAGATCATGGCATCCGGTCCCACCACTTCATGGGAAATAGATGGGGAAACAGTGGAAACAGTGTCAGACTTTATTTTTCTGGGCTCCAAAATCACTACAGATGGTGACTGCAGCCATGAAATTAAAAGACACTTACTCCTTGGAAGGAAAGTTATGACCAACCTAGATACAATATTCAAAATCAGAGACATTCCTTTGCCAACAAAGGTTCGTCTAGTCAAGGCTATGGTTTTTCCTGTGGTCATGTATGGATGTGAGAGTTGGACTGTGAAGAGGGCTGAGCGCTGAAGAATTAATGCTTTTGAACTGTGGAGTTGGAGAAGACTCTTGAGAGTCCCTTGGACGGCAAAGAGACCCAACCAGTCCATTCTGAAGGAGATCAGCCCTGGGATTTCTTTCGAAGGAATGATGCTAAAGCTGAAACTCCAGTACTTTGGCCACCTCATGCGCAGAGTTGACTCATTGGAAAAGACTCTAATGCTGGGAGGGATTGGGGGCAGGAGGAGAAGGGGATGACAGAGGATGAGATGGCTGGATGGCATCACTGACTAGATGGACGTGAGTCTGAGTGAACTCTGGGAGTTGGTGATGGACAGGGAGGCCTGGTATGCTGCATTTCATGGGGTCGCAAAGAGCGGGACACGACTGAGCGACTGATCTGATCTGATCTGATCTGAACCATTGTTGGATTGTGAATTTTAAGCGTTTTTTTTTTTTTTTTACCAACATCTCTATAACTCATAAATATATATTTTCCTTATACATAAATATATTCTTATGATGTTATTTCAAGAAATTTAGATTGACAAAGATTGTGCTTGTTTACTAAGACTCTGCATGTATGTGTGTATATGATATGCACATGTGTATATTTATTTGGAAGGTATATCAAACTGTTTGGAACTTATGTAAGGCCTTAATTTTCTAATTTTCTTATTTATGTGTTTTTAAACTTGTTTTCAATGAATTGGATTACTTTTATAAAAATAAACAAACAAGCCTAAAAGGCTGGCACAAGAAAATCAATAATTCTGCTATAATGACTACCAAGAAGTAAATGCTGTCCTTTTATTTATGGAAACAAAGGTCTTCTCTAGGTCTTAAGGGATGAGATAAAATTCAAACTTCTAAGCCTGGCATTCAGAGGCCCACCAATCTGGCCTCAGTATAGCATTTTGATCTTAGATCCCGTGTCTCTCATAAATTCCATTCTATAAAACTGTTTTGTTCATTTTCTTAGAGAGCACTTTGCAAAGTCCTGCTCCCACAAATATCCTCCTATCAAATTTTACTACCTGGACTGACTTTTATTCTTCTCTATACCTTTTTTTAGCCCTATGTTCTATCATTATTTGAATTCTCACTTCTCCTTAAAAATCATGACTTCTCTGAAATCCACTTGAAACTCAGCTTGTCAAATCTAAAGAAAATTTATTGAACTCACGATGTTTACTAGCCTTAGAAATAGAAATTGGGATGTCTTCAGTTAGAAGAGCAAAAGTTTTCCAAAATGTATATACACTAGAAATGCCCTGTATCAATGTCCCAAACACTTGCAGACACAAAAATATGACTATAATATCAACACTGTAACAGATACTTAAGAATATTAAAAAAAAAAAAAAGTAGAACTGACTCACTGGAAAAGACCCTGATGCTGGGAAAAATTGACAGCAGGAGGAGAAGGGGATGACAGAGGACGAGATGTTTGGATGGCATCACCGACTCGATGGACATGAGTTTGAGCAAGCTCCGGGAGTTCGTGATGGACAAGGAAGTCTGGCCTGCTACAGTCCGGGGGGTCACAAAGAGTCAGACATGACTGAGCAACTGAAGTGAATACTATTTCACTTTAGGCAACTATTTGTTTCTATTGCCATTAAAACAAAAACAAAAACAAAAAACTGTTAAAGGTTATTAAAATATTGTCATTTACAGCTCTTCCAAATAGCCCATGGACATTCTCCAGAAGGAATCACATTTTCTAAGCCTCTAGTCAGCAAGTAAGCAACGTATGCGAAAATTCAAGAATCAAAGCTTTGAAGTAGGACGACACTCAGAGTTTGAAACTTACCATCTCTGCTTACTATTGTATAATGCTGAGCAAAATAAACCTTTGTTGTTTATTTATAAAGTAAGGGTGATAAAATTACTGACTGCATGGAAAGTGAAAGTGTAACTTGCTCCATCATGTTCAACTCTTTGTGATCTCATGGACTGTAGCCCACCGGGCTCCTCTGTCCATGGAATCCATCAGGCAAGAATATTGGAGTGGGTTGCCAATTCCTCTTCCAGGGGATCTTCCCAACCCAGGGGTCGAATTCAGATCTCCTGAAATGCAGGCAGATTCTTTACCATCTGAGCTAGGAGGGAAGCTCAGACTGCATGGGGTTATGTAAATTTATATGTAATACACATGTAATTGATGTCAATGATGAATCCACACCCATTGTTATTTCTTGGAATGATGATCTAACTTCCAACTACAAGTACCTGTTGTTCCTTGCCTGATGTTCTAAATGACCACCAAGCATTTTCTCCCTGAAAATGGGCAGAGTGTGCATTGCCCTCCTTAACTCTAGGACTCAACTGTGACTGCTGGGAGCTGGTATTTAAGTACCGTTTCCATGGTAGAATATCTCTCATGTTTATGTTTAGTATCCCTTCCAGGTTCCCCCAGGAACCACAGTGGTGATTTGCTGACAGCAAACCTTATAAGTTCTTTTTCCCTGTCCCATTCTCCATTCCCATATGTACACTCTCTAGAATCAACTCTCAATTAAATCGCTTGCATTCAAAAGCTTGTCTCAGGGTCTGCAGCTGGGTATCCCATGCTAAAACAGCAGAGTGTGTGCATTATAGTCTGAATGTTTGTCTCCCTGAGGTTTTGATGTTGAAATCCAAACCCCCAATGTGATGGTTTTAGAAGGTTGGGCCTTTGGTATGTGGTTACATCAAAAGGGTGGAGTGCTCATAAATGGTATTAATGCTCTTCTAAAAGAGACTTCAGAGAGCTCTTATTCCTTTCCACAATATGAAGACATCCATAAAATGATGGTTGTCTATAAATCAGGAAACTCATGCTTTTTAGACACATAATCTGCTATACTTTGATCTTAGACTTCTAGCCTCTAGAATTGCGATAAATAAATTTCTGTTGTTTAAGTCACTAATTTATGTTCCTTTGTTATGGTAACTTATGTGTGTGTGCTCAGTCTTGTCCAACTCCTTGCGACCCCATGGACTGTAGTGGGCCAGGCTCCTTTCTCCATGGGATTCTCCAGGCAAGAATACTGGAGTGGGCTGCCATTATGTTCTTCAGAGGATCTTCCTGACTCGGAGTTGACTAAAAGCGTATAACACAAAATAAGAATATAGTGAATGTTAAGTTGCAGGATTGGTGCTTCTACAATAGTTATATTCATAACTTGCACTATATTTTTCACCATGATTCAGCATCCATTCCTCATAAGAAAGTCTGGAATTTAATAAATGCTGCATCAAATGGGAAAAGGCAAAAGCTTACATTTTTAACTATCTATGACTTTGTCATTAATGAAACTGTCAAAATCGCTTTGAGGTAAAGTAGAAAAGACCTGGAGAATTACATGCAAAAAACAAAATGAAATACCCAGGTCCCATGACACAGACTAAACTAGTCCATCCTCAGAAACTTTCCTTGTCATTCTCAGCTAGAGCCATCTGTTTATCCTACCCTGGAAGCCAAACCAACTCCATTCATCAACTGAGTGACTCCTCCAGAATAACATCTCTTGCATGGCTTTCTCTCTGAAGGCCATGCACTTGATATAAATAATGTAATGACTTACATATGAGTTTTCACAATATTCATAGATACATTAGGGCTTCCTAGGTGTTACAGAGCTAAAGAATCCACCTATCAATGCAAGAGATGCAGGAGACACAAGTCTGATCCCTGGGTCAGGAAGATCCCCTGGAGAAGAAAATGACAACCCACCCCAATATTCTTGCCTGGAGAATTCCATGGACAGAGGAGCCTGGCCAGCTATAATCCATGAAGTCATGAAGATTCAGACATGACTGAGCATGCACTCACATATAGATATAATAAATTTATCAAGTGGGACATGATAGTCTTTAGAGTGAATCATAATTATATATAAACATCATGACTTACAAGGTTCTTTTTACATTCATTACCCCATTACATCCCATTACATTCCTCCCAGCAATGCTAAAAGGAAGTATAATTGTATATCGAGAGTCTCACAAAACAGATGAAAAAATCTATGATTTAGAGAAAAAAAATTTACTAAAGAGCACAGCCAGTTAAGAATTGTTGGATTCGATTCATTGTTCTTTAAAGTACCTTATACTTTTGGAAGACAGCTATAACTGTCCCAGATGGCTAATCAATAGTGGTTGAACAAGAAATATAAAAATGTTTACATTTTTAAACACATACAGAGTCAACTAACTTTAACCTCTATGATCTTGATCACTAAATTCAGATTAGGTACACCTCCGATATTCCTCCATAATATCCCATTATTAGAGTTTCCATCAAGCCATTTTTCTCTTGCTTGTTACCCACTTCCCAAAGAAAGGCAATGCCAAAGAATGCTCAAACTACCGCACAATTGCACTCATCTCACATACTAGTAAAGTAATGCTCAAAATTCTCCAAGCCAGCCTTCAGCAATATGCGAACCATGAACTTCCAGATGTTCAAGCTGGTTTTAGAAAAGGCAGAAGAACCAGAGATCAAATTGCCAACATCTGCTGGATCATTGAAAAAGCAAGAGAGTTCCAGAAAAAACATCTATTTCTGCTTTATTGACTATGCCAAAGTTTGTTGTGTGAATCACAACAAACTGTGGAAAATTCTGAAAGAGATGGGAATACCAGACCACCTGACCTGCCTCTTGAGAAACCTGTATGCAGGTCAGGAAGCAAGAGTTAGAACTGGACATGAAAAAACAGACTGGTTCCAAATAGGAAAAGGAATACATCATGGCTGTATATTGTCACCCTGCTTATTTAACTTATATGCAGAGTACATTATAAGAAATGCTGGGCTGGAAGAAGCACAAGCTGGAATCAAGATTGCCGGGTGAAATATCAATAACTTCAGATATGCAGATGACACCACCCTTATGGCAGAAAGTGAAGAGGAACTAAAAAGCCTCTTGATGAAAGTGAAAGAGGAGAGTGAAAAAGTTGGTTTGAAGCTCAACATTCAGAAAACTAAGATCATGGCATCTGGTCCCATCACTTCATGGGAAATAGATAGGGAAACAGTGGAAATAGTATCAGACTTTATTTTTTTGGGCTTCAAAATCACTGCAGATGGTGATTGCAGCCATGAAATTAAAAGACACTTACTCCTTGGAAGGAAAGTTATGACCAACTTAGACAGCATATTGAAAAGCAGAAACATTACTTTGCCAACAAAGGTCCATCTAGTCAAGGCTATGGTTTTTCCAGTATTCAGGTATGGATGTGAAAGTTTGACTGTGAAGAAAGCTGAGTGCTGAAGAATTGATGCTTTTGATCTGTGGTGTTGGAGAAGACTCTTGAGGGTCCCTCGGACTGCAAGGAGATCCAACCAGTCCATTCTAAAGGAGATCAGTCCTGGGTGTTCTTTGGAAGGAATGATGCTAAAGCTGAAACTCCAGTACTTTGGCCACCTGATGTGAAGAGTTGACTCATTGGAAAAGACTCTGAGGCTAGGAGGGATTGGGGGGAGGAGGAGAAGGGGACGACAGAGGATGAGATGGCTGGATGGCATCACTGACTTGATGCACATGAGTTTGAGTGAACTCCGGGAGTTGGTGAATGATGGGGAGGCCTGGGGTGCTGCGATTCATGGGGTCGTAAAGAGTCGGACACAACTGAGTGGCTGAACTGAACTGACTGACCCACTTCCAGGTGCCACATGAAGTAAGAACAGTAACAATAGTTACTTTGTATACGGTGGCACCTCAGTTGTCTGGAGCAGTGCCTGGTACTGTAGTGAAAGTGAAAAAGTGTTAGTCGCTCAATCTTGTCTGAGTTTTTGTGACCCCATGGACTGTAGCCTACCAGGCTCTTCTGTCCATGAGATTCTCTGGGCAAGAATTCCAGAGTGGATTGCCATTCCCTTCTCCAGGGGATCTTTCCGACCTAGGGATCGGACCCAGGTCTCCTGCTTTGCAGGCAGATTCTTTACCACTGTAGCCACCAGGGAGCCCCTTAGGGGATTTTTAAATATTTGTTGAATGTAGCATTGCTTTATCATTCTGGACATGCGCTGTTTTTCTTATAGAGAAGTACTGATTTACAAATGTGTTTTTCAAAACAATTCTTGACTTCCTGGCATGTATCTGCTGGAATACCTATGGCCATTGTAAACCAAATGAGGCTAAGGATAAAAGGCTTGTTTTCTATGAAGAAAAACTATTCCTGGTACTGAGAGGTCAATGAGACTGTGTGATGCAGAAATAAACTCTGGCCAGAATACCAGTGTGAATTCCCACTTTGCATTTTGGTACCAGGAAACTTTGAAAAGTTAAAAATGTATGTGTCTCATTTTCATCTTCCATAAAATGCAAATGATGTTACTGTTTGCTATAACTGGCATTAGGAAAAAACCTGTATGAAGTGTCTTCATGTTGGGCCATTCTCTGACCTTGGTATTGTACTTTGTTCTGTTTGAATTTTCCTCACAATCTTTATAAAATGGCACATGTGTTTATTAATGTATTTATTGTTTGTCTCCTCCAATCCATAATGGACAGTCTCTGAGAGCAGAGCCTGTTGTGTACACTGCTATATTTCCATTTAGGACAGTGATTTCAACAGAATAGGTGATCAATTACTATACTTTGGAAGAAGGGATGTCACTATTTTATAAGTCAATAGCTCTTTTGACATTGTCACTGTAAATCATCACACGTCTGCAATTTGAAGACAAAATTTTGTTTTGTCCTGTCTGGGTCAGACCTTAAGCCACAAAAATGCAGAGGATTTCAGGTTTCGTAGGGGATGAGAGGGCATCAGATTGACTTATCTTCTGATTAATCTCAAAGTGCTGAACTAATTAACAATATAATTTGATTCAAAACAAGATTTCTTGATTTAAATGTATGATTCTCCTACTCTGCCCAACCAAATTCAATCAGTAACAGTATATTAAAAAAAATAATACAATGTGCATCAACCATTAGCTTTTCATTGTGTTCTGGGGATTTGCATGAATACAACTTGCAGGGTAACTTTCTCTTTCTCACTTTGTTTTCTCCCTTTCTTTTGATCAGTATTTGGTTTGTTTACTTTTATCCTTTGGCATATCCCCTAGCTTTTTCAATGTTATTTTAAATGATAAGTTTTCATCTTCATGGGAAAATCTCTCCAGTTGAACAGAACTATCTTGATAAACACTCACTCAGCAAAAATAAGTTTATTATTATGCCAGACATAAGGGCTTCCCAGGTGGCGTTAGAGGGAAAAGGATCTTTCTGCCAGTGCAGGAGACATAGAGACATGGGTTCAATCCCTGGGTAGGGAAGATCCCCTGGAGTAGGAAATGGCAACCCACTCCAGGATTCCTGCCTGAAGATTCCCATAGACAGGGGAGCCTGGTGGGCTACAGTCCACAGAGTCACAAAGAGTTGCACAGGACTGAAGCGACGTAGAATGAACACATACATGCATAAAATGAATATTCAAAATTATGCATAACCCATGTGAAAACCCAAAGTAAGTGATTTATGATCATGTTTATATGGTTCAAACATACAGAGTAGATAGAAGAAAACTTATTTCTCACTATGACTGTGGTAACCATGTTAAGACACATCTTTGTGATTTGAAAATCAGAATGTTTATTTTTAGAATAGATATCTGAAAAGTTTGTTTTCCTCTAATAAAAGTATTTCCATTCTAAAAGCCCCATTAACTTAAAAACATTCTATATTTTCTCCTTTAACGTTGCCAGATTTTTTTACAACATGAAAAAATCTCATTTCCATGAGAAAAAAGGCAGCTGTGTGCCTAATATAGAACTGAAGCATAACTGCTTTAAAAGTGGGCCTTGACAAATCCATTCAAACTTTTCCCATCTTCATTTGTTAGACAGTCAGTGGAAAGGCAATGATGGGTTATGGAAAATGTAAGGAACTTTAAAAATAAAATTTTCTCTTAAGCTCACTATTTAAAAAAATATCAAAACAGTGAGAAGTTATTTTCACTTGATAATTTTTATTTTTCCTATCTTTTTTTCTGATTTATATTCCTACCAAAGAATCTTAAACAATCTGAGATTTTCATCCTGATTCAGTCTTGAATAGGACCATCTTAAGTGAGAATGCTTGGAACACTGAATTTCAGAGGTTTTAAAATTTATTATAGATGGGAACAGGACATTCCAATTAAAATTAAGACTTTTCAAAAGAATCATCAATATTTCCAGGTGATCCATTTCTTGCTGCCCTTTTTTCTCTTTCATCCGACATGTTTTATGGATACTTTAAAGCAGTAGCTCAAATTAATACAGTTCTGTGCCCATACCTGGCAGTCCTAATCACTCTTTAGCACTAAGTAATTTTATAATGTTAGAAATGACACTCAGACAACTTGAATGAAACTCATTAATTTTACAAATGCAGAAACTGGGGACCATAGATGGAAAATGGATTTTTATATAACACCTTCAATTTTTGTAACTTTAGAGTTCTGATGATGTTGAGGGTGAGGAATGATGCTAATAGGATGGCCACATAAATTCGATCCAGGATAACCAATGAAGAATACCAAAGTGGATTATTCTGTTTGGTGTACTTATTCATCTAGGATCTGCTTAATGGATGATGCATATCAAGACAATTATGCAGAGCACAAATTATTTTCTTGTTCCTATATTGTAGAAGCAACAAGTTTCTTGCTCCTATTCGATCCCTTTTGATGGTCAAAGCTGTTAGTTTACTGTTATGCAGGTATTGATTAAAAAAAATAAATAAAACTAAACTGCAGACTTTATTTTGATTTCACCAGTTTTTTCTTTAACATTAGCTTTTCTATTTCAGCATCTAATCTAGAACCCTAATTGCATTTACTTGTTATGTCTCCCCAGCACCCTCTATCGGGGACAATTTCTCAGTCTTTCCTTATCTTTTTTGACCTTGAGATGCTTTGAAAACTACTGGTCAGTTATTTTAGAGAATACCCCTCAGTATGGATTTGCCCAGACTTTTCTCATGGGTAAATTGAGATTATATATTATTGGGTATGATATTACTGTGATGATGTGTCTTTTCAGAAAAGAGTAGTTTTCAAAACCATTGAATCACGATATGTACAGGCATCATCATTAGCCATGTTAACATCATGATTTCTTGCAGTGTCCATTTAAAGGGTTCAGGTCCATCATTCTTTATAGTTTTCTTAGTAACCTGGTACGCTATCTCTTTTCAGTTACTTGAAGAGGTTATTTGTAACTGTGCTGTGCTTAGTAGCTCATTCGTGTCTGATTCTTTGTGAGCCCTTGGACTGTAGCCCCTCAGGCTCCTTTGTCTATGGGGTTTCTCCAGGCAAGAATACTGGAGTGGGTTCTCATACACACTAGGAAATATAGCTTCCCAGGTGGCGCTAGTGGTTAAGAATCCACCTGCCAATCCAGGAGACTCACGTTTAATCTGTGAGTCAGGAAGATCCTTTGGTGTAGGAAAAGGAAACCCATTCCAGTAGTCTTGCTTGGAAAATTCCATGGACAGAGGAGTCTGGTGGACTACAGTCCACGGAGCTGCAAAGAATCAGACATGACTGAGTGACCACACACACACACATTAGGAAATTAAAGCCCAAGAAGAAGGTATAATTTAATAGTCCTGCAACTAATTATTAGATGATGTATGCCTTAAATTTTTGTCCTCAGAACCTCAGCACACAGATTTCCGAACCAAGTTCACTGTGAACACTTAGAAGCCTCATGACCTCAGGGTGTCTTGAAAAAATTCATGTGAACTCCACTTTACCTTTCATTTCTAGTCACAGGGTCCTAATTAGACATGTCACTTTTCAGTTTCGTATGTAAGATTCACGAAGAACGTTTCCTCCGATATTCACCTGGAAGGGTACACTGGCCTTCCATTCCCTTTCTTCCTCCACTCCTGGAGGAATCTCATCTCTGCGTAGCCATGAGGGAAATGACTACTTCTGACTTCCCCTAATTGGAGTGAGGTATGCCACTGTTCAAAGTTGAGAATTCTTGGTGTGCCTTCGAAATAAATCTGACTCTTGAATAATGATTGGGCTCTGCAAAAACCAGTGCCTCAGAACCCTGCTGAGGTGCTGCCATCAAAACAGAAAAAAAAAAAATCAAATTTTACTCTGAATGGAGTCGTAATAACAGTTGGAAACTTCAGCCTCCCACCTATAATTTATTTACAAAGAATCTGTTTGAAGGGAACTATCTTGGAGAATTCTGTGCCACTTTGATGTTTGCAAAAGCAACCCTGTAAAGATAGAAAGAAGATAGAAAAAATAGATGCATATATCTTCAGATAAATAAGACAAATTAAAGTAAGAAATCCTGTGTCCAGTAAGTCATACTTAAGCTTTCAATATTTATATTTTTCCTATGATGATACCCTTACCCTAGTAATTTTTTTTTTAATCATTTATGGCCAAAAGCTTAGTTTTTCCATAAACATCTTTATACAGTGTTTTTAGTGAAAGTAGTTTTTCATCTGTTTTGTTTGTGATAAGAGCTTGAGGCTCAGGGTGTGATATAGGGTAAGGAAGACACCTATTACAAATTTAGTTTCTTCCCTTGTGGCTCAGCTGGTAAAGAATCCACCTGCAGTGTGGGAGACCTGGGTTTGATCCCTGCATTGGGAAGATCCCCAGGAGAATGGAAAGGCTACTCACTCCAGTATTCTGGCCTGGAGAATTCCATGGACTCTATAATCAATGGGGTTGCAAAGAGTAGGACACAACTGAGTGACTTTCACTTTCCTTTCCGCCTGAATTAAGTAACCCCAAATTCACAGGTCAAGCCTCTAACACCAGTGTAGCCGTATGTAAAGATAGAGCCTTAAGAATATAATTAAGGTGAAACAAAGTCAGAAAAGTGAAGCCCTAATCTGATAAGAAGAGGAAGAGGCCTTAGACCTTTCTCTCTTTCCCTTCTGCTCTCTCTTTCTCTGTGAAAGCACAGAGGAAAAGTCATTTAAGGACATAGAAAGAATGAAACTCTCTGTAAGACAAGGAATGAGCTCTCACCAGAAATCAAATTGCCTGACACCTTGAACGTCTTGCCTCCAGAACTCTAAGAAAATAGATGTCAGTTGTTCAAGTCACCCCATGTGTGCTACTTTGTGATGGCAGCCTGAGCTGACTAATAAAAGTTTCATCATTCATTCAGTTATCATAGTGGGCAACTGAAGCATGATATTGCTGGGAGACTTTGAGAATAAGTGTACCTAAGATTTATTTCCTTCTAAGGGACTAAGAAGGAGAAGGCAATGGCAACCCACTCCAGTACTCTTGCCTGTAAAATCTCATGGACGGAGGAGCCTGGTAGGCTTCAGTCCATGGGGTCGCGAAGAGTCAGACATGACTGAGCGACTTCACTTTTACTTTTCACTTTCATGCACTGGAGAAGGAATTGGCAACCCACTCCAGTGTTCTTGCCTGGAGAATCCCAGGGATGGCAGAGCCTGGTGGGCTGCCATCTATGGGGTCGCACAGAGTCGGACACAACTGAAGTGACTTAGCAGCAAGGGACTAAGAAGCTGGGATACCTAAATATCAACTCATAAAGGGAATTGGCTGATGACTATTCTTTGCTGTTGTATAGTTCCTAAATCATGTCTGACCCTTTGAGACCCAAAGGACTACAGCATACCAGGCTTCCCTGTCCTTCACTATCTCCCTGAGTTTGCTCAAACTCATGTCCTTTGAGTCAGCGATGCTATCCAACAATCTCATTCTCTGTCATCCGCTTCTCCTCCAACCTTCAAACTTTCCCAGCATCAGGGTCTTTACCAGTGAGTCAGCTCTTCATATCATCTTCATATCAGGTGGCCAAATAGTGGAGCTTCAGCTTCAGCATGAGTCCTTCCAATGAATAGTCAGGATTTTCTTTAGGATTGACTGGTTTGATTTCCTTACTGTCCAAGGGACTCTCAAGAGTCTTCTCCAACACAACTTGAAAGCATCAATTCTTCAGTGCTCAGCCTTCAATAAAGGCTCACAAGGAAATAAGACCAAGTTCAACACTCAGTAGGAAAAAAAAAAAGTGTAACAAATATAAACAGTGAACAGAAAACAAATGATTTTTTAAACATATAAAAACATTTTCATTTTCATCATTAATAAGGAGAAACTATGAGATGTAAAGTTTGTGATCAGGTTGGCAGTCTCAAAATATTTGAAATGAATGTGCTGGGGCAGGGGGGTGCAGAAACACATTTTTGATGGCATCATAAATTGTGAAGAAAATCACTCTAAAAATTGAAGATCCTAGGTGTAAATGTCTTTAGCCTGAATTGTACTCCAGGGATGCATCCTATAGATATCTACCTGAATGTAAGAGCAACCAGTTAGAAGGAGGAACAAAATCAAATAAGCCATTCAGTCAGTTCAATCACTCAATTGTGTCCAACACTTTGTGACCCCATGGACTGCAGCATGCCAGGCTTACCTGACCTCACCAACTCCCAGATCTTGCTCAAATTCATGTCCATTGAGTTGGTGATGCTATTCAACTATCTCATCCTCTGTCATCTCCTTCTCCTCCTGCCTTCAATCTTTCCCAGAATCAGGGTCTTTTCCAATGTGTCATTTCTTCGTATCAGGTGGCCAAAGTATTGTAGCTTCAGCTTCAGTTAAATAAAATAAGGCACACACCTGAGATGCAGTAAAAGACTACTTAAAGGTGGTAGTTTCTTTTAAGTTTAGGTAAGAAAAATCTTTCAAGGTCCTGTCTCAAACAAGAAAAACACAGAACGAACAATGAAAAAAACTCTAATCTTTGTATAAAAAATACACACACGTGTATTCACTTGTATGTTCCTGGAATAGAGGAATAGGAAGGAGAAATACTTTTTAATACATAAATTTACATATAACTTGTGTCTAAATTATCAGTTAAAATATTTATTAAAAGAAACAGCTTTGACCTTGTTGATCTATATTATATTTTTTCCATTTAATTGATATCTGTTTTATTTTACTGTGTACTTTCTTGTACTTTTTATTTTATTATTTTTTTACATTTTTAATACTTATATGTTTTTAGCTTTTGGAATTTATTACCATATGTGGCTATCTTTCTTTTTTGAATTTTGTTTTTCTTTTTGGATTCAGTTGCCCTTTTCTTTAGGCACTTGCTTTAAATGCTACCTTCATGAGAATGTGAGAGGAATTACAAAGTTCTAGCATTTACCAGTTTTATTATATTCATAGATTCTATTTAGAACTCCTGTTTAATATATTTTTTAAAAAATTGGCAGTTGATTAGGTACCTGTTCTAAGATCATCTTTTTCTTTTGTGGTTTGATTATGGCTTACCTTTTAAAAATTAATATGAAAAGTTAACATATATAATAATAAAATAAAAGTACAGTAAATTCCACCACTTTCATTACCCAGATTCAATTATTATCAAGGTTTTGTATTATTTTGCTTACTCTTTTCATCTCTTGTTTTGTTTTAAAAATGGTAAATTCTAGACCCCATGTCTTTTACCAATGTAGTCAGGATGTATTTTTAGATAGCATAAGTCTTTTCTCACCTAACCACGGTGACATGAGCCAAAAGTAACAAAGCTACTAGTGTTTTCTTAAAATTCTCTGATATCTATAATCATTAAATGTTTCTGAAAAATTATTAAGTAATTTCAGACATTAATTGTCTGAAAAACAATCTTCATAAAGTCATTTTGTGATATAACAAATATGTGCACTGCATTTGTTTCAAGCTTTCTATATTCTTATATTGAGTGTTTTTTACTCCTCTGGGTGGGGGAGTGTGATCTGAATTAAACTATTTTTATTTAATGAGAGTCTTCAATTTTTTTTTATTTTAATGTAAGCAAGAGGCTGTTGTTCAGTCGCTGACTTTTTGCTACCACATTGAATGCAACACGCCAGGCTTCCCTGTCCTCCACCATCTCCCAGAGCATGCTCAAACTCATGTCCATTGAGTCGGTGATGTCATCCAACCATCTCATCCTCTGTCATCCCCTTCTCCTCCTGCCTTCAACCTTTCCCAGGATCAGGGTCTTTTTTAATGAGTCAGCTCTTCGTTTCAGGTGGTCAAAGTATTGGAGTTTCAGCTTCAGCATGAGTTCTTCCAATGAATATTCAGGGTTGATTTCCTTTAGGATTGACTGGTTTGATTTCTTTGAAGTCTGAGGGACTCTCAAGAGTCTTCTCCAACACCATAGTTCAAAAGCATCAGTTCTTCAGCTCTCAGCTTTCTTTATAGTTCAACTCTCACATCCATACATGACCCCTGGAAAAATCATAGCTTTGACTATGTGGACCTTTGTTGGCAAAGTAATGTCTCTGTTTTTTAATATGCTGTATAGATTGGTCATAGCTTTTCTTCTAAGGAGCTAGTGTCTTTTAATTTCATGGGTACAGTTACCATCTGCAGTGATTTTGGAGCCCAAGAAAACAGTCTTTCACAGTTTCCATTGCTTCCCCATCTATTTACTATGAGGTGATGAGGCTGGATGCCATGATCTTAGTTTTCTGTATGTTGAGTTTTAAGCCAACTTTTTCACTTTCCTCAAGAGGCTCTTTAGTTTTTCTCTGCTTTCTGCCATAAGTGTGGTGTTATTTGCATATCTGAGGTCATTGATATTTTTCCTGGCAATCTTGATTTCAGTTTGTGCTTCATCCAACCAGTCATTTCATATAATGTACTCTGCATATAAGTTAAATAAGCAGGGTGACAAGATACAACCTGACACACTCCTTTTCTAATTTTGAACCAGTCAATTTTTCCATGTCTGGTTTTAATTGCTGGTTCTTGTCCTACCTACAGGTTTCTCAGGAGGCAGATAAGGTGGTCTGATATTCCCATCTCTTGAAGAATTTTCCACAGTTTGCTGTGATCCACACACAACAGTCAAAGGCTTTAGTGTAGTCAGTGAAGCAGAAGGCCATGTCTAGTTAACATTCATCACCACTGCTGCTGCTGCTGAGTCAACACACAAGTATAATTTTTATTACAACAGTCAAGACATGGCAGCAACCTAAATGTCCACTGATGGATGAATAGATAAAATAAATATGGTATGGATATGCATGTATCATATTTGCTTCATACATATGGAATATTTTTTAGCCATAAAAATAAATCTTTCCATTTGCAACAATATAGAGAGATCTTGAGGGCATTATATGCTAAGTGAAATAAGTCAGACAGAAAGAGACAAATACCATATGATCTCATTTATATGTGGAATCTACCCACACCCTCAATATTATAAAAAGTGAGAAAACATTAAAACAGAGCTCAAAGACAGAGATTAGATTGGTGGTTGTCAGAGATAGGGGGAGGAAGTGTGGATGAAATAGGAGATCATAAAAAAGTAGAAATTTCCAGTCGTAAATTATTTAAGTGCTTCTTCTCCCCATTCTGTCTTGCTAGTCCTTCTGAGACATATCACATACTTTACTAATGTCCCCCATTTTCTATATTTTTTATATTTCTTGTATTTTAATTTTTTTTGCTTCTATGATATAGCCTAGATATTTTATTTGAATTACAGTCCATTACATTAGTGAAGACTGCAACTTCTGTCTTACTAACAGACTCTCTCCACTGCCTTAGTTTGCAAGCTTGGATGAAGCAAACTGTCATGTTGGAGAAGCTTGAGTGGCAAGGAGCTGAGTGTGGTCTCCAGCCGACAGCCAATGAATAATTTCATCTTTAAGCTCTTCAGCTTATGAAGAAATTCAATCTTATAGCCCATGAGCAAATGAAGGCTACCTAAAATCATGTAAGTTTGGAGGCAGATCCTTTCCCATTCAGATTTTTAGATGAAACCCCAATTCTGAGCAACACCTTAAATGTTAGGCCTATGAAAAACCCTTAAGCAAATGATTCAGTTTTCATACCCATTTTCTTGATCCACAGAAACTATGTTGTTTTAAGCCCCTGTTTGTGTTAATTTGTTACACAGCAGTAGATAACTAGTACATTGCCTATACATATCAGGGTCTACTTTATTTTCTGTGGGTTGGTTCTTCTCTGGATATAAGGCTTAGGGTATAGGGTCTTCCTTCTTCTTGCCTGTTCTTTCTGTGTATGAGAAAAGAAAAAAAAAAAATCCCATCTAGTAGTTTAGGTTTTGGAAACCTCTTGACAAACTACCAAGATGATAACTTTTTGCCTATTTTCTGGACCTTTGAGTTTTTCCTTTAGATTTGTTAAAGTCTGTACCATTTAAAACATCTTGATTAAATCATATTCAGAGATACTTTGATAGAGTGGAAAGTTCATGGATTTTTAAACCAAATAGGTCAAGTTCTGGGTCTTTTTTTCTATCATTTGCCTTCTCCTCCTGTTTCTTCATTGACAAATTAGTATAGCAATGATGTTAATTAATAGTACAGACAATTATGCAAATTAAAACATGTGCTCAGTTGTGTCCAACTCTTTGTGGCCCTGTGGACTGTAGCCTGCCAGGCTCCTCTGTCCATGGAATTTTCCAGGCAAAAATCCTAGCATGGATTGCCATCCCCTACTCCAGGGGATCGCCCCAACCCTGTAGTAGAACCTGTGTCTCTTGTATCTCCTGCGTTAGTAAGTGGGTTCTTTAACACTAGCACCACCTGGGAAATCCAGGTGCTGTATAGTGGAGCCTCAATTAGTACCAGCCGTTATTAGTTTCATATTTATTACGGAATATCCTTAAGATCATACTTAAATTGATTTTAAGTATATATAGGGAGATATATATATATATATAATTTTAAGTGTATATAGGAATACTCCTCAGGCATCTCATTTCTGCCTTGCTGGCTGAAATTTTAGCCAGAGATTACAGTTGGGTAATATATTCACCTACTCTTTTAAGCATGTACTGTAGTCAGAGATTTTCTCAATTTTTGATTTTAAATTTGTCATTAAGAGCCCATGGTACTAAGATATTGCTATTGTTAATAAATTCATTCTTAGAGGAAAAGCTTGGGAGCTTAGATTCTCAATATAATGGCAAGGATTAAAATCCAGCAAGGTTCAGCAAGATGATGGGATATCACACTGGTGATTATTATATTACTGAAGACTGCAACTTCTGTCTTACTAACAGACTCTTAAGTATTTAGAACATTCTCTTGACAAGTTCACATTTGCATCTTTTCACCATTACCTTTAGACCGTTATTTGGCAAAACTAATACAATTATGTAAAGTTTAAAAATAAAATTAAATTAAATTAAAAAAAAAAGAGATATATACCAAAAAAAAAAAAAAATGCATTGTGGTAGGCAGGATTCTAAACAGATCCCAAAATTTTCACTGGTATTATAGCTTTGAATACTCCGTTGAGTGGGGAAAGAACCTATGAGTTTGGTGAATGTTGTCTTGTGATTAAATTACCTTACATGGCAAAATTAAGGATGCTTTAAAGTCTGCAGGACAAAGGGGATGTTATCCTGTAAAGGAGAATCAGGAGGTCAGAGATAGACAAAGAGAGAGTTAAAACAAGGTAATTGTTCTCTTGTAGGTTGTAGCGAAGAAGGCCATATTGTGGAGAAAGACTTATGGCAGGTAATGGCAACAGGCTTCTTTAAGCTAAGGTCCTCAGTCATACAATCGAAAGGAACTGAATCTTGCCAATACCCAATGAATCTAGAAGAACCCTGGCAAGATACTCATTTCATCTTGGTGAGACTCTGAGCAGAAGACCCAGCTAATAGGTGCCCAGAAACTTGACCATGGAAACTGAGAAAAATTGTGTTGTTTTAAGCAGTAAAGTTCATGGAAATTGCTAGGGAGAAACAATAACAGAGAATAATGCTTAGTTTTCCTAAAATAATACCTTATATGATAAATATTTCTTTCTTTAATAACTTGAGTCATTAAACTTGTGTCGCTATCCAGCTAAAAATGTTTCTTGTCATCTAACCCCAATTCTGTCAAGTCCATCAGAACCAGAACAAGTAACAAGCATTTGTTCCATCCAGTTCAATTTATGTCCTTATTTGGGACTGACCCAGTTTAAAACTGGTCAGCAATTAATGGGTAATTTGCCTGAGTCATCATTCTTGAGTGTTCATTTCTGAAAGGAGGCTTTGTCAAAATGTCAATCTTTGTATTCTGCTGTGCCTATAATCTGGTGGCTTTCCAGTTCTTGCTGAATAAGGAGCTAAATATGCATTTCTATTTTTGCTACTAATTAAATGTTCATGACACAGTGGAGTTGGGAAGAGCAGAGCTTACCAGTGTTCTTCTTCCTTTGGTGGTACATGCTGTAAACCAGAAGTAGAGTGAGACTAGCTTCATTATACCCCAGCTGTTCATTTTAAATATTAACAATATATTCTGTGAACCAAGGAGGGTAACACTCAAATAACTGGATTTTCTTACACATGTGATCTTCATGGTCAAGAGAGAAACAACAGACAATGTGGGGGAAAGACCCTGTAGTTATGGGGGTGAGAAAGCTTAAGGGAAATAAGTTATAATTATAATATGACATTTGACCTTGAAAAAAACAGTTCAACCCATTTGAGCTTCAATTTCCTCATCTGTACTGAATAAATCCCTTTGCTCTTTCTCTTCATATCAGAAATCACTTGAATAAATGAGTGCCTCTATTATTCTCCACAGTGCCTCCTTAAAGCTATCCTATTCTCTTTATCACCACTTCTTTTTAATATCTTCTCTTCAAAATAATTTCAGCTGGATTATTTAAGCAGCCTCACTTCCTCCACTTTTTATTTTTCCAATTTTTCTTTTATACTGATGCCAGAATTATCTCTCCCACTTACATGGGTATAGGTAAATCTCTCTTCCTCAAACCAAGTCCCCATTGTTCTCTAGTTCCTCATTTTCTATGGGGTTGATTAATTAGTACAATCCCTTAGTATCCCACACAAGGTGAATGATGATGTCATATCTTTGTCAGATTTAAAATCTACTGCACTCTATGTTCAAGTAACAGGTGTCCACTGATAATTTCTTTTTAATTTTTATGTTATATTGCAGTAGAGTTGATTAACAATGTTGTGTTAATTTCAAAGTTCCATTGTTGATTAATGATATTATGTGAGTTAGCAAAAGGGGTTCAGTTATACATGTATCTATTATTTTTCAAATTCTTATCCAATTTAGGTTATTACAGAGCATTGAGCAGAGTTCCCTGGCTATATAGTAGGTCTTTTTTGTTTATCTGTTTCAACTATGGCAGTGTGTACAGGTTAATCCCAGGCTCCCAACTGGTCCCTCCCCCTCCCTCTCCCCCCTTGGTAACAATAAGTTCCTTCTCTAAGTTTGTAAGTCTGCTTCTTTTTGTAAATATGCTTGTTTACATCATCTTTTTAGATTCAACATATAAGGAATATCATATGATATTTGTCTTTCTCTGTCTGACATAATGCATATATGTACTACATCTTCTTTAACTGTTAATCTGTTGATGGACATTTAGATTTCTTCCATGTCTTGGTTATTGCAAACAACACTGCAATGAATGTTAGGGTGCATATATCCTTTCAAACCATATTTTCCCCAGATATATACACAGGAGTGGGATTGCTGGATCACATGATAATTTCAAAATAGCTCACCTCTCCATGTCTGTTTTCAAGCTGTCTTCCTCCACTCATCTTTCAAAGACCTAGTCGAAATGTGTGTCCTTAGAAAAGCCTTCCTGATCACATATTAGAGGAAATAAATGCTTTTTCCTCTGTGCTCCCGTTGGAACTTTGCTTATATACCTACCATGACACCAGTACAGTTGGTTTTAAGCACAGCTGTCCCTTAGGCTGAATTGGGAGCCTAGGAAAACAAATTGTTTATTTTACTACTCTTTTACATTTTCACTGAAACTTGCATGCTCACTGTAAGTCCAGGAGGTGTGCATTAAGGAGTCATAGCTGAATGAATGTGTCAATAATTATGAATGTGTCATAACGAAGTAATAATAGGAATACATGTGTGCTATGGCAGACCTAGAGTATATGCATGCTAAATCACTTCAATCATGTCTGATTCTTTGCAACCCTTTAGACTGTATCCCACCAGGCTCCTCTGTCCATGGGATTCTCCAGGCAAGACTACTGGAGTGGGTTGTCATGCCCTCCTCCAGGTAATCTTTCTGATCCAGGGACTGAACCCAAGTCTCCTGCATCTCCTGCACCGGCAGGTGGATTCTTTACCACTAGTGCCACCTGAGAAACCCCAATAATAACAGTAATAAATAACCATTGTTGGCTCTTTACTAATTGTTCGTTGCTGTGCTATGGGTTTTATATGGATCAAGCCATTTAATTCTTACCCTTGTTCTTCATGGAGGAAATCATTATATTTTCCATGCTGTAGATAGTTACATGTAAGTTTACTGATGTGTAACTATCTACATCATGGAAAACCTAAGTTTACTGAAGGCTTCCCTGGTAGCTCAGCCGATAAAGAATCTTCCTGCAATGTGGGAGACCTGGGTTTGATCCCTGGATTGGGAAGATCCGCTGGAGAAGGAAATCACTACCCACCCCAGTATTCTTGTCTGGAGGAGTCCATGGACAGAGGAGCCTAGCAGGCTATAGTCCATGGGGTCGCAAAGAGTTGGTCATGAGTGAGAGACTTTCACTTTCAAGTTTACTGAGGTGTTTCCTCTAAGGGCAAACATCTAAAGAAAGGAATGAGTTAAGTGGATGCCACGGGGCTTGTTGCATATTTTCAATGTCTTTTTTCCCCTTTCATTTTCAGACGGCAGATTATACCAACAAGTATTTTTGTATTTGTTCATTCCAGTTCTCAAAGGAGATCATACTAAATAGTAATTTTCATTGTCGAACATCTTGAATGCCAGAAAGGTAGGATATTTGGGGTGAGTTAGTAGTTATTAGAAGGTGCTTTTGAAAGAAAGAGATTCTAAATGCATGACACAAATTCATGTTCTCATGTTGTAAGATTTGACAGCTATAATATAGGGGCTTCTAAAATTGGAGAGTTTTGGGGCTTTTATTATACAATCTTTCAACATAAAATGCAGTAATATTTAACAAATTCATGCACATTACTTTCTTGAAAGGCTTGATGACTTGGGAGAGTTGAAAGAGAGGTATAAATTTTACCATCTAGGGTTTCAGACCAGGTAATGTCTTTGTAAAAGATTGTTTAAAAATTAAAAATTTCAAGTGAAACATATTATGTGTGCAGTTATCAAAGATCCTGGATGTTCTTTAATCATATTGTGTCATCCTATATATTTCATATCACCGAGTTTCTTGACATTAGTCAATAGGCCTTGCACATTTGAATTTTTCCTACAGCTCAATGAGTCTGCCACACCTTGCCCTTTTGCACTCCTTATATTCAAGAGATAACAGAGTGCAGACCATTAAAATGGAAGGAAGAAAGCCAGACAGATGTATTCATGAACTACATCTACCCTTTTGCCTTCCAAGACCCATATTTTTAACCAGATGAGCTAAATTGTTGCAAATGTCCCTTATTTTTAGCAATCCCTGAGAAAACTGGTATCTGAATTTGCTTCCCTGAGAGCATCTATTTTAAAAAAATTATGTTCTTTCTTTTGAGTTTCTTTGGGGAAAAAAAAAAGAAAAAAAAACACTAAAATACAAAAGGTAGAAAGAAATAAAGTTGATAGTAGAAAAGTTGCTGGTCAAAGAAATTGCTTTTAAAAAAATTATTTTACTTTAACAGAGAAAAATGTTGAGATTGAGTGAAAATTCTATTAAAACTAGGCCAATCTTTTTCTACATACTGGGCTATAGCTTAAAATGACAAAGCTAAATCTGTTTAACTCTGTTAAACTGTTAAAGTGCTAAAGCTGTTTAGCTCTGTGTATTGGTTCATGAGCTAGCAGGATATATCTTGGTACACACAATGAATTTCTCTGGGACTCATACACGTCACGAATACTATTTGTGCATGAATCATTCAAGCTTCTCTGAAATGTTGGAGCTGCAATAAGATTAGAAGGCAAGCTATGTGAATTTCCTCTTCCTGTGGCATTAAATCTCTCTCAAAATGACTAATGCCATTGTGCATATTTCTTCAAATAGTAGAAGGGTGGCAGCCCACAAATAATCTCTTGAGATGGACCATGATAGAAGTCTGTAATTCTAGTATCAAAAGGGGAGCTGACTCAGGCTAGAGAAAGGCAAAGAGTGGGACAAAAACACAATCATGTTGCTTCAAAATGAATCCGAGAAACAGGTTGAGAAAGAACCACCAGCTGAGGGAGCAATGTGGACAAAGGTCAGGTGGGGAATTATTGCTGTTGTTGTTCAGCCTGTAAGTTGAGTCCAACTATAGCCCACCAGTCTCCTCTCTGTCTGTGGGATTTCCTAGGCAAGAATACTGAAATGGCTTGCCATTTCCTCCTCCAAGGGACCTTCTCGAGCCAGGGATCAAACCTGTCTTGCATTGGTAGGAAAATTCTTTACTGCTGAGCCACCTTGGAAGCCCAAGTAGGGAACAGCAACAGTTTATTCAGAAGAGGAAGAGGAAGAAAATACTGCTGAAAAGATATAAGGGCCAGATTATGAGACCCGTACAATAAAAAGACTTGTATAAACACTGATCAGGCAAAACCAGTAACAGACTAAAAGTTACTAAATCCTCACTATATATTTCACACAAAGATTTACAGAAGTGTTCCTAACAAAAAGGAGGGATAAGAAAATTTTTTGCAGTTACCTTGACATGAATAAATAGCCATTCCCTCCTTGAAGATAGAATTCATCACAGGCACAAGGGGGACAGAATTCAACAACCTGTCTTTGAATCACCCAAGCCAGTTTCTTTTGTAGCCTATACAAAACTTCTCCCCAGGAATATGTGATGATTTTTAAGGTTTTAACTTTGGTAGAAAAGTAGAACAATTTATAATGCTAACCTAGCCTCGCCACCACAAACACGTGATTTTCCCAAATGTTTACCCCTAAAAAGCATGATGTGTAAACAGTTTTCTAAAAACATTTGGTGGATCCAAATAATGTTTTGAGAACAAATAAAAATGGTAATATATACCTTGATTGTTTGTATTTAATTTTTTTAAATGTGGACCATTTTTAAAGTCATCGTTGAATTTATTAGTTATAGTATTGCACTATCTCATATGTTGAGTTTTTGGACACTAGTAATGTGGGATCTTAGTTCCCTGATTAGAGATGAACTTGCATATCCTGCATCAAAAGGCAGAAGTTATAACCACTGGACCCCCAGGGAAATCCTAGCAGTGATGTATGTTTACATAGAGAATCGAAATGTATGAGGAGTTCAAAGAGGTCAGTTAACCCAACCTAGCATATGATACTGAAACTGCATTAACCCTCAAATAACACTGAGGTGTCAAGGACATTGTGTTTGAATACTCTACTTCGAGTAAGTTATATTTTTTTCAGTCTATTCTTTCCATATTTGTGGAATATGCAATGTTGATGTATGGCAAAACCAATTCAATATTGTAAAGTAAAAAAATAAAAAATAAAAATATTGATTAAAAAAAAATACTAAACAAAGCTGATGTGCTTTCCCCAACTCCATCTCAAATTTCTATCCCTTGGGTAAATAACATTTCTTTCCCATATAACAATTATTCTGATAGACTGGGAGTTATTTTTTATTTATCTCCACTTAACAGACTCACTGGATTAACTAATGATCTTCCCTCCTTCTGGAACTTACTGGCTGCTGGAATTTACAAGCTCACTGCATGCTGACTGCTCCTTGCATTTTGCCCATGTACTTCTAATGCCATCATTCGAGTTTTGATCCTATCAAGAGCCAAGAGCTTTTATTTTCTAACTTGTTGACACTAGGTGTATTTCTTGTTGTAATTATGTAATTTAATTATTAGCTAGAATGCAAAAGTATGGCATCCAGTCCCATCACTTCATGGGAAATAGATGTGGAAACAGTGGAAACGGTGTCAGATTTTATTTTTCTGGGCTCCAAAATCACTGCAGATGGTGACTGCAGCCATGAAATTAAAAGATGCTTACTCCTTGGAAGGAAAGTTATGACCAACCTAGATACAATATTCAAAAGCAGAGACATTACTTTGCCAACAAAGGTTCGTCTAGTCAAGGCTATGGTTTTTCCTGTGGTCATGTATGGATGTGAGAGTTGGACTGTGAAGAAGGCTGAGCGCTGAAGAATTGATGCTTTTGAACTGTGGTGTTGGAGAAGACTCTTGAGAGTCCCTTGGACTGCAAAGAGATCCAACCAGTCCATTCTGAAGGAGATCAGCCTTGGGATTTCTGTGGAAGGAATGATGCTAAAGCTGAAACTCCAGTACTTTGGCCACCTCATGTGAAGTGTTGACTCCTTGGAAAAGACTCTGATGCTGGGAGGGATTGGGGGCAAGAGGAGAAGGGGATGACAGAGGATGAGATGGCTGGATGGCATCACTGACTCGATGGACGTGAGTCTGAGTGAACTCCGGGAGTTGGTGATGGACAGGGAGGCCTGGCGTGCTGCGATTCATGGCGTCGCAAAGAGTTGGACACGACTGACCAACTGATCTGATGCAAAAGCAGGTAGAAATAGAGTTGAATTGTTCGGAAAGACTAATCAATGATGAGTTACTACCAAGAAATAGTAAACTATGCATGTGTAAGATAGCTTTAAAAGAGAGGCATTTCTCTAAGCTCTTGTTCCTCTTAAGGAAAATAAATCAACAGTCAAGGATGATGTAGCTATATAAAAGACGTGGAGCCATGAGCCTTGGTCCCATACCCAGAGTCCCTGGATGCTCGCTGTCTCTATATCAGACAAACTTTCTTGTGCATCACTTGCACTTCTTGGTATAAAGCTTTTGGCTCCCAGAGCCCTTCCTGTCCACCAGTTTAAGAGGCCAGAAACTGCTTAGAATCAACATCACCAGGAACAATCCTAAATAAATAATTGATAGAAATAGGTATATAAATACTCCAGTCTACAGTCCCGTGGGAGAAACATCTCTGAAAGTCTTGTTCTATATTGATGCCTAAATTTCCCCAAGTTCATCAAATTCCACAGTTCTTACATGTCCCTTTACTAACCCTTTTATGGTTGCCTTCTCTTACCTGTGTCTTGCCTTTATTCCTGCCACTATTTCCTGAAATCACTTCCCAACCAATGACATGTATTCAAACTGTTGTCTCTACCTTGGCTTCTTATGACGTCTTTGCCAGCTCAACTGCCATAACAAAATGCTACAGATTTAGGAGCTTAAACAGCAAAGAGCAGAATTTATTTTCTTTCCTTTTTTTTCTCTTTTTTAAAAAAATTTATCTTTATTTTTTAATATAAATTTATTTATTTTAATTGGAGGCTAATTACTTTACAATATTGTATTGGTTTTACCATACATTGACATGAATCTGCCATGGGTGTACATGTGTTCCCCATCCTGAACCCCCTTCCAACCTCCCCCCCATCCAATCCCTCTGGTTCATCTCAGTTCACCAGCCCCAAGCATCCTGTATCCTGCATCAACCCTGGACTGGCGATTCGTTTCACATATGATATTATAGATGTGTCAATGCCATTCTCCCAAATCATCCCACTCTTGCCCTCTCCCACAGAGTCCAAAAGACTGTTCTATACATCTGTGTCTCTTTTGCTGTCTCGCATACAGGGTTATCATTACCATCTTTCTAAACTCCATATACATGTGTTAGTATACTGTATTGCTGTTTTTCTTTCTGGCTTACTTCACTCTGTATAATAGGCTCAAATTTCATCCACCTCATTAGAACTGATTCAAATGTATTCTTTTTAATGGCTGAGTAATACTCCATTGTGTATATTACCACAGATTTCTTATCCATTCGTCTGCTGATGCACATCTAGATTGCTTCCATGTCCTGGCTATTATAAACAGTGCTGCGATGAACATTGGGGTACACATGTCTCTTTCAATTCTGGTTTCCTCGGTGTGTATGCTCAGCAGTGGGATTGCTGGGTCATATGGCAGTTCTAGTTCCAGTTTTTTAAGGAATCTCCACACTGTTCTCCATAGTGGCTGTACTAGTTTGCATTCCCACCAACAGTGTAAGAGGGTTCCTTTTCTCCGCACCCTCTCCAGCATTTATTGCTTGTAGACTTTTGGATAGCAGCCATTCTGACCGGCATGAAATGGTACCTCATTGTGGTTTTGATTTGCATTTATCTGATAATGAATTATGTTGAGCATCTTTTCATGTGTTTGTTAACCATTTGTATGTCTTCTTTGGAGAAATGTCTGTTTAGTTCTTTGGCCCATTTGTTGATTGGGTTGTTTATTTTTCTGAAATTGAACTTCAGGAGTTGCTTACATATTTTGAGATTAATTCTTTGTCATTTGCTTCATTTGCTATTATTTTCTCCCATTCTGAAGGCTATCTTTTCACCTTGCTTATAGTTTCCTTTGTTGTGCCAAAGCTTTTAATTTTACTTAGGTCCCATTTGTTTCTTTTTGCTTTTATTTCCAATATTCTGGGAGGTGGGTCATAGAGGATCCTGCTGTGATTTATGTCGGAGAGTGTTTTGTCTATGTTCTCCTCTAGGAGTTTTATAGTTGGTGGGTCATAGAGGATCCTGCTGTGATTTATGTCAGAGAGTGTTTTTCCTATGTTCTCCTCTAGGAGTTTTATAGTTTCTGGTCTTATGTTTAGATCTTTAATCCATTTTGAGTTTATTTTTGTGTATGGTGTTAGAAAGTGTTCTACTAGTTTTATTCTTTTACAAGTGGTTGACCAGTTTTTCCAGCAACATTTGTTAAAGAGATTGTCTTTTCTCCATTGTATATTCTTGCCTGCTTTGTCAAAAATAAGTTGTCCATAAGTGCATGGATTTATCTCTGGGCTTTCTGTTTTGTTTCTATTGATCTGTATTCCTGTCTTTGTGCCAGTACCTTACTGTCTTGATGACTGTGGCTTTGTAATAGAGCCTGAAGTCAGGCAGGTTGATTCCTCCAGTTCCATTCTTCTTTCTCAAGATTGCTTTGGCTGTTAGAGGTTTTTTTTATTTCTATACAAATTGTGAAATTATTTGTTCTAGCTTTGTGAAAAATACCATTGGTAGCTTGATAGGGATTGCATTGAATCTATAGATTGCTTTGGGTAGTATACTCATTTTCACTATATTGATTCTTCCAATCCATGAACACAGTATATTTTTCCATCTATTAGTGTCCTCTTTAATTTCTTTCACCAGTGTTTTACAGTTTTCTATATATAGGTCTTTTGTTTCTTTAGTTAGATATATTCCTAAGTATTTTATTCTTTTCGTTACAATGGTGAATGTAATTGTTCCTTAATTTCTCTATTTTCTCATTATTAGTGTATAGGAATGCAAGGGATTTCTGTGTGTTGATTTTATATCCTGCAACTTCACTATATTCATTGATTAGCTCTAGTAATTTTCTGGAGGAGTCTTTAGGATTCTCTATATAGAGGATCATATCATCTGCAAACAGTGAGAATTTTAGTTCTTCTTTTCCAATTTGGATTCCTTTTGTTTCTTTTTCTGCTGATTGCTGTGGCCAAAACTTCCAAAACTGTGTTGAATAGTAGTGGTAAGAGAGGGCATCCTTTTCTTCTTCCTGACTTTAGGGGAAATGCTTTCAATTTTTCACCATCGAGGATAATGTTTGCTGTGGGTTTGTCATATATAGCTTTTATTATGTTGAGGTATGTTCCTTCTATTCCTGCTTTCTAGAGGGTTTTTATCATAAATGGATGTTGAATTTTGCCAAAGGCTTTCTCTGCATCTATTGAGATAATCATACAGTTTTTATTTTTCAATTTGTTAATGTTGTGTATTACATTGGTTGATTTGTGGATATTGAAGAATCCTTGCAACCTTGGGATAAAGCCCACTTGGTCATGATGTATGATCTTTTTAATATGTTGTTGGATTCTGTTTGCTAGAATTTTGTTAAGGATTTTTGCATCTATGTTCATCAGTGATATTGGCCTGTAGTTTTCTTTCTTCTTTTTTTTTTTTGTGGCATCTTTGTCAGGTTTTGGTATTAGGGTGATGGTGGCCTCATAGAATGAGTTTGGAAGTTTACCTTCCTCTGCAATTTTCTGGAAGAGTTTGAGTAGGATAGGTGTTAGCTCTTCTCTAAATTTCATAGAATGAGTTTGGAAGTTTACCTTCCTCTGCAATTTTCTGGAAGAGTTTGAGTAGGATAGGTGTTAGCTCTTCTCTAAATTTTTGGTAGAATTCAGCTGTGAAGCTATCTGGACCTGGACTTTTGTTTGCTGGAAGATTTCTGATTACAGTTTCAATTTCCATGCTTGTTTTGGGTCTGTTAATATTTTCTATTTCTTCCTGGTTCAGTTTTGGAAAGTTATACTTTTCTAAGAATTTGTCCATTTCTTCCAAGTTGTCCATTTTATTAGTATATAATTGCTGATAGTAGTCTCTTATGATCCTTTGAATTTCTGTGTTGTCTCTTGTGATCTCTCCATTTTCATTTCTAATTTTACTGATTTGATTTTTCTCCCTTTGTTTCTTGATGAGTCTAGCTAATGGTTTGTCAATTTTATTTATCCTCTCAAAGAACCAGCTTTTGGCTTTGTTGATTTTTGCTATGGTCTCTTTTGTTTCTTTTGCATTTATTTATGCCTTAATTTTAAAAATTTCTTTCCTTCTATTAAACCTGGGGTTCTGCATTTTTTCCTTTTCTAGTTGCTTTAGGTGTAGAGTTAGGTTATTTATTTGACTTTTTTCTTGTTTCTTGAGGTATGCCTGTATTGCTATGAACCTTCCCCTTAACATTGCTTTTACAGTGTCCCATAGGTTTTGGGTTGTTGTGTTTTCATTTTCATTCATTTCTATGCATATTTTGATTTCTTTTTTGATTTCTTCTGTGATTTGTTGGTTATTCAGCAGAGTGTTGTTCAGCCTCCATATGTTGGGATTTTTAATAGTTTTTCTCCTGTAATTGAGATCTAATCTTACTGCATTGTGGTCAGAAAAGATGCTTGGAATAATATCAGGTTTTTTTTAATTTACCAAGGCTAGATTTATAGCCCAGGATGTGATCTATCCTGGAGTAGGTTCTGTGTGCACTTGAGAAAAAGGTGAAATTCATTGTTTTGGGGTGAAATGTCCTATAGATATCAATTATGTCTAACTGTTCTGTTGTATCATTTAAAGTTTGTGTTTCCTTGTTAATTTTCTGTTTAGTTGATCTATCCATATGTGTGAGTGGGGTATTAAAGTCACCCACTATTATTGTGTTATTGTTAATTTCCCCTTTCATACTTGTTAGCATTTGTCTTACATATTGTGGTGCTCCTATGTTGGGTGCATATATATTTATAATTGTTATATCTTCTTCTTGGATTGATCCTATGATCATTATGTACTGTCCTTCTTTGTCTCTTTTCACAGCCTTTGTTTTAAAGTCTATTTTATCTGATGTGAGTATTGATGCCTCTGCTTTCTTTTGGTGTCTATTTGGTCTCTATTTGGCCTTTATATTCTATTTGGTATATATTTTTTCATCCCTTCACTTTCAGACTGTATGTGTCCCTTGTTTTGAGGTGGGTCTCTTGTAGACCACATATATAGGGGTCTTGTTTTTGTATCCATTCAGCCAGTGTTTGTCTTTTGGTTTGGCATTCAACCCATTTACATTTAAGGTAATTATTGATAAGTATGATCCCGTTGCCATTTTCTTTATTGTTTTGGGTTCGAATTTACACACCCTATCTGTGTTTCCTGTCTAGAAAAGATCCTTTAGCATTTGTTGGAGAGCTGGTTTGGTGGTGCTGAATTCTCTCACCTTTTGCTTGGCTGTAAAGCTTTTGATTTCTCCTTCATACTTGAATGAGATCCTTGATGGGTACAGTAATCTGGGCTGTAGGTTATTTTCTTTCATCACTTTAAGTATATCCTGCCATTCCCTCCTGGCCTGAAGAGTTTCTATTGAAAGATCAGCTGTTTTCCTTATGGGAATCCCTTTGTTTGTTATTTGTCGTTTTTCCCTTGCTGCTTTTAATATTTGTTCTTTGTGTTTGATCTTTGTTAATTTGACTAATATGTGTCTTGGGGTGTTTTGTCTTGGGTTTATCCTGTTTGGGACTCTCTGGGTTTTTTGGACTTGGGTGATTATTTCCTTCCCCATTTTAGGGAAGTTTTCAACTATTATCTCCTCAAGTGTTTTCTCATGGTCTTTCTTTTTCTCTTCTTCTTCTGGGACTCCTATGATTTGAATGTTGGGGCGTTTAACATTGTCCCAAAGGTCTCTGAGATTGTCCTCATTTCTTTTAATTAGTTTTTCTTTTTTCTTCTCTGTTTCATTTATTTCTACCATCTGTCTTCTACCTCACTTATCCTATCTTTTGCCTCCATTATTCTACTGTTGGTTCCCTCCAGGGTGTTTTTGCTCTCATTTATTGCATTATTCATTATATATTGACTCTTTTTTGTTTCTTATAGGTCCTTGTTAAACCTTTCTTGCATCTTCTCAATCCTTGTCTCCAGGCTATTAATCTGTAGGTCCATTTTGTTTTCAAGATTTTGGATCATTTTCACTATCATTATTTGGAATTCTTTATTAGGTAGATTCCCTATCTCTTCCTCTTTTGTTTGGTTTGGTGGGCATTTATCCTGTTCCTTTACCTGCTGGGTATTTCTCTGCCTCTTCATCTTGTTTATATTGCTGAGTTTGGGGTGGCCTTTCCGTATTCTTGCAGTTTGTAGATTTCTCTTTATTGTGGAGTTTCCTTGTTGTGGGTGGGGTTGGATGGGTGTCTTGTCAAGGTTTCCTGGTTAGGGAAGCTTGTGTCGGTGTTCTGGTGGTTGGAGCTGGATTTCTTTTCTCAGGAGTGCAATGAAGTGCCCAGTAATGAGTTATGAGATGTCAATGGGTTTGGAGTGACTTTGGGCAGCCTGTATATTGAAGCTCAGGGATATGTTCCTGTGTTGCTGGAGATTTTGTGTGGTATGTCTTGCTCTGGAACTTGTTGGCCCTTGGGTGGTGCTTGGTTTCAGTGTAGGTACAGAGGTGTTTGATGAGCTCCTGTCAATTAATGTTCCCTGGAGTCAGGAATTCTCTGGTGTTCTCAGGATTTGGACTTAAGCCTGCTGCCTCTGGTTTTCTGTCTTATTCTTACAGTAGCCTCAAGACTTCTCCATCTCTACAGCACCGATGATAAAACATCTAGGTTAATGATGAAAAGTTTATCCACAGTGAGGGACACCTGGATTGGTACACAGAGTTACATGGAGAAGAGAACAGGGAGGAGGGAGGTAGAGGTGACCAGGAAGAGAAGAGAGGGAATAAAAAGAGGAGAGAGCAAGCTAGCCAGTACACTTCCCTATGTGCTTTCCACAGTCTGGATCCCTGAGAGATGTTCACAGAGTTACACAGAGAAGAGAAGAGGGAGGAAGAAGACAGCAGTGGCCAGGAGTATAAAGGGGGAAATCAAAAGCAGAGAGACAGATCCAGCCAGTAATCAGTTCCCTAAGTGTTCTCCACAGTCTGGAACACACAAAACGATTCACAGAGTTGGATAGAGAAGATAAGGGGGAGGGAAGAGATAGAGGTGACCTGGTGGAGAAAAAAGAGAGTCCAAAGGAGGAGAGAGCAGTCAAGCCAGTAATCTTGCTCCCAAGTAAAAATGAGTACTGAAGATTGGGTTCTTAAAAGTACAAAATTGATAATAAATACCAAAAAGCAAAGATTAAAAATCTAGAGTATAGGTTGGACTCTCAAAAATACAATATTAAAGAAAAAAAGTCACAAAAATTATAATATATATGTATATATATGAAGTTTGCTTTAAAAAATAGGGTCTTTTTTTTGCAAAGTAATAGTAAATTATAAAAATGAAAATTAAAGGAGTAATAGAGGGCTTAAAATTAAAAACAAATTTAAAAAAAATTTTAAAGAATGATAATAGTAAAAATATATCTAGGAAGGACTTTTTCTGGTGTTGTTGTGGACAGTGTGGGGTCAGTTCATTTTCAGATAGTTCCTTGATCTGGCTTATACTTCTCAAGATCTATAGGCCCCTTCCTATGTAGTCGGTGCTAACTACAGGGTTTTAATCTATTGCACCTGTCACTTCCAGGTCAGTTCCCTCTGTTTTAGCTTCTTCTGTTTTCCAGTCTCTTCAGTGTCTAATTTGCGCCTGACCCAAGGGGGAGGTGGTGGACACTTTTTAAGGCTCCCGTATTCAGTCGTGCTGTGGGGAGGGAGGGAAGCTGAAAACAAATATCACTGGCATCTGTGGGGAGTGCTCACAGTGTCTCGGCCACACTGGGTTTGCCCCCGCTCACAGCCTGTGTGCTTTCCCAGTCTACACTGCTCAGGCTCTAGGTTGTTCTGCTGGAAACTGTCTGAGGCAGGCCCTGAGTTGCATGAACTTCCCAGGTCTAAGTCGCTCAGGTTCAGGTACTCGGGTACTCTTCAAAGGCGCAGACTCAGTTGGGCCTGCGTTTTGTGCCCTTCCCAGGTCTGAGCAGCTCAGGTGACCAGGTGTTTGGTGAGTGCGGTAGCTGCAACTTATCGCCTTCCCCGTCCCTGCCGCTCAGTTTTCTGAGTGTACAACCAGCACACCTTCTCAGGCGGATATCGACCATCCAGAATCCCAAGAAGTCTTGGTTAGCAACAGAGCCTATTTGCAGTTTGGTAGATGATGCCTCTCTGGGGCCGCGATTGCCCCCTTCAGGCTAGGGGTGCCCTCACCTTCCTGTCTCTGTCAGGGGATGGGCCGATCTGCAGCTGGCTAGCTCTTGTCAGTCCTGTGCTCTGTGAGCAGGCCTGGCGGTGTTTTAGTTTAGGGCTTTTCACGGGGTAGCTATTCCCAAGGTCTGGTTTGCTATCTCAAGTTAGTTCCCTCAGATTGCCCTCAGGGCATTTAGGCCCGGTCCTTACTCTAAGCAATGCAGCCCACGCCTCCTTGCCCAGCTCCTGCTTGCTAGTGGTCAGTGAAGGTGTCTGCACTGCTTCTCTGCTGGGAGTTACCGTTGGGTACGTAATCTGTGGGTTTTAATTATTTATTTATTTTTCCTCTCAGTTGTGTTGCCCTCTGAGGTTCCAAGGCTCACCACAGACTCACCAGTGAGAGTGTTTCCTGGTGTTTGGAAACTTCTCTCTTTTTTAAGACTCCTTTCCCGGGACGGATCTCCATCCCTACCTCTTTTATCTCTCTTTTGGTCTTCTATATTTTTTCCTACCTCCTTTTGAAGACAATGGGCTGCTTTTCTGGGTGCCTGATGTCCTCTGCCGGCATTCAGAAGTGGTTTTGTGGAATTTACTCAGCATTCAAATGTTCTTTTGATGAATTTGTGGGAGAGAAAGTGGTCTCCCCATCCTATTCCTCCACCGTCTTAGGACCGCCTTCTCAACTGTACCCAGAATTTATTTTCTTATAGTTCTGAAGGCTTCTTTTCTTATAGTTCTTATAGTTTTGAAGCCTGAGCTTAGGATGCCAGTAGTGTTGGTTTCTGAAAAGGACTCTTTTTCTGTCTTGCAGATGGCCACCTTCTCTCTTTATTCTCACAACCAGAGAGTCCTGATCTCTTTTCCCTCTTATAAAGCCACAAAGCTTATCATCATGGTTCAGACCTCGTGACCACTTTTACCCTAATTACATGCCAGACTCTGTCTCCAAATACCATCACACTGGGGGGATTAGAGCTTCAGCGTATGAATTTTGGTGGGGGTGGGGAGTGGGGCACAATTCATTCTATAGCTGGTAAGCAAAACTAAAGCACAATATTATATGGAATTACAATATGTAGGGGCTTCCCAAGTGGCTCAGTGGGACAGAATCAGCCTGTAATGCAGGAGACACAGGAGATGTGGGTTCAATCCCTGGGTTGTGGAAGATCCTCTGAAAGAGGAAATGGCAACCCACTCCAGTATTCTTGCTGGGAAAGTCCCATGGACAGAGGAACTTGGCGGGCTACAGTCCATGGATGGCAAAGTCTGAAATGACTCAGCATACACACACAAAATCTGTAGACATGTACTCAAAGTAAAAGCCATTTCCTTAAATAAAAAGATTGATAAATAACTAGATATTTGTGTCTTTTTTATTTAAAAAGTGTTTAGTATGTATGTAACCTAAATGACTTATAATCTCAACTGTAATTTGAAAAGTCATTGCTTTATGACCAAAGTTTCCAACACCTTATTTAAATATAGACATTTTTCTATATTTTAGGCACCGTTTTGGGTGCCACTTTTTGAGAGTCATTTTGTCACTTCTATATATCTTCCTAAGGCAATCTTCAGGCTTCCTTGATGGCTCAGATGGTAAAAAATCTTCCAGTGCAGGAGACCTGAGTTTGATCCCTGGGTCAGAAAGATCCTCTGGAGAAGGGAATGCCTACTCGATTCAATATTCTTTCCTGAAGAATTGCATGGACAGAAGAGCCTGGTGGGCTACAGTCCATGAGTTCGCAATGGACTCAGAATCTACTGTGTGACTAACATGGACACAGGCAAGGCAATCTTTCCTTCTTTCCCATACAGTGCTCCATCTTAAGATGGAGCTTCCAGAAAACTCAATTCAAAGAAATCATAACTTTATTTATTGTTTTGTGTGATTTAAAATGTACATAAATGGAATCATACTGTGTCATGAACTTTTATGTTTTTAAGATATACCCATATTTGTACATATAAATATAATCCATCTTAACTGATATACAGAGTATGATTCTAAGAATAAACCATGATTTACTAATTTATTTCCTTACCAAGGAACAGTTTACTCAACTGTGGTTATTAAAATCACTGTTTCAAAGAAACACTCTTTTCTTTTGCATATATGTGAGTGTTTTTTCATAACAGACATCACTGAGTGTCTATATGATGCTACAAGTTACTAGCCAGTTTCCAATTGTTCTTTAAGTGCTTTTAACAATTTTTATTCCCATCAATAATATGAGTTCTCATTTCTCTACATCCTTGCCAAAACATCTTACTAAAAATATTAACACATTAATTTTTTTCAAAGCTGCTACTGTGAGATGGTACCATATTTATTTAAAATTTGAATTTTGCTGATTGCAAGTGAAAATAAGCATCATTTTATTTTCTAAAATTTTCATTCACATTTCCTCCTCTATAAATTGCCTACCCTTGACAGTTTTCTAATAAGATATTTATTTCTTATTTTTTATATGCATGTTTATCTTTTGTGGGTTATATTTCACATCTAGGTTGTGACTTTCCTTTGTATTTATTGTGTCTTTTGTTATATAAAATTTTTAAAATGTGATGTTAGTTCAGTTCAGTCTCCCAGTCTGTCCAACTCTTGCAATCCCATGGACTGCAGCACACCAGGCTTCCCTGTCCATTGCCAACTCCTGGAGCTTGCTTAAACTCATGTCCATTGAGTTGCTTATGCCTTCAACTATCTCATCCTCTGTTGCCCCCTTCTCCTCCTGCCTTCAATTTTTCCAAGCATCAAGGCCCTTTCTAATGAGTCAGCCCTTCGCATCAGGTGGCCAAAGTATTGGAACTTCAGCTTCATCAGTCCTTTCAATGAATCAGTCCTTTCAATGAATATTCAGGACTGATTTCCTTTAGGATTGACTGGTTTGATCTCCTTGAAGTCCAAGGTATTCTCAAGAGTCTTTTCCAATACCACAGTTCAAGAGCAGCAATTCTTGGCACTCAGCTTTCTTCATGGTCCAGCTCTCACATCCATACATGACTACTGGAAAAACCATAGCAGTGTATTTAAAGTATTAATACTGGTTATGCATTTTGTTTTTCATGTTCTGTTTAAGAAATGATTCCCTATGCCTAGGTTATAAAAATATGTTTTATGCTAAATTGTTTATAGTTTTCTTTTCACATTTATGTTTTTAATCAAGCTGAGATTAACTCGTGTAAAGAATAATGAGAGATCTAATTACAATTTTTTCCTTAGGGAGAATCTGTTATTCTAGTACCATTTATGTAATGGTGTATGTTTCCTGGGTAATTCATTTTGTCATTTCTGTCATTTTGTAGCTCCTCGCATAGATTTGATTCCATTTATTTTTATTTATTATTTATTCTGCCTTGGTCTGTTGTTGGGCTTATCACTTTATTCCGTAGATCAGTTTCATGATTTTGGCATGAAAGTTTCTGCAATATTTATCTGTGTTAAAGTACATTTATTTTTAAACTCGGTTTTGATTTGATTTTGTTTTGATGAATAACTATTTATTTACAGATATTAGCTTATAATGCATACCAGTCTGGTATGTTTGAGTTTTCTTATTTTGAGTCAAGTTTGATGAGATGTTTTTCTAGGTCCCTTGGATCTAAATTCTCTAAATCACCATACAATTATTCATAATTTAATAAAATATTTTGTAATATCTCAACTTTGTCCTTATGTGTATTATTGATGACTTTTCATTTTGGATTATTAAACCTGCTATAGAATGAGTTTATTATAATGTCTTGTTAATTCTTTCTTATTATTTAAGCATTTTGGCCACTAATTTTTGCTCATATATATTATTTCTTTCCTTAAAATATCCATCTTTGTTTCAATTGTTATGCTATTAATATTTCAAGTGGATTTCTTAAATCTTTAATTTTCAACATTTTCTCTTTTCTAGAATTTGCTTTAGGATGACAGATTTCCTGCTAAGTAATATTTTTATTGCATCCCACAAATTAGATATGCAGTGTGTTTGCTGCTTCTTAGTTCTAAATATTCTAATTTTTATGGCAATGTATTATTTCATGTGTAATTATTTTAAAGTTATGTTCTTCTAATATTTGTTTTAAATTTCTAAACTTACGAATTTGTGAATTTATTTTGAGTGAACTCATTATATTTGGCAGGACTACTCTCAAGGAAGTAAATACATTTTTTTCAAGTTTGTTCAGTTTAAGGTAGTTTAGAATAACATCAACATTATCAGTTCCTCTGTTCTCCATGTCACAGAATCTTTTTAGGTGTTTCATTCATCAATATAATTTACTCCTGTTACTTTTCTAATCTACAAGCTAGGTTTTTAGATTTTATTGCAGTTAAGCCCTCCTTGTTAAGTACTTTCTGTAAAATATGTTAAGTACTTTCTATAAAATACTTTTCTTCCATTTTACTTTCATCATAGTTAGTTCAAAATCATTTGAATGTTTAGTTAAATTCAGGAAGTTGAAAGAATGATACTAAAAATTCAGATTCTATACTTGCAACTTGAGCATCTCTGAAAATTCTTACTGCCCTCACTCTTTGACAGTTACCAATGAATTAAGTTGAGTATTTAATGTAAAAATAACTTTGATATTTGATTTGAAGAGTATTAAGAGTATGAATACATCCCTAGATGGAGGAGCCTCATGGGCTAAAGTCCATGGGGTCCCAAAGAGTCAGACACGAGTGAGGGACTAACATCTTCACTTTCACTTAGGAGTGGTAAAACAATCTAATTTAGGTTTGTAAGATTTAAAATTTTTAATTGAAAAAAATTAGAATCTTTTAAAAACAAGCTTTTTTTTGTGGCAGTTATCCCACTGCCTGACTCAAAACATTAACTCATATACATAAATGATGTGATCCTTGTTGGATATTCAATGAAAATCCTTATTGATACATGCATATTTCAATCAAAAATTAAACAAAATGATTTAGTTAGCTGCATGATGATGTTGGTAAGTAGAGTTATGACTCAATAGAATTATGACTCTGAATTATTTAATGTTTGCAATATTCTTATTCCTAATTCAGGTATTGTAATTACTAGAATTACAATGGTCTTTCCAGTGGTCACATACGGTTGTGAGAGCTAGACCATGAAGAAGGCAGAATGCTAAAGAACTGATGCCTTCAAACTGTGGTACTGGAGAAGACTTCTGAAAGTCCCTTGGACAGCAAGATCTCACCAGTCAATCTTTAGGGAAATCAACCCTGAGTACTCAATGGAAGGACTGATGCTAAAGCTGAAGCTCTGGTATTTTGGTCATCTGATCTGAACTGGCGACTCATTGGGAAGGTCCTTTATGCTGGGAAAGATGGAAGGCAGAAGGAGAAGGGAGTGTCAGATGACCAGATGGCTGGATGGCATCACTGAGGCAATGCATGTGAACTTGGGCAACTTTGGGAGACAGTGAAGAAATAGAAGAAAACAACAGAATGGGAAAGACTAGAGATCTCTTCAAAAAAATCAGAGATACCAAAGGAACATTTCACGCAAAGACGGGCTCAATAAAGGACAGAAATGGTATGAACCTAACAGAAGCAGAAGATATTAAGAAGAGATGGCAAGAATACACAGAAGAACTGTACAAAAAAGATCTTCATGACCCAGATAATCATGATGGTGTGATCACTCACCTAGAGCCAGACATCCTGGAATGTGAAGTCAAGTGGGCCTTAGAAAGCATCACTATGAACAAAGCTAGTGGAGGTGATAGAATTCCAGTTGAGCTATTCCAAATCCTGAAAGATGATGCTGTGAAAGTGCTGCACTCAATATGCCAGCAAATTTGGAAACCTCAGCAGTGGCCACAGGACTGGAAAAGGTCAGTTTTCATTCCAATCCCAAAGAAAGGCAATGCCAAAGAATGCTCCAACTACTGCACAATTGTACTCATCTCAGACGCTAGTAAAGTAATGCTCAAAATTCTCCAAGTCAGGCTTCAGCAATATGTGAACCGTGAACTTCCTGATGTTCAAGCTGGTTTTGGAAAAGGCAGAGGAAGCAGAGATCAAATTGCCAACATCCGCTGGGTCATGGAAAAAGCAAGAGAGTTCCAGAAAAACATTTATTTCTGCTTTATTGACTATGCCAAAGCCTTTGACTGTGTGGATCACAATAAACTGTGGAAAATTCTGAAAGAGATGGGAATACCAGACCACCTGACCTGCCTCTTGAGAAATTTGTATGCAGGTCAGGAAGCAACAGTTAGAACTGGACATGGAACAACAGACTGGTTCCAAATAGGAAAAGGAGTACGTCAAGGCTGTATATTGTCACCCTGTTTATTTAACTTCTATGCAGAGTACATCATGAGAAACGCTGGAGTGGAAGAAACACAAGCTGGAATCAAGATTGCTGGGAGAAATATCAATAACCGCAGATATGCAGATGACACCAACCTTATGGCAGAAAGTGAAGAGGAACTCAAAAGCCTCTTGATGAAAGTGAAAGTGGAGAGTGAAAAAGTTGGCTTAAAGCTCAACATTCAGAAAACAAAGATCATGGTATCTGGTCCCATCACTTCGTGGGAAGTGGATGGGAAACAGTGTCAGACTTTATTTTCTGGGCTGCAAAATCACTGCAGATGGTGACTGCAGCCATGAAATTAAAAGACGCTTACTCCTTGAAAGGAAAGTTATGGCCAACCTAGATAGCATATTGAAAAGCAGAGACATTACTTTGCCAACAAAGGTCCGTCTAGTCCAGGCTATGGTTTTTCCTGTGGTCATGTATGGATGTGAGAGTTGGACTGTGAAGAAGGCTGAGCACCGAAGAATTGATGCTTTTGAAGTGTGGTGTTGGAGAAGACTCTTGAGAGTCCCTTGGACTGCAAGGAGATCCAACCAGTGCACTCTGAAGGAAATCAGTCCTGGGATTTCTTTGGAAGGAATGATGCTAAAGCTGAAACTCCAGTACTTCGGCCACCTCATGCGAAGAGTTGACTCATTGGAAAAGACTCTGATGCTGGGAGGGATTGGGGGCAGGAGGAGAAGGGGACGACAGAGGATGAGAAGGTTGAATGGCATCACTGACTCGATGGACGTGAGTCTCAGTGAACTCCGGGAGTTGGTGATGAACAGGGAGGCCTAGCGTGCTGCAATTCATGGGGTCGCAAAGAGTCGGACATGACTGAGCGACTGATCTGATCTGAAGGACTGAGAGGCCTGGCATGCTGCAGTCCATGGCATCACAAATCACTAAGAGTCAGACACGACTGGGAGACTGAACAACAACCAATTACCAAAATGTAAAGATAAGTCAAACATGACTCCTTTACTTCATGCAAGTTGTTCATGCTAGTGGGGAAGAAAGAAAAACAAATCAGTAAATAATGTTCATCATTCAGGGGAGTCATGAAAATACTGAATAGTTAACTGACTTTCAAGTTCCTCTGAGGTGGGAGTAGACAAAAAGGGGAGTAGACAAAAAAGGGAGACAAAAAGTGAGAAGTTATTAAACACATAGATTTTTAAAAATGTGGTATTGTTCTAGTGAAAGTGGAGATGGCTTGTGCTCAGGCAGGTCCTCTGAGAAGCCAACTGTGAGGGCATTTTCCTGGAGGAGGTCTGTTACTGAGTCCTCCCAGGATCGACACCTGTCAGGGAGGGAGGGATTAGGAAGCAGAATTGGGCAGAGAAAGGAATTAGGCAGAGAAAATTTACCAGAGAACTTGGCTGATTCCACAGGGCCTCTGAAGCTAGCAGTTCCAGTTTTGCAGACTAGGAAAGTCTTCCTCAGGGACCTGGTAGCCATCCCTTTAAAACATGCTGCTACTGCTGCTAAGTCACTTCAGTCGTGTCTGACTCTGTGCGACCCCATAGACGGCAGCCCATCAGGCTTCCCCGTCCCTGGGATTCTCCAGGCAAGAACACTGGAGTGGGTTGCCATTTCCTTCTCCAATACATGAAAGTGAAAAGTGACAGTGAAGTCACTCAGTCATGTCTGACCCTCAGCGACCCCATGGACTGCAGCCTACCAGGCTCCTTCGTCCATGGGATTTTCTAGGCAAAAGTACTGGAGTGGGGTGCCATTTCCTTCTCTGCCTTTAAAACATAATCATTAAGAAACTCAGCACCCCTCTCTCCCAGACTCTGTGAGAGGATAGGATGCTATCTCTGGTTAGGGACAGTCAGTAAACACAAATGGCCCAAACACAGTGACCAGCCTAACATTCTCCAGTGCTTTTGCATCATCTCATCCAGTGATTAAACAATCTCCTATTGTTTGTTTCAGGGGGGCTGAGTTTAATTTCTCTCCCCTATTGCAATAGTTTTCAAAAGAGTCTTTCATATTATAGTAGTGAATAAAATATTGAACATGTTCTTGAATAAGTATCAGTCACTCACTAATATCTGACTCTGTGACCCTATGGACTGTAGCCTGCCAGACTCCTCTGTCCATGGGATTCTGCAGGCAAGAATACTGAAGTGGGTTGCCATTCTCTTCTCTAGGGGATCTTCCCAATCCAGGAATTGGACCCTGGTCTCATGCTTGCAGGCCAATTCTTTACCACGTAAGCCACCAGGGAAGCCAAAGCCTATTCAATTTGTCTGGTGTAATATATTTTGACACCCATTATTGAGGACAGGCTACATCATGGGGAGGAATCTAGGCATAAGCAAAGCAGTTTCCTTCTGCAATGGATAATTTCCAGGACTGACTCAGCTGCAGTCTGTTAGCGGCCCACACTCCCAGTAGGTGGGGAGTGAGGGCCACTGCCCTGAAGGGTGAGGTTCCACGAAACATAGCATGGCCTCCATGATATGAATATTGAAAGAAGATGTTTAAATCAAAGTCAAATGTCCTGAGTTTTACAGAGTGCTGTACATTGACAGAAAGAGGTCCAGTGACACCTTTCTGTGTAGCACTTTATATTTTAAAAATCACGAAGATATGTGTCATCTTACACAGTGCTAAGTGTCCTCCATAAGATGACGGCTCATCTTGGCAGTATATTTCATCTTCATGTGTTCACAGTCATAGGCTGTGCTCCCCAGGTTATGGTCTTTCTATACCAGCCAAAAAGTAACTCACTACATCTCTCAAATTCTAGATCAAACTTCTTACTTGCTAGCTGTTCAATTAAAATTAAGGCTCAAACATACACATGTGTAGTCAATAGTCTTCTTGAGGACCAAGTAAGTTTGTTGTTGTTCAATTGCCGAGTTGTTCTGAACTCTTTGTGGCCCCATTGACTGCAGCACACCAGGCTCCCCTGTTCTTCATTATCTCTTCAAGTTTGCTCAAATTCATGTTCATTAAAGTATATTTAGAATGCTGCTATTCCAGTGTTTAATATCATCACATCCTTTGCCATCTTATAACAAAATCACTGAAAGCCAAGATAATACTACTAATTTAATAATTCTTCTTTAACTGAAGATTCCATGCACAAGAATTTGATTGGGGTTAAGCTGTGTGAATTTAATACAAATCCCCAGTTTACTGATGTTTGTATGAGCCGTAATACACGTAATACCACCTTGAACCATAATATAGGTAATACCACCAAGAATCATAATACCACCTTGAGAGTGAGGGTTGGCAGAGTAAGTTTTCAGGTAGTCTAGAAAATAATTGCAAATCATGAAATAGGAATATGTAATGAGTGGCTTTTTTTTTGTGTTAATTTGAATATTAAGACTTTTTAAACCTTTTGAATTTTTTTTTATTTAAGAATAGCATACTTTGAGAAACATTCACAAATCAGAGACATAACAGTTCCATAAATTATCAAGAAGGAACACATGCATAAAACATTATACAAGTCAAAAAATAGTATGTTATTAGCACCTCTGGAAAATTCCTTTTGCTTGCTCCCAATTACTAACTCTATTCTCTTCACAAATGTAACTATTATTCTGATTTTTCACTACATAGATTGCTTTTTCCATTTTTAAATTTATATAATTAGAATCATACAGTGCAATATAAATTCTGGCTTCTTTTAGTCCAAATTATGTTTATGGGATTAATTCATGCAGTTGTGTTTATTTGTAATTAATTTATCTTCAGTGATGTTCAGTATCCTATTCTATGAATAATCATGAATTTGCTTATCCATTCAACTGTTGATGGGATCCTAAGCTGTTTCCAGAATTTGGTTGTTATGAATAATATTATAGACCATGGTCTATTTTTTGGCACACATGTATAAACACACCTCCTGGATATATATCTCAGAATGCCATTACTGTATTGTAGAGTATATATTGTACTATATGCTGATATATAGGTTTAGCTTTAGGAAATTCTGCCAGAATTTGAAATTCTTCCAGAATTATGAGTTTTCAAAAATACTCATATCTATATCCTCTTGCAGAGTTTAAGAATTCTACTTCATCATATCTTTGTGACTGTCTACTAATCAAATTTTAAATTTGACAATTCAGGTATTGTGAGGTGATATTTAATTTCATTATCGTTTCTTAGTTTTAACTTGCATTTTACCTATGGTTAATGAAGTTGAATATTTTTCAAGTGTTTTATTTAGATAACCTCTTTGGTGAAGAGCCTGATCAAATATTATGTCCATTTTGTCTCTTGTGTCCATCTTGTTTTCTCTTTACAAGTCATTGATAGAAATCTTTATATAATCTGCAATTAAGAACTATGCCAGTAACTGTTGCTGGAAATTAATTTCCCCTTTCCGAGGCTTTTTTAAATAGTCTTCTTACAGTGTATTTTAAAAATCAAAACTTCCTTATTTCACCAGTTTTCTAAGCTTACTTTGTTCCTCTTCCTTTTTATTGTCACTGTTGTTCTTTAAATTTTATTTTCTAGGTGTCTATTTCCAGTATTTGTTGAGCAGCCACTAAGTCTCTCTCAACTTGACTCTTTGTGTTCCCATGGACTGCGGCATGCCAGGTTTCCCTGTCCTTTACCATCTCCCAGAGTCTGCTCAAAATCATGTCCATTGAGTCCGTGATACTATCTTACCATCACTTCCTCTGCCACCCCCTTCTCTCTTTTCACCTTTAAACTTTCCCAGTATCAGGACTTTTTCCATTTTTTTTTAAATTTTATTTTATTTTTAAACTTTACATAATTGTATTAGTTTTGCATCAGCTCTTCGAATCAGGTGGCCAAAGTATTGGATCTTCAGCTTCAGAATCAGTCCTTTCAATGAATATCCAGGGTTGACTTTCTTTAGGATTGATGGATTTGATCTCTTTGCTGTCCGAGGGACTGTTAGTAGTCTTATCCAACACCACACTTCAAAAGCATCAATTCTTTGGTGTTCAATCTTCTTTATGGTCCAACTCACATCCATACATGACTACTGGAAAAACCATAGCTTTGACTATACACAGCTTTGTTGGCAAAATAATGTCTCTGTTTTTTAATACATTGTCTAAGATTGTTAATATATAGGAAAAAAATTGATTGTAGTATTTTACTTTAGTGAACTTAGTAATATTCATTTATTGTTTATAATTCTTTATCAGTTGTCTCAATTTCTATTAACTAGTTTAGTATATGAATCGTTGGCATTTAAAATTGATACCTGAAAACAGATCCTTTGTTCTCATTATTGCCTACTTTCTGTATTAGTTTTCAGTTACATCACTCACCTTGTAATCCCAGTTATTTTGATAAACTTTGCCTGATACTCTCTTCCTCTAGAAAGATTTTACCTTCTGAAAGTAAAAGAGGTAAATGAATAGACAGCTTTAGATCATATTAATCATGTCATAAACTGAGATCATTCATATTGGGCTTTTAATTCTGTGAGGGCTGATGCATTTCTGTCTCATCTTACCCTTTGAGGCTACTGAGTTTCAACTACCGAGTTTCAACCCTGACCTAATATTTTTACTAAGACTCTCCTCCATGATGAACCCTGAATTCTACTTTCTTTTCTTCCAGTTTTGTGAGACTTCTCAAAACCTTTGCTTACTTTCCTTTATGAATCAGCAATAACTCAATTGGGAAAGCAAAGCTAAATATGCTTGCTTCCTTCCCAGACTCTGGCCCCACACTTCCTCATGGTATTGATAATTCTCCAGCCCTTCCAAACTAATCTTAGCACAAATTCTGTGAAAATATTCTTGTTCTTCATTGTAAGAGAGTGGTTCTGAACCACATCATTAGCAGTTGTTGTCAATAATGTACTACCAAATAACAACCTAGAATTCTATTTGACACTCAGTAATAGAAAGATAAAGAAACAGAATGACCTCAGAAAATCTCTCTCTTAACTGCCTACACCTTTGCAGTAGCAAAAAGTATCCACTTAAGCTTATTTCATGTTGGAAACCAGAAAAAAAATCACAGTTGTCTGTTTGTTTAGCAGGAGACTTCCTGCATCTCTTCCCCACAAAGTGGAGCTGAGTTAGATGTATACAAGTATCTAGCACAAATACAACAAGCACATAACTTTATTTTCCTCCCCCAAAGAATATCAACAGCAGATAAAATCATGTCTACCACTAACAGAGCATACCCTTTATACCAAGAATATAATTTTTTATCTTAAATGAAGACGAGATCCAGCAGATTTGCTATTTATAGGTATTCAGGATGCATAGTTGGTGATCATCCTCTTTGATAAAACACACAAGTTGTGGCCAAATTCTTACCACCTGAACAACTGGTCAACTCATTGGTTCTCTTCCAGAACACTTTGCAACAAGATTTTTGCTTTTTAAAATGATGATAATATTCTCAGACTTCAAATAAGGTATTTGATGTATTTTGTACTATTTCTTGTTTGCTTGTTCATTAAACTGCTGACCTTATTTAATATTTAATTTAGCCATTCTTCATTGAAATATCTGTTCTTGTCTTGGAGTTGACCCACAGATAATTCCTGAGAGATAATCTGGACCTGCTGACCTTACGCTCACCGTCATGAAAAATGTGTGATGACTGCTGCTTTGGCACAAAATTCATGTTTATAAGTTTGTATGAGTGTGTTGTTCCTGTCCTTCACCCAGTTGATTTTCAAAGCACATGGCTCTGAATTACATCAGCAAAGTAGAAGAATATTCTGACTTCACGTTCTTAACAGGTACTATTACACTGAATTCTTTGCTGCCATCACACACCAAAACTTTTGTGATGAGAAATAATCATCATAAAAACAGATACCCAAGTCATTTATCTAAAAATTCACCTTATATTTTGGAAACAAGTTAGACCATGAGTGCTTCTCTGGTAGCTCAGTGGTAAAGAACCCACTTACAAGGAGACACGGCTTCAATCCCTGATCCTCTGGAGGGGAAAATGGAAATATACTCCAGTATTATTGCCTGAGAAATCCCATGGAGAGAGAAGACTGGCAGGCTACAGCCCACGGTGTCACAGAAGAGTCAGACACAACTTAGTGACTAAACAACAAGAGCACGAGTGACATGATTTAGAGTTCAAGTTGAGAGACTGGGATTGACACATATGTACTACTGATACTATGTACAGGTGGCACAGCTGTAAAGACTCTACCTGCCAGTGTAGGAGACCCAAGAGACACCATTTTGATCCTTGGGTCAGGGAAGATCCCCTGGAGTAAGAAATGGCATTCTACTCCAGTATTGTTACCTGGAGAATCACATGGACAGAGGAGCCTAGTGGGCCACAGTCCATGGGGTTGCAAAGAGTTAGACACGAAAGAGCTGCTGAGCACAAAGGACACAAAAAATAGATAACTAATGATAATATACCATATAGCACAGGGGACTCTACTTAATGCACTGTGGCGACCAAAGGTGGGGGATTATATTTATATGTATTTGCTGATTCATTTTGTTGTATGATAGAAGCTATTGCCATATGCAGGTCAGGAAGCAACAGTTAGAACTGGACATGGAACAACAGACTGGTTCCAAATAGGAAAAGGAGTTTGTCAAGGCTGTATATTATCACCCTCACCCTGTTTATTCAACTTATATGCAGAGTACATCATGAGAAATGCTGGACTGGAAGAAACACAAGCTGGAATCAAGATTGCTGGGAGAAATATCAATAACCTCAGATTTGCAGATGACACCACCCTGATGGCAGAAAGTGAAGAGGAACTCAAAACCCTCTTGATGAAGGTGAAAGAGGAGAGTGAAAAAGTTGGCTTAAAGCTCAACTATGAGAAAATGAAGATCATGGCATCCGGTCCCATCACTTCATGGGAAATAGATGGGGAAACAGTGGAAACAGTGTCAGACTTTATTTTTGGGGGCTCCAAAATCACTGCAGATGGTGACTGCAGCCATGAAATTAAAAGACGCTTACTCCTTGGAAGGAAAGTTATGACCAACCTAGATAGCATATTCAGAACCAGAGACATTACTTTGCCTACAAAGGTTCGTCTAGTCAAGGCTACGGTTTTTCCTGTGGTCATGTATGGATGTGAGAGTTGGACTGTGAAGAAGGCTGAGCGCCAAAGAATTGATGCTTTTGAACTGTGGTGTTGGAGAAGACACTTGAGGGTCCCTTGGACTGCAAGGAGATCCAACCAGTCCATTTTGAAGGACATCAGCCCTGGGATTTCTTTGGAAGGAATGATGCTAAAGCTGAAACTCCAGTACTTTTGCCACCTCATGCTAAGAGTTGACTCACTGGAAAAGACTCTGATGCTGGGAGGGATTGGGGGCAGGAGGAGAAGGGGACGACAGAGGATGAGATGGCTGGATGGCATCACTGACTCGATGGACGTGAGTCTGAATGAACTCTGGGAGTTGGTGATGGACAGGGAGGCCTGGCGTGCTGCAATTCACGGGGTTGCAAAGAGTCGGACACGACTGAGCGACTGATCTAATCTGATCTGATCTGAAAGCAATGATACTCCCATAAAAATAAATTTATTTTATTATTTTTTTAATTTAAATTTATTTATTTTAATTAGAGGCTAATTACTTTACAATATTGTATTGGTTTTTCCATGCATCAGCATGAATCTGCTAAGGGTATACACATATTCCCAATCCTGAACCCCCTTTCCACCTCCCTCCCCATACCATCCCTCTGGGTCATCCCAGTGCACCAGCCCCGAGCACCCTGGCTCATGCATCAACCCTGGACTGGCGATTCGTTTCACATATGATATTATAGATGTGTCAATGCCATTCTCCCAAATCATACCCCCCTCCCTCTCCCACAGAGTCCAAAAGACTGTTCTATATATCTGTGTCTCTTTTGCTGTCTCACATACAGGGTTATCGTTACCATCTTTCTAAATTCCATATATATGCGTTAGTATACTGTATTGGTGTTTTTCTTTCTGGCTTACTTCACTCTGTATAATTGGCTCCAGTTTCATCCACCTCATTAGAACTGATTCAAATGTATTCTTTTTAATGGCTGAGTAATACTCCATTGGGTATATGTACCACAGCTTTCTTATCCATTCATCTGCTGATGGACATCTAGGTTGCTTCCATGTCCTGGCTATTACAAACAGTGCTGCGATGAACATTGGGGTACACGTGTCTCTTTCAATTCTGATTTCCTCGGTGTGTATGCCCAGCAGTGGGATTGCTGGGTCGTATGGCAGTTCTATTTCCAGTTTTTAAAAAGTAAAATAAAGGGTCAGAATGTGGGCTCTGAAGCTAATCACTTACACACTATGTGAATAAGTTACTTAACTTCTCTATACATGGGTTTCATCTTTTGTAAAATGCTAATAAGTTTGTTTTAAAAATTAAATTAGCAAATGTAAAACACTTCCAGTAATTCCTAACACATACAGAGTTCCATATATTTGGTTGCTTGTATTTAAATTTTTACATTTAAATTGTTCTTCAAAATTCTTAAGATAGGTATTCAATAAATATTGGTTAATAAAGGTTAATAAAGATTGATTTTGTATGGATTATTGATTCTGTCATTTGATATGCCATTTATCATCCTTCTTTGATATCATCAGAAACAGTTATTAAATTTTGATATTATTTATTTGGGCCATTATGTCAAGAAATATCTTTGTAAAATCACACAGCGTCTACATTATGTGTTCACGGGAAAAGTCCCTAAGAGATTTTAATTACAGGAAGACATTATCTTTTTTCTTGAGGAGAAGGAGTTAGCTGCTGAAGACACAGAAATGAAGAAATGAGCAAAGCAATTTTTGGCATCAAGGAGCTTCCAGTATTTTGGAAATTGAGGCAATCTAGGGATGGAAAATATATTTTGAGTCTGGACATGGAAAGAAAGTATACATTTAAGGTGCTGATACTGATTGATGGTTGTACTATAAGGAGGCAAGGAGAAAAGTTAAATTGAACATACACACATCCTCATGCCTGTGACTCTAATTACCTTCTAATTTGTCTCTCAGAAAAAAAGAGAAGGTTTAAAACTACCATTTGAGGTAATACTAGATTATACATGTTATAAAATCTAGCATCTGCTAAATTCAAACCTGTGATTAATGTTAATTCCAATTGCACATTGTCGGCATACATTGCACCTGCATGCATGTTTCCGATGACAAGCACCATATATTACCTTCACATCAACAAGGATTGGTTCCAAACCTGGAACTGACTTAATGTACATTAACTTCTAGTGTACGAATGTGTTGCAAACTAATGCCAAAACGTCTCAAAAGGCTGCATTAAAAAAATACAGAAAAATAACTGCACTTAAAAAAATCAAAGTCTGTTGCTGAATACTTGAATAAGATAGGTTGGATTCTATGATCACAAAGATCCTGGATGTGTTGTACACATGCATTTTTTTTTCACATCCACAGCCTTTTTGATTCTCAGTGTGAGAGAGGGCTGAGAGAAATATGTACATGTTTAGAAAATGACTAAAGATACAATTCCTGGCCTGCTGAAACATGATGTAAAGGGTGGAAATATTGCCTAAATGTCCACTGAGAGATGAATGGGTAAAGAATGTTACTCAGCCATAAAAAAAGGATGAAACAAAGCAATCCACAGCAATATGGAAGGATCCAAAGATTATCATACTAAGTGCAATAAGTTAGGCAAAGGCAAATGTAATATGATATCACTCATATGTGGAATCTAAAAAAAACTGACACAATTGGCTTCTTTACAAAACAGAAATAGACCCACAGATATACAAAACAACCTTATGGTTACGAAAAGGGCAAGGAGATAAAGGATAAGTTAGAAGTTTGGGATTAATTTATACACACTTTATGTATATGTATATATATATATATATATATATATGAATAACCTAAGGAAAAAGAATCTGAATTATGTATATATATATATATATGTGTATATATATATACATATATATATGTATATATAAGAATCACTCTGGTATATACCTGAAGCTAGCACAGCACTATAAATCAACCATACTTCAACTAAAAGAAACACACATAATGAGATATCACCTCAAAAAATATATGCCACATCTATACTTTTCTAATAATGTATTTCACAAACCTTGGCTCATTTGGTACTTACTACAATATTAAACTAGTCAATACTAAAGGAAATCAGTCATGAGTATTCATTGGAAGGGCTGATGACTTTGGACACCTGATGTGAAGAACTGACCCATTGGAAAAGAACTTGATGCTGGGAAAGATTGAAGGCAGGAGGAGAAGAGCGACAACAGAGGATGAGATAGTCGGATGGCTTCACTGAGTTGACGGACATGAGTTTGAGCAGGCTCTGGGAGTTGGTGATGGACAGGGAAGCCTGGCATGCTGCAATCAATGGGGTCACAAAGAGTTGGACATGACTGAGCAACTTAACTACCAATATTAGAATTGTTTTTATGATCCCATTCTTTCTTTTTTAAAAGGTAATTTATTTATTTTATTTGGAGGTAAATTACTTTACAATATTGTCGTGGTTTTTGCCTTACATTGACATGAATCAGCCATCGGTGTACGTGTGTTCCCCATCTTGAACCCACCTCCCACCTCCCTCCCCATCCCATCCTTCAGGGTCATCAGGTAAGCAAACAAAGGGTCTGTATGGTTAATAAATATCAACTGGGTGATTGGACCCTGGTCTTTCATCTCCATTGTACCCCATCTTTCCCAGAGTGGGCTTCTGAGAATGCTGTTAGTTATAAATTTTCAGTGGAGGGTTAGAGATTGATCTTTCTCTGACTGCATGAATTATCACAGGCAAGTCTGACCTTGAGTTCTTCAAGATCATTCATTGTTACTGAACTCATCATTCATGGCGATGTTGGTGTTGTTATTATTCTTGTCCTGAGATAAACAAGTATGCACCAAAGTCGGAAGTTTTTCTTGTTCCCAATATCAAAAATGAAACCAAATACAAATGAGTGAAGGTCATTCAATCAGGAGGCCCATCATAACAGAGTTTGAGAACATTTGGTCACCTAATGTTTACTATTTGATATATTATAGAAGAAAAATTACTAGCTCTTGAGTTAGATGCTCACTCACATATATAAAACATAAAATAAGGGGAAAACAGCCTCTTCAATAAATGGTGATAGGAAAACTGGACAGCTACAGGCCAAAGAATCAAGCTGAACTACTTTCTCACATCATACACACAAATAAACTCAAAATGGAATAAAGGTTTAAATGTAAGACCTGAAATCATAAAATTTCTAGAAGGAAGCATAGGTATTATGCTCTTTGACACTGATCTTAGGAAGACTTTTTTGAACATTAGTTCAGGAAACAGAAACAAAAACAAAAATAAGCATAAGAGACTGTAGCAAACCGAGAAGATTTTGTACAGTGAAGGAAATTCATCAAAAAAAACAGGCTGTCCACTGAATGAGAGAAGATATTTGCAAATGCTATATCCAGCAAGATGTTAATAACCAAACTATACAAATAATCATTAGACATAAAAAATAAAGTGAACAACCTTATTTAAAAATGGGTGGGGGACCTGAATAAGTGTTTTTACAAAGAGGACATACTGATAGCCAAGAGGCACGTGAAAATAAGTTCGCTATTAATGATCATCATGTGCTTAGTCATACAGTCTTGTCCAACTCATTGCAACCCCATGGACTGTAGCCCTCTAGGCTCCTCTGTCCATGGGGATTAAGAGGATGTGAGATAAGGTGTGTATATGTACATTTAAAAGGAATTAAGTCTAGTCATTTGTCATAGTATGGGTGGAAATAGATGTTATTGTGCTAAGTGAAGTAAGTCAGAGAAAGAAAAATACTGTCTAATGTCATTTACATGCGGAATCTAAAAACAAAGGCAATGAACAAACAACTAAACACAAACAGTCATAGATACAGAGAAGAAGCAGGTGATTGCCAGAAGAGAAGAGGCTATGGGAGAAGAGAAAAAGATGAGGGAGAAGAGGCAGACACTTCCTACAAAAGAAATACATCATAATTCTGAAATGTACAGTGTAGGGAATATACTCAGTGATTATGCAATATCTTGTATAGTGATAGATGACAAGTAGGCCTATCATGGTGACCATTTCAAGATGTATAGAAATTTCAGATATCTATGAATTGAAGTCAATTACATTTCAAAAACAAATTCTTAGAAAAAAGTGATCAGATCTGTGATTTCCAGAGGAAGGGGCTGGGTAGATGGGGAATTGCATGAAGGTAGTCAAAAGTTAAAACTGCTAGCTATCAGATAAGTAAGTACTATGGATGTAATACGGAGAAGGCAATGGCACCCCACTCCAGTACTCTTGCCTGGAAAATCCATGGACAGAGGAGCCTGCTAGGCTGCAGTCCATGGGGTCGTTAAGAGTCGGGGGAATGACTGAACAACTTCACTTTCACTTTTCACTTTCATGCATTGGAGAAGGAAATGGCAACCCACTCCAGTGTTCTTGCCTGGAGAATCCCAGGGACCAGGAAGCCTGGTGGGCTGCCGTCTCTGGGGTCGCACAGAGTCGGACACGACTGAAGCGACTTAGCAGCAGCAGCAGCATGGATGTAATATGGAGGTGGAAATGGCAACCCACTCCAGTATTCTTGCCTGGAAAATCCCATGGACGGAGGAGCCTGGCAGGCTACAGTCCAGGAGTTCGCAAAGATTTGGACACAACTGAGCAACTTCACTATATGATGGAAGAAATGTACAACATAATAAACAGATGAATACTGCTATACATTATATATGAAAGCTGTTAAGAGAGTAAATCCCTAAGATTTCTTCTCCCAAATTTATTTTTTCTATTTATTTAATGCTATATCTATATGAGAAAATGGATATTAAATAAACTTATTATGATAATTTAATTATGCATGGAAGATAAAACATTTTTATGTGCACCTTAAACTGACAAGGCTATTTGTCAATTATATCTCAGTAAGAAGGGAACAAAAATTAATTAATAGCTGAGAAGGAAAAAATACTAACTTTATTAGAAATTCCTGATATAAGAATAATATTCATTATTTATATATGCATTTTTTAGTTTTGTTTGGTCAGTTTGAATATTTAAAAACAAAAAACAATATTTGATAAAAAATACAAAATAATTTAATGTTTATATTTTACATATGTTGAAATTTATATTTCAGATAAAATTTTATTACCATTTACTAGCCTTTGAATAAACTTACATTATATTTTTAGTTAAATAAAAATTACTATCAAAGTCAAACAATATGTAAAAATCTTGATATAAAACATGATTACATTATTGGACTAAAGGTGATTAAATAAATTATGGAATGAAAATATAATAATTTGTTAATTATTTTGATCCCTTTAGTCAAATCATCCAAACATTATCACTCCATCAAATACAACACCCAGACATAAAAAATAGTAATTAAATTTGCTCTTCTTTTGATATTTTTGGACTTTTGCTGACTTCCAATTATATAAAAACAATACATATGTGTTCATGAAGGTATAGTTGTCAATACAGAAGCACATAACATGTGTGTTTTTATGGCTTCCTAGTGACTCAGTAGGTTATCTGCCTGCAATTCAGGAGACGTCGGTTTGATCCCTGGGTTGAGAAGATCACTTGGAAAAGGAAATGGCAATCCACTCCAATATTCTTGCCTGGAGAATCCCATGGACAGAGGAGCCTGGTGGGCTACAATCCATGGGATCACAAGACTCAGATACAACTGAGCAGCTAAACAACAGCAACATATGTTTGTTATATTTGATTTATGATGCTGAACATTTTAAATATATGGTGAGTGAGTAAAGGTCTTCTCACATGAATGGGCTGAGACCCAGCAGCTACATGTGTTCCTGACTATTTGGGCTCAAATGATTAAATCTATCTTCTATATTCAATTTTCTTATCTTCACAGCTGAGCATCAGTCATCAGTCACATTACAAGTTTTCAGTGCGGGTTATATGAGTCAATGAATGTAAAAATGTCCAGCATAACACTTGACTTATGGGTGTTTCCACTCCTGAACATATCATACAACTTGACCCCCAAAACAGTGAGATTGATTTCATTAAGTTCTACTTATATTTCTCTTCAATAGATGATCAAACAGTGGTTCAGAGAAGATGGTATCTACTGACCTCACAAAAATCAGTGAATGAAGTATATGAGGTCATTATGCATGATGTGACAGAAAAAATGAAAAATAAAAAGGATGGATAGTCTTTGGCGTCAGAGTTTCACTTTTAAATCCCATCTTGACCTCTACTGACTATATGACCTTGAATACCTGTTGATTGGGGTTGATAGTAGCTGTCTAAAATTTGTAAGGATTGAATAAACTTGCTTAAAGTATCACATATATGTGATTTATTTGGTGTCAAGCTTACATCTGTAAATTTCCTTTTTGTGCATTCAAAACATACTGTTTAGTAGTGGGAATATTTCTTTGCAATAGAATTTCATGTGGAACCCCAATAATATTAATATATGACACATGAAGAATACGGTGGATGAAATAGAGTGGAGGGCCTTCGTGTATTAGAATATCAATTCTTTCACTTATTTTTTATAAGTACAGCAGCTCCTAAGGCACTTTCTTTAAACTTTAGGGCCCCAGGAAATAAGGTTTGAAATAAATGCCCTAAAACCATCTTACTTCTTACATCACTGCATATATCTACATAAGAAATCATCTGCTGCAGTAGCTTTTTTGCACGAAGCAGTTCTAACAGCCCAAGTGGAGAATTTTCCATCTGCCTCTGTTGGCTGACTTTGCCGCTTCCGAGCATTATGAAAACGCCCCCTACAATGCCTCTACTTGTCTTTCCTCTCCCTATCTCATTTCAAGGCTGAGCCAGTAGAGTACCCATCCCTGTGACCTTGACTTACCTTGACTCACTCTCTCATTCACATGGGAACCCTCTGAGACCCTTCATAAGTCAAACGGAAGGCCAAGATGCATGCCAACACTTTAAATGACAGTTTGATTTACTTGAATTTGCTAACACTAGGTTTGCATTTCACACACCTGCAGTTTTCCTGTAGGTTTTTAGACAAGTCGAGAATTTTTGCCAACCCTGGCATTTTTCAGTAAAAATGTATTTCTCTGACAGTCCCATGGAAAGCAAATGGAGCTTAGCACCTTTCAACTCTGATATTCCCTTTGGCTCTTACACAGATGTCTGTCATTGTTGGGGGTTCAGGAAATGTACAAGGTTTGGAAGACTGCACTGTGCCAGTCATCTACATGAATCAGATCATGCCACTCTGCCGTTTACTACTCTCCCCAGTGGCACCCCATCGTACTCAAACTCTTCATCCTGCCTTAAAACATTTGCCTAAGCTGATCGCTCCTAACTTCTACAATACCTAATAATATGGTTCTCCTTTCTTACCCTGCCACATTCTCAATGACTCACTTGATTTTTTTAATTGTATTTATTTATTGTCATTGGAGGCTAATTACTTTGCAATATTGTGGTGTTTTTTGCCATACATTGACATGAATCAGCCATGGGTGTACATGTGTCCCCAACCCTGAATGCCCCCTCCCACCTCCCTCCCCACCATTATCCATCTGGGTTGTCCCAGTGCACCAGCTTTGAGTGCCCTGTTTCATGCACTGAACTTGGACTGGTCATCTGTTTCACATATGGTAAACACCTGTTTCAATGCTATTCTCTCAAATCATCCCACTCTTGCCTTCTTCCACAGAGTTCAAAAGACTGTTTTTTTATATCTGTGTATCTTTTGCTGTCTCGCATATAGGATTATTATTACCATCTTTCTAAATTCCATATCTATGCATCAATATACTGTATTGGTGTCTTTCTTTCTGATTTACTTCACTCTGTATAGTAGGCTCCAGTTTCATTCCCTCATTAGAAGTGATTCAAATGTGTTCTTTTTAATAGCTGAGTAATATTCTATTGTGTATATGTACCACAGCTTTCTTATCCATTCATCTGCCAATGGACATCTAGGTTGCTTCCATGTCCTAGCTATTGTAAACAGTGCTGAGATGGACACTGGGGTACATGTGTCTCTTTCAATTCTGTTTTTCTTGGTGTATATGCCCAGCAATGGGATTCCAAAGGAACATTTCATGCAAAGATGGGCTCGATAAAGGACAGAAATGGTATGGACCTAACAGAAGCAGAAGATATTAAGAAGAGATAGCAAGAATACACAGAAGAACTGTACAAAAAAGATCTTCACAACCCAGATAATCACGATAGTGTGATCACTGACCTAGAGCCAGACATCCTGGAGTGTGAAGTCAAGTGGGCCTTAGAAAGCATCACTATGAACAAAGCTAGTGGAGATGATGGAATTCCAGTTGAGCTATTCCAAATCCTGAAAGATGATGCTGTGAAAGTGCTGCACTCAATATGCCAGCAAAGTTGGAAACCTCAGCAGTGGCCACAGGACTGGAAAAGGTCAGTTTTCATTCCAATCCCAAAGAAAGGCAATGCCAAAGAATGCTCCAACTACTGCACAATTACACTCATCTCACACGCTAGTAAAGTAATGCTCAAAATTCTCCAAGTCAGGCTTCAGCAATATGTGAACCGTGAACTTCTTGATGTTGAAGCTGGTTTTAGAAAAGGCAGAAGAACCAGAGATCAAATTGCCAACACCCACTGGATCATGGAAAAAGCAAGAGAGTTCCAGAAAAGCATCTATTTCTGCTTTATTGACTATGCCAAAGCCTTTGACTGTGTGGATCACAATAAACTGTGGAAAATTCTGAAAGAGATGGGAATACCAGACCACCTGATCTGCCTCTTGAGAAATTTGTATGCAGGTCAGGAAGCAACAGTTAGAACTGGACATGGAACAACAGACTGGTTCCAAATAGGAAAAAGATTTTGTCAAGGCTGTATATTGTCACCCTTGATTTAACTTCTATGCAGAGTACATCATGAGAAACGCTGGACTGGAAGAAACACAAACTGGAATCAAGATTGCCGGAAGAAATATCAATAACCTCAGATATGCAGATGACACCACCCTTGTGGCAGAAAATGAAGAGGAACTCAAAAGCCTCTTGATGAAAGTGAAAGTGGAGAGTGAAGAAGTTGGCTTAAAGCTCAACATTCAGAAAACGAAGATCATGGCATCCGGTCCCATAAATTCATGGGAAATAGATGGGGAAACAGTGGAAACAGTGTCAGACTTTATTTTTCTGTGCTCCAAAATCACTGGAGATGGTGACTGCAGCCATGAAAGTAAAAGATGCTTACTCCTTGGAAGGAAATTTATGACCAACCTAGATAGCATATTCAAAAGCAGAGACATTACTTTGCCAACAAAGGTCCATCTAGTCAAGGCTATAGTTTTTCCTGTGGTCACAGTTGGACTGTGAAGAAGGCTGAGTGCCGAAGAATTGATGCTTTTGAACTGTGGTGTTGGAGAAGACTCTTGAGAGTCCCTTGGACTGCAAGGAGATCCAACCAGTCCATTCTGAAGGACATCAGCCCTGGGATTTCTTTGGAAGGAATGATGCTAAAGCTGAAACTCCAGTACTTTGGCCACCTCATGTGAAGAGTTGACTTATTGGAAAAGACTCTGATGCTGGGAGGGATTGGGGGCAAGAGGAAAAGGCGACGACAGAGGATGAGATGGCTGGATGGCATCACTGACTCTATGGACGTGAGTCTGAGTGAACTCCGGGAGTTGGTGATGGACAGGGAGGCCTGGTGTGCTGTGATTCATGGGGTCGCAGAGTCGGACATTACTGAGCGACTGATCTTATCTGATCTGATGGCAGTTCTATTTCTGAGTTTTTAAGGAATCTCCACACTGTTCTCCATAGTGGCTGTACTAGTTTGCATTCCCACCAACAGTGTAAGAGATTCCCTTTTCTCCACACCCTCTCCAGCATTTATTGATTGTAGACTTTTGGATTGCAGCCATTCTGACCAGCGTGAGATGGTACCTCATTGTGGTTTTGATTTACATTTCTCTAACAATGAGGGATGTTGAATGTATTTTCATGTGTTTGTTAACCATCTGTATGTCTTCTTTGGAGAAATGTCTATTTAGTTCTTTGGCCCATTTTTTGATCAGGTCATTTATTTTTCTGGTATTTGGCTGCATGAGCTGCTTGCATATTTTTGAGATTAATTTTTTGTCAGTTGCTTCCCTTGCTATTATTTCTCTCTCATTCTGAAGGCTGTCTTTTCACCTTGCTTATAGTTTCCTTCATTGTGCAAATGCTTTTAAGTTTAATTAGGACCCATTTGTTTACTTTTGCTTTTATTTCCATTACTCTGGGAGGTGAGTCAATGACCCACTTTCTATCCTGTTGCCACCCGAGCTTATTTTTGCAGCAAAGATTTGGAGCTAGCTTTTCTCTGTTTGGAATGTTTCTCATCCTGACAGTTGTTCCTTCATACCATTCAGGTTTCTGTTTAGGTATCACCTCCTCCTTCAGACCACCTAATCTAACTTAGCTACCTAGAAATTCTCTGTCACATAATTCTATAACTTTGTGAAAGCGTTTAGCTATATTTCTTAAATTTTAAAAATCATTGCATCATAGCTTGTGTATGTGTGTGTATTCGCATCTCATTTTGGAATACAAGTTCCATCACTGCAGCAAACTTCTATGTTTTATTCACCACCAAATCTCCAGCATGTAAAACAGAGCGTGGGACATAGTAGACACTCAATAAAGTTTTAAGTTTTGAATTCACTGCTTAGCCTCCTGACTCTCCAATTGCCTTATTCCCACAAAGTAGTATCTTTTATTTTAGTATTAAACAAGGGAGACCCAAGGCAACATGAGTTCACCCAATATCATTTGATTTTTTTCCCCCATCTGGCCACCCCAAATAAACAATACAATCAGATCTTAGTGATTAGGCAGAGTTCTATGGTTTGTTCTGGCTAATGCAATGCAAGCGGAAATGACCTGCGTCAAAGTGGGTTAAGGCAGGAAGAAGTTCCTTACCATTCTCCTTTCTTTTTTCTTCACTTTGGGCTTTGATAGAAGGCTGTGCACCAAGATGGTGGTCATGCAAGATGGAAGCTGCCTGCACCTGTGAGCCATCACATAGAACGTAGCTGCCATGGAGCTATGTAGCTGCCACTACGTGTGTGAGATTTACTGTGAGTGAAATGTAAGCTTTTCTGCGTTCAGTTAGTTATTCTGGCAGAAGCCTAGCCAATCGTGAGTAGTAACTCAGTGCAAAATGGAAGGAGCATGGGCTCAAGAGCTACCGGAGTTAAAGCCAGTTTAAGTCAGTTGATCTTTCTAAGCCTTTACAAAATAGAGATAAAATGCACATAAGTACTTGGGAAATGTAGGAGTTCATTAAATTTTAGTTTAGAGTTAAGTTGTCCAGGAATAGACATTTGCCAGTTTTCTATTTCAGGAATTCCCTTCCTTGCATCCTAGCCTGGGCAGGATGACCACCTATTCTATTGATATTCATCACCCAATTCAATTTACAAGTGATACTGGTCATACTTTCAGGTGTCAAGAATCGTTCTAGGCATAAAAGTGTTAATAAAACATATTTTCCTTCCAAAACATCTTTTACTTCAATAATGATGATGGACATAGGGACATACACATAGACAAATTTGACAAAAATAATAAATGCTATGAAAAAGACAACATCCAAGTGGAGGAGGAAAAATTTAAACTGGACCTTGAAGTATAAGGATCAATTTGTGACAGGTTTTGCTGCCTCTGCCCTTCTAATCCACAATCCCTTCACCCTTGCTCTGGCAGATTAGTCCTCTTGGAGAACATCCTACATAGGCAGTGTTCCAGAGCCAGGGATTACAAACTTCCTCAAGATAAGGGGGCTGCCTGAAGAATCTGTACACTAGCCATTTCCAATTCTCATTCTCAATGGTCATAAAGGCTAAGACAAGCCCTTCTTTGTGGATTAACACCCAAATTCAAAACTGACCACTCCTCTCACACAATGGCCTGACCACTTCTTTAGAAGAGATAAGAATCTGTTCAAGGTAAAGTCCCTAAAATTCCCTCTCCCAGTTGTACACTCAGAATGCTTTATCCTGACTTACTTCAAGGACCGCGTGAACTAATCCCTTCTTACCACCTTCATCTACTTCAACAGATCCCATCGCCCAAAGATGTGACTTAGGTTCACATATGAAGTATAAGCTTTATAATCACTAGCTCTGAATATCAGCTGCATGATTTGAAGATTTTTATCTTCATTTTCAGATTCTTTATCAATAAAGTGAAAAGAATAACTACAAAAGCAAAATTTTAGAATTTATGTTTACTGAGAAAGTGTGAATCACAGAGTAAGTATTTTATTCTGTGAAATCTTTGTTTCCAATCTCTTTTTCATGGGTATTTTCACTTATTTTGCTCTTGATTCAATTTTTTTTTTTTTTTCCTAAGGCTCCTTGATTCAGGGATTACTATCTCCCTTTTTCGCATTTCTTTTTCCCTGAGCCATTCTACTCACCCTACAATATTATACTGAAAATACAACATGAAATCAAATCAAAACAGACTGACATTCTTCTACAGATACTGTCTGTCATCGAGCACTATTTTTTTTTTTACTTTATTGAAAATTTATGCCTTCAAGTCTCCTTGTATTTACCTTGCTTTTCATCAATTAATTTATTAATTCAATCACAAACAAATATTAACCTTCTGTTTCCTGCCAGTCACTGTGATAGGTTTTGAAGGGTATAAGTATGATTGCTTCCCAGTATAGGGGCTGGGCATTTAGTTAACAAAACTATCTAATTATACACTGTGAGCAATAGAGGTATATATAGTTGCTATAGAATTAAAGAAGGAGAATCATCAACTCTTTTGGAATGTCAAGGGAGAATTCTTAAATGAAATTATATTTGAAGTGAGTCATAAAGATAATGAAGAGAAATTTCTTTAGACAAGAGGAAGGGAGGAAATGTCAAGAGTAGGAAAGAAGACTTTGGCTAAAGCTCTGGACTATAAGAAATGGAGTTAGATTATAATAGTAAAAAATGAATAGATTTAGGAAATATTTAGATGGCTAATTAATATGACTACATAATTAATCATGAAAGAGTAAGCTAAGAAGTATAAATCTTAGCTTCTTGATCTAGTGGAGTTTTAATCTGAGGTAGGAAAATGCTGGAGGAAGAATATGTTTTGGGGAGTACTAAGTTCAATTATAGACATCTCGACTCTTCAGAATCTTTCATCCAAGTAGATAATTCAACGTAGAACATTGGATATACAAAGTTCAGGTGAAAATTTTGGACTGATAATGTACATTTGGGAATCATCACAGCAAAACATTGCAAAATAAATCCTTTAAGGCAAGAATATTTCCAAATAAAGACTATGCCTTAAGAAATGGGTCTAGTATCAGTACTAAGGAAGTTCTCCATCCAATATGAAATGAAGAAGAATAAACCAGTAAAGAAGAGTGAGGAATAATCGGTAAACATAGGACAGAAACAGTTTGGTTTCAAAGCTAGAGAATGAGTTCATGAAGGATTATCTGCCACATGCTTAACATCACCAAGAACCCAAGGTCAACTGGAAGCAATGAGGGTTCTCAGATTTGTGGCCTGGGGATTATCACAGGTCTTGACAATGGAGGTGAAGTAGGGAAGGTAGAAGTTAAGTCTGATTGAGAGGGGAAGTGAAAGGGGAAATCAGGATAAAGGAAACGTAGGGTGTGGACAACAGTATAAGAGATTTAGAGGCAAGGATAGAGTTGAGAAAAAAAGGATCCATAGCAGAAATGGCCCCAGACACCCATGGCTCCTTTCTTCTCTGGGTCTGGCTTTGTGCCTTTTTGACTCTTAGAATTTTTTTCCCCCAGATGCCTTCTTGCCACTTATCTGACAAGTTTGTTAGGACTGAACATACATGAATCACAGAGGTCAGAATATTTTATCTCCATCAGTCTTTTCAACTTAAAGTTTCACCTCAGAGTTCTTCTGTGATCTTGAGGATTTCCTTTTGTTTCTAATCCATTTGGGAATGGTCCTTCTCACGATGGCCACTGTGAAAAAAAGCAATTTTGAACTTAATTGGGGAAATCAGAGTTTGGGGCTAACACAAGTCAGGCCTCTCAAATCTCAGACTTCCGTAAATTTTTGATAAGTAATATTATTTTATTTTGTTTCTTCAAAAGAATGATCTTATTTTTTTGCAAGAAGCTATAATATGATATGAAGGATTTTAACCCCCTAAAGAAAGCTTATAAGTAAAAGATAGTAAAAAAAATAAATAAACTTTCCTCATTAGGAAAGTTTAGACAAATAAGAATCCATTGAACATTTTCAGATGAACTTTTACTACTCCTTCTTTTTAAGTATGAATCTGCCACTCCCTTATTTAGAGATTTTTGAATAAATCACTGTGCCTAGATACCTTTTTTCATATATAAATGAGAAGGAGTTAAGGTAAATTATTTTTCCCAACAGTAAAGTTTTACAGTATACTACTGCTACAGTTCAGAGTTAGAACAGATGCAAAGACTTTATTCTGTGTTTCCAGTTGTGTTCCTTTGTAAAATAGAAGCGAGTTACAGGTTTGTGTTAAGTACATTCCCCCAAGGAAACTATAAAAGAGTTAAACAGACAGTTACTTGTGGCTCTAATGCAATAGCCTTGCTTTGTTCTGATTCTGAAATGGAAGGAAGCCATGAGAATCCAAAAAAAAAAGAGGGAGAAAATAACTCCCTCCTGAAGACAGCTATTCTGGGAACCTGGTGAGGCACACCAGGAATCATCCAGACCCGCCAATCAAGAGAGGACTTCAAAGAAGGTAGGTCAGCTACCACCCACCTGACTGCAGTCTCTGAGGAAGTTAGGCGCTGACTTCAGGAGAATGTACTAGTGAATGCAATCCGTCCTGATTTTGCAGGAGGCTGAAATGATCTCTTCCTGAGTGTGAAGGTTACATAATAGTAGAGCTGCATTGAGGAGACTAGAGGAGAGACAGCACTTCCAACTTGCTAAGGAGCTGGTTGATACTGATTACAAATAGTATGTATTAATGACATCGTGAAATGAAAGTCACTCAGTAGTGTTGGACTCTTTGCGACCCTATGGTCTATACAGTCCATGGAATTCTCCAGGCCAGAATACTGGAGTGGATAGCCTTTCCCCTCTCCAGGGGATCATCCCAACCCAGGGATCAAACCCAGATCTCCCACATTGCAGGTGTATTGTTTACCAGCTAGGCCACCAGTTCAGTTCAGTTCAGTTGCTCAGTCATGTCCAACTCTTTGCGACCCCATGAATTGCAGCACACCAAGCCTCCCTGTCCATCACTAACTCCCGGAGTTTACTCAAACTCATGTCCATTGAGTCGGTTATGCCATCCAGCCATCTCATCCTCTGTCGTCCCCTTCTCCTCCTGCCCCCAATCCCTCCCAGCATCAGAGTCTTTTCCAATGAGTCAACTCTTCGCATGAGGTGGCCAAAGTATTGGAGTTTCAGCTTTAGCATCAGTACTTCCAAAGAACACCCAGGACTGATCTCCTTTAGAATGGACTGGTTGGATCTCCTTGCAGTCCAAGGGACTCTCAAGAGTCTTCTCCAACACCACAGTTCAAAAGCATGAACTGTGAGCCACCAGGGAAGCCCATTAATGAACAAATAATTCCAACATGGATTCCAGATTTTTAACTTACGAAGGCCACTGCTTTATTCTCCTGGTCTGATTTGTTATAGCAACACAAAACATAGCATGACACCAGCCACAGAGGAAAGAAAATCAATCTGTCTTGGAAACTCAGAGTTAAATTAGTTTGGATTCAAAGACAATCTTCATCCCTAAACAAGAGGAAAATTTACTACCTTTGCTAGCATTAGTTTCCTCATCTGCAAAAAAAGATCATTATAGTAACTAATTCTCATGTTATTATAAGAATAAGAGTTTAAATAGCAATGGGGTGTCCCTGGAGGTGCAGGGGTTAAGATGTTGCCTTTCAATGCAAGGAGTGCAGGTTCCAACCCTGGTAGGGAGCTAAGACCCCACAGGCCTCTCCGCTGAAAAAAAACAGAATATGAAACAAGCAATACTGTAACAAATGTAATGAAGACTTTTAAAATGGTCCACATCAAAGATATTTTTAAAAATGAATAAAATAAAAGTAAATGTAAAGAAATTGCACTGTACCTATGGATAGAGGAAACTGGCAGGCTACAGAACTTAGTGCTATATTTAACATATCTTATATTAAGTATCATTTTTATCTCTGAATTTAAAATATCTGCCAAAGTCTGCATTTGCTTCAAAAGTGCTTATCTAAAAGGTTGTATGACTTGTAAATAATAAAGCTGTGTTAATATCTACATAACTTTGACTGACCCCGAAACTAAGAGATAATATTGACTATAACAGAAGAAACCCTATTAAAGGGGAAGTTACTGAGACAAATATCCCTATTTGTTTTCAACACTGTCCAGGATAAAAAATATCATATCCTATGAAAATAAGTAGTCCCTTTATGGGAGCAAGTCTATCCATGTGGTAGAAATGAAAGCAGTAATCTATTGCATTTTAGTAACATCCATAGTCTAGCACAATTCAATAACATCTATAGTTTTTAGTCAACTAATTGACTCTGCTCTGGCTCAAGGCTCATTTAAAAAAAAAATCTTTCTGATTATAAATTTATTTCTGGTATGGATTTCTCAGCAGAGAACAAATGCATTGACCAGCAAACAGTATTTGATAATGCACCTGATACATTCTATTTCTCAATATGATTTGGCAAATTGACATTTTGGTTTATATACAAGAGCCTTATAAGAAATTAAAATAAATTCTTCCTCTGAAGCCCATTCATTTCCATGTAAACTACTGACATTTTTAGCCTACATAGTTAATAACTTTTCTCTGGAAATCAATGACATTTCCAAATTGCATCATTGGCACATCTCCCTAAGGATTAGCTCTACTTCTCCAGGCAACGTCCTACTGTAAGAGTCCTTCCAAATTGGAAGAAAAAAATCTCTAGTCATAACATGTATTAAATAAAAGCTGATGAAGGTATTTGGTGGCCCCCATAAAGCTCACTTCCAGGATTCTGAAAGCATCCACTTTTTGAAAACAAATGTTGTTGCTTGACAGATCTCCTGCCTCCACACTTTCTTTTTTCTCCACTCTCCTGAAAGTTTTTCTCCTGCTCTGTCCTCAGAGTTGTGTTCTCACACTGGGAAATGCCACTCCAGAACCATTCTTGAGTAAGAATGGGCCAGAATGATGAGGCCAGAGCCCAGTTGTCCTACTCTGATCCATACCTTCTTGGATCTGTAATGGCTCAACATCAGAAGGGAGGGAATGTCTACAGATGGGGCTTCCTTTCATCTTCTCTCCAGTGTTATTTTAATACCTATTTCACTCTACTCTGAATTTCCCAGCTGAAAAACATCAGGACAAAGAGCAATTTTCAATGAGATTATGTGACATCAGGCATATACTAAACCAGCCCTTCAACTTTGATGGAACATATTCATTTGTTTGTGTAGTCTGCACTTGTGCTTATGTCTGCCGGTGTGGATGGTATATGTATGAATTTGGAGAGTATGATTATTTCTTTTCAACCAACATAAATACTATTCAACAACCATTTTCATACTATCTTTGCTATATGTCTTCACTTTCTCATCACTGAAGAATTGGTTCTTTCAAACTGTGGTACTGGAAATGACTCTTGAGAGTCCCTTGGACAGCAAGGAGATCAAACCAGTCAATCCCAAAGGAAATCAACCCTGAATATTCATTGGAAGGACCGATGCTGAAGCTGAAGCTCCAATACTTTGGCCACCTGATGTTCAGAGCCGACTCATTGGAAAAGACTGTGAGGCTGGGAAAGTTTGAAAGCAGAAAGAGAAGGGGGTGACATAGGATGAGATGGCTGGGTGCCATCACTGTCTAAATGGACATGAGTTTGAGCAAACTCTGGGATACCTTCAAGGACAGGGAAGCCTGTGCTGCAGTCTGTGGGGTTACAAAGAGTCAGACATGACTTAAATGACTCAACAATAACAACAACAATTTCATATGGGGACATGGAGCTCTGAGAGATCCAGAGGCTTCCTTAAGCCTAAGCACTGACAGTTAATAGATGGTATAACTAAAATTACAAGCCCTGAGTGGTATGACTCAGTAACCTGTGCTCTTTCATGAAACACATTTACCATTCCACCCACACCTCATTTATGCTTATAAATTCCCCAGTGACCAGCACATGGTGCGCTCTTGTCAAATATTTGTTTACTGAATTAAACTAACATTCAGAAAACTAAGATCATGGCATCTGGTCCCATCACTTCATGGGAAGTAGAGGGGGAAACAGTAGAAATAGTGTCAGACTTTATTTTTCTGGGCTCCAAAATCACTGCACATAGTGATTGCAACCATGAAATTAAAAGACGCTTACTCCTTGGAAGAAAAGTTATGACCAACCTAGATAGCATATTGAAAAGCAGAGACATTACTTTGCCAACAAAGTTCCATCTAGTCAAGGCTATGGTTTTTCCAGTGGTCATGTATGGATGTGAGAGTTGGACTGTGAAGAAAGCTGAGCACCAAATTGATGCTTTTGAACTGTGGTCTTGGAGAAGACTCTTGAGAGTCCCTTGGACTGCAAGGAGATCCAACCAGTCCATTCTAAAGGAGATCAGCCCTGGGTGTTCTTTGGAAGGAATGATGCTAAAGCTGAAACTCCAGTACTTTGGCCACCTCATGCGAAGAGTTGACTCATTGGAAAAGACTCTGCTGCTGGGGGGGAGGAGACTCTGATTGGGGGCAGGAGGAGAAGGGGACGACAGAGGATGAGATGGCTGGATGGCATCACCGACTCGATGGATGTGAGTTTGGGTGAACTCCGGGAGTTGGTGATGGACAGGGAGGCCTGGCGTGCTGCAATTCATGGGGTTGCAAAGAGTCGGACACAACTGAACAACTGAACTGAACTGAACTGAACTGAAAGATAGCATAACTGTGACAAATTGAACATTATTGCTCCAATTTGCTGGGGACTGAGGGGGTCCCTGGACTTGGGGTTTTCAGTACTACAGCAGGAAAGTTGGTTCTGCTAACATTGATGTGGGTAGAACATGATATACTGATCCATTCAAAAGCACATTTATATCCATTATAGTTCTATCAGCAACTTGTTTCACAATGTGAGAAAAGTAATGGAACATAATAGACTAGTCAAGTGCTTGCTTTAAAAGTAAAAAGTTTTACTACAGTAATAACAACTTAGAAAATTTTCTTTATTTTTATGAATTGGGATTGGAATTATGTTTAAAAGTAAGATATATTTATCTATTTTTCTACTTACCTAAACATGCCTTTTATATATATATATATAATATACACTTTATATATGTAATTTATATATATATATAGTTAATATGTATGCTTTATATATATATATATGTAGTATAAATACATATACTATATATACCTATATTATATTCAAACTCTTGTCTGGTAATCATAATTTATGTTATGATCATAAATAATCTGTACTTTCAGGCGGACAAACTATTTACAAGTTCATCAAATATTTCATATAACTTTAGACAAGAATTAAAGCTGAGCTAATGATGTCAGTTTGTTATATTGTAAAAGGACTTTAATGGATAGCTTGCATTAGTTCTCCCAAACAAGTATGTTTTTAACCCATATTTCATTTATCATCTATATAGATAAAGTTTTTACAAAGAATCCCCAAGTTTCTGATAAAAAACCTGGAACAGTGGAGATGCCCTGATTTCACTGTGATCACCTGTATTTGAAGCGGCAGAGCCAGGAGAAACAGCAGGTGTCTGTTCTTTCCTCAGTGCCAAGCTTCTTCTCGTTAATGGAAAAGTGACAATGGAACTGGTGTTCTGTTCTTTGCAGCTTATTCCATACCACTCAACCATTGTCTCTTACATTTTACTTGTCTTCTTACATTGAAACTCTGATGATATTTTCTTGTAGGCAGCAACTCCAACCCTTTCCAATGTCAACTGGCCCCACAGTATTGCCTGGAGATTCTTCTGTCTCCCTTTTCTTCTCTTTCAGTTTCTTCATGGTATCCAGTTCAACACCAGTTCACTTTGTTCAAGCTTCTGGTCCCAGCCACAACCCCCTCCTTCTTAGCAGGTGATCTGGCCTCCAAATCTACAGAAAAACTCTGTCAACTCTTGATAAGGAATCAGAGAGATTGCTGGAGTCATCCCTCCAGTTTTCCTTCCATGTCCTTCTTTTGGGAAAGCTGACTCTTTCCTATCCATTTCAGTTCTGTGTCTTTACACTCTCACTATCTCCTGCTCCTTACTTCTATAATTAAATCGTGCAGTTTGCTTCATTTTTTAAATGACCCGAAGAGCAAGCCAACAAGACAACAACCACATCTGCTATAACAAGTACAACACATTCTTGCTCTAGAAATCCACTTTGGGGATTTATTGTACACACCTACTTGTGCAAAATAATGCATGAACAAAGTTATCAATTGTAACCTTATTGGCAATAGAAATAGTTTACAAGGAAGTTGAGGGCCCTTCAGTAAAGAATTGGCTGAATAATCGATGATGTAGGGAAATAACATGAGGCGGTGGAAAAGAATGAGGAAGTTCTTTAGGAGCTGACATTGGAAAATTCTCAAGATATATAGTAAAATGAAAAAAGCATGCAAGGAAATTGGACTGTATAATAATAACTTCTGTTTAGATAAGAGTGAGAAGATAAGAACCTATATTTGCTCTGCATTTTCAGGTTTTTTTAAAATGAATTTTTAATTGAAAAAAATTGATTTCTAATAAATTTCAACATGAATCAGCCAAATAAGAACCTATATTTTTATTTTCTTATTTATGTTCAAGGAAACTAGGGAGAGGATGTAAGAAATGGATCAGTGAATACTGAGGTGAGGCTAGGATGGGAACTGGAGTAAAGGGGTCAATGGGCAGTGGCTTCTCACTCAATTAGCTTGTATACTTTTAGGTTTAGGAATCATATGGATGCATTATCTATTTTTAAATTAAACTAAAGTTTTTGTTTTCCCATCTTCACAACATTAATCTTTGTTTTCACATCTTCCTCAAATTATCAAACTCTCCCTTCTTTCTCTTTCATAGTCAGATTTCTTGAAATCCATCCACATTGTTGCATATGTTTTCATATTCCTTTTGTTCTGTCCTCTATTGCTTTTCAATGTCCACATCCATCATGAGGATGAAACTTATCTCATTAAATGTTTGCTTATAAATCTGAAAGAAATAGAACAGACTGTGCTAAGTTATGTCGAACTTTTTGCAACCCTGTGGATTGTAGACCACCAGGCTCCTCAGCCCATGGGATTCTCCAGGCAATAATCCTGGGGGTAGGTTGCCATTTCCTCCTCTAGGGGATCTTACCAACTTAGGTATCAAACCCACATTTCTTGTGCTTCCCACATCAGCAAGTGAATTCTTTACCACTGCACCACCTGGGAAGCCCTGTGTGAGATTGTGACTATTCTCAATTAATCTAAATTAAACTGTGTACAGTATTCAACATATTTATCTCTTTAAAATACTCCCATCTTTAAATGCATTGTTTTCCTGTATTCCCTCTTCCTATCTAGAATGCGTTCTCAGTTGGCTTGGGAGCTCCCAACAGAATTGCCAGAATCTACAATAAGCAAGGAAAGGCCAGTTGCTACTGGCATAGAGTCAGCGTTCAGGATCTCATTCCTCTTCTGTGTTAATTCAAACATTCAGGGATTCAGGATTCTCCAGCAAGAATACTGGAGTGGGTTGCCATTCCCTTCTCCAGGGGATCTTCCTGACCCAGGGATCAACCCACATTTCTTTTGTCTCCTGCACTGGCAGGTGAGTTCTTTACAACTAGTGCCACCTGGGAAGCACCAGGTATAGGCTGCTTAGCCTTCAGTCGTGTCCGACTCTGTGTGACCCCACTCGTAAATTAATATTCCCAACTCCAGCATCTCTTCTGAACTCTAAATTCTTATAGCCAATGTCTTATTTGCCATCTCTTTATGGATGTGACTTGGAGCATTTCAATCTTAACATGTCTCAAAATGAACACTTGACTCCCTTCATTGTCTGCACTGTCTTCCTCTTAGCCTCCCTCTCTGGGACACCAGACCTCCCTCCTTTCTTAAAATTGCCCCAGACAACATCCCTGGTGAGATACATACATCCTCCTTTTTGTTTTTCTCTCTCTCATCAATCATAAAGTCCAATTGTTTCTAACTTCTAAAATAATCCAACTAATTCTTGCACATTTAATCTATACTGCAGTCAAAGCCAGTGGCCATCTCTCACCAGAACTATTGCAATGGCCTCCCAATGGCTAGCCTGCATGCCTGCAGTCCATTCCTTTCAAAGTAGCCTGATCTAGCTTTTGAAACAAAGGGAGACCCATGCCACATTCCTATGCAAATCATTTCCCTCTGTGATTACCTTCTGTAGTAGCATTCTTTTTTTTTTTAATTTTAATACAATTTTTATGATTACTTTCCATTTCCAGGTATTATAAAATACTGGCTATATTCCCAGTGTTGTACAATACATCCTTGAGCCTATCTTACACCCAATCTTACCTCCCACTTCCCAACCCGTATAATGGATCCCTACACTGATAACCACCAGTTGTGTCTGCCTTTTTTGTTGTTATATTCACTAGCTAGTTGTATTTTTTAGATTCACATATAAGGGATACCATACAGTATTTATCTTTCTCTGACTGATGTTTTCACTTAGCATAATTCCCTCCAAGTCCATCCATATTGCTGCAATAGCAAAATTTTGTTCTTTTTTATGGTTGAATAAATTCCATTTTTACTTTGCCCTTCTTTGTCCATTCATCTGTTGATGGGCAAGTAGGTTTTGGCTATTGTAAACAATGTTGTGTATTAGTGTTCTTTTGAGCCATGAAATTACCAAACTCATAGCTTAAAACAGCTTCTACTTATTAACTCATAACTAAAGTGCCAATATTCTGGCCATCTGATTCAAAGAGCCGACTCATTGGAAAAGATGCTGGGAAAGACTGAAGGCAAAAGCAGAAGAGGGTGGCAGAAGAGGAGATGGTTAGATATCATCATCACCTCAGTGCATGAATTGGAATAAAATCCGGAGGACAGGGAAAGACAGAGTGCTACTGTCCATAGGGTTGCAGAGTCAAACACGACCGAGGAAACTAAACAACAGTGACAGGTGTAGGCTTGGGATCTCTAGATGAGAAGGCTCTCAGGCTGTGATGAAGACCTTGGATGGGACTGTGCTTCCTCCTGAGACTTGGGGTCTTCTTCCAAGCATATTGAAGTGGTTGGCAGAATTCACCCCTTCTACCTGTAGAGCTCATAGCAGCCCCCATCTTCTTCCAGGCCAGCTGGGACACCTTGCTCACTTCACACCTCAGGTAAGGACAACTGAGACTAGTCTCCCTTTACAAAACCTCTGTGTAATGATTCATGGTAGAGACTCTCCATCATAGTCAGTGTTCATGCTCACAACCTAGGGGAGGGCTTATACGAAGCATGTTTTCCTGCCTCCCGCACCTTCTCAGTCGAGTAAAATCCAGATCCTCACTCTGTTCTGCCTACCTCTCCACTCACATTTTTCATCTCCCACCCTCGTACTCATTCTGTTCTTGCTACCCCAGTTTCTGCTGTTGTTGCTGTTTTGTTTTGTTTTTGGTTGTTCCTCAAACAAGACAAACTTGCTTCTGTTAAGGGCCTTTGTATTTTTCATTTGCTCTACCAGAAACATTTGATTGTATTTCAAAGCTAAATCTTCTACTCAAAAGTCTCGTCAAAGAGACCACTCTAGAGTCAAAGTGCTCCCAAGCACCCGTAGTACCTCTCTCTTATCCAGGTTTCTATTTCCTTCAAAACACATCAACACCCTCAGTGCCACATATTTATGTGATGTGTGTGTGTGTGTGTTCCCAGAAGAAATGTAAGTTCCACATGAGCAAGACTTTTCTTTAGTGTAGATTGGATAGCTCAGCATTTAGAGGGGTGCCTAGCACATAGTCGGTATATGAATTAAATGTGTTGGCTGGGAAAACAGGCTAATGAACAAATGAATCATGTCACTGAACTCAGTGTTTATTTCTGAAAATAAATACTCTAGTTTGCTTAAAAATTCATCGGTGAAGGCTAAAACCCCATCCCTAAATATCCTAAATCTGTCAATCCAGTGTAGAATGTTAAAACGTGCATTTTCAATATTTCTCCCATTATTCAGATGCTGGAATGTACAGAATATGATTACAAAGTGCCCATGCTATCACTGAATTGTGTTTTGGGGTCACAAAAACTACACAGAGCCACCTACCAGGTTAGGCTGGGATCTAGTTTTGGAATCAAGGTCTATGTCTTCCTGTCCAATGACTTTTATTCATTAATGCCATACATCATTCCAGAAGGCGCTCTAGGCACCAGGTGACAGCTGGGAATATGTGAGAGGAACACAGTTTCTGTGAAAAGAAAATGAAAGTGTGAATTGCTTCGTTTGTCTGATTCTTTGTGACACCATGGAATGTAGCCTGCCAGGCTCCTCTGTCCATGGAATTTTGCAGGTGAGAATACTAGAATGGGTGCCATTCCCTTCTCCAAGGGATCTTCCCAATCCAGGGATCAAACCTGCGTCTCCCAGATTGGAGGCAGATTCTTTACTGTCTGAGCCACAAGGGAAGCCATATTAGTCTGGGCAGGTAATAAATAACTGTACTGTAAGATCCTTTCAGACCAACTGCAGCAGATTCCTCAGCTTCTATTTTGTGATGGCTGCAAACTGCCCGAAAAAGTGTCCTGGGGAATTTATTGTAGGCATTGATTTCAGTTCAGGCAGTGATTTTATGTATCCTGTTCTTTGAATAGCCATCTCTCTGGAGAACGCCTGGATCATCCATATCTTCCTTCTAGTAAATAATTAAAGGCATTCAGCATAGAGCAATTATCAGGCTGCCGTTCTCGAGCCTGGCCTCCTGCCCTCCACAGAACACACAGGCTTCTTTTGACAAATGTCATTGGTCCCCAAAGCATGCTTATTCCTGGTAGTAAGTTTAATGATCTGAAGATTGCAGATCATGTCCCCTTGTAATGTTAAGCGTTTATAGAAAGTACCTCCTACATCCAGCAATTAAAGCGCTGTCTGTAAAGTAATTAGTCACAAAGAAAGAATGTCAGACACTTTTAGGGGTTAGCAGAATGACATTAATTTCACCAGTAATTATTCAGGCAGGCCAAGACCTTTTCAGAAAGATCCTCAAAGAAATCATTTCCATTCTACCAAATTTTAGATACACGTGTTTCATTGTTTCAAAACAGTTAAAGGTAAGTGGCAAGGTGAGTGATACCAAATAGGCGAGGTAAATATGAGGGGTGATGTGGTTTTTAAGAGGTAGTCTAGCGAGGGGAGAAATTATATGCTTGCAGTCACTTAGAGCTCATTAAAAGTCTCCAGTCTGCCACTTGCCCAGTGTGACCTTGACTGGGCAGTGTAACCTTGCCCTGCTTATCACCCCCATCTGCAATAATGGAGGGAATAGCACATCTTCCAGGGTTATTGCAGGGGTCCCTGAAGCTAATACACAGATATGCCTGCATAAGGATGAAAAATAGAGAGAAGAGATACAAATTCACAGCAATGACAACGAAGATGCTAAAAAACAAGTAATTGAAAAATGTAAGACCTGGAATGGAGTTTAGATGCTGAGTGGAAATCCATTATTGCAGAGATAAAGAGGTTGAACATGGTGCTGTTTCAAAGTCTTGGGGGCTTTATCCAGCAAGTTTTTCTGAAAAAGCCCTTGAGCATAGTCCATGACCGATGATAACAAAGGTAGTGTTTATTCACTCCATCCATCTCTTTCTCTTCATTTTTGGGTATTTTTTTAATACTTTATTTTTTTAGTGTGAACCATTTTTGAAGTCTTTATTGAATTTGTTACAACATTGTTTCTGTTTTAGGTTTTTTTGTTTGTTTGGCCAAGAGAGATGTGGGATCTTAGTTTCTGGACCAGGGATCCAACCTGGACCCCCTGTATTGGAAAGTGAAGTCTTAACCACCAGACCACTAGGGAAGTCCTATTCTTAGGTATTTTAAAAACACATTCGAAAGCTTTGTAATTTATGTCACAGATACTTTCATTAAACAATTAGATATCATTAGTAATCAATAGGATTTAAAATTGGTCAAGTAATCATTGAACCCACTGCTGTTTAATTAATAGAACCCAATAACATTAATGATCATTTCTGTTGCAAATATATATATACACATATGAATAAATCCATTATAAATTGAGACTAAAGTGGTACATTTAGAATCTTCCAGTTTATCCAGTGCTGTGGACTAATGGAAGCCAGATGCATGGAGTGAAAACAGTTTTTAAGGGGATTATGCTCAGAACTGAAGTGATTTTATTCTGATCTGAGATTTTGTTTCTCATTGAAAAGAATATGGATTGGTCTCACTGAGCTTATTTTCTCACTCAAAAGGAACTCTGTTTGGAAATAGTTAATGAATGCAGCATGATTCCTCCCTTTCAGAATGAGCTGGTTTGGGGTAATCAGGTTTCCATCATTCAGGAACTAATTTTTCTTTACTTTTTCCCCATTTGCCCTCTTTCAATACACCCGCTGCACAGTAGTCAGTGGAGGGTGTATGAATAACACTATTTTACATGTAAATGGAGCCTGTCATCCTAGCATCTCAAAGCTCTCTGTAAACATTCCCTGGCTGAATATAGATTATGAGCATGCTTTTAACGCTAAGAAAGTGGGTACCAGGGGACTAAGTGACTTGCCTAAGGTCACACACTCAGACTGGTGTTGTTCTGTTTGGAAGATGCTCCTGATGATTTTAGGCTTTAATCACCCCCCCTGGCCCAGGTACAGAAGTCTATCTTCATTACAACTCAGAGCTCCTGCATATCTCTACTTGAGTATCACTCGTTATATTCATATAACCCACAGCAACCGCTTCTTCATTCCATCAGGCCTTTCACCCCATAGGCTGTTTCATGGCCTTCTGCCAATGTTGATGACCCATGTAGAGTCACAGACCACCCTAATCCTTGAGGTTAAAGACAGCAGTTATGATTTCCCTGGTTGAGTTTTAATTTCCACATTTGAAAAGCCTGCTCCACAGAACCATAATGCAGCTTGTGAAAAACATAGTTCAGAATGAAGAGAGAATCCACAATTCTTATTTGCAAATCTAATCTGCAGGATAAATGAAATGCAAAGGTTGATGGTAATGGAACACTGAGGCTGCCAAGTAGGAGATTTTAAAACCTGGGAATGGAAAAGGCATTTCCCCTGAAATGTACAAGCATAATACTTGTGTTTGATTTCCTGAGGGCCAAGTTGGGTTGTCTTTGTTACAAAATGTATGCAGGCTATGCATGCTGAGTCACTTCAGTCGTGTCCAACTCTTTGAAACCCCATGGACTGTAGCCTGCCAGACTACTCTGTCCATGGGGATTCTCTAGCCAAGAATACTGGAGTGGGTTGCCAGGCCCTCCTCCAGGGGATCTTCCTGACCCAGGAATCGAACCTACATCTCTTATGTCTCCTGCACGGTGGGTGGGCTCTTTACTACTAGCACCACCTGGGAAGCCTATGAAATGTATATTACAGAGAAATATATTTTAGAAGAAAATAAAAATCTCAAGTTTTCCATTGTTAAGATGGCAACTGGTCATGAAAGTATGTACAAGATGCTAAGAAAAGCCGATGGATATAAGGCGCCCAGCACCCTATGGAAACTCCAGTGTTTCTTCCCTTCCTTGCTCACTTAAGAGTGGGTATGAATATAATGCTCTCACAGGTTCAAGGAAGGGAGCGTCATAGTGCTGTGTTGGAGAGGGTGCCTAGGCTGGAACCCAAGAGGGCTGGCTTTGCTTTCAGTCCTACTGCCAGTTCTTTGCACAGCCCTTGCAGGTCATGTATCCTTTCTTGAGCCCAATTCCTGCAACTAAAAAAGAAAGCTTTAGGTCAAATGATCTCTCACGTTTCTCCCAGATCAAAACAATATGACTGTTCTATGATCTGAGCATATTATAATTGCCTATAAGAATTTTAACCGTGATACCAATTCTAGAATATTAACTGTCTTGTTCCAAGTGGCCCTAATTTCCCCATGGAGTTGTTTTCATTCCTCTGTATCTGGGTTGTCCAATAAAGATTCCACTAGCCACATGTGAAATTCATTGGAAGGACTGATGTTGAAGCTGAAACTCCAATACTTTGGCCACCTGATGGGAAGAGCTGATTCATTTGAAAATACTCTGATGCTGGGAAAAATAGATGGCAGGAGGAGAAGGGGACAACAGAGGATGAGATGGTTGGATGGCATCACTGACTCAATGGACATGAGTTTAAGTAAAGTCCGGGAGTTGCTGATGGGCAGGGAGGCCTGGTGTGCTGCAGTCCACAGGGTCACAGAGTCGGACATAACTGAGCAACTGAAGTGAACTGAAGCTACATGTGGCTGTAAAACAACTGAAGACTCTGGTCCAACTGGAGATATGCTGTAAGTGTAAAATTCACTATGTTTTTTTTTTAATGTTTATTTTTATTTATTTACTCATTTTGGCTGCTCCAGGTCTTAGCTGGGACATGCGGGATCTTTATTGCTACATGCAAAATCTTAAATGTGGCAAATGGGATCTAGTTCCCTGAGCAGGAATTGAACCCTGGCCCCCTGCATTGGGAACACAGAGTCTTAGCCACTGGACCACCAGGGAAGACCACACACTATGTTTGAAATAATCATTTAAAAATTGTCTAAAATGTCACTGTATATTTTAATTACATATTAAAACCTTATATTTTGATACACTATCAATTTTCTGTTTCCTTTTACTCTTTTATTATAGCTTCTAAAAAACCTGAAATTAGATATTCTCTTCCTACTTCATATTTCTAGATAACATGAAAAATATACAGATATGTGCTGATATAGGTGGTAATGGGTGTACTATCTGCAAAATCAATCTGCAGGTTTTTACCTTGAAGGCAAATTATCACACTATCTGACCCAATTTCCTGACCTCGGCCCAGTTACATATTATTATTCCCATTTCATGAATGAGTCTCCAATAGATCAACCGAATGGCCCCAAATCAGAGAGCCTGTAGAAGTTGCTGTGGTGCCTTTAACTAAGTGTACTTTTAAAATGTCATTGTACGAATTCACTTTAAAAATGCTATTATATACCAGATTCAGCCATTTTGTATGCATTTTGGGAAAACAACATCTTATGCTTAACATATTTTTTGTCAATTTTAAAGAATATTTTTTTTAAAGCTAGTCTTCTTGAGTTTGATTCTGAAAGCTACTGAGGCTGCACTGTAAATGGCACTACGATTTCATTCTGAAATTCTGGGCAATGGAGATATGAGGCGAAGGGATAACAAAGGGGAGCAGGGACAGGAGAAGGCCTGGACTGCTTGAGGTGGCTTCTAATCAGTGGGCGATTAACAGAAGCATGGCACCCACTGCTCCTTTGTGACCCCTTTGCTGAATCCCTGCTCTGTAGTTTATACTTTGTCCCCCCAAATCCCTGATTTATATTGTTTAGGATATTAATTACATGAATCCCACTGTCACTTTATATTCCTTATTCCTTACTCATTCTCTTTTCTATTTCCCATTCCTGGAGAAGGAAATGGCAGCCCCCTCCAGTATTCTTGCCTGGAAAATCCCATGGAAGGAGGAGCTTGGTAGGCTACAGTCCATCGCATTCCAACTTGAAAGTGAAAGTGAAAGTGTTAGTTGCTCAGTGTGTCTGAATTTTAGGGAGCCCACAGACTGTAGCCTGCCAGGCTCCTCTGTGCATGGAATTCTCCAGGCAAGAATACTGGAGTGGGTAGCCATTCCCTTCTCCAGGGGATCTTTCCCAACGCAGGGATCGAACCTGGGTCTCCTGCATTGTAGGTGGGTTCTTTGTCATCTGAGCCACCAGGGAAGCATCCAGTCAAACTATTCAACACAGAATATCAATAGTTCTTCATGAGATTTTTTTTTTAAATTAAGACTCAACAATAAAAATGCATAGTACTACTCAGATAATAAAATGACAAAAAAATTGGACATATCCCAAATTTGAATATAAACTGCCTCTAATTGTAAAATATCCAAAGGGAAATTAAAATTTAAAGATTACTTTTCATTATACTTTAACTCCAAAGATGTTAAAGTTGGAAGGTATTCAAATCCAAAATCAAATTGTCTTGCCATTGTAAGTTAAAATGTAACAAAGTTAAAGTCTAAAATTAATTTGCTTTAACTTTATTCTCAGTCTCAGCTAGAGGGTTGTCAATGTCTAGATATATTGGGGTTCTTTCAGCAATTATTACTTGGGATCCTTCTTCCTGGATAATACTCCCATAAATGTATTAATTTAACCCCAAGGTCTCAGGAATCTCACTTTAAAGAATCCCTAAGAGGTGAAACTAAGATCATGGCATCCAGTCCCATCACTTCATGGCAAATAGATGGGGAAAGAGTGGCCGACTTTATTTTTTTGGGCTCCAAAATCACTGCAGATGGTGATTGCAGCCATGAAATAAAAAGACACATACTCTTTGGAAGGAAAGTAATGACCAACCTAGACAGCATATTAAAAAGCAGAGACATTACTTTGTCAACAAAGGTCTATCTAGTCAAGGCTATGGTTTATCCAGTGGTCATGTATGGACGTGAGATTTGGAATATAAACAAAGCTGAGCAATGAAGAATTGATGCTTTTGCACTGCGGTGTTGAAGAATACTCTCGAGAGTCCTTTGGACTGCAAGGAGATCCAACCAGTCCATCCTAAAGGAGATCAGTCCTGGGTGTTCATTGGAAGGATTGATGTTGAAGCTGAAACTCCAATACTTTGGCTACCTAATGGGAAGAGCTGACTCATTTGAAAAGACCTTGATGCTAGGAAAGATTGAGGGCAGGAGGAGAAGGGGACAACAGAGGATGAGATGGTTGGATGATGGCATAACCGACTCAATGGACATGGGTTTGGGTGGACTCTAGGACTTGGTGATGGACAGGGAGGCCTTGTGTGCTGTGGTTCATGGGATCGCAGAGTCAGACTTTATTGAATGACTGAACTGTACTGAACTGTACTGAAGAGATGAAATAGGCACCCATGAGTATCAAAGTATTGGCTCTATATATACTGAATTTAGAGGTGAATACAGATCTCTGGGAGGAGGGTATGGCAACCCACTTCAATATTCTTGCTTAGAGGATCCCCATGGACAGAGGAGCCTGGTAGGCTACAGTACATAGGATCATGAAGAGTTGGACATGACTGAAGCGACTTAGCATGCATGCAGCACCCAACTCAAAAAGATTACCCAGAGACAACTGTGTTCCTAGACTGTGTATTTAGCCTTGATAAAGATTGAAGTTTAAAAAAGCAAGGTTTGTATTTGGAGTGAGTCTTACTCCTGTGGTTGAATTTTTGTCAATCACAGCAGAGGCTCAGAGGTGTCTGAATAAAGGAAGACAGACATAGGAAGAAAGAAAACAAAACAAGTTGTTTTGTTTTGTCCTCGTAAATGATATTGTTAGTTTATATCAGTTGACCAAAGTCCACAACAAATATGCTTTAACTGAGCTGAAATAAATCTTAACTGGTGATTCATTTTGGTTCTATTCATTAACCATGTTTCTCTGGGAAAGGTATTTCTTAGGGAGGGGTCCACACATACATAATATTTTACATTCCATTTTCTCCTTTGAGTCTCATGTTTCTTGTAAATATTGCAGCACTAAAATGAGTAAAAGCTCTTTGTAATTATGTAACATGCCACTTTAATCAGTCCAGACATTTCCAGTCTTAATGGAACTGTCATTCACTGCCTACCTAAGCCTGGCCTAGACACTGTAAGCTAATAACTTTATTAGCTCATTGTTGTGGACCCAAGACTCAGGTGCCTAGAAGTTTAAAACACCAAAGTCTGTATAAAGAAAGCCGAGCACTGACGAATTGATTCTTTTGAACTGTGGTGCTGGAGAAGACTTTTGAGAGTCCCTTGGACTGCAAGGAGATCAAAACCAGTCCATCCTAAAGGAAATCAGTCCTGGATATTCATTGGAAGGGCTGATATTGAAGCTGAAACTCCAATACTTTGGCCACCTGATGCAAAGAACTGACTCATTTGAAAAGACCCTGGTGCTGGGAAAGATTGAAGAAAGGAGGAGAAGGGGACGACAGAGGATGAGATGATTGGATGGCATCGCCAATTCAATGGACATGAGTTTGAGTAAGCTCTGTGAGTTGGTGATGGACAGAGAAGCCTGGTGTGCTGCAATCCACAGAGTTGCAAAGAGTCGGACACAGCTGAGTGACTGAACTGAACTAAACTGTGGACCCAAGACTCAGGTGCCTAGAAGTTTAAAACACCAATATCCATATGTAGAAAGATACTTACCTTATGTTTGTATATTTGTCTTTTCTATGTTGCTTAGGAGTTTTTCCAGTACAGTATGCCTTGAGGCTGTACGGCATTATAGAGCCCCTCCCAATCTTGTTAGGGCTTCCCTGGTAGCTCAGATAGTAAAGAATCTGCCTGCCATGCAGGAGATCCCAGTTCATTCCCTGGGTCAGGAAGATCCCCTGGAAAAGGGAAAGGCTACCTACTCCAGTATTCTTGCCTGAAGAATGAGCAACCGTCCATGGAGTGGCAAAGAGTCAGACACGACTGAGTGAATAACACTAACACTTTCACTTTCAATCTTGCTAACCTCTTATCCTATTGAGGACCCCACTGCCTATCCATGTAAGCTAAATGCAGTTTTTATTTGCAGTAGAAAGACCTCTGACATCATCTCTTCTGAATCACTGACATCTTTGCTGGGCCAACATTTCTTATACAGCTGTGTCTGCTGGGTCCAGTTACGAAACAAGCCCAGGGACTTTACGAGTCCTGGCATCTCCACATTCAGGTTTTAGTTTCCTTTGGACAAAGCAGCCTAAAGCTGCAGTCATCCAAAAAGTCAAAATATTCTCTGGCCAGCTAAGTCATTCTGGCTAAGTTTCAAAAAGGCCATCACACAAGTATAAAAACCTGCTCAGTCTAACATATGCCTCTACAAACCACCAAGATTAGAATGACTGAAGTCGCAAGACAGAAGACGCGGCACACAAGCCCATCAACCACTACTTGGGTGTCTTGCTCTGCAATTTTCCCCCATCTCATTTCCTTATTTTCCTGGCCTATTCACCAACATAGGGATCTTTAGATTGCTCAGTGAATAACATCTTGTTTCTCTGCCCACAGAATAAACATAACAAAGAAATGGAAAGTACCAACAACATTATTATTTTGAACACCATTATCATTCCACTAATAAAATCTAGGTGAAAAACACAGCTTATGGTGGACACACCTGTAAACAAGTCAACTTACACGCATTAGACTCCAGAAGTAGCTGGATTCACTCTTCTAGTCAAAAGCAACATATCACATGATACATCTCCATAGGTAGGATACCTGCCCAGATAAGGGTGGGACATGAACAGTCCTTTCACTGAGGCTGCTTTGCCAGCAAAAAGAAGACAAGAGGTGCCTAGTCTAGTCAGTTATTCTCAAATTAACAATGACAAGAGTCTGTCTATCTCCACTTTGAAGGAGTTTAGAGGCAGAGGGGAGCTGGCACAGCTATGCTGATGGAGGTCTATACAACACAAAGGGAATCTCAGGGTAGGGAAGTAGCATTACCCTCATCATAAATTTTAAAATATTATATATAATCTTGCATTCATTTATATTTTATCTTTCACCTCCACATTCTTACCTTGTATTAGTTTATCTAAATGAATGCCATTGATTAAAGGCAGACTGTTTGATTTCATATTCTTAGTTATTCACAGTATATGGAAGTTCAGTTCAGTTCAGTCACTCAGTCGTGTCCGACTCTTTGAGACCAAATGAATCACAGCACACCAGGCCTCCCTGTCCATCACCAACTCCCGGAGTCCACCCAAATCCATGTGAATTGAGTCAGTGATGCCATCCAGCCATCTCATCCTCTGTCGTCCCCTTCTCCTCCTGCCCTCAATCTTTCTCAGCATCAGGGTCTTTTCAAATGAGTCAGCTCTTCACATCAGGTGGCCAAAGTACTGGAGTTTCAGCTTTAGCATCATTCCTTCCAAAGAAATCCTAGGGCTGATCTCCTTCAGAATGGACTGGTTGGATCTCCTTGCAGTCCAAGGGACTCTAAAGAGTCTTCTTCAACACCACAGTTTAAAAGCATCAATTATTCAGTGCTCCGCTTTCTTCACAATCCAACTCTCACATCCATACATGACCACAGGAAAAACCATAGCCTTGACTAGGAGGACCTTTGTTGTCAAAATAATGTCTCTGCTTTTTAATATGCTATCTAGGTTGGTCATAACTTTCCTTCCAAAGAGTAAGCGTCTTTTAATTTCATGGCGGTAATCAGCATCTGCAGTGATTTTGGAGCCCCCCAAAATAAAGTCAGCCACTATTTCCACTGTTTCCCCATCTATTTTCCATGAAGTGATGGGACCGGATGTCATGATCTTAGTTTTCTGAATGTTGAACTTTAAGCCAACTTTTTCACTCTCCTTTTCCACTTTCATCAAGAGGCTCTTTAGTTCTTCTTCACTTTCTGCCATAACAGTGGTGTCATCTGCATATCCGAGGTTATTGATATTTCTCCTAGCAATCTTGATTCCAGCTTGTGCTTCTTCCATCCCAGTGTTTCTCATGATGTACTCTGAAAACAAACTGTTTTTACCAAGGTCTTATGGTGATATACATATTTTTTTAGATTCCACTCATATCAATCCACCAAATATTTTCTTAACATGGTCTGCACTGTGAAGCCTGCCTGCTTATATTCACATTTCCCCATCAGTCAGAAATATCAGTTTTCAATGTTTGTCTATTTGAATTAAATAAGGCAGAAAGAGTACAGTAAGTTCTGTATTAGTAATTTAATATACTGTGGGAGATATATATATATGAAAAGGCATTCTCCTTGGGTAGTCCATATTTTAAAGAATGTTTTCTAAAAGGACTAGGACTCCCAGATGGCTCAGTGGTAGGCTCCTCTGTCCATAGGATTTTCCAGATAAGAATAATGGTGTGGATTGCCATTTCCTCCTCCAAGGGATCTTCCCAACCTAGAAATCAAATCCAAGTCTCCTGTGTCTTCTGCATTGGTAGGCAGATTTTTTACCACTGTACCACTAGGGAAGGCCAGCTGTAGACTTTTGCTGTTGAAGGTTGGTTATTTACTACTGAGCCACTTGGGAACGTTAGGCCTTTTAGACAACATTCTTTAAAACACGGACTACCTAAGTAGAATGCCTTTTCGTGTGTGTGTGTGTGTGTGTGTGTATCCCACAGCATATTAAATTATTAGTACAGAACTTACTGTACTCTTTCTGCCTTATATTATTATTTGGTCCAATATTGGTTTGTCTTTCACAAAGTACTTTTAAGTTCTCAAACACCAGGGATCATGCTAGTCATCCCCTCTGAATGCTCACAGATACTTCTACAATTCACTCTGCTTTGTAAGACTCTAATGATGCATGTTCAGAGAAGGCAATGGCACCCCACTCCAGTACTCTTACCTGGAAAATCCTATGGACGGAGGAGATTGGTGGGCTGCAGTTCATGGTGTCGCTAAGAGTCGAACGCAACTGAAGCAACTTAGCCGCAGCAGCAGCAGCAATGATGCATGTTGAATTAAGTTACTTGTCCCAGACATTGAAATTTATAGAAGAGAGATAGTGGGCTGCAAGAAAAAGGGACTAGCTTAGTTATTGATACTAGTCAAGATACTTTACTTCCAAGGGACGAAACCCACACTCAAATTTGTTTAAGCAAAAGAGGACTATGTTGTCTTATATAATTGGGGAGCATTTAGGTTAAGGATGTTTCGGGCAGAGTTGTATTCCTGTTTTCAAACATTGACATGAAGTCTCTATCATATCTCCTTCTCTAGATTCCATTTGCTTTTGACTTATTTTCACACATTTAAAAAAATATTTTGTATTGCAGTATAGTTGACTAGCAATGTTGTATTGGTTTCAGGTATACAGCAAAGTGATTCAGTTATCCGTATTATTTTCAAACTTTTTTTAATGAATCATATGAAGAAAGCCTTTCTCTAGCTCCAAGCCCACCTTAAGCTTTTAGCTTATAACTCCAGGGAAAACAAGGGCATCAATTCCCTAGTTGTCCAGGAGGGAACTAAGATTCAGACATGACTGAGCGACTGAACCGAACTGCACTGAAGATTCATTTCACTCACCTTGAGCCATACACTGTCACCAGGAGGCTGAAAAATTTCCTCTGGATTAAAGTGGGTTAGGATCAGCTCCACTTGAACTTCTCTGAATTGACGTTATTGTTAAGAATAAAAGAGTGATATTTTCTTAATGAAAAACTCTCCATGTTTAAAAAACAGCATATACTAAATAAAGAATGAGACAAATCTACGGTCAGTCCTCATGTTGCTGTGTACTCGCTACTTGAAATCGTGCTATGTATTCATCCTCTTTTAAAACTCTTCATAAGATTTTTGTGAGAATAAAATGAGACACTAAATAAAGCGCCTAAGATACATAACATATTCAATAAATGGTAATCTCCTTAAGACATTTCCTGTATACATTTCTTAATGTCATACATATTTAAAATAAGTATGTCCTAAAAGAAAGTTAATTGAAAATAGAAGAAGTAGAGGAAGGTGATGAATGAATGTAGAAAAGCCTACTTAAACACAGTGACTTGAATGTCAGAGAACATATATGAATATATACAATTGAATTTAAATCTCTTTGGGGGAAAATATATTGTTTTGCGAATGCAGTTAATAATGGCAAGTGCCAGAGCTACCTTAATTGTATTGTTTGCTACCATGAAATCCATTGTCCCCAAGTACCTTTCATTAATTTATCAAAACTCACTTGTCCAAGACGCTTCAAGAGAAATCATAGACTTAAATGCCATTGGGTATATTAGCATTCAAAGAGGACATCACCTTCTCTTTGTTACTTTGTAATTCTTATGTCCATTACACCACAGATGACCCTTATAAACTGAGGAGAACTGTTCAAAAGGTTAAGTATTTTAACAGAGATTGTTGAGCCAACATTACATAAACAGTCACCATTACTGTATAAAGACAGTTTTATATATCTGAAAGAGATCTCTTGAGAAGTAGTTACCATGACCAAAAATGTTTATAAAATACGTGGATCTGCCAGGAAACCACATAATACACACAGAATGTTTCTGAACTAATTTCAGATCATAACTTATCTGGCCACCATGAGCTACGACTGTTCATTATAATCCTCAATCTTGTTTTTGTTTTTTCTTTTAACTACCTATGTCCCATCCTTGATTCAACTCTGAAGTACAACTCCAACTATCTTCATGATATAAGTTTCTGATTCCTACTACCTATTGAGGTGATTGCTAAATTTGAGGAAATTTTAAGAGCCTCTTATTAGAGAGAGTCTCCGTTAAATACTAAATTATACATAGTTACTATTAATCAGTTATATTAAAGCACAATTAATCAATCTATAAAGCTCATCACTTTCCAATCATTGTAAATTGTTGAAAGCCTCTATACTCTACACGGTATCATATGCAGGATGGAACCTATAGTATATAATATCTGCCCTGAAAAGGCTTAAATTCTACAGCCCAGTGATGTTTTTCAATCTGTGGCTTGTTGTACACCAGAACTGTCATATGTTAATAAGTGAGGAGATAGGAATGGATCCTATGCTCAAATAGATTTGGGGATCACTGAAGTACATAAAGTCTGTATATTATATTACAGCAGGACCTACTGAAATATTTATATGCCAGTGTGCTTTGAATTGCTTCAAAGGAAGTGCAATCATAGTGTTTTCATACTTTTCAAAATATTAGAACAATTTTTTCAAGTGTGTGTCATCTAGAGCTAGAGTTCCATAACATATGAAGTTTCCATTAGGTTACACTGCTGGGAGAGTGAATGCAGCCACAAAATTAAAAGATGCTTGCTCCTTGGAAGAAAAGATATGGTAAGCCTCAGTCCAGTTTAGTTCAGTCGCTCAGTCATGTCCAACTCTTTGTGACCCTATGGACTGCAGCATGCCAGGCCTCCCTGTCCATCACCAACTCCCAGAGCTTACTCATGCCAATTGAGTTGGTGATGCCATCCAACCATCTCATCCTCTGTCATTCCTTCTCCTCTCACCTTCAATCTTTCCCAGCATCAGGGTCTTTTGAAATAAGTCAGCTCTTCTCATCAGGTGGCCAGAGTATTGGAGTTTCAGCTTCAATTATCAGTACTTCCAATGAACAGTCAGAAATGATTTCCTTTAGTATGGATTGGTTGGATCTCCTTGCAGTCCAAGAGACTCTCAAGAGTCTTCTCCAACACCACAGTTGAAAACCATCAATTCTTCTATGCTCAGCTTTCTTTATAGTCCAACTCTCACATCCATACATAACTACTGATAGGATGGCTATTACAAAAAGGAAAAAAAAGAGAGTGAGATCATGGGTTGGGTAGACCAAGGGTAGACAAGATCTACCCTTGATCTGCCCCATCCAGGATTCTTCTAACTGGCAATTTTGTCTGGAGGGCCCTGTTGATCTGGCAGAATATTGCATCTGTATCTCAATTTGATGAGATGTAGGTAGGTCTGATAACATTGCCTAATCTTCTTTCTATCTATTTTAATAGATTTTGGGGGGCTCCAAAATCACTGCAGATGGTGATGGCAGCCATGAAATTAAGATGCTTACTTCTTGGAAGAAAAGTTATGACCAACTTAGGCAGCATATTAAAAAACAGAGACATTAATTTACCAACAAAGGTCCATCTAGTCAAGGCTATGGTTTTTCCAGTAGTCATGTATGGATGTGAGAGTTGGACCATAAAGAAGGCTGAGCACCACAAAATTTATCCTTTTAAATTGTGGTACTGGAGAAAACTCTTGAGAGTCCCTTGGACTGCAAGAAGATCAAACCAGTCAATCCTAAAGGAAATTAATCCTGAAAATTCACTGGAAGGACTGATGCTGAAGCTGAAGCTCTAATACTTTGGCCACCTAATGCAAAAAGTCAACTCATTGGAAAAGACCCTGATGCTGGGAAAGATTGAAGGCAAAAGGAGAAGGGAGCAGTGGAGGATGAGATGGTTGGATGGCATTACCAACTCAATGGACATGAGTTTGAGCAAATTCCAGGAGAAAGTGGAGGACAGGGAATCCTCACATGCTGTAGTTCATGGAGTTGCAAAGAGTCAGACAAGACTTAGTGACTGAACAACATCAATGACAATACTAATACTTGTACTCTTTTTGGTAACCCACCTTTTTTCATTTGTTCTTCACTTTCATGCTCTTTGAGGGCAGAAAATGGACCAAGTCATTTTTGCCCACTTCTTACCATTCCACTTGATCAAGTTAGCTTCCTCCTAATAGAGAAAAACTGAACAGTTTCCAAAACACCCGAAAGCATGAGTCAACCCACCAGTAGCTCAAATGACCTCTAGATGCAAAGAAATGTTTAAAATAGACCCTTGTAAGTAACCATCCAACACTTCATTGTGAGGCAATGATTCTTTCTCTTCAGGTATTTCTTGTAGCAATACGTGTCCACAGGGGATTTAGTGTTGTTTAAAAGGACAGGGTGAGTAATGAAAAAGAGTAATTCTGTATAAATCAACCGAAGGGCGAATTAGGGTGATGGGTTACCACAACAAGAGGCCAGCAAATTGTAAATCCTCTGAGTTGTCTATTGCTCCATGAGCTTTTGTTGAGAATTTCTCTGAAAAACTTAGTGCAGGTTATCACTGTTATCTGTAGATGTCTGAAGTATACTTTATCACTAGAGGAGACAACTTTTAAAGCTTGGAATGAAATTTAGTGGGCTGCCTTTTATCTTGGGGTTTTGGTGAAGCCATATTTCAGCTTCTCAGGGGAAACACTGAAGGTGTAATTCAACATCACTTAGGTTGAATGCAGCGTTCTTTCTTGGTGTTACACACACATGTACACACACGCATGCATAAACACATACTCATATCAAGATTTAACAGTGTGACATGATGAATTTCAATCTTTTCCTGACATTAATGTTCTGAGTGTAAATGGTAGATAATAGTGTGTGTTAGTTGCTCAGTCCTGTGTGATTCTTCGCGATCCCTTGGAATGTAGCCCATCAGGCTCTTCTGTCCATGGAATTCTCTAGGCAAGAATACTGGAGTGGGGTACCATTCCCTTCTCCAGAGAATCTTCCCAACACAGGGATTGAATCCAGGTCTCCTGCATTGCAGGCAGATTCTTCACCATCTGAGCTTTCAGGGAAGCCCCAGTAGATAATAGCAGCAGGTATCTAATACAGTAACATTATAAATTTTCTTCTTCTATATATTCTCCCTTGGAAATATCATGCAATTGTTACAAAATCCCTTATTTTGTCATTGCAATGATTAGAATCAAATAATATATTTTTTCAACCCTGAGCCTTCTCCAGATCTCCTGGAATGCATTTCTATTTTCCTGCTCGACAGTTCCACATAGATAAGCCATCAGTAACTCAAACTCAACAAGCCTCAAATGAGAGTCATTAATCTCTTTCCAAAATACTCCTATTTTCATGATTACCATTTACAAAAAAAATCCATATTTTCTTCATTCCCCCTCCCATCCAGCAAATCAAGTGTAGAGCCTTTTTATTATTTTGCTTCTCACATTTCTTGGATTGTTAAATGCTTCCTTCATAATCCCATAACAACACCATGAACAAACAAACCGATTTGACATAAGAAAACAAAAGCTTTTATTTTGATTTAGGCATATCACTTAATGTGTATTTTTAGAGTACTGCAATAAAGTAGATAATGGCAAACTGACTGCATGACCTTGGGAAAGTCATGCAAATTTTTGTGTTTTGTTTTCATGAAGAAAAGGAAAGAAAATTGTAGCCTCATAAGTTTCTTGGGAGGATTCAAATGGGTGATGTTTCTGGCTTGCTTTGCAAAACATAAAGCAATAAAAATGCAAGCAACTGAGCCATTTCTGTTCTATAACCTCACTAATACATTCAAGTCTTCATGATTCCTTTCCTTCTAAAGTAGTAGTAAATTTTTAACAGTTTTTTTTTTTTTTTTTCTATCCAGGCTATATTGGCTTTTGAGCTACCAAAATTAGGACTTAATTTCATGCATTTGCTAACTCACTCAGTTATTGACTCAACCAATATTTAATGAAAAACTACAAGGGGCTTAGGGCTTCCCAGGTGGCACTAGTGGTAAAGACCCACCTGTCAATGCAGGAGATGCAGGAGACACGGGTTCAATCCCTGGGTAGGGAGGATCCCCTGGAGGAAGGCAAGGTAACCCACTCCAGGATTCTTGCCTGGAGAATCCCATCAACAGAGGAGCCTGGCAGGTACAGTCCATGGGGTCACAAACAGCTGGACACGACTAAAGCAACTTAATATGTACACACGCACAAGGGACTCAGCACTCTGCCATGGGCTTGAAATACAGACATTATCTGGGCCTTATTATGTGAAAAAATAATGTTTGTGTTTGCTATAGAGAATTAACATGAGTTAATGGGTGAGATATCTTCCAACACATCATGTAATGGGTGCTTGCTGACTGTTGTCTACTGTCCTTTTATTACTGTTAATATCTAAAGTCCACATTTCCTGGCTCCCTGCCCAGTTTTCTCTAGATACAAAACACTGTATTCCTTACACAAACATTTATTTTCCTGCCTAAACAGCTAAATTTCTATGATACATGCTCATATGTAAGAATATACATTGTACCCCCAAGGATTTCAATATCGAATGAAAAAGCATTTAATGAATAAAGCTTCCTCAATATCATATTGATGCGAAAATAAATCCCTTTAAAGCTATTTAAAACACCTTAAGGCAGTAGGCTATCTGGTTACGAAGAGGCACCTGGCATTCATATCAACACCCATAAAATAGAAGAAGTTCTTCCACATATTTTCTTTTCCTGGCACTTAAATTTTTCCAACTACTCATTTACATTTCTTCTGAATCCTCAAGCAGTTTTCGAAAATAGCTCTTTTATAGAAAGTAAATTAATCAACAGACATGCAGTTCTCACTGCGAGCAAGGAAGCCCCTGCCTTCATGAGCTCATCAGACAGTAACCTCAGTTTCTCTCTGTTTCTCTGTCTCTTTCTGTCTCCTTCTCTCTCACACACTCACACATCCACATACACACCCTCATATTTATGTTCTCTGTCTCTCTATGTGGGCTTCCCTGGTAAAGAATCTGCCTGCAATATGACAGTCCTGGGTTCGATCATTGGGTGGGGAAGATCCCCTGGAGAATGAAATGGCAATCCACTTCAGTATTCTTGCCTGTAGAATTCCAAGGACAGAGGAGCCTGGCAGTCTAAAATTGGCTAAGTAAGCCTTTTCTTGATGAATGACTTCGCAACCACATCTCAAAGTTAGAAGAGAATTCAGTTCAACAATTCTTGCCTTCCCCACATTTTATTAACTCAAACCTACTTCTGAGGTTCCCCATAGTTTTTGTTTTTTTTTTCATAGAAATAGGTGCCAGAATAACAATAATATTAGTCAAAATTTATAACAATCTGCCCCCATAGACCACAGCATATATCTGATGCATCAATTTCAAACATATGAAATTGCTGATAGTCAGCAGGTTTTAACATAGAAATAGAGCAATTTCTACGGCTTAACCTAAAGAGACACATGCCAAAACTTTGTAACCGTTTGTTCCTGTTTTCCCACCACTGGACTGATTGATCTTCTGGATAGGTATTTAGTCTTATTCTCTTTTGTATGCAAAGCTTCAGGCACAGTGCTTGGTAAAGAATAGATACTCACAAACACTTGTGGGTAGGAAATCCTCTTTTAGAGAGTATTCATATACATAATGGGCTTCCCAGGTGGCTTAGAGGGTAAAAAATCTGCCTGCAATTCAGGAGATGCAGTAGATGCCAGTTCAACCCCTGGGTCAGGATGATCCCCTGGAGAGGGAATGGCAACCCACACCAGTATTCTTGCTGGAGAACCCCATGGACACAGGAGCCTTGCGGGCTACAGTCCATAGGGTGGAAAAGAGTCAGACATGACTGAAGTGACTGAGCAGACACACAAGTACAGGATAAAGGATGGTTGACAGTATACTCTTTTGTATAGATGAGGCAAGGACTATCAGAAAGGATAGCTGAGTTGTTAATGAGCCTAATCATGGGTCAATGGACCAGCTTTAAAATCCAGGCTCTACTCATTGCTGGTTCCAAGATTTAAGCAATTTTGTTTTTATGTGTGTGTTCGTGCTGAGTTGTGTCTGATTCTTTGTGACCCCATGGACTGTAGCTCACCAGGCCCTTCTGTCTGTGAGATTTCCCAGGCAAGAATACTAGAGTGGGTTTCCAATTCCTCCTCCAGGGAACTTTCCCAACTCTGGAATCAAACCAGCATCTCTGCTGTCTTCTGCATTGGCAGACAAATTCTTTGCCATTGAGCCACCTGAGAAACTCCATGTCAGACATTTTATATATATATTTTTTTATTATTTGATCCTTAGAACATATTTAGAAGTTGGTATTATTTTCACCATTTAATGAATAAACTGTGATTCAGAAAGAAATGACTTTCCACAGTCACCAGCTGGTATGTAACAATCTTAAAATCTTAACATCCTAAATACAATTATAATGCATGCGGGCATGCTAAGTCGCTTCAGTCATGTTCACCTCTTTGTGACCGTATGGACTATAGCCTGCCAGGCTCCTTTGTCAAAGGGATTCTCTAGGCAAAAATACTGGAGTAGGTTGCCATAACTCCTTCGCAATTATAATAACTAAGATGAATACATTTGGGAGAAAATTGAAACCCTCCATGATCTTCATCTAAAATATGTGCAATATGAAAGCCAACAGAGGGACTTTCTTGGTGGTCCAGTGGTAAAGACGCCGTATTTCCACTTCAAGGGGTATGCGTTCCATCTCTGAACAGGGAACTAAGATCCCACATATCACACAGCACAGACAAAATAAATAAATGACCACCTTTAAAAGACACCTGCATTATATAAAATATATCACAGATATGTATTCAAAGCATGGCCTCACTATCCCAGACAGACACTTTTGTTTCTTTTTTGTATTTTTATATATATATATATATATATAATAGAATTGGTAATAGCTCTGCTATTTAGGATTTAAATGGAATATCACACTTTAGAAACCTTGTATATCATGTGTGTGCAAGAAAGATTTGTCGTGATACTCATTGTTACAATATGCCGTCTGCTAGAAGGCATATTAGTAAAGCATGCTTAGTTGAGAGACTGTTTATTATAGTTGTGTCCTTATGGGCAGTAAACAACTTTGAACGGCACTGGGAATGAAGAGAAGATGCTGTGTTTAAATAGAGACATTGACCCAGTTTTACCTGTTACAAAACAAGAAGTACAGTAATTGACAGAGTTTGAGCTGAACTGTCTGCTTTGAAAGTTCCCACCTTCAGTGTCACTGCTAAAGGAGAGCACAGCCAGAAATGCAGACTATGGAAGGCAACAGACACATTTGCCTCAGTCCTTTCTTAGGTCATATGGGTGTGCATATGAGCTTCCGTGATAGCTCAGCTGGTAAAGAATCATCCTGCAACGCAGGAGACCCTCTCTCAGTTCCTGGGTGGGGAAGATCCACTGGAGAAGAAATAGGCTACCAACCCCAGTATTCTTGGTCTTCCCTTGTGCTTCAGCTGGTAAAGAATCTGCCTGCAATGCGGGAAACCTGGGCTTGATCCCTGGGTGGGGAATATCCCTGGGAGAAGGGAAAGGCTACCCACTCCAGTATTCTGGCCTGGAGAATTTCATGGACTGTATAGCCCATGGCGTTGCAAAGAGTCTGACATGACTGAGCAACTTTCACTTTCACCTGCTTTCACATTCATGGATGTGCATGCTCAGTTACTCAGGTGTGTCTGAGTCTTTGTGAACCCATCGGCCGTAGCCCTCCAGGCTACTATGTCCATGCGATTTCCCAGGCAAGAATACTGGGGTGGGTGGCCATTTCCTTCTCCAAGGGATTTTTCTTGACACAGGAATTTAACCTGCATCTACTGTTTGGCAGGGGACACTTTACCACTTTGCCACCTGCGAAGCCCCAGAGGTTGTATTTAGGGGTGCTTTATCTCTTCCTAGACCTCCTGTAACACATCTCTATGCTGCTGTTGCTATTGTTGTTCAGTCACCAAGTCTGACTCTTTGTGACCCTATGGAATGCAGCACACCAGGCTCCTCTGTCCTCTGCTATCTCCCGGAGTTTGCTCAAATTCATATCCATTGAGTTGGTGAGACCATATAACCATCTCATCCTCTGCTGCCCTCTTTTCCTTTTGCTTTCAATCTTTTTCAAGGATAAGGCTATTTCCCAATGAATTGACTCTTCATATGTGGTGGCCAAAGTACTGGAGCTTCAGCTTCAGCATCATTCCTTCTGATGAATATTCCTGACTGATTTCCTTTAGGATGGACTGGTTTTATCTTCTTGCTGTCCAAGGGACTCTCAAGAGTCTTCTCCAGCACTGCATTTCAAAAGCATCAATTCTTCGTGTTCAGCCTTCTTTATGATTCAACTCTCATATCTGTACATGACTACTGGAATAACCATAGCTTTGACTATACGGACATCTGTCAGCAAAAGTGATGTCTCTGCATCTCTCTGCTGTCTTGATGAATTATAGGTTCATGCTCTTTGTCACAGCACCCATTTTTCTTGTTTATCCAAAGGTGCCTATTAGATGTTCTATCTTGGGTCATTTCCTCACCATTTATATCTGAGAAGCTTTGCACATCTAGGTGTGTTGGTAAAACTATTTTTCCCAGTCTGATAAGGCTTTATTTTGTAGGTCAGGCAGTACTCAGGGTAGGTACCATTTACTACTGAGTTCTCTTGCTGTTCTTTGTGGACAGATCCTGGGCCTTCTCTGGTCCTCTTGAATATGGTCAGATCCCCCTAAAGCTCTATATGGGCTTCCACTGACGATATGCCTTGTGAGTGATGACATTCATCATAATATGGATTATTTGTCTAATTTCTGGAATTGTACATGCCAGAAGAGTGGCAGGACAACCTGTCTAGTACTCCTATGTTCTCAGATCCCAGTAATATCCGACTGACACCAGACTTCAGTGAATAAATTGTCAACTTTGTGAATAAATTACTTACTTCATGAATAAAATAAGTCATGTCTGACTCTTTGTGACCCTCTGGACTGTAGTCCACCAGGCTCCTCTGTCCATGGGATTCTCCAGGGAAGAATATTGGAGTTGGGTGTCACTTCCTACTCAAGGGGCTTTTCTCTACCCAGGGATTGAACCCACATTTCTTGCATCTCCTGCATTGGCAGATGGATTGTTTTCCACTGAGCCACCTGGGAAGACTGGAATAAAATAAGTTGTTCATGTATTTTTCTCCATCAGAAGAATTTAACCTCCATGGATAATACAGGTGAGTTTAGTAGGCCTAACAAATCTATTTTGAGGGAAGGAAACAGGAAGTTGTCAAGGTCAAATATTTTTCCCAAGGTCACAGTCTCACAATTGTTGAAAGGAAAGGGAAAAAGAGAACCCAAGCCTTCTGACTTGATTGCAGGGCTCTTCCTTCTATTCCAGCCATGACAAGCAAGCACTTTTATTACAGCCAACTTTATATTTAGTCTCCCTTCTAATTTAGGTTCTTGTTTGCAGTATTGTACCTGGCAATTTAGGTTGTATTCACTGCTGATATATATTTCTAAATGTATGCAGTAAATTTAAATGAATAAGATGCCTTGCTGAGCGGAAAATCTGGATTATTATGTCCTGAAAGCAGATCAGCACAACCATTACATGCACATAAAAATAACCTTGAGGTTGTTAATATGAATAATACGTTTTATCACCATTAAAGCAAGATTTAGATGTTTAGCCTTTTCTCACATAACAGGCTGTTCATTTTAGTAGACAGAAACTCTTAATAAAAAAGATTAATGAGATAAATAGATTTCTTTTTATATACAGAATTTTTTTCCTCTTTCTGAAATTATGTCTCTTCTGAAAACTCAGATGCACTCTTTGCCATAAATTAAGGGCCACTCTTTGGTGCAAAGGCAAAGACTGAGCAGGTGAATTTAACAAGAGACAATATTAAATATTGATACTACCACAGATTTTTGTTGGAGAAACTTTCTTTACTAACTTGCCAGTAGGTAAAATTAAATCTCTATGAGGTCTCTTTTCCTCTAAATAGCTTTTCATCTGGTAAACATATCTAAAAATACATATGACCTGGGTTCAGCCAAAGAAATGAAGCAGTTAAAATAGAAGGAAGTAAAAAGTCTTCCTTTTTCACTTAAACCTCAAATAGCACAGCAGGTTTGATCTGAATTGATATTCTCTCCAACAATTCAAATTCTGTGCTTTTTATATTAATTTTTATTGGAGTATAGCTGATTTACAATGTGTTAATTTTAGGTGTATAGAAAATTGAATCGTTTGTACATTTATTCACCCATTTTTAGATTATCTTCCCATATAAGTCAATACAGAATATTGAGTAGAGATCCCTGTGCAATGTAGTAAGTCCTTATTATCTATTTTATATATGGTAGTACGTATATGTCAATCCCAATCTCCCAATGTATCCTTCCCATCTTACCCCTTGGTAACCATAAGTTTGTTTTCTACATATGTAACTCTATTTCTATTTTTTTTTTAATAAGTTCATTTGTGCTTTTTTGTTTTTTAAGATTCCACATATAAGAGATATGATATTTGTGTTCAGTATGAGGCAGAACCCTTGACTGCCAGTAATTCTTATCGGTTTAGTTTCTTCTTGGGTGATAATAACTAGACCCTTTAAGACCCCTTGCTTCCAATTAAGAGACAGATGATCTTGGAACGTCTCTGGTGGTCCAATGGTCAAGTCTTCACCTTACAATTCAGGGGGTGCTGTTCAATCCCTTGTCAGAGAGCAAAGATCCCACATGCCTGTCAGCCAAAAAACCAAAATGTAGAACAGAAGCAATGTTGTAACAAAGTCCATAGAAACATTAAAAATGGCCCACATCAAAAAATTAGGAAAAAAAAAAAAAAAACAGACTATCTTGAGGAAGTTGCAAATATTCTTAGGCAGAAAGAGGTGTCTCTGTCCTCAAGCCACTAAAGCAGAGCTGCATTAGGGCTATTGGCAGCCAATCTTCAAAGTAGTCCATAATGACTCTTATCTCTTCTTAGTGACCTCCTGAACCGAAAAAGGCTGACCTGGGTAGTGAATAAGATATTGTGGAAAGTAGGGAGCGTGGCTTCTGAGGATAGGACATAAAAACACATGGTGCCTTTCTTCTTGCTCTCTGGGGTCATTCTCACCAGGGAAAGCCAGGCACCATGCCATGAGAACACTTGAACAGCACTGTTGCTCATATGGTGAGAACTGAGGCCTCCTAACAACAACCATTTTGGAACCTCCAGCAGTTAAGTCTTTAGATGACGGGAAACCAGGCAAACATCTCGACTGCAACCACATCACAGAACCTGACTCAAAAATCATCAGTTTACCTTCTCTAGGTTTCTCAATATCTAGAAACTGCAAAGTAATTAATGTCCACCTCTGGAACCATTAAAGTTGAAATGATTAGTTACATAGCAAGAGATAATGATTAAAGAACTAATATGACCATTTACAGAGCACCTTTGTTTACTAAACACATGTTAAAGCCTGTTCCCTTTTAAAAGGGTAAATAGAAAATTCTCTGGTGGTCCAGTGGTTAGGATTCAACACTTTCACTAGCAAGGACTGAGGTTCAATCCCTGGTTGTGGAACTAAGATCTCACAAGCCAAATAAATAAATAATGGAGTAAATAAAATGAAGAGAAGGCTGGCATGCTACAGTCCATGGGGTTGCAAAGAGTTGAACATGACTTGGTGACTGAACAACAACAAAATAAACGAAAAGGCATATGATCACTATTACTACCCACTATTAGCAAATCAGGAAACAGGCCTGAGATAATCATTAAGGGAATCAATGCCACCAGGCTTTTATACAGTAGAGAGAAAATTCAAACTAAAGTCTAGAGAAATCTAAGACTATTTTTTTTTTTCCTATCATATCATGTTTAGAGATTTACTGTTCAAAGTTCAATTCAAACAGCTAACACACAGACGACACACAGACTGCACTGGGAAAGATTAAGGGCAGGAGGAGAAGGGGGCAACAGAAGATGAGATGGTTGGATGGCATCACTAACTCAATGGACACGAGTTTGGGAAAGCTCAGGGAGATAGTGGAGGACAGGGCAACCTGGCATACTATAGCCCATGGGGGTCACAAAGGGTCAGATATGACTTAGCGGCTGAACAACAATTCAGACAAACAAGGCAACCTGTCTGAACTACCAACTCTAGCACCTGTGTTCTTCCTAGTATCCTGCAGGAAAAAGACAGCAGGGCTCTGGGACCCAGGGACCCATTCTCCCGGGTGCCTGGAGTCCAATACTGGTGATGGGAAGGATGGGTGGGGCAAGCAGAAGACATCCAAAGACCAGTCAATGTGAGAGAAGGGAGGAGCTGCACAAAGAGGAACCCCTTTGCCTCAATTGAAGATTATGCTGCAGGTCCAGAACCCTCCCAGGCTGAGCTAAGACCTGGTTGCAATGTCATTACAGACCAACTTCTCCATGTTTTGCCCCCTTATTTTTACCTCCTCAATACCTCCTGTGTTCATGACAACAGTTTTTAACAAGCTGCCTGCAAACAAATTCCTCCTTCAGAGTCCACTTCCCAGACAAACTTCACAGTCCATCCCAGTTTTCAACCCCTTGCCTTATTTGTGAAATGACTGAGCTAGCTTAGATGTTTACGAGATACTGCTTGTCACTGTATAGCCCCTGAACTCGCAGCAGTGGCATCATCTGGGAACCCGAGAGAAGTACAAATTCTCTGGCATTAATACAGTCTTATTGAACAAGAATCTCATGAGGTGGAGACCCAGAATGTATGTTTAACAGGCCATCCAGGTGATTCTGACACACCATAAAGTGTGACGACCGTCCGTGTAAGATTTATTCCAGATCTTAAACATCTGGCATTGGGTTACTGTCATATACATGTCCTTCAGCTGGTTGTTCCAGAGTCTTAATAGGATCAGATCACATGCCATTTGAGTTCCAAACATTATAAAAAAAGATTGTAATTCAACAGTTGTTGTGTATAGTCATTGAACATCAGATTTTTAATTTTTTGTGGCATTGCAGTAAAGACAAGTTTATTGTAGTCAGGTTGGTGGGTACAAAGGGAGTATAAACATTAGAGTAAAAGGAGTAGTCACTTTATAATACCAACACCACAATTAACATGGTGTATGACCTTTCAAAAGTCATTTCAGCTTTCTCAGTTGCAGTTTTCTCATTTGTGTAATGGGATTATGTATGTTCATGTCCTGACTACTTTACAGAATTGTAGCTCAGTAAATGATACAGCGGGGCTTCCCTGGTGGTCTGAATCTGCCTGAAATGCAGGAGAGTAAGGTTCAATCCCTGGTTGGGGAAGATCCCCTGGAGAAGGAAATGACAACCCACTCCCGGATTCTTGCTTGGAGATTCTCATGAACAGAGGAGCCTGGTGGGCTACAGTCCATGGGGTCACAAAGAGTCAGACATGACTGAGCAGCTAACACTTTCACTTTAATTTCAAATGATACATCATATGGACTTCCCTAGTGGCTCAGATGGTAAAGAATCTGCCTGCAATGCAAGACTCCTGGGTTTGATCCCTGGGTTGGGACGATCCCCTGGAGGAGGGCATAGGAACCCACTCCAGTATTCTTGACTGGAGAATCCCCATGGACAGAGGATCCTGGTGGGCTACAGTCCATGGGGTTGCAAAGAGTCAGACATGACTGAGCAGCTAAGCAGCAGCAGCATACATTTCTTATTGGATCTGGCAATTTGTACTCCCTATAAATAAAGAAAAGGCTGCTGCTGCTAAGTAGCTTCAGTCGTGTCTGACTCTGTGCAACGCCATAGACGGCAGCCCACCAGGCTCCTCTCTCTCTGGGATTCTCCAGGCAAGAATACTGGAGTGGGTTGCCATTTCCTTCTCCAATGCATGAAAGTGAAAAGTGAAAGTGAAGTCACTCAGTCATGTCCGACCCTCAGCGACCCCATGGACTGCAGCCTTCCAGGCTCCTCCATCCATGGGATTTTCCAGGCAAGAGTACTGGAGTGGGATGCCATTGCCTTCTCCTAAAGAAAAGGCTATATACATATAAATATAAGTACTAATGCTAATATACTGAGTGATTATCATGATCTAGACAAATAACAATAATACATGACTTACTTGTCTCATTTGATTTCTTATAAGCAAAGTATGGTTTATGTGGAGGGGAACTGGTCACAAAGCTCATACTAGCCAGACCTAGAGAAGGAAATGGCAACCCACTCCAGTGTTCTTACCTGGAGAATCCCAGGGACGGGGGAGCCTGGTGGGCTGCCATCTATGGGGTTGCATAGAGTCCAACACGACTGAAGCGACTTAGTGGCAGCAGCAGCAGCAGCCAGACCTACTGATTCAACATAAATAATTTGTTTACAGACTCGGAGATGAATCAGTATTCTCTACTAATTTTCTCATTTTTCAAAACTAAGGAATTTAAAAAATCATGGCTGATGAGAATAACTGAGAATAATGAGGATAAATGATGGTTAATATTTTCATAGCATTTACAAGGCATAGATGATGCTGTTTCAGATATATGTTTGTGTTTATAAATAATGTATGTATTTATGTAATTTTCTATGTAAATTTATGACATAATTTGTAATGTAAACTATAATTATGTATGTAGATAATATAATTAAACATGTTATTAGATGTTAATGCTAGCCTATATTCACAAACGAAAAGCAAACAGAGCCCAGAGAGATTAAGCAATGTACCCCAGGTCAAACAGCACCGTGAGAAGAGCTGGTATTCAAACCTCAGGATGCTTGTTTCAGAGACTCTGAAAGTCATCATTGTGAAATACTGCCCCTCAAAGTAAACTTCCCTTGTGGCCCATTTGGTAAAAAATCCACCTGCAATGCAAGGGACCTGGATTCAATCCCTGGGTTGGGAATATCCCCTGGAGAAGGGAATGGCTACCTACGCCAGTAATGGGGCCTGGAGAATTTTAAGGACTGTATAGTCCATGGGGTCTCAAAGAGTCAGACACAGTTGAGTGACTTTCAGTTCAATTCAGTTCAGTTTAGTCTCTCAGTCATGTCCAACTCTTTGCAACCCCATGGACTGCAGCACGCCAGGCCTCCCTGTCCATCACCAACTCCCGGAGTTTACCCAAACTCATGCCCATTGAGTTGGTGATGCTATCCAACCATCTCATCCTCTGTCATCCCCTTCTCCTCCTGCCTTCAATCTTTCCCAGCATCAGGGTGTTTTCAAATGAGTCAGCTCTTTGCATCAGGTGGTCAAAGTATTGGAGTTTTAGCTTCAACATCAGTCCTTCCAATGAACACTCAGATGTCGCTCCACTTCGAAGTAAAATAACACACTGCTGGTATGATCCAGATAAATGTACAGATGTTGACATTTTATTAGTTATCATGTTGATGCAGGGTAAATTGAAATTTTGGTCCTAATGTGACAGGTTGAACTATTGTATCTTTGGCTTTCAGAGTTTTCCAGAGATCAGGAAGGCGGTAACACGACAAACATGGCCAGCAGATCCAGGAATGGGAATCACACACAAAAGTACATTAATAATAGTACAGCATACAAAATTCTGATGTCTTCTAACCTAGTACAGTTAGTCTGAAGCCCACATACTAAGTAAGCATGAAGATGGATGTGATAAATAACCATCTTTTTATCTTTTTTTTTTTTTTAATTTTTGTGCTTGGCTGACTGAGTCTTCACAAATTCCTCTTGATATTTGGATGTGTTTTACAATAAGAAGTAGAAACTACTGCCAACAAAAACAAAAATAATAATAACACTAACAACTACTGGGTTTCTACGATCCCTTTGCCGTGAGGGTGCCAGACTGTGATGTAGATTTAGCCAATCAGATGACTCATGCAAGGGAATGAAGAGGAAGAGAGCACCATGAAGCAGTTTCCACTAACAGGAAAAGTGTCCTTTTGGGCAGAGTGTTGGAGGGGCAGTTGTAACCATAGCTCTTCACGGGAGGGCATGCTAAATCCCTTCAATTGTGTCTGACTCTTTGTGATTCTATGGACTGTAGCCCACCAGGCTCCTTTGTCTACGGGATTCTCCAGGCAAGAATACTGGAGTGGGTTGCCATGCCCTCCAATAAGGGATCTTCGAGACCTAGAGATGGAACTCGCATCTCTATGCCTCCTGCTTTAGCAGACAAGTTCTTGACCACTAGCACCACCTGTTCCAATTATTCAGTTCAGTGCAGTTCAGTCGCTCAGTCGTGTCCGACTCTTTGCGACCCAATGAACTGCAACATGCCGAGACTCTCTGTCCATCACCAACTCCCAGAGTCCACCCAAACCCATGTCCACTGAGTCAGTGATGCCATCCAGCCATCTCATCCTCTGTTGTCCCCTTCTCCTCCTGCCCTCAATCTTTCCCAGCATCAGGGTCTTTTCAAATGAATCAGCTCTTTGTATCAGGTGGCCAAAGTACTGGAGTTTCAGCTTCAACATCAGTCCCTCCAATGAACACCCAGGACTAATCTCCTTTAGGATGGACTGGTTGGATCTCCTTGCAGTCCACGGGACTCTCAAGAGTCTTCTCCAACACCACAGTTCAAAAGCATGAATTCTTAGGCGCTCAGTTTTCTTCATAGTCCAACTCTCACATCCGTACATGACCACTGGAAAAACCATAGCCTTGACTAGACAGACCTTTGTTGACAAAGTAATGTCTCTACTTTTGAATATGCTATCTAGGTTGGTCATAACTTTCCTTCCAAGGAGTAAGCTTCTTCTAATTTCATGGCTGCAATCACCAACTGTGGTGATTTTGGAGCCCCCCCAAAAAAAGTCAGCCACTGTTTCCCCTGTTTCCCCATCTATTTGCCATGAAGTGATGGGACCGGATGCCATGATCTTAGTTTTCTGAATGTTGAGCTTGAAGCCAACTTTATCACTTCCGTCTTTCACTTTCATCAAGAGACTCTTTAATTCTTCTTTACTTTCTGCCATAAAGGTGGTGTCATCTGCACATCTGAGGTTATTGATATTTCTCCTAGCAATCTTGATTCCAGCTTATGCTTCCTCCAGCCCAGCGTTTCTCATGATGTACTCTGCATATAAGTTAAATAAGCAGGGTGACAATATACAGCCTTGATGTACTTCTTTTCCTATTTGGAACCAGTCTGTTGTTCCATGTCCAGTTCTAACTGTTGATTCCTGACCTGCATACAGGTTTCTCAAGAGGCAGGTCAGGTGGTCTGGTATTCCATCTCTTGCAGAATTTTCCAGTTTGTGTAAAGGCTTTGGCATAGTCAATAAAGCAGAAATAGATGTTCCAAATGTAGTCAGTGGCAAATAATAAGTGATGATGACAGCTTGTGCCACCTCAGTCCTCCAAGATGATGGGCTTTTTCCCTAGCTTCATTTTCCTGTTGGGTACATACCCAACATTGTTATTCTGCCCATCCTTAAGATTCCTGCAAATTTCTTAGTCCTTTAATGAATCCGTTTTGCTTGAAATACCTAGAGTCCTATGTCACTTAATTACTGCTACATAATAAACCACCCCAAATTTAGTGGCTTAAAGTAATAATGATTTTGCTCCGTCTCAGAGTTTTGTAGCTCAGAAGTTCAGGCTGGGTTCAGAGGATCGGTACTCCTGCTGATGTTCCCTGTTCTAGTGGCGGCACTCACCCAGGAGCTTGAATTCCACTGAATGCTTCAAGGTGGCCTCATAAGTATCTGGCAGTTAGCTGGGGCTCTTGGCTTGATACGTCTTAAGTCCAAATCTCAGCAACTTAAGTCCAAATCTCAGCAGTCACACACTTCTTCTCCCCCCACTTCTATCAAAAGCTGTTGATAAGATATGAAGTCAAATCTTGAGTATCTTGTGGTCTGAGCAGAGAAAATAATTGTAATGAAACTGGGTATGATAGAGGTAAATATTGGGAATGACAAGGGAGCCAGAAATAATGGAGAGGATACGAGGGAAACAAGGAAACTTGAAACTGATTGATGTGTGTATATGCGGAGAGACTTCAGTTCAGTCGCTCAGTCGTGTCCGACTCTTTGCAACCCCATGAATCGCAGCACGCCAGGCTTCCCTGTCCATCACCAACTCCCAGAGTTCACCCAGACTCACGTCCATCGAGTCAGTGATGCCATCCAGCCATCTCATCCTCTGTCGTCCCTTTCTCCTCCTGCCCCCAATCCCTACGTAGGAAGGGTGATTATACACACCCTGGCCTTGCTGGAGGGAAGATGATGATATGGGAGGCTGCAGGAGATAGAACTAGAGAAAAAAGGAAAACAGGCTCACAGAGATCCTTCTGAGTCAGGCAAAGGACTTATACCCTATCTTAGAGGCAGTGGGTGGACAAAGAAATTTTAATCAGTGGTGAAATCTGGTGACATTTCTGCTTTAGGAAGATCACTCTGGCAGCCAAGAGGAAGGTAGATCTGAAAGCTGTGAGAGACCTTGCCTACCCCAGGGATAGCCCAAGGGCATCTTAGGGCCTCTGACAGTGTGTGTTTCTGGTTTCCCTTATATCAAATTCTCACCCTGAAACACTGTCCGCTGAAATGTCGTTAAGCTGCTCTCATGCACATTTAAATAACTCACAGCTGGAAATGCCTGGATATTTTAAGGGTGGGCTATTTGACTTGCCTTTTTCTAGTCTGCAATAAAATAAAAAATAAATGACTCCTAACCTGTGCCTCCAGCACTCCCTCTACACAAACCAATCTCAATTTATACTATTAGGTCAAGCTGACTTCTATTCAAAGGCTAATTCTGAACTGAAGCATGAATCTAAAATTCTTGACAATACAGGAAAAATTCCCATGTAGGTTTAAATTTGTCATCCATAGTCTCACATATTCTACTGTTCTTCCTGCCTTATTCCCTTACTCTATGTTATATATCTTTACTGGTAATTACACATTTATCAAATATTTATCTATGATCTGTTCTCATCACTAAATTGGCAACTCCATGAGCATCGGCCATGTCTCTCTTGTTTATGGAACTCACACTTCTCAGCACACATAAGTCAACAAACTAGATATTAAGTAAATAAGATTTGAGGATACAATGTACAGCACATGGAATATAAATAATGTTTATAGTAACTCTAAATGGAGTATAATCTATAGATATATTGAATCACTATGTAGTACACCTGAAACTAGCATTGTAAATCAACTATAATTCAATAAAAGATAAATCAATACATAATAAAAATCAATGAATACATAAACATGATGGGGAGGGTAAAATATTTTGTATATGCTCTTTCTCTCAAAGAAAGCTACATGATCACCACACAAATGTGTGTTACAAAAGCTAAACCTGGAGAGGTACCATAATGTAATGATAAGAGCAAGGTTTTGGGTGTCCAGAAGACTAAGGCTGAAAACAAGAAATGTTCAGGAATAGTTGTGTGACTTCAGACAAAGTGTGTTAGTTTTCTGTGGTTGCCATAACAAATTACCAGAAACTGAATGGCTTAAAGCAACAGTTATTTTTTCTCTTGCTATTTTGGAGACCAGAAGTCTGGAATCAATGTATCAGCAGAGCCACACTCCCTCCAAAGGTGCTAGGTGATAATGTTTCCTTAATATTCCAGATTGTGATTGTTCCAACATTCCTTGGCTCCTGGCCTCATACCTCCAAACTCTGCTGCGGCCACCTCAGTCTTTACATAAACATTATGTGTTTTTGTGCTTATTAGTCTTGATTTTCCAGAGAAACAAAACCAAGAGGAGTTATATCTATCTAAGGAAATGGCAACCCACTCCAGTGTTCTTGCCTGGAGAATCCTAGGGACGGGGTAGCATGGTGGGCTGCTGTCTATGGGGTCGCACAGAGTTGGACGTGACTGAAGCAACTTAGCAGCAGTAGCAGCAGCATCTATGTGTCTATCTATCTATATGTATCTATTATAACTATCTATATCTATCTATCTGGAATTAGCTAAGATGAGCAATCTTAACTACAGTAGGCGAGCTGGAGACCAAGAAGAGCCACTGATATAGTTTCGGTGCAAACTAAAGATTTGAGACTCAGGGGAGTGAATGGTGTAAGTTCCAGTCTGATTCAGAGTCTGAAGACAGGAAAAGATTGATATCCTAGTTCAAAGACAGTCAGGGAAAGAGAGTGAATTCTGTTTTGTTCTCTTCAGTCCTTCAATTGATTGGATGAAGGTCATCCACATAGAGGAGATCAATCTGCTTTACTCATTCTATCCATGCAAATATTAATCTCATCAGAAACACCCTCAAGACATACTCAGAATAATGTCTAACCATTACTGGGGCATCCCGTGACTCAGTTAAGCCAACACATTCAAATCATACTGTGTCCTCTCTATCTTTTTTTTTTTTATTAAGATACTCTCATTTGACTTAGGACTCACTCTAACTAAGGATGGTCTCACCTTGATCCTCACGTTAATTATGTCTGCAAAGACCCTATTTCCATAGAAGGTCATATTCACCGGTAAGAAAGGTTAGGACTTGGACCTTTTTTTTTTTTTTTTAGAACACAATTGAAATCATTACTATTAATCTTTTTATGATCACCACAGCAAAATATCATAGCAAAATAGACTTGGTGGCTTAAACAACAGAAATGTATCTTCTCACAATTCTGGATAGTTGAAGTTTTCAGAGGGCAGGTGATCCCACCCTCTGTAAATATAAAGGAGATAGTCTCAAATCTTGGGTAATTCTTCTTCTTCTTTTTTTTTTAAGTATAGCATTTTTGTGGCTGGACCACTCTACTGGCTCCTACTGTAGAATCACAGAAGTTTGACAGTCGTCCTACATTTTGTAGCATCTCTGTCCCCTGAAATTCAGGCTGGCAGGGTTTCTGTTGGTATAAGTCCATCTTTATTATTATCTTCTGCCAAGATGCCTGATTAGACACATGAGTCACACCTATAATCTCTTCAACGAATTATTTTTTTCCCAGCCATACTCTTGTTCTTCTTTCCAGAACATATATTTTTGTTTCTTGCAATATGAATAGACTGAAAGTTTCCAAAACTTCACGTTATGGTTTGGTTTTGCTTAAAATTTCTTTCAATTATCTCTCTCATTTCATAATTCTTAGATACACTAAGGAGAAACCAGGATCAACATTTTGCTTAGAAATAAACATACAAGTATATCGCTTACAATTCCTACTTTCCACAAAATGCTCAAATACAATTTGCCCAAGTTCTGCTACTTTATAACAAGGATTGCCTTTATTTCAGTTTCCAATAGCATGTTCTCTATTTATGTCTGAGAATACATCAGAATCAGTTTTAAGATCCATTTTCCTGCCAACAATCTCTTTTGTACTTTTTCTAGCATCCACCTCAACTAATGTTGAGGTGTCCAACTGTTACCAAAGCCAGTTTCACACTTTTAGGTATTCGTTACAACAGCATTGTACTTCTAAGCACCAAAATCTGTATTCGCTTGCTATGGTTGTCATAACAAAATGCCACAGACGGTAAATTAACCAATAGAAATGTGTTTTTTTCACTGTTTTAGGCACTTCAAGTTCAAGATCATGATGCCAGAGATGAGCCCTCTTTCCTTGGGCTTGCCAATGGCTACCCTCGTGATATCTTTTTCACATGGGCATCCCTCTGAGCACACAAAACCCTGGTGTCTCCCTTTGTGTGTTCAAATTCTATCTTATAAGGACTTCAGCTAGATTAGAGTCTCCTTACATGATCTTTATAAACCATAAATAACTCTTTAAAAGCTCTATTTCCATGTACAGTCACAGTCTAATTTCTGGAGGTTAGAGTTGCAACATACAAATTTTGAGGGAACATAATTAATCCTATAACATTTATGCAATGTATATACATGCTATGAGGCAAATAGGAAAAATATTCTGTACATGATATAGAAGAACTCCCCTACCATGAACTGGGTGGTACTTAGAATGATTGTCTCAAATGAGGATCAACAAATCAATCATTTAATGTGAGAAGCCTTAATGTTTGGGTCCAAACCATAGGCCTTTTGAATCACAAAACCTTAATTCAGAAGTCTTTGTTATGGACTCCAGGAGAACCACAATTAATATTGCTGCTTCATACAAACAACCTTGAGTACCTGATGAGAGAGCCCTATCTTAAACAAACAAAACGGTAAGAAAATTTTCAATGAATGCAGTTTCTCTATCTCTATCTCATGTATCTGAGATACTGAGTCCCAGCAATGAATCAGGCCCTATTTTAGGTATGGGAGAAACATCCAGCTCCGAGCAGTTTGAAAAAAAAAAAACAAAAAACAACTAGTTACTGTCTCAAGGTAACTTATACTCTAAGGGGAAACAAAAATAAGAAATGAATATTCAAAAGAAAAAATAAAGGCAGTGTGGGATAAGAGTTCTGAATGCTAGGAATGATGGTATAGAGAATGCATTGGGCTGGAGTGTAGAAAAATAGGAGTTACTTTAGACTAAGTGGCCAGAAACATTTGTTTGAGATCTGAATAATGAAAATTAATAATCTAAGAAAGGAAGGGAAGGAAAGGAGTTTATATGAATAGAATGGTAAGTTCAAAGACAGGAAAACATTATGTTGTAGTTAGTTAAATAATTAATAATAAAATAATTGTAAGTGGTGGGTAGTATGACTCCAGTGTTGGGATTTAGGGACAAATCGGAGCTGGAAAGATGTTCAGAGTCTAAGATGACTTATTTTTAAAAGATGGCAATATACCCCAGGTTAAATATATATATATATATATATATATATATATATATATATATTTTTTTTTTAAGCCAGGAAATGGCTGAAAATATATTTTTCGAAAGATACTGTCAGTTGTGTGAAAAACTGACTTCTATTGAAGGACAAGAAGGAATAAATTCACCATAGCTAATTTCTTCCAATATTTACACTAAAACTCTGTATAAAACACAAAAAAATTAAAAAGCAACTATTTTAAAATTCTAAAAAGTAAAACAGAAAGAGTATGGAGAAGAGAATTTAGAAAGTAGGCAGTACAGGGGTGAAATCATGCACTCTCTTCTTACTCTTGTGGCTTTATTCCAAGGTCAGGCCCAGTCCATACTGCTGCATATCCATGTCATTGGAGTCCCAGAAAGAACAAGAAGGGCACAGAAATTGTTTGAATATTTAATAACCAGAAATTGCCCAAATATCATGAAAGCCATAAATTCGCAGGTTCAATGGCTTGGTGAGTAGTGAAGAGAATAAACTATAAGAAAATAAAGCATAGATACATCACAATCAGTCTTTTGAAAATTAAAAATTTTTAAGCTATTTAAAGCAACTAGAGACTGTAACACATTACATCTAGAAAGGAAGCAATGGTTCAAAAGCTATAGATATTTTACCAGAAATTATGGAAGACAAAAGAGAGTGAAGCAACATTGTAAAATGCTAAAAGGAAAGAACCACTCACTCAGAATTCCATATTCAGTGAAAATGTCCTACAGAAATGATCAGAAATTAAAGAAATTCTTAGACAAAGACAACTCGGGGAATTAATTTCCAGAAGACTTGATCTAAAATAAATAATAAAATAATTTATTTAGATTGAAGGGAAATAGCATTGGAGAAGGAAATGGCAACCCACTCCAGTGTTCTTGCCTGGAGAATCCCAGGGACGGGGGAGCCTGGTGGGCTGCTGTCTATGGGGTTGCACAGAGTCATACATGACTGAAGTGACTTAGGAGCAGCAGTGCTATAGAGAAATTTGGAGTTTCAGAAATAAAGGCAAAAACATCAGCAATTGTAAATACACTGGTAGATTTAAAAGTCAGGTTTTATCCTCTGAAATCCTTTAACATATGCATGACTGTTAAAAGAAAAAAATGGTAATATTGCTTGGTGGGGCATTAAATATAGATACAATAGACTTGACACTGTAACATAAATATCAGTGAAGAGGGGTAAACCATGTTTACATGGTTTTAAAACTTCTGTTCTTGAAATGATAAAATAATAGCTTTCTGTTAACAGTAAAAGCTTAATTCCTAAAGAAACAACTAAAACAAGATTTTGCAAAAATGTCAGAGGATATAAATTCAGCTTATTAAGAGGAGAGCAGGAAAAGGAGAACAAAGCAGGAAAAGGAGAACAAAGCAGCAAAACTCAAAAATGACAAACATAAAATCAAGAGTAAAATGACAGATCTAAGTTCAATCATATCAATATCACAGTAAACGTTAATGGTCTAAACACAGTGATTGAAAGTCACAGGTTGTACAGAAAAGCAAGATCTAACCACATGTTTTCTGTATAAAAATGTCCTTTAAATATAAAGATACAGAATTTTTTAAAACAATGGAGAGCATGCCATTAAAAAAAGGCATGAATTAAAAGAAAGCTTGATGGCAATATGAATATCAGAGAAAGCAAACTCAGTACCAGAAAAAATATCAGGCAAGGAAAAAATATTACATAATGATATAACAGTTAGTTTTAAAACTAAGAAGACTTAAAACCTGTAAATGTGTACGCACCTAAAAAGAGTTAGATGTAAACACTGATAGAACTGAAGTAGATATAAGCAAATCCAATAATTTTAGTTGAAGACTTCAGCATTGCAGTTTGATGATCTATAGAAAAAGTAGACAGAAAATCAGCAAGAACTTAGAACACCTGCACAATGCTAATAGCAGATACAATCTATTTAATATTTATAGAGCACTCCACTCAGCAACAGCAGGATACATTCTTTTTAAGTGCACATAGTACATTTGTCAAGATAGGTAGGCCATTTTCTTGGCCATAAAATAAAGCTCAGCAGTTTAGAGGCTAAAATACTTCTTAAAGTACAGCTTATAATCTTAAAATAATTAAAATTCGAATCAGTTTAGCAGAGAGATAACTTAAAGACCTACAAACATTTGAAAACTAAATATACTTCTGAAAATCCTGTAACTCAAGAAGCTTATTTGTTCACCTGAAACTACCACAACATTATTAATTGACTATACTCCAATACAAAATACAAAGTTTTAAAAATATTAAAACAGAGGAACTAAAACTGAATTTGTAAAATATTTTGATTGAATAAAAATAGGGTGGGATGTTGTTAAAGTACTTACAGAGAAATTTATATTAATAGCATTATATACTTCTATTAAAATAAAAATAAGACTCTAGATTAGTACTCTTATATTTCCCCTAAAATAAAATATAAATATTATATATATATATTCTAAAGACATAAGAGCCAATTAAATCAAAACCAGACAAAATAAGATAAATGATAAAGATAATAAAAATTCAGTTACATTGAAGTCAGAGAAATTGAAACAATTTCTTTGAAATTGTTGCTTCGAAAATTTCAGCAAATTGATAAGCATTTAGAAATAATTTCATACATCTTCATAGCTATAAATTTATAAACAGTTCATTTCTGACATAAACACAATTCATTGAGAAGAGAAAACAAGAATAATCTCATATCTAGTAACAGATTTTAATTCATATTTTAATAATTTTCAGAAAGAAAGCTTGAGTCCTAGACAGGTGTAACAGTAGTTCCTTCCAAACATTTAAGAAAGAAATAGCACCTATACTATCAAACTCTTTCAGAAAATAAAACATATGTGCGCATTTTGAATCTATCTTGTGAATCCAGAAAGATCTAGAATACGTATCAATACTTTTTATAAATGTAGGTGTAAAAACAGTGAGCAGAGTATTAGCAAATCAATAACAGAGATGATAAAAATAATAAAAAGTAAATCAACGTGATCAGTTAGTGTTAATATTAAGAAGAAAGAGTGGATTCACCATTTGGAAATCAAGCAATATAATTCACCAAATTAACAGATAAATAAAAAAGATCAAATCAATAAGTACAAAGAAAGCATTTGACAAAATTCCACATCTATATTGAAAATCCTTAGCAAAAAAAAGCAAAAGGGAGCATTAATAACTTTATAGGTAATGGTGAAAGAAAATACTCCTTTCATAAGATTGAGATCAAGAAAAGATATTTTTTCCTAACATTCTCATTCATTATCAAACTGGAGGTCTGAGACTGCATAAAAGCTAATAACTAAATAATTAGATAATCAGATGAATAGATAGCTGATAGATAAATATACAAATAGATATGAATTGGAAAAAAGAAATGAATTGTCTCTACTTATTATTTCTTGAAAAAAAAAAAAGCACAAAGACTCCATTAAAAAGATTCTCAAGCTGAACACATTTAACAAATTTGTAGTATATAATGTCAATATAAAAATCAATTTTATGTTTATAAATGAATAATATATTAGAAATTTGAATTTTAAAAATACATGTTTCAATGCCATTCTCCCAAATCATCCCACCCTCTCCCTCTCCCAGAGTCCAAAAGACTGTTCTATACATCAGTGTCTCTGGATGCCTGGGGCTGGTGCCCTGGGATGACCAGAGGCATGGTATGGGGAGGGAGGAGGGAGGAGGGTTCAGGATGGTGAACACATGTATACCTGGGGCGGATTCATTTTAATATATGGCAAAACCAATACAATATTGTAAAGTTAAAAAATAAAAATAAATAAATAAATAAAATAAAATATGTGGTAAAAAAAAAAATAGCATCAAAACCCATGAAGTATTTAGGTAAAACTAACAACATGTGTCCAAAGTATGTGCATTGAAAATTACAATACATTGGCAAAAGGGATTAATGCAGACTTAGATATATTGTGTTCATGAATTAGAAGATGCAACATTAAGATATCATCTTTCTACAAGCTGATCCATAGGTTTAATGAAAGCTCAATTTAAATACCAACTGGATTTTTTGGAAGTTCTCAATGAGCTTATTATAAATTATGGGAAGTCCAAGGCTTGAAATAATCAAAATGATTTTGAAAATTAACAAAGTTAGAGGACTAATACTCCCTGATTTCAATACTTATTATTAAGACACAATAATCAAGACAGTATGATATCTAGGAAAGGATAAATAAATAGACCAATGAAGTAGAGTCCAGAAATAGGCTCCACATATATGATCAATTGTCTTTTTTTTTTTTTTTTTTTTGGTCAAAAATGAAAAGCTAGTTCAACAGAAAAAAAAAAAAAAGCATGCTTTTAACATGCAGTGCCTGAAGTATTACAAAAATATATATGCATCCATCTGCAAAGAAAAAATAACAACAGCAAAAAATACTTTGACCCATATCTTTTATGTTTTACAAAAATGTAACTCAAACTGGTTATGGATTTGAATATAAAACCTAAAAGTACAAAACTTTCTGATCTTGCTCTAAGTGAAGATAGCTTTGATATAACATGGAAATCAGATCTAGGGGGAAAAAAGAGATATATTAAACTTAAATTTTAAAATGCTTTCTCTTTGAAAGATCCAGCTAAGAGAATAAAAGACTAGACATACACTGGGATATAATATTTGCAAAACTCATATCCAGCAAAGAATATATAACAAATTTTCACCAAAATCATATACAGGTGGCAAATATTAGTAAGTACATGAAAAGAGGTTCAACAGTATATAATATATATACTATTATAATATATATATTATATTATATATATTATAATATATAATATATATATTATATATATATAAATATATTATATATAACATAATATCAATTCATACAGGGTCTGTGTGGTTGAAGCTATGGCTTTTCCAGGGGTCATGTATGGATGTGAAAAGTGAATCGTGAAGAGGGCCGAATGCCGAAAAACTGAGGCTTTCAAACTGTGGTGCTGTAGAAAACTCTTGAGAGTCCCTTGGACTGCAAGGAGATCAAACCAGTCAATCCTAAAGAAAATCAACCCTGAATGTTCACTGGAAGGACTGATGCTGAGGCTGAAGCTCCAATACTTTGTGCACCTGACATGAAGAGCCAACTCATTGGAGAAGATTCTGATGCTGGGAAAAACTCAAGGCAGGAGGAGCAGGGGACAACAGAGGATGAGATAGCTGGATGGCATCACCGACTCAATGGGCATAAGTTTGAACAAACTCCAGGAGATAGTGAAGGACAGGGAAGCCCAATGTGCTGCAGTCCATGGGGTTGCAAAATGTCGGACTCAACTTAGTGGCTTAATAACAATGACTATTATCATACATATAATCTCCAAATATTCATTTGCTGGTTAAGTTCCATAGTAACTGGAGCTTTCTCTTACATTACTCTGTGTTTTTGCTGTTCAGTTACTCATAAACATGAAAAGTGTTAAATCCACTCTGGAAAGCAATTTGTCACTTTCTCATAAACTCACATGTATATATGCCATATGATCAAGCAATCTGATGTCTAGGAAATCAACAAAGAGAAGCTAAAAGCTGCTGCTGCTAAGTCACTTCAGTCGTGTCTGACTGTGTGCGACCCCATAGACGGCAGCCCACCAGGTTCCCCCATCCCTGGAATTGTCCAGGCAAGAACATTGGAGTGGGTTGCCATTTCCTTCTCCAATGCATGAAAGTGAAAAGTGAAAGGGAAGTCGCTCAGTCGTGTCCGACTCTTAGCAACCCCATGGACTGCAGTCTACCAGGCTCCTCCATCCATGGCATTTTCCAGGCAAGAGTACTGGAGTGAGGTGCCATTGCCTTCTCCGAGCTAAAAGCTATGTTCACACAAAAACCTGTATGTGAACATATATAGTAACTTTATTCATAATCATCCCAACCTAGAAGCAACCCAAATGCACCTTGTGAATGAGTCAACAAACTGCAATATATCTCTACAATGGAATACAACTCAGCAACAAAAAGAACAAACCTCACACAACAATATGCATGAATCTCAAATGCATTTTCCTAAGTGAGAGAATATGATACTCCTTATAGGGTGTCCAGGGTTTCCCAGGTGGCACTAGTGGTAAAGAACCCACCTGCCAATGCAGGAGATATAAGAGATGCAGGTTTGATCCCTGGGTTGGGAAGATCCCCAGGAGGAGGGCAAGGCAACCCACTCCAATATTCTTGCCTGGAGAATCCCTGTGGACAGAGGAGCCTGGTGGGCTATAGTCCATAGGGTCACAAAGAATCAGACACAACTGAAGTGACTTAGCATGACAGCCAGGCATAAGGTGTCCTGGGAAAGATAGAAGGAAAAAGGAGAAGAAAGCAACAGAGGATGAGATGGTTAGATAGCATCACTGACTCAAAGGACATGAATTTGAGCAAACTCTAGGAGATAGTGGAGGACAGAGCCTGGAGTGCTGAAGTCCATGGGGTCACAAAGAGTGGGACACAACCCAGTGACTGAACAACAACAGCAAAATAAGGTGTCCTAGAAAATGTTAGGGCTTCCCTGGTAGCTCAGACGGTAAAGAATCCACCTGCAGTGTGGGAGACCTGGGTTCGATTCCTGTGTTGGGAAGATCCCTGGAGAAGGGAAAGGGTACCCACTCCAGTGTTTTGGCCTGGAGAATTACATGGACTGAATAGTGCATGGGGTTGCACAGTTGAACATGACTGAGCGACTAAGCACATCACAGAAAATGTGAACTTAGAGGAGCAGAAAGCAAAACAGTGAAACTGTGAATAGGGGTTAGGATTTACTAGAAAGGAGAAATTACAGGGAGCTTTGGAGGACAATGAAACTATTTTGTATGCATTTTCCAAAATTCATAGAGCTGTGAAAGGGTATTTTACTGGTATGCTAAGTCACTTCAGTCGTTTCCGAATTTGTGCGACCCCATGGACTACAGCCTACCAGGCTCCCCCATCCCTGGGATTCTCCAGGCAAGAACACTGGAGTGGGCTGCCATTTCCTTCTCCAATGCATGAAAGTGAAAAGTGAAAGTGAAGTCGCTCAGTCGTGTCCGACTCTTAGCGACCCCATGGGTTGCAGCCCAACAGGCTCCTCCATCCATGGGATTTTCCAGGCAAGAGTACTGGAGTGGGGTGCCATTGCCTTCTCCATTTTACTGGTATAAACACATATAAAGAGTTAAAGATCAGATTTAAGGAATGAAGATGAAATGAGGACACTAATTTTAAAAGAATTGTGGTAGTCAAGGCAAGAGATAACAGTTTGAGCTAGGGTAGTGGAGATAGAGAGCAGGGAACAGATTTCAGGTAAATTTTCTAAATGTAAATGATGGTCTTTGAAATCATGTCATGATTAAGGGGAAAAAAATCATGCAGCAGTAACTTCTAGGTTTTGGCTGGATCAATCAAGTCTTAAGGATATTTAAGTCATTCCTTCACTGAGACTAAAGGAAGGACAGTTTTGGAAGACAGGGTGATAAAGGAAATCAAAAGTTATATTTTGGACACATTAGTAATTAGATGCCTCACTTGACATCAACATGCATATTCTACCACCCCAAAACAACCCATTAAGCAGAGATGTTCCTGGTTTCTTAATGCACCACATACATATAAATCATTAATCAACCCTTTATCTGAATTTCCTTTTTTCCCTTCACAATAGAGTGAACTTGATGTACTATATCCATGACTTTCTGTTCATCCCTGATTTCTCTCTGATAACCACCCAAAACTGTAAGTGCAAGGGTGGCTTTCAATATTATAATAACTTCTTCCTTAGGTATTCTACATGAGCCTTATCCAATCCATGAATTTATAGGCATATATTTGCATTGTTGCAGTTGTTCAGTCACTAAGTCATGTCCAACTCTTTGCAGCCCCTGGACTGTAGCCCACAAGGCTCCTCTGACCATGGGATTTTCCAGGCAAAAATATGGAGTGGGTTGTCATTGACTTCTCCAGAGGATTTTCCTGACCCAGGGACCAAACCCACGTCTCCTACATTGGTAGGCAGATTTTTTTTTTTTTTTTCAGTGGTGGCAAGAATAATTTTTTTTTTCACTTCACTGCTTTATTATTATTATTATTTTTTTTTTACTTTACAATATTGTATTGGTTCTGCCACACATCAACATGAATCCACCATGGGCGTACGCGTGTTCCCCATCCTGAACCCCCCTCCCATCTCCCTCCCTGTACCATCCCTCCTGGTCATCCCAGTGCACCAGCCCCAAGTATCCTGTATCGAACCTGGGCTGGCAATTCATTTCTTATATGATATTATACATGCTTCAGTGCCATTCCCCCAAATCGTCCCACCCTCTCCGTCTCCCACAGAGTCCAAAAGTCTGTTCTATACATCTGTGTCTCTTTTGCTGTCTTGCATACAGGGTTATCATTACCATCTTTCTAAATTCCATATATATGCGCTAGTATACTGTATTGGTGTTTTTCTTTCTGGCTTACTTCACTCTGTATAATAGGCTCCAGTCAGGAAACTCATTTATTTGCATACAAGTGCTTTATTTGCTTAGCATCATGTTACTCTGCTAATTTCTGAGACAAGATATTTGTTTCGAAGGAGCTCGTAGTGGTTGGAAAAAACAACAAAAACACACACACACACAGAAACACACACACCATCCCCCACTGGTGAGGATTATATAGCAGTCTAGTTAAAAGGAGGCTATGAGACTGAAGTGGAGAAGGAAATGGCAACCCACTCCAGTGTTCTTGCCTGGAGAATCCCATGGACAGAGAAGCCTGGTAGGCTGCAGTCCATGGGGTCGCACAAAGTCGGACATGACTGAAGCAACTTAGCAGCAGCAGCAGCATGAGACTGAAGGTAAAAACTGTTTGGCTAAGCCAATGACAGAAGCACAAGCTTCATGTGGGAGAAATGCTACAATTTGAGCCACGAAGAACAGGAAAGATCTGTACAATATTGATAACAGGAGTATGCCAGAATCTCCTGCTTCCCTGCAAAAAATTGTTTTTATTTATGCTGAAGAGGAAACAATAGAATCAATACATGTACAATACTTTGTGGACTCTAGTTTGCCATATAATAGTCAGTTCTACCATTATCATTATTAATGTGTGTACCATTATCCTCTCTATCCACACACTGACTGTTAAACCTAGGTTTTAAAACCAACATTTGTAACAGAACTGTGTTTGCCTAGCTGGAGATAAAAAGAAAAAAAAAAAAAAACCACAATGATGTAAATCTGACTCATTAGAAAAGAACTGTGTTTGCCTAGCCGGAGATAAAAAAAAAAAAAAAAAAACCACAATGATGTAAATCTGACACTTCTTTAGTGTTATGACATGTTTAATTGTTATTGTCCACAAGATAATTCAGAAGCAAGACAAGGGGGTAGAAAAGAGCATTGGTCTGGGACTGAGCAAATTTGTATAGTGGATATGTCCCTCCCATTAATAAACTCTGTGACCTCGGGCAAGGCTCTTTCTCTCTCTCTCTGGTCTTCTGATTCACCAATTGTAAAGTGAAGGGGCAGAATAAACTGCCCGCCCCACACCGGCTTCCTTTCCCACGTAACATTGCATGGAAGTGTATATACTGAACTGATAAAAGTACATCAAAGAAAACTTGGCAAATACACTTTATAAGGACTTGGCAGAGCCGGAGAAGAAAGTTAGCAGCAGCAAGTCTCATGGAATTGAGCAACATGTATCATGAGCAGTGCCCAGCACAGCTGGCCTGCATCAGGAGGCTGCAGTGGGCTAGAGTAACTTGGCTAACACCTGGCCCTGGGGGTGTTAAGTTATGGAGGAAGAAAATGCTACATCGATTTGGCTGGACTCAAGCTGTTACTTTTGATGGTTCTGAATCCGAAGGCCTCACACTGAGCAAGGAAGTTTCTACAGAGAAGTAAATTCTCGATAATAATAGCAACGATTGCAGTAATAATATCATGCTGCTGCTGCTGCTAAGTTGCTTCAGTCGTGTCCAACTCTGTGCGACCCCATAGACGGCGGCCCACCAGGCTCCCCTGTCCCTGGGATTCTCCAGGCAAGAACACTGGAGTGGGTTGCCATTTCCTTCTCCAATGCATGAAAGTGAAAAGTGAAAGGCAAGTCATTCAGTCGTGTCTGACTCTCAGCGACCCCATGGACTGCAGCCTACCAGGCGGCTCTGCCATCCATGGGATTTTCCGGGCAAGAGTACTGGAGTGGGGTGCCATTGCCTTCTCCTAAAAATATCATAGTTATTGTAATAATAGCTGGATTTACTGTGGGTTTACCCTGTTCATGTTGCTCTTGTTGTTTAGTCACTAAATTCATGTCTGACTCTGTGAACATATGTACTGTAGCCTGACAGTCTCTTCTGTTCATGAGATTTCTGAGGCATGAATCCTGGAGTGGGTTGCCATTTCCTTCTTCAGGAGATCTTCCCCAAACCAGGAATCAAACCCATGTCGCCTACATTGCAGGCAGATTCTTTACCACTGAGCCACTAGGGAAGTCCCTACGCTGGTTGTAGTCAGATACTGTTTTCTCAATAGTGCTGTCTTTTTTTAATCACACCATATGGCATGTGGGATCTTAGTTCCCTGACCAGGGATTGAACCCTTTGCCTCCTGCATTGGAAGTATGGAGTCTTAATCACTGGCCCACCAGGGTCCCTGTCAGACAGTATTAAAAACAGTTTGTATGTATAAACTCATATGCTGTCCACAACTCTATAAGTAAGTATTATTTATTATGTAAGGTTTAAGGTAAGAAAACTAGGACACAGAAAAGATAAGTTAACAGCCCACAGTTACATGCTAACAAATGGTAGAGCTAGAATTTGAATTTAAACAATTTATCTCCACAGTTGGAGTTTGCATTCACTATGCTATAACACACACACACACACACTCATGCACACACACAGAGACATAATCAGATACACACACATACTTTTCCATAGAGACATGTGTTATCAAATATAGAACACATCTAGCATTATCGCTGGAGGAGTATCTACTATCTATTCAAATTCAACAGATATGAGAACTGGACAGCAGAGAAGGCAAAGCACCAAAGAATTGACACTTTCAGACTGTGGTGCTGGAGAAGACTCCTGAGAATCCCCTGCACTGCAGGGAGAGCAAACCAGTCACTCTTAAATGAAATTAACCCTGAATACTCCTTGGAAGAACTGATGCTGAAGCTGAAGCTCCAATACTTTGGCCACCTGATACGAACAGCTGACTCATTAGAAAAGACCCTCATGCTGGGAAAGATTGAGGGCAGGAGGAGAAGGGGGCAACAGAGGATAAGATGACTGGATGGCATCACTGATTCATTGAATATGATCTTGAGCAAACTCTGAGAGATGGTGAGGGACAGAGACGCCTGGTGTGCTGCAGTCAGACATGACCTGGCAACTGAACAACAACACCCAAATTCAAATTTTTTTCTCATTTTTTTAAATTTCATATTTTATGTTCTTAGCACTGTATAGCAACACGTGTTTCCTTCGGGTTCTCCCCTTGACAACACTCAACTCCCTTGGAGATCCTGCTGAAATGCCAACACACCCTGTGCAGGGTCACCACCTCCTTTATAGAATGAACCCGTGTCCCCTGTGTCCCAAACCACAATGACTGCATACATGTCCAGAACTATAAAGCTTACAGAGTAATCTCTTATTTTTGCCTCAATAGGTTCTCACATTAGCCCTGCAATGTCATTATTCCAGTTTTACAGACTGGGGACCTGAAAGTCAGGGAAATTAAATAGCACAACTTAGATAAAACAGGTGGGATGTGACAAAGCTAATAATTAAGTTCACGTCTTCTGATTCAAAGTCAAGAGTCCTCTCTGCTAGACCACAGACAGCCTTGTGACATAGCAATAAAATGACTTCTCTTCACCCTGGGTAATAATATTAATTCATATTTATACATCATTTGCACTTTATAAGGCACTTCAAAGTGATGGACCATGATTTGGTATGAAAAGTGAAAATGAAAGTTAGTCGCACAGTCGTATCCGACTCTTTGTGATTCCATGGACTTCAGCCTGTTCCACTCCTCGGTCCATGGAATTTTCCAGGCAAGAGTCCTGGAGTGGGTTGCCATTTCCTTCTCCAGGGGATCTTCCCAACCAGGGGTCGAACCCAGGTCTCCTGCGTTGTAGGCAGATTCTTTACCAGCTGAGCCACAAAGGAAACCCATGATTTGGTATGCTATGCTATGCTAAGTCACTTCAGTCGTGTCCGACTCTGTGTGACCCCATAGACGGCAGCCACCAGGCTCCCCCATCCCTGAGATTCTCCAGGCAAGAACACTGGAGTGGGTTGCCATTTCCTTCTCCAATGCATGAAAGTGAAAAGTGAAAGTGAAGTCGCTCAGTCATGTCCAACTCCTAGCGACCCCACAGACTGCAGCCCACCAGGCTCCTCCATCCATGGGACTTTCTAGGCAAGAGTACTGGAGTGGGGTGCCATTGCCTTCTTCTATGATTTGGTATAGGCAGAATGAATCCAGATTCCCAATAAGTAAGGCCCTATGCTTCAGCATGCTTCTCAAATGTTGCACATTTCAAACAATGGGACTCCATTCAAAATGCAGATAATGGTTCAGTAGGACTGGGGCACGTCTGAATTCTGCCTTTGTGCCTGTGTCTCAGGTGGGCCTGAAGCTGCTGTCTCAGAGGTCACACTTTGAGTAGACAGGCTCACCAGCACAATATCGTGAACTGTTCACTCAAGAAATAGTTTTTTTGAGTGCACATTCCATGCCTGGGTCTGTGAGAACAAGCATATAGTGACTTCTAAGGCCAACAGCATACCCTAAAAAGTTTGAAAAGTAATTGATATCAATTAACGTAAACCAGTTATGAAACTGATTTCAAGCCCTTTTGCTTTGAAACTATCTAGCTTTGGATTCTAATCAACATTTTGATAAGATATGTTTCTGAGATAAAATCTGAAATGTATTTGCTTGGACTTAAACATTTGACTATGTGAGGATTATGATTTTGTTAATTGATTATAGTTCATAAAAGAGTAAAATGTTTTTATTTATTTGATAATTCAGGGTACTTTTATTGGACTAAGGAATCAATTATTTTTGAAAATTTGAAAAAAATATATATAAAACAAGAATATTTCTATTAGCTATAATATTACTTTAATATTTGGCTTTCAAATATAAAATATAACCATTTTATTGAATTAATGAATATATTTAATTGCAGGTTGTATACTGTGAACCATTGGTCCAATAATTATTCATACAGACTATTAAAAAAGAATGACTCATTTTTTTAATTTTACCACTTTCAACAATGCTTATATATTATTTATAATTTGAGAGCTAGGAATAAAAGAATTTTTAGTACAAAACAATATTTTAAATGTAGTGTGAGTCTTTATGGGAGTTCAAGGTAACATTACATAATCAAAAATTAACTAACTTTAAATTTCAGTAGGGGAAAAATGATACCTTTTTTCTTCAATTAAATATTTTAATTGCAGGACTTTTCACTGGGAATTATGAGCCTTTCCAATGTAACTGAAATATTTAATATAAAATATTTTAAGTGCTCTATGGATTTTTCATAAAGGAATTAAAGAGGTGTTCTTATTTTGCCTTCTAGAAAAGAAATTCCTCCTTAATTCAGTCATTTTTCCTTTTCTATTAAGAGCAAAGGAGAAGAGGAGGTGGTGATGTAGAAAGATCCTTACGTCACCTCGTCTCATGGACACATTGAGACAACATGCAAATATACAGCAGTGTTTTCTGTTTATTTCGTTTTCATATTTATTTATTTACTTGGCTGTGCTGGGTTTGTTGTGGCATTTGGGATCTTAGACATTCGTTGCAGCATGTGGGATCTTTAGTTGCAGCATGTGGGATCTAGTTTGCTGACTAGGGATTGAATCCAGACCCCCTGCATTGGGAGTGCAGAGTCTTAGCCACTGAGCCACCAGTGAGGTCCCTAGAGAAGTTCTTGAAAACTACCTGTGGGCTAATTGAGTGACTACTGCACAAGAAGGATCACATAGAAATCAGTAGGAAAGGCAGAGATATGGCATTCATGGGAATTCCACCCCCAATGCAGTAGTGAGTGATATTTCTGAGGGGTCCAATGTAGACGTAGACTTACCCACTCTGGAGTACAGTGAGTAAATAGCAACTGAAAGGGGGCATAGACTACATGCTAAGGAAATCTGTTCACTAACCCAAGAGCTTCTGCCAAATGGACAGGAAACTGCTGGAGCCCTCTGAACTATTGGAGGCATCAGTGAGCACCATTGTTTGAGTCCCCTGGCACTGCCCCTGGCACACACCCACTCCAGCCTCAGCTACCTTGCAAACTCAGCTTGGGTGTAGCACTCCCAATACCACCAGCTGCAGGCATTCTACAAGGCCACTCCTTCAGGACCAGGAGAGGCAGCTGTTTTGCCTAATTCTTAGGAACAAAAATTGAAAGACAAAATGAGGAGATAGAGGAATATGTTCCAGAAGAAACAAAATAAAACTTCAGGGTGGGGGTGGGGGGTGGTGGTTGGGCAACCTAATGAAACAGAAATGAGTGATTTATTGACAAAGGGTTCAAAGAAAATGTTCCAAGCAAGTATGCACTGAACTTTGAAGAAGAATGGAGGAACTCAGTGAGAATTTCAATAGACTCTTAGAAAATATAAGAAAAAAATCAGAACTAAGAAATAAAATTACTGGAAATAAGTACACTGGAGGGAGTGAATGGTAAATTAGATGATACAGAAAATGGATAAATGATCTAGAAGATAGACGAGGGAAGATCACCTAATTGGAACAGTGAAAGAATCATTTATTTTTATTTTTTTAGTGAGGAGAGTTTAAAGGACTCAGAGACAATATCAAGCATGCTATTATTCTCATTATCGGGGTGCCAGAAGGAGAAGAAAGTGACAGAAAGCTTATTTGAAGAAATATGGCTGAAAACTCTCTTAACTTGGGGAAGGAAGCATACATCCAGGAAGAGGAATAATGGCGAGTCTCAAATAAGATGAGTCTAAGGAGTTCCACATCAAGAAATATTATAATTAAAATGGAAGGGTTAAAAATAAAGAGTCTTAAAATCAGCAAGAGAAAAGCAGCCAGCCACACACAAAGGAAACCTGATTAGATTCTCCACTGATTTTTCAGCACAAACTTTACAGGCCAGAGAGGACTAGCAGGATATATTTAAAGTCCTGAAAGGAAAACAAACAAACAAAAACTTAAAGCCTAGAATACTTTGTTTGGCTTGGATATCATTCAGAATTGAAGGAGAGATAAAGAGTTTCCCAGAAAAGCAAAAACAAAGAGACTTTATCACCATTAAATTTATCTTATTAGAAATGTGAAAGCACCTTGTTTAAATGGAAAAGTAAATCCCATAATTAGAAATAACAAAAAACAAAAATCAAAATCTCATTGGTAAAGGGAGATAAAGGCCCTGGATCATTCACTTAAAAAGCTAGTATGCTATTTCATGGTAATATTTGACAGAAAACAACAAAATTCTGTAAAAAAATTCAATTAAAATTCAATTAAAAATAAATTAATTTTTTAAAAGAAAGCTAATATGAAGCTTAAAAGACCAAAGTAGCAAAATCAACAATAACTACAATAGGTTGTTAAGTGATGCATCTTAGTCACTCAGTTGTGTCTGACACTGTGACCTGTGGACTGTAGCCTGCCAGCCTCCTCTGTTGATGGGATTTCCCAGGCAAAAACAAATGGAGTGCATTGCCATGCCCACCTCTAAGTATCTTTCCAACCCAGGGATCAAACCCACCTTACATCTAACCAGAATTTGCACGTAGTTCTTTACCTGTACCACCTAGGAATTAGCTGTGAAGGGATACACAAAATAAAACGATGTAAAATATGACAACAAAAACATAAAAATTTCCAGGGATGGTGGGTGGCAAAAATGCAGGTTTTCTTTTTTTTTTTTTTTTTTTTACAACCAATCAATAGCCTAGAGTGGAGGAAGAAGAGTTCAGTGGTGGAAAAAAGACACTGGTAACATATATTTAGGAAACAGAACTAATAGGGCATGCTTGGTGAATAAAGCTTACTTAGATTCTGCTTATGGTAAAAGGGTTTAGAGTGACTTTATTTTATCTTCAATCCACTGCTTTTTTTTTTTTTTCCCTTAAATATGAAAGTTTTTATAATCTTTCTTCTAAAAAGTATAGGTCATGCTCGGAAAAAATCTAGCATCTTCTGACAGGCAATTTATCAATTTAGATACTTTAACAATAGTGCCTAAACAAAAACCCATTGCATAAAAGAGCTTTTGATGAAACACAAGAATTAGTTGGAAAAATGTAGGGTGATAGTATAGAGTAAGAATGATGGGAGTGATGACTTCCTAAACAAATAAACAAAATTACTTCCAACATTTATTGTAAACCACTCAAGAAATATCAAGCAATCTAAATGGAAAGGAAATGTTCTTGCTACTTTATATAGTACTGTATTTCATGTTGGAGAATGAACTTTAATTAGAACATCACTGGTGTCAAATTGGTAATAAATGTTTAAGACAAACAGAGATAAAGAAACTATGGGAACACTGCCACTAATGGGAAATCCACTGTAAATTGCAAAGAATTTACATTTTCCATTAGTGCACAGTCATAAGCATAAAAATGATAAAAGGTTACATACAGTTTGGATGTTCTTTAACATGGTTGAAACTATTGCAAAGAAATGGTGTGTGTAATTCCTAAAAATTCTGGAGTGTAAAAAAAAATGCATAGGTATGAGTTCCTGTGTCTTTACTTTTCGGTTGTGCAATGTTGAAAAGCTGCTTCCCTTAACCCAGGTCATTTTATTTTTTGTGAAATGGGAATATTGACTTCTGTTCTTGCCAGAACAGAGCTCATGGAGCTTTATGGGGCAGATGGATGGCAACGTGACTCCATAGAAAGACCATGAACTTTGATATCAGAGATTTTCAACACCAGCATTCTAACTATGTGCCCTGGGACAAAACAATGTGTGTTTCTGAACATCAGTTTTCTCACTTGCAAAATGAAGATAAGATGCTTCTCTCAAAATGGCAGTTGTGTGAATTATATAAAGTGATGCAAAGGAAAATTGCTGCACATAGAAAGTGTTTAATAATAGCAATTAACACCACTACCTATGAACACAAAGATATTTCATATACTCTGTAGACATTAGAGGACATCCTATTTGTTTTTGTTTTTGTCACATTGGTATTTTTACTTTTTTGATAATTTAAATACAACTATAACAATGCTATATATAGTTATAACTATAAGAACTATAGAGTTATAAGAGTTAGTAAAACTCTTCCCTTGTGGTTCAGATGGTAAAGCATCTGTCTACAATGCGGGAGACCCGGGTTCAGTCCCTGGATTGGGACGATCCCCTGGAGAAGGAAATGGCAATCCACTCCAGGACTATTGCATGGAAAATCCCATGGACAGAGGAGCTTGGTAGGCTACAGTCCATGGGGTTGCAAAGAGTTGGACACGACTGAGCGACTTTACTCACTCATAAGAAATATATCCTGTTTTCCTTCTTATGACATGAAAGATTCTGGATGAATAAATAATAAGTCTATATAAGTCTATGATGGTAGATTAAAGATGGCTACACATTACTTGGGGCCAAGAGGAGCTACCCTGTGTCTGAGGTCAGGGACAGTGGCCGAGAGGAGCAACCCCACATCCAAGGAGCGGTGGCTGCACAGGAGCAGGAGGGCCTAGAGGAGCTATTCCACATTCAAGGTCAGGAGAGGGGTTGGTGAGGAGATACCCCTCATCCAAGGTAAAGAGCAGCCGTGGCACTTTGCTGGAGCAGCCGTGAAGAGATACCCCACGTCCAAGGTAAGAGAAACCCAAGTTAAGATGGTACGTGCTGCAAGAGGGCATCAGAGGGAAGACAGACTGAAACCATTACCACAGAAATGGACCTAATCACACTAGGACCACAGCCTTGTCTAACTCAATGAAACTAAGCCATGCCCTGTGGGGCCACCCAAGATGGGTGGGTCATGGTGGAGAGATCTGACAGAATGTGGTCCACTGGAGAAGGGAATGGCAAACCACTTCAGTGTTCTTGCCTTGAGAACCCCATGAACCGTATGAAAAGGCAAAATGAAAGGATACTGAAAGAGGAACTATCCAGGTCAGTAGGTGCCCCATATGCTACTAGAGATCAGTGGAGAAATAACTCCAGAAAGAATGAAGGGATGAAGCAGAAGCAAAAACAATACCCAGCTGTGGATGTGACTGGTGATAGAAGCAAGGTCCAATGCTGTAAAGAGCAATATTGCATAGGAACCTGGAATGTTAGGTCCATGAATCAAGACAAATTGGAAGTGGTCAAACAAGAGATGGCAAGAGTGAACATCGACATTCTAGGAATTGGCAACTAAAATGGACTGGAATGGGTAAATTTAACTCAGATGACCATTATATCTACTACTATGGGCAGGAATCCCTTAGAAGAAATGGAGTAGCCATCGTGGTCAACAAAAAAGTCTGAAATGCAGTACTTGGATGCAATCTCAAAAACGACAGAATGATCTCTGTTCGTTTCCAAGGCAAACCATTCAATATCACAGTAATCCAAGTCTATGCCCCAACCAGTAACACTGAAGAAGCTGAGGTTGAACGGTTCTATGAAGACCTTCAAGACCTTTTAGAACTAACAGCCCAAAAAGATGTCCTTTTTGTTATAGGGGTCTGGAATGCAAAAGTAGGAAGTCAAGAAACACCTGGAGTAACAGGAAAATTTGGCCTTGGAATATGGAATGAATCAGGGCAAAGGCTAATAGAGACCTGTCAAGAGAACGCACTGGTCATAGCAAACACCCTCTTCCAACAACACAAGAGAAGACTCTACACATGGACATCACCAGATGGTCAACACCTTAATCAGATTGATTATATTCTTTGCAGCCAAAGATGGAGAAGCTCTATACAGTCAGAAAAAACAAGACAGGGAGCTGAGTATGGCTCAGATTATGAGCTCCTTATTGCCAAATTCAGACTTAAATTGAAGAAAGTAGGGAAAATCACTAGACCCTTCAGGTATGACCTAAATCAAATCCCTTATGATTATACAGCGGAAGTGAGAAATAGATTTAAGGGACTAGATCTGATAGATAGAGTGCCTGATGAATTATGGATGGAGGTTCATGACATTGTACAGGAGACAGGGATAAAGACCATCCCCATGGAAGAGAAATGCAAAAAAAGCAAAATGGCTGCCTGGGGAGGCCTTACAAATAGCTGTGAAAAGAAGAGAAGCAAAAAGCAAAGGAGAAAAGGAAAGATATAAGCATCTGAATGCAGAGTTCCAAAGAATAGCAAGAAGAGATAAGAAAGCCCTCCTCAGCCATCAATGCAAAGAAATAGAGGAAAACAACAGAATGGGAAAGACTAGAGATCTCTCCAAGAAAATGAGAGATACCAAGGGAACATGTCATGCAAAGATGGGCTCGATAAAGGACAGAAATGGTATGGACCTAACAGAAGCAGAAGATATTAAGAAGAGGTGGCAAGAATACACAGAAGAACTGTACAAAAAAGATCTTCATGACCCAGATAATCACGATGGTGTGATCACTGACCTAGAGCCAGACATCCTGGAATGTGAAGTCAAGTGGGCCTTGGAAAGCATCACTACGAACAAAGCTAGTGGAGGTGATGGTATTCCAGTTGAGCTATTTCAAATCCTGAAAGATGATGCTGTGAAAGTGCTGCACTTATTATGCCAGAAAATTTGGAAAATTCAGCAGTGGCCACAGGACTGGGAAAGCTCAGTTTTCATTCCAATCCCAAAGAAAGGTAAAGCCAAAGAATGCTCAAACTACCACACAATTGCACTCATCTCACATGCTACTAAAGTAATGCTCAAAATTCTCCAAGCCAGGCTTCAGCAATACATGAACTGTGAACTTCCAGATGTTCAAGCTGGTTTTAGAAAAGGCAGAGGAACCAGGGATCAAATTGCCAACATCTGCTGGATCACTGAAAAAGCAAGAGTGTTCCAGAAAAACATCTATTTCTGCTTTATTGACTATGCAAAGCCTTTGACTGTGTGGATTACAATAAACTGTGGAAAACTCTGAAAGAGATGGGAATACCAGACCACCTGACCTGCCTCTTGAGAAACTTATATGCAGGTCAGGAAGCAACAGTTAGAACTGGACATGGAACAACAGACTGGTTCCAAATAGGAAAAGGAGTACATCAAGGCTGTATACTGTCACCCTGCCATTTAACTTCTATGCAGAGTACATCATGAGAAACGCTGGGCTGGAGAAAGCACAAGCTGGAATCAAGATTGCTGGGGGAAATATCAATAACCTCAGATATGCAGATGACACCACCTTATGGCAGAAAGTGAAGAGGAACTAAAAACCTCTTGGTGAAAGCGGAGAGTGAAAAAGTTGGTTTAAAGCTCAACATTCAAAAAACGAAGATCATGTCATCTGGCCCCATCACTTCATGAGAAATAGATGGAGAAACAGTGGAAACAGTGTCAGACTTTATTTTTCTGGCCTCCAAAATCACTGCAGATGGTGACTGCAGCCGTGAAATTAAAAGACGCTTACTCCTTGTAAGGAAAGTTATGACCAACCTAGATAGCATATTCAAAAGCAGAGACACTACTCTGCCAATAAAGGTCCGTCTAGTCAAGGCTATGGTTTTTCCTGTGGTCATGTACAGATGTGAGAGTTGGACTGTGAAGAAAGCTGAGAGCTGAAGAATTGATGCTTTTGAACTGTGGTGTTGGAGAAGACTCTTGAGAGTCCCTTGGACTGCAAGGAGATCCAACCAGTCCATTCTAAAGGAGATCAGTCTTGGGTGTTCTTTGGAAGAAATGATGCTAAAGCTGAAACTCCAGTACTTTGGCCACCTCATGCGAAGAGTTGACTCACTGGAAAAGGCTTTGATGCTGGGAGGGATCAGGGACAGGAGGAAAAGGGGACGACAGGGGATGAGATGGCTGAATGGCATCACCAACTCAATGGAAGTGAGTTTGAGTGAACTCTGGGAGTTGGTGATGAACAAGGAGGCCTGGGGTGCTGCAATTCATGGGGTCGCAAAGAGTCGGACATGGCTGAGAGACTGAACTGAACTGACACATTACTTGTTCCTCCTTTTACCAAAAGGTAGTGCCTATTTCTCTACCCTTGATCCTGGGCTGGCCAGTGCTTGTTTTGACCAATAGAGCACAGAGGAAGTGATGCTTTGCATTGTTCCAGGTTCTGAATCTAGTCTTTGGGAGGACTGCCAACTTTTGCCTTGACTCTGGGAGCCCTGAGTCCCCGAGCTCTCATGCTAGAGAGAGTGGAGCGTGTGGAAGAACTGTACTTAGAGTACACAGAGGGGGAGATGGCACAGCTAAGCCTGACTTCCATTGTCCCTTCTAAGACAGAAATGACAGTGAAGCCACCCTTTAAAAATCACAGAATGACCCAACTGATGCCACATGAAGTGGAAGACAAGCCTTGCTGAACCCTGTTTGAGTTCCTGACCCCCAAAAGCATGAGCTTTAAGAGAAGCATTGCTCTTTGAGGTCACTAAGCTTTGGGTATTTTGTTGTACAGCAATAGATAACTGAAATGTCTGTCTCCCCAGGCACCTGCTTCCTGCCTGCAGGGATTTCCTCTGCCTCCTCTGTTTGCCAGGATAACCTGTTGATCACTCTGGCTTAAGTATCTTCCAATATCCTGGAAAAGGAGTTGTTGATATGGACATCTTGGTAGTATTAGGGGCCTTTGCTGGAGGAAGTCAAAGGGTTGACAAATAGATGAGTCTTTGCCTGTCATGCTGAAGAATGAAGATGCTAACTTGTTAGCAATAATGACCATCCTCTTGCTTTTCTGGAATTTTCCAGACCCTTTATTACTATTCTTTCTTGGTACATACTATTTTCACTGCCTGGAAAAAGACATTTCTCTTCTGCCCTCACTGTCGATCTTGAATATAAGCTTGATTTTTATATTATTATTATTTTATTTTTATATTGGCTTTCTAGGGGAAAATGAGATTAGAGTCATGTTCAACACTTTGCAACCCTGTGGACTGTAGCCTGTCAGGCTCCTCTGTCCATGGGATTCTTCAGGCAAGAGTACTGGAATAGGTAGCCGTTCCATTCTCTAAGGGATTTTCTCAACCAAGGGATCGAACCTGGCTCTCCTGCATTGCAAGCAAATTCTTTACTATCTGAGCCACCAGGAAAGCCCATTTGTTTGCACACTGGTGCTTAATTTGCCTATCTTCCCTGGTGTCTCAGATGGTAAAAAATCCTCCTGAAATTCAGAAGACCTGGACTGGACTCCTGGGTCAGAAATTTTCCCTGGAGAAGAGAATGGCTACCACTCCATCATTCTTGCCTGAAGAAGTCCATGGACAGAGGAGCCTGGGCAGGCTACAGTCCAGGAAGTCACAAAGAGCCAGACACAACTGAATGACTAAGCATGAAAACCTCTTTATAAGAGATTTGATCAAACACTAACATAGACTCTAGCATTTTAAAGCTGTGTCCCCAAGATGCCCCCAGACCCCTTAAAATGCTTGTCTAAGAAAGCTCAATGGTGCCAGGAGAACCTACTGCTTATTTCAGCTGAAACTTGATAATATGATTGTAAAACCCTGAACCTAACTTCCTTTAGAATAGATAAGATTGCAGTGATAAATCATTTGTCTGCCCTTTTGTATCTGAATCTTCTGTCAGTCTGAACTGTCTTCTCAAGGACCTGGGAGCAGACTCTTCAAAATGCAATCAAGGAGATCATTCTAATCCCCCAGTCCTCCTGGGAGTGTAAGAGCCTAGTATGTTGGGAGCCTTGTTCCAAATTGTATAACTGCCTCTGGTCACCAAGAAGTTTGTTTTTCCAGCCTCCAGATAAGTGCCGATTAGCAAACACAGATGATGTGGTCACAGGAACCAAACTGCCCTCAATGCCCTTCATCACCTTTCCTTTAATATACCCAGCATCAAAGCTGAGCTCAGTTTACACTGGACCTTCTTCCCTATTGCATGATTTATCACTGAACACTATTTATTACTTCCTTAATATCTGGCTTTGTTTCTCTATGATGCAACAGACCATGAGGGAGAGAAAGAAAGAGAAGAGAGAGAAGTGTCTCTTATGAGTGGGCCTATGGATGAGTGGTGAAACAAAATAAAATGAAATTGTCAGAGTTGATTGGACCAGATTTGGAGGGCCTTACATGTCATGAGGAGGCCTGGACTTTATTATGCAAGGAAAAGAGATATTATCTTGTAAGTTGAAATCAATTGTGATAACAGAAGTCCCAGTACTCATGGATATATTTTAATCTCTTTAACTTTTCTCTGTTATCCTATTTATTACTATTTCTCTTCTCCATTATCATTTAGAACTTTTACAAGAAAGATCCTTACACTTTTTTCAGTATATTTCACGTAGTATAAACGTCAATAAATTCAAGTCTATATTTATGTTGAATGCTGTTTGGGTATATATTTGTCTACAGTCATAATTTCTCCAACCTAATTTGACTCTGATCAGATGCTGCAGAATTGATGTCAGTTCTCTAAGAAGAGGGGTCTCTGCTGGTCTTAGACAAAGTTTAAAAACAAAATGAAAGCAGAACACATAATACCAGCTAGAAATCAGCAATAAGACATCTGGAGTTTGTACTCATGGTGACTTGGAAATATTTCCATGGATTATACGAGAGGCCTGTTTATTATTTCATTCTGAGTATTCTTTCATTAACTCATTCATTCAGTAAACAATTCCTGAAAATTACATTTCTAGACAATAAACTAAAGAATCAATCTTGAATTAAGGTTCATGTCTAAGGGACACCACAAGCTAGAGGCAGGTAACATGCAAACAGGCAAATATAATGTAAATTAATATCTGATCCATCTAAGTAGTGTACACTTCTCTGATCATAAAATTGACTATGGTGTTTATAAACATTAAGGTTTATAGGTACCTACACTGAAAGTTGATCGTCCTGACTTGAATCTGTTCTAAGAATCTGTCTTCCACAAGGTTGCTCTGTGTGTGTGTGTATGTTTTAAGACTGGCAAGTTTTGGAAATATTGAATTTTAGGTTAGGTTAGCTCCAGGTGTTATGGGATTGATGAGGGATACCCTGGATGAAGGGAATGACAAAAAGGGAGAAACGATGTGAATTGGAGTTTTCAGAATGTGTAGGAGTCCACTAAGCAGACCATGAAGGTGAGCGTATTTCAAGCAGAGTGAACATTCTGTTCCAAACTACAGAGGCATAACCATAGCTAGTACGTTTGAGAAAAATAAGTAACTGGGATTTTATTAAATCAATATGAAAATGCAGAAAAGTATAAGGCTGAGGAGTAAAAACAAGAATAAGATTGTCAACAAAGTGTCTTTTAAGATTATGGAATTTTGAAATGACCCATTGAATGACTTTCACCACATGGTTGACATGTAGCAAAATGAATCCAAACTACAAATGAGATGACCGTCGATTCTGCACTATTTAAAAAGCCTTTAAATAGTCTTGGAGATCTCTAATGAGGGAATAGTTTACATATATTATGGGGGAACTCTCAGAAATTCAATCAACCACATCTGGGCCCTTTTCTCATCTTCTCTATACATACTTAACCACCATGACTCATTTTTTACATCACTAAAATAGAGACAATCATAACTGCCTTTCAAGATTTTATGAGAATTAGCTAATAAAAAGCAGATAAACAAGCCACATGTAAATCTGGTGGTGACATGAGTCAAGACAGAGAAATACAGGAACCTTCAGAAGGCTGATGCCTACAATTATCTGATTTGATTTCCTCCTGATTTCAAGACTCTGATTGCTATATTCATTGTAGAAAGTTAAAAAAAAAAAAAACAGACTCTGAGAAGTTATTTTATTTTGTCTAGTAACACAAACTAAGCCAAGGGAAATGGCAACCCATTCCAGTATTCTTGCTAGGGAAATTCCATGGGTAGAGGAGCCTGCAGGGCTATAGTCCATAGGGTCACAAAGAGTCGGACATGACCAAGCAACTAACACACCTTCAAGCCAAGTAGCAAATCAAGATTCAAACCTAAGTCTGAACTTCAAAGCTGTAACTTCTCTTGGTCCACCTTACTCTTCCCAAACGTGCCTTCAGAAGAGTTTTCCTGAGTCATAGAAGGGACTCGATACATGTTCTTTCTCATTTTCACCACGGCCTCACAGTTGCCACATCCCGGTGCAGACAGATGATCTACTTCTGTTTTATATGAAACCTCTATTCTCAAAGGACGCTTATGGTCTCCTTTATAACTGATGCACTGCTCCTGAAGTATCAGGTTATGATTCACTTCAACAAGCTTTTTTTTTTTTTTTTGACAAATATCATGTTGAACAAATGCAGGTAGTAGATAGTTACAAAATGTGACACATAATGCAGTAGAAATAAAAACAAACAGAGCTGGGTGCCTGCTTTCAATGGGAAGACACATTATTCTGAGAAATAAAGAAGGATATGTCTGGAGTCAGAAGATACGGGTTCAATATTTCATGTCTGCCACTTAAATTACATTATGAAATTATGTTATGCCCCATGAGTTCCAGCTCTCCAAATAGAGATAATTACAGTATCTGTCTCCTAGCTTACTATGATTAAATTAGATAATACCTGTGCATGTAAAATGCTTAATGCCTGGTGCCTTGTACATAATAGATTTCAGCTACTGTCTTCATTACCGATTTATTATTGTTTTTGTTGTTATTAGAGATTCTAGTATATGTATAGCATGAGACTTGAAAATGACTACTACCCAGGATCCCAGGTGGCACTAGTGGTAAAGAACCTGCCAGTCAGTGCAGGAGACATAAGAGACTGGTTCAATCCCTGGGCCAGGAAGAACCCCTGGAGGAGCACATGGCAACCCATTCCAGTATTCTTGCCTGGAGACTCCCTGTGGACAGAGGAGCCCGGTGTGCTACAGTCCATGGGGTCACAAAGAGTCAGACATGGCTGAAGTGACTTAGCACACATGCATACAGGATGAATTACGTTAGTTGTAACTGATGCTATAAGAAAGGTATAATTTCAACTGAAAAGTAAAAAAAAAAAAAAAAAAAAAAAGCCTGAGAGAAGACTTATTATTAGGGTGAAAAGTGCCCTGGGCGGAGAGTAAGATGACCAAATTTTAGTCTGGAGTCTGCAATTGCATGACTGGTTGACTTGGCTGCAGTCCTTTCAACTCTTAAGAACCTTTTTTTTCTTTTTTCCCCCTTTTCTTGAAATCCATATGCCCATTATTTGCTGCTCCTTGTGGTGTTGAGAAGCTTACCTGAGACAGCATTTGTTGAATTGCTGGGTTTCCTGTTCATTCCCCTGGACTGTTGCAGAGGCAGAACCCCATAGACCAGCTCCTGTCAACTCTGATTTTCTAAGATTCTCCTCAGGCACAGAGTTCATGCCAACTTTCAGTCTTCAGAGACCCAGACTTTCCTCCTCACCATTTGTCATTTCTCCAAAGAGACCAATGAGCCTCTAAAAACGTTCACACTAGAGTCAGTTGGCCAAATGTGCATTTTAAAGCTTACCAAACTATGATCATATAGTCACATCACTGAAGGACTCATCTCTGTTCACTGGGCTCCTGCTGTTCCTCGTTCCTCTATTATTTTATCCAAAGCTGAAGCTCTAATACTTTGGCCACCTGATGCAAAGAACTGACTCATTGGAAAAGATCCTGATGCTGGGAAAGATTGAAGGCAGGAGGAGAAGGGGATGACAGAGGATGAAATGGTTGGATGGTATCACCGACTCGATGGACATGAGTTGGAGCAAGCTCTGGGAGTTGATGATGGACAAGGAAGCCTGGCATGCTGCAGTCCATAGGGTCACAAAGAGTCAGACACAACTGAGCAACTGAACTGATCTGAACTGATCGTTTTGCCTGGGATCGTTCCTGTAGGTGTAAACCCACTCTTTTTTTTGTTGTTTTTGTTTTGTTTTTCTACATTTATGTTTGTTTTAAACCTACCATGATATATCTTTTATCTGGAGACTCAAGTCAATATTCCTATAGACCTTAACTCAAGCTCCAAGTCCTCTTTTTATCATTTATGACATCTATTACAATCACTTAGAAAGGTGCATCTGGCAATAAATGGACTTTCTCAAGTATCAGAATGTCCCGCATCCTACCAAATCAAAGCAGAATGATGGTGTCATCTAAAGTAAGTGTAATAGGAAATGTCATCCTTGAGCTGGGAGGTTCCTCGTAATCTAAATTCTTTGATATTCTTGCTAAGATGCTAAACACAGTTAATGTACAGATTCACAGGAACTGGGGAAAATGTCTGCACAGCAGTCAGTGCATAGGAAACAAGGCAAAAAAAAAAAAAAATTGTCCAAACTAAAGCTCAATGGCAAGTCCTTTTACCTTGTTGTTTTTTATATAGTTTCTTTTGAAGCATCTGAAATAATTATCATAAATGAACATGCATAGCACATATAGTGCCAAGAACATTATGGGCCTTTAGTAAAGAGAGTGAGTAGCCTTTCCATTCTCCAGGGTATCTTCTCAACCCAGGGGTAGAATCCAGGTCTCTCACATTGCAGGCAAATTCTTCATCAGCTTAGCCACAAGGGAAGCCCAGGAATACTGGAGTGGGTAGCCTATCCCTTCTCCAGCAGATCTTCCTGACCCAGGAATCAAACCGGGGTCTCCTGCATTGCAGGCGGATTCTTTACCAGCTGGGTTAACAGGGAAGCCCTAGTAAAGAATTAAGCATGATGATAATGATGATGACCATAGGATATAGATCTTGGTATTTTGTCTCCTCAAAAAATCATATCCAATTTGAAAGGCCTTTTGTGACTCATGTCCCAATATATTCATCACCTTTGTGGAAATTTCTAGGAGGTTCCATGATCAGCTAAAATTTGGGTAGTCATATTAAGCAGATCAGGCAAGACAGGTTAGCATACTTAGTCTAGAAATAATATTCATTTGGTACAGATATGCAGTTGTTTAAATCTGAATTTGCCACACATGACTGGCATAGTCATCATTGATTGGGGCATATTTTGAAAGGCAGATTTTCTTTCCTGGTTTGTAAGTCTCTTCATGTCTACCTCCATTAAGCAGTGATAATACTATATTTGTAATTGTATTTTCATATATTTCCTTCTTCCTTTGGACTGCAGGCTTCCCAAGGATAGGACTCTATCTGTGACTTATTCATCATCTAATCATATAACCAGTGGTAATCAATGGTTCAATAAGAGAAGAAAGAAAGGATAGATTGATTATGCAGGAGATATAATTTCAAGAAAAAAATACTCAGAGCTGAGGGAGACAGGCCTCAAGACCCTCAAGGAGCTGGCTGAAGCCCCTATGAGGGATATTCATTAAATCATATTTTATACAGGTACTTAATAGCCAGGCCTGCTGGGGACTCTGCAGGGTCACAGTTGGACTATGACTTACTCCATAGCCTTGAGCAAGTCATATTGTCTTTTAGTTAATAGCTGTTGATAAATTGATTTCCTCATTAATGGTTTACTCTAAAGAAGGAGTCTCAAGATTAATTAATTAGTGGACATGAAGTTCTTTGATTAAAGTAATTGCCATCAGCTGGAGATAGTCTCGGTTGCTAGTTGGGAATACTCCAAAATCACTTTTTTTCTTCAGACATTCCTGATAATGACTGGAATGTTCTCCAGAAAATCCTCCTAAACCATAGACCTTATTCCCAATATAATTAATTTTCTATTTCTTAAAGCTTGATTATGGTCATTAAAAGAGTGGTTCCCAACTTTTTGGCACCAAGGACTGGTTTCATGGAAGAAACCAAGATCAAGGCTCTCAGTAGTGGCAATGTGTTCTGATATATTATGATGAAAGAAGTGAGGCTTAGCTGAGAAACAAACGTTTCAGAGACAATCATATTTAAACTTTATACAGTGCTTTACAAAATATTTTAATTGCATAACCATATTTAATTTTTATAATTTTGCGGGGTAAGAACCATCATTGCCTCTTTCAGTTCGGTTCAGTTCAGTCTCTCAGTTGTGTCCGACTCTTTGCGACCCCATGAATCGCAGCAGGCCAGGCCTCCCTGTCCATCACCAACTCCCGGAGTTCACTCAGACTCACGTGCATCAAGTCAGTGATGCCATCCAGCCATCTCATCCTCTGTGGTCCCCTTCTCCTCCTGCCCCCAATCCTTCCAGCATCAGAGTCTTTTCCAATGAGTCAACTCTTCGCATGAGGTGGCCAAAGTACTGGAGTTTCAGCTTTAGCATCATTCCTTCCAAAGAAATTGCCTCTTTACATAATGCTATATACCTTAGTATGCTGGTTAAGTGTGGCTCTGTGTATTTGTACAAAAGAATATTCAACTATAACAAAGAAAGGGGTTTCCCAGGTGGCTCAGTGGTAAAGAATGCACCTGCCAATGCAGCAGACGCACATTCGATTTCTGAGTTGAGAAGACCTGGAGAAGGGAATGGCAACCCACTTCAGCATTCTTGCCTGTAGAATCCCATGGACAGAGGAGCCTGGTGGGCTACAGTCCATGGGGCTGCAAAGAGTCAGACACTACCTACTGACAGATCACACACACACACACAGACACACACAAAAGGAATGGCATTCTGATACATGCAACAATGTGAATGGATCTTGAAAATATTTTTCTGAGTGAGGTAGGCAAGATGTAAAAGGGAAAATATTATATTACTGCATTTAAAAATGATCTTGAATGGGTAAATTTGTAGAGATGGAAAATATACTTGAGATTATCATAAATTAGGGATATGAAACAGTAACAATGCTTAGTAGATACAAATTTTCTGTTTGGGAGATGAGAGCTTTTTGGAAATAGACAGTAATAATGGTTTCACCGCATTACTAAAAGTAATAATGGTTTGTAGAGACATAATTATTGAGTTGAGGAAGTCTAGATATAATTTTCTTCAATTTGTACCATAAATTCTTGGCAAAGTCTGAACTCAATCTCAGGTCCTTCGAAGCTCAAAGTCTGCAGTCTTCTCTTCTTATTGTTGGATTTTAAATCAGAAATTTCTGTAAATGACATAAACTGAGTAGTGCTATCTTTCTGTTCAATAATTCATAATTACTTTTCTGTTAAATATTTGTTGAGATGAAACTTAATCTCTTAGAAATAGATTTATAAAAATAATATGGGAAATTAAATCTCATGAAGTAGAAATTCTGTTGGATGTGATGTCTATTAGTAGTTCTGTATAATCACAGGTGGACTTCCCTGCCCGCTCAGTAGTAAAGAATGTGCCTGCCAATGCAGGAGATGTGGGTTTGATCCCTGGGTTGGGAAGATTTCCTGAAGAAGGAAATGGCTAACTGCTTCAGCAGTTTTGCCAGGAGAACACCATGGTCAGAAGAGCCCAGTGGGCTACAGTCCTAGGGTCCCAAAGAATCAGACTTTGTGACTAAAAAACAACAATAATCGCAGGTGAGCTACTTGTATCTTCAACTTCAGAACTTCAATTTTTTCTTGATTTGAAGTATGTAAATCAGAAGTTCAGGTGATCTTTTCTTTCTGATCTAGTTAAAACTTTGTGCATTTGAATCATGCAATGTTTTCCTGTGTGTGTGTGTGTGTGTGTGTGTGTGTGATGTATGTATGTGTGTATTAGGTCACAACAGATATTAAGTGGTAGAGATATGCAAACCAGGTAATCTGATGATTATGGGGCCTGTTTAAAAAGCCTCCAAAATATACTACCTCTTTTTAGAAAGCTTATGAACATAGATTGGAAAATGGATGGAATCAAAATGAATTTGACCCAGTAGTCCTACCGTAATGTAAGACTAAGGAATTTGGCATAGGTCAGATGGGAGCTTAAATCCTGCATTTTAATATATATGAATTTTGGCAATTCATTCAACATCTTTGAGTATCACATTCAAAACCTACAATTATGGAAAAGGAATATCTAATTCATAGTTTTTTGTTGTTGTAACATCATAATAAGTTTGCTCATTGTAATAAGTTTAACATCTTATGTAAAATGATTTAATTAAAAAATAAAATTAAACATACAAATGAGTTTTTAAATGGAACTATACAGAAAGGTTAATAAAGACACAAAGCCCTTCTAGCCATACTTTCTGTTCTGATTCCTCTTCTCAAAGCAACTATGTTTAACCTTTTGGGGTTTCAATTTCTCTTATAATTAACTCTGTAATTTTAAAGAATGAGCTGCTACTCTTATTTTTGATTTATCAAGTTTAAATATTATCTGCTGAATAATCAAAAACAAAGATTTGATCTAATTCATAGTTTTATCATGAGATCATGTTTATAAAAACAACTTAGATGTAGTGTCTGCCATAGAGCAAGTACTCAATAAGTGGTAATTATGTTTATTCCCTAGGCCAGCCCGTCATGTGTCCACTGATTTACTTTCATTACTTCCTCAGATTTATACTTTTACTTTGTAATGTTGTCAAGTTAGATTGAATTTTTATTTTTAATCTCTTGTTTAGTGATGCATTGATTGCACTTGTCATGCATGAGGATTAAACCTGAATGGCATTTAATAAAACAACTCCACTAACAACAACAAAATAAAGACTAAAATACTTAGGGATAAATGTAACCAAGCATGTAGAAGTCTTGTATACCAAAAACTATAAAACACTAAAGAAAGAAATGAAAGAATGCAGAAATAAATGGAAAGAAATCCTGTGTTCATGTACTGGAAAGCTTAATTCTTTTTAAAATGCCCATACTAAACAAAGAGATCTAAAAACCCAGTGTCATCCCCATTAAAGGATCATATTTTAAGGAAATAGAAAAGACAATTCTAAAATTTATATGGAACACAAAAGACTCAGAATAGCCAAAGCAATGCTAAGAAAGAAGATCAAAGCTGGAGGCATTACAGGTTCCAATTTCAATATATATAACAAAGATGCAGATTTTAAACAATGTGTGAAGTGAAAGTCGCTCAGTCGTATCCAACTCTTTGTAACCCCATGGACTATACAGTCCATGGAATTCTCCAGACCAGAATACTGGAGTGAGTAGCCTTTCCTTTCTCCAGAGGATCTTCCCAACCCAGGGATCAAACTCAGGTCTCCTGTATTGCAGGCAGATTCTTTACCAACTGAACCACAACGGAACCCCAAGAATACTGGAGTGGATAACCTATCCCTTCACCAGCAGATCTTCCTGGCCCAGGAATCGAACATGGGTCTCCTGCAGGTGACCAACTGAGCTATTCTTTGCCAACTGAGATATCAGGGAAGCCCAAAATAATATGGTTCTGGAATAAAGAACAATCTGTAGATCAATAAAATAGTTAAGAGAGCCCAGAATTACACCCACATATATAGCATATACAATAAAGTGATCTTTTACAACTTTGCCAAGAATGCACAGTGGGGAAAAGATAGTCTTTTCAGCAAATAGCATGGGAGAATTGGATATCTACTCATAAAAGAATGAAATTGGAGCCCTACTTTACCATATACAAAAATAAGCTCAATGGAATAAAAACTTAAACATGAGATCTGTAACTGTAGAATTCTTTAAAACAATATCAGAGGAAAAGCTTCTCAACATTGGTCTTGTCGATGATTCCTTGGATATGACACCAAAAGCACAAGGAAATAAAGCAAAATTAGACAAGTGGAATTATATCAAACTTAAATCTTTTGCACAGAAAAAGGAAAAATCAACAGAACTAAAAGGCAAACTAAAGAATGGAAGAAAGTATTGGCAAGCTAAATATATGATAAAGGGTTGATTTTCAAAATTTATAGAAGTACAGAGCACAACAGTTGTTGCTTGGGACTGGGAGGAAGGGAAAAATTGAGAGTTTTTAGTGCAAACAAAGTTGCATCTTTGCTAGCTGAGTAAGTTCTCCTAAGTGTGCAACAGTATTGCCTACAGTTAACAATATGACACTGTGTGTTTCAAAATTTAACAGCTAGATATCATTTTAAGCACTCTTACTTCACAAAACAAAAAGACACAAAAGGAAACTTTGAGAGGTTTGGATATCTATGTCTATATGTAGATAGAAATAGATATTGATATATAGGGGCTTCCATGGTGGCTCAGTCTGTAAATATCCTCCTGCAATGTAGGAAACCTGGATTCCATTGCTGGGTTGGGAAGATCCCCTAGAGAAGGAAATGGCAACCCACTCCAGCATTCTCGCCTGAGAAATCCCATGGACAGAGGGGCCTGGTGGGTGAGAGTCCATGGAGTCACATGAGTTGGACATGACTTAGCAAGTAAACCATCACTATGTATATGTATATGTGTATAAATAAATAAATATATATATATATATATATATATATATATATATGTATATATATGGTGAGAAGCTTCTAACGGGCAGGCTTCTTTTCTAGCTTGAAAAAGTCTCTCTCTCTGTATATATATCTCCTGGATTCAATTCAGTTCAGTTGCTCAGTCAGTCTCTGTGACTACATAGACTGCAGGACACCAGGTCTATCTGTCCATCACCAACTCCTGGAGCTTGCTCAAACTCATCCACTGAGTCGGTGATACCATCCAACCATCTCATCCTCTGTTGTCCCCTTGTCCTCCTACTTTCAATCTTTTCCAGCATCAGGGTCTTTTCTAATGAGTCAGTTTGTCAAATCAGGTGGCCAAATTACTGGAGCTTCAGCTTCAGCATCAGTCCTTCCAATGAACATTTAGGACTGATTTCCTCTAGGATTGATGGGTTTGAACTCCTTGTGGTCCAAGAGACTCAAGAGTCTTCTCCAACACCACAGTTCAAAAGCATCAATTCTTCAGTGCTCAGCTTTCTTTGTGGTCTAACTCTCACATCCATACGTGACTACCGGAAAAACCATAGCTCTGACTAGACGGACTTTTGTTGGCAAAGTAATGTCTCTGCTTTTTAATATACTGACTAGCATATTAAAGGGTGGCCATAGCTTTTCTTCCAAGGAGCAAGTGTCTTTTAATTTCATGGCTGCATATCCTGGATTATGGTGATTCTATACTATAGTGAGTGTTTATACATTTCCAAATGCATTAAGTTGTACACATTAAATAAGTACACTTTCTGTATATCTATCACACGTCAATAAATGTGTTAAAATATAAACAGAGGTAAACATATTCATTTTAAACTCAGTTCAGTTCATTTCAGTCGCTCAGTCGTGTCCGACTCCTTGAGACCCCATGAGTCGTGACCCCATAGACTGCAGAACACCAGGTTTATCTGTCCATCACCAACTCCCAGAGTTCACCCAAACTCATGTCCATCGAGTCGGTGATGCCATCCAGCCATCTCATCCTCTGTCATCCCCTTCTCCTCCTGCCCCCAATCCCTCCCAGCATCAGAGTCTTTTCCAATGAGTCAACTCTTCACATGAGGTGGCCAAAGTATTGGAGTTCCAGCTTTAGCATCAGTCCTTAACTCAAATGTATTCAAATCAAATTCGGATGTTTTAAGCGGTGAATTAGTTTTTTTATACTGCCTTGAGTGCCCTGCACTAGGACAAAATCCGGCTCTGAGTGTAGAATAATCATCCAGTTCTGTGGTGATCTCATTTTTATAGACTTTTTCAAGCTAGAAAAGAAGCATGCCCCTTAGAACTTTCTCATAATTTTCACCTGAAAATGTTATAATTTGTTTCTTGCGTAGAAACCAATATGTAATGAAGACTTCAGCAAGAGCAGTGGGAGAAGTGAATAGAATGAGATGTGGTTCCCACCCTCAAGGCTCTCAAGATGACCAGGATAATGAGACAAGTGGGATATACCAGCATTCCCCCAAGGAAGCACACTTTACAGCTCTGCTCTGCTCCCTGGTCAATAATTCCATAGTAATCATAAAAGCAGTGATCAGCATGGGTAGGCTTTTACAGTTGACATCTTGCTTCTTTATGCATTGTCTTTTTCTCCTACTAATTGTCTATATATATTCTGAGAAGGGTTTTCTTTTTCTCATAGTAGATGAGTTTTAACAGAATAAGCAGTGCCTTAAGTCAAGAGAAGCCTGATGTTTGCCTTCTCTGTTGGCTCTAAAGAATCTGCCTGCAATGCAGGAGACACAGGTTCAATCTGTGGGTCAGGAAGATTCCCTGGAGAAGAGAATGGGTACCCACTCCAGATTTCTTGCCTGTAGAATTCCATGGACATAGGAGCCCAGTGGGTTATAGTCCATGGGGTCACATAGAGTTGGACATGACTGACTAACACTTTCACTTAAGTCAAGAGAAAAGAAACCTGGATTTTTAAATTGGTAAAAAAAAAAAAAATAGCAGTAGTTTGAGAAAGGGAGACTTTCTGGCTATTATTTCATTCATATTAATTTATAAACCAGGTAGTTAATTATCACCTATGCATCTATAATCATCAGTATTACTAAAGCTTGTGTGAGTAAGATGAGGGTTTCTATGAGAAGAATGACTGTTTCTACTTAAGTATGAGGTGAAGAGATACTGTGATACATAGAAAACACTGATAATACTTGCAGTGTTCTGCAGAGACCACTGCATCCACAATTTTTTCTTGAGTCTGACCTTTGGAACCATAGTACTCAAGTATTAAAATCAATATGTATTCCCCAGCTGGGGGAGATCAGTTTTGTTTTGTTTTGTTTTGTTTTAATGTGCAAACTACTTCTTTTTCAGTCCAAAATGATATTATCTTTTTCAAGGCAAGAATTTCCTCCAGAAATATCTTAGAAGGTCCCAGTAGATTAATGTTTGGAAATGATGTTATGTTCAAAGGGGTGGCTTCTGGCCAACTTTCATGCATTCATCTCAATGTGCACCTCATCATTAAATGTTTCTTCCAATATTTTTCACCAGCAAATTCAAAAAGAAACATCAGGGTTATGAATCAGCTGAATCTTATCTGTGCATTCGTTTTGGTGGTGATTAAACATTTATCTTCTGTGTAGATACCACCATTATTCATATAGAGTATGCCAATTACATCAAACCATATTCACTTCAGATAAATCTAACTAGAGTTGACATGTATTCTTTTCACCCAAATGTTCCTACATCACTTTGTCGTCTTTCTCTGATTGCCCTGCAATCTTCTCTTGTTTTCTTCATATCGGTAATAACAACCATGTGCAGTGTTCTTTCTTCACGTACACGTGCTGTGCCTGGTTTTCTTCTAGTGCTTCATATTGTTTTAAGTTTTCTCCTAACTTATTTTGTTAATTTTCTTAAGTAAACAATAATAGACTTCAAATCCAGTTGAACCGAAGTGTTAGAGAAATAGAATTTTTTCCCAAAGGCCCAAATATTTGTCACAAGCTTCATGATTGGAAGATTAATGATGGTGAGAGTGTTCAAGTAGTAACATGTATAAAGCAATTTACATCTTTGTATATATTATCACATTCACTTCTGTTAAGGTAGGAAGAACAAATGGTATTTTAAGTTAAGAGATTTGATGTTTTATAAGCGAAGGATTTAAATCATATGTGAAGAGATGGGATGTAAAGATCTTGTAAATTCTATTCCTGAAAGTAGACAGGAAACTGCCAAGCCAAATCTTCACTCACATCTTTGTGGTTTATAGATTGCACAATATTTCCACCATATTTTCGTGTTTTACCTCTACAGAAAGGAGTCTCTTTTTAAATAAAGGTGTAAGACAGTGTTATCCACTACTTAGCGATGAGACATATCTTGCTCCTTGTTGTTCATGTAATGGCTGGCCACTTTTTTGGAGGTGTTAGCACATTTTGCAAAGTAGGTTTCCACTAGAAGTTATACGTTTTCATGCCAGAATACTGGATAAGAGAGGGTGACAATGTTTGCCAGATTGTCTTTTAGACATCTGATACATTAGCTGATATAGTTGAGCTTCCCTGATAGCTCAGTTGGTAAAGAATCCACCTACAATGCTGGAGACATGGGTTCAATCCCTGGGTTGGGAAGATCCCCTGGAGAAGGGCAAGGCTTACCCACTCCAGTAATCTGGCCTAGAGAATCCCTTGGACTGTATAGTCCATGGGATCGCAAAGAGTCGGACATGACAGAGTGACTTTCACTTCACTTTAATACATTAGCTTCCTTTCTCACAACTTTTGCTCAAGACCTGGTATATAATTTTGTTTTTTGCTATTTGTTCTAGGCACATCTCAAATTTAGGTAAAAGTGACCTTTGGTATTTTGTGTATATGTACTTATTCATGTTGCTTATGTGAGTAGAGTCTAATTTCTGGAACTAAACCCCAAAGCCCTCCTTGGAGAAAGTGAGCTCCTGAATACATTGCAACATTGGCTGTTCCATGTGTCTATAAAAAAAAAAAGTGAAGTGTTGCACAGGAAATGAGAGGAGTTTTATTCATTTCTATGAACATGATCTATGACTTTACAATGCAAGGCGTTCCAAAAACAAATGCTAATTTACATGAGTCTTTTATTATTTATTGGATTTTTTTCTTTGACTTTATTTGATCTTTGCACTTTGTTCTACTCATTATAAGAAATGAAATCCTCTGTCTTTTTCCGTCTGTGTAAACATTATAAATTATTCAAAACATCTCAGTGCCAGTTAAGCATATTGGGGAAAAATAAAGTGATGCCTATTTCTGTTTTATTTGCTCTTTAGGTCACATAGGTGGGTCATCCTAGAGGGAAGAGTTAACTGTTAAATTAGTAAGATTTTATACACGTCATAATACTTTTTCCCCCCATTTACATGTTGAAATAAAGTCATAAAAGCAAAAAGTAAAACAAAATAGGTCACACAAGAGAGTTACAAGGAGACATAGAATCAAATTAGCTAAATTTTATTTGGCTTCCCTGATAGCTCAGTTGGTCAAAAATCAGCCTGCAATGCAGGAGACCCTGATTCGATTCCTGGGTCAGGAAGGTCCGCTGGAGAAAAGATAGTCTTCCCACTTCAGTATTCTTGGGTTTCCCTTGTGGCTCAGCTGGGAAAGAATCCGCTTACAATGCGGGAGACCTGGGTTCAATCCTTGGGTTGGGAAGATCCCCTGGAGAATGGATAGGCTACCCACTCCAGTATTCTGGCCTGGAGAATTCCATGGACTGTACGGTCCATGGGGTGGCAAAGAGTCGGACATGGCTGAGCGACATTCACGTCACTTCACTACATGTGTGTGTGTGCTAAGCTGTTTCATTTGTGTCCGACTCAGTGATCCTATGGACTGTAACCTGCCAGGCTCCTCTGTCCATGGAATTCTGCAGGTGAGAATACTGGAGTAGGTTGCCTGCCCTTCTCCAAGGTATCTTCCCTACCCAGGGATTGAACCCAAGTCTCCTGCATCACAGGCAGATTCTTTACTGCTAAACTATCAAGAAAGCCCAAATGACACTATATATAAGAATTAAATATGAATAGAAATAAAGCCAGAAGTCAAAAATAAAAATATTCTGCTTGTTGTTGTTCAGTCATGTCCTACTCTTTGCAACCCCATGAACTGCAGCACACCAGGTATCACTGTACTTCACTATCTCCTGGAGTTTGCTAAGATTTATGTCCCCTGAGTCAATGATGCTATCTAACTATATTGTCCTGGGCTTCTCTCTTCTCATTTTGCCTTCCATCTTTCCCAACATCAGGATCTTTTCGAATGAGTCAGCTAGCTATTCGTATCAGATGGCCAAAGTATTCGAGTTTCAACTTCAGCATCAGTCTTTCCAATGAATATTCGGGTTGATTTCCTTTAGGATTGACTGGTTTGATCTTCTTGCTGTCCAAGGGACTCTCAAGAGTCCTTTCCAGCACCACAATTTGAAGGCATCAATTCTTCGGCCCTCAGCCTTCTTTATGGTCCAGTTCTCACATCCATGCATGACTATTGGACAAACCATAGCTTTGACTATATGGACTTTTGTTGGCAAAGTGATGTCTTTGTTTTTGCATTTACTCTCTAGGTTTACCATACATTTCCTTCCTAGGAGCGAGCATCTTTTAATTTCATGGCATCAGTCACCATCCACAGTGATTTTGGAGCCCAAGAAAACGAAATCTGTCACTGCTTCCACTTTTTCCCCATCTACTTGCCATAAAAATACTCTATAGTACACGGTAAGTCCAACAGCATTTTCTTGTAAATTATTCACTCACTCATTCATTCATGTAAAATATTTATAGACTGTGACTCTATGTGAAGTAATGTGTTAGAATTAGGAATTCAGAATAAAAGATTCCTACCCTGAAAGATTTTACTGTTAATGATTAATTTGTGTACAAAAAATAGAAGGTAAACGTAAAGATTGTAAGTGAGTAAGTAAGTGAAGTTACTCAGTCGTGTCCGACTCTTTGCAACCCCATGGACTGCAGCCTACCAGGCTCCTCCATCCATGGATTCTCCAGGCAAGAATACTGGAGTGGGTTGCCATTTCTTTCTCCAGGGGATCTTCCCATCTCAAGGATTGAACCCAGGTCTCCCACACTGCAGACAGATGCTTTAACCTCTGAGCCACCAGGGAAACCCCAAAGATTGTAAGGGGTATGTAAATAAATGGCTAGTGAATTAAAAAAAAAAATAGAAAAACTCATCTCATTAAAGGCATTAAGGAAGGTTTGGTGGAGAAAGCATTCAAGTACAATGCAAAAGAATGAACACCTATCCATTGAGGAGACAGAGCTGTTTCTGATCCCTCACTGGAGCACCTCTATGCTGGTATGCTATTGCCAGTTTAAAGCTGTGCTTAAAAGTGAGCCTGTTCACCAAGATGGCAAATGTTAGCAAAAGACACTACAATGCATGTAAAGCATGTTAAGTTAGCTTGAGAAGCCATAATAACTTTCAGAGTTGAGAAACAAACTGACAAATGGACTTTGAATGAAAACAAAAAGTAGACTTTGTAATATTTAGAGAAGAATTTACAAGTAGAGATGTTGTGTCATTAGCCTAGCTGAAATACACAAAGCTTCTGCTTATTGCTTGCTGATCTAGAAATGACTGGGGAGGGTGGTCTTATTTAATTTGCATGGGGTAGATAATATTTAAAAATACAGAACATTCTAATCAATTTCCAGTAATGCCCCTCATACGGTGACAGGTGTGTGTATGCACTGCATCTCTTATCCTTATCTGCATGAATGTTCCTTGGTGCCACTTACATTTGTTAAAAGGAAACTCCTAAAGTTATTACAAGCCTTTACCCTTCATTGTGTTCTTTTGCAAGAATGACTTAGAAATAGCTTCCTTCATCCATTGTTAAGAAGTACAACAGGGGGGAGGAGCCAAGATGGCGGAGGAGTAGGACGGGGAGAACACTTTCTCCCCCACAAATTCATCAAAAGAGCATTTAAACGTCGAGTAAATTCCACAAAACAACTTCTGAATGCCGGCAGAGGACATCAGTCACCCAGAAAAGCAACCCAACTCTTCGAAAGGAGGTAGGAAAAAATATAAAAGACAAAAAATGAGACAAAAGAGGGAGGGACGGAGTTCCGTCCCGGGAAGGGAGTCTTAAAAAGAGAGAAGTTTCCAAACACCAGGAAACCTTCTCACTGCCGAATCTGTGCCGAGCTTTGGAAGCACAGAGGGCAACATAAAAGGGAGAAAAAAAATAAATAAACAAATAAAAATCGCAGATTGTGAGCCCTACGGTAACTCCCCCAGCAGAGAAGCAGCGCAGACGCCTGCACACGGCATTAGCAAGCGGGGGCTGGGCAGGGAAGCGCGGCGCGGGCTGTGTCCCTTAGAGTAAGAATCGGGCCCGAATGTCCTGAGCACTATCTGAGAGAAATAATTTGGGCTAGCAAACCAGACCGTGGGATATCTACCACACGAAAAGCCAGCCCTAACCTAAGACACCGCCAGGCCCGCGCACAGAACAAAGGACTGTACAGAGATAGCCGGCTGCAGACCTTCCCCCTCCGGTGACAAGCAGCCAGAGCCGGAAGGGGGCAATCGCAGCCCCAGAGAGACACTATCTATAAAACTGTAAGCAGGCTTCTTTGCTAACTAAAACTTCTTGGGGGTCTGGACGATCAACATCTGCCTGAGAAGGTGCGCCGGTTTTACACCCAGATAACGGAGTGGCGGGGAGGCGATAGGTCGCAGCATTGGCGCCTGCCAAACACATCATCACCTGAGCTGCTCGGACCTGGGAAGAGCACAAAACGCAGGCCCAACCGAGTCTGCGCCTCTGAGGACTACCCGAGTGCCTGAACCTGAGCGGCTTGGACCTGGGAGCTCAGCCCAGGGCCGGCCTCTGATTGTTCCCGGCGGAACAACCTAGAGCCCAAGCAGTGTGGGCAGGGAGGCTACATGCGCCGTGAGCGGGGGCAGACCCAGTGTGGCTGAGGCACTGCGAGCGCACGCCAGTGATATCTGTTTGCAGCATCCCTCCCTCCCTCCCCACAGCGCGGCTGAACAAGTGAGCCTAAATAAAAAAAAAAAAAAATAGTGTCCTCCACCGTCCCCTTTGTGTCAGGGCGGGAACCAGACACTGAAGAGACCAGCAAACAGAAGAAGCTATAACAGAGGGAAATGCCTTGGAAGCTACAGGCCATAGATTAAAACCCTGTGGTTACTACGGACTACATAGGAAGGGGCCTATAGATCTTGAGAAATATAAGTTGGACCAAGGAACTAGCCAAAAATGAACTGAACCCACAATACTCACAACAAAACCAAAGAAAGACCTAGATATATTTTTACTATTTTTACGATCAATTTTCTTTTTTTTTTAATTTTTTTTTTAAATTTTAAGTCCTCTATTGTCCTTTAATTTTCACTTTTATAACTATTACTTTGCAAAAAAAAAAAAAAAGACCCTATTTTTTTTCTTCTTCAGCAAACTTCATATATATATTTTATAATTTTTTGACCGTGTTTTTTTTTTTTTTCTTTTCTTTTTCTTCTTTTCTTTAACATTGTATTTTTGAAATTCCAAACTCTACTCTAGATTTTTAATTTTAGCCTTTTGGTATATGTTATCAATTTTGTACCTATAGTTTTTTTCATAATTTCTGTGACTTTTTTTTTTTTTTCCTCTGTTTCTTTCTCTTCTTCTTTTGTATAACATCATATATCTGCAATTCCAAACTCTACTCAAGATTTTTAATTTATGCTTTTTGGTATTTGATATCAATTTTGTACCTGTATTTTCTTTATAATTTTTGCGACATTGTTTTTGTTGGTTTGTTTGTTTTCTCTCTTTATTTTTCTTCTTTTTTTTTTAACATTGTATTTTTGAAATTCCAAACTCTACTCTAGATTTTTAATTTTTGCTTTTTGGTATTACTTATCAATTTTGTACCTGTAGTTTCTTTATAATTTTCACGACCTTCTTTGTTTTTCTTTGTTCGTTTTTTCTCTCTTTCTTTTCCTTCTTCTTTTCATTAACATCGCATTTTTGAAAATCCAAACCCTACTCTAGATTTCTAATTTTTGCTTTTATGTATTTGTTACCAATTTTGTACCTTTAAGAACCCAATCTTCAGGATCCATTTTTCACTAGGGAACGAGATTACTGGCTTGACTGCTCTCTCTCCCTTTGGACTCTCCATTTTCTCCACCAGGTCGCCTGTATCTCCTCCCTAACCCCTCTCTACTCTACCCAACTCTGAATTTCTGTGTGTTCCAGACGGTGGAGAACACTTAGGGAACTGATTACTGTCTGTCTGTCTCCTTCCTTTTCATTTCCCCCTTTTCTTCTTCTGGCCACCTCTGTCTCCTGCCTCCTTCTTCTCTTCTCTGTATAACTCCGTGAACATCTCTGAGCGGTCCAGTTGTGGAGTGCACATAAGGAAGTGACTACTGGCTAGCCCACTCTCTCCACTATTGATTCCACCTCATCTCATTTGGGTCACCTCTAACTCCCTCCTCCCTCTTCTCTTCTCCATGTAACGCTGTGAACCTCTCTGAGTGACCCTCACAGTAGAGAAACTTTTCATCTTTAACGTAGATGTTTTATCAATGGTGCTGTATAGAAGGAGAAGTTTTGAAACTACTGTAAAAATAAGACCGGTACCTGGAAGTAGGAGGCTTAAGTCCAAACCCTGACTCCAGGGAACTCCTGACTCCAAGGAACATTAATTGACAGGAGCTCATCAAACGCCTCCATACCGACACTGAAACCAAGCACCACACAAGGGCCAACAAGTTCCAGGGCAAGACATAACAAGCAAATTCTCCAGCAACAAAGGAACACAGCCCTGAGCTTCAAGATACAGGCTGCCCAAAGTCACCCCAAAACCAAAGACACCTCATAACTCATTAGTGGACATTTCATTACACTCCAGAGAGAAGAAATACAGCTCCATCCACCAGAACATCGACACAAGCTTCCCTAACCAGGAAACCTTGACAAGCCACCTGTACAAACCCACACACAGTGAGGAAACACCACAATAAAGAGAACTCCACAAACTGCCAGAATGCAGAAAGGACACCCCAAACTCAGCAATTTAAACAAGATGAAGAGACAGAGGAATAGCCAGCAGATAAAGGAACAGGATAAATGCCCACCAAACCAAACAAAAGAGGAAGAGATAGGGAATCTACCTGATAAAGAATTCCAAATAATGATAGTGAAATTGATCCAAAATCTTGAAATTAAAATGGAATCACAGATAAATAGCCTGGAGGCAAGGATTGAGAAGATGCAAGAAAGGTTTAACAAGGACTTAGAAGAAATAAAAAAGAGTCAATATATAATGAATAATGCAATAAGTGAAATTAAAAACACTCTGGAGGCAACAAATAGTAGAATAACAGAGGCAGAAGATAGGATTAGTGAATCAGAAGATTGAATGGTAGAAATAAATGAATCAGAGAGGATAAAAGAAAAACGAATTAAAAGAAATGAGGACAATCTCAGAGACCTCCAGGACAATATTAATCGCTACAACATTCGAATCATAGGGGTCCCAGAAGAAGAAGACAAAAAGAAAGACCATGAGAAAATACTTGAGGAGATAATAGCTGAAAACTTCCCTAAAATGGGGAAGGAAATAGTCACCCAAGTCCAAGAAACCCAGAGAGTCCCAAACAGGATAAACCCAAGGTGAAACACCCCAAGACACATATTAATCAAATTAACAAAGATCAAACACAAAGAACAAATATTAAAAGCAGCAAGGGAAAAACAACAAATAACACACAAGGGAATACCCATAAGGATAACAGCTGATCTTTCAATAGAAACTCTTCAAGCCAGGAGGGAATGGCAAGACATACTTAAAATGATGAAAGAAAATAACCTACAGCCCAGATTATTGTACCCAGCAAGGATCTCATTCAAGTATGAAGGAGAAATCAAAAGCTTTTCAGACAAGCAAAAGCTGAGAGAATTCTGCACCACCAAACCAGCTCTCCAACAAATACTAAAGGATATTCTCTAGACAGGAAACACAAAAGCAGTGTATAAATTCAAACCCAAAACAATAAAGTAAATGGCAACGGGGTCATACTTATCAGTAATTACCTTAAACGTAAATGGGTTGAATGCCCCAACCAAAAGAGAAAGACTGGCTGAATGGATACAAAAACAAGACCCCTATATATGTTGTCTACAAGAGACCCACCTCAAAACAGGGGACACATACAGACTGAAAGTGAAGGGCTGGAAAAAGATTTTCCATGCAAATAGGGACCAAAAGAAAGCAGGAATACCAATGCTCATATCAGATAAAATAGACTTTAAAACAAAGGCTGTGAAAAGAGACAAGGATGGTCACTACATAATGATCAAAGGATCAATCCAAGAAGAAGATATAACAATTATAAATATATATGCACCCAACACGGGAGCACCGCAGTATGTAAGACAAATGCTAACAAGTATGAAAGGAGAAATTAACAATAACACAATAATAGTGGGAGACTTTAATACCCCACTCACACCTATGGATAGATCAACTAGACAGAAAATTAACAAGGAAACACAAACTTTAAATGATACAATAGACCAGTTAGACCTAATTGATATCTATAGGACATTTCATCCCAAAACAATGAATTTCACCTTTTTCTCAAGTGCACATGGAACCTTCTCCAGGATAGATCACATCCTGGGCCATAAAGCTAGCCTTGGTAAATTCAAAAAAATAGAAATCATTCCAATCATCTTTTCTGACCACAATGCAGTAAGATTAGATCTCAATTACAGGAGAAAAACTATTAAAAATTCCAACATATGGAGGCTGAACAACACGCTGCTGAATAACCAACACATCACAGAAGAAATCAAAAAAGAAATCAAAATTTGCATAGAAATGAATGAAAATGAAAACACAACAACCCAAAACCTGTGGGACACGGTAAAAGCAGTCCTAAGGGGAAAGTTCATAGCAATACAGGCACACCTCAAGAAACAAGAAAAAAGTCAAATAAATAACCTATCTCTACACCTAAAGCAACTAGAAAAGGAAGAAATGAAGAACCCCAGGGTTAGTAGAAGGAAAGAAATCTTAAAACTTAGAGCAGAAATAAATGCAAAAGAAACAAAAGAGATCATAGCAAAAATCAACAAAACCAAAAGCTGGTTTTCTGAAAGGATAAATAAAATTGACAAACCATTAGCCAGACTCATCAAGAAACAAAGGGAGAAAAATCAAATCAATAAAATTAGAAATGAAAATGGAGAGATCACAACAGACAACATAGAAATACAAAGGATCATAAGAGAGTACTATCAACAATTATATGCCAATAAAATGGACAACGTGGAAGAAATGGACAAATTCTTAGAAAAGTACAACTTTCCAAAACTCGACCAGGAAGAAATAGAAAATCTTAACAGACCCATCACAAGCATGGAAATTGAAACTGGAATCAAAAATCTTCCAGCAAACAAAAGCCCAGGTCCAGATGGCTTCACAGCTGAATTCTACCAAAAATTTAGAGAAGAGCTAACACCTATCCTGCTCAAACTCTTCCAGAAAATTGCAGAGGATGGTAAACTTCCAAACTCATTCTATGAGGCCACCATCACCCTAATACCAAAACCTGACAAAGATCCCACAAAAAAAGAAAACTACAGGCCAATATCACTGATGAACATAGATGCAAAAATCCTTAACAAAATTCTAGGAATCAGAATCCAACAACACATTAAAAAGATCATACACCATGACCAAGTGGGCTTTATCCCAGGGTTGCAAGGATTCTTCAATATCTGCAAATCAATCAATGTAATACACCACATTAACAAATTGAAAAATAAAAACCATATGATTATCTCAATAGATGCAGAGAAAGCCTTTGACAAAATTCAACATCCATTTATGATCAAAACTCTCCAGAAAGCAGGAATAGAATGAACATACCTCAACATAATAAAAGCTATATATGACAAACCCACAGCAAACATTATCCTCAATGGTGAAAAATTGAAAGCATTTCCTCTAAAGTCAGGAACAAGACAAGGGTGCCCACTTTCACCATTACTATTCAACATAGTTTTGGAAGTTTTGGCCACAGCAATCAGAGCAGAAAAAGAAATAAAAGGAATCCAAATTGGAAAAGAAGAAGTAAAGCTCTCACTGTTTGCAGATGACATGATCCTCTACATAGAAAACCCTAAAGACTCCACCAGAAAATTACTAGAACTAATCAATGACTATAGTAAAGTTGCAGGATATAAAATCAACACACAGAAATCCCTTGCATTCCTATACACTAATAATGAGAAAACAGAAAGAGAAATTAAGGAAACAATTCCTTTCACCATTGCAATGGAAAGAATAAAATACTTAGGAATATATCTACCTAAAGAAACTAAAGACCTATATATAGAAAACTATAAAACACTGGTGAAAGAAATCAAAGAGGACACTAACAGATGGAGAAATATACCATGTTCATGGATTGGAAGAATCAATATAGTGAAAATGAGTATACTACCCAAAGCAACCTACAGATTCAATGCAATCCCTATCAAGCTACCAACAGCATTCTTCACAGAGCTAGAACAAATAATTTCACAATTTGTATGGAAATACAAAAAACCTCGAATAGCCAAAGCAATCTTGAGAAAGAAGAATGGAACTGGAGGAATCAACCTACCTGACTTCAGGCTCTACTACAAAGCCACAGTTATCAAGACAGTATGGTACTGGCACAAAGACAGAAATATAGATCAATGGAACGAAATAGAAAGCCCAGAGATAAATCCAGGCACATATGGACACCTTATCTTTGACAAAGGAGGCAAGAATATACAGTGGATTAAAGACAATCTCTTTAACAAGTGTTGCTGGGAAATCTGGTCAACCACTTGTAAAAGAATGAAACTAGAACGCTTTCTAACACCATACACAAAAATAAACTCAAAGTGGATTAAAGATCTCAATGTAAGACCAGAAACTATAAAATTCCTAGAGGAGAACATAGGCAAAACACTCTCTGACATACATCACAGCAGGATCCTCTATGACCCACCTCCCAGAATATTGGAAATAAAAGCAAAAATAAACAAATGGGACTTAATTAGCCTTAAAAGCTTCTGCACATCAAAGGAAACTATTAGCAAGGTGAAAAGACAGCCTTCAGAATGGGAGAAGATAATAGCAAATGAAGCAACTGACAAACAACTAATCTCGAGAATATACAAGCAACTCCTACAGCTCAACTCCAGAAAAATAAATGACCCAATCAAAAAATGGGCCAAAGATCTAAATAGACATTTCTCCAAAGAAGACATACGGATGGCTAACAAACACATGCAAAGATGCTCAACATCACTCATTATCAGAGAAATGCAAATCAAAACCACTATGAGGTACCATTTCACACCAGTCAGAATGGCTGCGATCCAAAAGTCTACAAGTAATAAATGCTGGAGAGGGTGTGGAGAAAAGGGAACCCTCTTACACTGTTGGTGGGAATGCAAACTCGTACAGCCACTATGGAGAAGAGTGTGGAGATTCCTTAAAAAACTGGAAATAGAACTGCCTTATGATCCAGCAATCCCACTGCTGGGCATACACACTGAGGAAACCAGAAGGGAAAGAGACACGTGTATCCCAATGTTCATTGCAGCACTGTTTATAATAGCCGGGACATGGAAGCAACCTAGATGTCCATCAGCAGATGAATGGATAAGAAAGCTGTGGTACATATACACAATGGAGTATTACTCAGCCTTTAAAAAGAATACATTTGAATCAGTTCTAATGAGGTGGATGAAACTGGAGCCTATTATACAGAGTGAAGTAAGCCAGAAAGAAAAACACCAATACAGTATACTAACGCATATATATGGAATTTAGAAAGATGGTAACAATAACCCTGTGTACGAGACAGCAAAAGAGACACTGATGTATAGAACAGTCTTATGGACTCTGTGGGAGAGGGAGAGGGTGGGAAGATTTGGTAGAATTGCATTGAAACACGTAAAATATCATGTATGAAAAGAGTTGCCAGTCCAGGTTTGATGCACGATACTGGATGCTCGGGGCTGGTGCACTGGGACGACCCAGAGGGATGGAATGGGGAGGGAAGAGGGAGGAGGGTTCAGGATGGGGAACACATGTATACCTGTGGCAGATTCATTTTGATATTTGGCAAAACTAATACAATTATGTAAAGTTTAAAAATAAAATAAAATTTTAAAAAAAAGGAAAAAGAAGTACAACAGGAAAATAAAGGGAGAAAAAAAGATAAAAGCAGCTGGAATTTGAACACTATGATTCTTATTCTAGAATTTTTCACTGCCTGTCATGAGAAATGCTGAAATTTAGCTAAAACAAATGTTGACCAAGCACCTAATAGTTAATATACAGATTGATTTGTTACATTAAGATGGTGAAATAAGATGGTCTTTGTCCTGGAAGCTCATCAGAAAGACTGACCAGGGGTTGACCCCCCCAACGAAATAAAAAGTGTAAACACAGTCAAAGATGACAAGAAAAGATGTCATCAAGGTTCAGCATTAATAAGAGCTAACAAACATACTAGGTGCAAAACCTAGAGTTAAAATGTTGAGACTTGTATAGTCTGAAATATTTTCACACATACGGTTTTTTCTTTCTTTTGCTGTTGTGTCAAAGACAAAATGGTGCTTGCCAAGGGCATTTGCCATCTGCCTCTGTGAGGATTGAATCTGTGCTGCTTCTGCTGTTGATCTTTAATGTGCCCCGAAGGGAGTTCAGGGTGGAGAATGAGACACTCTGTGCTCCAGAAAAACTGGTGGGACAGGTCTTTAGATAGTTATTTTCAGGAACTGATTTCATGATCCCAATCCTTGCATCTAAATCGCTTCATGGTGACATCAGCTCCTTCTGACTAGCAGAAAAGATTTTGTAAGGTAAGTGCTTGGTTTCATGAACTTCCCCTTCACCAAAATCACGCATATTAAACTCCCTCCACCCCACCTCTTTGGAGCAGTTTCTCAGACCTATCTGAGGTGCTCTCTCCTGGAATGCAGTGATTTTGCCCCAAATAAAACTTTACTTACAACTCTCATGTTGTACATCCTTTTTAAGCTGACGGTTGTCTCATTTAAAGACTCAGGGATGAATCCATGGATACCTTTGCATATGGAAATGGATCTCTCTTCCTTTTTTCATGTAGTTATTTTGTCACTTGGTGATTTAAGTAAATAATTACTAAGCATTAACCATAAGCCTAAATGGGTTCTATATTTATGGAAAAAATGGTGGACATGGGTTCTACTTTCTGGAATTATGATAATGGGGAATATAAATATTGAAATTAGGGTACCAGTAAGATGTTAATTATGAAAAGAGAATGCAGTGTACTAAGAAACAGCATTTTAGAAGAATATAATCTAGTCCAATACTGGAAATCTAGTGATTTTCCTTAACTCTGTCAAAATAATGATGTATAATACAGAGAAACTTCACTTTAAACATCTTGACTTTGTAGAGAAAGGGCTTCAAGAACTTCATTAGTTTAAAACTATCCACATTTTGTTACATTTCCAGCCTCATATTTTGCTTCTTAATTACCACTATTTAAATGGCCTTTCAAGATAGGCTGTAAATTAAAATTGATCCACTGTCAGCATTCTCCAAGTGTTGGCAGCCGACTATTGATACAGATGAAATTCCAGTTGCGTAGTGTCTTTCTGAGAAGACAAAAATGTAATAAAATAAGCCGACTTTGCAGCTTTGCTCAAAAGGCAAAATGTGATTTTCTCCAGTGGGAGAACTTAAATATAAATAACTAGCCACGTTTGGAAAATGCAAATAAATGTGTATGAAAAAAGAACCAGAGTTTATATCCATATACCCTTCATGAATGCCTATGTAATCTTTTTCTCATATCTGAAAAACAATCCTCCTTTTGAAATAAAGCTTAAGAGTATATTGACAAGACTATATATTTTAGAGTTAGATCTGAATTGAAATCTTGTAATTTACAAGTTGTGTGATTTAGAGAAAAAAAAAAGAAAAATCAAACACTCAGACCTCAGTTTATTCATCTACAAAATGTAAGTTAATAACTGCCCTATAGTTATAATAATTAAATGAGAAAATACAGGGAATGCCAACAGAATATTCAATATAGTGCCTGATACAATAAACAGGAATGTCAAGGAAGACAATGTTATCATATATAAAGGGAGTGGTCAAATACCCTAGGTTATTTCTAGGAAGCTACGTCCAAATGTATTTATTTTGACATGCCCTCCTTCAGCCTCAAAATTTGATGACACTGACCTGAGATGGGTAAATGTTGCTAAGAACCACCTCATCACCACACAAAAGCAATCATACTCACCAAAATACAATTTATAGTATAACCAGACTTTTGGCCTCTTCTCTATCTGTATGGTCAGAGACATGGTTTTTCCAGTAGTCATGTATGGATGTGAGAGCTGGACCGTAAAGAAGGATGAGGCTGAAGAAGTGATGCTTTTGAATTGTGGTGCTGGAGAAAAAAACTCTTGAGAATCCTTTGGACTGCAAGGAGGTCAACCTGATCAATCCTAAAGGAAATCATCCCTGAATATTCATTGAAAGGGCTAATGCTGTAGCTCCAAAGCTTTGGCCACCTGATGTGAAGAGCTGACTCATTGAAAAAAACCCTTTATCCAATGAAAAAAGACTCACGGGAATAGACTCGTGGGAAAGACCAAGGGCAGGAGGTGGAGGGTGCGACAAAGGATGAGATGGTTGGATGGTATCACCAACTCAATGGACATGAGTTTGGGTAAACTCCTGGGGGTAGTGAAGGACAGAACCCTGACATGCTGCAGTCCATGGGGTGCAAAGAGTTGAACACTACTTAGCAAGTGAAGAACTGCCACCACAACAGCTACTTTCTGGGATTTTTCACAGCAGCTGTGATCATATCTGAAGTAAGTTATGAGACAGGAATTAGAATTATAGACTAATCATTAACTTAAACCTTTGGCTTCCCCTTGTGAAGAGGTGGTGCCTTTCCACTTAGATGATGAGTGAATTGTGCAGAGTTATTCATAGTGTTACACATCCTTCATAAAAGTGCCTAGAAATTTGCAGAAGACTGGATGGGAGGACTCACTTTTCCTACTGGAAGAAGAACATACCAAAGATCTTGTTTTTTTTTAGTTTCTGCTTTTCCTAAGAGCCACTTTAATCTTAATTCTCCAACCACAAAGGTGCTAACTTTGAAGAAAATAAGCTAGTACTGCAACCTAGCTTACAGTACTAGGAAAGAGTTAATTTTGACTCCATGCTAAATCTGTTCCTCTAGTTTTAATGCTTGTTTTACTGCTTTTGTTATTACAAGCATACATAAGCCATGCCTCAGGGAACCCTGCACCCCTCTGCTTGACTGTTAAACTAAAGTGTCTCTGTGCATAACTCTGTTCACCTGTAGATTGCAGGGAAGAAACAAATAATTAACACATCTCCTGCCTGAGGCCTGCCATTCTAGGAGTTATTTGCAAGAATTAAATAGCCTTTTTACTTGGTTTCCTCACCTCCCTCTATCTATGATCCGTAAAAGAACCTGACATCCAGGTTTAGACAAGATGGTTATTTTGAGGCATTAGTCTACCATCTTCTCAGTCAGAAAGCTCTTCAAAAAGTTATACTCCAATAAAGTCAGCACCTTGTCTCCAGATTTATTGGACTATGATGCAGCAAGCAGAGCGAGTAGGGACTTATTAAGATTACCCTTTTACAGTCCATGCATATGCTTGAAACATTTTTCTGTTTGGGAATAGTTGGTTTGATGTCTCTTTAGCATTCAGATTTTTGTGCAAATATCATCTTTTTACATTGAAAGAACCTACACACTCTCCTAAGTATCTTGTGTTATTCTATTGCCATGTTGTTTTTTTTTTTTTCCTCCAATAACCTGCCATTAACTGAAATCATATTATCCATTTATTAGATTATTGATTCCTTCCTTCTTTATCAGAGTGTATGGTCTTTAAATATAGTCTTTCTTTCTCATGACTAAATCCCATTACATAGGATGATGCTTAGAGAGTTACTTCTTAAATTCTTAGATAGGTTGGTAAGGAGTCCGGGGGGCTCAAGGAGGAAGGAGTCCAAGGTTCTCAAGGAGGAGAAGGGACCCTCAAGGGGGAGAAAATGGATAAACTTTTTTTTCCCCTCATTCCTTCATCTTAGTCACATGAGAAGCTTTTTCTTAAACTCTGAGTTGTTATGACAACAATCTTTAAGACTAACTTTCCTTACCCCCAGAGCTAATAATTATACAACAAAACAACACATCTTGCTCAAGGGTATGTTTTTCCTTAAGCTCTATTCTAATGATTCTATGAAGTGGTCAGACAGGAGATGACAAGAGTGTACATCAACATTTTAGGAATCAGTGAACTAAAATGGACTGAAATGGGTGAATTTAACTCAAATGACCATTATATCTACTCCTGTGGGCAAGAATCCCTTAGAAGAAATGGAGTAGCCAACATAGTCAACAAAACAGTCCAAAATGCAGTACTTGGATGCAATCTCAAAAATAACAGAATGATCTCTGTTTGTTTCCAAGGCAAACCATTCAATATCACGGTAATCCAAGTCTATGCCCCAACCAGCAATACTGAAGCTGAAGTTGAACAGTTCTCTGAAGACCTACAAGACCTTCTAGAACTAATACCCAAAAAAGATGTCCTTTTCATTACAGGGGACTGGAATGCAAAAGTAAGAATCAAGAAACATCTGGAGTAACATGCAAATTTGGCCTTGGAATACAGAATGAAACAGGGCAAAGGTTAATAAAGTTTTGCCAAGAGAATGCACTGGTCACAAAAAATACCCTCTTCCAACAATACAAGAGAAGGCTCTACACATGGACATTACCAGATGATCAATACCAAAATCAGATTGATTATATTAATTGCAGCCAAAGATGGAGAAGCTCTATACAGTCATCAAAAACAAGACTGGGAGCTCACTGTGGCTCAGATCATGAGCTCCTTATTGCCAAATTCAGACTGAAATTGAAGACAGTGGAGAAAACCACTAGACCATTCAGGTGTGACCTAAATCAAATCCCTTACGATTATACAGTGGAAGTGACAAATAGATCCAAGGGATTAGATCTGATAAACAAAGTGCCTGAAGAACTATGGACAGAGGTTCATGACATTGTACAGGAGGGAGTGATCAAGACCATCCCTAAGAAAATGAAATGCAAGAGGGCAAAATGGTTGTCTGAAGAGCCCTTACAAATAACTGAAAAAGAAGAGAAGTGAAAGGCAAAGGAGAAAAGGAAAGATACACCCATGTGAATGCAGAATTCCAAAGTATAGCAGAGAGATAAGAAAACCTTCCTCAGTGATAAATGCAACAAAATAGAGGAAAACAATAGAATGAGAAAGGCTAGAGATCTCTTCAAGAAAATTAAAGAAACCAAGAGAACATTTCATGCAAATATAGGCACAATAAAGGACAGAAATGGTATGGGCCTAACAGAAGCAGAAGATATTAAGAAGAGGTGGCAAGAATACAAAGAAGAACTATACAAAAAAGATCTTCATGACCCAGATAATCAGGATGGTGTGATCACTCACCTAGAGCCAGACATCCTGGAATGTGAAGTCAACTAGGCCTTAGGAAGCATCACTATGAGCAAAGCCAGTGAAGATGATGGAATTCCAGTTGAGCTATTTCAAATCCTAAAAGATGATGTCTTGAAAGTGCAATACTCAATACAACAGCAAATTAGGAAAACTCAGCAATGGCCACAGGATACTGGAAAAGTCAGTTTTCATTCCAATCCCAAATAAAAGCAATGTCAAAAGAAATGCCAATGTTCAAACTATGGCACAATTGTACACATCTTACATGCTAGCAAAGTAATGGTCAAAATTCTCCAAGCCAGCCTTCAACAGTACATGAACCGTGAACTTCCAGATGTTCAAACTGGATTTAGAAAAGACAGAGGAACCAGAGATTAAATTGTCAACATACTTTGGATCATCAAAAAAGCCAAGAGAGTTCCAGAAAAACATCAACTTCTGCTTTATTAATTATGCCAAAGCCTTTGACTTTGTGGATCAAAACAAACTGTGGAAAATTCTTCAAGAGATGGGAATACCAGTCCACTTGACCTGCCTCCAGAGAAATCTATATGCAGGTATGGGGAGGGAGGGGGGAGGAGGGTTCAGGATGGGGAACACATGTATACCTGTGGCGGATTCATTTTGATGTTTGGCAAAACTAATACAATTATGTAAAGTTTTTTTTTAAAAAAAGAAGCAACAGTTAGAACTGGACATGGAACAACAGACTGGGTCTAAATTTGGAAAGGAGTACATCAAGGCTGAATATTGTCATTCTGCTTATTTAACTTATATGCAGAGTACATCATGAGAAACTCTGGGCTGGAAGAAGCACAAGCTGGAATCAAGATTGCCGGGAGAAATATCAATAACCTCAGATATGCAGATGACACCACCCTTATGGCAGAAAGTGAAGAAGAACTAAAGAACCTCTTGATGAAAGTGAAAGAGGAGAGTGAAAAAGTTGGCTTAAAACTCAACATTCAGAAAACTAAGATCATGGCATCTGGTTCCATCACTTCATGGCATCTGGTTCCATCACTTCATGGCAAATAGATGGGGAAATAATGGAAACAGTGAGAGACTTTGTTTTAGAGGGTTCCTAAATCACTGCAGATGGTGACTGCAGCCATGAAATTAAAAGATGCTTGCTCTTTGGAAGAAATTCTTTGACCAACTTAGACAGCATATTAAAAAGCAGAGACATTATTTTGATGACAAGAGTCCATCTAGTCAAAACTATATTTTTTTTTTCCAATAGTCATGTATGGATGTGAGAGTTGGATTATAAACAAAGCTGAGCACCAAAGAGCTCATGCTGTTGAATTGTGGTGTTGTACAAGACTCTTTAGAGCCCCTTGGACTGCAAGGAGATCCAACAAGTCCATCCTAAAGGAAATCAGTCTTGAATATTCATTGGGAGGACTGATGCTGAAGCTGAAACTCCAATACTTTGGCCACCTGATGCGAAGAGCTGACTCATTGGCAAAGGCCCTGATGCTGGGAAAGATTGAATGTGGGAGGAGAAGGAGATGACAGAGGATGGAATGGTTGGATGGAATCACCGACTCAATGGACATGAGTTTGAGTAAGCTCCAGGAGTCAGTGATGGACAGGGAAACCTGGCGTGCTGCAGTCCATGGAGTCAGACAGGACTGAGGGACTGGACTGAACTGAATGATTCTATGACAATGATGTATCTTGCTCAAGAGCATGTTTCTCCTTCTTATTAAGAACCTTCTGACTAATCTTACTATCTTATGATGTATGTTTTGTGAGTGGGTCTGGTAAAAGTATGTAAGACCTTGATAAGACTTGATAAGAGCATCTCCCTGTCCCTTTTTCACTGTAATAAAACTGCTATACAAAAGTTGTGAGTCATTGAGCTTGGGCCAGAAGCTAAATATTTTTCTTCAGAGATCGTGAATCCAACATCGTTCACTGTAAGCTACCAATGCCTAAAATATATCTAGCCTACAATAAACACTGGCCTGACAAATTTATCATTATGGGAGGACATATCATATCCTGATGATGAGAAAGACTGAAAGCAAAAGGAGAAGAGGGTGGCAGAGGATGAGATGGTTCGATGGCATCACTGATTCAATGGATATGAACTTGGGCAGTCTCTGGGAGAAAGTTAGGGACAGGGAAGCCTGGTGTGCTATAGTCCATGGGATTGAAAAGAGTTGGACACAACTTAGTGACTGAACAACAACAACTATATCCATCTAAGTACCTTATGGCCAAAGACTCAATGAAGTCCATGTTCAGCGAGGAGCATCATTCTTCTTGAAATTTAGCCATGTCTATAAATTTCACTACTTCTATCATCTTTAAAATTAGTCTTCTGCATCTGGGCTAGCTCAACAATGAGTGAAGAAATAGATTTGTGTATTGTTCCAGTCTTAAGTATATATTATTTCTATTGGGAAACAGCCTAAACATGAAGCCAAAATCTCTTATTAGTTTTTTTTTTTTTTCTTTCTTTCTTTCTTTTTTTTTGGTATCATGTGACCAGAAGCAGTATGGAGGTGGAAAAAGACCCAAAGAAGTCATCTAGAAAGGCATGATTTGTAGTAAAGAAAAGAGGAGGACAAAGGTCAGAAACTGAGAATTTCAGTACTACTGAGTTCGTATAAAAATCATAATAAGGAGGAAAGAGATTAATGGCAGGAAAAAAGAACAAAAAATGTACTGATTTCAAATCAGTGTTGTAGGGCTATTAAATTTAATTGTTAAGATAAAGAGAATGTTGGTTTTCTTTCACTCTTTCTGATAAGACTATGATCGTAAAGCTCTTACATTCTTGGCATCAATTATAGAGTTTTCAGAGAATTGGAGCACATTCACATAAGTAAAAGAGGTAGAAGACTGGATATGTTAGGGGTTTGATTTTAAAAAAGAAAAATTGGCCCAAGCTATCTTAAGTAGGAAGAGAATTTATTAAAAGAAGATGGGAGCTCAAAGGTCTGTTAGGAGAATGGAGCATAAGACTCAGAAAATGAGGACAACAATCAAGTTATCTCCATGTTGGAGCAGCAGAAACTACAGCCAAGGCTACATCTTTGGAACAGTTTGGGCTGTACCAATATTGCTGCAGGCCCTGCAGTGGGTCTCACCTCCTGAACACTGTCCCATCTTCTTCATACATTTTTCAAGATTCACAACTAAAATAATTAGCTGTGACTATGCTTGGACTGCAAGGAGATCCAACCAGTCCATTCTGAAGGAGATCAATCCTGGATATTCTTTGGAGGGAATGATGCTAAAGCTGAAACTCTAGTACTTTGGCCACCTCATGGGAAGAGTTGACTCATTGGAAAAGACTCTGATGCTGGGAGGGATTGGGGGCAGGAGGAAAAAGGGATGACAGAGGATGAGATGGCTAGATGGCATCACCAACTCGATGGATGTGGGTTTGAGTGAACTCCGGGAGATGGTGATGGACAGGGAGGCCTGGTGTGCTGCAATTCATGGGGTCACAAAGAGTTAGACATGACTGAGTGACTGAACTGAACTAAACTGATGGTTGGGTAGAAAAAGGATCTAGTTCTTGGGCTTTCACAATGAGAGACATTAATGTAGAGATGGTATCAGTAATTGTTTCCCCCTAAATCTATATACAGATTTCCCAAAGACCATGAAGCTTAAAAAACAAACAAACCAAAAAACAAACAAACAAACAAACCAAACAAATAATTATAAGTATTGGTAACAGTGGCTCATTGTTATGGACTTCATGTTTGTGTGCCTCTAAAATTCGTGTACTGAAACTCATTACCCCATTCCATAGTGTGATGGTGGTATTTGGAGGTGGGTTCTTGGGAAAATAGTAGGTTTAGTCGCATTTAGGAAGGGGAAGTCCCCAATATGTGATCAGTGACCTTATAAGGAGAGACCAGAGTGCCCACATGTGCTCTCTCTGGCTTTCTCTCTTTGTCTCACTCTCTCACGGAGAAAAAGGAGTCATCTACAGATCAATAGCATAGTCTTCAACCAGAAATAAATCAGCCTACCTGTTGATCTTGGACTTTCCAGTCTCCAGAACCTTGAGAAATAAATGTCTATTGTTTAAACCACCCTATATATGGGATTATGATATAGCAGTCTGTTCTAAGAGTCATGAAGAGGCCAGTTTCTCAGGAAGACCCATATTATCTGTACCAGAGATGATCTCACTTCTGCTACCTCCTGAAATATATAATCTTCAACAATACCTTTCTTGCTAGTTCTTATACTTCCACCATCAACTACCTATCTAATCAAAATAAATTAACCCTTCATACTCACACCATACTTATCCTTTTCAAAGGCAAACACAACTCTCTGTAGTCAAAAATACTGAAGGATTTTCTTTTCCCCATCACTGAATAGATATTACGTATGCTGAACATTCTCACCTCCTTATTTACATACCAGTGATCTTGCACTATATGCATGATTCCTTACTGAGGCTGTAGTTTCACACATTTGTAATTTTTGCAGATGCTGTTTACTCCGACTGGGATATCTGATTTGGACACCTACAAATTTTATGTTGCTGTTTAGTCACTAAGTCATGTCTGACTTTTTTGCAACCCCATAGACCATAGACTGTAACCTGGGCTTCCCTGGTAGCTCAGTTGGTAAAGAATTTGCCTGTGATACAGGAGACCCTGGTTTGATTCCTGGGTTGGGAAGATCCCCAGCAGAAGGTTACCCACTCCAGTATGCTTGGGCTTCCCTTGTGGCTCAGGTGGTAAAGAATCTGCTTGCAATGCAGGAGACCTGGGTTTGATCCCTGAGTTGGAAAGATCCCCCTGGAGAAGGGAATGGCTACCCACTCCAGTACTCTGGCTTGGGGAATATCATGGACTCTATAGTCCATAGGGTTGCAGAGTCCGACACGACTGAGCGGCTTTCACTTTCAGGCTATAACCTGCCAGGCTTCTCTGCCCATGGAATTTCCTAGGCAAGAATACTGGAGTGAGTTGCCATTTCCTCCTCCAGGGGATCCTCCCAACCAAGAGATTGAACCCCTGTCTCCTGCATTGGCAGGCTGATTCTTTATCATTGAGTGACAAGGGAAAACCCTAGTCATCTTTTAATGCTAAGCATTATTTCCTGCATGAAACTGTTTGTAATATCTATTTAAACAAAATAATTTTTTTCCATTTCTTTCCCCATCTCTGTAACATCATTTATCTTACTATTCAATTGTTTATGTATTCCATTACATAATTTTATGATTTCTTTAAACTTTTGGAGACTGACAATTTATCTTTGTAGCTAGAACCTGTTGAATACTATGTATCCCTAAATATCTGTTGAATACATGAATTCATGAATAAATAATAAACTGTCCCATGGTACCTCTTTGTTATCTGTGTCATTGTCCTCCTGTTTGTTTTAGATTGACTTCCTATCTTAAGGATAAAACTATGTATTGTCTATTCTTTTTTTTTTTTGTATTGTCTATTCTATGTCATATAAAGAGCTTGTTTTCCTTTTTTAAAAAGACTTCTTGCAAGCATCAAAGAATGCATTTACTACCATCACCACAGCTAAGAAAATGATGGAAGGAAAAATAAAATCCTGTTAGGCTGCTGCTGCTGCTGCTAAGTCACTTCAGTCGTGTCCTACTCTGTGCAACCCCATAGACAGCAGCCCACCAGGCTCCCCCGTCCCTGGGATTCTCCAGGCAAGAACACTGGAGTAGGTTGCCATTTCCTTCACCAATGCATGAAAGTGAAAAGTGAAAGAGAAGTCGCTCAGTCGTGTCTGACTCTTCGCGACCCCATGGACTGCAGCCCACCAGGCTCCTCCGTTCATGGGATTTTCTAGGCAAGAGTACTGGAGTGGGGTGCCATTGCCTGTTAGTCTAGAAGACTCCAAATACTAAGTAAATGGCCCCACAAATGAAAATAAAACAACTCCTATTTTTATAGGACTTTATTTAAAAAGTTTTTTAGAACCACTATCACCATTTTATTAATTCTTTAGTAAATGTCTATTCTGGAGAAGGAAATGGGCACCCACTCCAGTATACTTGTCATGGACAGAGGTGCCTGGTGGGCTACAGTCCATGGGGATGCAAAGGAGTCAGACATGGCTTAGAGACTAAACAACAACAAATATCTACTAAGTGCCTCCTATATTCTAGACATTGTGCTTGCTAATGGAGGATAAAATAGTGTGGGAGAAAGATATGCCTCTTGTATTCATGGAAACTTCTATTCCATTTAAAAACTAATAAGAAAGGAGGAGCTTAAAAAAGAGATACAGGTTCTACAGGAGTTCTTCTGTGAAAAGTTTTTTTTTTTTTTTTTCCAAAAATATGATTAACTATAAAATAATTATTAGTAAAATTAAGAACCGAGATTTGCCTAGTACCTATATGCAATGGATTATGCATGTTTAAAATGTTCCCAACTTTTGCCAACTCACAGCAAACCTTTGAGGGGCATATAATTAGTGTACATATTTTATACAACGAGAGCCTGAATCATGAGGACACAAAGGTTAAGTAAAGTGTCTCATGACCCACAAAGCATCAGAGATGGCACCAGGCACAGAATTAGAGCTGCCTGACTGGAGTCAGAACTCTTGTTTTTATGAACAAGAAAGTTGAGGTAAAGATAAATTAGCTACCATGTCCATGATACACATGTTGAACAGTGGACCTGAGAAAACATCTCATCTCATTCGATCGCCTGTGCTTGCCCTGTTGCCGCATCCTGACACTCTGTATCATTAGCTTTTTAAAGCTTCACTGGGTATCTAGTGATGTGACGCACATTTATCTGCTGAATTAATTACTTGACTAATCAACTGAGAAAATACTTACTGAGTAGCTACAAGTTTCCAAGCACTCTTCTGGTCATTACAGATACTACACAAAACTAAACCGACAAAACTCCCTGCCCTCATGGTGTGTACCTGCAATGGGGGAGAGAAACAGCCATCAGGAACATTCAATGTGCCAGCTCATTTCAGCCCAGGGCAGTTCTCACATTGTATTTAGACCATCTGTCACACAATTCTCAGTCAATGGTGCTTAGAATTAATCTTTTAACATTACTGGTCCTGAAACCCAGGCTTCTTTAGCCTTTATGCCTCTGTTTAAACATGTCTAGGCTATGTCCTTGGTTTCCTGTTCCAAACACTTAATGTCCCTGTTAATAAGGAAACTCAGCAGACTTGGTCAATTCTGTAAGGCATTTTTCTTGGATAATTATCCCTTCCCTGAATAAACTTGGCTTCCTGCATCTCCATGCAACACGGGCATGGATGGATCCTTAGGATTCAGAGTGTTACTGCCTAGAATCACTTCTGCTTGGTTTGCTGAACCCACCCTCAGGAGTAATAGCTGTTCCCTTAGTCTTATCCCCACATTGTCCCCTAATCCAACATTTATTGAAATGGTGCCTGCCCTAATCAATGCCACAGTGTTCATGGAGGTCATCAAAAACCCCTGAAAGCAGCTCAACATCCTAAATATCTTCCTCAAACAAATTTTCATCTTTGTGTAATAAATTAATTTATTCTTTACCTCTTCTGAATTGTCAGCAGTGAAAATGAACTTTTTTTTAGTAGAAAAGCATAATAGTATTGGTACACAAGAGTCATGGGATTGTGAGTGATTTATTTTTATTTACCTTTGTTCTATTTTTTTTAATGAGAAAATGAAATAAAAGCATAAAAAAGAAAACATAATTATAAAAAGCACCTTATGCTTCCCTTACTTGCATATATACATCAGATTGATTTCCATTTCTGTTGGCTAATTAAGCTTGATTTTTGTTAAAGATATAAGGAAGATGTATTATTTATGGGACACTGACCCAGGGCCTCCTACTGTATAACATGAACCTAACCAATTGCCCACACCCTGCCTTTTCATCATTCTCCAGAGCTCTGCTCCTCTCCTGACATGTAGGCATTCAGGACTAATTGCTATTCTTAATCTTCTGCAGTTCTTTCTTGTAAGACCTATAAATACAAGCCCAAAGTGCTTTAAAGAGAAGTAAGGCCCAGCAATCCTAGGACATCATTCAGTTGGAAATGGCAATTAGACATTTTTAACAAGTTCTTTTTAATACAAAATGGAGTAATTAAAACTTGCACATTGGAAGGGAAAACACTTTTGAGTTTATGTTCATTTTATTAAGCTATTTCAGATACTAAAGTTTATTGCAATGCATAGTTCTTTCTTTTCCTTCTTTAATTGAATTGTTGGCACTAACAACTCAGTGAAATGAATGTTTGACCCATGGAGAAAGAGATTAAGTGATCTAGGGTGTTTATTTTTAATTGGTATTGACCACAAACCCATACATTTCCACTAAAATTGGATTGAATTGGAGAATTCCACCCTTTGATCTAAATATTATGGTTCAGACAGTAAAGTATCACAGTTATGGCTTAACCTATGTCAGCTGTACTTTTAGGCTAATATCTCATTTTTGTGTGTGTGTGAGGTCAGTAGTTTTATCCATGGCTTGCTAATGACATAACCAGACATTTGGCTAGTAATAGGATTATTCACTATGACTCAATAGTATTAACTCCAAACTTTACTTAATGCCAATACAGAAGAAAATGTATTTAATTTGATCTAGTGAGTATCTGTACATATGAAATTACAACTGTAAGAGAACAGGAAAGTAGTGAAAGCAACATGGGTTTTGAGAGGCCAACTACTGTCCCATATGCCGCCAAGAGCCTTTGTCTTCCTGAATTACTTTTTAATATGTATATACACAAAGAACAGATATGCTAACTATCTCTTTAGTTTTGGTCTCAGCACAAAGAGACTGCTTCTCTATTATTATCCTATAGGTTGAATTTTCTGCTGCCTGATTCTCAGTCTTTTGCTTTGTGTCTGCCTTCTTTCTGGGCTTCTACCAGCATCTTCCTCTCTAGCCTGCCTTTCTGGAAGCTCCCTCTGTCTTTCCATTGAATTCCTGGAACTCAACTCATTTCTGGCATCCTATCTCCTGTTATCAAATTGGCCTCAGAAAGAATAGTTGATTCTTTAGCCATCAGTCAATTATTAGCTTCTACTAATGAGAGTCAGGTTTATGGATTAATGTTTCTGAGATTTAGTCTCAATTCCTCCTGACATTGCTTCTGGAACTATCTACTGTAGAACAAAGGATCAGTGGGTCTCCCACCATCTTGGCAACACCTCATACCTTAAGCTAAACTGGAAAAAAGAAAGTATATTAAAACATTAAAACTGACTACAAAACATAATAAAATAAATGCAAACTAAAAGTGATGAAACAGACTTACAGATACAGAAAACAAACATAGTTATCAAAGGGTAACATTGAGGGGTGACATAAACCAGGAGCTAGGGGTTAACATAGACATATTACTACTTATAAGATAGATAACCAACAAGGACCTACTGCATAGCACAGGGAATTCTACTCAATATTCTATAGTAACCTAAATAGGAAACGAATCTGAAAAGGAATGAATATATGTATACATGTAATTGAGTCACTTTACTGTACCCCTGAAACTAATACAACATTGTAAATCAAATATACTCCAATAAAATTTAATAAAATAAAGGTATGTGATACTACTGTAGTGTAAGATCAGCTGCTAACTAAGTGATCCCAACAGCACATAGAGAGGAATGGAGTAAAAAGGTTGAATGGGAAAGAAATGACAATGTATTATTTTACTATTGCTTCTGCTGCAAATTAACGTAAGTGTGACAGTTTAAACAACAAAGCTATTATCTTACAATTTCAAAGGCAGGGAAATAAAAATCAGTCTCACTGAACTAAATTTAAGGTGTCACCAAAGCTAGTTCCTTTCAGAGACTCTAGAGGAGACTCCTTCCCTTGCATTTTCCAGCTTCTAGACACCTTCTTTCATTAGCCTGAAGCCCCATCCTTAATTTCCAAAGCCATCAACCTATCATCTTCAAATCTCTCTCTGATTCACTGACCTTTGTATCCATTGTCACATGTCCTCTGACCCTTCTGTCTCCCTCTTATTTGTAGCCTTATGACTACCTTGTACCCACATGGCTAATCTCTCCATATTAAGGTCCTTAACTTAATCACATGTGCAAAGTCCTTTTTACCATGTGAAAGTGAAGTTGCTCAGTAGTGTCCCACTCTTTGAGACCCCATGGACTGTAGCCTACCAGGTTCCTACATCCATGGGATTTTCCAGGCAAGAATCCTGGAGTGGGTTGCCATTTCCTTCTCCAGGAGATCTTCCTGACCCAGGGATTGAACCCGGGTCTCCCGCATTGCAGGTAGATGCTTTATCCATATTCACACACTCTAGGGATTAGAATGGGAATCTCTTTGGAGTTTATAACCTAGCTTAGCACAAACAGCATCTCATGAACTAAGACCAACAAATAATATAAGAAATATCCAACTAAGGAAGGTAATTTAAGTGTGCATGTTTGGGCGTATGGTTAATCAAAACTATGGTCATGAAAATGCATCAGTGTTCTCTTGGAATTGTAAGGAAAGAAAATAGGAGAGTCTAAAATGAGGAGAAGAAGCATATTCTCTATGGTACTGTCTGAAACTCCTCAAAGACACCTGTTGGTGGAACATTCCTCAAAGCCCATGTGTCCTATCCTAACATGACTATTTGGTTAACCTCTGGTCATGGTCATATTTATTTCAAAATTTAAGCTAGACATATATGGGCCCACATCTTCCACGTTCATGAGTTTTAAACTCATAACCAGAGTAACTATGTTCCAAGGCACAAAGAGACAATATGGGAACTTTCCAAGTTCTTATCTGATCTTGTCTTGTATTTTGATGTTAGACTTCCCAGGTGAGGAGGAAGAAACAGCCCACAGATGTCAAATTTATGTAAGTTATATGAGTGGCAGTCCTCACTATTTTAGTGGAAAGCAATAAAATGGCAAGTCACTTCAGTATTCTTTTCTGGGAAGTTTCATGGAGAGAAGCTTGACCGACTACAGTGCATAGAGTCACAAAGTGTTGGACACAAGAGAGCATACACACACACACAATAAATTGATTTTATTCCTGAACATCAACATACTCTATAGCAGCAGAGAATTAGCCATATCCTATGGCCTTACTCCTTGGAAGAAAAGTTATGACCAACCTAGACAGCATATTGAAAAGCACAGACATTACTTTGCAAACAAAGGCCCGTCTAGTCAAGGCTATGGTTTTTCCTGTGGTCATGTATGGATGTGAGAGTTGGACTGTGAAGAAAGCTGAACCCCGAAGAATTGATGTTTTTGAACTGTGGTGTTGGAGAAGACTCTTGAGAGTCCCTTGGACTGCAAGGAGATCCAACCAGTCCATTCTGAAGGAGATCAGTCCTGGGATTTCTTTGGAAGGAATGATGCTAAAGCTGAAACTCCAGTACTTTGGCCACCTCATGTGAAGAGTTGACTCATTGGAAAAGACTCTGATGCTGGGAGGGATTGGGAGCAGGAGGAGAAGGGGTCAACAGAGGATGAGATGGTTGGATGGCATCACTGACTCGATGGATGTGAGTCTGAGTGAACTCTGGGAGTTGGTGATAGACAGGGAGGCCTGGCGTGCTGCGATTCATGGGATCAGAAAGAGTTGGACACGACTGAGCAACTGAACTGAACTGAACTTATGGCCTTAATTGGAGTAGAAAATGGCAACACACTTCAGTATTCTTGCCTGAAGAATCCCATGGACAGAGAAGCTTGTCTGGTTACAATCCATAGGGTTGCAATGTTTGACATGACTAAACACGAATGCATATGTCCTTAATAATTAGCTGAAACAAAATCATTTGAAATCCTCAATTCTTGGTGGTTATCTTAAGATTCAGTGTTGCCTAACTTCACTGCAGATGGTGATTGCAGCCTTGAAATTAAAAGATGCTTACTCCTTGGAAAGACAGTTATGACAAACCTAGGCAGCACATTAAAAAGCAGAGACATCACTTTGTCAACAAAGGTTTGTCTAGTCAAGGCTATGGTTTTTCCAGTGGTCATGTATGGATGTGGGAGTTGGACTGTGAAGAAAGCTGAGCACCGAGGAATGGATGCTTTTGAACTGTCGTGTTGCAGAAGACTCTTGAGAGTCCCTTGGACTGCAAGGAGATCCAACCAGTCTATCCGAAAGGAGATCAGTACTGGGTGTTAATTGGTAGGACTGATTTTGAAGCTGAAACTCCAATACTTTGGCCACCTGATGTGAAGAGCTGACTCATTTGAAAAGACTCTGATGCTGGGAAAGATTGAGGGCAGGAGGAGAAGGGGTCAACAGAGGATGAGATGGTTGGATGGCATCACTGACTCAATGGACATGGGTTTAGGTGAACCCCGGGAGTTGGTGATGGACGGGGGGCCTGGTGTGCTGCGGTTCATGGGGTCACAAAGAGTCAGACATTATTGAACGAATGAACTGAACTTCCCATTACAATTATAATAAAGCCTAAAGAATGTCTAGATCCTTCAAATATCTCTGTAGGCTGGCCTTTGTTTACACCTTTCACTTGTTTGAATAATTTTTTTAATTTTATTTTATTTTTAAACTTTACATAATTGTATTAGTTATGCCAAATATTGAAGCATAATTGATTTAAAATGTTGTGTCAGTTTCAGGTATACAGCAAAGTGATTCATGTATACATACACATATACATACAGGTACACATACATACATGTATACATATAAGTTATACATGTATACATATGTGTATTCTCTTTTAGTTTATTTTCCATTTTAGGTTATTACAAAATATTGAGTATAGTTCCCTGTGCTGTACAGTAGGTTCTTGTTTAAATCATGTTCCCCTTGTTTGCTATTGTTAATGCACTGGTTTTCTATTTACATTTCTCAGAACCTAAGTCTTTACTCTTCCCTCTATCTGTAGTCTTTGCCATAGATTTGTTAAGATTGAATCCTTCTCCCTGTTAAGATCTTAGCTCTAATTTCACCTTCCTAGATAGTCCTTATTTGACCACATTTGATGATGCTGTACACTTCCATCCCTGCATTCTTCATTCCCAGAGAGTCTCTAGCTTATTATCCTATTTTACTTACTTCGAGATCACTAAAATTCCACTTCAGTGAGATCCTAGAGTCCTAGGAAAGAGTAGAAGGTAACCATCTTCTTCCACAAATGTGAGACCTGCAACCCAAAAGCCAGTATCAGAAGTAACATTAACCTAGGAGGATACCAGATCAAAGAAAAGCTGCCCAGTCTAAGATTTTTTTTCCGTATAGAAAGTGGGTTAGAGACTGAAAAAGAGCTAATACAATACCAAAGGGTATTGGAGATTTAAAAAAAAAATCCTATAAGAGGTAGCTAAAAATAGAAAGCAGAAACTAGCTGGAGTATTCCCCAAGCCAAAATCCATAAAGCTGAAGCACTTTTTCTTTTCTTTTCTTTTTTAATTAAATACATTTCTCAAGATGGTTGTTTTGGCTTTACTAAAACTATTAAAAAAAAAAAAACAGATGAACTCTTATGAGCAAGGAATTTTCAGTAATTCTAGGTATAAATGTTTACAAAGTAGTGGCTTACCCTATCAGAACTTACTGTCTATTATGATTCCTGGTTAAACACAGAAATTCCGCAGAAGAATCTTATATGTTAAAGTAATGAATGTATGTTGTTGTTGTTGCTGTTCAGTCACTATGCCTGACTCTTTTACGACCCCATGGACTGTAGCCCACCAGGCTCCCCTGTACTTGAGATTTCCCAGGCAAGAACACTGGAGTGGGTTTCCATTTCCTTCTCTGGGGGATCTTCCTGACCCAAGGTTTGAACCTGTATCTCCTGCATTGCAGGCAAAATCTTTACCACTGAGTCACCCAGGAAATCCAATTGACATATACAGTATTCTACATTTTTTAAAAAAATCAGTTACTATTAATCAAATAGTTTTAACCATTCTAATAGGATTAAAACAGTAATTTTAATAAATGATACAATGATAGTAAATATCTTAATGAATGATGAGTTGGTGGTAATATATTTATTATTTTAGAATTATCACTAAATGAATTAATACATGACCACAAGGATCCTCAGCAAATACACCCTCCTCATTTTGCAGATGAGGGAACTAATGGATGAAATAACTCTCTCAAGGTCCCACAAATAGTCCGTGGCAATTTTAGGATGAAGGTCAATGTCTAGTGCCCTTTTCATGTAACCACACTGCCTAATTCGCTGGAACAATTATTGTTTGAAGATTTACCCTGTCATAGTCCAGATGCTTAATTCATAAAAATGTGATCCTGAGACTAACGCTTTTGCATCAACTGTCAGTGTGCCTACACTTTCTAAACAGAGCAAATCTGTTAAGAATCAAACATATGCAGTCAGAATAGAACCTTCCCTACATGCAATACTTTTTCATTCATTAAGTCAACACCCAGTGTTCTTTCCAAGGTGTCCCTGCTCTAAGAGAATATGTTAACATTAAGGTAAATAAGATCATCACTACCTAATGAACTAGGACTAAAATCTGCCAGATCACAATAACATGAAAATATTTTCATTAGTTGCTTAATATAGTACCTGGCCAGGGAAGGAGGAGTCTCTGACCTGATGGCCAAAACTATTTTAAGAAATATGTCTGCCTTATTTTATTTTTCAAGGTTTATCACAGAGATAGTTCTACCTTGCCCAGAGACTCTTAGAAGCAATACGATCTTCAATATGCTATAGATCAAATATGACACGACAAAGATGCTTGGTTTCTTCCACCAAGGGTGCAATAGTTTCTTCATGTGCAAAGTGAAATGGTGATTACTATTTCACAGGGTTTGTGAGGACATTAAATAAGATAATATACATAAAACACATGTGGCATAGCAGCTTTCCAAAAAATGCTAGCACACTGATATAGCAGGGTAACCATAGACTGAAGATTTAGTATATATCAGATCAGATCAGCTCAGTCGCTCAGTCGTGTCTGACTATTTGTGACCCCATGATTCACAGCATGCCAGGCCTCCCTGTCCATCACCAACTCCCGGAGTTCACTCAGACTCAAGTCCATCGAGTCAGTGATTCCATCCAGCCATCTCATCCTCTGTCGTCCCCTTCTCCTCTGGCCCCCAATCCCTCCCAGCATCAGAGTCTTTTCCAGTGAGTCAACTCTTCGCATGAGGTGGCCAAAGTACTGGAGTTTCAGCTTTAGCATCATTCCTTCCAAAGAAATCCCAGGGCTGATCTCCTTCAGAATGGACTGGTTGGATCTCCTTGAAGTCCAAGGGACTCTCAAGAGTCTTCTCCAACACCACAGTTCAAAAGCATCAATTCTTCGGGGTTCAGCCTTCTTCACAGTCCAACTCTCACATCCATACATGACCACAGGAAAGACCTTAGCTTTGACTAGACAGACCTTTGTTGGCAAAGTAATGTCTCTGCTTTTGAATATGCTCTCTAGGTTGGTCATAACTTTTCTTCCAAGGAGTACGTGTCTTTTAATTTCATGGCTGCAGTCACTATCTGCAGTGATTTTGGAGCCCAGAAAAATAAAGTCTGACACTGTTTCCACTGTTTCCTCACCTATTTCCCATGAAGTGATGGGACTGGATGCCATGATCTTCATTTTCTGAATGTTGAGCTTTAAGCCAACTTTTTCATTCTCCACTTGCACTTTCATTAAGAGGTTTTTTAGTTCCTCTTCATTTTCTGCCACAAGGGTGGTGTCATCTGCATATCTGAGGTTATTGATATTTCTCCCAGCAATCTTGATTCCAGCTTGTGTTTCTTCCAGTCCAGCATTTCCCATGATGTACTCTGCATATAAGTTAAATAACAGGGTGACAATATACAGCCTTGATGAACTCCTTTTCCTATTTGGAACCAGTCTGTTGTTCCATGTCCAGTTCTAACTGTTGCTTCCTGACCTGCATACAAATTTCTCAAGAGGCAGGTCAGGTGGCCTGGTATTCCCATCTCTTTCAGAATTTTCCAGAGTTTGTTGTGATCCACACAGTCAAAGGCTTTGGCATAGTCAATAAAGCAGAAATAGATGTTTTTCTGGAACTCTGTTGCTTTTTCCATGATCCAGTGGATGTTGGCAATTTGATCTCTGGTTCCTCTGCCTTGTCTAAAACCAGCTTGAACATCTGGAAGTTCATGGTTCACATATTGCTAAAGCCTGGCTTGGAGAATTCTGAGCATTACTTTACTAGCGTGTGAGATGAGTGCAATTGTGCGGTACTTTGAGCATTCTTTGGCATTGCCTTTCTTTGAGATTGGAATGAAAACTGACCTTTTCCAGTCCTGTGGCCGCTGCTGAGTTTTCCAAATTTGTTGGCATATTGAGTGCAGCACTTTCACAGCATCATCTTTCAGGATTTGGAATAGCTCAACTGGAATTCCATCACCTCCACTAGCTTTGTTCATAGTGATGCTTTCTAAGGCCCACTTAACTTCACATTCCAGGATATCTGGCTCTAGGTCAGTGATCACACCATCGTGATTATCTGGGTCGTGAAGATCTTTTTTGTACAGTTCTTCTGTGTATTCTTGCCATCTCTTCTTAATATCTTCTGCTTCTGTTAGGTCCATACCATTTCTGTCCTTTATCGAGCTCATCTTTGCCTGAAATGTTCCTTTGGTATCTCTGATTTTCTTGAAGAGATCTCTAGTTTTTCCCATTCTGTTGTTTTCCTCTATTTCTTTGCATTGATCACTGAAGAAGGCTTTCTTATCTCTTCTTGCTATTCTTTGGAACTCTGCATTCAGATGCTTATATCTTTCCTTTTCTCCTTTGCTTTTTGCTTCTCTTCTTTTCACAGCTATTTGTAAGGCCTCCCCAGACAGCCATTTTGCTTGTTTGCATTTCTTTTCCATGTGGATGGTCTTGATCCCTGTCTCGTGTACAATGTCACGAACCTCATTCCATAGTTCATCAGGCACTCTGTCTATCAGATCTAGACCCTTAAATCTATTTCTCACTTCCACTTTTACAAGGTAAGGAGCAATGGCTGCACTTTGCTGAAGCAGCCGTGAAGAGATACCCTACATCCAAGGTAAGAGAAACCCAAGTAAGACAGTAGGTATTGCAAGAGGGCATCAGAGGGCAAACACACTGAAACCATAACCACAGAAAACTAGTCAATCTAATCACACTAGGACCACAGCCTTGTCTAACTCAATGAAACTAAGCCATGCCTGTGGGGCAACCAAGATGGGTGGGTCATGGTGGAGAGATCTGACAGAATGTGGTCCACTGGAGAAGGGAATGGCAAACCTCTACGGTATTCTTGCCTTGAGAACCCCATGAACAGTATGAAAAGGCAAAATGATAGGATACTGAAAGAGAAACTCCCCAGGTCAGTAGGTGCCCAATATGCTACTGGAGATGAGTGGAGAAATAACTCCAGAAAGAATAATGGGATGGAGCCAAGGCAAAAATAGTACCCAGCTGTGGATGTGACTGGTGATAGAAGCAAAGTCTGATGCTGTAAAGAGCAATATTGCATAGGAACCTGGAATGTCAGGTCCATGAATCAAGGTAAATTGGAAGTGGTCAAACAAGAGATGGCAAGAGTGAATGTCAACATTCTAGGAATCAGCGAACTGAAATGGACTGGAATGGGTGAATTTAACTCACATGACCATTATATCTACTACTGTGGGCAGGAATCCCTCAGAGGAAATGGAGTAGCCATCATAAGGAGACTGAACTGCAGTACTTGGATGCAATCTCAAAAACGACAGAATGATCTCTGTTTGTTTCCAAGGCAAACCATTCAATATCACAGTAATCCAAGTCTATGCCCCAACCAGTAACACTGAAGAAGCTGAGGTTGAACAGTTCTATGAAGACCTACAAGACCTTTTAGAACTAACACCCAAAAAAGATGTCCTTTTCATTATAGGGGACTGGAATGCAAAAGTAGGAAGTCAAGAAACACCTGGAGTAACAGGCAAATATGGCCTTGGAATACAGAATGAAGCAGGGCAAAGACTAATAGAGTTTTGCCAAGAAAATGCACTGGTCATAACAAACACCCTCTTCCAACAACACAAGAGAAGACTCTATACCTGGACATCATCAGACGGTCAACACCGAAATCAGATTGATTACATTCTTTGCAGCCAAAGATGGAGAAGCTCTATACAGTCAGCAAAAACAAGACCAGGAGCTGACTGTGGCTCAGACCATGAACTCCTTATTGCCAAATTCAGACTTAGTATATATATACATATATATATATATGTATATATATATAATATTTTTTTTTTCTTTTTACCAATTTGCACAGCAAAGACTATGGACCTTCTACTATAGCAGGTCTCCTACATTCAAAACTTCAGGTTGTGAACTTTCAAAGATGTAAATCTGTATCAATAGCAAGATGAGTGAAATTCCAGCTTGCTTTTCATTTCAATTGCTGACAACTTCTCAGCTTTACCATCTCCCACCTCCTCTCCCTCCTCCAGTTAGTAACTGTTCTTGACTGTTCGCTTGATGCCAGCCCCCATATGCCAGCTGTAGTACCGTACTATTGTGCTTTTCAAGGGACTATACAGATTAAAATTATTTTATTTATGTTTTATTTTCTGTTTTTTTTATATATTATTTGTGTGAAACATATTATAAACCTTTTGCCATACAGTACTATATAGCTGATTATGTTACTTGAGTCCTTGGCTAACTTTGTTGGACTTATGAACAAATTGAACTTACTAACACAATCTCAAAACAGAAGTTGCTCATGTATAGGGATATTATTACATAGTCAAACATTTCAGTTCTGATTAACTTTTAGTAACAGCCATAGTTAAAATTCGGAAGTTCCTTCTAATGCCTTTGAATTTACGGTTAAATTTTCAGGAAGACATTAATGGTTCTTCGAGGTCTAGCCCTTGCCTTAATCATTTAGACTCTTGGGCAAGCTCATACAACTTCAAATTTATAAGTCACTGGTTTGTTCCAGCTGTCATTCCCCCCTCCCACTCTAGCAAACCAATCACAATGAGAACTGAAACCTATTTTATAGATGTGGCTCCACCCTTTGGGAGGTAGGCAAATAAAGAATATCCAGTGGTCAATCAGATATTTTGGACTGTATACAGAGAAACTAAAGGAAATACCCTCAGTTTCTAAAAAGCAAGAGACTTTAAAAAAAAGAAAAAAAAAAACATAAATTCTCGGCATCATCTTTAGTAGTCAAAGGAATGTTCTCCATAATCAGACCTGTGTGTGAACATCTACCATAAGAGTAACCTTGGTCAAGGGCTTGAATGCTTCCATGCTTCAGTTATTTTAATTAGTATTTATAGAAAAAAAAAGACCACATTTATAAGACTGCTGATAAACAGTTCAGTTCAGTTCAGTCTCTCAGTCATGTCCAATTCTTCCTGACCCCATGTACTGAAGCATGCCAGGCCACCCTGTCCATCACCGTCTCCCAAAATTTACACAAACTCATGTCCATTGAGTCGGTGATGCCATGCAACCCTCTCATCCTCTGTCATCCCCTTCTCCTCTTGCCTTCAATCTTTCCCAGCATCAGGGTCTTTTCAAATGAGTCATTTCTTCACAACAGGTAGCCAAAGTATTAGAGTTTCAGCTTCAGCATCAGTCCTTCCAAAGAAAACTCAGGACTGATTTCCTTTAGAATGGACTGGTTGGATCTTCTTGCAGTCCAAGGGACTCTCAAGAGTCTTCTCCAACACCATAGTTCAAAAGCATCAATTCTTCAGCACTCAGCTTTCTTTATAGTCCAACTCTCACATCCATATATGACTACTGGAAAAACCATATCTTTGATGAGATGGAACTTTGTTGGCAAAGTATTGTCTCTGCTTTTGAATATGCTGTCCAGGTTGGTCATAACTTAACTTCCAGGGAGTAAGCATCTTTTAATTTCATGGCTGCAATCACCATCTGATTTTGGAGCCCCAAAAAATAAAGTCTCCCACTATTTTCACTGTTTCCCCATCTGTTTGCCATGAAATGATAGGACTGGATGCCGTGATCTTAGTTTTCTGAATGTTGAACTTTAAGCCAACTGTTTCACTCTCCTCTTTCACTTTCATCAAGAGGTTCTTTAGATCTTCTTCACTTTCTGCCTGAAGGGTGGTGTCATCTACATATTTAAGGTTATTGACATTTCTCCCAGCAATCTTGATTCCAACTTGTGCTTCATCCAGCCCAGCATTTCTCATGATGTACTCTGCATATATGTTAAATAATCACAGTGACAATATACGGCCTTGATGTACTCCTTTTCCTATTTGGAACCAGTCTGTTGTTCCATGTCCAGTACTAATTGTTGCTTCCTGGCCTGCATACAGATTTCTCAAGAGGCCGGTAACAACCACACCCATTTAAGCACTTAGTAGAATGTGTGATATGCTGCTGCTGCTGCTAAGTTGCTTCAGTCGTGTCCGACTCTGTGCAACCCCATAGACGGCAGCCCACCGGGCCCCGCCATCCCTGGGATTCTCCAGGCAAGAACACTGGAGTGGGTTGCCATTTATGCAAAATAAATATTATCTTTAACTAAAATTATTACTATGTTTGATGCTAATTATAGAGTGATACATTGAGGGCATTTAACTGTATGTAACTTTGGTTTCTAATAGGTACTACCCAGATCACAACTTAGAAGAGAACTTTTACCATTTTTTTGGTTTAGGGCAAAAGAATGGAATGAGCAATTAGCAAATATGGCAGAAAACACACATGAATGAATGACATTATGTTTGGTCTTTTTCACTTGGGGGGTTTCCCAAGTCAATATCAGAATATGGTTCAGGTACTTCATATATGTGATATCATGTAACACGGAGGCAGATACATGGCCACCTTTGTACAGATAGGAAAAAGAAGTGTAAGTGTTTGTCCAGGAATAAATAATTCGTATGTGAGGGAGCCAAGTTATAAAGGTAGGTCTGGTATTTTTACGGAGAAGGCAATGGCAACCCACTCCAGTACTCTAGCCTGGAGAATCCCATGGATGGAGGTGCCTGGTAGGCTGCGATCCATGGAGTCGCTAGGAGTCAGACAGGACTGAGCGGCTTCACTTTGACTTTTCACTTTCATGCATTGGAGAGGGAAATGGCAACCCACTCCAGTGTTCTTGCCTGGAGAATCCCAGGGACGAGGGAGCCTGGTGGGCTGCCGTCTGTGGGGTCGCACAGAGTCGGACACGACTGAAGCGACTTAGCAGCAGCAGTGTATTTTTAATACCAACAAAATGCTTCACACTAGGAAAAAGTGACAAGAGAGATTTAGAAAAGAGTCAGACATGACTGAGCAACTGAACAACAACACACAAGAGCTTAATGTCAGAAGCAATCATTTTCATGAATAATAACTTTATTATTATTTAATAATATTTATAAATAATATTTCCATGAACAATAGCTTTATGAAAGACCTAGAATTTGACCAAACCTTAAATTAAGGGCAGAATTTGGGTATTTGACATGTAATAATATTTAAATCAGAGAAATATAATGAGAAAAATTCCTTTCAATGATACTGAAAGTATGTGCAGTATCATTTTATTGACATCTGAATACATAGGCTGAAATAATTGGAAAAAGGTGCTGAAGGTGGATTATGATAAGACATTGAATAAAATGATAATGATAATAACAATAATAACAAAAAATCAATAGTCACTGATTACACTGATATGCTATACAATGAGGTAGGAATTTCAGATAATTAATTACTATAGTCATTTGTGTCTTTGCATATTTATAGCAGCAGTTCTATGAAATGGATTAGGAAATGCTTATCCTAATTTTACAAATGCATAAATTGAGGGTATACATTAAGCATTTTATTTTTATAGGTTGAGTGTTTGCCCTTCATATAGCCTTTAGTTAATTTTCTCCAAGAAACCAGGTAGGTCATCTGAAGTGAAAGCACCTCTTCTATATGCTAGGCAAAATGGAGCCCAATTCTAACAGTCTAATTGCATTTTATCCTCAATAATAACATGACCTTATACCAAATAAGTTACAATTCAATCTATTAAAAAGGACACTTTATTTTCATTAAGTTAAAGTCAAGTTATATCTTTTTGAGGATATACTTGCCTGTCTTGATTGAAAATAGTCATCTTATTTTAATTTATTAAACCCCTTCATTCAAGTTAATATATATTTCGTAGATTATTAGATTTATTTCTCTTGACTAGTCTTATTTATCATAGATTGATTTTTATTTCTTAAGGTAGCTTTTTCTTCTATTATCTAATGCTCTAATAAGGAGCAGTTAACCCTGTTGCCTAAATAGCATAGCTTATGTCATTTTTACAGAAAAAATCTGTAGAAAGCTGATCTTATGATTCACATGTGGAAAACATTTTAACTCTTCATGCTTTTTGGGCTTCCCAGGTAGCTCAGTGGTAAAGAATCTGCTTGCCAATGCAGGAGACACAGGAGACACAGGTTCAATCCCTGGGTTTGGAAGAACCCTTGCAGGAGTAAATGGCAACCTCCAGTATTCTTGCCTGGAAAATCCCATGGACAAAGAAGCCTGGTGGGCTACAGTCCATGGGATTGCAAAGAGTGGAACATAACTGGGCGACTAAGCATGCATGTTTATTAGTGTTTTATGAATCTGTAAGAATAAAGATATTTAACCTAATGTTCAGTTCAGTTCAGTACAGTACAGCTCAGTCGTGTCCGACTCTTTGCAACCCCATGAATCGCAGCACACCAGGCCTCCCTGTCCATCACCAACTCCCGGAGTTCACTCAGACTCACGTCCATGGAGTCAGTGATGCCATCCAGCCATCTCATCTTCTGTCGTCCCCTTCTCCTCCTGCTCCTAGTGTTAGTAATGCCTTATACTGCACATTTTCCCATTTATAGAGAGTTTTCAAATGTATTATCACACTGACTTCAGAGCTACTGTAGGCACTAGAAAAAATTATTTGCTATATTCTAGATGGGCAAACTGAGGAACAAATAAATTGATAGTATTGAATATATATCAAATATAATTTTGACTTGGGGATATTTAATCTAATGCCTTCTGCTACCAATATATTGAATATTAATAGAAATGAAGATTTAGTGATATTACTCTTCTTTCCTTTTTCATTACTTGTGTTTTTATTAAAACCTTCTTTTTCTCATCACTCATATAGAAATTCTCCCTTCTCCACAGGGAGAGACAAGCTCTGATATAAACAGCTATAATACAGAATAAAAACTGGATGATATTGTGTGATGAGCATACAGAAGTTAGAGAAAAGCCAACCTAGTTGTAGGTAGAATACATAAGTAGATTACTTGTTGTGCTCTGTTCATCTCTGAGTTTGTCAGGAGGTGTCTCATAGGCTGTACAAAGGCTGCTGAAGAGACAGGGAGACAGTTAAGGGAAAAGAGTCTAATCCTGTCATTTCTGCTGCAACCAGCCCATCTCCTCCATTTGTTCTGGCCTAATGCCTCATGTGTCAGCATTATTTCATGTGAAGAATGAAAACCAATGCTTACACAATGGGGAAAAAATCAAAATAACATCACTAGGCAACCAGGAAATTTTTCAGGGGAAGCTTACACAGAAGGGGGGGCCTCTTTGATTTATAGGTAGGAACTTGGTAAGTAATAAGGAAATGAGGACAGAAAATGTGGATATTTAAAAATAATTTATCTTTTATTTATCACAGATTCTACCTTATGTACATGAAAGTGTTTTCAGTATTATTGTTTGCTTTAATCTATTTGTTTGATTTTTATTTGTTTTACATATATGTGGTCAAAAAAATAATTTCATGTTCAGCATGTGGGTAATATGTCCATAGGAAGGTAGTCTGTCAATACAAGCAAATCTTTAAAATGCTTTTGCTTTTTTATTATTATTTTCGTTATTTATTTACATGTTTAGTGATATAGAGGTACATAAGAAAATGTTGTTAAACCGTACAACTACTTTGAAATTGAGTGAGTTGGCAAAATGAATTTCACTGGGTTATTTTAAAATTTAATTTAATTTTTAAAATCTAACTACCTTCATAAATGACCATACCAAGATCACTTGGATTTTGAGACCAGTCTTCAGTATTTCTTTTTTTTTTTTTTTTTACTTTAATTTTATATTGGAATATACATGTTGTTATAGTTTCAGATGCACACAGAGAGACTCAATCATATGTATACAAGTATCCTTTCTCCCCCCAACTCCTTCTGGTCCAGGCTGCACTAGACTGTTTTTAAAGTAACCTGCTGGCTGATTCATTTCGATATTTGGCAAAAGTAATACAATATTGTAAAGTTTAAAAATAAAATAAAATTAAAAAAAAAATAAAGTAACTTGCTTTACCTAAATTCACTTGAACCTAAAATGTAAAATATCTGTGTAACTCACAGAAATAACAGAGATAGTAACTTGTTCATTTCAAGACTGTATTCATCCTACAGTATTTGGGCACCAAATTATAACCTTAAGTACATATGTATACCTGTGTGTGTTGGGTGGTGGTGGGGGGGGCGGCGGGTGTTAGTCACTCAGTCATGTTCAACTCTTTGAGACCCCATGGACTATAGTCTGCCAGGCTCCTCAGTCCATCGGATTCTTCAGGCAAGAATACAGGAGTGGGTTGCCATTTCCTTCTCCAGAGGATCTTCCCAAACCAGGGATCGAACCTGGGTCTCCCACATTGCAGGCAGATTCTTTATCATCTGAGCCACTAGGGAAGTCCCTATATATATGTATGAATATGCATATATAGTACATGCATATGTATATATATGCATATATATGTGCCTATAAATATTTGAAAGTCAAAAATTAATTTGCTAGTTTCATGAGAGTTTATGTGATAGGTCTGAAGAAGTACATATCACATTACATATTAAAATAAATGTGGGTAATAGTGTGGATAGACATGAATGTCTAAGATCTAGGAACTAAGGATCTTTCAGTTCAGTTCAGTTCAGTTCAGTTGCTCAGTCGTGTCCGACTCTTTGCAACCTCATGAATCGCAGCATGCCAGGCCTCCCTGTCCATCACCAACTCCCGGAGTTCACTCAGACTCACATGCATCAAGTCAGTGATGCCATCCAGCCATCTCATCCTCTGTTGTCCTCTTTTCCTTCTGCCCCCAATCCCTCCCATCATCAGAGTCTTTTCCAATGAGTCAACTCTTCACATGAGGTGGCCAAAGTACTGGAGTTTCTGCTTTAGCATCATTCCCTCCAAAGAACAGCCAGGGCTGATCTCCTTTAGGATGGACTGGTTTGATGTCCTTGCAGTCCAAGGGACCCTCGAGAGTCTTCTCCAACACCACATTTCAAAAGCATCAATTCTTCGAGGTTCAGCTTTCTTCACAGTCCAACTCTCACATCCATACATGACCACTGGAAAAACCATAGCCTTGACTAAGACGGACCTTTGTTGGCAAAGTAATGTCTCTGCTTTAAATAGCTTCAAAAATCCTCTATTTTTGTAAAAACAAATCCTGTATTTTCCAGGATTTGTTTGGCAATTTACCCAACAGAGCTTATTTTTTTGACATTGAGGGATATATGTGAGGAAAATATAATACACCTACTTCACTCCTTTACTAGGAAAATGACTCATTGTCCCTAGTAACCTTTTTGTTCAGAGTGTTCTCAAGCATCATTTGTAATCCAAACAAGCTGTCAAATATTTTTCCTAGAGAAGACAAAGTTTCCCCTTTATAAGGACTTTAGATATTGCATGTTTTAAGGAAATTTTAATATCTTTTAAGGGTAGAGAGTATTGTCTTCACAGAAGGTGACTGTAAAGGGGAAGAAAATAGACTGTTAATAGTTGGCTGCCTGGGACAAGTTACACTTATTAGGTGTTTTGACACGGAACTGATTTCCTAAAATCCCGTCTACAATAGAATGCCAATAATATGCAAGGAATGGACTGCAGGGTCTTATACAAATGATACCTCTCATTGGGCCCTTTAAACTTCTGGAGTAGAGATTAGATTTTTCTCATGCATACTTTTATTCATGAATTTATTAAATATTTACTGAAATCCTATATATATTAGGCCCAACTGATGTAGCATGAGTGCCATAGGATCAGTGCCCTCAGGGGTTTTCAGAAACTGAGAAATAATGCTGATATGTGAGCAAAGCCACTGCATCCTTCAATTCCATTAATTTCACTACATCATCTGCTCACTGAACATTTAGAATGTGCTAAGCAGCATACTAGGAATTGAGAGTACCATAAAGAATTAAGATGTTTTTCTGCTCCTTGTGGAACTTAGTCTGTTGGAGCAGAGAGACAAATGCACTATTTTAGAATCAGTCTGTTAGAAGAAGAGAAGACACTCATTCTGAGCAGAAGGAGAAACATCAACAACAAAAAATCATGGCATAAAACACTAAATGTACATAGTGCAGGGCAACAGTGGTGACAGAGACATATGAATAGACTTGTGAACACCGGAGGGCGGGTGAGGAGAGGGTAGGATGAATGCAGAGAGTAGCATGGAGACATATACACTACCGTATGTAAAAGTGATGGATGGACTCTATCAAAGACACTATTTACTGCACAAAGTGTCTTTCAGTTGAGGATCATCCCATGGTTTAAAAGTAAATCGCTTCCAACAGAATGAGATTAGAAGGTCCCAAATGTGGTCTTTCTTTAAGGATGTATAACTCTGGGTTATGCAGGGAACTGTAAGAAATACCATGGGGCCACACTCCCTGTTGCTCCTCTTTGGCTTTGAGACGGGAGAACTGGGGACAGAATAGCAAAAGGGAAGGTAACCAGATGCTAGTTAGATGCGTTGGTTATAGTGCATGACTATACCAGAAAGACAAAGAAAGAGAACCCTAAATACTCAGACAGCGAGGGTCCTGATGAACACATGATCATCCCACATAAGCACAAAGGGAGTCTTAGTAATGCTGCCATAGGAGGTGCTATGAAACTATATAGGCTCCCTGTTCTCAAAATTAGAATATCTGACTATTTCCAAACCCTTACTAGGTCATAGATTGCCAACATCAGATTATTGCTGGGTGAAAGCTTATTGTTGTTGCTGTTGTTCAGTGGAACAATTGGGTCCGACTCTGCAATTCCCGTGGGCTGCAGCATGCCAGGCTTCCCTGTCCTTCCCAGTCTCCCGGAGTTTACTCAAACTCATGTCCATTGAGTCAGTGATGCTATCCAACTATCTTGTCCTCTGTTATCTTCTCCTCCTGTCCTCAGTCTTTCCCAGCCTCAGAGTCTTTTCCAGTGTCAGCTCTTCACATCAGGTGGCCAAAGTATTGGAGTTTCAGCTTCAGCATCAGTCTTTCCAATGAATATTCAGGACTGATTTCCTTTAGGATTGACTGTTTTGATCTCCCTGCTGTTCAAGGGGTTCTCAAGAGTCTTATTCAACACCATAGTTCAAAGGAATCAATTCTTCGGCACTCAGCCTTTTTTATGGTCCAGCTCTCACATCCATACATGACTACTGGAAAAACAATAGGTTTGACTATATGGACCTTTGTTGGCAAAGTAATGTCTCTGCTTTTTAGACAAAGTAATGTCTCAGCTGTCTAGATTTATCATAGCTTTTCTTCCAAGGAGCAAGGATCTTTTAATTTCATGGCTACAGTCACCATCTGCAGTGATTTTGGAGCCCAAGAAAATGTCACCATTTTCATTGTTTCCCCACCTATTTGCCATGAAGTGATGGGACTAGATGCCATGATCTTAATTTTCTTAATGTTGAGTGTTAAGCCAGCTTTTTCACTCTCCTCTTTCACTTTCATCAAGAGGTTCTTTAATTCCTCTTCACTTTCTGCCATTAGGGTGGTATTATCTGTATATCTGAGGTTCTTGATAACTTACTGGCTTGTTGGCTTCAAGTAAAGGGGTAGGTGATGCAGTCTTCAGTATGAATGACTGGAATATGAGTTACCTACCAGTAGGCATTATGGCATAGAAAAAACTAGGGCACAGTTTTTCCACTAAAATGAATATCACTAACTTTCTGTCCAGTTATTTTGCTATTTAGACCAAATTCAAAGTAAACACAAATAGTTCCTTTCTCATTTGTGAATTACTTTTAATCCAAGAACTGATAATTTACTTGTGGTCTGTAACACAAAATGTATTTACTAAAGAAGGAATGGGGTTAGGGGTGGTGGGGACACTGGGAAAGAAAAGGATGGAAGGAAGAAGTAAGCTTTCATATCAAGACCCTGCATTTGCTTTCTTATTAATCACTTACCTATATTTTCTAATTCATTGACTCATTACTGATAACAACATCTAAATGCAATACATGTAAGGTATATTATAACCTATAAGATGTAGTTTTTAGATCCCTACTTTACAGCACAAGCTTAATATATCTAATTAATTATAGATGAACCTGGAGGAAGTAGGTAAGTTAGATCTGGTGGGCTTCCTTACTATCAAGTAGTGAGCTGACATAGTTTGTGCAAGTCCAACAACTAGTAAGGGAGGAATCAAGGCTAGGCCCAGGTGTTTGCATTTCTAATTCAATGCTCCTCTCTATTGGAAAGAGAATAAACTTGTGGGTTAAAATTAAGAAGAAGCCCCAGGGCTTCCCAATAACCTTCAAACACAGTGATAAGTCTGGTAGTATGTCAGTGCATGACCAGCAACAAATGTGAGCTGGCAACAAATCCAGAGCTTGTATTTGAATCTACACCTTTAAATGCATAAGCATGGGATATGTAACCTACATCACACTCGGAGAGGACAAATAGGATAAGACTTACATCTTTGGTCATTTCTTGTTGGCTATTCATCTCTTCATTGGTTGTGTAGCTTAAGTCAGATTTATGAATTCCATGGAACATGTGTAATGGAGTCCAGTAATGATTCACACTTCTGCAAAATGCCAAGGCTCAGGTTTTTATATGGAGTGAAGGATGGAATAAGACCAGCGATTAGTACGTGGTGCACTGTCCACAATAAGTTCACTCTAAATAAGATACTATTTATGGCTATGGCCTACCAAGTAGTTGATAATATATTAAATATTTTCATGAATGTTCACTAACTTAGTTATCAGAACAATTTCTGAGGTAGACATTATTATTCTCACTGTAGCAGATAGGAAAATGGAGTTCAAATGCTACACACTAAAAATTGACCCAAGGGGTATATATACCATGGAACCAGATATCATGTCCAGGTGTTCTGACTCCAAATTTAATACTTAATTAATAACAATACAACAAAGGAAGGGATAAAGAAGTTAGGGTACATATGCAAAATGAAATATAACTCAGTCATCAAAAAGAATGAAATAATGCCATTTGCAATAACATGGATGGACCTAGAGATTGTCATACTGAGTGAAGTCAGACAGAGAAGGAGAAACATCATATGACATTATATGTGCTATCTAAAAGGAAATGATAAAAATGAACTTATTTACAAAACAGAAACAGACTCACTAAATTAATGAACTTATTGTTGCCAGGGGTGGAGGAAGATGGGGAAAGAATAATTAGAGAGTTTGGGATAGACATATACACACTGCTATATTTAAAATGCATAACCAACATGGACCGCCTATACAGCACAGCGAACTCTGCTCAAAGTTATGTGGCAGCCTGGATGGGAGGGGAGTTTAGGGGATAATGGGTACATGTATATATGTGGCGAAGTCTCTATGCTGTCCACCTAAAGCTATCAAAATATTGTTAATTGGCTATACTCCAATATAAAATAAAAAGCTAATTTATCTATTAAAAAAAGAATAATGACAACAAACACTCGACAACTGAAACAATAAAAACAACCATCCTTATTCTATTCTGTTTGTACTAAAGGACAAAACCATTTGTTGTCCTTGAGAATTCTTCTGTGGGAAGCAAAAAGAAATGAGAAGAGTGTTGCTATGATGGGAGTGAACAGAGAAGAGATGGGACTGAAAACCATTAAGAGTAATTTGGGATATTTTACAGAACTTTGCATTTTTCCAAAAATAGTACATGTTGATTTATTAACAAGTCCAAATATTTGTGGCCAAATATTTAAAGCTGGCTCTGACTGAAAATATGGAATTGAACAGAAGCAGGCAAGAGACTGGTGATTTCAGGGAAGAGAGCACACAAATAAGAAAGACAGGAAAATTAAATCTTATTTTAGCACTGCCAAAAAGGAGAAAGCAAATGCAAATATATTGCTCACCTATTGTTTGTCATGCACAGAGTCACAAAATTTATTTCGTATTTTTCCTCACATGGAAGCTCTGAGGGAGAAACAATGATGCCATGTTTCAGATGTACAAACCAAAGATCAAATTACTTTTAAAATGTAGCCAAGGATACTCAACTGGCTGATTCCAAAACTCAAATGCTTCCTGCATTTTATCCACTTCCTCTATGCCAACACATTACATATCATTCTAGTAATAGTAGATGTAGCCTTGGCTCTATGTAATACATTATGTTTCAAAATTCTGTGTGTCTTCTTGCCACCTTGCCCTTAAGTCTGGCATGATCAATAAAAGTGCAATATAAGAAGGATATTAACCTTAAAATTCCAATTACTAGAATTCCATACCTAATTCTAGCACTTACATGGCAATTCATTCATTCAAAACTAATTTACTATGCCCTTGTTATCCTAGAAACTCTTCTAGAATAGGAATTACTACCTTCAAATTTATCTCCCTCAAGGACTTAATATACTGGGAGAGAAACACAAACAAAAATATTGATTGTAATGCAGAAGGTGAGAACTTCTAAAGGGGTGACTCAGTAGTTCTACTGAGCAAAAAGAAGGGAATCTGAATCCTAAAGTGGGTAGTCGGTTAAAGATTTCCAGAGATAAAAACTTTCAAGCTAAAACTTGAAGAGAGTTACAGTCAAATGGACTCAAATTAGGATAAAATAAGAGGAGTTCTTGTTCCATGTCCAGTTCTAACTGTTGCTTCCTGACGTCCATATAAGTTTCTCAAGAGGCAGGTCAGGTGATCTGGTATGCCCATCTTTTTCAGAATTTTCCACAGTTTATTGTGATCCACACAGTCAAACCTATATGCAGCTCAGGAAGCAACAGTTAGAACTGGACATGGAACAACAGACTGGTTCCAAATAGGAAAAGAAGTAGGTCAGGGCTGCATATTGTCACCCTGCTTATTTCACTCATATGCAGAGTACATCATGAGAAATGCTGGGCTGGCAGAAGAACAAGCTGGAATCAAGATTGCCTGGAGAAATATCAGTAACCTCAGATATGCAGATGACACTACCCTTATGGCAGAAAGTGAAGAGAAACCAAAAAGCCTCTTGATGAAAGTGAAAGAGGAGAATGAAAAAGTTGGCTTAAAGCTCAACATTCAGAAAATGAAGATGATGGCATCTGGTCCCATCATTTCATGGCAAATACATGGGGAAACAGTGGAAACAGTGTCAGACTTTATTTTTGGGGGCTCCAAAATCACTGAAGATGGTGATTACAGCCATGAAATTAAAAGATGCTTACTCCTTGGAAGGAAAGTTATGACCAACCTAGATAGCATATTAAAAAGCAGAGAAATTATTTTACCAACAAAGGTCCATCTAGTCAAGGCTATGGTTTTTCCAGTGGTCATGTATAGATGCGAGAGTTGGACTGTGAAGAAAGCTGAGCACCAAAGAATTGATGCTGTTGAACTGTGGTGTTGTAGAAGACACTTGAGAGTCCCTTGAACTGCAAGGAGATACAACCAGTCCATCCTAAAGGAGATTAGTCCTGGGTGTTCTTTGGAGGGACTGATATTGAAGCTGAAACTCCAATACTTTGGTCACCTGATGCAAAGAGCTGACTCATTTGAAAAGACCCTGATGCTGGGAAAGATTGAGGGCAGGAGGAGAAGAGGATGACAGAGGATGAGATGGTTGGATGGCATCACCGACTCGATGAACATGAGTTTAACTCCAGGAGTTGGTGATGGACAGGGAGGCCTGGAGTGCTGCGATTTATGGGGTTGCAAAGAGTCGGACACGACTGAGTGACTGAACTGAACTGAAGAGGAATTGAGGTGGCTTTTCAGTTTAGTCACTCAGTCATGTCTGACTCTTTGCGGCCCCATGAATCTCAGCATACCAGGCCTCCCTGTCCATCACCAACTCCTGGAGTTCACCCAAACTTATGTCCATCAAGTTGGTGATGCCATCCAGCCATCTCATCCTCTGTTGTCCCCTTCTCCTCCTGCCCCCAATCCCTCCCAGCATCAGGGTCTTTTCCAATGAGTCAACTCTTCACATGAGGTGGCCAAAGTATTGGAGTTTCAGCCTCAGCATCAGTCCTTCCAATGAACACCCAGTACTGGTCTCCTTTAGAATGGACTGGTTGGATCTCCTTGCAGTCCAAAGAACTCTCAAGAGTCTTCTCCAACACCACAGTTCAAAAGCATCAATTCTTCAGCTCTCGGCTTTCTTCACAGTCCAACTCTCACAACCATACATGACCACTGGAAAAACCACAGCCTTGACTAGACAGACCTTTGTTGGCAAAGTAATGTCTCTGCTTTTGAATATGCTATCTAGGTTGGTCATAACTTTCCTTCCAAGGAGTAAGCATCTTTTAATTTCATGGCAGCAGTCACCATCTGCAGTGATTTGGGAGCCCAAAAAAATAGTCTGACACTGCTTGGACCACTAGGTAGTGTCAAATACTGAGCCAGAAATAAGTCAGATAAAGGTTCAATGAGATAAAGCCCACCAGTTACAAGCACAGTACTGAGTACTAGGACTAGTATAGTGCCTGGCCCAAATTATAGTATTTATTAATGATATTTTATTATTGCCATAAATTTTATGTTTATTGTTTCTTCTCCATCCTTCAAATCCAGTCCTCTAAATTATATATTCTTCATTTCTTAACTGAAATGTAACATTATGTACATTTAAGGTGTGTATCATATTGATTTGATATATAATATAATTGCCACTGTAGTGATATTAATAGTTAGCAAGTCTGATGATTATAATACAATATTGTTGTCTATATTTACCATAATGTGCATTCAATCGCTAGGACTTATTTACTCCTAGCTGCAAGTCTGTCCCCTTAAACCTCTCTCCTATTTCCCCACCCACTGGGCTGTGGTAACCACCATCTCGCTGTCTGTTTTTATAGATTTGGCTTTCTTAGATTACACATTTAACTGACATCATACAGTATTTGTTTTATATTGTCATCATCCACTCAGGTTTTTAAGCACATAGTAGATTTTCAATAGAAAGTTAGTTGTTTGTTGAAAGTATATAGCAAATTAACAAATATAGAACATATTGTTTTTTTCTTCTAAAAGCAGATTAAAGAGCTCTTGAAATTGAATTTCTTGAATTTAAATTCCATTTAAATGCTTTTACTTTAGGATGTTGTGCTACAGTCATCAAGAATGTACTCTTTTAGATATAATTGAGGTGTGGTTTCCAAAAAGAATCAGCTCATTGGATTCAAATTCTTTTTTTTTTTCTTTCTTTCTTTCTTTGGAGAATACTGCTGTACTAATCCAAGCTTACAGGGTCTTTAAGAGTCCATCCATAATCTTTTTAGCAAAATCCATACCACTTTTTCTAGAGTTTGAGAAAAATGAAGAATTGAATCTCTTAGGCATGCACCTAACCTCTTTGTTTACGTGTTTATGGATTGCCCTGTTTGAAGGTGACAGGGTTATACCGTGAAGGATAACTCCGAGAAGAGTCAATTGCTCTGTGGGATGCAGGAACAGGCTTTTTATACAGCCCTAGTTGATCCCTGTGTCTGCCCTTCAGCTTTTATCATTATTTTTCTTTATATTAGAGAATTTTTAACATGATGTGGCTTTACACAGGTTTATGAAGATCACACTCAGACACAAAGAAATAACTTTCTATGACTTTTGAATTTTGGAATGGTGGAAAGCTAATAGTGAATCAGTATGTTTTCTAACTGTTAAAAATATTAAAAGGTATTAAAAATATTAAACATAACCAAATTTCACATAAGAATATAAAACATTAACTGTTTAAGCTTTATTATTTGCTAGGTACTTATGTCATGTACATTTTACCTTCCAGCAATCCGAAGATTTAAGAATAACACTTAAGTCTATTTTCTATAAGAAAACCTGGGGCTCAAATTGATTGTGGAATGAGCCTCATCATGTAGATACTATGTGATAAAAACTAGATCTGAATTCAATTCTGATTCCCACATCCATGCTCTTTATGTCTTTGCTAGATAATAAGACAGTACCTGTTTAACTAAAATAAAATAATAACTAAATCGGTAATGTATCGATCATCTTCTTGGTTTTACGCACACTGCTAGTTCATTACTCACAATGTTTCCTTGAAAGTTGCCTACTTTCCCAAGATCACATAATTGGAGGGGGTAGAGTCTTTCCTAATTCTTATTAGGAAAAAAAAAAAAGTTTTATTTTTATTTTTCTACAAGTATTTTTTGAAATATAGTTGACCAATAGTATCATATTTCCTTTAGGTACACTACATAGTTATTCAATCTGATACAAAATGACAAACATAATAAGTCTAGTAACCATCTGTCACCATTAAAGTTATTACAATATTATGGACTATAGTTTTTGTGCTGTATACTACATATGTGTGGATTATTTATTTTATAACTAGAAGTTTGTATTGTTTAATCACTTTCACCTATTTTGCCCATCCTTACAAGCACCCTCCCCTCTGCTAACCACTGTATGTTCTATAAATGAGTTTGTTTTCATTTGTCATTTTCTTTTTAGATTTCATATAAAAGTGAGATCATATTTGTATTTCTCTAATTTATTTCACTCATAACATGATACACTATAGATCCATTCATATTCTCCCAAAGAACAAGGTTTCTTTTTTATGGATGAATAGAATCATTTATATGCATGCTAAAGCACTTCAGGTGTGTCCAACTCATTGTGACTCTGTGGACTCTAGTCCACCAGGCTCCTCTGTCCATGAGATTCTCCAGGCAAGAGTACTACAGTGAGTCACCTTGCCCTCTTCCAGAGGATCTTCTGAACCCAGGGATGAAACCTAAGTTTCTTGCCTCTCCTGCACTGGCAGGTAGGTTTTTAACCACTAGTGCCATCTGGGAAGTCCATATCTTCTTTATCCATTCATCTTTTGATGGGAGCTCAAATTGTTTCCATACCATGACTATTGTAAATACTGTTATAATGCACACTGATGTGGATGTGTATTGAATTACACAAAGTATTCTTTTTTGTTCTACTATTTCAGTTCAGTTCAGTCACTCAGTTGCGTCTTACTGTTTGTGACCCCACAGACTGCAGCACAGTAGGCTTCCATGTCCCTCATCAACTCCTGTAGCTTGATCAATCTCATGTCCATTGAGTCAGTGATGCCATCCAAGCATCCCATCTTCTGTTGTCCCCTTCTCCTCCTGCCTTCAGTTTTTCCCAGCATCAGGGTCTTTTCTAATGAGACAGTTTTTCGCATCAGGCGGCCATAGTATTGCAGTTTCAGATTCAGCATCAGTCCTTCCAATGAATATTCAGGACGGATTTCCTTTAGGGTTGACTGGTTTGATCTCCTTGCTGTCCAAGGGACTCTTGAAAGTCTTCTCCAACACCACAGTTCAAAAGCATCAATTCTTTGGCAGTCAGCTTTCTTTATGATCCAACTCTCATGCCCATACATGATTAATTAAAAAACAGTAGCATGGACTATACAGACCTTATTCAGCAGGGTAGCATCTCTGCATTTTAATGCACTATCTAGGTTTGTCATAGCTTTTCTTCAAAGGAGCAAGCATCTTTTAATTTTATGGCTGCAGTCACCTTCTGAAGTGATTTTGGAGCCCAAGAAAATAAAGTCTCTCACTGTTTTCATTGTTTCTCCATTTGCTATGAAGTGATGGGACCGGATGCCATGATCTTTGTTTTTTGAATGTTGAGTTTTAAACCACTCTTGTCACTGTTCTCTTTCACTTTCATCAAGAGGCTCTTTCAGTCAGTCAGTCGGTCACTTCAGTCGCTCAGTCGTGTCCAACTCTTTATGACCCCATGAATCACAGCACACCAGGTCTCCCTGTCCATCACCAACTCCCGGAGTTCACTCAGACTCACGTCCATTGAATCCGTGATGCCATCCAGCCATCTCATCCTCTGTTGTCCACTTTTCCTCCTGCCCCCAATCCCTCCCAGCATCAGGGTCTTTTCCAATGAGTCAACTCTTCGCGTGAGGTGGCCAAAGTATTGGACTTTCAGCTTTAGCATCAGTCCTTTCAGTGAACACCCAGGACTGATCTCCTTTAGGATGGACTGGTTGGATCTCCTTGCAGTCCAAGGGACTCTCAAGAGTCTTCTCCAACACCAAAGTTCAAAAGCATCAATTCTTCAGTGCTCAGCTTTCTTCACAGTGAAGAGGCTCTTTAGTTCCTCTTTATTTTCTGCCATAAGGGTGGAGTCATCTGCATATCTGAGGTTATTGATATTTTTCAGGGCAACCTTGATTCCAGCTTGTTCTTCATCCAGTCTGGCATTTTGCATGATGTACCCTGCATATAAGTTAAATAAGCAGGGTGAAAAGATACATCCTTGACGTACTCCTTTCCCAATTCGGAACCAGTCTGTTGTTCCATGTCCAGTTCCAACTATTTCTTCTTGACTTGCATACAGATTTCTCAGGAGGCAGGTCAGGTGGTCTGGTATTCCATGTCTTTCAGAATTTCCCACAGTTTGTTTTGATGCACACAGTCAAAGACTTTAGCGTAGTCAATGAAGTAGAAGCAGATGTGTTTCTGGAATTCTTTCCCTTTTTCTATGATCCAGCAGATGTTGGCAATTGATCTCTGGTTCCTCTGCCTTTTCTAAATCCAGATTGAACATCTGGAAGTACTTGGTTCATGTACTGTTGAAGCTTGGCTTGGAGAATTTTGAGCAATACTTTGCTAGTGTGTGAGATGAGTGCAATTGTACAGTAGTTTCAACATTCTTGGCATTGCCTTTCTTTGTAATTGGAATGAAAACTGTTTCCAGTCCTGTGGCCACTGCTGAGTTTTCCAATTTTGCTGGCAGATTGAGTGCAGTGCTTTAGCAGCATCATCTTTTAAGATTTGAAATAGCTCAACTGGAATTCCATCACCCCACAAGCTTTGTAGCAATGCTTCCTAAGGCCCACTTGACTTCCTATTTAAGGATGCTTGGCTCTAGGTGAGTGATCACACCATCATGTTTATCTGGGTCATGAAGATCTTTTTTGTATAGTTCTTCTGTGTATTCTTGCCACCTCTTCTTAATACCATCTGCTTCTGTTAGGTCCATATCATTTCTGTTCTTTATTGTGCCCATCTTTGCATGAAAGGTTCACTTGGTATCTCTAATTTTCTTGAAGAGATCTCTAGTGTCTCCCTATCTATTGTTTTCTTTTATTTCTTCACATTCAACACTTAGGAAGACTTTCTTATCTCTTCTTGCTATTCTTTGGAATTCTGCATTCAGATGGATATCTTCTTTTTTCCTTTGCCTTTAGCTTCTCTTCTTTTCTCAGCTCTTTGTAAGGCCTCCTCAGACAGCCATTTTTCCTTTTTGCATTTCTTTTTCTTGTGGACGGTCTTGAGCACTGCCTCCTGTACAGTGTTGTAAACCTCATTCCATAGTTCTTCAGGCACTCCGTCTATCAGATCTAATCCCTTGAATCTTTTTGTCACTTCCACTGTATAATCCTGGGGAATTTGATTTATGTCATAGCTGAATGGTCTAGTGGTTTTCCCCACTTTTTTCAATGTAAGTCTGAATTTGACAGTAAGGATGTGAGCCACACTCAGCTCCTGGTCTTTTTTTTTTTTTTTTTTTTTTTTTTCTGACTGTGTAGTGCTTCTCTATCTTGGCTGCAAACAATATAACCAATCTGATTTTGATATTGACCATCTGGTGATGTCCATGTGTAGAGTCATCTCTTGTGTTATTTGAACTGGGTGTTTGCTATGATTAGTGCATTCTCTTGGCGAAAGTGTTATCCTTTGCCCTGCTTCATTTTGTACTCCAAGGCCAAGCTTACCTGTTATTCCAGGTATCTCTTGACTTTCTTCTTTTGCATTCCAGTACTCTATGATGACTAGGACAGCTTTTTTTTTTTTTGGTGTTCTTTCTATACAAGCTTGTAGGTCATCATAGAACCATTCAACTTCCGCTTCTTTGGTCTTAGTGGTTGGGGCACTAGTGGTTTTACTCTTTGTCATTTTTTTATACCATGGTGGGGACTTTTCCAATAGTTTATTTAATAATATATTTGATAACCAGCTTCCATATGTCATCACTTCACACTCTCTCAGTTTACATTGGTTATTTTTCATACCTCTGAACTAAAGGGTTAGATTTCTAGGGATTCCATCATTAACTGTTATTCTTCTTTTGTTTTTCTAGGTGAATACCCAGAAGTGGATTGCTAGACTGAACGATTGTTCTATCTTTAATATTTTGAGGAACCTATTTACTGTTTTCCATAGTGGCTGCACCATTTTGCATCCCCATCAACACCGAAGTTTTCCCTCTTCTCCACATTCTCACCAGCACTTGCTATGTCTTGTCTTTTTGATGCTAGCCATGCTGACATTTGTGAGGTTATATTTCATTTTAGTTTTGATTTGCATTTTCCTGGTGATTAGTGATATTGGGCATCTGTCATGTGTCTGTTGGCCATCTGTCTGTTTTCTTTGGAAATGTGTCTATTAAGGTCCTCTATTCATTTTTAAATCAGGTTATTTTTTTTTTCCTGAAATGCAGGTCTCCTGAGTCATATTTCATGCACTTCCCAACTTATGTTTTTAATCATAGTTCTGAATTTGGGGAGGCAGAAAGAATCACTTGCTTCTTGGCTTCAAAGAAGAGCCAGGGCCTTACAAACCGTAAGACCCATGTCTGACTCTCTTGGAAGCAAATGATGATTTTAATTATACTTTCAGGAACTAAGGTGAAATCACTAACCAAGTAACAAGGTCATTCCCTGCCTCTGCTCCTGTCCCTTACAGACTGGTGCCAGGATTGTTATTGCAGGGGAGGCTCTCTTTCATTATCTCAACAAGATTGAATACTCACAATACCACAGACAACTTAATAGCCATAGACATTTGGAAAGGCACTTACTCTCTTTAAACACCCGCTTCCTCATTTTGAGCAATAAACCTACCTCACAATATTTGAGTAGAAATGAGATAAACCTTGGGGGTTTAATTTAGCTCATATCAGAACATTGTTACCAATAACAGATGATTTCCTAGGACCATATTTTTACATCAGGAAAGTTATTAATAGTAATGGCATATGTGCTATAGTTTGGGTTCTTCTGGTATTTCAGGTGGAAAAGAATCTGCCTGCAGTGCAGCAGACCTGGGTTTAACCTCTGGGTTGGGTAGATCCCCTGGGGAAGGGAATGGCAACCCACTCCAGTATTCTTGCCTGGAGAATTCCATGGACAGAGGAACCTGACAGGCTACATATAGCCCATGGGGTTACAAAGAGTCAGACACGACTGAGCAACTGAGCACATTTTTCAATCCTTTTTTAAAAAAAAAAAAAACCACATGAAGCACAAGTAATGAAATTTTTTGATGAATTAAACCACATTAAATTAAGGATTGCTGTGCTGTGTGTGTGGTATCTAACAATAATGCAAAGAATGAAAATGCAAGCTGCAATCTTGAAGAAAAAAATTGCATCACATAAAACTTTCAGTTGAAAACAATTGAAAATTTTTATAAATCAATAATATTAAAACAACAAAATTAAAGAGAAAAATGAGCAAAGACTGTACAGGGATATTATGGTAAGGGAGACTAAAAGTATAATAAACACCTGGAACACTCTTCAGCCATTTATTACTCAGGAAAAGGCAAATTAAAATGCCTCCTGGGGAAGAATATTACTTTCTGACATTTTGATGTCAGGCTTCACCAAGTGATTAGCATTGACCAACAGAATATGATTAGAATGGTCTTGTGTTATTTCTAAATACAAGTTTTAAGTGCCAGCATGCTGAATATATATATGTGTGTGTGTGTGTATGTGTGTGTGTATACACACATATATGTTTATGTGAAAGTGAAAGTTGTTCAGTTGTGTCCGACTCTTTGCAACTCCATGGACTATACAGTCCATGGAATTCTCCAGGCCAGACTACTGGAGTGAGTAGCCTTTCCCTTCTCAGGGGATCTTCCTGACCCAGGGATTGAACCCAGTTCTCCCTCATTGCAGGCAAATTATTTACCAACTGAACTATTTTATATATGTGTATATATATGTATATGTATATGTGTGTGTGTGTATATATATATATATATATATATATATATATAGTATCCAATAAGAGACTGGCATTGTTTCAAATAGAGGCTAATCCTACTCCATTAGCCAGGGACTTGGAGGAAAGGTGATTTGTAGTAGAGTCATAGTTAACGTCAGGTGGACATACAGTGTTAGAACTAAAGGAAATCAAAAGACTTTGGGTGCAAATTGTTGAGATGTGGGTGTTATTACATTAGCATAATTTAACCTTCACTGATTGGCTTCATATACCAGATGAACATGTAGACATACATGCAGTAAACATTTATTATACACCTAGTGAAACATTTATGAAGTGTTTCTAGCAAGACAGTTAATAATGGTACAAAATAAATCGGCCAATAAAGTAGAAACAACCTATGTGTTCATCAACAGGAAAATGCACTGTGATATTTTCAGTCAATGCAATGTTCTATGAGAATAGCATAATAACATTAGTTAATATCGTTAACATAATATTTAATGATGAAACAAGATAGAAAACAAATGTATATGATCTTATTTATTTAAAGTTGAAAGACATAAAATGGTAAATGTATTAAGAATTTAAAATTATATGATACAATTATAAAAAAAAAACCAGAAGACAAAATTATATCATAGGGTAGTGATTGCAGTCATGAAATTAAAAGATGCTTACTCCTTGGAAGGAAAGTCATGACCGTGACCTAGATAGCATATTAAAAAGCAGAGGCATTATTTTGTCAACAAAGGTCCGTCTAGTCGAAGCTATGGTTTTTCCTGTGGTCATGTATGGATGTGAGAGTTGGACTGTAAAGAAAGCTGAGTGCTGAAGAATTGATGCTTTTGAACTGTGGAGCTGGAGAAGCCTCTTGAGAATCCCTTGGACTGCAAGGAGATCCAACCAGTCCATTTTAAAAGAGATCAGTCCTGGGTGTTCATTGGAAGGACTGATGTTGAAGCTGAAACTCCAATACTTTGGCCACCTGATGCGAAGAGCTGAGTCATTTGAAAAGACCGTGATGCTGGGAAAGATTGAGGGCAGGAAGAGAAGGGGACGACAGAGAATGAGATGGTTGGATGGCATCACTGACTCAATGGACATGGATTTGGGTGGGCTCCGGGTGTTGGTGATGGACAGGGAGGCCTGGTGTGCTGTGGTTCATGGGGTCACAAAGAGTCAGACACGACTGAGAGACTGAACTGAACTGAGTGATTGTAATGGATGATGATGTGGGTGCCCCTAAAATCTCCCCTCCTGACCAAAGTGGTGACAAACTGATAATAAAGACTCTGGCAACACTTGACACAAAATATCAAATGCTATTAGTTCAGTTAAGAGCTAAAGAAAACCCTAGTAGGAGACTGGTGACGTGAACATGTGAAGGAAGAGGAACCCCTAATCTAGCAGGTGGTAAAGTAAGCCACAAAGACCTGATAAAATCAGAAGCTAAAGAAATGAATATCTAGCATGAAGCAGTTGGGCCAGTGTCTGCTAGAATGCTTCTTGGGGAAAAACATATAGAGCAGGCTAATTAAGATAATAAGTTATAAATATGCAAAATTAGAAATGAAAATAAAGAAACACAGCAATAGAAGAAACTGTATGACTAATCAAATCTATGCAAATTAAGAGGAAACATGAGTAAAAGTGTAATTTTCTGGGAAAATATAAATTATAAGATTAATATAAGGAAAAAGAAATATAGGCAGATCTATTATGCTAAAGAAATTGGAGAGTTTTCAAGAAAAGAAAAAGTATTCTAAAAGAAGGACTAAATTCAAGTTGTGTAATTGAATTAGTCTTTCAAACTTCTAAAGAAATATAACCAGTTAAGGGTCTTAAAAAAATTTGGAGTCTAAATTAGCGCATAGTGAAACAACACACAGCAAACAACACACAGTAAAATAGCTTAACACTTAAGTACAAAATGATGAACAATGAATTAAAAAACTAGAGTTTGAATATATATTCATATGAATATTTAATACAAAAGTAGATTTGCTAAGACATGACTAAAAGATGGGATATTCAATAAATCAGTTAGTTGAATTCTCATTTAAAATAACATTCTTGGATCTCTACCTCAAGGTTTATACCAAAATAAATTCTAGTTGAATAAAATATTTCAATTAAAATGTAAAACATTACTAGTAATAAAAGAAAATGTGCAAGAAAATAGGAGGCTTACAAACAAGTCATATATTTCAGAATCCCAAAAGAAAATATTTTGATATGTCAAACATAAAAATGTTAAGTATATTTCTTCATAGAAAAAATGAATTACAAAAACAAAGTCAAGTGATAAACAACAACTTGACTTTTTTTTTTTTTTTTACCACACTGAGAACATGCAATGGAATGAATTCTTTCTTAAATAGAAAACTTGCATGCCAATTCATAAACTAATGATAACCCAATAGCAAGATGTGCTGTGCAAAGTATGAGCAGTGAAGTGAAGTCGCTCAGTAGTATCTGACTCTTTGCAACCCCATGGACTGTAGCCTACCAGGCGCCTCTGTCCATGGAATTTTCCAGACAAGAATACTGGAGTGGGTTGCCATTTCCTTCTCCAGGGGATCTTCCCAACCCAGGGATTGAACCCAGGTCTTCTGCATTGTAGGCAGACGCTTTTACCATCTGAGCCACCTTAGAACCAGACAATAAGAAAAAAATGAGAAAGTATTTGTACCTGAAAATAAGTGTTTCAGATCACTCACTAAAAATAATAGAACAAAGGTAAGCCAAATTAAAATAATGATAAACACAGATTTATAGACAGTAGTTTCAATAACGTATAATATTGATCATGATGAAAGGAACTAGGCATTCTTATTTATTTTTGATTATATGTAAAATGGTGCTGCCTTTTATTTTGGCAATATCTATTAAAATTTTTCAAAATACTAGAGGTCAAATGCATGGAAAATGAATTCACATAATGGAATATAATACAACTGTTAAAAGGAATGAGTGAAGTCTGTATGGGTTGTTATGGAGTCATGTCAAAAACGTTTTATTTTGAGAGAAGAAATAAGTAGAATAACAGGTAAAATTCTGATTTTATCAATATTTATTGTAGAATCTATATCAGCAGTTCACTCGGGCAACCAACTGATAGCACCACCAGTGAACATGATCAGAAAACTCATAATTGGAAGGGATGCAGGAAAATCAAAGCAAAGGTGGTAAATATTCATTATCTGCAGTAACCGGTGTTACCCCTGAAAAAGGAAACAACTAAGTCAGCAATGGGGAAAAAAGTTACTCAGTTGTTATTTTGACCCTTTCATACAATGAAAATTGTGTACCATGGATATTTATTTCTGTATTACTCACAATTTGGGGATAAAGCCCACAGAAATAAAATATGGTGTCTTTAATTCAAAATACAAATTAATTTAACTGAAGGCTGGTAGAATCATCTTGGAGGCTGATAAACAGCAAAAATCAGCTACAGAAAGGCAAGAAGTAGAAAACCTAACAACTAACTGCCTGTAGCCAAAAAGTTCCAGAGAGAATGGCACTTTTGCTGTGCACATTTCTACACTGAATGGGCACCAATACTGGACAAGTCGATAAAAAATTACCTAACTATCCTCTCCAAATCTCTCATCTTTGTACCACAGGCTGCAGGAACAAAGCCTCAGGTAGAGACAGTGATTGAATGAAGCTACCCCAGCTTGACTACTATGGGACCTGGGGAGAAAGGACCGTGCCCCTTTTGTATTCATACCTGAATACTGGACCCTGCATACTTCCAATATTACACACAACAGGAGATCCCACTACAATAAAATTGGGATTATATGCCAAGAGAAAAAAAAAAGAATAATTATAGTTATTTTTCTCAAGTGAAAAATAAAACCCTTTAAAAAATCACTTTGGCAATTAATGGAACACCATTCAGTTTTCTGCAAAATGGTCTAGCAAGATAGCTTCATGGACATCTGTATTTCTGAGCTATTTTTAGAATCTGTAGACAACAGGAAACACGTTGATATAGTCAGAGGACAAGTACAGCCGATGCATTTTACCCAATGCTCTTCACGATGTTAATTTCTTTGTCCCACAGAGATAATGTTTTGGCATAATGTCTGGTGTGATTCTTACTCTTTTTAGCTTCACGCTGTTCTGATTGTTTAAAAAATCTTTTTAAGCAATAGAAGCTACAATATTTCCTTAATCTTCTTTAGCTTCATGTATGTTACTTGTTTAAGAGAACTATCCTCACCCCTCAGTGCACGTTTGCTGAATTTGTGTGTGTGTTAACGTTAATTCACTAAGCCATTGCTTCTCTTATGATTCCCTGTGGAGCAAGTTTCCTTTTTCTGGGAATGTCAGCCTTCTGATCTCCTGGGGGGCTTGCATTTCCAAGTAGAAAAATGGCTACATAAAACAGACCTCACTGTTTCTTTTTAGTGTATATTTCTCCACTTGAAAGCCAATGTATTGGATTCAAATATTTCCCAGTTCCTGCCCCAAGGCAGGATTCTCAGAACTGCATTTTGATTGTTTCATTCTCTTGGCCAAACAAATGCAGAGCTAGGACAGCATGCAGGGAGAGCTGAAGCTACCTCTGAGTCCTCTTCCCTTCTGGCATTAGTTGCAAGGCTTCCTAGTGTCAGATGCATGCATGTTCAGTCATGTCTGTGTCCGACTCTTTGTGACCCCACAGACTGTAGCCCTCCAGGGTCCTCTGTCCATGGGATTTTCCTGGCAAGAATAGTGAAGTGGATTGCCATGCCTCCTCCAGGGCATCTTCCCAAGCCAGAGGTCAAACCTGTGTCTCTTATGTCTCATGCATTGGCAGGTGGGTTCTTTACCACAAGCACCACCTGGGAAGCCCTGTGTGGCATACAGGATGAAGTAAAAGCAGACTGTGATTAAGCAGTGAGAAGTGGTGGAGGGTTGTGGGTCATCCACCAAGGGGACACAGGAAAGACTATATTACTAACCAAGAACATGCAAATTTGCTGGTGGATGGATTTTAGGGGCTAATTTGGCAGTAATACTTTTCATATCATGATAAAAGTAAAAATAAATAGTATGACATCAACCTCAAAAATGTAGAAACTGAAGCCTTGTGTGCAAGCTTTGCAAAAACTATTCTGTAAAGGGCAGTGCCTGACTTCCCTCCCCAAACTTACCTCTTCCATCCTTCACTGCCCCCCAGTGGGTGAGAAGGACATTACTTGGGGCAATAACTACTGAGCAGATGTTTGATTTTAATGTAAAAATTAATATGTAGTGCAATTTATTGTGTTTTCTCCCACCCTGGATTAGGTAGAAATACTAGAATATTATGTGTTGGGCAAACCCACGTCTCATGTCTTTCTTTTTTCTTTCATTAGTTTTTCCATTCTACTAATTTTCCTAATACAGTTTAGTTATATTATTGAATTTTTCATCTTAAACATATTTTTTTAGACTTATGAGTTACAGTTATGTTAATGTCTATGTCCAATAGAGTCAAAGGCTAGATTTACAATAGATTTTTATGTTGTCTGCTGTTTTGATTTTTTTGTTGTTGCTGTTGGATTTGGCTACTTGTTTCTGTCTCTGGTCACAGTGGGTAATTTCACCGAAGCTTCATACTGGAGAGGGAACATTTCTAGAGACACATAATGATGTATTTACCCCCAGAGGATTCAGCTTTCTCTGATAGAAAGTGACACTGCAGGGCAGAGCACCTTGACTCAATCAGAGATTGAGATGATTTTTGGATGAATTCCGATGTTGGGGTAACCTCATCAATTTTCATGCCATAGCTGAAATTCTAGGGTTTACAATAGGGCTTCCCCAAGCCCAGTGAGAAAATGGAGTTCTGCTGATGTTTTTAGCCTCTGTCTGTCAGTTTCTGACAATTTGGTTTCTTGTTCTCACACTCAAAGCCATTTAGAAACTAGTAAGTATCTTGCAGGTATCTACTTTTCCCTAGGATCTTGGCTCCTAAAGCCTTGGTTGTCTTAGGAACCAAGAAGTCCAGGTTTTCCCACTCCAGCCACATGGCTGCCATGCCTCTACTTTCTGGTAGATCTATCATCCCATAGGTTAAAGGACAGCAAATATCTCTAGAGAAAAATGCGTAGAATCAGGGGCTAACTCCATATGTTTCACTTCTCTCCAGGATCTTGGATACTATAATCCTGCTCTTTGGCCTTCGTTTACTTCTCTCCCTTTTTCAATTGGATTTTATTCAACTTTTAAAGTTGTTGTCAGTGGAAGAATGTCCAGCAAGTTATGCTTTTTCATTAACAAAGTGGAAACCTCTATTCTGCACCTCCTTTGTTTTACCATGCTCTCTTCTCGTTGGGGTGGTGAGAATATAGAATCCAGTTGGTACTGGTGACCTCTCTGAATCTTTCCATCAGGTTTCCTGTCTTTATTTCTTTCTCTCTCTTTCTCTCTCTTTCACTATATCTGAGGTGGCTGGTCTCAAGACCTCTCTGAGGAATTTGAATGAGGTTTAGTCTTCCCTGGTGGCTCAGCACATAAAGAATTTGCCTGCAATGCAGAAGAGTGAGGTTTGATCTCTGGATTGGGAAGATCCCCTAGAGAAGGAAATGGCTACCGGCTCCAGTATCTTGCCTGGAGAATGCCATGGACAGAGGAGCCTGGCAGGTTATAGTCCTTAGGGTCACAAGGAGGTGGACATAACTGAGCAGCTAAGCATATAGGCAATAGAAAGGTTTAGTAACAGAAAGTTAGATCTCTCAACCTAAGCCATCCACACTAGATGCGTCTGATCCCAGGATTCTGCATTGAAGTACACAGTGCTTGTAACAACAGGAAAAATTCATCCTGTGAGCCTAAATCTGCAATTATTTCTTAATAGTAATTCTCTCAGAATAAATGAGCTAAGAAATCAACTAGAACACAATCATTATTAGGTTCTTAGCTGAAACAACTATCAAAATTTCCCCAAAACTTTAGCTGCAATTTTTAATAGCATGTTTCTCCTGTTTTCTGCATGCCAAAAAATGTTTCCTTTATTTTATGGAATTTTTGGGATAATCTTATATACTGTTTAATTTTAGCTACAAGGGTGTAAATCTCAGGAAACATGAGCTACACAAATTCATTCAACAAGGTTAGTGCTTCAATTCCGAGCCTGATTCCAATGTTGTGTAATGTCAGCCATAACAATATTTGCCAACATGTTTAGCAAATAGTAATATGAATGCTCTATGAGGTAATAAGAGTTTTCCTGTTAAAGCAATGTTTTCAGAACCAGATAACTTCTAAAATTGTGCAACCACAGACTCCCTGTGTTACCAAGTTCACCAGTATATTCACAGCTCTGAGATTATTTTTTCTTTGGGTGAATTCTTGTCCTCTTAGTTATGTATAGTTGCCAGGTAGAAACTAAATTCAAAGTGATGATCAAAGTAATCAGAAGATGGCTGAAGTTGACTTATTTTTTTATGTGTGCTTCCCTGGTAGTTCAGCTGGTAAAGAATCCACCTGCAACCCAGGAGACCCTGGTTGGATTCCTGAATCAGGAAGATCGTCTAGAGAAGGAATAGGCTACCCACTCCAGTATTCTTAGGCTTCCCTGGTGACTCAGATGGTAAATAATTCTCCTGCAATGTGGGAGACCTGGGTTCAATCCCTGGGTTGGGAAGATCCCCTGGAGGAAGGATAGGCTACTTATTCCAATATTCTTGTCTGGAGAATCTCATGGACAGAGGAGCCTGGCAGGCTACAATCCATGGGGATGCAAAGAATCAGACATGACTGAGTGACTTTCACTTTTCATGTGCAGACTAGCTTGTTTCTTTTCTTTTAATTAGCTATGTTTCATGAGGGGGGAAAAAAAAAGATGAACTAAGGGTGTAGAAATAATATGACTAGGTATAAATAATATAACTAGATTTATTACCGGTTTATTTCTACTATGTGATGGAAATGGGCTATCTTCTCCACTCCTCACAACTTTCCAAAAGAGTTCTTAGTATTCTCAATTTGCAAATCAGAAAACAGATTGAAATAACTTGGTTTAATAACATTACTAGTAAGTGCAAGAGTCAGGATTTGACCAAGTTTTGTTTAAATTAAAATCCCAATCTTTGTCCACTAAATAAAAAGTGGACAAAGTAAAAAGCAAGTAAGTAAAAAGGTAAAAGTAATTAAGTAAAGTAAAATGTAACTAACAAGTAAGTAAAAAGAAAAAAAAAAGTAAGTAGAAAGAAAAAAAAAATGTGTCTTGAATGGGCTTATGCATTTTCCTTCTCTTCTAGGGAGGAAAAAAATAAAAAAAAACAGTTCTTGTTTTCTATGCCATCCTTTAAGCCCAGTTGCATGCATGCTCAGTCCTGTCTGACTCTTTGTGACCTCCATGGACTATAGCCAGGCTCCTCTGTCCATGGGATTTTCCAGGCCAGAATACTAGAGCTTGCCATTTCCCACTCCAGGGATCTTCCCAACCAAGGAATTGAACCCATGTTCCTTGCATCTCCTGCATTACAGGTGGATTCTTTACCAATGAGCCACCAGGGAAGCCCTTAAGTCCAATGATGTGCTTCAGATTTCATTTCTTTTCCTCTGTGTCTTTAAAGAGCCAATTAAAATGAGCCCAGCATCAATGGGACTTGAGTTTTAGCCCTAGAGCACAGCCTGCATTTGATCTGCAAGCTCCATCACTGAAGAGTGAAAGTATCAAATTTCATTTCTTGTAACATTAGTTTAGAAAGATATTTTCCCCTCTTACCAGCTAAATTGTCTTTTACTTTGTAAACTGTTTCTATTTTTCAACAATCACATTACAATGTGTTCAATTGTAACCGCCCTGCTGCTCAATCCTTTATAAACCCAAATAAAGAAATAGTTATATAACCCAGAAACATCAAAGTGTGAATAAAAAGCAGATATTGCTTCAAATGACTTTCTGTTTGCTGAGGACACAGAAGCAATTCAACACTTAATTTTTTTATATTCATTATTGCATTTTTTTTTGTTTACCTTGTCACAAGTGGAAGCCTGATAGCATCTGTCACCCTCCTACAATTTAATTACATTTTCCATATCTTTACTCCTGCTTGGCAATGTCTTTTCTTGCCTAGATCTACCTTGTGCACCACCTCCAAGTTCATATCGCATGATTTTTGTAATTAACTGATCTGCAAGCTAGCTACCTCCATCTTTAAATTGAACATTTCATAGTTTTAAAGCACTTCTAATAAACTTCTCTGAGTCTGAATCCCCATTAGTTCCTCCATCTTCCCCTGATGACTCAATTACCTCCTCAGGGGAGAATCTGTTCAATACCAAGAATTACCTTTACTCCACAGAGGGGGGACTTGCAACAATGACTCTAAAACCCTCTTTCTTTCATTCTCTGTCTTCAATGAATAATTTATATTTGTGACAATCTGTTTTGTGTCTTCCCTGACTCTTAGTTTTGAAAACCATAGAAAGGATATATTCCCCCTCCCCCCATCTCATCACTTTCCAGACTGAATACTGAAGGCTGCCTTTGGTCCCATCTGCCCCTTGCATTCACCTTCCTTCACAGTAAGAAAGACGTAACTAACTGTCCCCCTGTTATTTTAATGTTATTCTTTTCCTATTCAAGTATTTAGCATTCATTAAAAGCCACAGAAGCGTTCAAGAAAAATCAGAGAGCAATTTTTTTATTCTTTAGCTTTCATGCTTCCTAATAGGAAATTGTATTATGACAACTGTATAAAAGAAAATGTAGAAAAGGGTACATACAATCTTCCTAAACTGTACCATTAAGTAGATGAGTCATGTAATATGCAATTGTATGAACAGAGGAAATTGATGGAGACAGTAGAAAGATTAGTAGTGGCCAGAGTTGAGGGCAAAGGATGAATAGATGGAGCATAGGATTTTTAGAGCAGTGACAACATTCTATGTGATACTATAACCATGGATATTGTTGGTGTTTAGTCACTTAGTCATGTCCCATTCCTTGTGATCCCATGGACTGTAGCCTGCCAGGCTCCTCTGTCCATGGATTTCCAGGGCAAGAATGCCAGAGTGGGCTGCCATTTCTTTCTCCACGCAATCTTCCTGACCCAGGGGTTGAACCTGTGTCTCCTGCACTGGCAGGCAGATTCTTTACCATTGAGCCATCAGGCTGCTGCTGCTGCTAAGTCACTTCAGTTGTGTCTGATTCTGTGCAACCCCATAGACGGTAGCCCACTAGGCTCCACCATCTCTGGGATTCTCCAGGCAAGAACACTGGATTGGGTTGCCATTTTCTTCTTCAATGCATGAAATTAAAAAGTGAAAGTGAAGTCGCTCAGTCGTGTCCAACTCTTCTTGACCCCATGGACCCCAGCCTACCAGGTTCCCCCATCCATGGGATTTTCCAGGCAAGAGTACTGGAGTGGGTTGCCATTGCCTTCTCCAGAACCATCAGGGAAGCCCCATAATTATGGATTTGTGTCTTTATATATCTGTCAAAACCATAGAATTCACACTAGCAGCAGTGAACTCATAATTATGGACTGTGGTTGATTATGATGCATCAATGTAGGTTCACCAGTTAAAACAAATGTACCACTGTGGTGGGTGATGTTGATAATGAGGGAGGCTAGTTATTTGTCCAGGCAGGAGGCATATAAGAAATCGTTGTAGCTTGCCTTCGTTTTACTGTGAATCTAAAACTGCTTTAAATACATCTTATTTTTAATGCATAGGACATATATACAATTTTGCTCAAAACTCTCAAGTGATGAAAAGTGAAAAAAGTAAAATAATATTCAATAAGAAATAAAAAAATAATACAAACACACAATAAATTTGAAATTGTCTGTATTTTCTGCACAAATGATATATTAATACTATCCATTTACCATTTCATTATGTAATTTTAAAATCCGATAGGTGATATACATTGCTAAATTTCTTAGTTTTCTCTAAATAGAGTAAGTTGTTCAAAGATTGCTGATTTGGGATTGGGGGTGTCAATAAGCTTTAAAAGAACGGAACTGAGGTGACAGATGTTCTGTATTTAATGAGCACATACCAGATGTCAGACTCTGGATTAGTGCAGAGGCCACAAAGACTTACATGATATGCCTTCTGCTCCAAAGTAGCTCATGATCTAACTGAGCAGAGGCAATAAGGCAGTAAATACGGTGCAAAGAAATAGATCCTACACCAACAGTCTTATGTTTTAGATACAAAAGAACTTATGTTTGAACCTCTTTCTCATGCACGTATTGTTGGCTTATGTCTACATTGATATAGAGAGTAGAAAATTATTACCATATTTCCCTATTATATCATTTAAATGGAAGTGCTTATTTTTATAATAAATCTACATGGGCTTCCCTGGTAGCTCAGATGGCAAAGAATCTGCCTGCAATGTGGGAGACCCGGGTTTGACCCTGGGTTGGGAAGATACCCTGGAGAAGGAACTGGCAACCCATTTCAGTATTCTTACCTGGAGAATTCCATGGACAGAGGAGCCTGTTGGGCTACAGTCCATGGGGTCACAGAGAGTCAGACATGACCAAGCAACTAAGACATACACACACATACATAGACACATACACATGTGTTGTCTAGGCTGAACCCTGGATTTGGAGTCCCATTCATACACCGAGTTTGGGCTGCACCCCACATGCCTACAAGGCCTGTAGGAACAGCCACCTGGAGTTGACCATACCCACCCCAAACCTACTTGATGTATTGCATGGCAAACATGTAAAATTGATATTTACTTTGGGAGTCTTTGATTATTATTGCATCTTTCTGCTCAATAGCCTCCCTTAGTATGCATACGTTTTAGGTAGGAATTTAGTTTCTTTAAAATTCAGGGCCACTCTTCCTTTTTTTTAAAAGTGTTTTCCACTCCTGCTTCCCCTGAATCCCATTGTTTCAGTTAAACAGAATTTTTCTTGTGTTCTGTTCATGCTCAACCCTGTTTCTCTTGTTTTCTCCCATTCCATTCCCTCTCCCAAGAACGCATCACCTGGTAACTGAAAGAGGTGGGAAGAGGGCAAGGCACAACCTTTGAAAGAATGATATAGCCCCAGAACATGACATAAACTGATTAGAACCAAATAGGTCCAAGATTGCACCTTCTATTGGAAGTCAATTTTCACTAGACCTTGAGTCTCAGTATATGCTCATTGCTAAACATCAGCAGGCTAAATGACTCCCGCAGGTACCATGACAGTTCCTAAGCCGACCATACAGGGCAAAAAGTAAGTGATGGCCCAATTCCTGGAAATCCTCACCCTTACAGCAAAATAGCTGGAATACTCCTCCCACTCATTAGCCTATGAAATCACCCAGTCCTATAAAAAGTGACAACCCCATCCCCTGATGCTGCTCTAGCCTTCACCTTCTGAGAGTCCCCTTACTTTGTCTGTAGAGTGTGCTTCTCTCTAAATAAACTCACTTCTTGTCTATGGTTTTTTGTCTCTCACCGAATTCTTTCTGCAATAAAACGTCAAAAACTTGAGCTTCATTAAATCCTGAGACCTGGGGTACAGTCTCAGCTAAAAGAATGTGGGTTCAAGTCCCAGTCTGCTTTGTGCCTGGGTCCGAGTCCCAGTCTGAGTTACGTGGCTTTATAACCACACATCCACATGGCTTCAGCCCTTGTTTGAGCAACCCCAGTGCCCCGTTCTCTCGCCTGGGAGGACTTGCTTCCACTGAAACCTTGCGGCACTTGAATGGGGGTCCTGTAGCTTTCACTGCAGCTCTCAGCATGCGAGTGTCATCGTCCATGATGGACAATGAGATTCTTGAGAGGAGGGCTGGATTTAGTGCTTCCTCTTCCCCACTGCCACACATCCAACTGGGACGTGTGTGTGTTGAATGAGTAGGTGGATTAATTTCATTTCCCAACAGCACATCTTTGAAAGCATTGAATTACTATATTGATTTTATTGGGCTTTCAAACATAGTCATATGGGCTATGAAGCAGACTGAAATATGAGTTAAAACTCAAAATGAAATGAGTAAAAAGTATGATATAAACCTATATGAAGAGCAAAACAGGCCATAGAATAATCCTTTTCATGTTTTTAATAACAAGCATGAAAATCAGAGAGATCTAAGAGACGAGGAGAAAGATTCAATATTATAACATGTAGGAGAGGAAAAAAAAGAACTACACATTTCCCCCTGATGTTCGTCTTCTCTGTACAGAAAAATTACTTTCCTGTGGAAAGGAAGAAAGTTCAAATGCATTAAATCTAGGATTTGTGTCAGTCTAATATAGTAAGAAAAGCACTCAAGTTTAATAAAAAGACCCTTTCACATCCAGCTCTCTGTTACCCTAGCTGCAGAACTTGACCTAACCAGGTCAAATTTCATGCATAAAATATGCATTACAATGTAAAAATATATTCCTGTAGAGGATTAATAAAGATGAATGTCCTTCATGGTGAATGTCCCTAGTAAGCTATAAAACCCAAACATGAGTGATTATTACTGAAGCAAGAGCTACATTCCAATCATTCATGGATTGGAAAATTTTTTTAAACAGAACTCAAACCTGGATGATTTAGTCTAGAGAGTTAATAATGTACAGCATGATGACTGTCATGCATACTACTCTGTTGTATAATAGAAATTTCCTAAGGGAATAGATTTCAGATGTTCTTGTCATACAAACACATGGCAACGATGTAAAGTGATAGATATGTTCATTAACTCAACTGTCCTAATCATTTTACTTCGTATATATGTGTTGTACCTTAAATATACCCATATTTTGTTTAAAAACAATTTTTTAAAAGAACATGTAATATATATTGCAAAACCAATACAATATTGTAAAGTTAAAAAAAAAATAATATGTGTCCTAGTAGCCAGAGCTTGGTGTATAGAGAGATTAAAAACAACAACAAAGCATAGATTATGCTAGTAATAATCATAACAACAACAAACATTGTAGCTTCAAATATAGACCACTTACTATGTAACATTTTTCTAAGTGTTTCATGAGCAGTAATTTGTATATTGTGATCCACACAGTCAAAGGCTTTGGGGAAATTCTGAAAGAGATGGGAATACCAGATCACCTGACTTGCCTCTTGAGAAACCTATATGCAGGTCAAGAAGCAACAGTTAGAACTGGACATGGAACAACAGGCTGGTTCCAAATAGGAAAAGGAGTACATCAAGGCTGTATATTGTCACCCTGCTTATTTAACTTATATGCAGAGTACATCATGAGAAACGCTGGGCTGGAAGAAGCACAAGCTGGAATCAAGATTGCCAGAAGAAATATCAATAACCTCAGATATGCAGATGACACCACCCTGATGGCAGAAAGTGAAGAGGAACTAAAAAGTCTCTTGATGAAAATGAAAGAGGAGAGTGAAAAAGTTGGCTTAAAACTCAACATTCAGAAAACTAAGATAATGGCATCCGGTTCCATCACTTCATGAGAAATAGATGGGGAAACAGTGGAAACAGTGTCAGACTTTATTTTTTTTTTTTGCTCCAAAATCACTGCAGATTGGTGACTGCAGCCATGAAATTAAAAGACACTTGCTCCTTGGAAGAAAAGTTATGACCAACCTAGATAGCATATTGAAAAGCAGAGATGTTACTTTGCCAACAAAGGTCCGTCTAGTCAAGGCTATGGTTTTTCCAGTGGTTATGTATGGATGTGAGAATTGGACTGTGAAGAAGGCTGAGCACCGAAGAATTGCTGCTTTTGAACCGTCGTCACAATGTCAAAGTGGTGTTGGAGAAGACTTTTGAGAGTCCCTTGGACTGCAAGGACATCCAACCAGTCAATTCTGAAGGAGATCAGCCCTGGGATTTCTTTGGAGGGAATGATGCTGAAGCTGAAACTCCAGTACTTTGGCCACCTCATGCGAAGAGTTGACTCATTGGAAAAGACTCTGATGCTGGGAGGGATTGGGAGCAGGAGAAGAAGGGGCCAACAGAGGATGAGATGGCTGGATGACATCACTGACTCGATGGATGTGAGTCTGAGTGAACTCCAGGAGTTGGTGATGGACAGGGAAGCCTGGCATGCTGCAATTCATGGGGTCACAAAGAGTCAGACATGACTGAGTGACTGAACTGAACTGAATTTGTATATTCCTGTTTTCATATGAGTACATATATTTCAAAATTTTAAACAGAATTTTGTTTTTTAATCCAACAGAATTCCTGATTTACAGAGAAATAGCCCTTTAAGAGGAGAAGGCAATGGCACCCCACTCCAGTACTCTTGCCTGGAAAATCCCATGGATGGAGGACCCTGGTAGGCTGCAGTCCATGGGGTCGCTAAGAGTCAGACAAGACTGAGCGACTTCACTTTCACTTTTCACTTTCATGCATTGGAGGAGGAAATGGCAACCCACTCCAGTGTTCTTGCCTAGAGAATCCCAGGGATGGCGGGGCCTGGTTGGCTGCCGTCTATGGGGCCGCACAGAGACGGACACCACTGAAGCGACTTAGCAGCAGCAGCAGCAGCCCTTTAAGAACCATTGAACTGAGAAAGATCAGAAATATGAAATTTAATATCTCACAGATTTTAAGATATTGACTTTACATTAAATACATATAATTTAATGGGAAATAAATGACTAACAGGCCCTTTTAATATAGAGATCTGGTATCCAGAATTTGAGAATTATCATGTTACTTGGGGATTGCAATAATTTAAAATGATAATAAAATTGATATTGTAGCAAAAATAAACTGGGGAAATAAATTATACAGTCCTTTAAAACAACGGAAATATAAAATATTCTGAAACTCTTCTTTGAATGTATAGATATATGTACATATAAGTTGATATATACACATATTATATGACTGAATCACTTTGCTATACACTTGAAACTAATACAGCATTGTAAATCAGCTATACTTCAAATTTTAAAAAATACATTAATTTAAAAAAAGTGTTTCAGTTACAATCCCTGATAAGTGGATAGGCACACCATTCCCCTGTCTTAACTCAGACATCAGCTTGTTTTTGCTGATGACTCTGTTGGTTGGTTTGATTACTGTTATTTTTAACCAACAACTCTGACGTCACAGAGCTGGTTCTTCCTCAGCTGAAGGTCGCAGCTGTCTGTGTAAGGATTGTGTACACTGCATTTTGCTCTTCATCCCTTCAATAACTCTGTTTATGTTGCATTTCTCTCATTCAATCCTTCACATGAATAACATAGCCTTTCACCTTTTAAGAAAGATGAGCATACTCCTTCCATCATTGAACAGCTGATTAGTTAGTTGTAGCTCTCGGCATGTAGCAGAAATGACAGGGAATGTGGGGGAAATGGCACAGAGCAAAGACTTTGAAGCAGGGAGACACAATGTCAAGCTTAGCGTCACTTCATTGACCTTGAAAGAATCCCCTCATCATGTTCAATTTCAGCCTTTTTCATCTGTAATTTGGAAAGAGATGAGAGTAATACTGATGTCAACACACTGTTGTGAGAACTGAATGAAGCAACATGTGAAAGGTCTTGGATCACACACTAATTACACATAAACGTGAAAAGTATAGGTGTTAGTCACTCAGACTTGTCCGACTCTCTGTGACCCCATGGACTGTAGCCTGCCAAGCTCCTCTGTCCATGGGATTCTCCAGGCAAGAATACTGGAGGGAGTTACCATTCCCTTTTCCAGGGGATCTTCCTGACTCAGGGATTGAACTCAGGTTTCCTGCATTGCAGGCAGATTCGTTACCTTCTGAGCCACCATTTGGTTATTTGTATCTATAAAATTACACAGGTATTATTCATTGCGTTGTAAACATGTGTTCTTTGTCTAAACGTGGGGGCAAAATGTTGAGAATCATATGAGAAAAACTTTGGAATTCCAATGGGTGGGACACTGCATAGAGTCAAAGGGTCTTGTTAACATTAACTGAGGTGGGCAAAGAAGTGCCCCTGGGGCCACAGAAGGCAGGTGAGGATTCGTGTCTGCTTGCCTCCCAGGAGCACCTAAGATGCCTCTGGCTGCCCAGCTTCAGAGTAAAACAGCTCATCCTTGGTCCTGACTGTATTCCCCTGCTTGCTCCTTATCTTTGGCTCCTGCATGATTTCTGAACACCTGACTCATAGCAGATTACTCCCACCTTGGGAAAATGGTACATCTCAGGTATCTGTGGTAAACAGAGTATGTCTTGGATTTGAGACTTTGAACTTTGGCTCTGACACTCTCTAGCTTGTGAACTTTTCCATGGGACCAAATTTTTGCTTTCCTCATTTCCAAAAACCTTAAAAACAAAACCGTTACCACAAAGGATTGAACTGATAAAGTGCAATAACTCAAGTAAAACTGCAAAATAATTGCCTGATAATAGACTTTCAAACAGGATTTTCCCTGGTGGCTCAGATGGTAAAGCGTCTGCCTATAATGCCTACCATGTGGGAGACCCAGGTTCAATCCCTGGGTCGGGAAGATCTCCTGGAGAAGGAAATGGCAACCCACTCCAGTATTCTTGCCTGGAAAATCCCATGGATGGTGGAACCTGGTAGGCTACAGTCCATGGGGTTGCAAAGAGTCGGACACGACTGAGCTACTTCACTTCAGCGACTTCACACTTTCAAATAAGAGCTAGCGTCTTCAGAAAGATGCTGCTGTCTTTCAAAACTCTGTAGGAATTCTCATTTGTATTGTATTCAGAGGACTGAGGAAAAAAATAAAAAGAAGATACAGTCCTGGGTGGAGATTTGTCAGTGTCAGAGCCAAAGTTCAAAGTCTCAAATCCAAGACATACTCTCTTTACCACAGATACCTGAGATGTACCATTTTCCCAAGGTGGGAATAATCTGCTATGAGTCAGGTGTTCAGAAATCATGCAGGAGCCAAAGATTAGGAGCAAGCAGGGGAATACAGTCAGGACCAAGGATGCTTTGGAAATATTTCTGTTAACCCCCAGCTCTGGTTTCTTTGAGAATACTGTATTTACTCAGGCTTCCCTGGTGGTTCAGACAGTGAAGAATCCGCCTGCAATGCAGGAGACCAGGATGTGATCCCTGGGTCAGGAAGATCCCCTGGCTTAGGGAATGGCTACCCACTCTAGTATTTTTCTCTGGGGAATCCCATGGACAGAGGAGCCTGGTGGGTTATAGTCCTTGGGCTCACAAAGAGTCGGGCATGACTCAATGACTAAGCACGTGTGCATGCACACACACACACCCCACACACACACACACAAACATAATCTTTAATTACTCCTGTTGTTTAGTCGCTAAATCATATCTGACTTTTCAGTGACCCTATGGACTGTAGCCAGGCTCCTCTGTCCATGGGATTTCCCAGGTAAGAATACTGGAGAGGGTTGCCATTCCCTTTTCCAAAGGATCTTCCCTACCCAAGGATCCAACCCTAGTCTCTTGCAATGGGAGGCAGATTCTTTACCCCTGAGCCACCAGGAAAGCCCTATTACTCCTGTTGCTAAAACCAAATGTTGGCATGGAAATGGGTGACAAGCCCTGACACAGGCAATTTAAGGCTTGAGGCAGGTTATTTGCTAGACTTCCAGAAACAGAATGAAAGCAAAAATTACCTTTCTTAACAACTCAGAGTGAGGGTTAGAGAAGTCTAGCCTTTGAGTCTACTAATCCATAGGAAAATGTTAGTCGCTCAGTTGTGTCCAACCTGTTGCAATCCCATGGACTATAGTCCCCAGGCTTCTCTGTCCATGACATTCTCCAGGCAAGAATATTGCAGTAGGTGGTCATTTCCTTCTCCAATTAATATATAGGGCTTTATCCCAAATTGCAAAGATTGTGTTTCAGTAATTCCATGGGACTAAAGAACCTTTGTGTTCAGCAAGTTTTGTCAGTGAGGCTGATGCTGGTCATTCAAGATCCATGGACCAGATTTGAAGAAGAGATGCTTTATGGATTTTTTCATGGAAATAATAGCCATATACAGAAATGATACAATCTGCCTAGGCATCTGGGATTGCTTATTTCATCATCCTGTGCTATTTTTTTAGGTGTTGAAAGAATAAAAACAAAGTCTTATGATGAAACAGCTTTCAAAGTACAACCAATCCTTGGCATTTTATCCCAGATGGCAAAACAAGGCCTATAATACATTTCTAAATTCTTATACATGATCACCATGCCCTCCAAACTAAATACCAAGACAAATTTAAGAGAGAGAACTAATGAAAAAAGCAAGATAGAAATGAAAGAATTTCAAAGTTTAAAGAAAAAGATACATATTGTAGGAAAAATCCATAGATTCTGCTGAATCAAATATTTTCATACAATAAAAATTATGTAAATATGTTAAATGAAAAACATAAACTTGAAAAATAATCCATATAATATATATGAAAGATTGGGTGCAAACATATCCAAAGATGTGAACAATTTTATGAATCTATGGAAATGAGTCTGACCTGCAAGAAAAAAGGGGGGGGATACAAAAATAAACATTTTTAAAGAAATGCAAATATGAATAAGCATAAGAAAAATGTTTAGTCTCATTGAGACTAGAACTGAAACGTTTAAGCTTCTGAGACGTGCTATAGAACACAATAAATTTCATGCTGAAATCTTCAGTCTTTTCCTCTTCTTTGCTACGCTTAGCACAGTTTGGAAGCTGAGAAGCAAGCAAGCTTTCAAAAGTTAGTATCATCTGAAGTGAGTCCTAAGGGGTCGATAGAAGTCAGTGAGATGAGGACAAATTTTCCAGGCAAGAGCAAACGCACTGCAGAATGAAAATCCACGAAAGAAGTATATAAATGCATGTAGTTTAAGGTCGCTGGAGTGTGAGGTGCAGGTAGAAGTGTCTGATGCCGAAGCTGAGAAGTAAGCCAGGTGATTAAAGAGCCCTGAATGGCATGCTGAGGATCTGGACTTGTAGGTGGGGAGAGATTAAACAAAAATGAAATGGAAAAGAAAAATAGAAAAAAAAAAAACCAAACAAGAGACTGGAAAGACAAGACCATCTATGAATGTTTCTTTGCTTTTTTTTAATCCCTGCATCCATCTGTGCCTTATAAAAGTTCATTAAGCACTAACAATGTGCCTCATAATTTTCATAATTTATGAGGCCGATGGTGTCATTGTTCAATGCCTTTTATGTTTTTTGTTTGTTTTTCTCACCTCCCTCAGTGAAAGTCATCGTTGTTAGAATAACTCCTACAACTCTACTCAAACTCAAAAGAAAAGGGGATCAGAAAAATATAAACTTGTAATTTGTATTATGATTAAAATTTACATTATTTATAATTTATCTTATAATCAGATAAATTTGAATTAGGAGTAGACAGAAGATGAGAGTTTATTGGTCTAAGTTTTGTTTTAATCTTAGAAGATAAATCGCCATTATGGAATGAAAGGTATCTTCCCCCCATCTAAGCCCTCTTTGAACCAATCAGCCCCACCCCACCTCCCTCAAATCTCTGGTCAGTGTATATTTATCATCCAGGAAGGAAGAAATATTTAGCAATCGACCCATTGCTTTTAAGAATAAAGGGGAAACCCCTTAAGTATGGAGGCCCTGCAAGAGTTGTAGTGGAAAATTCTATTTCCAGGATGAAGTAAATATGGATGACTTTTGTGTTACTGCCACTTTCCCTGGGGCTTCCTAAGTGGCTCAGAGGGTAAAGCATCTGCCTGCAATTAGGGAGGCCTGGGTTCAGTCCTTGTGTCAGGAAGATCCCCTGGAGAAGGAAACAGCAACCCACTTCAGTACTCTTGCCTGGAAAATCCCATGGATGGAGAAGCCTGGTAGGCTACAGTCCACGGGGTCGCAAGGAGTCAGACATGACTGAGAGACTTCATTTTTCCACCTTAAAAGAAAATATCAATATTTGCCTGTGGAACTAAAACTTCTGAGAACTAAGGAATGTTATTCTTACCACTGATGAGGGGTACTGTAGGCTAAGCTAAATAGAGAAATGGAGAGTATGAATTCAATTTCCCATCGAGAACTATCCTGGAAACTTGAGTCCCAAAGAAAGCTAAGCTTGTGAGAATACTGTAGTGACGTTCTGCAAAAATTACAAGTAACCCATCACTAACTCAATGAACATAAGTCTGAGCAAACTCCGGGAGATGATGAAGGACAGGGAAGCCTGGCATGCTGCAATCCGTGGGGTCACAAAGAGTCGGACATGACTTAGCAACTGAACAGCAGGTAACCCCATCATAAAATGAGAGGTGTGGATGATTCAGCACTGGGTGTGTTAATTTCCTAGGATTGTTCTAACAATTTCCACAATATGGGTGACTTGCAATAACAGAAATATATTATCTCCTAGTTCTGGAGGCCAGAAGTCCAATATCAGTGCTGGCAGGGCCATGCTCACTCAAGGCTTAAGGGAGAATCTTTCTGTTAGCGAAACATAATGCACAACCTAAAAGTTGAGAGTTATACTTTATTCAGTGGACTTTCTAAGGACTTCAAGCCTAGGAGACAACCTCTCAGGTAGTTCTGAAGGACTTCTTCAAAGAAGTAAAAGAGGAGAACCAGTATATATAGGAGTTTTGCCACAAAGACCAGGTAGTCAGAACATCAAAAACCAATTGTTAATTAAAGAAAATCAGATAATCTCAAGTTAATGAATTTGGACTTTTTTGTATGTAGAAAGATGCAAGAGTCAGGGCTTACTGAAATCATTCCTTTGATGTGCACCTTATTATCTAGGGCCAGTATCCTGTTCTTTCCCATATTCTGCCCCCTCAGGATGCACTGCTTGAATTGAGCACAGTGGCTAAAGGCTTAACAGTGGGTACCCCTTTTGTCCCCATCCTGAGCTATCTGAGGGCTCACTGTCCAGGGTGGCCGTAGTGGCTGATGGTTGAAACATCCTTGGTTTACTAATATGGTAGCTTGTATTCTTAGTCCACATGTTCAATGCCTTTCTCTTAGGTTCCATTGATTCCTGGTAATCCCTGAGGTCCCTGGCTTGGCAAACTCATCACTCCAATCACTCTCTCCATTGTCACATCGCATGGTGTTCTCTGTGCCTCTCTTCCTCACCTCACGTAAGTGCACCAGTCATAATGGATCAAGAGCACATCCTATTCCAGTATGACTTCATCTTGGTTACATCAGTAGCAACTCTTTTTCCAAATAAGGTCACCTTCACAGATACCCAGGGTGAGGACTTACACATACTTTAGGGAAATAGACTTCAATTCAGAACATCAGAAACCACTTGTTTTCTGGATGAACATCAATATGCTCTTTTTTTGACCTTTGTGTACCTCAAGGGTTCATTGGTGGTTCCCGGTAAGGAGAATTCCAGTGGGAGCGAGACTAATATGCACAGCCAATGTGGAGGCCTGGGGCTTGGCCAGATTTAGTGCAAATGAGAGAAGTAAGATTGCTTTTTTTACACTGTGTGCTATAAGTAAATCATAGTGATTCTAATGAGAGGCAAAGTCAGGGGGTTATTTTCCACCATGGTAAATGACCCCCTGTCTCCTGTTAATGTGTAGTATTGACACACTGAGTTCTGAGGAGTAGTGCGGTAGTGTGGCCGTTGGTAAACACCCCATCTTGAGTTGTTTCTCAGAACTAGACAAAAGCTCAGAAGACCTTGGTCCCAATTTCTATTCTGCTACATAACAGATGTTTTACCTCAGAGTAGTCACTTAATTTCTCCATGTCTTAATAGCTTCAGCTAAGCTCTAGGTCTAAAATTGCTTATCCTACTTAGCCCAGCCATTGGGTTGCAGTGAGACTCAATGAAAATAATCCATGCTGAAGTCCAATAGAAAATTTAAAGCATATGAGAATGCTTAGAAGTTAACCACACTTTGAATGTTTTATTCCCACACATCTTATTCCAAAAATAACTTGAGATCACCGTAAATATTTTTTTTCACCTAGCAGTATGGCTTGTTTTGAAATAGTATTGCCCTTCCAGCTATATTATCATTAATCCATGACACCCAAATGCTGTCCCTTAGATCTTGACACAGAATAATGATGAGAAAACCTGTGGCACATAGTGATCATGATGATGATGTTGATAAAGTTCATATGAGACTCAAACCTCTGTCTTTAAGTCTATCAGTATAATGCTATAGATAGCCTTCTACACAGCTGACAGACTTTAAAATGCAAATGCATGGCTATTTAAACATAATTGCAATGAACATATCTTACCCCAGTGCCAAAAAAGAGATAAGCTGCATTTGGTCTCCTAGAGGGTTCATAATAGCCAAAGACATGAAGATGGTAGTGCCAACGCAAGGTTTTATAATGATATAGCTATGATTTTGAATCCCATACATTTCAATTTAAGCTTTAATTCTAAACCCTTAGAATTTTTTTTCTACCAACTTCTAAGTTTATTGCACATAGAAATCTTGCTCACAATACATTTCTTAGTGTTATTTTTTTAAATTATAGATTATTATAGATCTTTATTATGGATTAAATAATGGATGTGTAATATTATAGAATACCATTTCAGAATCTTTCTAAATGATTATTTGACTTTTAGAAATAATTTGGCCAAGTGAAATGATATACTATTAATAAGTTAATGAGTCCTTAATGTTAAATACATTTTTCTTCCTGTAATGTCGTACCATGCTAGGCTATGGAATTATATTTTTAAATACACTACCAGTTGCATTTTGTTCAGAGATAATCATTTTTTACTATACTATTTAAATTTCTTTCCATTGCTCTCTCATGTTTATATAGTTTAAATCACAAAGACCACCACAATATTGCAAAGTAATTGACCTCCCATGAAAATAAATTAATTAATTAAAAATATATACCAATTGCATTTTGTTAGTATTTTTCAACTTTTCTCCACTTAAAATCATAAATAAAACTGGAGTGAAGTTTCTTTTTTTGTTGCTGTCTTTGGTTATGATGATTAAGCTAGTATCAAAATGTACATGCAAGCTTTCACTTTTTATTGCTATAATTGGAAACCATTTGTGTAGTATGTAAATAATTTGTTACTTAAATGTTTGACAGTACTTACCTGTAAAACACTGCCTAAAGCAGACATATTTTGAGAAAAATTTTGACAGTCTTAGATTATATCCTTTTCATTGATCTATTCAATTTTTCTGCTTTCTGGGATCAATTTACATAATTAGTATCTTGCTAAAAATTATACAATTTCTTGAGATTGTCAAATTTATTAGCATAGATTTGAATCCACTTGTAATTTAAACACCTTCTGTGTCTATTGTTATATTCATTTTGTCTCTTCTAACATTTCAGTACTCTTTCATTATTCTTGATTAAAATTTCCATCATCTATATTCTGGTTCAGATCCATGTTTTTACCTTTCCTTAAATTTTAGCTTTTTATTCCTTTCCTAAAATTCTGAGGAATTTTTTTTTCTTTTACTACTTCACTATTCTTAACTTTCAATCTGCTCTCCATTGCAGCAATTATCACTTTCCATGAGTTTAAAATCATTTTGATAAAAATGGTTTCTTTTCCAACTAAAGTTTCCTATTGAATGGTTTCACAGTTGAGTTAAAAATGCATAGCTTTCTCATGTTCTAATACAGATGAGCATAGAAAATATGGTTTCCTCATATTCTGTAAAAGATGTGAATGTTTTCAAGAATCTCCAGCTGCTGGTAACAAAGGAATTAAAATTGCCAAATATTAGTTCAATCAAATAAATATAGCGTGACTTATAATCACTGGACTTTTAGTTAAAATGACTAATTTTTCAAGTGTCTAACCATTGTCTCTTCTCCAAGATGGCATCTGGATTATGAGCATGTTATGTGATTAGAACATTGCACTTCTTCATCCACATGGTACCTTCCAGTTTTCCCTAATCTCTGTACAGAGGAACTGACTCTTTTCTCTGTTCAGGTGACCACTGAGCTCAACCTGCCCAGTTCCTGGACTTCTACTCTGGAAAATGCTCTTAGCTCAACACGTAACCTTGGGACTTCTTGGTGGTCCAGTGGTTGAGAGCCCACCTTCCAATACAGGGGACACAGGTTCAATCCTGGTCAGGGAACTAACATCCCACATGCCATGGGGCAACTAGACCCACACACCACAATAGAGAGAAGCGCACATGACACAACTAAGATTTGATACAGCCAGAAACAAATGAAGAAATATTTTTAAAAATGGGGCCCTACTCTCTGTGTAGAATTTAGTGGTGGGGGACTATGTGTGTGCCAGGTTACAATGAAATGAATTTGAAGTTACTTCCAAAAATAGAAGTTTTCTATAGTAGCTGTTCCTGTTTGTTTTTTTCAGAATATATTTGGAGGGAGTATTATTGTTGGTATACTTGTATTTTAAATATATATATACATGTTTTCTCTCTGCTATCTTATTCTCACATGGCTACATGTATGCTTTCTTTTTAAACTGGCACAGGTATGCCAACAGGATACCATATTGATAAAACAGATGCTTATTTTCTCTACCCACACACTACCCTCTTACTTCTGATAGTTCAATGTCTCCTTTCCGGGGGGTACCACATTCTCTGTTGATGGGGAAGCATGAGTCCCCCCCATCCCCTTTCCTCTGCCATAATGAGTATCTGACTAGAAATGACCAATAATAAGAGTGCCCCATCTTCTTACACATAGGAATTTGCACAGGGATCTATTTGTAACTGACTGAAGGGAGATGCTAGGCACCATTATGAGCTTCCCACTTGAATCTGCCTGTCAATGCAGGAGATGCAAGAGACACAGACTGGGTCCCTGGGTCAGGAAGATCCCCTGGAGGAGGAAATGGCAATGCACTCCAGTCTTCTTGCCTGGAGAATCTCAGGGACAGAGGAGCCTAATGGTCTACAGTCCAAGGAGTCAGAGGCTGACACAACTTACTGACTGAGCACGCACACATGCAGAGGCTATTATAGCATTGAAGAAGGACGTAAACTGAGGCTTGTTGGGGTCATTTTCCACAGTCAAATGGACAAATCTATGTGCAGAAGATAAAAGGAATCCCACAAAGAAATCAAAGATGCCCAGTGGTGAAAGACAATTAGGTAGCAATGGTGCTCCCAGCACCACCATGCTCCACCTTAGTTTTGGTGCCTAAGCCAAGTCTGCCTATGCTTTTTGCAATTATATATCTAAAATGCCACTTTTTCTGCAGTAAGACACTTTTCATTAGATTTGTGAGACTAATAACTAAAAGAGTGCTCACAAGTAAAGTTTTTATATTTAAATCTTGTAGCATAATGTGGGAAGGAAAACCATGATTAAATTTAATGTCCTCTTCAGATATTTCATTGAGCTGGTGGTGAAGTTTGGAAATGAATTTGGATTGAAGAGGCTGAGCAAGTGGGAACACAGTTCAGCTCTTTATTCAAGGATCGTCTTTGTCTGCCATGGTAGCACAGACAGGACTCAGTGTGCCTTTACCATTTGTCTCATGCGACTGGCCTCATTAGGAGCCAGCAAAGAAGATGTCTTTGCTGGAGGCCAGGTAGAAACAAGGCTGCTTGAGCCAATTAGACCCGGTGAAGAAGCCCCACTGCAGACTCATTATCAATATGGCTCCAGCAGTAAGACTTCTCAGTCCTGCTGCTGAAGAATATAAAAATATACTCCCCACCATTTGCCATGGCCTCAGCCCTCTCTCAAGGTCATTTCTAGGCAATAGGAAAGCTTGACCGAGGATCTATTCTTCTTGTTGCCACACGCTGACCTTTGTACAGTTGGGCATTTGTGGGCAGGCCCTTTATGCATTGTCTTCCTTCTTCACTATAATTTTAATAATTTAAATTTTAAGACTATGGAGAGACGTCTTCACAGGTGTACAGTACTGCTGCAGGTTTCTGTCTATTTTTATATTCCATTATTCATTTCAAGGAGCAATTGGGAAAGAGCAAAAAAGATGAAGACCAAATCAATTGTATTCACTTCTTTGCTTTGCTTGGAAGTCCCCTGGAGCATTTTGAAGAATAAAAATCTTTGAAAACATTTATAGCTCCTTACATAATTATTTGTCTATTCAGCTTTTCCACTCACCGTTGAGACAATTTGGGCAATTTTTATATTCTGAGCAAAATTAAAAAAAAAAAGGATTTTTTTTCATTGGGATTGTCAAATTTAACACTTCAGGTTTATACATTTTATTCTCCAAAGATATTCTGATCCCCATATATCTAGTGTTATATCCCTTTGATCATTTCATCTTTGTAGATTCAAAGTAGTCAAACTGTATCTGATTCATTAAACTTTTACTAAAAATCAGAGCTTGAATTGATTATATATATCAATTTGAACATTTAAGTTTCCAGTTTTCATTTACTTTGATTAATTTTACTTTGTAGTTGTTGTTCAGTCACTCTGTCATGTCCGACTCTTTGTGATCCCACAGACTGTGGTACGTCAGGCTTCCCTGTCCTTTGCTATCTCCTGGAGTTTGCTCAAACTCATGTTAGTTGAGTCAATGCTGCCATCCAACCATCTTATCCTTTGCACCCCCTTCTCCTGCTATTAATTTTCCCCAGAATCAGGGTCTTTTTCCAATGAGTTGTATCTTTGCATCAGGTGGCCAATTATTGGAGCTTCAACATCAACATCAGTACTTACTTTGTTTACCTTTCTAAGTCTAAAATTAAGTTACAGATCCCTCCTCTTTTAGTTTAACCACCATGTATAACCACCATCATTTAAAGTCAGCTTTTTAATTTTTTTTTTTGCTAGTGCAACCATGAATCTAATTTATTCAATAATTAACAAATTCTTGATCACCTACATCATGCCAGTCTCTGGCTAGACAGTGGAGTTAAAATGGTAAAAATAAAATGATATCTTTTTCTATGAAATACATACATAAAATGATAAATAGTTACAGATGTTTGGAAATGTGGAGGAAGTAAAAAGTATACTATGAACAGCAGGTGAGTTCTTAATTTAGATAGAGTAGTCTTTAAATTGGGCTTCCCAGGTGGCATTAGTGGTAAAGAATCCACCTGCCAATGCAGGAGACATAAGAGGTTCGGGTTCAATCCCTGGGTGGGAAAGACCCCCTGGAGGAGGACATGGCAACCCACTCTAGTATTCTTGCCTAGAGAATCTCATAGAGGAGATTGTGACCAGTCCAGGGTCACAAAGAGTGAGACATGACTGAAATGACTTACCAGATACCCATACACTAGAAGCACGTACACATCTTTAAATTATATCACATAGAGGGAATGTCCTGGCCAAAGGCTTGACATGAAAAAGAATTCCCACAATAGAGGACTTTAGATCAATGGAGCAGAAGGTAAGAGAGCAAGGGTGGGTCTGCATGAGATGAAATACGTAAGATATGCTAATTCACTGAACCTTTAATCTTTCTGCGGGACCCTTCAACTGTCCTCAGCATCATCCTTTGTTTTCAACTCCAACATCTTTTCCATTATTCTCAAAAGAGGAACATCACCTCTTATTAACATATTCCCAGAAACATAGAGATACCAGACAAGACTTCTTTCTAACACAGTTGCAAAACAAATACCTCTGTTACCCTCTTCCTTTCACCAAGAAGGAAATGGAATCTTTTTTGCAACCCCTGGGTTGAGAAGATCCCCTGAAGGAGGACATGGCAACCCATTCTAGTATTCTTGTCTAGAGAATCCCATGGACAGAAGAATCTGGTGGGCTACAGTTCATAGGGCCACAGAGTTGGATACAACTCAAGCGATTTAACACCTACTTCCCACTTTCCTAAGAACTCATTTCATTATTTTTAAGATCATTTTTCTCTATCTTTCAATATCCCCACCCGAATGGCTTTTTCTCTTTCTAGCTAAATCTACTATAGTTTCTCTCAAATAAATAAACTTTTCTTCAAGTTCTCATTTCTCTCAAACTGTTGATTTATTTTATCCCCTGCAGAGCTAAGTCTATTTTAATAAAGGATTTTAGAACTTTCTTAAGACTATCTTTTGCATATTTACAATATCCCCTTATTGCTAAGATTATTGGAAACATTTTAGACCTTAACTTACTTGATATGTTCATAGATTTGACCAACACTTCTTTCTTCAAACACACCCTTCACTCAGCATCTAGAATGGTGAGGATTTTCCATGTATTGCTTGATTCTCTCAATTTATCTTCATAGTGATTTCCTCATTAGTACCTTCCTCAGGCTTTTAAAATCAAGTCTAAGCTTCCTTAAGATGTTGGCCAAGGAGGCACCATCTATGTTTTCTCTAGCCTCCTCTGTCACCTCTCCCATTCCAAAACATCCAAGTCATTTCAGTTCTAAGGGCCCTTACTCTTTCCTACCTCTAGTTTTATGAATTACTCTCCTCCTGGAATGTGCAGTGGGCTGTGCTTAGTCACTCAATCGTGTCTGACTCTTCATGACCCCATAGACTGCAGTCTGCCAGACTTTTCTGTCCATGGGGATTCTCCAGGTGAGAATACTGAAATGGGTTGCTATTTCTTCCTCCAGGGGATCTTCCTGACCCAGGGATTGAACTCAGGTCTCCACCATTGGAGGGGGAATTTTTTTACAATCTGAGTTACCGTGAAGCCCAAGAATACTGGAGTGGGTAGACTATCCCTTCTCCAGGGGCTCTTTCTGACCCAGGAATCTAACCAGGGTCCCCTGCATTGCAGGCAAGTTCTTTACAGGCTGAGCTACCAGTGAAGCCTCTCCTCCTGGAATGCTCTCTCCTAAACCAAACCACAACTGTCTCCCTTCTGTGTGCTAACACCTGTATTCCCTCCAGGTCTTTGCTTCCAATGCTGCCTACCCTTGACTGCCCTTCTCTGTGCCCTCAGAACACTGTGCATGCTTCTTATTACTGCACCTACAACACAAATTGATCAACCAGATTACAAGTTAAAGCAATTGCAACAACAGAGTTCACAAGTTGTTTCTGAGAACAAGATGGTTGTAGTGATTGAATCTCACAGAGACAGAGACAACAATTTCCCAACTGAATTTTGAAGTTAAATTTTAAATCCTGAAATCCCACCAGCAAATCCCTTTAGAGAGTCCCTTTTAGAAATTAATTATATCTTAATTCAAATGATATTTAAAGTACATGTAAGGACTTAGAGCATTTCATCTTTTTGAATGGCAGAAGCAATCACTTTCACATGGCTAAGATGACAAGAAATTCAAGACTATCCTGTTAAAGAATTATGAAGGGAAGTGTTAAGTGTTAAGGATGCAGAAAATGACACCAGTAGGTGTTTATTTCACAGCTAATAGTGTCAACATTGAACGTGGTATGTTATTCCAGAAGCACAAAGAACAAGCCCACATGTGTTTTTATAAAATCCCAATATCTGTTAGAGCTGAAACTCAGACTGATAAAATTAGAATCTCTGGGAGTGTGCAGTAAGCATCAGTTTGGTTTTTTGTTTTGTTTAGTTCAGTGAGTCTGAAGTTAAGGTTACACACAGCTACTGTATCAGAGTTCTTAACCTGGACTTCACAGTGTTTTTGGTTTTGTTTTTAAATAGTAAATCTTCTAATTTAAAGTTAGCTTGCCCTTGTATTATGAACCAAGCAGCTCATCACAGAAGCACACTCTAACCAGGGTAGAGACCCTGCTACAGAATTTATAGATAGGGTCAGATTATATTATACAAATTTAGAAGATATCTCAACATTTTTATACTCATGGGGAGCGTCCTTGCTAGGTCGCTTCAGTCCTGTTCCACTCTTTGTGACCCCATTGACTGCAGCCTGCTAGGCTCCTTTGTCCATGAAATTATCCAGGCAAGAGTACTGGAGTAGGTTGCCATGCCCTTCTCCAGTGATTTTACTCATTATTATTCCACTATTAAGTTATTTATTATATTCACATCTAGATATTGTTATTTCATACTTTGCTGAAGAAGTGCACATTCTAGTATCTATATTGCAAATTGGCTTTACATTACTATTTTGATGTGTGTGTATGTTCAGTTGTTAAACCCTGTCCAGCTTTTTGTGACCCCATGAACTTTGGAACACCAGGCTTACCTGACCATCACTATCTACCAGAGTTAGCCCAAATTCATGAGCATTGAGTCAGTGATGTCATCTAACCATCTAATCCTTTGCTGTCACTTTTGAGAAGAGTTCCAGAAAAACATCTACTTCTGCATTATTGACTATGCCAAAACTTTTGATGGTGTGGATTACAACAGACTGTGGAATATTCTTCAAGAGATAGGAATACCAGACAACCTTACCTGCCTCCTGAGAAATCTGTAGGCAGGTCAAGAAGCAACAGTTAGAACTGGACATGGAACAGACTGGTTCCAAATCTGGAAAGGAGTATGTCAAGGCTGTATATTGTCACCCTGTCTATTTAACTTATATGCAGAGAACATCATGTGAAATACCAGTCTGGATGAAGCACAAGCTGGAATCAAGATTGCCAGGAGAAATATCAATAACTTCAGATATGCAAATCATACCACCTTTATGGCAGAAAATGAAGAACTAAAGTGCCTCCTGATGAAAGTGAAAGAGGAGGGTGAAAAAGTTGGCTTAAAACTCAACATTTAGAAAACTACAATCATGGCATCTGGTCCCATCACTTCATGGCAAATAGATAGGCAAACAATGGAAACAGTGATAGACTTTTTTTGGGGGGTTAGGGGGGCTCCAAAATCACTGCAGATGGTGACTGTAGCCATGAAATTAAAAGACCCCTGCTCTTTGAAAAGCTATGACCACCTAGATAGTGTATTAAAAAGCAGAGACATTACTTTGTGACAAAGGTCCATCTAGTCAAAGCTGTCGTTTTTCCAGTAGTCATGTAGGGATGTGAGAGTTGGACTATAAAGAAAGCTGAGCACTGAAGAATTGATGCTTTTGAACTGTGGTGTTGGAGAAGACTCTTGAGAGTTTCTTGGACTGTAAGAAGATCCAACCAGTCCATCCTAAAGGAAATCAGTCTTGAATATTCTTTGGAAGGACTGATGCTGAAGCTGGAAACTACAATACTTTGACCACTTGATGCAAAGAACTGACTTATTGAAAAAAAAAAAAAAAAAAAAAAAAAAAAAAACCCTGTTGCTGGGATAGATTTAAGGCAGGAGGAAAAGGGGATGACAGAGGATGAGATGGTTGGATGGTATCACCAATTCCATGGACATGAATTTGAGCAAGCTCAAGCAGTTGAAGGACAAGGAAACCTGGTGTGCAGCAGTCTATGGGGTCGTGAAGAGTCAGACACGACTGAGTGACTGAACTGAACTAAACTGAACTACGTTTGTCTTCGATATTTCTCAGCATCAGGGTCTTTTCCAATGAGTTGGTCTTTGCATCAGGTGTATACCTGTGGCGGATTCATGTTGATATATGGCAAAACCAATACAATATTGTAAAGTTAAAAAATAAAAATAAAGAAAAAAAATATTGGAGCCTCAGCTTCAGCATCAGTCCTTCCAATGAATATTCAGGGCTGATTTCCTTTAGGACTGACTGGTTTGATCTCCTTGCAGTCCAAGGAATTCTGTAGAATCTTCTCCCCAGTACCACAGTTTGAAAGCATCAATTCTTTGGTGCTCAGCCTTCTTTATGGTCCAACTCTCACATCCATCCTTGACTACTGGAAAAGCATAGTTTTGATTATGTGGACCTTTGTAGACAAAGTGATATCTTTGCTTTTTAATATGCTGTCTAGGTTTGCCATAGCTTTCCTTCCTAGAAGCAAGTGTCTTTTAATTTCATGGCTGCAGTTACCATCTGCAGTGATTTTGGAGCCTAAAAAAATAAAGTCTGTCAGTGCTTCCTCTTTCTCCCCGTCTATTTTCCATGAAATGATGGGACTGGATGCTGTGATCTTAGTTTGTTGAATGTTGAGTTTTAATCCAGCTTTTTCATTCTTCTCTTTCACCTTCATCAAGAGACTCATTAGTACCTCTTCACTTTCTTCCTTTAGAATGATAACATTTGCATATCTGAAGTTGTTATTTCTCCCAACTTTCCTGATTCCAGCTTGTGACTCATCCAGCCTGGCATTTCTCATGATGTTCTCTGCATATAAATTAAATAAACAAGGTGACAGTATACATCCTTGACATGTTCCTCCTTTCCCAATTTTGATACAGTATGTTGTTCTATAAGTTTTCATTCCAGCCTAAAGAAAGGCAACATCAAAGAATGCACAATTGCACTCATCTCACATGCTAGCAAAGTAATGCTCAAAGTTCTGCAAGTGAGGCTTCAACGTAAGTGACCTGGGAACTTCCATATGTTGCTGGCTTTAGAAAAGTCAGATGAACCAGAGATCAAATTGTCAACATTCATTGGAATAGAGAAAAAGCAAGAGAATTCCAGAAAAACATCTACTTCTGCTTTACTGACTACGCCAAAGGCTTTGACTGTGTGGTCACAACAAACTGTGGGAAATTCTTAATGACATGGGAATAGCAGCCCACCTTATCTGCCTCCTGAGATATCTGTATGTAGGTCAAGAAGAAACAGAACTGTACATGGAATAACAGACTGGTTCCAAATTGGGAAAGGAGTATGTCAAGGATGTATCTTGTAATCCCTGCTTTTTTAACTTATATGCAGAGTACATCATGCGAAATTCCATACTGGATGAAGCACAAGCTAGAGTCAGGATTGCCGGGAGAAATATCAATAACCTCAGATATGCAGATGACACCACCCTTATGGGAGAAAATAAAGAGAAACTAAAGAGCCTCTTGATTAAAGTGAAAGAGGAGGGAGAGTGACAAAACTGGCTTAAAACTCAACATTCAAAAAACAAAGATCATGGCATCCAGTCCTATCAGTTCAGTTCAGTTCAGTTCAGTCGCTCAGTCATGTCAACTCTTTGTGACCCCATGAATCGCAGCACACCAGGCCTCCCTGTCCATCACCAACTCCTGGAGTTCACTCAAACTCATGTCCATCGAGTCAGTGATGCCATCCAGCCATCTCATCCTCTGGCGTCCCCTTCTCCTCCTGCCCCCAATCCCTCCCAGCATCAGGGTCTTTTCCAAAGAGTCAACTCTTCCCATGAGGTGGCCAAAGTATTGGAGTTTCAGCTTCAGCATCAGTCCTTCCAATGAACACCCAGGACTGATCTCCTTTAGGATGGACTGGTTGGATCTCCTTGCAGTCCAAGGGACTCTCAAGAGTCTTCTCCAACACCACAGTTCAAAAGCATCAATTTTTCGGTACTTAACTTTCTTCACAGTCCAACTCTCACATCCATACATGACCACTTCATGGCAAATAGATGGGTAAACAATGGAAACAGTGAGAGACTTTATTTTCTTGGGCTCCAAAATTGCTGCAGATGGTTACTGCAGCCCTGAAATCATCTTCTGATGCTTGCTCTTTGGAAGTCCAACCTAGACAGCATATTAAAAAACAGGGATATTACTTTGCTGACAAAGATCCATCTAGTCAAAGCTGTGGTTTTTCCATTAGTTATGTACGGATGTGAGAGTTGGACCATAAAGAAAGCTGAACAGCAAAGAATTGATACTTATGAACTGTGATGTTGGAGAAGACTCTTGAGAGTTCCTTGGACTGCAAAGAGGACTGTCAAATCCTAAAGGAAATCAGTCCTGAATATTCATTGAAAGGACTGATGCTGAAGTTGAAACTGCAATACTTGGACTACCTGATGCAAAGAGCCAACTCATTGGGAAAGAACTGATTCTGGTCAAGACTGAAGGCAGGAGGAGAAGGGGATGACAGAGGACAAGATGCTTGGATGGCATCACAGACTCAATGGACATGAGTCTGAGCAAACTCTGGGAGTTGGTGATGGACATGGAAGCCTGGCGTGCCTCAGTCTATGAGGTTCCAAAGAGTCGGATACAATTGAGTGACTGAACAACTGAACTGAACTGATGTTGTTCCATGTAAAGTTCTAACTGTCGTTTCTTGATCCACATACAGATTTCTCAGGAGGCAGACAAGGTGGTCTGGTATTTCCAGCTCTTTAAGAATTTCCCACTGTTTTCTGTGATCCAAACAGTCAAAGGCTTTAGCATAATCAATGAATCAGAAGTAGATATTCTGGAATCCCCTTGCTTTCTCTATGACCCAAGGAATGTTGGCAATTTGATCTGTGGTTCCTCTGCCTTTTCTAAACCCAACTTATGCATCTGGAAGTTCTCAATTCATATACTGTTGAAGTCTAGCTTAAAGGGTTTTGAGCATAAACTTACGAGAATATGAAATGAGCTCAATGGTCTGGTAGTTTGTGAAATCTTTGGCATTGCCCTTCTTTGGGATTGGAATGGAAAGTAACCTTTTCCAGTCCTGTGGCCACTGCTAAAAGTTATATTTAATGTACCTTTATCTTCAACGTAACCTTACTATCCTGAGTATTTACACAATTTTAGCATTATTTTGAGAAGGGAAGGGGCCAGTGGTCATTCCCAGGCAGTATAAGGCCGATATAGAGAAAACGTGCTCTGTCCTTTTCTAGATGGTTCTACTTCATAGCCTTGACACAACCAGATCTTGTCCATCAGCAGAATCATTGCCAATCTGTCTTGTTTATCCTGGATTCTATGCTTTGAATTCTGTGAAAGCATTAATTTCATTTTTGCTTCTGGATATATTTGCTAACACTTATTGCCTTAAATGTTTATTTAGTTTCTGTTCTTTTATTACTGGATACCAAATGATGAAACATATTCAGGATATACCAACTTTAAAGGCCTGAGTTGGTTTTATTTGCAACATTGTTTATAAGTTCTAATCGAATGTATTTTCAGGAATGCTTATTTGGTATTGAATCATCAAAACTGTATTCCACAGGGTTTCACTTCTCCAAGGATGCAAATGGAAAAGCAATAAAATTTGAAACCTGTTTTGAACTAAAAGGCAATGTACTTGCACAGCCTGGTAGTAATATTGCTTTAACAATGTTTTCTTGTGTGTTCAGTGGATCAAACCAAATGTGTTTTATCAATTTTAATTCTGTAAGAAAAGGCTTATTTTCAGTTCACTGTAGGATACATCAGTGTGGGAGTTTTCTGATGCTAAATTAGACAAGGTTTCCATCCATCAAGAGGAGCTGTGATACTCTTCAAAATCCTCTCCTTGGGCCACCTACCATCTGTCAATATTTTGGTCCTGATTTACCCTTCAACTTCCTCATGAACGTTGACTCACCTTGGCTACACTTAGATGTAATATTTCTCCTCTTTGCCTAGGAACTGATGACAACCTGTCCCAAGTTTCTTTCTTTCTTTCTTTCTTTTTAAATAATAATAACGTTTAAATTAGCAAGTGTAATGAATTATTTGTATCTTAGTGAATCAGTTCAGTTTAGTTCAGTTGCTCATTTATGTCCGACCCTTTGTGAGTCATGAACCACAGCATGTCAGGCCTCCCTGTCCATCACCAACTCCTGGAGTCCTCCCAAGCCCATGTCCATTGAGTTGGTGATGCCATCCAACCATTTCATCCTCTGTTGTCCCCTTCTCATGCCCTCAATCTTTCCCAGCATCAGGGTCTTTTCCAATAAGTCAGCTCTCCACATCACATGGCCAAAGTATTGGAGTTTCAGCTTCAGCATCAGTCCTTCCAATGAACACCCAGGACTGATCTCCTTTAGGATGGACTGGTTGGATCTCCTTGCAGTCCAAGGGACTCTCAAGAGTCTTCTCCAACGCCACAGTTCAAAAGCCTCAATTCTTCAGCACTCAGCTTTCTTTATAGTCCAACTCCCACATCCATACATGACTACTGGAAAAACCATAGCCTTGAATAGATGGACCTTTGTTGACAAAGTAATGTCTCTGCTTTTTAATATGCTGTCTAGTTTGGTCATAACTTTCCTTCCAAGGAGTAAGCATCTTTTTAATTTCATGGCTGCAATCACCATCTGCAGTGATTTTGGAGCCCCCCAAAATAAAGTCAGCCATTATTTCCACTGTTTCCCCATCTATTTCCCATGAAGTGATGGGACCAGATGCCATGATCTTAGTTTTCTTAATGTTGAGCTTTAAGCCAACTTTTCCCTCTCCTCTTTCACTTTCCTCAAGAGGTTCATTAGTTGCTCACTTTATGCCATAAGGGTAGTGTCATCTGCCTATGTGAGGTTATTGATATTTCTCCCAGAAATCTTGATTCCAGCTTGTGCTTCCTCCAGCCCAGCATTTCTCTTTATGTAGTCTACATATAAGTTAAATAAGCAGGGTGACAATATACCACCTTGACATACTCCTTTTCCTATTTGGAAACAGTCTGTTGTTCCATGTCCAGTTCTAACTGTTGCTGCCTGAACTGCATACAGGTTTCTGAAGAGGCAGGTCAGGTAGTCTGGTATTCCCATCTCTTTCAGAATTTTCCACTATGAATAAGAGTAACAAATATTAATTAGGATTGAAAATAGCTAAACCAGTCTCTTAAGATGATTCTTACAATATACTGTGAAAGCATACTGAAAGAAATTATATACTGGAGCGTACTTTCATGATAATCCACTCCCTGACCCTGTCTTTAGTAATAAAAAGTAAATTGAAGTTTTTTCACCTATTATAAGAAAGTTAAGGAAAAATAAACATCACCATATGCACCTCAAATGAATGATGCTGGATTTGTTTTTCAGTTCAGTTCAGTTTAGTTCAGTTCAATTGCTCAGTCATGTCCGACTCTTATCGACCCCATGAATCACAGCATGCCAGGCCTCCCTGTCCATCACCAACTTCCGGAGTTCACCCAGACTCACGTCCATCAAGTCAGTGATGCCATCCAGCCATCTCATCCTCTGTCGTCCCCTTTTCCTCCTGTCCCCAATCCCCCCCCAGCATCAGAGTCTTCTCCAATGAGTCAACTCTTCGTATGAGGTGGCCAAAATACTAGAGTTTTAGCTTTAGAGTTTCATTCCTTCCAAAGAAATCCCAGGGCTGATCTCCTTCAGAATGGACTGGTTGGATCTCCTTGCAGTCCAAGGGACTCTCAAGAGTCTTCTCCAACACCACAGCTCAAAAGCATCAATTCTTCAGCGCTCAGCCTTCTTCACAGTCCAACTCTCACATCCATACAAGACCACAGGAAAAACCATAGCCTTGACTAGATGGACCTTTGTTGGTAAAGTGATTTGTATTTGTTTTACCCACACCTAATTTGCCTAACAGCAATGATAGTAACCAGTAAAGATATGGTAGAGGTACATCTAGCATTAAATTAACAACTAATTAAAACTTGATTCACTAACTTCTCTTTTAACCTTCTTCTTTATTAATACTTAGTATCCGAGAGTCTCTAAAGAACTGAGTTCTTATAAGTCTCTGGAGAAATGGAAAGGAAGGATGAGAAAATGGCTCTAATTTATCTTACATGCTTTCATTGCTGTGATGGTTAATTTTAGTTGCCAAATTAGCAAGACCACAGTATCCAGATACTTGCTCAAATATTATTCTAGATGTTTCTCTACAGGTACTTTTTGATGAGCCTTAACATTGAAATTGTAGATTTCAGTAAATCAAATTATCTTTATAATGAGAATGGGTCTCATCTAATCAGTTGAAGGCCTGAATAACAAAAGACTGATATCATGGAAGAAAGGGATTCTGCCCATCAGACTCCAACTTCATGGTCAGCTGTTCCCTGGGTCTCCAGCCTGTTGCCCTGCTCTGCAGATTTGAACTCAGGATCCACAATGGCATGAGCCAGTTTCTTAAAATAAATATATTTTCTCTCTATCTCTCTCTCTCTTTCACTCTGTCTTGCTCCTTCGCTATAGATATATGTATACACACACATGCACATATAGATACATACATCCTATTGGCTTGTTTCTTTGGAAATCTTTACCACCACCACCCCCCAACACACACTGTGAGGTTCCCAGGTGGCTGAGTGGCAATTAATCTGCCTGCCAATGCAGGATATGCAGGTTCTATCCCTGAGTCAAGAAGATTACCTTGAGAAGGGAATGGCCACCCACTCCAATATTCTTGCCTGAAAAATCTCATGACAGAGGAGCCTGGTGGCTTACCGTACATCAGTCCATGGGGTTGCAAAGTGTCGGACGTGACTGAGCAACTAAACAACAACAACAGCGTCCCACAGAACAGATTATTTCATTAAAAAATTCAATGTGTGATAGTAGGTGTGTTTTATTATATGAGGTAAAATTGAGACTATGTGGAATTGAATCAGAAAGGCGCAGAAAGACAAATGTTGCATATCAGTTACATGTAGAATCTTAAAAAAAAAAGTCAAACTTAAGAGAAACAGAGAGTAGAATGGTGGTTGCCAGGGGCTAGGAGGAAGGTGGGAGAAATAGCAGATGTTGGTCAAAAAGGAAACACATTTTTAATTATGAAATGAATTTGCTCTAGAGAGCTAGCATACAGCATGATAACTACAGTTGATAATATATTGTATATATGATGCTTGCTAAGATAGCAGATCTTGATTGTTCTCACCACACATGGACACACACACGCAATGTAAACTGTGTGAGATGATTAACATATTAATTAGCTTCATGATGGTCATTACTATACAAGGTATACTTACATCAAAACAGCATATTATATACTTTAAACGTTAATTTTTGTCCATTCTATCTCAAGAAACTGTAAAAATTTCAAATAAAATATAGAAAGGAGATAATCTGTCTGGTTTGGTAATTTAAAAAAGTCAAAACAAATCAAGAGCTAGTTGCTCAGTCATGTCTGGCCCTTTGCAACCCCATGAACAGTTGCCCACCAAGCTCCTCTCTTCATGGGGATTCTCCAGGCAAGAATACTGGAGTGGGTTGCCATGCCCTTCTCCAGGGGATCTTTCCAACCCAGGAATTGAACTCAGGTCTCTCACATTGCAGATGGATTCTTTATCATCTGAGCCCTAGGGAAGCAAATAAGAAAAAGTCTCCAGTAATTACTATGGTATATCACACTGCCCCCTCCTTTGACTAGTCCTCATTTTAGATGTTTCTATTCACTGGTTTGATAGTATCAGTCAAAAATTTATTATTCATGAAGCAACCATTTATTGGTTCCCTAAGTGCAGGCTCTATTCTTATAGGTAGTATAGCCATGAGATGAGGTCAGATATTTTCTTGTGCAACTTATATTCTAATCACAGGCATGAACACTGCACAAATAAAGTATTGAGAACAATAGACGTTAGCTACAATCTAAATGTCTATTGATGGATGGATAAGAAGATATACATATATACATATATCAGATCAGATCAGATCAGTCGCTCAATTGTGTCTGACTCTTTGCGATCCCATGAACTGCAGCACGCCAGGCCTCCCTGTCCATCACCAATTCCCAGAGTTCACTCAGACTCACGTCCATCAAGTCAGTGATGCCATCCAGCCATCTCATCCTCTGTCGTCCCCTTCTCCTCCTGTCCCCAATCCCTCCCAGCATCAGAGTCTTTTCCAATGAGTCAACTCTTCCCATGAAGTGGCCAAAGTACTGGAGTTTCAGCTTTAGCATCATTCCTTCCAAATAAATACCAGGGCTGATATATATATATATATATATATATATATATATATATACACACACACACACACACACACACGCACACACATATGTATATATAATGGAGCATTGCTGCTGCTGCTGCTGCTGCCAAGTCGCTTCAGACATGTCCGACTCTGCGACCCCATAGATGGCAGCCCACTAGGCTCCCCTGTCCCTGGGATTCTCCAGGCAAGAACACTGGAGTGGTTTGCCATTTACTTCTCCAATGCATGAAAGTGAAAAGTGAAAGTGAAGTCACTCAGTCGTGCCCGACTCTTAGCGACCCCATGGACTGCAGCCTACCAGGCTCCTCCATCCATGGGATTTTCCAGGCAAGAGTACTGGAGTGGTACTATGTGTACATTTATATATAAAACTTATCAGTTTTAGTACACCAGGAACTAATGCAACATTGTAAATAACTATACTTCAATTGAAAAAAAAAAAGCAAGGAAAATAATTACAAGCAATGATAAATGTTTAAAAAGACATAAGCAGGGTCCCAGGAGACAGAAAAGTAGAAGAATACTTTAAACAAGTTGTTTGGGGATGTTTTCTTTAATTGAAGGTGATGGAAACTGATTACAGAGGACTCAAAAATGCAGCCAGGAGCAAAGCCAAAGGGAGAACATTCCAGGAACAGCCAGTGAAAAGTGCCTGGCGCAAGGCAGAGTTTGACATGTCTAAAGCTGTAGCTGAAAGTTCATGAATGAAGAAGGGAATCAATGGTACAAGATCCAGGGCAATCTGGAGTATGCTCTGTAAAGCAGCTAAAAGATATACAGCTTGGCAGAGTTGTGGATCTAATATGTTCTTTCAAAGTTACTCTGCTATACGGATATTACATTGAAGGACGGCAAGAAACGGGGGGGTCAGTTAGTTGACCATTTTGTAGCATTGTGTTTTTATTGTATGTCACTGAACAAAATCAGAAAGGGAGTTAAAATTTAAATATGTAGAAGCTTAGTCTCAAATTATGATTCAAGCCACTCAACTTTTTGAAATTTTTCAAGAGATACACCCACTAGAATTTGGTAACCTACCTTATGCATTTTTGTAATGAAGAATAAAAGATGTTTCTTTTAAGGGACCTAAACCTATCTATTATTTGATAAATGATAGTTTTACTTTTTTCTTCCATGCATCTATATAAATTCCTAGCACCATGTTTCTATTTTATAAAGCAAGGTGGAGTGTAAATGTTATAAAAATATGATAAGTAACTCAAGCTTAAACTTGAGCGAACCAAGTCTTTCTGCATGTATTTCTCAAACTGTAATATGATGAAAATAGGCAGGATTGTTCCTTCAATTTTTTGCAATGTTTATATTTACCTATTTCGGGAAGGTTATATGGGACTTCCCAGGTGGCTCAGTGCTAAAGAATCTGCCTGCCAATTCAGGAGATGGAGGAGACATGGATTCAATCCCTGGGTCAGGAAGATCCCCTGGAGGAGGAAATGGCAGCCCACTCAAGGATTCTTGCCTGTAAAATCCCATGGACAGAGGAGCTTGGCAGGCTACAGTTCATAGGGTGATGAAGAGTTGGACATGACTAAGCAACTAAACATGCATGCACAAAAAGAAGATTACATATTTCATGATAAAATAGAGAAAACGTTTATTAAATCTTAGAGCAGTTGTGTCTGGGCATTTGGGTGGAACCGATTACAGTATTTGGGCAACGAATTTGACCCTCAATTTCATAGTGTTATAAGAAAAAAGGATAATATGTTGTTTGAATTTACTGAAAGAGAAAGAAGTTCATTTTTTCTTTGGATGCAATTATTATTTTGTTGGAACTAAATGCAAGTTTCTCATGATGTACTCTGCAAATAAATTAAATAAGCAGGGTGACAATATACAGCCTTGGCATACTTCTTTTCTTATTTGGAACCAGTCTGTTGTTCCATGTCCAGTTCTAACTGTTGCTTGCCGACCTGCATATAGGTTTGTCAAGAGGCAGGTCAGGTGGTCTGGTATTCCCATCTCTTGAAGAATTTTCCACAGTTTATTGTGAACCACACAGTCAAAGGCTTTGGCAGAGTCAATAAAGCAGAAATAGATGTTTTTCTGGAACTCTCTTGCTTTTTTGATGATCCAGTGGATGTTGGCAATTTGATCTCTTGTTCCTCTGCCTTTTCTAAAACCAGCTTGAACATCTGGAAGTTCACGGTTCATGTATTGCTGAAGTCTGGCTTGGAGAATTTTAAGCATTACTTTACAAGCGTGTGAGATGACTGCAATTGTGTGGTAGTTTGAGTATTCTTTGGCATTGCATTTCTTTGGGATTGGAAAGAAAACTGAGCTTTCCCAGTCCTGTGGCCACTGCTGAGTTTTCCAAATTTGCTGGCATATTGAGTGCAGCACTTTCACAGCATCATCTTTCAGGATTTGAAATTGCTCAACTGGAATTCCATCCTCTCCACTAGCTTTGTTCGTAGTGATGCTTTCTAAGTCCTGCTTGACTTCACATTCTAGGATGTCTGGCTCTAGGTGAGTGATCACACCATCGTGATTATCTGGGTCATGAAGATCTTTTTTGTACAGTTTTTCTGTGTATTCTTGCCACCTCTTCTTAATATCTTCTGCTTCTGTTAGGGCCATACCATTTCTGTCCTTTATCGAGCCCATCTTTGCATGAAATGTTCCCTTGGTATCTCTAATTTTCTTGAAGAGATCTCTAGTCTTTCCCATTCTGTTGTTTTTCTCTATTTCTTTGCATTGATCGTTGAGGAAGGCTTTTTTATCTCTCCTTGCTATTCTTTGGAACTCTGCATTCAGATGCTTATATCTTTCCTTTTCTCCTTTGCTTTTCGCTTCTCTTCTTTTCACAGCTATTTGTAAGTTGTAATATATATTCTATGAGTCCTTGAGACAAAGACTCTAAGAAACAGAGTAGACAATATCTTTGTATTTTTACAAAACATCAGAATGCAGTTCAAATGATTGAATCTTAGAAAAAATATCTCTAGAGACATAGGGAATTACAAGTAAATTGTAATGGAATAAAAGCAATTGTGAGTTGGCCTGCAATAATGTGACCCAGATACTCTTCTGAAGCACAGTTCAATACACTGAAAGCCTAGCTTAATACAGAGATAAAAATAGATGCAGTTTCTTATAGAAAAGGAAATAGCATTTGCCCTGAGCTATTCACCAAAGCTAAGAAAGATATTAGACAATTAAATCATTCATTCTATTAAACTCCTCCTTAATTCAAGGCTATACTATGAGGATTCGGAAATCCTTTTTGAGCTAACCTTAGAATCTGTACTATTCATTCAGTTTATAAAAGAATGTTATTAACAATTATGCATTAACAAGTTAGATTATCTAGATGTAATTGGGAAATTCATAAAAATACAAGTTACTAAAATTGACTCAAGAAGAAATAGAATGTCTGAACAGACTTATTACAAAGTATTAATATTACAGTGATTGAGTAATCAAAACCTTTCTACAAAGAGAAGTTCAGGGTCAGATGCTTTCAGTGGTATATCTTACCAAATATTTAAAGAAGACTGATTAGCAATTCTTCCCAAAGTCTTCCACAAAACAGAAGCAGCAGGAATACTTCTGACTTATTCTGTAAGGCAAATATCACTCTAATAAGAAAAATAAGTGTTTCTCTGGTGGCTCAGTGGTAAAGAATCCACCTGCAATGCAAGAGATTCAGGAAACGTGGGTTCAGTCCCTGGGTCAGGAAGATCTCCTGGAGGAGGGCTTGGCAAGCCACTCGAGTATTCTTGTCTGGAGAATTCCGTGAATAGCAGAGCCCAGTGGGCTGCAGTCTGTAGGGTTGCAAAGTCAGACAAGACTGAAGCAATTAAGCATGCACACCAGCACAACAAAAACAAAGTCAATAAAAGACAAAAAAGAAAACCAATGAAGACCAACATCCATTATGAATACAGATTTTTAAAAAATCTTTAAAAAAATATTGCCAAACCAAATCCAACAGTGTATTAAAAAGATTATATACAATGACCAGATGAGATTTACCCCAGGAATGTAAGAGTGGTTCAGCATGAGAAAGTCAACAAATGTCATATACCACATAAACAGAACAAATAAGGGAAAAGCACAGAATCATCTCAAATGACAGGGAAAAAAAAAAAAAAAAAAGCATTTGACAAAACACAACATCCTTCCATGGTAAAAACTAGGAAACTCCCTGAAGATGGCAAAGGCAAATTCAAAGTTAACATCATACTTACTGGTGAAATACTGAAAGTTGTTTCTCCTAAGATGAAGAATAATACAAAAATCAAATATTGATAATGTGGTACAACTTGGATGAATGTTGGGGGGAAATATGCTAAGTGAAAAAAGTGAAACTCAAGAGGTCATATCTTGTATAATTCTATTTATCTTAAGTATTCTTAATAGGTAAATCCATAGATCCAGAGAGTAGATTGATAGTTCCAAAGAACTGTATTAATGGAGAAATGGGATAACTGCTTTATGAGTATGAGCATTTCTTTGGGAGTGATGAAAATGCTTTGAAATTTTCAGAACTAGATAGAAGTGGTGGTCATATAATATTGTGAATGTACTAAAAATCATTAAATTATTCATTTCAAAATGGCTAAATTAATGCCATGTGATTTTACCTTGATCATTTTTTTAAATGGACAAAGGATTTGAATAATATTTCTCCAGTGAAGATACACAAATGGCAAATAACCACTTGAAACTATTTAGGGGAAAACAAATCAAAACTACAGTGGAGAATTACTTCATATCCATTAGCTTGTATGTAATAAAAACAGACAATTTTAAGTGATGGCAAGTATGTGAAGATTTTAGAACCCTCCTGCATCACTGATGGTAATCTAAAATTGTATCATCCTTTGGAAAAACAATTTGACAGTTTTTCAAAAAGATATATAGAGAGATACCACAGGACCCAGAGCATCCAGTCCAGGTATAAACTTGAGAGACCTGAAAATACAATATGTAACCACAAGATAAGTTATCCACATAACAACTTATACAAAAATGTTCACAGCATCAGATAAGAGTCAACAATTTCAAATGATGTAAATGTCTATCAACTGATGAATAAGTTAAGTATATATAGTCATGCAACAAAATGTTATTCAGCCATGGATAAACTTTGAAAATAGCATACTAAGTGAAAGAAACCAGATACAAAAGGTAATGCATTTCTTCATTCAATTTATATTAAATATCTAAAATAGTCAAATCCATAGTGACAGAATGTAGATGAATGATTTCCAAGGGCTAGAGGCAGAGATAAACACTAAATGCCCACCAATGGGTAGGAGGCTTCTTATTGGTGCAATGAAACTATTTTGACATTATATAGAAGTAACAGCTGCAAAACATTGTGAAACGAAAGGCTACTGTGTTGTACACTCTCAGAGGGTAAATACTGTGGCACGTATATTTTAATTCAATAAAGTCTCAACAAATTAAAGGTGTGGATGTCTCCTTCACTTCCCCCAGATCCTCTCCATCATTATGTTCTGATATTGTTGAGCAGAAAGACAGACTGTATGTTTTTTGCATGTTTAGAGAAAGGTTTATCATTCTGTACAAATAGAATGTATGTGAGATTCATTGGATAGAGAGTAGATGATTGTTTCTCAAAGAATTTTGCTCTCTTTGAAGTTTTCCCTCACATTTCACCTTCAATGCCACAAAGGTTATCCTGCTAAAATGTAATAATGTCACTTGTCTACATAGAAACTTTCAAGGTTTCTCTTTTGCTTCTCAGTGAAAGGTCCAAGAAAAATGGGTTTTAAATATCCACATGCTACTTGTTCTATGGTGATATTCTCAGAAACCCCAAGCAAGCTGGCAAAGTTTGATTCAAATCTTTTTATTCTAACTCTGATGATTAGAAGAATATTTGTGTTCATACACATGGTTTTAGGTTTGTGGTGATTTACCTAAGCACAAATGATGAGTCTTTATCATAATGATAACAGTTCAGTGAAACAATTATGCAAGTGATATAGGGAGAAATCTGTTGCTTCCTTCCAAAGATCCACATGGCTACTTGTCAACCACCCTTTCCTCTCTGTCTTCTCCAGCCTCCTACTTGTCCCCAGGCTCTGTGCTCTTTTTTTCTAATCAATTATCTTAATAGATAACTGTACTAAAAAATGAGTCTTAGATTCACACACACACACACACACACACTATGATCAGGGAATCACATAGAACTCGATGAACTCATTGAAAGCATTGAAACTTCTCTGATATTCACTGAACATACCCACCTTGGTATGCACCAAATGAAATGTGTTTGGTCCTTTTCTGGCATGCAGAAAAGTGCTTCTCATGCACTACCTGTACCTAGCTGAATTCAGGGCAACACGCCCAAATCCATGACATGGTCAAATTCATATAGCCTGCATTATTCCTATTTGTAAAATGAAAAATCATACTAGACTCTAAGACTATGAGAAAACCGATGAGTGCCCCTCACAACCTGCCTTGACCAGGCTGATCCAGAAGTATGACCAAATAAAGTTTCCTCGTTCTTCATGAAGGTACCTCAGGGTGATAGAGCAGAGAAAGGCCAATAGAAAGGGTGGCTGCTGGGTTACCCAGGCGATTGTGCAGAACGGTTAATTATCAAAGCTGCTGGACTTGAGATGAGAATGATATCAGTTTAGCCTTGGGCATGCTGCCAGAGTGAAGGTGGAAAACTGATGTGAGTCGTTGCTTTAATCTGATGAAAGATTTCCATCAGATTAAATTTCCATCTTCCAAACTTAGAGCTAAGAACAGCATGCTATTTCTCTGAGTAGGCCTTAAAACAGTGTGAGTAAAATAAAATTTGCTCTACATCCCTGCCAGCATTCTAGTAGGTGTGAAATAGTATCCCTTTTTGGATTTAATTTGCATTTTGCTGCTGACTGATTATGCTGAGCCCTTTTTAAAGTGCTTGTTGGACATTCCTATACCCATTTTGGTGAAGTGTATTTGAAAATATTTGACCATTTTTATTCTTTTTTCTTCTTGGCTTTTTATTTACATCACCTCTTTATTAATAATCCAAAGGAAATCAATTCAAATTTTGAAAGAAATGTACTGTTAATATACTGTTCTTTTCTGTGGTTTTGTTTTCACTTTATTCTCTGCTTTAACATTTTAAAAATCATGATGAAATACACATAACACCACTTAGCATCTTTCCCATTTTTAGCAGTTCAATATTTTGAGGCGTATTCATATTGCTATATAATCTATCTCCAGAACTATTTTCATCTTACAAATCTGTAACTCTAAACCCATTAAACAACCACTCCTTATTTCCCGCCTTCCCTGGCCCTAGGCTCTCACCATTCTACTCTTTTTATATGAATCTGACTACTCCAGATAACTCAAATAAGTGAATCAAACAGTATTTCTCTTTTTTGGGGGGGGAGGTGGGGGGGACACGTTCATTTTACCCAGCATAATGCCCCTAAGTTTTATCTGTGTTGTAGGGTGTGCCACATTTTCCCTCCTTTTAAAGGCTGAATAACATTTCATTGTATGTCTATGTGACATTCTGTTTATTTCTCCATCAGTGAACACTTTTAACTAATGGGTATAGAGTTTCAGATTTGTAAGATGAAAACAATTCTGGAGATAGATTATATAGCAATATGAATACAGCACATAATATTGCTTTTTAGCTACCACAAACAATGCTGAACATGGTGTACAGATATATTTCTCAGCCCCTGTTTTCATTTCTTTCAGATATACACCTAGAAGCAGGCTTACTGGATCATATGGTAATTCTATTTTAAACATTTTTTAAGGAATCACCATGCTATTTTCCAAAGCAGTTGCAATCTTTTTCATTTTCACCAACAGTGATCACTTTATTCATCCCTTGTTCTTTTCTGGTTTTATTTTTTGGTAGTAGCCATGCTGATGGGTGTGAGGTGATATCTCATTGTTTTTATTTGCAGTTCAGTTGCTCACTCGTGTCCAACTCTTTGTGACCCCATGAACTGCAGCACACCAGGTCTCCCTGTCCATCACCAACTCCCGGAGTCCACCCAAACACATGACCATTGAGTCTATGATGCCATCCAACTATCTCATCCTCTGTCATCCCCTTCTCCTCCTGCCTTCAATCTTTCCCAGCATCAGGGTCTTTTCAAATGAGTCAGCTCTTCACATGAGGTGGCCAAATTATGGGAGTTTCAGCTTCAACATCAGTCCTTCCAATGAACACCCAGGACTGATCTCCTTTAGGATGGACTGGTTGGATCTCCTTGCAGTCCAAGGGATTCTCAAGAGTCTTCTCCAACACCACAGTTGAAACATGTAAATTATCATATGTGAAACGAATCTCCAGTCCAGGTTTGATGCATGATAAAGGGTGCTTGGGGCTGGTGCACTGGGATGACCCAGAGGGATGGGATGTGGAGGGAGGGGGAAGGGGGTTCAGGATGGGGAAAACATGTACACCCATGGTGGATTCATGTAAATGTATGGCAAAAACAATACAATATTGCAAAGTAAAAATTAATAAATAAATTTTTAAAAAAGCATAAATTCTTTGGCACTCAGCTTTCTTTATAGTCCAACTCACATCCATATATGACCACTGGAAAAACCATAGCCTTGACTAGACGGACCTTTGTTGACAAACCAATGTCTCTGTTTTTAAATATGCTGTCTAGGTTGGTCATAACTTTCTTTCCAAGGAGTAAGCGTGTTTTAATTTCATGGCTGCAGTCACCACCTGCAGTGATTTTGGAGCCCAGAAAAATAAAGTCAGCCACTGTTTCCACTGTTTCCCCAGCTATTTGCCATGAAGTGATATACTCAAATTTATCTACATTTACTTTTGTTACCTGTGTTTTTATTGCCATGTTGAAGAAATTTTTGCCTAATCTAACAGTACAAAGATTTTCATACTTTTTTTTCTAAGAGTTTTAGTTTTTATGTTTAGGTCCATGGTTTATTTTGAGTTGATATTTGTAAATAGTGTGAGATAAAAATCCGACTTCATTTGTCTGAATGTGGATACTTAGTTTTACAGTACCTCTTGTTGAAGCAGTGCTTTCCCTTCATTGAATGCTATTGGTACCCCTCATTAAAAATAATTTGTCTGTACATATGAGGATTTATTTCTGACACTTCTAGTCTATTCCACTGGTTTATATATATGTCTTTATAGTAGCACCACATGTTTAATTACCTTATCTTTATAATAAGTTTTGAAATCAGGAAGTGTGAGACCTCCAACCTTGTTCTTCTTTTCCAAAATTGTTTTGCATCTTCATAGCCCTTTGAAAGTCTTTGTATTTTAGGATAGATTTTCTTTTTTTCTTGCAAAAACTTTCTTCAGGATTTTGGTAGGGATTACATTAAATTCTAGATAACTTTGAATAGTAATAATATCTCAATAATTTTAAGCCTTTCAATCTATCAGCACTGAATGACTTCCCAATTTTGTGTGCCTCCTTTAATTTCTTTCAGTGACATTTTGCAGTTTTAAATGCACAGTTCTTTCACTTCCTCATTAAGCTTGTTTTAAATTATTTATTTTGATGATATTGCAATTGTTCGCTTCATTTTTTTTTCTGATTGTTCATTGTTAATGCATAAAAGCAAACTGACTTCTGTATGTTGATTTTTTTTGTCGTATGACTTGCCTGAATTTGTTTATTAGTTCTAACAGTTTTGTGTGTCCACGTATGTGTGTGTGCTCATGTGTGTAAATGTGTGTCATCTTTAGTGCTTCTGCATATAAGATTGTGTCCTCAACAAGGAGAGAACATTTTACTATTTTGTTTCTAATTTGGATGCCTTTTATCTTTTTCCTGTCTAATTGCTTTGGCTAAGACTTTCATTACTCTGTTGAATAGAAGTTGTATAAGCGGGTATCCTTGTCTCATTCCTGATATTAACAGAAAAGCTTTCAGTCTTTCTCCGTTGAGTATTATGTTACAATGGTATTTTTTCCCCTTTTTCACCTTTTTAAAATACATTTTAGATTTTAGAGCAGTTTTAGATCCACAGCAATATTGAGCTGAATGTATAGAGATTTTTTCCATATACCCCTGCCCCAAAGCTTGGATAGCCTCCCCCATTATTAACATGCACCCATTGGTGTGGCATAGTTGTTTTGACTGATGTATGTATTAAGTTTGCAAAACTGTTCCAGCACCATAAGAACTCTTTGTGTTGCTTATTTCTGATCACACCCACCCACTTAACCAATTTAATCTCAGTTCTAAATCCTGGAAACCACTAACTTTTCTCCATTTCTTGGATACATCAAGATGATAACACTATGTGTCACCATAGTCCATTCTTTTTTTCTTAATACTGTCCCATTTTTATTCTTCCTTATATATCCATTAATTTTTATTGCTTACTAAACATTTTGGGAATATATTTTAGAGAAAGTTAATTTGTTATTGTCCTCTGAATTGTTAATATACATAATAGACATCATAAAACTAAAAGATGATAATATTGAACGCAAATTTATAGAAATTTGAATTTAAGCTTTGTTAAGGCAAGCTGGTGTGAAGCCCAAGTTGTTTTCCATACCTCTCTAACTACTACTACGACCACTAAGTCGCTTCAGTCGTGTCCGACTCTGTGCGACCCCATAGACGGCAGCTCACTAGGCTCCCCCGTCCCTGGGACTCTCCAGGCAAGAACACTGCAGTGGGTTGCCATTTCCTTCTCCAATGCATGAAAGTGAAAAGTGAAAGTGAAGTCGCTCAGTCGTGTCCGACCCTCAGCGACCCCATGGACTGCAGCCTTCCAGGCTCCTCCGTCCATGGGATTTTCCAGGCAAGAGTACTGGAGTGGGGTGCCATTGCCTTCTCCAACCTCTCTAAGTAGGAGGACTTAATTTTCAAACTGTTACCCAGAGTGTTAATGGGCAGCAGCCAAGCCTTTGTCTCAGGTGTCTCTGGCTTTTGACTTCCATATATCATGGTGTTTCTAGTCCAGTGAATTCCCTTTTCCTCCGTCCCCTTTCAAGCTTGCAGAACTTAGTGCTTAGTGAAAGATTTAGGAGATTTTTCTATATCTAATTTTGAAATGACCCTACTATGGATTCTTTGTTTCTTTAATTTCCTTCCTCTCCAATTTTCCCTTACCTCTTACCACCATCCTGTTAACTCAAGACTATACTTAACAGGGTACTTGTGCTTAGGGTACTTGGAGCAAAATGGTACTAAGGTAGATTTCAATGAGGGGGCTCTCCTTTCAAGAAAATGACTTACTGCTATTTCTGTATACCTGTGTGCATTCTCTACTGCTACAAAATAGTTTTAAAAACTATTTTTCTAGAATTTATAATGGCTATGGATGGGTGATTTATTTCAATTAAACCTACTCTGCCATTATCAGAATTGGAATTCTAAAAACCTGGGTATTTTAAATTATACAAGCAAAGTATTATTGTCATTAGGAGTTTAAAAACTATAAAGTAAGAAAAAAATGTTCTAATTCAATCTCCTGAATACATTTCATATATATATATATATATATATATATATATATATATGAAATATACTGAAATTGTTTCCTATATAGGAAACAATTTCAGTTCTGGAAAGACTTCAGAAATTTTCAGTTTTAATCTCAACTTCTTTTTTTTTCCAAGACTTATTTTTTAATGTGGACCATTTTATGTGTCTTTACTGAGTTTGTTACATATTGTTTTATGCTTTGGTTTTGGCCACAGGCATGTGGGATTTTATCTTCCTTACAAGGATTGAACTTGCACTCTCTATACTGGAAGCCAAAGTCTTGACCACTGGACCACCAGGGAAGACCCTAAATTGTTGTTTCTGTAGAAGATGATAGGGGACTGACATGCAAAGGTAGGAAATCAAGAGATACCTGGAGTAATGGGCAAATTTGGCCTTGAAGTACAAAATGAAGCAGGTCAAAGGCTAACAGAGTTTTGCCGAGAGAACACCCTGGTCACAGCAGATACCCTCTTCCAACAACACGAGAGATGACTCTACACATAGAAATCACCAGATGGTCAATACTGAAATCATATTGTTTATATTCTTTGCAGACAAAGATGGAGAAGCTCTATACAGTCAGCAAAAACAAGACCAGGAGCTGACTGTGGCTCAAATCATGAACTCCTTATTGCCAAATTCAGACTTAAATTGAAGAAAGTAGGGAAAACCACTAGACCACTCAGGTATGACCTAAATCAAATACCTTACAATTATACAATGGAAGTGACAAATAGATTCAAGGGATTAGATAGACAGAGTGCCTGAAGAACTATGGACAGAGGTTTATGACACTGTACAGGAGGCAGTGCTCAAGACCATCCCCAAGAAAAATAAATGCAAAAAGGCAAAATGGTTGTCTGAAACGTCATTACAAATAGCTAAGAAAATAAGAGAAGCTAAAGGCAAAGGAGAAAAGGAAAGACACCCATTTGAATGCAAAGTTCCAAAGAATAGCAAGGAGAGATAAAAAAGCCTTCCTCAGTCATCAGTGCAAAGAAATAAAGGAATACAGTAGAATGGGAAAGACTAGTCATCTCTTCAAGAAAATCAGAGATACCAAGGGAACATTTCATGCAAAAATGGGCAAAATAAAGGACAGAAATGGTATGGACCTAACAGAAGCAGAAGATATTAAAAAGAGGTGGCAAGAATACAAAGAAGAACTATACAATAAAGATCATCAACTCAGATAACCACGATGGTGTGATCACTCACCTAGAGCAAGACATCTTGGAATGTGAAGTCAAGCGGGCCTTAGGAAGCATCACTACAAACAAAGTTAGTGGAGGTGATGGAATTCCAGTTGAGCTATTTCACATCCTAAAAGATAATGCTGTGAAAATGCTGCACTCACTATGCCAGCAAATTTGGAAAACTCAGCAGTGGCCACAGGACTGGAAAAGGTCTGTTTTCATTCCAAACCCAAAGAAAGGCAATGCCAAAGAATGTCCAAACTACTGCACAATTGCACTAATCTCACACGTTAGCAATGTAGTGCTCAAAATTCTCCAAGCCAGGCTTCAACAGTAAGACAGTACATGAACTGTGAACTTTCAGATGTTCAACCTGGATTTATTAAAGGCAGAGGAACAGAGATCAAATTCCCGACATCTGTTGGATCATTGAAAAAGCAAGAGAATACCAGAAAAGCATCTATTTCTACTTTATTGATTATTCCAAAACGTTTGACTTTGAAGATCACAACAGACTGTGGAATATTCTTAAAGAGATGTGAATACCAGACCACCTTACCTGCCTTCTGAGAAATCTATACGCAGGTCAAGAATCAACAGTTTGTATTGGACATGGAACAATAGACTGCTTCCAAACTGGGAAAGGAGTACATCAAGGCTGTATCTTGTTACTCTGCTTATTTAAATTATATGCAGAGTACATCATGAGAAATGCTAGACTGGATGAAGCACAAGCTAGAATCAAGATTTCTAGAGGAAATATCAATACCTCAGATACATAGATGACACCACACTTATGGCAGAAATTGAAAAGGAACTAAAGAGTCACTTGATGAAACTGAAAGAGGAGAGTGAAAAAGTTGGCTTAAAACTCAACATTCAAAAAACAAAGATCATGGCATCCAGTCCCATCACTTCATGGCAAATAAATTGGGAAACAATGGAAACAGTGACAGACTTTATTATCATGGGCTCCAAAATCACTGCAGATGGTGACTGCAGCCATGAAATTAAAAGACGCTTGCTCCTTGGAAGAAAAACTATGACTAACATAGACAGCATATTAAAAAGTAGAGACATTACTTTGTCAACAAAGGTCCATCTAATCAAGGCGATCGTTTTTCCAGTAGTCATGTGTGGATGTTAGAGTTGGACCACAAAGAAAGCTGAGCACCAAAGAATTGATGCTTTTGAACATTGGTATTGGAGAAGATTCTTGAAGAGTCCCTTGGACAGCAAGGAGATCCAACCAGTCCATCCTAAAGGAAATCAATCCTGAATATGCATTGGAAGCACTGATGCTGAAGCTGAACCTACAATACTTTGGCCACCTGATGCGATTAACTGACTCCTTAGAAGTGACCCTGATGCTGGGAAAGACTGAAGGCAGGAGAAAGGGATGACAGAGGATGAGATGGTTGGATGTCATCACCAACTCGATGGACATGAGTTTGAACAAGCTCTGGGGGTTGGTGATGGACAGGGAAGCCTGGCGTTCTGAAGTTCATGGGGATGCAAAGAGTCGGACAAGACTGAGTGACTGAACTGAATCAATAGAAGATTAAATAGAGAATGTAGTCCTGGAAATATGGACAAACCTGTCAAAGTATACATAGTAATTGGAAGAAAAGAACCTAAAGTACAAGTCTTCAAACTACCAACTTAGTACCCAGTGTCCCTCTGCTCTACAGTTTGTTATTGGTCCAGTCCTTTCCACAGCACAGATGAAACAGTATATAGGATCTCCTATGTACTCAATTTTGCTTAGTTTCATAAAATCCACAATATGGTTAGGAGAATGGAATATTGTAAAGTAATTTATAATAATTTTTCCATGGTTCTCCCTGAAAAAGGTGGCTACTATTGATATGTATCAGTTGAAAGATCAGAGAAAAGTGAAGACAAGAGAGGTCTTAAAGAGTGAGCCCCTCTTTTCTCTTCTGCACTGTCCACATAAAGTCTTCCTTATCCAAAGATAAGGGCAATGCCCTTGGCATTTCAGGACTGTAATAAAGAGTTATAGGTATTGTACCAGCAAATGTATTATCAATTAACAACAGTGAGCAAGATGTTCAAAGATTAAAAATAAAATGAAATAATTACACCAGGTCTTATAGCAGAAGCTGGCATAAGGGATCAGAATTATAATAACTTTGGTTTAATTTTTCCTTTTTATTTAATAAATATTTGACATTTTTCACCTCATTTCTTTCTATAATACAAACTATAGAGTGGTTTTAAATGTTGCAATCATTATTATTGATAAAATTAATACTTCGCTCACTTTTTTAGTTTACTCAGATGCCCAATTGTTTTTATTTAAACTTCCTTCCACTTCCATGAATTTGCTATGAACAACATTTTCAATAGATTTAAGGAAAACTTATTTATATTAATATCAGAATGATTAAAAATAATTTAAAAAATAACAACAGTATCTAGCATTTGCAGATGTGACTATGTGGTGTTTTTTTCTAAATATTATTTTCAGTGCAGTTCAGTTCAGTCGCTCAGTCGTGTCTGACTCTTTGCAACCCCATGAATCACAGCACGCCAGGCCTCCCTGTCCATCACCAACTCCTGGAGTCCACTCAAACTCATGTCCATCGAGTCGGTGATGCCATCCAGCCATCTCATCCTCTGTCGTCCCCTTCTCCTCCTGCCCCCAATCCCTCCTAGCATCAGGGTCTTTTCCAATGAGTCAACTCTTTGCATGAGGTGGCCAAAGTATTGGAGTTTCAGCTTCAGCATCAGTCCTTCCAATGAACACCCAGGACTGATCTCTTTAGGATGGACCTGTTGGATCTCCTTGCAGTTCAAGGGACTCTCAAGAGTCTTCTCCAACACCACAGTTCAAAAGCATCAATTCTTTCATGCTCAGCTTTCTTCACAGTCCAAATCTCACATCCATACATGACCATTGGAAAAACCATAGCCTTGACTAGACAGACCTTTGTTAGCAAAGTAATGTCTCTGCTTTTCAATATGCTATCCAAGTAAGTCATAACTTTCCTTCCAAGGAGTAAGCATCTTTTAATTTCATGGCTCCAGTCACTATCTGCAGTGATTTTGGAGCCCAAAATAATAAAGTCTGACACTGTTTCCACTGTTTCCCCATCTATTTCCCATGAAGTGATGGGACCAGATGCCATGATCTTCGTTTTCTGAATGTTGAGCTTTAAGCCAACTTTTTCACTCTCCTCTTTCACTTTCTACAAGAGGCTTTTGAGTTCCTTTTCAATTTCTGCCATAAAGGTGGTATCTGCATATCTGAGGTTATTGATATTTCTCCCGACAATCTTGATTCCAGCTTGTGCTTCTTCTGGGCTAGAAGTCATGATTTACTCTGCATATAAGTTAAATAAGCAGGGTGACAATATACAGCCTTGACGTACTCCTTTTCCTATTTGGAACCAGTCTGTTGTTCCATGTCCAGTTCTAACTGTTGCTCCCTAACCTGCATATAGGTTTCTCAAGAGGCAGGTCAGGTGGTCTGGTATTCCCATCTCTTTCAGAATTTTCCACAGTTTATTGTGATCCACACAGCCAATGGGTTTGCCATAGTCAATAAAGCAGAAATAGATGGTTTTCTGGAACTGTCTTGCTTTTTCCATGATACAGTGGATGTTGGCAATTTGATCTCTGGTTCCTTTCCCGTTTCTAAAACCAGCTTGAACATCTGGAAAGTCACGGATCACGTACTGCTGAAGCCTGGCTTGGAGAATTTTGAGCATTACTTTACTAGCATGTGAGATGAGTAGGAAATTATTTGAAGAATCTTAATATTGTTGGCCATATTAACATCCAAATTTTTTAAGTGAGGGAATTGAAACAAAGTGGAATCTTAAACTTTCCTGAAGTCAAATTGCTAGTTAGTTAAAAACTTGAAATACAAATCCAGAACTTCCTGCCTCAAAGTCAATGAAAACATGCTGCCATTGTGTATACCCATAGAATAAAACTTCAAAGACTTTAAATATGCCAGCATCTTGTCATGGCAAATACACATTTCCCTGGTGATATTTGAGAATCTCTAATCTCTTGAATGGTGGCAGCTGATTTTCCTGGATAGTCTTCATTGAAGGGCTGGAGACAATCCAAAATAAATGTCTCCTGACAGAGAGCCTGATCAATACTCTGTGCAGAGAACTTCTCTAGGCTAATCAATCATACTAGATTGATGCTTCCTTGGGAGGGTGTTCATTCAGTGATTCAAGCAGGTCATAATAGCCTTGAGATTCTGTGATATTTTAAATTGCAGTGCATTGAATGTAAAGAACTAATGCCCTCCTTTAATATTTCCAAGAAAGTAGACTCGAACACATTACTTCCAATTAGATTCATGTATATCAGTAGGAGAGTCAAGCAGTACAAACGGTTCATTCCTATATTATTGATGCCATCTACAGAGGAGACATGCATGTGTGTAGATTTAATTATCATTGTGTGTCAGTCACCCGCTTGTCCTGAAATTGGTTAGGACTCTGCTCTGCATGGTTGAAATGATCTCATCAGGTGACTTTTCACTGGCTCCTTTGGAAGCTGGAATCCTTCTGCATCACCCAGTGGAAACACAGTCCAGAAATAGGAGGAAAATTGGAAAGAAGTCTGGGTATCTACCTCCTGTCTTCTTTCCCTGGGTGTCATCTCTGTTTCTTGTACTTTCAGCACTAACTCCACAGGCAAAGTCATGAATGCTGAGTTCCTATAACACTATCTTCTCTCCTGTGAGAGGGGGAAGTCAGTTCAGTCTCCCAGTCATGTCCAACCCTTTGCGACCCCATGGGCTGCAGCTCACCAGGCTTCCCTGTCCTTCACCAACCCCTGGAGCTTGCTCAAATTCATGTCCACAGAGTCGGTGGTGCCATCCAACTATCTCATCCTCTGCCATCCCCTTCTCCTCCTGCCTTCAGTTTTGCTCAGCATCAGGGTATTTTCCAATGAGTCAGTTCTTTGCATCAGGTGGCCAAAGTATTGACGTTTCAGCTTCAGCACCAGTCCTTCCAATGAATATTCAGGACTGATTTCCTTTAGGATGCACTGGTTGGATCTCCTTGCCGTCCAAGGGACTCTCAAGAGTCTTCTCCAACACCACAGTTCAAAAGCATCAATTCTTTGGCGCTCAGCTTTCTTTATAGTCCAACTCTCACATCCATACATGACCACTGGAAAAACCATAGCTTTAACTAGACAGATCTTTGTTGGCAAAATAAAGACCAAGGTTGCCTCTTCACTTCTTGTGTGCCCCTTGGCAACTTTATCACACAGATATCCAATTCCATGTATCAGAGTTCCTCTGCATGAAGCTAGTATAGAATCTGATTGCCTGACTGGGATTTATTTGGTGCACATTGCAATAGATTAGAAGATTATATGTGCTTTTATATTACTGCTTGAGAGGTAAACTGTATGATTGTATTACTGCTTGAGAGGTAAACTGTATGGTACCCAGATGGCCAGAAATAGACTAGGTGACAAATCTATAACAGGTTGGAAAGGCTAAACAACAGGGACACCTTTGGACTTTTCCTAGGTAGACCTGTTTTATATACACTTTCCTGACAAAGCCAGTACATATTTATTTTGCTCATGAAGGTGCCCAAGTTTGGGTGGCAAATTATATGGTTACCCTCATGATGCTAAGTAAAATTCAGTGATTAGTCATTAGACTGAGATTCTAGACTCAGGTATGAGCCCAGCAGATGACACCAGACTGAGAGTTGAGTGACCTTCTGCATGTACAATAGGGCAGGTGGTTGTGATGCCTGGTTACCTGTGAAAGTGTGAAAGTGTTAGTCGCTCAGTTATGTTTGAGTCTTTGCAACACCATTGACTGTAGCCCACCAGGTTCCTCTGTCCGTGTCCGTGGAATTCTCCAGGCAAGAATACTGGAGCAAGTTGTGATTTCCTTCACCAGGGGACCTTCCTGACTCAGGGACTGAACCCGGGTGTCCTGTATTGCAGGCGGATTCTTTACCTTTGAGCCACCTGGTTAGCTGTGGTTGGTGTCCAATAACAAAAGACTACAGAAGAAGAGTCCCTGGTGGCTCAGGGGGTAAAGAATCTGCCTGCAATGCAGGCAACCTGGGTTCAATCCCTGAGTTGGGAAGATCCCCTGGAGAAGGGAAAGGCAACACACTCCAGTATTCTTACTTGGAGAATTCCATGGACAGAGGAGCCTGTTAAGGTACAGTACTTGGGGTTGCAAAGAATTGGACAACTAACACACTCACATGGCAGAAATCAACAGAGGAAGAGATGAGCATAATGAGTCAAATAGCAGTGAAGCAAGAAAGAATTCAGCACAGCAAGGGAAATACAGGACTGGCTTTTTCTGTGAGCCAAGGTGAGCCTCAGTTGAAGGCAGAGATATGGGAAGGGGTGTAACAAATGATGACAGCTCTGTATTCACATTCTCAGTAGATAAATTTTAACTGGAGATACCTTAGGGCTCTGTGGGGAGGAGAGACCTAGTGCCAACACATGAGTAGTCTAGACTTACCACTGACCAATAATGTGATCAGTGAGTGGATTCCTTGTGAATGGATCACCCTGGAAGGGCTGCTGAAATTGAGGGCGAGGTGGGAACTCACAAAGAAGACAGGTTGTATTTTAAAGGCCAAGGCTACCCTTTGGGTTTTTATTTTTGTTTTTGGCAGCCTCTGCCCTGAATAAGAATGGCTTTTCCATTTTAGTTGTCAATCAGCTGAATATTTATTCCCTCTTCCCCACAAAATATTATTTTTAAAGCATCGAAGTATGGCAGGAAAAGAGAGGTTTTAAAATGGATGATTAAGTCCCAGAATTTTTAGGAAGGTTGGGAAGTCATTTGAAAGTTTCTTCAGAATTATTCATCTATCCCTTTAAAATATTGATCAGTCTGGAGTTTCCTTTGCCAACTGCAGTTCTGCTTCAACAGAAGCACAAATTTATGTGTGGTTGCATTAATAATACACACATTCCCTTCTCCAGAATCCATACAATTCTCACTCTTTCCTCCTCCATCCTTCTCTTCTTCTCTGCCTTCCTTTCCTCCATAAACAATTTAGTTCCTACAATATATCTCAACTGGTAAAGTGACAATTATGAGAGTAAATGATGATCTAGTACTTCACAATTGCCCCAATCTGAGAACACATAAAAATTTGTGTTAAATAATTATAGCATCAAAAAAGGATCCCAGAGACACACAGGAAAACGCTATAAAGTTCAAAATAAATAAATAAATAAAGAGAGAGAGAGAGAGACAGAGGGGAGTTAGAAACTCCCATATCTTTATCAACTCCAGCTCTATGCACAGGCGGTGCTTTGTTGTTATTTGGAAGGTACTTTTTTATCTGAACATCTTTAAGATATAGGTAATATTTTTCCTATTTTATAGACAGGAAAACAAGGATCAGGAAGACTAAATTTCCCAAGATTAAATGGAAATAAATGGCAGAGCCCAAGCCTGATCTTAGGCTGCCTTTTCTACTCTTTGGGCAACAAAAATGGATTCAGAGGACAGATAAGGAGTCAGCTAGTTTTTACTGTTATCAAGTGTCCAGAAGGAAGAACATTCCAGGAAGAAGAAACAGCACCAGAAAAGAAGGAAGCATTAGGTTAAAATGACAATGAAAAATTATGCAGTTAAGAAGCAAGCATTAAGTCTTACTAAATTGTAGTGTGTACTAGAGTGGGGTTATCTGGGCTTTATTGAACTGATAATTTAATAACTCATAGGCTGCCATTGTAAACTGCTGCCATTAAGAGACAAATGACTTTCTCATTTTTATAGTTTCCAGTCACTACATTGTTGACAGAGCACTCCAGGAAAGCTCAGAGTGGCTTTCAGTCTCTCAGAGCATTTCGTAAGCTCTCCTCTAAATGCATCTTGTCTACTAGGGCCCAGAGCGCAATTGAGAGAAAATAATTTATTTGCTGAAGCCCTATTGCTATTTAAAGGAAGCTTAATGCAAAACATCAAAACGAATCTCCAAACAAAGTGCTCTCTTATTGTGTTTGTCTATTGCTCCAAAGTTAAAAATTCCATTCAGAATTACAACATGCAGTCATAATTACCACAGGGAATACCTGTGAGCATCTTTGTTATAAAATGATTATGTAATCTTTGTTGCCCAACTTCAGTAACTATAGCTTAAACTGAGCACCACTTTAAATTAAAGCCTAGTGAAATAAAGATGTAATAACATTTATAAATAATAATGCTCATGAATGGAACAACAAGAATGAATTATGCTATTTAAAAAAAAAGTGAGAGGATGGAGACTGAGGAAGGCTTTTAGTGATGGAACTTTGTATGGAAGTTTGGTTTGGTTCTAAGTGATGCAGATTTGGGGTAACACCTCCTGGGCCTCCTAGGTTTGCCGAAATTCTCTGGAAAGGTCCAGATAGTAAATATGGTAGGCTTTGTGGGACAGTCAGTCTCTTACAACTACTCAACATGCTATTCTAGCAAAAAAAAAAAGCCTCCATTAAGTAATGAGTGTGGGTTAATATTTCAACAAAACATTATTTTTGAAAACAGGACATAGGTTGGTTTTGCTTTCCCCAGGCTATTTCAAACTTCATCTAATGCATGTCTTTTAGCCATCTATCCTCTTACATAGACCTCCCCTACATTGATTCTAGGTTTGATCATCTGACATAACTTGTCCAGTCATTATTCAGCCAATGCTCCATTAGCAGAGACTTACTAGCTACCTGAGTACTGGGACTTGCTCTCTGAGAGAGAACTCTGTTGTTTACTTGTCAAGTCACGTCCAACTCTTTTGTTACCTTATGAACTGTAGCCTACCAGGTTCCTTTGTCCATGGGACTTCCCAGAACTTACCTGTCACATATTAAAAAGTCCACATTAGGCCACTGAATAATGAGAGATGAGATGGATATAGATGTCCAGCCAAAGTCACATCAAGTGTAGACCAGTGCTTAGGCTGCCCTAGTTCTTGTGGACACAGCAGATTCTCCAGATGATGATAGCTGTGTGAATGATGCCAGAGAAGACCAGCAGGTCAATGGCCTATCTGAAACCAGCCAAACACAGAGATGTGAGAAACAAGTCACTTAGTTTTGGGGTGGACTTTGTTGTTGTTGTTCAGTTGTTAAGTCATGTCCAATTCTTTGCAACCCCATGAGCTAACACATCAGGCTACCGTATTCTTCACTGTCTACTGGAAGTTGTTCAAATTCATGTCCATTAAGTCAGTGACAATATCTAACCACCTTATCCTCTGTCACCACCTTCTCCTCCTGCCCTCAATATTTCCCAGCATCAGAGTCTTTTCCAATGAGTCAGTTCTTTGCATCAGGGGACCAAATTATTGGAACTTTAGCCTCAGCATCACTCCTTCCAATGAATATTCAGGGTTGATTTCCTTTAGGATTGATTGGTTCGATCTCCATGCAGTTCAAGGAACTCTCAAGAGTCTTCACCAACACCACAGTTCAAAAACATCTATTATTTGGCACTGAGCCTTCTTTATGGTCCAACTCTCACATCCATACACAACTACTGGAAAAACCATAGCTTTGATTAGATGTCATAGCTTTCTTTCCAAGGAGCAACTGTCTTCTAATTCCATGGCTGCAGTCACCATCCACAGTGATTTTGGAGCCCAAGAAAATAATATCTGTCACAGCTTCCACTCTATTTCCCTTCTATTTTCCATGAAATGATCGGACCAGATACCCTTAACATGTTTATATGACAGTTTCATTTCTTTTCAATAAATGTACATTTGAGTTCCTTAGTACATTTTTATCTAGAACTGCATGAATTTTTTATGGATTTTAAAGTAAATTAACCTTGCTATGGATTGAATTGTTTTGTCACCTCAGAATTCATGTGTTGAGTCCCAATGTGATAGTAACTGAACACAGTATCTTCTGAAGGTAAAAAGATTTTGATGTAGCCAACAAGGATAAGGTTCTCATGATGGGATTACTGCCTTTGTAAGAAGAGAAACCAGAAAGTTATCTCTGTCTCTCTCACTAAGTTCATGCATTGAGGAAAGTTCATGTAAAGACATAGTGAGAAGCTCGCTTTGTTTAAACCAGGAGTAAGATAAATACATTTCCCCGTACTTCCAGTTTTAATGTATAAACTTTCAGGTGTCTCTTCTCACGAGGAACTGAATTGATCTTGGACTTGATGTTGGACTTCTAGTTTCCAGAGGTAAAAAAATACATTTCTGTTGTTTAAGTCACCCAGTCTACCGTATTTTGTTATGATAACCAGAACTAACATAGTCATGTATGTGGCAAACAATTTCAATGTTTGTGTTTGACTTGATATACATTTTTTAGACATGGATAACATTCTACTGATATGTTTTCATGTAATCAACTTTAGTAAAATGCTCATTCATGCATATTGGCTCTTAGGACCCTAGATACCTTTTTTATCGTTTTCTGATTTTCATTATTATAATTGTGATGTTTTGTAAATGATGGAAGCAGAATTGTTAGCTATTAGAAAGCAGAAATGCTACTTTACATAACCTTTTTATAATTTTATATTGGAGTGTAGTCGATTAGCAATGTTGTGATAGTTTCAGGTATACAGCAAGGTGATTAAGTTATACATATGCATGTATTTATTCCTTACCAAATTCTTTTCCCATTTAGGTTGTTTCATAATATTGAGCAGAATTATCTATACTATACAGTAGATCCTTGTTGGTATATAGCCTTTTAATTCTTAAATATATCCTGCAAGAAGAAAGTTTTTCTAATTTAAGTTTACAACTGGTGATTACAAAATAATTTTTAGAATAATCGAAGTTTCTAATAATTGTTTTAGAAGAGATAGGCATACCAGATCACCTGACATGCCTCTTGAGAAACCTGTATGCAGGTCAGGAAGCAGCAGTTAGAATTGAACATGGAACAACAGACTGGTTCCAAATAGGAAAAGGAGTACATCAAGGCTGTATATCGTCACCCTGCTTATTTAACTTCTATGCAGAGTACATCATGAGAAACGCTTGGCTGGAGGAAGCACAAGCTGGAATCAAGATTGCCAGGAGAAATATGAATAACCTCAGATATGCAGATGACACCACCCTTAAGGCAGAAAGTGAAGAGGAACTAAAGAGCCTCTTGAGGAAAGTGAAAGAGGAGAGTGAAAAAGTTGGCTTGAAGCTCACCATTCAGAAAACGAAGATCATGGCATCTGGTCCCATCACTTCATGGGAAATAGATGGGGAAACATTGGAAACAGTGTGAGACTATATTTTGGGGGGCTCCAAAATCACCACAGATAGTGATTGCAGCCATGAAATCAAAAGATGCTTACTCCTTGGAAGGAAAGATATGACAAACCTAGACAGCATATTAAAAAGCAGAGACATTACATTGCCAACAAAGGTCCATCTAGTCAAGGCTATGGTTTTTCCAGTGGTCATGTATGGATGTGAGAGTTGGACTATAAAGAAAGCTGAGGGCCAAAGAAATGATGCTATTGAACTGTGGTGTTGGAGAAGACTCTTGAGAGTCCCTTAGACTGCAAGGAGATCCAACCAGTCCATCCTAAAGGAGATCGGTCCTTGGTGTTCATTGGAAGGACTGATGTTGAAGCTGAAACTCCAATACTTTGGCCACCTGATGTGAAGAGCTGACTCATTTGAAAAGACCCTGATGCTGGGAAAGATAGAAGGCAGGAGCAGAAGGGGATGACAGAGGATGAGACAGTTGGATGGCATCACTGACTCGATGGACATGGGTTTGGGTGGACTCTGGGAGTTGGTGATGGACAGGGAGGCCTGGCATGCTGCAGTTCATGGGGTTGCAAAGAGTTGGACACGACTGAGCAACTGAACTGAACTGAAGTGAAGTCGCTCAGCCGTGTCCGACTCTTTGCAATCCCATGGACTGTAGCCTACCAGGCTCTTCCATCCATGGAATTTTCCAAGCAAGAGTACTGGAGTGGGTTGCCATTTCCTGCTCCAGGGGATCTTCCTGACCTAAGGATCGAACTCAGGTCTCCCACATTGTAGGCAGACACTTTACCGTCTGAGCTACTAGGGAAGCCCCAAAGTAATACTTTTAAAAATTGCTTTATTTTTTCTCTTAGTTCTTTTACTGCTTCATTCTTTAAGTTTTAGCTATTATATTCATTGGAGTATCTTTTTTTTCATGTAAGAAATAAAGGAAGAGTAAGATATATTAGGATTCTAGTATTTAATTCATTTAGTTTGAAAATTTTTTGTCACCCTCTCAACCTCCCCCACCACCACCCCCAGGCTTCCTAGGTGGTGCTAGTGGTAAAGAATCTACCTACCGATGCAGGAGACACAAAAGATGTGGGTTTGATCCTTGGGTTGGGAAGATCCCCTGGAGGAGGGCATGGCAATCCACTCCAGAATTCTTGCCTGGAGAATCCCATGAACAGAGGAGCCGGGTGGGCTACAGTCCCTGGGATCACAAAGAGCCAGACATGACTAAATGAAGTGCACTCCCTACTCCAGGTAACTACTCATTGTGTCAATGTTATTCATTCTTTTCTCTGCTTCTCATGCTCGTTTAGAAATGTTTTAGAGCTCAATATTCTCTTCTAATGATCTGTTTTTCTGTGTGTGAAATATAAAATTCTTCTAATTGCTTGAGTTTTATCACACATTTTGGTAATGAATGGGCTTGTCTTCTCTCAACCAGTTTTCTCCTCCAACATTTAAAATGTTAATGTCACATATAGATTTTTCCATATGAACTTTACAATCAAATCACCTATGTTCAGAAAAGGAAATTTTTTTTTTCTTTTTTATTGCATCACATTATGTTTACTGATTAGAAAGAGTGTTTAAACAATCCCATCTTTTCCCATTCAATAGCAAAATACATCCTTCCATTCAGGCTTGTCTCCTCTTACATTCCTCAGTAGAATCCTAAATTGTATTCAGATGTTTTGTGAATCCCTAAAGTTCCACAGGTATTTACTTGTTGGTTCCTGTTGCTCTTGATCTCTTTCTTCTATTTTCTAATTATTTATTGCTTGTAGAAAGGGGCACCAATGAATCATATATTCATTGTTTTCCAGCGAACTTTATTAGTTTACTTACAATTATTAATATTTTTCCTGGTTTCACAACAGATGCATGCATGTTCAGTAGTGTCCAACTCTTTGTGACCCTATGAACTGTAGCCTTCCAGGCTCCTCTGTCCATGAGATTTTTCAGGCAAGAGGAGTGGGTTGCCATTTCCTCCTCCAGGGGATCTTCCTGACCCAGAGATCATATCCTTGTCTCCTGCACTGGCAGGTGGATTGTTCACCACTGCGCCATCTGGAAAGCCCTTCAAAACAAATTACTTGAAAATAATTAAAACTTAATGTTCCTATTTCCTCTCAACATAGTGAACTTACTGCCTTCTGATTCCGCGGTGAGCACTTAAACTCTGGAACGAGATGACTTGTGCTCATAATCCTAGTTACACAACTTGAGTTTCATAACTTCTCTGTGGTTCAGTTTTCTCATCTGTTTCAAAGTGGGTAGCAATAGTACCTGCTTCGTAGTGATTCTAGAGGATTAAATGATCTGATGCTCATGCTATGTTTAAACCAATTATGAACATACAATCAAGACTCAATAGGTGCCATCTCTTTGTGCTGTCTTAAGCACTAAATCCTTAATATCACAGCAATAGCAATGCATGCTCTGGCTTGCCTTGAAAAGAAGTTTAAAGGATAAAGGATATGATATAAATGCAAGTGTTTTGCCAATTTGCACTGTTATTAGAATGCAAGAAAATTGTAAATAACCAAATCACAAATACACTTATTCAGTCAACTAGCATTTACTGTGTGTTGGTAGAAATAGAGGAGGTCTAGAACTGAGATTCTCATCTGTTAAAATGTTCTTCCGTTTAGTGAAGGCTCTGTTAGAGTTAAATCCTGAGGAGAGAGTAAGATTGCTGATTGGGAATTCTTTCTCTATCTAGTGCCAGAGAAAGATATTGATGGTGCTGTCCTTATAAATATGCCAATTGGCCCTTTAATGCTGTCTGCTTGTGTACACAGGGCTGGGAAGAAGCATTGTTAATAATAGCTAAGAGGGATTGAATAGGTATCACATGCCAGATATTCTTCTGATCATTTTATATTCACTGAGTTATCTATTTTACACAGAACTTAGTAAGTAGGCAATAATAATATTTTTACTTTACATATATAAAGAAACCATATCAGAGATTTAAGTACATTGCAAGACTTGTATGGGCTTTCCTGGTAGCTAATCTGGTAAAGAAAGTGAAAGTGAAAGTGGCTCAGTCATGTCCATCTCTTTGCGACCCTGTGGACTATACAGTCCATGGAATTCTCCAGGCCAGAATACTGGAGTAGGTAGCCTTTCCCTTATCCAGGGAATCTTCCCAACCCAGGGATCGAACCCAGGTCTCCCATGTTGCAGGCGGATTCTTTACCAGTTGAACCACACTGGAAGCCCCCCAGCTGGTAAAGAATCTGTCTGCAATGCGGGAGACCCTGGTTCAATTCCCAGGCTTATAGAGCTGGAGGGCAAGGCTCTCGGAACCCTAAGTCTGTTTCCTCACTACACAGCTTTCTAGACTATGACAGACTTGTGCATGGATTATCTGCCTTCATTTCAGAAGCTACTTCTTTTCCCTTTAGGGATTAGTTTCTATGCTGCCTATTTTGAATATAAATATTTGGTCTTCAGGAATGATCTAGGATCAGTTATTTATACCTAAATATGAACTGCAACCTGGAAGTCTTTTCCAGGATGAAAAGAAAGGAAAAGGAAACCAGCAATTAATGGGACAATAGCATTCATCTCATTCCCTCTTAGAAAGAAGTTTTTCAAGTTTTTTGTCATTGCAAATGAAAAAATTGAGACTCACTGCTAATGTCACTTGTTCAGTGTCATAAAGCTTTTGAGTTCTGTGACAATGACTTAAATTTAAGTCAGTGAGACTTAATTTTCTACAGAATATTGAAAGTGCTATTTCTAGTTAAAGAAATTCCAGGCACTGGCCCATGAATGCCAAGGGAAGGAATTTAGGTGGTAGAGATTTTTCGTCTACCTTTGAGGGCACAGGCAGAATAAGCCATTTACCATTAAATGGTCACTCCTGCTTGGTTCCTAGAAAGAGTCACAAACTGCTCTGGCTGAATTTTTTAATATCCTGTCCTTTCTAACTCTATGATCAAGAGGCATGTGACCCATTGACCTTATATTTGTGATTAAAAAATAATAATAATAGAAGAAGGGGAAAGTATTGAATTGAAATTTGGAAAAAGTATACTCAAGACAAAATCTATCCCAATTACTTCTGTAATTATGAGAAAGCACACATCATTAAAGAAAGCTTCTGAGTATTAAAGGGCATGCAGAATTTAAAAAAGAAAGGAAGTTGAGCACATTACAGTTGCAATTACTGATGTAACTCCTCCTTATTAGAATTATCTAACTAAAGCTGTTAATGCTGGGCAATAATAATGATGATAATAATATTTCTAGAGGACTTATTTTATGGAAGCACCATTGTTAGTGCTTCAGTTCAGTTCAGTCGCTCAGTCGTGTCTGACTCTTTGCAACCCCATGAACTGCAGCACACCAGGCCTCCCTGTCCATCACCAACTCCCGGAGTTCATCAAAACCCATGTCCATCGAGTCAGTGATGCCATCCAACCATCTCATCCTCTGTCGTCCCTTTCTCCTCCTGTGCTCAATCTTTTCCAGCATCAGGATCTTTTCAAATGAGTCAGCTCTTAGCACGAGGTGGCCAAAGTCTTGGATTGGAGTTCCAGCTTCAGCATCAGTCCTTCCAATGAACACCCAGGACTGATCTCCTTTAGGATGGACTGGTTGGATCTCCTTGCAGTCCAAGGGACTCTCAAGAGTCTTCTCCAACACCAAAGTTCAAAAGCATCAATTCTTAGGTACTCAGCTTTCTTTATAGTCCAACTTTCACATCCATACATGACCACTGGAAAAACCATAGCCTTGACTAGATGGACCTTTTTAATATGCTGTCTAGGTTGGCCATAACATTCCTTCCACGGAGTAAGCATATTTTAATTTCATGGCTGCAATCACCATCTGCAGTGATTTTGGAGCCCAGAAAAATAAAGTCAGCCACTATTTACACTGTTTCCCCATCTATTTCCCTTGAAGTGATGGGACCAGATGCCATGATCTTAGTTTCCTGAATGTTGAGCTTTAAGCCAACTTTTTCACTCTTCTCTTTTACTTTTTTTTTCCCATCAAAATTATTTTATTTTATTTTAAACTTATTTATTTTAATTGGAGGCTAATTACTTTACAATATTTTATTGGTTTTGCCATACATTGACATGAATCTTCCATGGGTGTACATGTTTTCCCCATTCTAGACCCCCTCCCATCTCTGTCCCCATCCCATCCCTCTGGGTCATCCCAGTGCACCAGCCCTCAGCACCCTGTATCATGCATTGAACCTTGACTGGCGATTTATTTCACATATCATAATATACATGTTTCAATGCCATTCTCCAAACCATCCCACCCTCACCCTCTCCCACAGAGTCCAAAAGACTGTTTTATACATCTGTGTCTCTTTTGCTGTGTCACATACAGGGTTATCGTTACCATCTTTCTAAATTCTATATATATGCATTAGTATACTGTATTGGTGTTTTTCTTTCTGGCTTACCTCATTCTGTATAAGAGGCTCCGGTTTCATCCACCTCATTAGAACTGATTCAAATGCATTCTTTTTAATGGCTGAGTAATATTCCATTGTGTATATGTAGCACAGATTTCTTATCCCTTCGTCTGCTGATGGACATCTAGGTTGCTTCCATCTCCTGGCTATTATAAACAATACTGTGATGAACATTGGGGTACACATGTCTCTTTCAATTCTGGTTTCCTCGGTGTGTATGCTCAGCCATGGGATTGCTGGGTTATGTGGCAGTACTATTTCCAGTTTTTTTTTTTTTTTTTTTTTTTTTAAGGAATCTCCACACTGTTCTCCATTGTGGCTGTACTAGTTTGCATTCCCACCAACAGTGTAAGAAGATTCCCTTTTCTCCACACCCTCTCCAGCATTTATTGCTTATAGACTTTTGGATAGTAGCCATTCTGACTGACGTGAAATGGTACCTCCTTATGGTTTTGATTTGCATTTCTCTGATAATGAGTGATGTTGAACATCTTTCCATGTGTTTGTTAACCATCTGTATGTCTTCTTTGGAGAAATGTCTGTTTAGTTCTTTGGCTCATTTGTTGATTGGGTTGTTTATTTTTCTAGAATTGAGCTGCAGGAGTTGCTTGTATATTTTTGAGATTAATTCTTTATCAGTTGCTTTGTTTGCTATTTTCTCCCATTCTGAAGGCTGTCTTTTCACCTTGCTTATAGTTTCCTTTGCTGTGCAGAAGCTTTTAACTTTAATTAGGTCCCATTTATTTTTGCTTTTATTTCCAATATTCTTGAAGGTGAGTCATAGATTTATGATTTATGTCAGAGAGTGTTTTGCCTATGTTCTCCTCTAGGAGTTTTATAGTTTCTGGTCTTATGTTTAGATCTTTAATCCATTTTGACTTTATTTTTGTGTATGGTGTTAGAAAGTGTTCTAGTTTTATTCTTGTACATGTGGTTGACCAGTTTACCCAGCACCACTTGTTAAAGAGATGGTCTTTTCTCTATTGTATATTCTTGCCTCCTTTGTCAAAGATAAGGTGTCCATAGGTGTGTGGATTTATCTCTGGGCTTTCTATTTTGTTCCATTAATCTATATTTCTGTCTTTGTGCCAGTACCATACTATCTTGATGACTGTGCCTTTGTAGTAGAGAAGTCAGGCAGGTTGATTCCTCCAGTTCCATTCTTCTTTCTCAAGATTGCTTTGGCTATTTGAGATTTTTTTGTATTTCCATACAAACTGTGAAATTATTTGTTCTAGTTCTGTGAAAAATACCATTGGTAGCTTGATAGGGATTGCATTGAATCTGTAGATTGCTTTGAGTAGTATACTCATTTTCACTATATTGATTCTTCTGATCCGTGAACATGGTATATTTCTCCATCTATTTGTGTCCTCTTTGATTTCTTTCACCAGTGTTTTATAGTTTTCTATATATAGGTCTTTTGTTTCTTTCAGTTCAGTTCAGTTCGGTCACTCAGTTGTGTCCGACTCTTTGCAACCCCATGAACCTCAGCACGCCAGGCCTCCCTGTCCATCACCAATTTCCGGAGTTCACTCAGACTCACGTCCATTGAGTCAGTGATGCCATCCAGCCATCTCATCCTCTGTCGTCCCTTTCTCCTCCTGTCCCCAACCCCTCCCAGCATCAGAGTCTTTTCCAATGAGTCAACTCTTCGCATGAGGTGGCCAAAGTACTGGAGTTTCAGCTTTAGCATTATTCCTTCCAAAGAAATTCCAGGGCTGATCTCCTTCAGAATGGACTGGTTGGATCTCCTTGCAGTCCAAAGGACTCTCAAGAGTCTTCTCCAACACCACAGTTCAAAAGCATCAATTCTTCGATGCTCAGCCTTCTTCACAGTCCAACTCTCACATCCGTACATGACCACAGGAAAAACCATAGCCTTGACTAGACGGACCTTTGTTGGCAAAGTAATGTCTCTGCTTTTGAATATGCTATCTAGGTTGGTCATAACTTTGTTTATTTAGGTAGATATATTTCTAAGTATTTTATTTTTGTTGTTGTTGCAATGGTGAATGGAATTGTTTCCTTAATTATTTTTTTCTGTTTTTTCATTATTAATGTATAGGAATGCAAGGGATTTCTGTGTGTTGATTTTATATCCTAAAACTTTTCTATATTCATTGATTAGCTCTAGTAATTTTCTGTTGGGAGTCTTTAGGGTTTTCTATGTATAGGATCATGTCATCTGCAAAGAGTGAGAGTTTTACTTCTTCTTTTCCAAACTGGATTCCTTTTATTTCTTTTTCTGCTCTGATTGTTGTGGCCAAAACTTCAAAACTTTCACTTTCATCCAGAGGCTCTTTAGTTATTGTTCACTTTCTGCCCTATTCAATAAATTGTGCAGTATTCCCAATGTCCTTCAAAGTAAACACTATTCTTCTTCTTCTTCATTTATAGATAAAGAAACTAAAACACAGAGAGGTTGGGTAACTGGCCCAAGGTCACATAGTCAGTAAACTACGATTTGTGTTTAGTCTGGTTTCAAAGCTAACCTCATCATAAATTATTTCTTTCTGAGGGGTGTAAATCTATTTTTTTGTGATGTTAATGATGATGATCTGGTTTTGAACATTAGCACTCTTTGTAAACTTTCCAGGGGTGTTTGAACATAAAATATTTAGCTTAGTTAGGGCTAAGTTATCAATTATGTAATTCAATTTCTCTCAATTTCTATGTGTTGTCTAGTCAGTGATATGAGTATGATAAAATGAATTTTGCTATCATTGTTTTAAGTTCATAAATTTTTTACTGTATTTCTTATTTTTTGAAATATTATATATATTATAATGCATAATGATGTTCATGCTTATACATTATTTAAATTCATAATTGGGTGTTGTGCTCTTATTTTACTTCCCTAGTGTCCTTGGTCTTTTTAAATTGAATTTATAATAGTTAAGATTCCTTGATCCTTGTATCATTTGTGCTGATTTATTTGCATGTGTCAATTCTCTTACTACAACTTATTTGTATCTAGATATATAATTTTTCAACAAATTGTACTTTCAGTTTTAATTTTTGAGAATAAAATGATGTTTTAAAAAACTGAGTCATAACTTAAGGACCATATAACATGCTGCTGTTAAGTGTTCACATTGATGAGTCAAGTGCATACACTTGTGTAACCAAACCTACATGGAACTAAGGATTCCCATCACCCCCAAAAGTACCTTTGCACCCTTCTCTGATCAATCAGACCTTTTTATAACCACTATTTTGGTCGCTATCACCAAACAGTTTTGCATATTCTTGAGCTTCTGCTGATGATACTATTTCACAGTAAATAGTATCACATTTACATGCATTTTGTATGTGCATTTTGTATGTTTCTTTTTTCTCATCAAAATGTTTCTAAGTTCATCCATATAGTTGTGCATACCAATACATAGTTTGTAATTTTGTAAGTTTTAAATCATTTTTGCTAAATGTATTTCAATTGCATGAATATATCTCCATTTTTAAGTAATAATTTATTTAATAATAGCAATTTGGGTTCTTTCTAGTTCTTGGTTTTTATTATTACGACTGCTAGGAACATTTTTATACACGTCTTTTTTATTATGTGCTTTTAATTCTATTGAGAAATTACCTAAGAATTTACTTCTTGGGCTATAATTAAATACATGTTTAGCACTATAATAAATTGCCAGAAAATTTTTGAAAAGCAGTTGTACTTTTTACCTCCTACCATCAGGGTATGTGATTCAAATTGCTCCATGTCTTACCTGCCTTTTTATATTGTCACATTTTTGTTGTAGTTGCTGCTTTTCACCCCTCTACGCTTGTGAGATAATGTCTTTCTATGTTTTTAATTTGAATTTTATTGATGACTAAGCATATTTAATTTTTTCCTTAGACTTACTTAACAAACAGTACTAAGTCTTCTTATTGAGGGTCTACTCAAGTCTTGGGCCCATTTTTTGCCTCACCTGGGTTCTATGCTATAATAGATCTGAAAGATATCCCACTTCAATTCCTCTTCAAATCAGGACATCAGGTAGTTCAACATCAGCTTCAGCTGCAAGAAGCCACCTGGCACAGTGTACATCCTTCTCCAGCGAGGGCAGCCCACATCCAATGACTGACAGAGGCAGAGATTTGAAGACTTGCCCATTTTGGCTCAATGCAACCAACCCTGATGGGCCTTATTGGATTCTGAGATCCCCATGGGACTGGTTGATGCTTTCTAGGCTTGCATTATGGGTTGACTTCTACCTTGATCTAATCCTTGCTATTTCCTCCTTCCTTCCACAGATTTCAATCTCTAATCTATAAATTGCCTCTTAAAAATCTCTGTCTCAGCATCTGCATCCAGAGAAAACCATCGTGGTCACTGGTACCAAGAGACATTTGAGAAATTAAGTGTGAAGATAAAGCTTAAAGCAGAATTATCTGTCACCCAGCAGGTCATGAAGACTCATCATTGGTGGTTAGCATAGCAGAGAGTACACTATGTAGTGCTGAATCAGGACCAGCTACCCATGATTTAATACTCAGAGTAGAAAAGATCTGGAGTAAGGTAAACCAGAACGAGTCTGGTATGCCAAAGTTAGAAAACAATGGGACTCTGACACTTGAGAGGGTGACAACAGATAAATGCCCCCTTCTGTTTTGAGAAGTGTAGCATTTCTGACCCTGCAGAGTGGCTCACACTTTATAAACTCTAGCTCAGTTTAGGGCAAAATGACAACAAGAAAGCTTCTCCCTCTAACATCTACACCCCCTTTAGTATCTATCCTCGCACTCCTCCTGGCCACTAGGTGAGCCCCATATAATAGTAGGAAAGGCTATTGTAAAACTAAATTAACCAGTAGGAGTGGCATCATTAAGAATCCAAAGCAATAGAAGCCATATTGTGGCATTTTACTACCAGAAACAGGGTAGATATAATTATCATCAATGGCATCCAAGAGGCCTGATCTACACAAACTTATGGGGATATATAACAAAACATAACCCTAAAGTCAACAATACTAGAGTGGGTTGCCATTTCCTTCTCCAGGGCATCTTCCCAACTCAGGGATCAAACCCATGTTTTCTGAATTGATAGGCAGATTCTTTACCAGTGAGCCACCTGAGACTTGGAGACTAAACAACAACAGTCCTTAAAGGCAAAGTAAATGAGTAGCCAACAAAGATAATACTCAGATTTTGCCATTAGAAAAAAAAAATTAAAAGGGGTGTCCAGGAGAATGAGGACAATAGTGACCCTACCAGCCCCTGTCCCTGAGCCATTTTTGAGATTTGTATATAATGACTGAAGAGAATTCTGGGTATCCTGGAGGAAGGACCCTGCCACACCATGGCGAGTGAATGTAATGATGATTCGCCAATCTTTCCCCAGTGGGACCTGTGACCATGTGTTCAAGTAACTGCACATTTGGGGAAAACAAATAGGAAAATATTTCACAGACTGTTGGACACAGGGCTGGAGTTGAGGTCTGAGCTAATATAAAACCTAACAAACCTGAAGCATCCTCTTTTAGACTCTTGTGTTAGAAGGAGTAGGGAGTCAGGTAGTAAGTGGAATCTTACTCAAAGTCAGTGTTGAGAATGGGTCATTGAGACTATGGCCAGTATTTTGTAGTAACCACTAAAATTTATGAATCATTAGCTTGTCTACTTAGAATTATATAATATTTTACAATGAGTACACTTCAACTACAAAAAAGAATGAGTCATTGGGTCTATGGAGCCATTCAGAGATCATTTCCCCAGTTCTTAAGTAAGCAGTTGGGGTTGGCATACTTGATGTAACTCCCATATTGGTCCCTTGGGTGTTGAGGAAAAAGCTATAGTAGTAAAGAAAAAGCAAAAACTTCTCAAGATTCTTATGAGAAATCTTACAAGATTTCTTTACAAGAAAGAAAGATTTCTTGTAAAGAAATCATGGAATCTTACAAGAAAGTGGATCCTCCTCTCAGAGGATCCAGAAGGAATGAGCCATACCAACACACTGACTTTAGCCCAGTGATTTCAGATTTTTAACCTCTAAAACTGTAAAGAATAAATATGTGCTGTTTTAAGCCCTTCATTTGTCTAATCTAATCTAATACAGCAATATTTCCTTTTATGTTTATAACTTTAAAGATTCTATTCCATTGTCTTCTAGACTTCTCATGATGAAAAGTGAGCCATCATCCATATCCTATTCATTCTATGTGATACATCTTCTATTTCTTTGTTTTTCCCTCTAGTTTCTTTAATTTTTTTATTTTTATGTTATATATATATTTGTATAATATACATACAACTTAATCACTGTGCTATATATACCCTTGAAATACAACAATGTAAAATCAACTATACTTCAATTTTTAAAAATTAAAAAATCAGACTTCAATAGGTATTTGTACATCAATGTTCATAGCAGCATTATTCACAACTGTCAAAGGGTGGAAGTAACGCATGTATCCATCAACATATAAATGGGTAAACAAAGTTGTTTTTATTTATTTATTTATTTTTTCAGGTATAAGAATATTTTTATTACAAACTAAAAACAACTTTTGGGATCAGAACTGTCAGAAACAAAAAAAGGGCAATGGGGACTTCCATCTTCAAAATGCCGCACTTAAAGAAAGGCTGTGGATTCAAGGAAGCCGCGCAGACCTGATCACTAAATGTGATGCCTAACCTAACGTGAGGGTGGGTCCCACACTGTAGAGGAAAATGCTGTAATGGGTGTTATTGGGTCACATAATACAACTGGGATACAGATAGTCGATAAAAGCACAGGATGTGTTGATTTGTGTGACATTGATAACTAGGTTATTGTGTTAAAATATCATTATTCAATATCATATCATGTCATATCAAAGCACTCTACATCCTATCGTAGCATACCATCTCACATCACGTTATATCATACAGCACATGGCATCATTTAATGTCGTAATGCACTGTATCATGCCATGTGCGTGCCCAGTTGTGTCTGACTCTGCCACTCCGTGAACTGCAGCACGCCAGATTTCCCTGTCCTTCACCATCTCCCAGGGTTTGCTCAAACTCATTTTCATTGAGTCTGTGATGCCATATAGCCATCTCATCCTCTGTCGCCCCCTTCTCCTCCTGCCCTCAATCTTTCTCAGTATCAGGGTCTTTTCCAATGAGTTGTCTCTTCGTATCAGGTGGCCAAAGTATTGGAGCTTCAGCATCCACATTATTTATAAACTCTCTGTTGGAGCCCAAAGACTTGAAGTAGCTCCTGCCACCTTGGAGTCTTTCTGCCTCTTTCTCCTTATCGAGGACCTGGTGTACTACAGTGGGCACAGCTGGCCTGGGTGCATGGTACTCTGTCCTGGGCCTTGGGTGCAGGAGTGGCTAGGGGCCCTGCCCTCCTGGGCTCCATGAAGTGTTGGCGCCTTTGGTTTCCCTGGTCCTTCTCTCTCTTGTGAATCAGCTCTGCAGCCCTCTGTAGGTGACTAGAATGAAGTGGGTTCATTTTCTTATTTAAAAATAACCTATAGGGATGGAATGGGGAGGGAGGAGGGAGGAGGGTTCAGGATGGGGAACACATGTATACCTGTGGCGGATTCATTTTGATATTTGGCAAATCTAATACAGTTATGTAAAGTTTAAAAATAAAATAAAATTAAAAAAAAAAGAAAAAAAAAATAACCTATAGAGACTTCCCTGGGCTTCTCTGGCGGCTCAGATGATGAAGAATCTGCCTGTAATGCAAGAGACCTGGGTTCAATCCCTGGGTCGGGAAGATCTCCTGAGAAAGGAATGGCAACCCACTCCCTTATTCTTGCCTGGAGAATTCCATGAACAGAGGAGCCTGGTGAAGTTGCTTTTAAAATATTCTTTTCATTTTGTTTTTCAGCCTTTTAACTATGAAATGCTTTGACATATATACATTTCTCTGTATTGATCTTGCTTGATTTTCACTCATCTATGGGCTAGTGGGTTTTATAGAAATCAAAAATACTTTAATATTTTTTAAAATATATTTGTCTGTCCCATTGTCTGCCTTTGCTCATTAATGAAATCCAGTTCCATACATGTGAGTCTGTTAATTACTATGTTGTAACTTGCTAAAGTTCTGCTCATTTTTCCTGTCATTTTCCTTCATTGTGAATTATTTGATTATATTGACTTTTTATTCATTACAGTTTCTTATTCATTGTCCAAACTATGGCAAATGACATCTTTATTTGCAGTTAGTGTACATTTTTAGTTCTAGGAGTTTCTTTTGGTTAAAAATTTCTGTACTGCTGTGAATTCCCCCACATTTTCCCTGAAAAGTCTTGACCATCTTTTCTTTCAAATACTTTAAAATATTTATCACAATTATTTTGTGTTCCTTGTCTTCTAATTTCAACACCTGAGATATACTTTGGTCTGTTTTTATTGACTACTTTTATCTTGACTATGGGTCTCACGAGAAGTGAACGACAGAGGATGAGATGGTTGGATGGCATCACCGACTCAATGGACATGAGTTTGAATAAACTCCAGGAGTTGGTGATGGACAGAGAGGACTGGTGTGCTGCAGTCCATGGGGTTGCAGAGTCAGACACGACTGAGCGACTGAACTGAACTGTAGGGTCTCATGTGTTTCTATTTTCCTGCATGCCTGGTAGTAACTTGTTCTATACAAGTATTGTAAACTATTCATTGAGAGACTTGGAGCTTTTTTTTTTTTTCTCTTCATATGTTGAAAGATTGGTTTGGTTCTAGCAAGAAGCTAAATCACTGATGGATCATCATGGTCCTGTGGCAACTTGGGTTTAGGCTTTTTGAGCACTATATAAATTTTGCCTTAATCCTAGGGTTTGATGCTTACTTCTGTGATGCCTATGCTCCTAAATCATGACCTTTGTGGCTTCCAATGGAAAATTTGAGAATTTTATCAAGACCCCCTCCTACCAAGCCCTGGACAGCTGTTGCTGTCCAACTCTTTAGTCTTCTTGTTACTGCTTCTAGCTGGATTCCTTGGATTCATTATCTGCACACATGTATTTCTGGAGTCTGATAAAAATTAAGATTAATTTAGGTGCAGATTTTGGGGGATCTTCTTCAGAAGCACATCTTTTTTTGTATATACACTTAAACTTTTTATTATTGACATGGTTTATAAATATAAAGTGTATATAATTTTTTATTTGGACTTTTATTTTGTATTGAGGTATAGCCAATTAACAAACAATGTTGCAATAAGTTCAGAAGAGCAGTGAAGGGACTCAGCCATACCTATACAAGCATCCATTCTCCCCCAAACTCCCCTTCCATCCAGGCTGCAATATAACATTAAGCAGAGTTCCCTGTGGTGTACAATAGGTTGATCCTTGTTGACTATCCATTTTAAATATAGCAGTGTGTACATGTCCATCCCAAACACTTTTACTATCCTTTCCCTCCATCTTTCCCTCAGGCACCCTTAATAGGCTCATTCTCAAAGTCTGTGTCTGTTTCTGTTTTGTAGGTTAAGTTCATTTGTATCATTTCTTTTTAGATCCCACATACAAGGGATGTCATATGATATTTATTCTTCTCTGTCTGACTTACTTCACTCAGTATGACACCCTCTAGGCCCATCCATATTGCTGCAAACCCAAATCATTTTTAATGACTGAACAATATTCCATTGTATATATATATCACATCTTCTTTATCCATTCCTCTGACAGTGCACATTTAGATTGTTACTATGTCTTAGCTACTGTAAACAATGAAGCACCTCCTTTTTTGTTATATCCTGTTTAAATATCCAGAAGCTCTGGTGGTGGTTTAGTTGCTAAGTCATTTCCAACTCTTACAATCCCATGGACAGAGGATCCTGGCAGGCTACAGTCCATGGGATTTCCCAGGCAAGAATACTGGAGTGGGTTGACATTTCCTTCTCCAGGGGATCTTCCCCACCAAGGAATTGAACCTGGGTCTCTTGTATTGTACGAGGATTCTTTACCAACTGAACTACAAGGGAAGCCCAGAAGCTCTGAAAGTGAAAAGTGAAGTTGCTCATTCGTGTCTGACTCTTTGTGACCCAGTGGACTGTAGCCTACCATGCTCCTTTATCCATGGGATTTTCCAGGCAAGAGTACTGGAGTGGGTTGCCATTTTCTTCTCCAGAGAATCTTCCCGACCCAGGGATCAAACCCAGGTCTTCTGCATTGTAAGCAAGGTGCTTTACCATCTGAGCCACCAGGGAAGTCCAGAAGCTCTACTAGTCCCCAAAATCTAACTTCTTACCCCTCATCTCAACAAAGCTACTACTTTCTGCTTGAGCTGTTTCCCTTGAACTTTCTTGACCTAAGCATACCCTCAGAGGGAAAACCAGCTTAAGATAAAACAAACAAAAAGAGCTTTTATTAAACCTGTTCACCCTAGCTAACAACCATGTCCTAACTTTCATTAGTACTCAAGTTAACACTATCTTAGTTTGTACCGATCATATCATCTGGAGCATATTGTACCAGCAAACCTCATTGACTCTCTTTCTCATTGCTCAGCATCATATTTTCTTTAGCACATCACAAAGGGAAGTTATAAATAATCTTCAGTTTCTTCGATTATGCCTGAGGAGAAGCAGCCAAAACCCCATATCACCCTGTGTTCCACATATCATATTTATGATAATGTTCAAGAGGTCTGACTCATAACATGCATATGATCAAGCCAAAATTTTCCTTCTATACAAAAGCTATTACATTTTCATAAAGATAGAATTTTACATAGAAACTCAGATCTGCATGGGGAGTGATACAAAAATTTAGAAACCAGTGCTTAATTTCTGTTTTGCTTTGTTTCTGTCTGATTTCAGAAGCCAGTTAGTAGATATAATCTGTACTTTAACAGGCATAATAAACCATAGTAGTGATAAGAAATTTATATAAACTGTAGAGATATTAGGTACAGATTTATCTTCTTAAATTTAAATGTAGTAAGAGCAATAATAGTAGGAATAGGAATAGCTAATGTTTAGTGGGTGTTTATAGTGTTCTGTGCACTCTAGCTTAATCCTCTATTAAACATATGAGGTAGTGAAATCTATGAAAACATTAATCCATTATGTATCATATTTATTAAAATATAAAATAACAGTAAATCTTAGTTGTGCAAACTTTGTAGTCAATTCACCTAATATTTGTTGAATATACTTATCCCTGTGTACACAAGAAAGAATAAAATGTTCCTGGTGAACTCTAGAAGGAGACTGATGCATAAACAAATATATTACAACTAGAGCACAATTTATACACATGTAAAAATCTTCAGACAAAACCAAACCAAAAAAAAAATGGTACAAAGATTTTTGCTTTGCTGAGAAGAAGAGTTAGAACAGTCACTGAATGCTTCCTGGAGTAGAAAAGTTTCAAAAATCAGACGATACTTCAAAATACCTTCACTTTCACCCCTACCCATGACCTCCACAGTAGATGGAGTGTACTTCTTGGACTTGACTTTGAGTTTGCTTAACTTGATCTGCTTTGATCAGTGGTTTTTAGCATGGGTGATCCAAGGAAAAGTAAAACTGAGCTCCTGACTTTCTTCATGAGAAGAGCAAGTCTTTGCTAACAGATGATTTAAGGAGGATGAAAGACGTATGGCACAGAACCGAATCCAACCTTTGTCTGGAAGGGAAGCCCAGCTAGTGGAGCCTGAATCACCCAAATCCCAATGAACTGGCAAATGCAAATGAGACAAGTAAATACCTACAGTCTTTGCCAAATATGGAATGAAATTTTGTGTCTCCTCAAAATTCATATGGCAAAGCCTTAATATCTGATGTGATGGTGTTTGGAGGTGGGGCCTTTGGGCCGCAATTAGGGTCAGTTTGGTCATGAAGACAGGGACTTCGTGATGAGATTAACACCCTTATAAAAAGAGAAAGGTAAATAAGATCTCTCTCGATATGTATGTACCTGGGAAAAAAAATCAGGTGAGATCATAAGATGATGTCCTTTTGCAAGCAAAGTGGGCTCTCACCAGACACCAGATCTGCCAACATCTTTGTATTAGACTTCTTATCCTCCAGAACGCGAGAAATCAGCATTTGCTGGTCAAGCCACCCAGTCTACACCACAGTTTTATAGCTGCCCAAACAAAGGAAATATCCATTAATATTTTTGTAGCTATCAGTTTCATAGCAAAGCCTGACTGGTAGGGTTAACCAGTAGATGAATTCTCTCCTCCCCAAACATGACAAATTTAATATATCTAGTGTCTTATTGGAGAAGGCAATGGCAACCCACTCCAGTACTCTTGCCTGGAAAATCCCATGGAAGGAGGAGCCTGGTAGGCTGTAGTCCAAGGGTTCGTGAAGAGTCGGACACGACTGAGCAACTTCACTTTCACTTTTCACTTTCATGCATTGGAGAAGGAAATGGCAACCCACTCCAGCATTCTTGCCTGGAGAATCCCGGGGACTGGGGAGCCTGATGGGCTGCCCTCTATGGGGTCTCACAGAGTCGGACAGGACTGAAGGGACTTAGCAACAGCAGTAGCAGTGTCTTATTAACAACAGCACATGTCTAGTGCTTTTCCTTCCATCCGCCTCATTGCTTATGGATTGAGATCATCCTTAACTCTTGCATATAAAATGATTCCTGTCTTCTTAGAGTGGAGAGAGATTAAAAAAAAAAAAAAAATCTTGCCCAGATATAGGGTTGTATGTGTTTGTAGGGGTAATAAAAATATGATGAAAAATATATAAGGATACATAGTCAACAGAATAACTTCTTTTGAGTTTAATTTATATAGAAAAAAATCATCATCTGGCTCTTAGAAGATCTGATCACTATGAATACTTTCAAGCTATCACCCCTGCCTAGTACAGAAAATACTTAAAGAAAAGGGGAAAAAATTGAAAAAAAAATCAGTTTTACTAATGCAACTTATGTTTTTGCATGAACATGTGCTATTTAAAAAAATTCTTTATTCCATCAGATTTTTATTTTTCAAAAGGCAACGAGCAGTGCCAAGGGAGATAATAAATGAAGTTCCCTCCCTCCAACTCTCTTTTCTTGACCTTTATCAAAGTCCACTTTATCCTCCCTTAGGGGATTAAAAAGTGAATCCTGTCATCTCCCTCAACCATGTAAAAAAGTCTGAAGAAAGAACAAATAAAAGAACCTTTCATCTGGTCATGAAACAATAACTAATTGTACTATTAAGTAACCCATACAAATCTGTGGGAAGTGGGGGAAAAAAAAAGAAATCTCCTTGAGAAATATTCCCAAAAGACTGATGCTAATCAAAGCCTGTGTGATTCAGAGAAAGAAGAAAGCAAGGCCTGGGGAAAGGCAGCCTGTAAGGAGGCCTCCAGTGTGGTACTCCAAGGGGGATGCTAAAGGAAAACTTGTTTCCAGAATATATTATTTTGTACCCTGCATTTAGTTAATCAGGTCACATGGATGCCTTCTGAACTAACATCAAAATAAAGTTGGCTTGGAGTGATGGTTTTTTAAATTTATTTTTGCTTACATAAGAGATTTGCTTCAAGGTGGATAACAGAAGGAGTTCAGAAGGAAACGAGTGATTCAGCAGCTTGGAGAGCATCACCCCTCTTCCTTGTGGTGGGTATTCTTAGATGAACAGTTCTGATTTCTGACCTAAGGTTTGAGTAATTTGACTATATGAGCTCTTCCTGCTTTCATTTGGTTCTTAGATAACATCCCAAGCATTTGAGCAGGGACTGGCACTCACAAGATACTCAACATGCAGTGATTAACTAAGGGATAGCCTAGGTACTATTACAGTTGATGATCTGATGCTGTCTTCTGAATGATTCTTTCAGTAATAGATTGAATAGAGATTCAAGGAGCAATGGAGACAGTGAGAGAAAACCTGTAGAAATAAAGCCAAGAAAATCCAAATAATCCTCAAGGCTTGTGAAAGACACAAACGGTGAGGATGGAAAGGAGATGAAAACAGGAACCTTATAGAAACAGCCCTGTTACCTATCACTGACTTTCTTCCTGATCCTTACCCAGTCTCCCCTCATAAAATATAAGGAATGATTAGTGTTAGTTACTCACTCATATCTGACTCTTTGTGATCCCATGGACTGTAGCCCACCAGATTCCTTTGGAATTCTTGCTAATTCTGTCCATGGAATTATCCAGGCAAGAATACTGGAGTGGGTTGACATGCCTTCCTCCAGGGGATCTTCCCTGGGATTTTTCAGACCCAGCGATCAAACCTGGAACTCCTGCATTGCAGGCAGATTCTTTACCATCTGACCCACCAGGGAAACCAAAGGAATGCGTATTTGTTAATTTATGTGTTCATTCAACCAATGTTTATTGTGTTAAGTTTGTGTCCCAGGAAATCTTGAGATTTGTTTGTTTTTTTTTGTTTGTTTTTTTTTTTTTTTTTTTTGGTTAGTGAAAGAATCACCAGTAAGGTGTTGGAGAAGAGAGGCCACCATGCATTGTTAACCTGGAACCCCAAAGAGTGGCTGAGGCTGACATCCACCAGGGAGTCAAATCATTTTCAAGACCATTTTTTTGAGCTAAAGTTGAACACTATTGCCACCCTGCTGTCCATCTCAAAATATGTCCACTTATGCAATATTGTCTTTAGAGTTTCTTCAGTGAAATCAAATGATAATATATTGATAGCTCAGTGATGACAACATAAAGAATGTTAATATTTTTTAATATAAACCCATGCTTATTATGAAATCTCCATGGACACAATAAAATTGATATCCAGACATTAGAGCAAAATTGTACTTTCAGAACTCAATATTTAGTATTGCTAAGTATCTTTTCAAAGAATTAATAATATTTATGCTAAGAGAATAGAGAAATGCTTTGTTTGTGTTTGTTTTAGTCTTTTGTTTTTCTTACGATGTTAGTCAATCTGTGTAGGATTTTCAAAATTTATGAACTACAGCCTCTAATTCACTTTTTAAAAAATATCCCAATAAAAGGTTGATTTGGACAGGAATGCTCTTACCATATCTAAGTGGGGAAAGCAACCTTGGCATACTGTTTGTCTTGAAGAAAGCAGTGGGAAACTATGGCCTTGAAGGAAAACCACCTGCTTTTGCAAATAAACTTTTATTGAAACATAATAACATCCATTTGCTTACACATTATATTTAAGTACTGTTCAGTTCAGTCACTCAGTCATGTCCGACTCTTTGCAAACCCATGAATTGCGGCACGCCAGGCCTCCTTGTCCATCACCAGCTCCCGGAGTTTACCCAAACTCATGTCCATCGAGTCGGTGATGCCATCCAGCCATGTCATCCTCTGTCGTCCCCTTCTCCTCCTGCCCCCAATCCCTCCCAGCATCAGAGTCTTTTCCAATGAGTCAACTCTTTGCATGAGGTGGCCAAAGTATTGGAGTTTCAGCTTCAGCATCAGTCCTTCCAATGAACACCCAGGACTGATCTCCTTTAGGATGGACGGGTTGGATTTCCTCGCAGTCCAAGGGACTCTCAAGAGTCTTCTCCAACACCACAGTTCAAAAGCATCAATTCTTTGGCCCTCAGCTTTCTTTATAGTCTAACTCTCACATCCATACATAGCCACTGGAAAAACAATAGCCTTCACCAGAAGGACATTTGTTGGCAAAGTAATGTCTCTGCTTTTGAATATGCTATCTAGGTTGGTCATAACTTTCCTTCCAAGGAGTAAGCGTCTTTTAATTTCATGGCTTGCAGTCACCATCTGCGGTGATTTTGGAGCCCCCCAAAATAAAGTCTGACACTATTTCCACTGTTTCCCCATCTATTTTCCTTGAAGTGATGGGACCAGATGCCATGATCTTAGTTTTCTGAATGTTGAGCTTTAAGCCAACTTTTTCACTCTCCTCTTTCACTTTTAATACTGTATTGGAGACTTTATATTATGGCAAGCCTGAAATATTTATTATTTAGATTTTCACATGAAGATATGTTGTCTGAACAGCATTAAAAATCTTACTGCTAAATTGAGAACACTGCAGTGTTAAGAGTGGCCATCAATAGCAAAGTATTCCTATAGAGAGTTTCCCACACACCAGACACAACCTATCTCACTGTATGACATCTTAGTAAACTTGTGAGCAATGCACATGTTATCTTCAAAACAGTCTAAATAGCCTACTAGACTATTTCTTGATCTAAACATGGGGAAAAAAATAGGCTTAGTAGCTAAAACATGCCTGAATCTCCAAAGTAAAATTTCAGAGAATTTGACCTAGGTAAACACAAGTTAATTCATAGACACACACACACACACATGCAAAATCCCTTGAATAGAGAAGACAAGTCCTCTTACAGAAGAATATTGAATGCAACCAGTAAATAGCTTAAATTATCCTCTAAACCTTCCCCAAAGGGATTTAATGACCATTCATAAGAGTGATCATGCATTAAAAAAAAAAATCTACCCAGATTTAAAGGGAAGTATTAGGCACTGGCTCTGAAATATTATTTTTTGCCTGTAGATTCAAGACAACTTTGTGTCCTGCTAACCAAAAGTGGGGCTCCTGAAAATGAAGTAATTGATCAAGTTTTACTACTGTGGGCACAGTTGGTGTAGAGAACCACTCCATGCTTAACTTCAAAGAATTAAAGAAGAGACATCGTTACAGAGCCTATAGACACTGAGTCTATAATAAGAGAGATGATGAGTACTTTTATGACAAAAAAATTAAACAAATTATTCAACTTTCCTGAAGATACTGTCAATAATTAACAAAATTGATAATAGATACTTTAGAATTTATAATATCCCTATGTCTACTAAAGAAATTGTAGTCATACTTGAAAACTATTTCACAATGAAAATTCCAGACCTAGATGGCTTCAGTGATGGATTATATCAACTATTTAAATAAGAAATAATACACAATTTGCTTTATAAAAAGACAGCAGTTGAAAGACTTTCCCAACCCATTTAATGAGGCCAGTATTATTCTCACATTAAAACTGACAAAAATAGTATAAAAAATAATTCTGTAAACCAATATTTCTAATAAACATAGATGCAAAATCCTTCATTAAAATGCTAACAAATCTTACTTGGAGTTATATTAAAAGGGTGATATACTGCATCTAAATGGGGATAATACCAAAAATAGGTTACTTACAACATTTCAAAATGTGTCAATGAACGTATTCTAACATTTAATAAAATCAAGGAGGAAATCACATGATAACTTTAATAGATACAGGAAAGTCTTATAACAAATTTAATATCTGTTCAAAAATAAAATGCTCAGCAATCTAGTCATAGAAGGAAATGGCTCACATTTTGCTCTAAGTAGCAAGACAAAAACAGGTTGCACTATCAAACATTTTGTTCAGATATCTCTTCAGCTAAAATATTCAAGCTCATTGCTTACAATTTGTACTTTCCACAAACAAGTAGAGCATGCTTTAATCCAGTTCTTTGCCACTTTACAACAAGAATTACCTTTTCTCCAGTTTTCAAGAACATGGTCCTCATTTTCACTTGATGTCTCACCTTTGCTGTGTGCTCAGTTGCTTCAGTGGGGTCTGACTCTTTGTGACCTTATGAAGTCCTGCAGGCTTCTCTGTCTATGGGATTCTCCAGGCAAGAATACTGGAGTGGGGTGCCATTCCCTTCTCCAGAAGATCTTCCCGACACAGGGATCGAACCCTGGTCTCCTGCATCACAGACAGATTATTTACTTTACTGCTGAGCCACCAGGAAAGTCCCTGATACCTCATTGAATCACCTTAAATATCTATATTTCTATCAATAATCTCTTTAAGGTAGTCTAGCTGTTCCTAATATGTAACTCAAAGCTGCTTCAGCAATTATCCTATTCCAAAATCACTTCCATATATTGTTGCAGCAACAATCCACTTCTCTGAACAAAAATACTAGTCAGAGTTCTCCAGAGAAAAGGAATCAGGAGATGTATATGCATAACATTAATATATATATAATGCATATATATATGTGTGTGTGTGTGTGTGTGTGATAGTGAAGGCTTTTGTTGTTCAGTTGCTAAGTCATTTCCGACTCTGTGACTTCATAGACTGCAGCATGCCAGGCTTCCCTATGCTTTACTATCCCCTGGAGCTTGCTCAGACTCATGTCCAATGAGTTGGTGATGCCATTCAACCATCTTAACTTCTATCACCCCCTTCACCTCCTGTCCTCACTCTTTCCCAGCAAGAGGTTCTTATCCAATGAGCCAGCTCTTCGCATTAGGTGGCCAAAGTATTGGAGCTTCAGCTTCAGCATCTGTCCTTCCAATCAATATTCAGGGTTGATTTCCTTTAGGATTGACTAGCTTGATCTCCTTGCTATTCAAGGGACTCTCAAGAGTCTTCTCCAACACCACAGTTTGAAAGCATTGATTCTTCAGCACAAAATCTGATAAAGTTATTGTACTATATGCAAACTTTCTTTTGTTGATTCAAAAATTACAATTGTATCACTTAGCTTGTATGATTATTTGAAAAATAAATGATTGTGATGATATTAGCACAGTTTCCAATACATAGTTAAATGCTCACTTATAATGATAGTTTATTGTATCTATTTCTGGGTTGTATACATAAACATGCCTTCCATGATTGTCTGTCTTTTTAATTCATGATCTGTCTTTAGGATTTTATAATCTAGGATGAAACTCAGTCTGTTTTTTCAGAGCTCATGAGGTTAATCAACTCAAATTATGGGTGACAAATTCTCATGGATTCTCAGCATATTTATAAAGCAGATGAGAATTTTGTATTCTTGAATACATTAAATCAAGCCAAAGGCCTGATATGATAAGCATTCAGAATTTCTTTTCTGAGAGGGATTCCGCCCCCCCCCTTTTTTTTTTTTTTTCCAGAAAACTAGTGAAAATTTGTCTCAGATTTAACAGCTGAAACTGGATGCATTTATGAAAGAGCTGGCAATCTATATGCAATTTGAGTGCTCTGTCCCAAAACAAAGAGGAGTAGAAACTGTAAGTGGCCAATAAATATTTGTCAAGTATGCCTTGTGAAGATCTATCCCTTGTTTCATTTTGATTGAGCAACACTTTCTGTATATTTGTTGTAATGTGATTCTTTCCCTCTGAGTTAAAGCATGTTCCCGTATCAGAAATGGGTCTCCCTTCAAAGACTTTTTAGTCTCAGAGGGACAAAGACAAAACTTTATCATTTTTATAATATGCATAAACTGTAGAAGGCTTATGTAATTGAATAACACAATGAACACTAGAGGAAAAGATGAAGAGGTACAGGAAACAGAGGTATCAGAGAGGTTTGTAGTAGTCAAAAGACGTTTTGGTGAAGAGGACACAAGTATGATCACAAAAACCATGATAGTACAATCAACTCAAGTCACAGGTAGAGATGCCCTGCACTCAAGAAATATTTTAAATAAAAAATGCCTAGTTAGTTAGAAGAACTCTGTTTAGATGCACTTTTAAGAAATCTGAAATTCATTTTCTAATACTATGTACATTTGAGACATAATGATTTGCGGGATTGCCAAACATTTTTGTTAGGATTGCTAGATATTCTTCTGTTGGCTTGTTACAAGTTTATTTTTGTTATAGTACATATCCTATTCATGACAAGCATGCATGGTTAGTCGTGTCCAACTCTTCAAAAGCCCATGGTCTGCAGCCCACCAGGATCCTCTGTCCATGGAATTTTTCAGGCAAGAATACTAGAGTGGGTTGCCATTTCCTCCTCCAGGGGATCTTGCCTACCCAGGAACTGAACCCATGTCTCCTGTGTCTCCTGCATTGGTAGGCAGATTTGTTGCCTCTGAGCCACCTGGGAAGCCCCCATGGCTGGCCAATATTGATGAGGAGAGGAAAGGGTGCTATTTTGTTCACTCAAGAACCAGTTGATACATGATTTACCACTTTGTAACTGTATTAATGGAAATTCAATGGCATCTGGGACTTCACGACAGAGGGAGAGACAGCTGTATGATAATGTATTAGGCTCTTACATACTCTGAACATATTCACACTCTGTTCAAGGGTTGTCAATCAGCTCTAGTCACATACTCCTGTCTAACTGCAAAGACTTTTGGGAAAATATGGGACAGCAGGTAGAATGTGTGTTAGTGTAGCCATCCTTTTCCAAAGGGAAGTGATTCAATTTCTAACTTCAAGCCAATAAGCTCATCATGGTCAAAGTCAGGAATCTCTCAGTTCAGTTCAGTTGTTCAGTTGTGTCTGAATCTTTGAAACCCCATGGACTGCAGCACATGAGGGTGCCCTATTCTTCACCAACTCCCAGAGTTTCCTCAAACTCATGTCCATTGAGTCGGTGATGCCATCTAACCATCTCATCCTTTGTCATCCCTTCTCTCACATTCAATCTTTCCTACCATCAGGGTCTTTTCCAATGAAGCAGTTCTTCACATCAGGTGGCCAAAGTGTTGGAGTTCCAGCTTCAGCATCAGTTCTTCAAATGAATATTCAAGACTGATTTCCTTTAGGATTGACTCGTTGGATCTCCTTGCAGTCCAAGAGACTCTCAAGAGCCTTCTCCAACACCACAGTTCAAAGGCATTAATTCTTTGGTGCTCAGCTTTCCAACTCTCATATCCATACATGACTACTGGAAAAATCATAGCTTTGACCAGATGGACCTTTTTTGGCAATGTTCATGCTTTTTAAAATGCTGTCTAGGTTGGTCATAGCTTTCTTTCCAAGGAGCAAGTCATTTAGTTTCATGGCTGCATTCACCATCTGCAGTGATTTTGGAGCCCCCCAAAATAAAATTCTCCTACTGTTTCCACTGTTTCCCCATCTATTTGCCATAAAGTGATAGGACCACATGGCATGATCTTAGTTTTCTGAATGTTGAGTTTTAAGCCTACTTTTTCACTTTCCTCTTTCACTTTCATCAAGAGGTTCTTTAGTTCTTCCCTTTCTTCCATAAGGGTGGTGTCATCTGCATATCTGAGGTTATTGATATTTCTCCCGGAAATCTTGATTCCAGCTTGTGCTTCCTCCAGCCCAGCATTTCTCATGATGTACTCTGCATAGAAGTTAAATAAACAGGGTGACAATGTACAGCCTTGACGTACTCCTTTTCCTATTTGGAACTAGTCTGTTGTTCCATATCCAGTTCTAACTGTTGCTTCCTGACCTGCATACAGGTTTCTCAAGAGGCAGGTCAGGTGGTCTGATATTCCCATCTCTTTCAGAATTTTCCACAGTTTGTTGTGATTCACACAGTCAAAGGCTTTGGCATAGTCAATAAAGTGGAAGTAGATGTTTTTCTGGAACTCTCTTGCTTTTTCTATGATCCAACGGATGTTGGCAATTTGATCTCTGATTCCTCGGCCTTTCCTAAAACCAGCTTGAATGTCTAGAAGTTTTCACGGTTCATGTAGTGTTGAAGCCTGGCTTTGAGAATTTTGAGCGTTACTTTGCTAGCATGTGAGATGAGTGCAATTATGAGGTAGTTTGAAAATTCTTTGGCATTGCCTTTCTTTGAGACTGAAATGAAAACTGACCTTTTCCAGTCCTGTGGCCACTGCTGAGTTTTCCAATTTGCTGGCATATTGAGTGAAGCACTTTCACAGGATCATCTTATAGGATTTGATATAGCTCAACTGGAATCCCATCATCTCCACCAGCTTTGTTATAGTGATACTTCCTAAGACCCACTTGACTTCGCATTCCAGGATGTCTAGTTCTAGGTGGGTGAGCACACCATTGTGGTCATCTGGGTCATGAAGATCTTTTTGTATAGTTCTTCTGTGTATTCTTTCCACCTTTTCTTAATATCTTCTGCTTCTCTTAGGTTCATACCATTTCTGTCCTTTATTGTGCCCATCTTTGCAAAAACAAGATTGGGAACTGACTGTGGCTCTGATCATGAACTCCTTATTGCCAGATTCAGGCTTAAATTGAAGAAAGTAGGGAAAACCACTAGATCATTCAGGTATTCCCTATATCAAATATATTATGATTATACAGTGGAAATAACAAATAGATTCAAGGGATTACATCTGATACAGTGCTTGAGGAACTGTGGATGGAGGTTCGTGACATTGTACAAGAGGCAGTGATCAAGATCATCCTGAAGAAAAAGAAATGCAAAAAGGCAAAATGGTTTTCTGAGGAGGCCTTACAAATAGCTGGGAAAAGAAGAGAGGCTAAAGGCAAAGGAGAAAGGGAAAGATATACCCATTTGAATGCAGAATTCCAAAAAATAGCAAGGAGAGATAAGAAAGGCTTTCTCAGTGATCAGTGCAAAGAAATAGAGGAAAATAATAGAAACAGAAAGACTAGAGATCTTTTCAAGAAAATTAGAGATACCAAGGGAACATTTAATGCAAAGATGGGCATAATAAAGGACAGGAATTTCTAAATATTGCAAAATCATTGCTACTTCAAGTCCAGAAATTCTTCACTTGGTCCAGAGAACTATGAACAAAAAGCCTAGTTATCACTCCCAGATTCCTACCATAGAATAGAGAAAAGATAAATGAAAGATTCACTCTAGTCACTGGCCCTTAGCAATTTTTCATTTCTATTGGGCAGACACTGAGTTCTCTCTATCCTTCCTGTGGTCTTATTTCTTGATTAGGTTAAGATTGTGTCCTCTGAAAGGTTCTTCTTTGTCTATACTTTTTCATAATCCCCTTCTTGATGTGTTTTTGTTTACCATTATCTTCCTTGACTACATTTGAAGAAAGTGTTAAGGAATACACTCTCCTTGATCTATATTGCTATTTTTTTTTCTCTTCCCTTCTCACTCAATATCTGTCAAGGCTTAAGAATAATTTTTATAAGAATCTTTCACCAATATTTGTTGGGTCTTGTCAGAACAATTCTATTTTAAAAAGGTATTATATATTTGATTTTAGCTAATTCCATGTTCCAGTAACTGCTACCAGCTTGTCCCTTTAGAGGAAAACTTCTCAGCTCTGCTATAATTTATTTATTTTCAATAGATATTTCCCCCTGCTCTCCTTCTCTCTCTTTTCTTTCTCTCATCAAAATAGTTTCTACAAAATAACTGTATTTTTCCTCTGATCTTAATCTGATTACTGCCCTGAGTAAATTTTATCTAATAGAAAAATGCACTGGGTCAGAATAAACTTAACCTGATTTTTGCCATGATACACTTAATCAGTCAAGAGATTTTAGGTGTTATGGTGATGGTGTCTTTCTTACTTGCCTCAAAATTGACTTAGTTTTTTTTTTTTTTAATTTGCTTTACATTTTTTACTTAATGTTCAACTACATATAGTACAATTTAGAGAGTATAGTTTAGAGCTCTCTGAGTTTTGACCAGCATATATAGCATGTAACCATTATCACTTTCCTTGGAAGGAAAGCTATAACAAAACTAGACAGTATACTAAAAAACAGAGATATCAATTTGCCGACAAAGGCCCATATAGTCAAAGCCATAGCTTTCCCAGTAGTCAGGTATGGATGTGAGAGCTGGACCATAAAGAAGGCTGAGCACCAAAGAATTGGTACTTTTGAACTGTGGTGTTGGAGCAGATTCTTGAGGGTCACTGAGACTGCAAGAAGATCAAATCAATCAATCCTAAAAGAAATCAACCTTGAATATTCATTTGAAGGACTGATGCTGAAGCTGAAGCTCCAATACTTAGGCCACCTGATGAGAAAAGCCAACATATAGAAAAAGACCTTGATGCTGGGAAAGATTGAAGACCAAAGAAGACAGGGATGACAGAGGATGAGGTGGTTAAATAGCATCCCTGACTCAATGGACATGAATTTAAACAAACTCCAGGAGATACTGGATGACAGAGGAGCCTGGTGTGCTGCAGTCCATGAGTGTGCAAAGAGTCAGGCATGACTTAAAAGACTGAACAACAACAAATCACTATCACAATCGAGATATAGAACATTTCCATCATACACACATTCACATGCAATTCCTACCCCCTTTTGGCTTTTTGTTTCATTGTTAAATCAAATCCTCCTTAATGCCTAGCTCCTGGAAATGACTGACTCAGTCTCTGAAACAGTTGTGCTATTTTCACAATGCTGTATAAAGCAAATTATACAGCTTGTAGCCTACTGGGGCTAGTTACTATCATCTATCATAATACAGTTGAGACTGATCTGTTTAATTACTTTTATAAGTCTGTTTTTTTGTTTGTTTGTTTTATTGCATGGGTATACCAGAGCCTTTGCTTTTAATTTTTTTTTTTTAATTAAAGATACCAGCTGAGTGACAATTGATTTGTTTCCACTTCTTGGTGATTACTAATAAATATTCTATAAACATTACTGTCCAGGTTTTTATATGGACATAAGCTTTTATTTCACTTAAATTTCACCTGAGAATGGAAATTCTGGGTTGTATGAAAAAAGTGAATGTATAAGTCACTCATTCATGTCCAACTCTGTGACCCCATGGACCCCATACAGTCCATGGAATTCTGCAGATGAGAATACTGGAGTGGGTTGTGGTTCCCGTCTCCAGGGGATTGTCCCAACTCAGGGATCAAACCCAGGTCTCCCACATTATGGCTTACCAGGTGAGCCACAAGGGTTGCATGTGAAATCTATGTTAACCTTAAGGGGAAACTACCACACTAGCTCCCAAAGTGGCTGTCCCATTTTGCATCTGTTTTAACAATGTGTGAGAGTTCTAACTGATCCACATCGTTGTCACCATTTGAGACCATCAGGTTTTTATTTCTGTTTTGCTTTGTTCTGTCATTCTAGTGACTCTTAGGGGTAGTTCATTGTGTTTTTAGTGTTCACTTCCCTAATGACTAGCTATGTTAAATGCATTTTCATGTACTTCTTTGACTACCCTATGTTTTCTTTTGTGAAGTGTCTGTCCACATCATTTACTCATTTATTATTGAGTTGTTGTCTTGTTAAGTTTTGCATAGTGAGTTAGTTGATATTCCCTTTTCCTCTGTTCATCTCAAGGTAGAACAGTAGAGTAAAACTTCTTTTAATCTGCTACATTTTAACTGGAAATTTTTCTATTGTATGTTTGAAATGGGAATGCCAACTTTGCACAGTCCCCAATATATCTTTCTGCTTTAGAGATACAGCGGTACATATTTTTTTAAGATAGACAAAGGATAATCTGAAAAAACAGACCAGAATTTTATCCTTCCTTTCAGAATCATATGACTTTGTAAGTCTGGCCAACAGAATGCCTGTGGATGTGGTAAATACACCTTGTGAAATGTATTCTCAGAGAGAGCCTGCCCTCTGTTATTTTCACCTAAGACTATTTTTGTTCAGTTACTGTCATTGCAAACTCTGTGAACCCATGGACTGCAGCACACCAGGAATCCCTGTCCTTCACCATCTCCTGGAGTTTGCCCAAACTCATGTCAACTGAGTTGGTGATGCTATTCAACCATCTCTTCCTCTGTTGTCCTCTTCTAATCCTGCCTTCAATCTTTCCCCATATCAGGTTTCATGTTGGCTAAAAGGTAATTTAAATGGATGAGGCTTTAGCACCCATATTGAATTCTGAGATGCCTAGCATCTCATAAGATATTATAGAAAGAATGGAGCTACTAATTTTGTATACTTAACTTACAACTTTAATAAGAGATACATTTTATCTTATTTAAGCTAGTTTAATTTGATTTTTCTCCTCTTGTAATTGAGCCCAACTGAAATTGATAAAAGACCTCAACACCTAGATCTCACATTTCAAAAAAATCTAGGCTGTCTTCAAAGATACATAAAACATTATAGACCAGAAAGATAAAGAAGTAGCAGAATCATTCTAAAGAAAAATAGTGGATCAAACGCTGAGCTTTTTGATGCTATCCATCATTGAGAAGATAGTGTCAGAGGTTTGCATGAACACAAAGAATGAAAAATTAGTGAAAGCAGAACGTGGAGAAGCGGAAAGTATAGGATGAAACTTTTTTTTTCTTTTTACTATTTTTTTCTTGCCTGCAAGATTTAGTTTAGTTATGCTTGAATATTTGACCTGTACATAGCTAATGTTAGGTTTCTAATCTTAATACTTGTTAATAAATTCAAATGGAGAGTGAGGGGAGTTTCTTGACTCAGTGAAAGGCTGCATAGTGCCAACTACTTGGACAAAATGTAGAAGCCGCCATTAAAGCCACACATTCAACCTTCTGAAATGCTTATAATATGCATTATCCTACTTCAAATTACCTCTATCTTGGCCCCTACTTAAACATTGGTTTGTTGACTCTGTTTGAACCTCTCCTATAATGCTGTTTTTACATTTTAAATTCTCAGTTCTTGGGGAGATCAGAGAATACTTGTAATAATATTTGCACAATGAATGGAAAAAATACATGACCCCCACCTGGACAGTCAGACCTCATTCTAACCTTGGAGTCCTTAATCTATCTGTTTAATATCTGCCCAATCTCTTTACATATGCAAACATCAGATGAGGTGTGACTCATCCCAATGTCTGGACAAAATACCCACAATGAAGTGCGATACAAGCTGTTCTGTACTCTTTACCCAACCAGAGAGCAAAGGGGTTCTGACATAAGGTGCCCTGGCATAATTTACATGGGACCAAAGTATTCACACAGATATTCTAGCCGTTGAAGAACTTGACCTGGGAGACAAAGATAGAAGCACACAGGGACAACTGTGACAATAAGAGGAGCAAGTGCCGTGTGCTTTGGTCATGGAGAGAAAATTTAATTTAGTGCCTGTGGGATCCCTGAAAGTGAACGTAGACCATGTAAAAGGAAAGTACCAGGGCAATCTACATTCCAGGATAATGGACTAGAATGGTCAGAGAAGAATAAAATTGCAAGACGTAGTCCTGTCTTCCTTTTTAAAATTATTTTGCTGCACCAGTCACACTTGTTTAAATGTCACCACCTGCCCACTCAAGAAGAGACAGACAACCATCTCAGGAGCCCTGGGTGCTTCTTTCTGGTCACCAGTCACATCTTCTTCTCTGTCTAGATTCTGAGCTCTTATCAATAGATATAAGCCTATTGATAGACCTTCAAAAATGATTTCCCAGTTCCTGATCATTTTCACTCTATAGTACTGTTGGATTGAACTCACTTTCTTGAACTTCTTGACCTTGGTGTCCTGCTCTTATAATGCCCATGCCACTTCAGCACAAATGCCTACCTGACCTCCAAATGCCAGCTCTTCTATTTTTTATTTGCTAAGTAAGTCTTATTTATTTAAGATATGATTCTAAGTTGCTTGGCAGACCCTGTATATTAACATTGGAAGTCCCATTGTGATGATTTATATACTATAAGTTCTTTTACAATTCAGAGAATACTATTTATTATAACATACATGAACAACAACTATAGACATCCCATTTAGGAAAATACAAAGTCAAACAAAGCAAAGGAACAAAATTCAACCTATATGGTAGGCAGAAAAATGGTCTCCTCAAATATGCCTATGCCTTGATCTCTGAAATCTTGTAAGCTAATTACAGGGTTGAAAGTGAAGGTTGCAGATGGAACTAAGGTCACTTCATCAGATTTCTAGATAGAAAGACAGTCCTGCCTTATCCAAATCAGCTGAAAATGACCCCAAGAGTCCTAGTAAAAGGGAGTCCAAAGAAGAAAATCACATTTCCCTCCTTGTGATTTCCTCCTTTTAACTCCTTTTTACTGGAAATGTGTATATACATATATGCATATTGCCAGTTTCTTCTGGTTTCTGGAGTCGTGGGGACTTCACCATCTTACCCCATGAGGCAGCCCTCACTCGTATATTGATGGGACTTTGTACACAAATATCGTAATTCCCTTGACCCTCAGGGAGGATAACTCCAGGTACGTGGTCTACACTAGCAGGATTAAACTATAGTTAGTTGCCCACAGTGAAGCTAACCTGGTAATCCACCCTGAAAACTGTCTTCCCTTTCATTTTTTTATATACTCAGATACTAAAGGTTTCTTCAGTTCCTAAATTAATAACTTGCACTTGAAATTTTGTTTTAACCTCTTCTTATAGAGGAACTGAAAATAAGACATGTTAAACAGTCATTATTTCTCCCCAAAAATTAGACATCAAATCAACTCAAGCTGCTACCAGAGTCTGGCTAGATGAGGTATTTGACCTATTTTGATATAGATATAGCTATATAAGTAAGATATAAAATATGTGTATATGCACATATTTTTTATATAATAAATATTTCATATGTATATATATATATATATATGTGTGGATCTGTATTCATGAGACTGTAAGTAGTTCAAGGAAGAATCATATTATTGCTTCTAAGCATCTATCCTTTTTGATCTTGTGCAAATTAAGTGAACCTACTTTTTCACTCATCCGTGTCCCTAAATAGATTGAACAAAAATATGATCAAATTAGCATCCAATGTCAAAGGATTAGCAATAGCTATACACATTAAATTTGAATTCTCACCATGTTGGAGACAATAACTTTTGCATTTTTTTTTTCACTTTACTCTTCATGAAAATTTCTGTAAGATTATTTGCTGCCATACTGCCGAGTCAAGTCAGAATTTTTTTCATTAGCAATTCTTGTCTAAGTTAAGTTATTTTCAGTATCTTTTGGGGTTGGAAGCTATGTGAATGAAAAAAGGTAGTTTATGTCTAAAGAGCTATATAAGTAATCAGAGGATGGCTAAAAGAATAATTGAAAATAATGAAGCAACTGAGAAGATAATTTGCTTCTGAAATCTATGTAATGGTTCAACATGATTAAATTAATTAATTCACACACACAAACTCTTGTATTTTATTCATACTACATACTAATGTTGTAGGAAGTAAACATACTTGAAAATATCAATAGATTTTGGCTTCACGATGGATTGGGGAAAGACTTGTTCTTGAAAGTAAGACTACTTTATGAACAATACTAGGATGAATGGGAAGAAAGAAGATGTGACATAATTTTGCAGTTTCCACTTTATTTCAATGTATCCAGAAAGTGTGTTTCTCCCAGTGGGAATAAGGTTATGTATTAACAAGAGGTGTGTTTATGTGTGTGTATGTGCTCTGTCATGTTGGACTGTTTGTGATCCCATGAACTGTAGCCTCCAGGCTCCTCTCTCCATGAGGTTTCCCAGGCAAGATCCTCCTCCAGGGGATCTTCACAACCCAGGGATAGAACCCATGTCTCCTGTGTCTCTTGCATTGGCAGGTAGATTCTTTACCACTGAATCATTTATTGGGAAACACATGTTGGTGAGATTAGTTTTCTTATCTCAGTTTCACCGTAATGCCATCTAAAGACCCAATTCATGTATTCTCTTTCAATGTCACCATGATGCCCTCTAAAGACCCAATTCACTTACTTGTCAAGACTAAACACCTACATTTCCTCCATTTAGGATCCTATTTTTTTCATATCATCAAAATCTTATCACTTCTTTTTGTACTCTGGTCTACCATTCAAAAGAGAATGATAATTTTTGGTCATAGAGTATGTGTGCCTGCTCAGTCATGTCTGATTCTTTGGAACCCCATGGACTGTAGCCTGCCAGGCTCCTCAGTCCATGAAATTTTCCAGGCAAGAAACAGTGGAGTCGGTTGCCATTTCCTACTCCAAGGGATCTTCCTGACTCAGGGACTGAACCTGTGTCTCTTGGGTCTCTTGAATTGACAGGTGGATTCTTTACCACTTATGCCACCTGGGAAGCCCAATTTTTGGTCATGGTCTGATAGAAATGTCTGATGACAAAGCAGGCCTTCATTTATATTATCTAACTTCCCTATCTGGCCCTAAGAGAAACTGAAGATTCTGTCAGGGATTTTTGAGAAATCATGGGTCACTTTAAGAGGTTCTATGGTAGGAAGATATCAATAGGGAAATATAAATCCTATTCTCATAAAATGATGCATTACTCCATAAGTAGAATTCTAAGATGTTTACCATGATTCCCAATCTCTAGTGAGCACATACTATCTCCCAGTCACTCAATCAAGCACTAATCTAAGTGATCCTAGAGGGATTTTGCAGATGTAATTAAGTTCCAAAATTAGTTTGCTTTAAGATAAAGAGATTATTCTTGGTGGGTCCAAACTAATCAAATAAGATTTTCAAAGAGACAGGAATCTTTCAAGGGAAAAAGAAAAGAAAGGTGTGGCACGTCCAACAGGAAGGATAGTCTTCACTGTTGACTTTGAAGATGGAGGGAATAGTTGGGTAAATAATGGAGAGTAATTTGTAGGAGCCAATGGTGATCCTCATCCAAGAGCCAATAAGAACCCTGGTTTTCAGTTTCACATTTGTAAGAAACTAGATTCTGCCAGAAGTTAGTGAGTAGAGAAGTACATTCTTCTCCATAGGCTCCAGATAAGAATGAAAGCTGGACAACACCGTGAATATGAGACCCTCAGAAGAGAACCTAATTTAGAATTGATTCAACATTTAACCTGTGAAATGATAAGTGGCACTGTTGTAAGCTGTGAAATGGGCTTCCCTGATGGCTCAGTTGGTAAAGAATCTGCCTGCATTGCAGGATTGTGTGCCTGCTACATAGCTTCAGTTGTGTCTGACTCTTCATGACCCTATGGACATAGCCCATCAGGCTCTTCTGTCCATGGGATTCTCCAGGCAAGAATACCGGAGTGGGTTGCTGTGCCCTCCTCCAGAGGTTCTTCCCGACCCAGGGATTGGACCTGCATCTCTTATGTCTCTTGAATTGGCAGGCAGGTTCTTTACAACTAGCACCACCGATGCAGGAGACCTGGCTTCAGTCCCTGGATTGGGAAGATCCCCTACAGAAAGGAATGGCTCTCCACTCCAGTATTCTTGCCTGGAGAATCCCATGGGCAAATCCTCCTCTGTCCATGGGATGGCAAAGAGGTGGACACAACTGAGCGGCCAATACACACAAAAGCTGTTAAATGTGAAATAATTTATAACAATAAAAGATAAATACATTCCCATACCCATTGACAGAGAGTTACTCCCTCTCCTGGACCAGCAGAGCTTGTGTCATTTGGTGGGACCCAAGTGGTTTGCCTGTGTGGTGCTTATCCTGGCTGAATCTTGAGGGATTTTATTTATGTGAAATGCACAAGAGCATAGCTATGGAGAATCAGGATTTAGCAAAGGATACATAGATTGTGAATTCTGGAAACTTGGAAAAATAACCCCTCTGATCCTCAGTCAGCTTGTTTTTTAAAATGAATAACAGTTCAGTTCAGTTCAGTCCCTCAATCATGTCTGACTCTTTGTGACCCCATGAACTGCAGCACGCCAGGCCTCCTTGTCCATCACCAACTCCTGGAGTTTACCCAAACTCATGTCCATTGAGTCCGTGATGTCATCTAACCATCTTATCCCCTGTTGTCCCCTTCTCCTCCTGCCTTCAATATTTCCCAGCATCAGGGTCTTTTCAAATGAGTCAGCTCTTCACATCAGGTGGCCAAAATGTTGGAGTTTCAGCTTCAACATCAGTCCTTCCAATGAACACCCAGGACTGATTTCCTTTAGGATGGACTGGTTGGATTTCCTTGCAGTCCAAGGGACTCTCAAGAGTCTTCTCCAACACCACAGTTCAAAAGCATCAATTCTTCGGTGCTCAGCTTTCTTTATAGTCCAACTCTCACATCCATACATGGCCACTGTAAAAACCATAGCCTTGACTAGACAGATCTTTGTTGACAAAATAAAGCCTCTACTGCTTAATATGCTGTCAGATTGGTCATAACTTTCCTTCCAAGGAGTAAGCGTCTTTTAATCTCATGGCTGCAATCACCGTCCATCTGCTGTGATTTTGGAGCCCCCAAAATAGTCAGCCACTCTTTCCAGTGTTTCTCCATCTATTTGTCCTGACATGATGGGATCAGATGCCACGATCTTAGTGTCATGATCTTCTTTCACTTTCATCAAGATGCTCTATAGTTCTTCTTCACTTTCTGCCATAAGGGTGATGTCATCTGCATATCTGAGGTTATTGATATTTCTCCCAGCAATCTTGATTCCAGCTTGTGCTTCATCCGGCCCAGTGTTTTCCATGATGTACTCATATCTAAAACAGTGTTTTCATTTCGCATGTACAGTGCATGGTTACACATGCTAGGTAGCTACAAGAGGCTTAATATAAAAATATATTATAAATTTAAGCAGAAGCACAAATTAACACGTAATTTAATAATTTCATTCATCATGTCTTTAATAAACATTTTCTTTCTGCCAGGCTGTAGGAATGAAAATGATAGAATGGAAAATTGTCACAACCGTTACTTAGAAAGGTTTTCTAAATAAGTGGAAAAAACTGACACAGAAGCAAAGATTTCACTCTTATCTTTTAATGTGGCCAGTAAAAGAGCAGCCACAAAACAGGTGGCACAGAGAAGGACTGATTAACTCTCAGCTTAGAAGGAGGGTGGGAAGGGGAAGAAAAACCTTTCTCAGACACGCTGACATTTCATTTGAGTTTTGAAGAACCAGTAGAAATTGATCAAATAGTCTAAAACTGAAGAGGTATTCCAAGAAGAACAAGAGAATTGTGTAATTTCTGTGAGATAATAAATGTTACAGACTATATTAGGCCATATAAGTTCTAATATCAAAGAAAAAGCTCAACCAGATTAAGCTTAAAAGGTGTTTTATTGAATCACACTTAAGGACAATTTGGGACTTCCCTGGTGGCTCAGACACTAAAGAATCAACCTGCAATGTGGAAGACCTGCATTCGATCCCTGGGTTGGGAAGGTCCCCTGGAGGAGGGCATGGAAACCCACCAAACATTCTTGCCTGGAAGAATTCCCATGGACAGAAGAGCCTGGCAGCCTACAGCCCATGGGTTGCAAAGAGTCAGACACAACTGAACAATTTGAGGGAGAATCTAAGTGTGATGAATACAGGGTCTCATGTAATGTTGTGAGAGATTTCATCTCTCTCTCCCTCTCTCTTCTTTTTTCTTTATATCATCTATCTGACTAGCTAGCCCTTCCTCCTCTTTTTCTTGGCTCTTCTCTCATCACTTTGGCTTTATTCTCAAACAAGCCTGATTATTTCATCTGGTGAAAAATATGATTTGCAATGCTTCTAAACCTACATTCTAATGGTTGAAAGGATAGAAGAAAGATTTTATGTTTCACAAATCCATGTACCAATGTTCACTGATGTCTTTGGCCCTCATGCAACTACCTTGAATCAAGTCTGTAGTCTGCCTAGGCCATATGCTTCTCTTGGCAATGGGACAGTCAGGACATTGAGATTGACAGTCCCCCTAAAAAACACATGAATGGATGGTTCCTTTTCCCAAAGGAAATATAAGTGCTTTTCACCAGAAGAAATGGGAAGAGCTATTGGCCAAATTAAAATAAATAGGAACTGTGAGATATCTGATATCATTGGAACACGAAATGGGTCAAATTCTGATGCATCTTTTATGCCACAATAAAGACTTTCAACCTTACCCTTCAGATAATGAAGACTCTGTGAAGGACTTTAGCCAGTGGAAGGGCTTGGCTGAATTGTGTAATTTCATGCTGTCACATTGTGGACAAGGTGTGGTCATGAAGAACATGGTGGATGGAGCCCACGGTTTCTAGAAGCCACACAATGTGGATAACTAACTCTCAACACACTCAAAGATATAAGCAACCTGCTACGAAAATCCAAAAAGAAACCCAACCTTTCTACTTAGCATCCATCATCTCCAAAAGCATGGCTGTCAGCAATCACAGCTTCTAACGTAAAGGTCAACATGAAATGGTATTCTCAAATAGCATCAAAATACCTTTTGTGATTTGGCATAATTTCTTACTTAAGTGCTTCTTTATTTCATTACCTCACTTTCATAAGTCTGACATTGTTACCAATCCTCTCTCTTTCCAATTTATTTCCTAAAATTTTGCTCCTTTCCAATAACTGAGGATTTCTTGTATGTGAGGCAGCCTCCAGACTGTCATTATTTTAGTGTTTTGATTTCAGTACCTAAGCCTAATTTTACACCTCAAAAAAAACAGTATTCAGAGTAGAAAAAAAGGTTTCATGAGTTAGAACCCTATACTCATTTGTCTGTTAGCTTAATCAATTTGTATACTATACACTCCCTAAATACAATGCATTAGGAAAATTAATATGGTATCAGAAATGGAAAATGCACGATCATTTGTTGAATGTAAAATATATTGAAGAGGGGTACTGTGTTCTCTGTATAATATGCAAAAGCTGTTTCAAGAAACCTTTTTCATGATGCAGTGAACATTGTAGATTAAAACAAGCAAACCAAAAACAGATAAATTAACAAAACAAACGAACAACAACAACAACAAAAAACCATGTTTCAAACTCATTGCTTATAGCATTGTGTAGACTCCAGATTCTCACTCAGGTGGTCCACTGAGTTTTTGTACAACCTTTTGCAGGTGGGGTTCTCCAGGAAGCTGATGCTGAGATGGAGATGGGGGTTCGGGAGGATTATTGGAGGTCCTCTTGAAGGCAACACCTGTGGAGGTGGAAGACAAATGAAAAACTGAGGAGGCAGAGATCAATTTGTGATGCAGTTTCCATGGAAGACTTAATCAACTCCATGAGCAACTCAGTAGATGGGATGACACGGAAGAACTACTCCATGTTGAAATAGGAGAGCAGTCCTTCATATACGTGTTTTGATCAGTTATTGGAAGCTGGCCTCACAAGAGAGAGTAAGCAGCTCTCTTCAGATGAGATGGTCCCCAGAGAGGGCTAAAGCTTAGGATTGCTGACTGAAAGCTCCCATAGAAGCTGGGTATGTGGTTCTTAATTTCTAAATAAGGGTTTAGATACTCACATATTACAGTGTCTACTACATCACCACTGTCTGCAAGATTGTAGATGTTAAGTGGAAATATTACGTCCTGTACAGACTGGGATAAATTTTCCCTGAACACTTATTTTGGCTAGACTCAGGTGAGATGCACAGAGGAAAGGTACTCTTGGTTAGAAACACTTGTACTATTTTATAAACAGAATTTAAACTTTCATTATGCTTAACTACCAAAATTAGAATTTGATAGGGCAAGCAAGTTTTATTCTAATACACACTCCAATACTCCTTATATATCATCCAAAGTTTAATTTGAAATTAATTCTTGAGCCTTAATTCTAAGCAAAAATACTGTTGCTACTACTACTAATAATAATAGCTAATTTATTAAGTGTTTTCTTTGTTCCATGAAATATTCTGACAAATTTACATGTAATAACACTTTTCTTCTGTATGATAAATCTATTAGTGGATAATATTATCACCATTCTATAAATGAGAAAATCAAAACAGAGAGGGGATAAGTAATGCATACAAAATTGCACAGCCTTTATATACAGAAGCTGGGATTTATACCCGGGTAGTTTGGATAAAAAGACTGTGCTTAAATACATTTTTTGCCATTATTGACCTCATCATTAACAGAGACTTGCAGTGAAATGACCGTGTTAAGTATTCACTCATCTTGGCATTCATGCCCTTTGCCATGTGACCTGGAGTCTCCTCCCATTCCTGTGGATGGGGTCTGCTTTACTCTTGACACTAGATTCAGCCATGAATTATTTGGCCAAGGACTCTTTAAAAACACCACGCAAGTAGAGACTTGAACTCTGCTTAACTGGGATTATTCTCCTTCTACCACAAATGTGAGAACATGTCTGAGACTGTCTGCCCATACTAGAAATTGAAACATGAGGAACAGAGTTGAGGTATCTCAGTTTTTCAGGCAAAAGCCATCCTAAATGAGCTCACAGATGGTCACTTTCTAACCTGGATCAGGACAGATTCCTAGCCTATCTGAAACTGACTACAAATGCATGAATGACCACCATGCAGATCAGATAAACCTTGTAGACTGTGAGATAAATAGATGTTTGTTACATCTATATGTAATAATATATGCATGTTAGAGAGTATTTGGGTTTGTTATGCAACAATTGTGTGAAAATGTAAATAACAAATCAGATGGGGTTATAAAAGAGACTATTTTCTTCAACTCTTATTTTATATTGGAGTATAGCCAATTAACAATGTTGTGATAGCTTCAGGTGGACAGCAGAGGGACTCAGTCATACCTATGTCCCATCACTTCATGGCAAATAGATAGGAAAATAGTGGAAACAATGAGAGACTTTATTTTTTTATGGTCTCCAAAACCACTGCAGATGGTGACTGCAGCCATGAAATTAAAAAAAACGCTTGCTCCTTGGAAGAAAAGCTATGACCAAGCTAGATAGCATATTAAAAAGCAGAGATATTACTTTACCAACAAATGTCTGTCTAGTCAAAGCTATGGTTTTTCCAGTAGTCAGGTAAGAATGTGCGAGTTGGACTATAAAGAAAGCTGAGTGCCGAAGAATTGCTGCTTTTGAACTGTGGTGTTGGAGAAGACTCTTGAGATTCCCTTGGATGGCAAGGAGATTAAACCAGTCCATCCTAAAGGAAATCAGTCCTGAATATTCATTGGAAGGACTGATGCTGAAACTAAAACTCCAATACTTTGGCCACCTGATGTGAAGAACCAACTCATTGAAAAAGACCCTTATGATGGGAAGGATTGAAGGCAGGAGGAGAAGGGGATAATAGAGGATGAGATGGTTGGATGGCATCACCGATGGTGATGGTCATGAGTTTGGATAGGCTCTGGGAGTTGGTGATGGACAGGGAGGCCTGGCATGTTGCTGTCCATGGGGTCCCAAAGAGTCAGACATGACTGAGCAACTAAACTGAACTGAACTGAGAGCCAACTAACATGTTGTGATAGCTTCAGGTGTACAGCAGAGGGACTCAGTCATACCTATATATGTATCATTCACCCCCAAGGTCCCCTCCTATTCAGCCTGCCACATAAAGTTGAGCATACTTCCCTGTGTTATACAGTACGGCCTTCTATTTGGCAAAACTAATACAATTTTGTAAAGTTTAAAAATAAAATAAAATTAAAAAAAAATTTTAGAAGAGAATTAAATTTTATATAAATGCAGTGATAAGGAAAAGCACAATTTGCAATGAAAACATAGGGGCAGTAGTTAGGGAGATGTGACAGATACCTTATTCCAGGTTTTATAGTCAGTGAAGGTCTCCTGAAGGAACTAATGTAAAATCTGCCAGAAAAATAATTTCAAAAATAAACAGGATATATATCAGGGAAATGTTTCTTACGTCCAAGGACATCAAGTATTACTGGACCATCATATTTGCAATAGCTGTGTTTTGAAAAGTTACATGCAAATGAAGTGGAATACATAAATCTCACTCTTAGAAAGATAGTTCACTAACTAAAACAAATTCAGAGATGATTTTTTTTTAATGGAAAGAAACAAATCTGAAAAGTAAATAATTTCCAAAAATATCTGTTGCATGTTGCCTCCAAGTAGAAGCACCTCTATAAAACAAAAATCTTTGTATCACTGAAATTTCTAACAAGACAAGTTACTTCTGCTGAATCCTATTTTGCACATGTCTGCATTTTGAGTGTTAGCTTCACACATTTCTGATAAAATAATAACTAGATCATTCAAAATATTGTTCCACTTATGCATGATTTCTTTTTACCTTTATAAATCTTTATTTCTCTCCTGAAAGTATTTTCCTGGGAAAAATGCCCAAATCCTCCCTTTGGGATTGGACAATTTCCCAAAAGCTCAAGTTCTTCATCAACTGACCAAGCAGGAAGCTTTGGATAGGAAAGCAGTCACATATAATCAAAAAGATTCCTGTTTAATCTTTCTTTGGTAATATTTAAAAAATTATTGATAGTGGCTGAGTATCTTATTATACCAAACACTGGACATGAGCTCAAACAAATTCCTTTTTGCTATCAGTCAAGAAATGCATGCTTCCTAAAAGTCCTTGAGTAAACATAGATTTATTGATGTATTATGACTAACCTTGGACAGCAAGGAGATCAAACCAGTCCATCCTAAAGGAAATCAACCCTGAATTTTCACTTGAAGGACAGGATGATGAAGCTGAAACCCCAATACCTTGGCAACCTGATGCGAAGAACTGACTCATTGGAAAAGACCCCGATGCTGGGAAAGATTGAAAGCAGGAGGAGAAGGGGATGACAGAGGATGAGATGGTTGGATGGCATCACCAACTCAATGGACATGAGTTTGAGAAAACTCTGGGAGTTGGTGATAGACAAGGAAGCCTGGCATGCTGCAGTCCATGGAGTCACAAAGAGTTGGACATGACTCAGGACTGAACTGAACTTGCCCTCCACATCCCCTAATCTTGTCAGCAACTCCACCCTTGAACCACTGCTATAAAACTCCTTACCAAATACTCCCAGCTTGAGGCACACAGTATTTCAAGCCAGGAGCCACAGTGGCCCCCTTTTACTGGCAAAGCAATAAAGCTATTTTCTTCTACTTCTCCCAATGCTCTGAGATTTGATTTGGCACCAGGGCACAGAGGCAAACTTTTGGTATCAGTATCTAGTCCCATCTGTTGCCAAACTTATGCACCCAGACTTGATTGCTCTCCTGAAGTCCAGACCCACTTACAAGGTACCCACTAACATTTTCCCCTAGGCTATTTCCAAAATTTATGAAAATTAATACAACTTATCTCATGATCTCCCTTAAGCCTGTAGGTCACATTTGATCCTAAGCAGATTTCTCTCATTCCACAAATAATAACTCCGCCCTCCTTTTAGTTCAAGACAGAAATTGGTGTTGTTCAGTTACTAAGTCATGTCTGAATCTTTGTGACCCCATAGACTGAAGCATGCTAGGCTTCCCTGTCCTTCACTATCTCCTGGAGTTTGTTCAATTTCATGTCCATTGAGTCCATGATGCTATCTAACTATCTTATCCTCTGCCGCCACCTTCTCCTCTTGCCTTCAATCCTTCCCAGCATCAGAGTCTTTTCCAATGATTTGGCTCTTACCATCAGGTGGCCAAAGTATGGGTGATACAGCTTTAGCATCAGTCCTTCCAATGAATATTCGGGACTGATTTCCTTTAGGATTCACTGGTTTGACCTTCTAGCAGTCCAAGGGATTCTCAAGAGTCTTCTCTAGTACATGGGGAGTCAAAAATAATACCATCTATGCTAATCACACTAGGACCACAGCCTTGTCTAACTCAGTGAAACTAAGCCATGCCCTGTGGGGCCACTCAAGATGGGCGGGTCATGGTGGAGAGGTCTGACAGAATGTGGTCCATTGGAGAAGGGAATGGCAAACCACTTCAGTATTCTTTCCTTGAGAACCCCATGAACAGTATGAAAAGGCAAAATGATAGGATACTGAAAGAGGAACTCCCCAGGTCAGTAGGTGCCCAATATGCTACTGGAGATCAGTGGAGAAATAACTCCAGAAAGAATGAAGGGATGGAGTCAAAGAGAAAACAATACCCAGTTGTGGATGTGACTGGTGATAGAAGCAAGGTCTGAGGCTGTAAAGAGCAATATTGCATAGGAACCTCGAATGTTAGGTCCATGAATCAAGGCAAATTGGAAATGGTCAAACAGGAGATGGCAAGAGTGACCATGGACATTCTAGGAATCAGCGAACTACAATGGACTGGAATGGGTGAATTTAACTCAGATGACCATTATATCTACTACTGCAGGCAGGAATCCCTCAGAAAAGAGGGATTCAAAAGAGTCCGAAATTCAGTACTTGGATGCAATCTCAAAAACGACAGAATGATCTCTGTTCATTTCCAAGGCAAATCATTCAATATCACAGTAATCCAAGTCTATGCCCCAACCAGTAATGCTGAAGAAGCTGAAGTTGAACCGTTCTATGAAGACCTACAAGACCTTTTAGTACTAACACCCCAAAAAGATGTCCTTTTCATTATAGGGGACTGGAATGCAAAAGTAGGAAGTCAAGAAACACCTGGAGTAACAGGTAAATTTGGCCTTGGAATATTGAATGAAGCAGGGCAAAGGCTAATATAGTTTTCCCAAGACAACACACTGGTCATAGCAAACATCCTCTTCCAACAGCACAAGAGAAGACTCTACACATGGACATCACCAGATGGTCAACACCAAAATCAGATTGATTATATTCTTTGCAGCCAAAGATGGAGAAGCTCTATACAGTCAGCAAAAACAAGACCAGGAGCTGACTGTGGCTCAGATCATGAACTCCTTATTGCCAAATTCAGACTTAAATTGAAGAAAGTGGGGAAAACCACTAGACCATTCAGGTATGACCTAAATCAAATCCCTTATGATTATACAGTGGAAGTGAGAAATAGATTTAGGGACTAGATCTGATAGACAGAGTGCCTGATGAACTATGGATGGAGGTTCGTGACACTGTACAGGAGACAGGGATCAAGACCATCCCCATGGAAAAGAAATGCAAAAAAGCAAAATGGCTGTCTGGGCAGGCCTTACAAATAGCTTTGAAAAGAAGAGAAGTGAAAAGCAAAGGAGAAAAGGAAAGATATAAGCATCTGAATGCAGAGTTCCAAAGAATAGCAAGGAGAGATAAGAAAGCCTTCCTCAGTGATCAATACAAAGAAATAGAGGAAAACAACAGAATGGGAAAGACTAGAGATCTCTTCAAGAAAATTAGAGATACCAAGGGAACATTTCATGCAAAGATGGGCTCGATAAAGGACAGAAATGGTATGGACCTAACAAGCAGAAGATATCAAGAAGAAGTGGCAAGAATACACAGAAGAACTATACAAAAAGATCTTCATGACCCAGATAATCACGATGATGTGATCACTGACCTAGAGCCAGATATCCTGGAATGTTAAGTCAAGTGGGCCTTAGAAAGCACCACTACAAACAAAGCTAGTGGAGGGGATGGAATTCCAGTTGAGCTATTCCAAATCCTGAAAGATGATGCTGTGAAAGTGCTGCACTCACTATGCCAGCAAATTTGGAAAACTCAGCAGTGGCCACAGGACTGGAAAAGGTCAGTTTTCATTCCAATCTCAAAGAAAGGCAATGACAAAGAATGCTCAAACCAGCACACAATTGCACTCATCTCACATGCTAGTAAAGTAATGCTCAAAATTCTCCAAGCCAGGCTTCAGCAATATGTGATCCGTGAACTTCCAGATGTGCAAACTGGTTTTAGAAAAGGCAGAGGAACCAGAGGTCAAATTGCCAACATCCACTGGATTATTGAAAAAGCAAGAGAGTTCCAGAAAAACATCTATTTCTGCTTTATTGACTATGCCAAAGCCTTTGACTGTGTGGATCACAATAAACTGTGGAAAATTCTGAAAGAGATGGGAATACCAGACCTCCTGACCTGCCTCTTGAGAAACCTATATGCACGTCAGGAAGCAGCAGTTAGAAATGGACATGGAACAGCAGACTGGTTCCAAATAGGAAAAGGAGTATGTCAAGGCTGTGTACTGTCACCCTGCTTATTTAACTTCTATGCAGAGTACATCATGAGAAACACTGGGCTGGAAGAAGCACAAGCTGGAATCAAGATTGCTGGGAGGAATATCAATAACCTCAGATATGCAGATGACACCACCCTTATGGCAGAAAGTGAAGAGGAACTAAAAAGCCTCTTGATGAAAGTGAAAGAGGAGAGTGAAAAAGTTGGCTTAAAGCTCAACATTCAGAAAACAAAGATCATGGCATCTGGTCCCATCACTTCATGGGAAATAGATGGGGAAACATTGGAAACAGTGTCAGACTATATTTTCCGGGGCTCCAAAATCACTGCAGATGGTGACTGCAGCCATGAAATTAAAAGACCCCTACTCCTTGGAAGAAAAGATATGACCAACCTAGATAGCATATTGAAAAGCAGAGACATTACTTTGCCAACAAAGGTCTGTCTAGTCAAGACTATGGTTTTCCCAGTGGTCATGTATGGATGTGAGAGTTGGACTGTGAAGAAAGCTGAGCACTGAAGAATTATTGCTTTGAACTGTGGTGTTGGAGAAGACTCTTGAGAGTCCCTTGGACTGCAAGGAGATCCAACCAGTCCATTCTGAAGGAGATCAGCCCTGGGATTTCTTTGGAAGGAATGATGCTAAAGCTGAAACTCCAGTACTTTGGCCACCTCGTGAGAAGAGTTGACTCATTAGAAAAGACTCTGATGCTGGGAGGGATTGGGGGCAGGAGGAAAAGGGGACAACAGAGGATGAGATGGCTGGATGGCATCACCGACTCGATGGATGTGAGTCAACTCTTGGAGTTGGTTATGGACAGGGAGTCCATCAGGGAATCCATGCTGTGATTCATGGGGTCCCAAAGAGTCTGACTTGACTGAGCAACTGAACTGAACTGATGCTATATACTACACATCCACACACTTTTCTAAATTCAGTACCTATAGCCTTTAAAAAGCTCTCAGTCTGACCAGTCCACTTTGTTACCACTGTCACCCCTTTATCTTATCAGCATCACTCTTGCATGGACCACTCTATTGCCTTTGTAACAGGTCTACGGGGATCCACTTATATGCTCTTTTAATCCATTTGCATCCATTAGATAGAATAGACCTTTTAATCAGAACTCCAACAATGTCATGACTGTTTTAAACCTCATGAAAAATTCCTTGAGCCCTGCAGATAAGTACAACACTCCCCTGCTCTACCCAGTAGTCCTTACTGTTACTCTTATGTGATGGACTCAGCTGATGCCCAGGCATACTATTTTCCGATTGCTGCAGAAAAGATAGGGTATGTTTAGGGTAGTATGGCCATACATGCTGCTATGACAAATCAATACAAGCTTAGAAACTCAGAACAGAGCAACTGTATTATCTTACAGCTCTGAGTGTCAGGAGTTTGAAATGGGTCTCAGGAAGCTAAAATCAGTGTATTGGTGGGACTGTACTCTTTCTGGAGGTTCCAGGTGAGACTTCACTTCTGTGCCTTTTCAAGTTTCAAGAAAAGTGAAAAGTGAAAATATTAGTAGCTCAGTCATGTCTGACTCTTTGCAGCCCCATGAATTGTAGACCATGAGGCTCCTCTGTCCATGGAATTCTCCAGGCCAGAATACTGGAGTAGGTAGCCATTCCTTTCCCTTCTCCAGGAGATCATGGTGACCCAGGGATCAAACTCAGATCTCTTGCATTGCAGATGGATTCTTTACTATCTGAACCACCAGGAAAGCCCATTCTCAAGACAAGGAAGTCTAATCTCAAGATATTGTCCTCATTCCTTGGCATGTGGCAATTCTGTATCTCCCTTAACCAGTGTACATAAATGCGCCTTCTTTAGAGAAATTCTGATTGACCCCTCCTCTAATTCCTTTTACCCTGATTTGTTCTCTTACATGCTCTCTTTTTCTGTTTTAATACTGAAAAAACAGTCCTGGGTGTTCATTGTAAGGACTGATATTGAAGATGAAACTCCAATACTTTGGCCACCTGATACGAAGAGTTGACACATTTGAAAAGACTCATTTGAAGAAGAGGAGGACAACAGAGGATGAGATGGTTGGATGGCATCACCGACTCAATGGACATGGGTTTGGGTAGACTCTGGGAGCTGGTGATGAACAGGGAGGTCTGGCATGCTGTGGTTCATGGGGTCGCAGAGTCGGACACGACTGAGCAACTGAACTGAACTGAATACTTTTTTTCACCATTGAGCTTGAATAAATCTGGCATGATTATTTCTTTGAAGCCTGAGTGCCCTACCAGACTGTGAACTTACTGAGAGTAATTACAGTGTTTATATTCTTCACTCTGTTCTGAGCATGTATCACACGGACCAAACCATTGTATGCATTCGCTAAATAGGTGTTGAATGAGTTAATAGGTTTTTTAGGCAAAATAAATACACTAAAATGTTTGATTAAATTTTTAAAGAATGAGTGGCAGGTGGCAGATGATCAGAGTGATTAAGATCTATGTCAGAGGAGGGAAACATATTTTTATCTTTTATAAAAGTCCAGGTGTGTGAACTTAATATGTTCTGGGATTAAAAATAATTTGAAAAGGCTAGAAGGTGCACTCCCGTATTTGGAAGTTTCAGAGTTGGTTAAAGTGAAAGTGGGACAAAGAAACAAATAGAGGCTAGATCATAAACTGCCTTCATCATCTAAGATGCCACCAGTGGCAAGTGATAGACAGCTAGCTTCATAGAGTCTTAAGCAACAGTGGCTTCTAATTAGTGTCTGGAAGTAAGTAGTTTCAGATTTGGTTCAATAGCTCAAAGACATTAGGGCACTGGATTCGAATGTTTGACATTCTCTTGTCTTCTCCTTCATTATTGCAATTTGGCTGCCATAGCAACAAGTATCATTAGAGTGCCCCCAGAAGAATGTCCCATAAGGGCAAAAGTGGGAGTAAACCAACTCTTTTCAATTTCTTCTTTATTTTGAAAGAGAGATACGATATATCCATAAGCCTTCAGTAGATTTCTCCTTTTGTTCACTATTGCCAAATTTAGAAAATAAAAATGCAAGATAATTAAATATGAATTTCAGATAAATAATAAAGTGTTTAGTATAATATTCGGGGCATCCTTATACTAAAAATTAATTTGTTACTTACCTGAGTTTAGTGTTTCCTGGGGCAGCATGTATTTTATTTAACCACTCTATTCTTGCTTCATTAACAAGAAGAGGGTTACCTGGCAACCCCCAGACTAGTTACAGGTAACTACTGTTGCAGTAACAATGGTTGTCTTAACTGATGAAGCTTAGTTCCATGGGCGTGGGCACATTGCCAAAATGAAGGTTCTCTTGCAAGGATGCGAAGGCTTGTTATATGAGTAACTGACTCTGTCTGCCATAAAGTTTGGGTAAATTGGTAAGGTGGTTTTATTCTATTCTGTAGATAATGTGGAAGCATTGAAGGGTTTGAGTGAAGGTATGATGTGATTAATTTGGAAGTTTTTATGAAGATCTCTGTTCTAATTATATGCAGAAAGCAAAATTAGAGGAAGGGGTGGCAGATATGAGACTATTGCTTTAGCTTTGTCAAAGAATGGTGAAGGAGTATGAACCAGAACAATAGCAAAAGGAATTTAGAAGGATGTAAGAGAATTATATATGCATATTTATTTACCATAGCTGACAAGATCTTGGACTTTAGAATTTAAAGGCTGACTTTAGAATTTGTGTCCCAGTTTTGATATAAAATGTCTGTGTCACCTTGAGCAAGTTTTTTTTTTTTTTTTATCTCACTGGCTTTAGTTTTCTGTATCTGTAAACATGTAGGTAATAAAAAAACTATATGATTTATTATCTGCACTAAATAAGGTCATACAAATACAATGCTTAGCAAAGAAAATAAATAAAATATACTTTAAATGAATGTTAGATAAGTTTATTAGTTTGTTTTTGTTGTTGTTGTTTATTGTTTAGTTGATAAGTCATGTCTGACTTATTGAGAGCCCATGGAATGTAACCCGCCAGGCTCCTCTGTCTAGGATTTCCAAGGCAAGAATACCAAAGTGGGTTGCCATGACTTTCTCCAGGGAATCTTCCTGACCCAGGAATCTTCGGCACTGGCAGGTGAATTCTTTACCACTGAGCCACCTGGGAAGCCTTTGTGATTATTAGTTTTCTTATTTTTATGGATTATGACTGATTATATATGATGTGGAAAGAAAAAGACCAGGGATTGCCCCCAAATCTGCTTTACGCATCACCTTGCCCACCTCAGATGATGATAATCTCTTACTTCCAGATGCTCACAGCAAAACCTTTAGCATCACCACTGACTCACATTTCTTACCCTATATTCAATTCTCCAGAAATTCCTTTTGGCACTATACTTTAAACATATCCAGAACTCTGCCATTCTTTTTTCACTACTGACTTTGACCTGAGCCACCATCATCTCTCAGCAGATTACTGTAAAGACTGTTCTAATTGTCCTCCTGGGTGCTCAGCCTCTGTGCAATGGTGCTGAATAAAATTTTAAAGGCAGAGTTTTGGATAAAGTAGAAAAGCACAGCTTTATTGCTTTGCCAGGTAAAGATGGGGCACAGCAGGCTTATGCCTCAAAAGCTGTACATCCCTACTGGTGAGGATTTGGTAAGGAGTTTTATAGCAATAGTTCAAGGGTGGGGTTATTGATAAGGATCATGGTGTATGCAGGGCCTGTGGTCCTTTAGTCTGGCCTCAAGTAGTCTCCTGATGAGTTTATTGAGGTTATCAAACTTTGATCTTCTCTGGAATGAAGAATGCTAACATCTTTCATTTAATGGGGGTTTTAGTTCTACAGAAATTTATAGCAGAAAGTTAAGAGGAACTAAGAACCTCTTGATGAAAGTGAAAGAGGAGAGTGAAAAAGTTGGCTTAAAACTCAACATTTGGAAAACTAAGATCATGGTGTCTGGTCCCATCACTTCATGGCAAATAGATGGGGAAAGAATTGAAACAGTGAGAGCTTTTTTTTTTTTTTTTTTTTTTTGAAGGTGGGGGGAGCTCTAAAATCACTGCAGATGGTGATTGCAGCCATGAAATTAAGACACTTGCTCCTTGGAGGAAAAGCTATGACCAACCTGGACAGCATATTAAAAAGCAGAGACATTACTTTGCCAACAAAGGCCCATTTGGTCAAAGCTATGGTTTTTCCAGTAGTCATGTATGGATGTGAGAGTTAGACTATAAGGAAAGCTGAGCACTGAAAAATTGATGCTCTTGGGCTGTGGTGCTGGAGAAGACTCTTGAGAGTCCTTTGGACTGCAAGGAGATCCAACCAATCAATTCTAAAAGAAATCAGTCCTAAATATTCACTGGAAGGACTGATGTTGAAGCTAAAACTCCAATACTTTGACCACCCGATGCATAGAACTGAGTCATTGGAAAAGATCCTGATGCCAGGAAAAATTGAAGGTGAGAGAAGAAGGGAACAACAGAGGATGAGATGGTTGGATGACATCCCCAACTCTATGGACATGAGTTTGAGCAAGCTCTGGGAGTTGGTGATGGAAAGGGAAGCCTGACATGCTGCAGTTCTGTGGTCACAAAGAGTCAGACACGACTGAGCTACTGAACTTAGTTTTACAGAAGAGTTCAAGGATATTGTTCCGTGTATCCCTTGAGGCAGAAGCAGGACCCTGTCTCAAGGCTGCACTATTGCATCTTGACTCCTCCTCCCTTGTCTCTTCATCTCCACCCATCCATGATTAGAAACTATGTCCAGGCTCCAAGGGCCTCCCTGGTGGCTCAGTAGTAAAGAATCTGCCTGTCATGCAGGAAACTCAAGCTTGATCCTTGGGTTGGGAAGATCCCCTGGAGGAGGAGATGACAACCCACTCCAGTATTCTTGCCAGGAAAATCCCATGAACAGAAGATCCTGGGGGCTATATGGTCACAAAAACTCAGACACAACTGAGCATGTGTCCACCATGCATGGACACTAGGACTCCACAGGGTCCTGCTAGATTTCAAACACAATAGACAGACTGATTAAACATTAAATCAGATCATGCCATTTCTTTATCCCAAACATTTCTTTGTCTTCTCATTTTATTATTGAAACCAAATTCATGTGTCTGAGGCACAGTGAGGCCAAACAGAAACACTAGAGTGAGGAAAGGTTTATTTTAGGGCCTAGCAGCGAGCATGGTATGGACATAACAGAAGCAGAAGATATTAAGAAGAGGTGGCAAGAATACACAGAAGAACTGTCCAAAAAATCTTCATGACCAAGATAATCACGATGGTGTGAACACTCACCTAGAGCCAGACATCCTGGAATGTGAAGTCAGGTGGGCCTTCGAAAGCATCACTATGTACAAAGCTAGTGGAGGTGATGGAATTCCAGTTGAGCTATTTCAAATCCTGAAAGATGATGCTGTGAAAGTGCTGCACTCAATATGCCAACAAATATGGAAAACTCAGCAGTGGCCACAGGACTGGAAAAGGTCAGGTTTCATTCCAATCCCAAAGAAAGGCAATGAAAAAAGAATGCTCAAACTACCGCAAAATTGCACTCATCAAACATGCTAGTAAAGTAATGCTCAAAATTCTCCAAGCCAGGCTTCAGCAGCACATGAATCGTGAACTTCCTGGTGTTCAAGCTGGTTTTAGGAAACGCAGAGGAACCAGAGATCAAATTGCCAACATCTGCTGGATCATTGAAAAAGCAAGAGAGTTCCAGAAAAACATCTATTTCTGCTTTATTGACTATGCCAAAGTCTTTGACTGTGTGGATCACAATAAACTGGAAAATTCTGAAAGAGATGGAAATACCAGATCACCTGACCTGCCTCTTGAGAAACCTATATGCACATCAGGAAGCAGCAGTTAGAAATGGACATGGAACAACAGACTGGTTCCAAACAGGAAAAGGAGTACGTCAAGGCTGTATATTGTCACCCTGCTTATTTAACTTCTATGCAGAGTACATCATGAGAAACGCGGGGCTGGAGGAAGCACAAGCTGGAATCAAGATTGCTGGGAGAAATATCAATAACCTCAGACATGCAGATTACACCAACTTTATGGCAGAAAGTGAAGAAGAACTGAAAAGCCTCTTGATGACAGTGAAAGAGGAGAGTGAAAAAGTTGGCTTAAAGCTCAACATTCAGAAAACGAAGATCATGGCATCTGGCCCCATCACTTCATGGGAAATAGATGGGGAAACAGTGGAAACAGTGTCAGATTTTATTTTGGGGGGCTCCAAAATCACTGCAGATAGTGATTTCAGCCATGAAATTAAAAGACACTTACTCCGTGGAAGGAAAGTTATGACCAACCGAGATAGCATATTCAAAAGCAGAGACATTACTTAACAAAGGTCCGTCTAGTCAAGGCTATGGTTTTTCCAGTGGTCATGTATGGATGTGAGAGTTGGACTGTGAAGAAAGCTGAGCACTGAAGAATCATTGCTTTTGAACTGTGGTGTTGGAGAAGACTCTTGAGAGTCCCTTGGACTGCAAGGAGATCCAACCAGTCCATTCTGAAGGAGATCAGCCCTGGGATTTCTTTGGACGGAATGATGCTAAAGCTGAAACTCCAGTACTTTGGCCACCTCGTGAGAAGAGTTGACTCATTGGAAAAGACTCTGATGCTGGGAGGGATTGGGGGCAGGAGGAAAAGGGGACAACAGAGGATGAGATGGCTGGATGGCATCACCGACTCGATGGACATGAGTTTGAGTAAACTCCAGGTGTTGATGATGGACAGGGAGGGCTGGCGTGCTGCGATTCCTGAGGTCGCAAAGAGTCGGACACGACTGAGTGACTGAACTGAACTGAGCAGTGAGCATGGGCAGCTCAAACTCCCTGATGGGTATTTGGAAAGAGCTTTTGTAGGCAATATTTATGTTGGGGGTACTTCCGGGTGTGGAACAGTCCTCAGATTTGTTGGTGGGGAAGTTACAGTGTGGCATCCCAGGAATCTCAATCATCAGCCTCCTGGTTCCAACAGAAGGTATCTATGTACTTTTGCTCAGCCTGAAGTTGCCATCCTCCACCTGGGTGGTGGCCTCAGTTACTACAGATGAACTTAAGAGTTATGCCTCAGATTGTTGTGTGTACTGCTTGATGAGGAACTGGGGCCTTGTCTTATTGCTGCACCATTGTTTCCTGATAGCCTTTCGTTTGTTCCTATGTTCCCTCTAATTAGTGACTATTTGAATCTGCCCTTTGGAACTCAGGGAAGTTCTAGGAAGTTGAAACTTTTTTTCCCACAAATAAGAAACTAGGAACATCATAAGACTTTTATACATTGGAGGGCCCCATTAGGGTGGTTTTGCTCAAATTTAATTTTACTAAAAATAACAGCCAACGTGCTTAAACTCTACATGACAGGCTCCCTATGACCTTACCTATGTACCAGCTACTCCTCTCCCAGACTCACTCCACTTCAAACACCTCAGCTTTCTTTTTTCAAAACCCCTGCTTATAACTTCAGCTCTGACTATCCTTCTGCTTGGAACGCTCTTCCTACAGATATCTAAATCCCAAATTTTTTGTAACTTCATCAGCCTCAAATTGGACCTGGGCAGTGAGGCTGACCTCAACTACCCTTTAAACAATTTCAGACTAACACTCACCCACCACCAACCTGGCTTTTAAAATTGTCTTTATTCATTCTTCTCTTATTTGTTTGTTTGTCTGTTTTTTCTGTAGCTCTTATTGCATCCCAACACAAAATGTAATTTACTTACTACAATTACTATTTACTGTGGAATCCTTTTTATTTCACTATAATGTTAGCCATCCAACTGCTGCATTTTTGTATCTTTTGTTCTTTATGATGGCAAAGCACTCAAAACAGTATGTGACATACATTAGCTATTCAATAAATATTTGTTTAAAAATATGGAAGTTTTGCTTTATGTTTGCTTTATAGATGTCATTTACTCTTGCTCTTTACGTATGAAAAATAATAGCTATTAAATGCTTGTTCTATACCAGGCACAGGTTTGATTGCCTTACATACACCATCTTATTAAATCTTTACAAGAACCTTGTAGTCTGGATCTTTCTGTAGCAGTGCATCATAATAGATAAAGACAGTAGATAGTCAGCAGAGAATATCTCAGGATCTTAAGCCATAAATCAATGGCTTTGAATCTAGACCCTGCAACTTACTATGTGTGATGCCTTGGATAAGTGATATAAACTTCCTCTCCTCCTACCTCAGTACCAAAATTTTCTCATTTTTGAAACAGGGCATAATTTTAGTACTGCATCATGCTATTCTTCAGAGTCCCTGATGGTACAGTGGTAATGAGTCTGCCTGTTATGCAGGAGACCACCTGCAATGTAGGAGATGCAGGTTCAATCCCTGGGTCAGGAAGATCCCCTAGGGAAGAAAATGACACCTCACTTCAGTATTCTTGCCTGGGAAATCCCATAGACAGAAGAGCCTGGTGGGCTACAGTCCATGGGGCCATAAAATTCAGACAAGCCTTAGCAACTAAACCATCATGATACTGTAATAACTATAAAAGACTTAACATATGTAGAATATTAGAATGGCCTCTGGAAGAGAGTATACACTAAACAAATATTGACTGTTATCATTACAATCAATATGTTATCAATTTTACATGCACATTGTGAACCTGGGGCTCCAAAAAGCCAATTAACTTGGCCAAGGTCAAGTAGATAGTAAATGGCATTAAGGTCACTGACTCACAAGCTGTGTTTTTAACCACCACTCAACAAGGAACACAAAAGGAAGAACCCTTTGGGGGAAAACATAATGAGATGAAATGTGGATTTCTGTCTCTTCACCTCATGATATTTTCTTCCTAAATTTAGACTTCCTAGAGAATATCAAATCTCTGGCTATATATTTAATTTTCTCTCCAAGCTGGCATGAAGCAGACTTGATCTTTGGAAGACAGCAGAGTTCATGTGATTATTTTTTTGGCCTTTGCCAAAAGTCAGTCATTTAAAAGTCTTTGTGGCACACGACCAAGTGCTTTGTATATCAGCTGCTCTGTGAAAAAGTTGAAAATGTGATAGATTTGCTGACAAGCACATTTTATGTTCGATGTGCATAATTTTTTGCAATGATAAAAATAGAAGCAGTTAAGAGTTACTGAGTGGCTTGTTTTTTCCTTCTGTCTCTTGACTATTTTGATCTTAAGATAAAGCAGGTGTCTTGCCTGTTTTCACCTACATTTTCCAGCTTTAACTTCCTCATGCTGTATTCATTATAAGAGAGTGGTCATATATACGATGTGCAAGTTTGAGTGCTAGTCATCTTGGGGGCAAATAGTAAGTTAATAAATATTGAATTACAATTTAGTAGAAGTAGAAGAAATGGCAAATTATGAATTTGTCAAATTTAGTGTTTAAATCTAGAATAAGCCATAGTCTTTCCGCATCTGAAGCACTGTGATAACACCTCAGATTCTATAAGCCATTCTACACCTACTAGCCAAAATGACTTTGTCTTGCTGTAACTCTAACAATGTTTCTCTCCCACACAAAAAGCTCTTTAATGGCTTTCTATTAAGATAAAATCTAAAATCATTATCACCACCAGGAATTCTATGTATGATCTTGCCCCCTTCTGTCTCTCCTAGCCCACCTCCTGCTAATCTCCACCCTTCTCACCCCATGCCAACACACGACACTTTTTCTATCTCCCAAACAACCCAAGTGAATATTTGACTCAGAACATTTGCATTTTTTGCCTCTCTACATTGTCTGATCTTCTCATGGATTTCTACATAGCTCACTACTTCTTGTTATTCACAAATGATCTGCAGTCCCTTCTTTGAGAGGCTGTCCCATAGGGCTTTCCTGGTGGCGGAGATAATAAAGACTCTACCTGCAATGCAGGAGACCCAGGCTTGATCTCTGGTTAGGGAAGGTCCCCCGAAGAAGGAAATGGCTACACACTCCAGTATTCTTGCCTGGAGAATCCAAGGACAGAGGAACCTGGTGGGCTACAGTCCACGGGATCACACAGAGTCAGATGCGACTAATATGAATATAGTGCATATGCAAGGATTTTGTCTCTCTTCGTCTTTGTCGCATATTTATTGCCCAAAGTATCAACCACATAGGTGACCCCTAGATATCTATTCTGACTAATTGATGATTGAATAACTTACTGACTATGAATATATCTGCAATAATCTGCAATCCCAGGTGAGGGATCTTCAGTTAAAAAAAAAAAAAAAAGTCTTACAGAATGATGTGCCATGAAAGAGAAATTATGCTAGAATGTTTATCATGAACTAACGCATTGAACAAGAGTTGGATTTCCAATGCTGTTGTTCAGCTGCTCAGTCATGTCCAACCCTTTGCAACACCATGGACTGCAGCATGTCAGGCTTCCCTGTCCTTCACCATCTTCCGGAGCTTGCTCAAACTCATGTCCATTGAGTTGGCGATGCCATCCAACCATCTTGTCCTCTGTCACCCCCTTCTCCTCCTGCCTTCAATCTTTCCCAGTATCAGGGTCTTTTCCAATGAGTCAGTCCTTTGTATCAGGTGGTCAAAGTATTGGAGCTTCAGCTTCAGAATCAGTCCTTCCAATGAATATTCAGGATTGATTTCATTTCGGAATGACTAGTTTGATCTGCTTGCAGATCAAGGGACTCTCAAGAGTCTTCTCCAATACCACAGTTCAAAAACATCAATTCTTCGGTACTCACTCATCTTTATGGTCCAACTCTCATATCCATACATGCTACTGAAAAAACCACAGCTTTGACTGTACATACCTTTGTCATTAAAGCAATGTCTCTGCTTTTTAATATGCTGTCTAGGTTTGTCATGTGCTTCACTGGTGGCTCAGGCAGTAAAGAATCTGCCTACAATGTGGGAGACCTGGGTTTGATTTGGGAAGATCCCCTGGAGGAGGGCATGGCAATCCACTCCAGTATTCTTGCCTGGAGAATCCCCATGGACAGAGGAGCTGGGCTCCTTTGGGGTCACAAAGAACCAGACACGACTGAGCAACTAAGCACATACATATGACGTTTGCCATAACTTTTCTTCCAAGGAACAAGCATCTTTTAATTTCATGGCTGAAGTCACCATCTGCAGTGATTCTGGAGCCCAAGAAAATAATGTCTTTCACTGTTTCCATTGTTTCCCAGTCTATTTGCCATGACGTGATAGGATCAGATGTCATGATCTTCATTTTGAATGTTGAGTTTTAGGCCATCTTTCTCACTATCTTCTTTCATTTTCATCAAGAGGCTCTTTAACTCCTCTATATTTTCTGCCATAATGGTGGTGTTATTTGCACATCTGAGGTTATTGATATTTCTCCCTGAAATCTTGAATCTCGCTTGTGCTTCATCCATCCCAGCATTTCTCATGATGTATTCTGCATATAGGTTAAATAAACAGGGTGACAATATATAGCTTTGACATACTCCTTTTCCAGTTTTGAACCAGTCCATTCTTCCATGTCTGGTTCTAACTGTTGCTTCTTGAACTGCATACATGTTTCTCAGAAGGCAAGTAAGGTGATCTGGACCTCAAGTAATGATTATTTCTAATTGTTATATTGTTATAATAACTATTTAACATCTACTATATGTGAAGTAATAGTTTAAGTCTGTTCTGTAGACTTCAGATATTTAATCTTCATTAAAACCCAGTGAATAGGTACTTACTTTATAAGTTAAGGGCATTTGACTTAATTAATTTGGGCTGATGTAACAAAATACCAGAGAGAGGGTGGCTTATAAACAAGAGATATTCATTTCTCACAGTTCTGGGGAACAGATGTCTGAGAGCTGGATGCCAGTATGGTCAAGCGAGAGCTCTCTCCTGGGTCTCAGACCTCTGGTTGTATCTTTACAGGATGGAAGCAGAAAGGAGGCTCTGTAGGGCCCCTTTCATAAGGGCACTAATATCATTTATGAGGGCTCCACCCTAATCACCTCCCAAAGGCCTACCTCCTAACACCATTGCAAAGAGCCTTAGGATTGCAGCATGTGAGTTTGGAGGGACATAAATATCAGACCATAGCAGGACTGAAGCTGAAAGATGTTAAGAATATATACACAATTACACATGTAGTGAGTAGCTCAGCAGAATTTAAATGTAGACAGACCATAGAATCCATGAATTTAATCATAACACTGTATTGAATTTGGACAAGCAAGGAAAAAAGGAAAAGCCAATCAGTTTCAGGAAAAAAAATGTGATCAAAACTAAGGAAGAGGGGAACATGCAAATAAATATTGGGAGCCATGTTAGCCTAGAACCCAGTGCATGAGCAAAAGCAAAAAATATGAAGGTGGAAAGAAGTTTGAAATCAGGTCATGGAGTGGGTTAGGTGGAAGGCAGGAAATGTTTTAGAGATTTATTAAAACAAAAATCCAAGACCATTGGAGGCGGAATTGGCATAACATACCTTGGCTTTATAATGATGGGGATAACAATTAGAAATTATAAGTTCTAACAAAAAGTAACTGATGTTTATTACACTATTAATAAAATATTTTCCAAAGTATTTTGACTGAAAAATATCCAATTTGATTATCAACAATTACTTTGTTGCCAGTATTATTAACTCTATTTTATAGATAAGAATCAATAAATTAAAAATTATGATTCTCACAGAGAAAAGCACAGTCGTCACAATTGTTACATCTCATGAAATGACTTCAGTGTTAGACGACTTTACACGTGTTGTTCCTACTTACAAGGAGGCAACATTGCCCAGAACTGAAGGGCAGAACATCAAACTCCTGACTTTGAATATCAACTCTGGGCTTGCTAGCTATCTGTCTCTAGAGAATTTATTTAACTTTGCTTTGCCTCCACTGCAGAGGACTCTATAAATCAAATGAACTAAGAAATACAAAATACTGAGACCTAGACCTAGTATTAAATAAACTCTTTTAAGTATTTTGTCATGTATGATCCTCATAATAATTCTGTGGGTGCTGCTATTTCCTTTTAATACACAGAGGATTGAAGTCTAGTCTAAGGACACCACACTCTATGAAAGAAAAAAGAAAAAAAAATGACAGTACAGTAAAGCCCTTGTCAAGAATAATAAACACACAATCCTTCTTTCTAGAGAATCTGTGCATATCACAGATATGGAAAAATGGCAATAATTATTAAGTCATCAAACATGAAAATAAGAGTCAAGCTTCTCCTTCACTGAGAACAAAATAGGAAGAGACAATGTATGATGAAGAAGAGGTTGACAATTGTCTAGCAACAATGAATTCACTGAGAATTTGATGGTCAAGCCCAGTTAAAGCCTTGCTCCTCGGGAAAAAAAAAAATCCCCCCTTATCCAATCTTAATATCCATCTTTTCTGATCACTTGCTCCTCCTGCAGCCCCTTTGATCTGATCTGGGCAAGGTTCAAGAGCACTTCTGGACACCAGATCAAAATTCCAGTATTTCTTTTCTAGTCCTGTGAACCTAACAAATCTATTTAACTCACTGTACCTGCATTTCCTCATACAGAAAGTGAGCATAACAGTTCTTAACTTTGAAGCATCTTCAAATTAACAATTTACCAAGTAAATGCATGGTGTATAGTCATCATTTAATAAAAACCACTAGAATATTTGCAAATAATTTTTGTGGGTATATATAGGAGTTTCAAATGCTTTAGTCAAAACAACCATTATTAATTTTTAGTAAATAAATGGATTATCTTGAAACTGTTAACACAGATATGCTGTTTTATTTTTCCCCCTTTTCAATGTCTATTGTTCCTTTACTTTTTATTTTTATTTTTTTTTATAAAATTCTGTCTTTAATCTTTCCCTGTGGTTGTCTAAGGCATATGCCCCAAAGGTTGTTACCAAAATTCAGTAAGATATAATAGTGTCATAGTGTACAGCATGTAATGATCATTAACCAGTGAGTCTAGGTTCCAATGTACAGTCTCATAAACTTGCTGTACTTCAATATTCTAACCTGAAACCTGAGGGTATATTACTTGCAATGATGCAGCAAAATTTAAAAATCAGTGGATAGAAAACCACCTGGTACATAATCCAAATTGCTAATTCCCTCTTCCTTCTCATGGCTCTTCTTCTGTCTCTAGATTATCAGGAGACACTATTCCTCTTTAATCCTTTTAGCAGATATTTCTGAATGTCTTGGAGATTCAGACCTGTGGAGGCCTCAACAAATCCAACAGTTAATGGATGAGGTGAGCTGGGCTGAGTTGAGATTTCCTAAAACTTTCATGATTCCTTTAGGATTGGGTACCAACCTAGCATTTATTCCTTCAGTCAGTTCAGTTCAGTCACTCAGCCGTATCCTACTCTTTGCAACCCCATGGACTGCAGCATGCCAAGCTTCCTCGTCCATCACCAACTCCCAGAGCTTACTCAGACTCTTGTCCATGGAGTTAGTGATGCCATCCAACCACCTCATCCTCTGTCGTCCCCTTCTCTTCCTGCCCCCAATCTTTCCCAACATCAGGGTCTTTTCCAATGAGTCAGTTCCTCACACAGGTGGTCAAAATATTTGAGCTTCCGCTTTAGCAACCACCCTTACAATGAATATTTAGGACAGGTTTCCTTTAGAATTGACTGGATGGATCTCCTTGCAGTCCAAGGGACTCTCAAAAGTCTTCTCCAACACCACAGTTCAAAAGCATCAATTCTTTGGTGCTCGACTTTCTTTATAGTCCAACTCTCACATCCATACACGACTACTGGAAAAACCATAGCTTTGACTAGATGGACCTTTGTTGGCAAAGTAATTTCTCTGCTTTTTTAAATGATGTCTAGGTTGGTCATAACTTTTCTTCCAAGGAGTGTCTTTTAATTTCATGGCTGCAGTCACCATCTGCAGTAATTTTGGAGCCCAAGAAAATAAAGTCTGTCACTGCTTGCATTGTTTCTCCATCTATTTGCCATGGAGTGATGGGACCAGATGTCATGATCTTAGTTTTTTGAATGTTGAGTTTTAAATTCCTTCACTGACACTATTCATGCATTCAGTGCCTTTCCTTCTCATTCAATGTAAAATTGGTTGCAAGACCAGAAGCAAATGTCTTCCAACTCTTATCCCTAATCCACATCCCTGAACTCATCAGATGTCCTCTCATTTGCTGTTTTGCCACCACCTTGCCTCCTTACCCTCCAGGCTTTTCCCGCTTCTGTCTGGAATTCCCTCCTCAGCCAGGGATTCCCATACTTAGCCTATAATTAGAATGTTCTTTGCATTTTTTCTTTCTAACTTTCACGTGGTTATTCATCTGTTATCTTCCTCCCTCCTTTAACATATAAGGCCTATCAGAGCAGGGATGGGGTCTGCTTTGTGGACTGTTTGGCATGGAGCAATTGCTTAATACCTAGTGAATGAGTGTGCCTTTGTGCTCAGTCGCTCAGTCATGTTTGATTCTTTTTTTTTTTTTTTTTTTAATTTTATTTTATTTTTAAACTTTACATAACTGTATTAGATTTGCCAAATATCAAAATGAATCCGCCACAGGTATACATGTGTTCCCCATCCTGAACCCTCCTCCCTCCTCCCTCCCCATTCCATCCCTCTGGGTCGTCCCAGTGCACCAGCCCCAAGCATCCAGTATCGTGCATCGAACCTGGACTGGCATCTCATTTCATACATGATATTTTACATGTTTCAATGCCATTCTCCCAAATCTTCCCACCCTCTCCCTCTCCCACAGATTCTTTGTGATCTCATGGGCTGTAGCCTGCCAGGCTCATCTCTCCATGGGATTCTCCAGGCAAGAATACTTGAGTAGATTGTCCCTTCCTACTCCAGGGGATCTTCCTGCATTAGCAAGTAGATTCTTTACCACTGAGCCACAGGAGGCCCTAGTGAATGAACAGATGGATACCTTCAAAACTGCTCATTCAATAACTGCTTTGTGCAAATGAATACCATAGTGACCACAAATAGTTGTAGTCTGTGGCAAACTCTATATAGACTAAGAAACTGATATTAAATAAAACAATATCTAAAATAAACATTTGTAACAACATCTGCTGATAATGGGTCTTGGTGCCCTCATGTCTAGACTTTGTCTCTATCCTGGACTGCTGAGTATTAGACAGTACCTGGCCCTGTGGGCTTCTGGCTCAGTCTGACTGATGGATGTTAGTAGCATGTGTTTAGAAGGCCAGGAGAAGAGAGGAACTGAGCATTTGCCCTCCTCTTTGCCTCTGGCAGTGACTGCATCTCCTTTGTGAAGTGAAAGCACTTCTTGTCTTTCCCATGTAGGGTTTCTAGTAGTTCCTTGTTGGTGTTAATATCTGGGTTGTCTCACTTTCTATTGTTTTGTTTCTCAATTCCTCCATCAATCATGGAACTAATTAGCTACTTTATATTTCCTCCTCTGAAACCTGGACACATTTCTGGCTGTTTGTTTGGATTTTGTTTTTTTGCCTAGACTCTGATTGGTGCACACCGTCAACTGAATTGCTTCCAGAGGAAGGCACAGTGCATGGGACAGCATATAACAGGACCCCTTCTGGCCCAATGGAGCTGTCCAGGGAGACACGGTCTGGAGTGGTGGCCTGTTATTCTTTGAGAATTGAGCATGAAGAGGAGTCAACAGAGAAAGCAAGGGCGGGGTGCTTTTCAGACAAAGGAAATGGTGTATATGCAAAAGCCCATTTCCAGGAGGGAGTTGGGACTTTCCAATAAGAGAATGAAGAGTACCAGCTCTGGAGTATTAGGAAGAAGCCCTCAGATAAGGTGGAAAGAATTGGTCAGTCATTCTAAGTCATGTTGGCCATATTTAGGGGCTGATCATATAATCCATACAGTTCTTCCAGAGTAGGACTTTAAAGAGGGAAAGTCAAGGCAGTGGCCTCATCTGAGGTGTGCTTTGTAAAGGTGATCGGCTGCAAGTCTGGAAGCTGGGAGGCCAAGTGGGAGGCTGCAGTAGTGTAGGCTTGAGGTCAGAGTGGTTTGAATCAGGATGATGACTGAGATCCAGACGGGACATGGAGAGGCCTGAGCGCCTCCCTTCACTCTCCTTCCCCTCCCCAGACTGCTGAGTGTCACCTCTGTCCCTGTGGGCAGCAGGGGCTGCCAGTTCCATCAGCTTTATTTTCATGTCAGTGCCCGAAAGACTCACCTCAGAGAGAGGAGCCTCTGAAGACAGTGAGAAAGGCAGCCAAGCGAATAAACATTTGCTTTCTTCATCTCCTCCCCACAGAGCAGCTGGAGCAAAAGTTCAAAATAACACGAGGCTGTTAGTCAAAAACTGTCAAAACCTCTCCTCTTTCTTGCGTGGTGGCAAACTTCTCCGGAACATGCCACGCTTGATTGTTCTGATTCTGGGCCAGCTCCATCTTCCCCTGTGAGCTGACTGGGTTCCTCAGCTCTCACATCTGTGTCTTTTGGGGGATTTCCAGGAGCTCTAAGACTATTCCTGTGTCTTTAGTGAAAACGTTGGGAACTGCTTCTACTGTTCCTTGAAACGTTCCTTTTGTCACAAGAATAGATCTATGAGAGAGCAGAAAAATAGGACAGAATGATATTATCTAATAAGTATGGCTATTTCATGGCTGGTGAAGAGATGTTAAATTTGAAGCCAAAAGGTGTTTTATGAAATTTCTGTCCTTATTCTATGACCCTGGGAATCATAAAGCAGAGACTTTGACTTGCATAATAGTTACTCAAGTATACTGAACATTAGTAGGAGAGGGGCACCAGGCTAAGCTTTCTACAGATTATCTCATTTCATCCTCTCGACCAACTTCAGGAAGGAGATTATTTATTTTCTCCATTTCTGCAGGAAAGGAAATAAGCTCAAAGAGATTAAGGGACCAGCATGAAGTCACACGGCTGACAAGTCACTGAAGGACTTGAACTTGGACCATGTGAAGACTTTGCTATGACTATTACCCCCACAACCGGAGCTACCAAGAACATGAGGTTTAGAGCCCATACTGGAATTTCAGTCTGATGACTCCTCTGCTTTGTTAGCTGTGTGATGCCAAGCAAACACCCCGGCCTCTCTGAACTTTGATCTCCCTTGTCTATGAAATAATAACAATAACACTCTCTTTGTTGAGGCGTAGAATTCTACAGGATACAGGACACTGCGGGGGGGATTTTAAGAGAGGATATATGTATATGTGAGGCTGATTCACTTCCTTGTACAGCAGAAACTAGCACAACTGCAAAGTAACTTGTAAAGCAACTATACTCCAATAAAAACAGAGAGGGCAATTATGTATAGAAAATACCTAATCCACCAGCTCCCCGTGATTCCTGGCTCAGTACTTCAGACATTCCACATCAACTCACCCCAGCCTTGCCTCTGAACAAGCTGTGTAGCCTTAAATGAGTCTTTAAAAAGCTTGAGTTTCACATGTATGGAGTAGGACCAAATCTGACTTACCTAAAGTTTTTATAAAGATTAAATAGGAAAATATGATACAGACTAACCTACACATCATAGGCGTTTATTTTTCTCTCCTTGGGGAGGATTTACTGTTCTTTCTGCTTAAAATATTTAAGCAGTAAGTGCTTTACCCATATCACTATGTCAAATAGAGTTATTCTTTTGATATAATTAATTTGTAAAGCACAAGAATACTATATAGAAACTAAAGCTTACTATCATTACTTAATGATTTAATTCTATGAATATTTATCAAGAATGGGCAATTAATACCATGACTAAATTGCATAATGCTTTTTAATTTAACTTATTCATCTTTTCAGGGCCCCTCATTTTTAACTCATTTCTTTTTCTTACAAATAAGAGAAGAGTGTGCCTCTTATCTAGTCAGTTTCTAAGAATTGTTGATCCTAGCAGAGAGAAGATATATTTTTTTAAATAAGCTGTAACTAGTGGATATAAACACTGATTCAAAAACTCTAATAGTCTTGCACTATCTTTTCTTTATTATTTCACAATTATTATTCCATTGCTGATGATCAATCCCCCCATTTCTGGGTGATTGCCTTATTAATAACAGAGTGATGAAAATGGAATTAAATATTTGCTCTATGGGCTATGCTTAATTGAGTTCCTTCTCTGCTTATTGCAAGCTTTGGATTTTTAAATTAAAGCCAACAAAAATGATGCTATTTAGAAATATGGCTAAAATTAGAAGTCTTTTAAATATGATAAAAATTCTGGGAGATGAGGATTTAACATTTTTTATGTTCAGACATGTGGTGTAATTTTAGAAACAAAGCACACTTCTTTTTCCTAATTAAAAAAAAAATGTGTCCAGATTATATCAAGCACTTATATTGTTCCAGAAACTGTCAAACACTCAGGAATGAAATAGAAGACAATGTAAACTCTAAAGTAGTTTAATATGCAACATTATCTCACTTAACCTCCAATGCATCTTGAAGAAGAGACTATCATTATCCTTATTGGCAGAGACAACACTGAAACACACATTCATTCAAGCACAAATATTTATTTGGGATCTGGGATGTTGGGTATTAGGATCTACTGTTTGGCAGGCATTACACTTGGCATTTGGGATATATCTATGAACAGACTATTCAAGACATCTATTATGGCTCTACTATTTTTCTAGAGGCATAAACAGAACACAAAATTAACAAGGAAAAAAAAAAACAGAAATCTGTTAATTGTGTCAAACACTGAAGGTTGAAAATAAGCCTGCCTTGGGAAGATTCTACAGAGAACATTATAGAGAGAAAAGCAGGAGCAAAGACCTAGAAAATGGACAGAAGCAACACAGCAGACAAGCAAGTGGACAAGGAGAGTGTGGTGGGAGCCAGTTCAGACAGGGGGCATGCAGAGCCTAATCCATACAACTTGTATATGATGGGAAAGAGCTTCTACTTCATGGTGAGAATAAGGTGAGGCAGTAAAAGTTTTAAAATAGAATGGCTATGTGATTTAAAAAAATTTATTTGGTTGTCATTTTCTGGAAAATGGACAACAGAGGGTGAGAGAAGAAGCAGGGGATCCATTTAAGATGCTGTTCAGGTGGCCTGAAAGGAAGATGATGCGAACTTATACTAGGATAGGGGTATTGGATGGATATGGGACTCAGGAGTTTCCAGAAACTGCATCGGTGTCAGATTGGATATGGGAGAAAGAAAAAGAGGGAAAAATTTGTAAAATTTCTGCACAAGCAATTAGATTCATGAGAATTTCCTTTGCTGAAAAGAAAAACATAGTTTTCTGTTTCATTTTATTTTTTATTAAAAACAAAACAAAACAAAACAGTACAGGGAGATATTAATTGTGTCACTTGGACATGTTGTTTGGAATATAAACCTGAAGATGTCCAGGAGAGAGCTGGGCATATATGGTTTAAGTTCAAACTGTTTTCTTGCAGATAATACTTTGGGTTTAGAGTAGATGAATGCTTTTTAAAGGCATGAGATCACCTAAAGGAAGTTTATGTAGAGAAAAGCAGGGAACATAAACCTAAGCCAGGGGCTTATTCTCTCAGAGAACATAAATAATTTGCTCTGGCTTTCAGGGAAAATGGCAAACTTAAATCCTGTCTGACCCCAAAGTCCGTACTTTTATGTTTTATCACCTATTGGATGATATTTTAAGTGAGTTTTTAAAAATGAATAGACTTTTGATATCCAAGAATGCTGAGAAGGGCACTACAGGCTAAGGATACAGTAATATTTATGGTATAAAAGTGGAAAGGGACACAGAGTGTCCAGTGGGTGGTTTTGTTGTTCAGCCTGGTTTTAGTATAAGGCCTGGGGAGACACATATCAAGAAATGAATCCAACTAATATGTAGGGCAGGAAAAAGAGACAGCTAGGGGCTTTTTTTCCTCCACTGACTGAGGATTCGTAATGGAGATGATGTTCTATCATGCTGAGTCTGAAAATAGATGATCATGTGTTTGGATGATTCATCATTATTATACATGAACTGAGCTTCCCAGGGGGTGCTGTTTGTGAAGACCCACCTGCCAATGCAGGAAACGTAAAAGACATGTGTTCGATCCTTGGGTCAGGAAGATTCCCTGGAGAAGGGCATGGCAACCCACTCTAGTATTCTTGCCTTGGGAATCTCACGGACAGAGGAACCTGGCATGCTATAGTCCTTGGGGTCGTACAGAGTTAGACAAAACTGACACATCTTAGCACGTGCACCTACATGAATCAGGGCTTCCCTGGTAGCTTGGTGGTAAAGAATCTGTCTGCAATTCAGGAGATGCAGGTTCAATTTCTGAGTCAGGAAAATTCTCCCCAGAGAAAGAAATGGCCACCCACTCCGGTATTCTTGCCTGGGAAATCCCATCTACTGAGGAGCCTGCCATGCTACAGCCCAGGGGTTCACAAAAGAATCAGACACAACTAAACAATGGACCAAAAATACATGAATGTGGAAAAGGTTAGTGACTTCCAAAGTTAGAATTAAGAACAGACATTTTTGAGAGTCAGGTTTAAACTCAACTAATAAAATAGTTCCAAAACTGTCTGACCTCTATAAAGAATGTTATTTCAAGAAGTTCTCAATTATCACAAGTGTTCAAACACATTAGATACAGCATTCAATAAAAATGGTCCTTATTTGTCACATGTTTCCCCCTTTCAGCTTTTCAGGACATAAACCATATTTTCGTCTGTATGGGCTGCTTTAACAAGAATAGTAACAACTAGGAGTTTTTAACATCAAACATTTATCTCACAGTGCTGAAGACTGGGAAGTCCAAGATCAAGGCACGGGTTTATTCAATTCAGTGAGGATTCATTTTCTGGTTCACATTTGGCAGTCTTTTCACCGTGTCCTCACATGGTAGAAGCATCAAGAGACTTCTTTGGTTGCTTTTTTAAGAACACTGATCTCATTCACTGGGACTCCATTCTCATGACCTCATGCTCTCCAAAAGGCCACACCTTCTATTACCATCACCTTGGGGTTAGGATCTCAACATACAAATTTGGGGGAGGGACATACATTCAGTTCATCAAACCAGCTTTAATCCAAAATGTTCAAACTGTTCCTTCTTGTACAAGTTCTTTTTGGAAGCATTTGTTATTCCATATCCCTTACTCAGCTCTATATTCATACCAATTTCTGACATATGTGAATAGAATAAAGTAAAATAAATTTTCATCTTTACTTTGGTGTTGCATTCATGACTCTGTAGACAAAGTCTTACTGAGACAGAATCAGTATAAAGTATGTAGTTTCACAACAATCAGGGAAAGAAATTGAGAAAAAGGGTAAAGACAGGGTAAAATCAAGAAAAAAAAATGATGAAGATTTAAGTTGTCTATGATTATAATAGATTTGATATGCAATCTGTACATTCTCGTTACCTATTTTTCATATTATATCAGTACTGTGGTGGATAGAGATGTGATATTAATTACAAAAATTGCTATGAATTGTTTGTGTGTGTGTTAGTAATTCAGCCCTGTCTGATACTTTGTGACCCCATGGACTGTAGCCCACCAGTCTCCTCCGTCCATAGAATTCTCTAGGCAAGAATACTGGAGTGGGTAGCCATTTCCTTCTTCAGGGAATCTTACCTACCCAGGAATTGAACCTGGGTCTCCTGCATTACAGACAGATTCTTTACCATCTGAACTACCAGGGAAGCCCTTAAGAACTTGTTGCTATTGTTATTATTGTTCAGTCCTTAAGTCATGTCCCACTCTTTGCAACTGCATGAACTGTCACATGCCAGGATTCCCTGTCCTTCGCTATCTCCAGGAGTTGGCTTAAACTCATGTCCACTGAGTCAGTGATGTCATCTCATCCTCTGTTGCCCCCTTCTCCTCCTGCCCTCAATCTTTCCCAGCACCAGGGTCTTTTCCAATGAGTCAACCCTTCACATTAAGTGGCCAAAGTATTGGAGCTTTTAGATGTGAGATTAATATTGGAAGATGGGCAAGAGATCTGAAGGAAAAAATAATTTGTTAAGCTCCCATACTTACAAATCCCTAGCTATATTGTCTTCGGTATAGAGCAAACTTCTTGAGCCTCAGATCCTGATCTGTAAACTCGGTATGGCAATGCAGTCTTGTTTGATCATTGAAGGATCAAGTGAGATAACAAATGTAAACAATGATGATGCTTCATAATCAATCAATAAAAATCACCTCCTTTTTGTTAGAATGAAATGAGATGAGAGAATACACCCTCCCTGAGGTGCAAATACAGTAGGGATTAATAGCCTTAGATAACTACCTTCTGGAGTGTTTTTGCACTAGTTTGTGTCTTGGACTTGAAGTCAGCTAAACAAAGAACAAACCAACCAAATCCAGCCTTTATTAGGAAAGCAATAAACTTCAACCCTGTGAGTTAGAGCTAATATTTGACACTGAAGGCAGCATAGAGTACAGGGAATACAGGGCAAGATTGGGTGTGAGTTTATATGCGTGTGCATGTGTGTATGTGAGTGAGGTTATGAGTGGGTGTGGATGCCTGTGCTTGTTTATGGTTGTTAATTTATGTGAATGCTCATGTGTGTGTTTGGGGAAGGGAAGAAGATACAATGGTCTCTGAGAGCAGAAATAACATGATGAATAAGCACATGCAGTTGAACGGTAGTTACATAGCATCACTAACACCAAAGGAGGAAAGGGATACAAACACCATGATACGTTAAGATTACATGGTTCTCACCCTCCTTACACCTTTTGGTTCTTTTGTTTATTTGCTTGCTTTTATTTTTTGTCTTATATTAGAAGTAGCAAGTTTTCATTATATATTGGAGCATAATTTATTAGCAATATATTAGTTTCAGGTGCATAGAAAATGATTCAGTGATACATGTATCTACTCTTTTTCAAATTCTTGTTCCATGTAGGCTGTGACACAATATTGAGCAGAGTTCCCTGTGTATCCAGTAGGTCTTTGTTAGTTATCCAGTTTAATTATTGCAGTGTTTCCATGTCAACCCCAAACTTACCCCTTTACAGCTTTTGAGATTGTGAGAGGTTTCTTGGATAAGTTCATATGAAGTGAGAATGAAATACCTACATCCAGTGATGGTGACTACACAGAGCACAAGCTTTGCCAGCTGCATGCATAAATAGATGGGAATGAATGGGGGATAAATTTCAGCATACAGCCTGCTTGCCAAGTCACGGGCCCACCATGGAGCTGCCGCCTCAGAGGAAACGAGTGTTTAATTATGTTTTATTTCTTCTCATTTATATAAAGATGCTCTATGGGAACCTGGTGGTCCTGCCTAGACCAGTATCTCCAGGCCATACTAGAGAAATGGGAAACAAGGATAGGTAGCACTGCATTCTTCTTTCATATTTTTTGAAGCATGAATATTGACTCACAATGCAAAGATATAAGGTTAAAAAGGAACAATGAGGGACTCATAGAAAAAAGATAGCTTCCCCCAAAGTTTTTTTTTTTTTTTTTTGAGAAGAATAATCCCCTTAGAATTATTAAAAAGTGGGTACTGAAGTGTTACGTACTGAGTGAAAGTGAAAGTGTTAGTCGCTCAGTCTTGAGGGACTCTTTGAGACGCCATAGACTGTAGCCTGCCAGGCTCCTCTGTCCATGGAAATCTCCAATCAAGGGTTGCCATTCCCTTCGCCAGGGGATTATCCTGACCCAGGGAATGAACCTGGATCTCCTGAATTGCAGGAAGACTCTTTACCCTCTGAGGCTGGACTGAGTGATGTTCCCCAAATACACATGTTCAAGCCTTAATCTCCAATGTGACTGTTTGGGGTTAGTGTCTGTGAGGAAGTGATAAAGGTTAAATTAGGTTCTAATTTCAGGGCCCTAAGAAAGTAAAGAGGAACTAAAAAGCCTCTTGATGAAAGTGAAAGTGGAGAGTGAAAAAGTTGGCTTAAAGCTCAACATTCAGAAAATGAAGATCATGGCATCTGGTCCCACCACTTCATGGGAAATAGATGGGGAAACAGTGGAAACAGCGTCAGACTTTATTTTTCTGGGCTCCAGAATCACTGCAGATGGTGACTGCAGCCATGAAATTAAAAGACGCTTACTCTTTGGAAGAAAAGTTATAACCAACCTAGATAGCATATTCAAAAGCAGAGACATTACTTTGCCAACAAAGGTCTGTCTAGTCAAGGCTATGGTCTTTCCTATGGTCATGTATGGATGTGAGAGTTGGACTGCGAAGAAGGCTGAGCGCCGAAGAATTGATGCTTTTGAACTGTGGTGTTGGAGAAGACTCTTGAGAGTCCCTTGGACTGCAAGGAGATCCAACCAGTCTATTCTGAAGGAGATCAGCCTTGGGATTTCTTTGGAAGGAATGATGCTAAAGCTGAAACTCCAGTACTTTGGCTACCTCATGCGAAGAGTTGACTCATTGGAAAAGATTCTGATGCTGGGAGGGATTGGGGACAGTAGGAGAAGGGGACGACAGAGGATGAGATGGCTGGATGGCATCACTGACTCGATGGACATGAGTCTGGGTGAACTCCGGGAGTTGATGATGGACAGGGAGGCCTGGCATGCTGTGATTCATGGGGTCACAAAGGGTCGAACACGACTGAGCGACTGAACTGAACTGAACTGAATCCTGTAGGGTTGGTGCCTTATAAGAAGAGGAAGAGATACCAGACCTCTCAGTCTCATAAGGACACAGCAAGAATTTGGCTGTCTGCAGGACAATTATTCCAGATGTTTGAGGAAATAAAGTCCAATTGTTTAAATGACCCAGTCTGTGGTATTTTGTTGTTTTAGGTAGCCCAAGCTGATTTATACATGCGGCTTCTTCATAAGAGCACATGATTATTTCTTATAACATAGTCATAATAGTCAACATAGTCAAAATTCCACAAAAAGCTATGATCCAAGTCCTGTGTTCTTTGCTGACAGACCCAAGGATTAATGTATATGGCCAAGCCTTACGTTATTTCTTTAAATGCATTTTAGTTAATTCAAACTTCTACAACAAAGCATCATAACACGTGTGCTTTAAACAACAGACATTTAGTTCTCACAGTTATGGGACTGGAAATCTGAGGTCAGGGTTCTAGTCAGGTTCCAGTCAGGTTTTTTTCCTGTTGTTTCCAGTCAGCCTTTCCATGTGAGAAAGGCTCACATGGCCTTTCTTCCAAGCATGTGAATGGAGAAAGAGATACTGATTTCCCTTCAGATTCTTATAAGCACACTGATCACATTATGAGGGCCCCCACCCTCACTACCTAACTTAATCCTAAATACCTCCTAAAAGCTCCACCCCCTCACCCAAGTATCTTCACACTGTGAATTAGAACTTAAATATATGAGTTTTCTACGGATATGAATGGCAAGGCCATAACATTTAATGTGAATTAGATGGTCATTTTTTACACATTAGGTAGCATGGCACAAAATTATAGTACCAAAATTCTGAATAACCCTGAGACACACTTCTGAAACTAAAATTCTCTGATCCAGATGACTGGCTTTGACAAGCAGCATAAAATTTTTACCAACTTGTATCACCTCCTTGATCTGCATTTTTTTTCAACTTTTGCAAACAGTACATTCTTAGTCAAGAGATACCTGGAGTAACAGGCACATTTGGCCTTGGAGTATACAAAATGAAGCAAGGCCAAGGCTAACAGAGTTTTGCCATGAGAACTCACTGGTCGTACCAAACACCCTCTTCCAACAACACAGGAGAAGACTCTACACATGGATATCACCAGATGGTCAATACCAAAATCAGATAGATTATATTCTTTTCAGCCAAAGATGGAGAAGCTCTATACAGTCAGCAAAAACAAGACTGGGAGCTGACTGTGGCTCAGATCATTAAATCCTTATTGAAAAATTCAGACTTACATTGAAGAAAGTAGGGAAAACCACTAGACCATTCAATTATGATCTAAGTCATATTCCTTACAATTATATAAGGAAGTCACAAATAGATTCAAGCGATTAGATCTGATAGACCGAGTGCCTGAAAAGCTATGGAGGTTCGTGACATTGTACAAGAGGTAGTGATCAAGACCATCCCCCAGGAAGAAAAATGCAAAAAGGCAAAATGATTGTCTGAAGAGGCCTTACAAATAGCTGAGAAAAGAAGAGAAATGAAAGGCAAAGGAGAAAAGGAAAGATATGCCCATTTGAATGCAGAGTTCCAAAGAATAACAAGGAGAGATAAGAAAACCTTCCTCAGTGATCAATGCAAAGAAATAGAGGAAAATAATAGAATGGGAAAGACTAGAGATCGCTTCAAGAAAATTAGAGATACCAAGGGAACATTTCATGCAAAGATGGGCACAATAAAAGAAAGAAATGGTATGGACCTAACAGAAGCAGAAGATATTAAGAAGAGGTGGCAAGAATACACAGAAGAACTACACAAAAAAGATCTTTACGATTCAGATCATACAATGGTATGATCACTCATCTAGAGCCAGACATCCTGGAATGAGAAGTCAAGTGGGCCATAGGAAGCATCACTACAAACAAAGCTAGTGGAGGTGATGGAATTTCAGTTGAGCTATTTTAAATCCTAAAAGATTACATTGTTAAAGTGCTGCACTCAATATGCCAGCAAATTTGAAAAACTCAGCAGTGGCCACAGGACTGGAAAAGGTCAGTTTTCATTCCAATCCCAAAGAAAGGCAATGCCAAAGAATGCTCAAACTACCACACAACTGCACTCATTGAGCTGGCAAAATAATGCTCAAAATTCTCCAAGCAAGGCTTCAACAGTATGTGAACTTCCACATGTTCAAGTTGGATTTAGAAAAGGCAGAGGATCCAGAGATCAAATTCCCAACATCCACTGGATCATTGTAAAAGCAAGAGAGTTCCAGAAAAACATCTACTTCTGCTTCATTGACTATGCCAAACATTTGACTCTGTGGATCACAACAAACTGTGGAAAATTCTTAAAGTGATGGGAATACTGGAACTCTGTACCTGACTCCTGATAAATCTGTATGCAGGTCAAGAAGAAATAGTTAAAACCAGATATGGAACAACAGACTGGTTCCAAATTTGGAAAGAAATATGTCATTTGTATATTGTCACCCTGCTTATTTAACTTATATGCAGAGAGCATCATGTGAATTGCTGGGCTGAATGAAGCACAAGCTGGAATCAAGATTGCTGGAAGAAATATCAATAACCCCAGATATGCAGATGACACCACCCTTATGGAGGAAAGTGAAAAAGAACTAAAGACCCTCTTGATGAAAGTGAAAAAGGAGAGTCAAAAAGTTGGCTTAAAAGTCAACATCCAAAAAGCTAAGATCATGGCATCCAGTCCCATCACTTCATGGCAAATAGATGGGGAAACAATGGAAACAGTGTCAGATTTTTTTTTTTTTTTTTGGCTCCAGAATCACTGCAGATGATGACTGCAGCCATGAAATTAAAAGACACTTGCTCTTTGGAAGAAAAGCTAGGACCAACCTAGACAGAGACATTACTTTATCAACAAAGGTCAGTCTAGTCAAAGCTATGGTTTTTCCAATAGTCATGTTGGATATGAGAGTTGGACTATAATGAAAGCTGAACACAGAAAAATTTATGCTTTTAAACTGTGGTTTTGAAGAAGACTCTTGAGAGTCCCTTGGACTGCAAGGAGATCAAACAGTGAATCCTGAAGAAATCAGTCATAAATATTCACTGGAGGGACTGATTCTGAAGATGAAACTCCAGTACTTTGGCCACCTGATATGCAGAACTGACTCACTGGAAAACACCCTGATGCTGGGAAAGATTGAAGGCAGGAGGAGAAGTGGACGATGGAGGATGAGATAGTCGGATGGCATCACTGACTCTACGGACATATAAGCCTGTCATGCTGCAGTCCACGGGGTCGCAAAGCGTCAGACAGACAGGACTGAGCAACTGGATTGAACTGAACTGAACATTTTTACAGAAATCTGTTAGAGTGTAAAGTCTGTAGTCAGCCTTAAGCATATATCAGTCAGTTCGGTTGCTCAGTCTTGTCTGACTCTGCGACCTCATGGACTGCAGCATATACATGTATGAATAAAATGATATTGGATATTCAAAACATGGAATTTGGAAAAAACAAACAAACCTAGATTGATTCTACAACAGTAATTTTATTCTACCAATTAAAAATTACTGTTAGTAAGAAAATTTATGTTTAGTTTTGCTTTTCTGAACATCTAAAGTTTGCTTGTGTGGACACTGGAATTAGAACTAGATCCTCTATCACCTGGGCTTCCCATCTGGCTCAGGGACAAAGAATCCTCCTGTAATGCAGGAGCCACAGGAGATGTGGGTCCTGTTCTTGGGTGAGGAAGATCCCTTGGAGTAGGAAGTGGCAACCCACTCTACTATTCTTGGCTGGAGAATCCCATGGATAGAGGAACCTGGAAGGCTACAGTTCATGGAGTTGCAAGGCATCAGACATGCCTCAAATGACTTAGCACACACCTATAACCCGGTTCAGGTCACACATTAAATCTTTCCACAAGTATATATTTATGTATAAGGTCCATCATATACCAGATTTGTGCTCAATGCTACAAGATTAACTGTCTCTAGAAGGATATTCCTATAGATATCCTAGGGCCCTTATAGTCAAAGCTATGGTTTTCCCAGTAGTCATGTATAGGTGTGAAGGCTGGACCATAAAGAAGTCTGAGCATCAAAGAATTGATACTTTCAAATTGTGGTGCCAGACAAGACACTTAATAGTCCCTTAGACTGCAAGGAGATCAAACCAGTGAATCCTAGAGGAATTCAACCTTGAATGTTCACTGGAAGGACTGATGCTGAAGCTAAATCTGATGTGAAGAGCCAGCTCATTGGAAAAGACCCTGATGCTAGAAAAGATTGAAGGCAGGAAGAAAAGTGCATGACAGAGGATAAGATGGTTATATAGCATCACTAACTCAGTGGATATGAATCTGAGCAAACTCCAGGTGATAGTGTTAGGACAGAGGAGCCTGTGTGCTGCAGTCAATGGGGTCGAAAAGAGCCTCACATGCCTTAGTGACTGAACAACAACAACAATCCTGGGACCAAGACTGGGAGAGAGTGATGGTACCAGTAGTGAAGAAAGGCACCTGGAAAGTTGAACCAGAGGACCTCTGCTATTTCAAGGCCTGAAATTCCCCACATTCTTCTGAGAGGATGATAAAACAGGAAAGGCTTCAAGTCAGGATTAAAAATTATTCTATGAGAATTTTACAATTAAGGAAGAGTAGAAAGGCCTGGGTAGCCTTGACACCTGACAACTAGAAACAGTTTGCTTTCTTACCATGCTCTGATTTCTGCCTTTCTGTTTTAAATTTTCCATTAAAGAAAGAACATGTAAAGTCCTAGACAACTCATTCTCAGACCCTATTAAATCAGTTAAGTTCAGTTCAGTCACTCAGTCGTGTCTGACTCTTTGCGAACCCATGAATCACAGCACGCCAGGCCTCCCTGTCCATCACCAACTCCCAGAGTTCACTCAGACTCACGTCCATCGAGTCGGTGATGCCATCCAGCCATCTCATCCTCTGCCATCCCCTTCTCCTCCTGCCCCCAATCCCTCCCAGCACCAGAGTCTTTTCCAATGAGTCAACTCTTCGCATGAGGTGGCCAAAGTACTGGAGTTTCAGCTTTAGCATCATTCCTTCCAAAGAACACCCAGGACTGATCTCCTTTAGAATGGACTGGTTGGATCTCCTTGCAGTTCAAGGGACTCTCAAGAGTGTTCTCCAACACCACAGTTCAAAAGCATTAATTCTTCGGCACTCAGCTTTCTTCACAGTCCAGCTCTCATATCCATACATGACCACTGGAAAAACCACAGCCTTGACTAGATGGACCTTTGTTGGCAAAGTAACGTCTCTGCTTTTCAATATGCTATCTAGGTTGGTCATAACATTTCTTCCATAGAGTAAGTGTCTTTTAATGTCATGGCTGCAGTCACCATAGCAGAGATTTTGAAGCCCCCAAAAATAAAGTCTGACACTGTTTCCCCATCTATTTCCCATGAAGTGATGGGACCAGATGCCATGATCTTCGTTTTCTGAATGTTGAGTTTTAAGCCAACTTTTTCACTCTCCTCTTTCATTTTCATCAAGAGACTTTTTAGTTCCTCTTCACTTTCTGCCATAAGGGTGGTGTCATCTACATATCTGAGGTTATTGATATTTCTCCTGGCAATCTTGATTCCAGCTTGGGCTTCTTCCAGCCCAGCGTTTCTCATGATGTACTCTGGATTGAAGTTAAATAAGCAGGGTAACAAAATGCAGCCTTGACGTACTCCTTTTCCTATTTGGAACCAGTCTGTTGTTCCATGTCCAGTTCTAACTGTTGCTTCCTGACCTGCATATAGGTTTCTCAAGAGGCAGGTCAGGTGGTCTGGTATTCCCATCTCTTTCAGAATTTTCCACAGTTTATTGTGATCCACATAGTCAAAGGCTTTGGCAGAGTCAATAAAGAAGAAATAGATGTTTTTAGGCAACTCTCTTGCTTTTTCGATGATCCAGCGGATGTTGGCAATTTGGTCTCTGGTTCCTCTGCCTTTTCTAAAACCAGATTGAACTTGGAAGTTCACAGTTCACGTACTGCTGAAGCCTGGCTTGGAGAATTTTGAGCATTACTTTACTAGCGTGTGAGATGAGTGCAATTGTATGGTAGTTTGAGCATTCTTTGGCATTGCCTTTCTTTGAGATTGGAATGAAAACTGACCTTTTCCAGTCCTGTGGCCACTGCTGAGTTTTCCAAATTTGCTGGCATAATGAGTGCAGCACTTTCACAGTATCATCTTTCAGGATTTGAAATAGCTCAACTGGAATTCCATCACCTCCACTAGCTTTGTTTGTAGTGGTGCTTTCTAAGGCCCACTTGACTTCACATTCTAGGATATCTGGCTCTAGATGAGGGATCACACCATCGTGATTATCTGGGTTGTGAAGCTATTTTTTGTACAATTCTGTGTATTCTTGCCACCTCTTCTTAATGTCTTATGCTTCTGTTTGCTCCATACCATTTCTGTCCTTTATCGAGCCCATCTTTGCATGAAATGTTCCCTTGGTATCTCTAATTTTCTTGAAGAGATCTCTAGTCTTTCCCATTCTGTTGTTTTCCTCTATTTCTTTGCATTCATTGCTGAGGAAAGCTTTCTTATCTCTTCTTGCTATTCTTTGGAACTCTCCATTCAGATGCTTATATCTTTCCTTTTCTCCTTTGCTTTTCACTTCTCTTCTTTTCACAGCTATTTGGAAGGCCTCCCCAGACAGCCATTTTGCTTTTTTGCATTTCTTTTCCATGGGGATGGTCTTGATCCCTGTCTCCTGTACAATGTCATGAACCTCAGTCCGTAGTTCATCAGGCACTCTATCTATCAGATCTAGACCCTTAAATCTATTTCTCACTTCCACTGTATACTCATAAGGGATTTGATTTAGGTCATACCTGAATGGTCTAGTGGCTTTCCCTACTTTCTTCAATTTAAGTCTGAATTTGGCAATAAGGGTTCATGATCTGAGCCACAGTCAGCTCCTGGTCTTGTTTTTGTTGACTGTATAGAGCTTCTTCATTTTTGGCTGCAAAGAATATAATCAATCTGATTTTGGTGTTGACCATCTGGTGATGTCCATGTGTAGAGTCTTCTCTTGTGTTGTTGGAACTGATTTCTGCTTTTCTGTCTTAAATTTTCCAGTAAAGAATGAACCTGTAAAATCCTAGACAACTCATTCTCAGACCCTATTAAATACAGAGCCTCAAATCTGTACTCACTCTCTCTTTCACTTTCCATTGTCTTATTTTGTAATCCTCATGTATACTATAAACCCTCCCCGATCTGTGAATAATAGATTGTCTTCTTCAAAGTTACCTGATGGTTTCTTACTGAAGGGTGTCCTCTTCCAATTGTAAGAACCATGAGAGCTGATTCAGACACAACATTGACTCCAATCTGGGAAATATCTGTGGGGTTCATCACGAGTAGTATGGGCCCATGCAAGTGCCTCTGGAATTCCTAGGCAATAACATTGCTGACATAACAATGCTGCATCCCACAGATTTTGATTTTATATTTTTCTTTTCACTTAGTTTATGATATTTTCACAACCAGTTTTATTTCTCATTATCTAATTTTTATACTTTTAATTTTTATTTTTATATTATAGTCCTAGCTAGATTCTCTGGTATAATGTTGAATAGAAATAGTGAGACTGGGCATTTCTAATAGTCCTTAATCTTAAAATGAAATCATCTGGTCTTTTGACAGTTATAATGATGTTGTCTGTGACCTTTTTTAAAAAATGTCATTTCTCATAAGAAAGCTTCCTACTATTCCTAGTTTCTTAAGTGATTTTTTTTTAATTATGAAAGCATGTTGGATTTAACCAAAGATTTTTCCCTATATCAATAGAAATGATCATGTGTTTCTTGTCTATTATTCTATTTACATAGTGTATAACATTAACTGATTTTCAGATATTAAACCAACTTTGAATTCCTGGAATAAAGTTCACTTCATCATGGCAAATTTTTACTTTAATTTTTTGTAATATGCTTCTAGATTAGTTTGCTAGTATATTGTTAAAGATGTTTGTGTCTATATTCATATGAAGTCTTCTCCTGTTCTTAATAGATTTTAGTAGACTTCTTCATTTTCTTTTCTTTTTTTTGTATGACCTTAGGATAATTTCCAGCTATTTTAAACAGGTTTGATATCTATATATTTTAATTTATAAATAAATAAATGTATTTATTTATGTATATAAATAAATGTATTTATAAATAAATAAATGAATACATTTATTTATTTATATATAATACATATATATCAGACACACTGTGTCTGTGTGTACCACTTTTGTCCTTTTCATTGGTGAGATCTTTATACCAGAAGTCCATGGGAATAATGCACTGGAGCCTATATTCTTGAACTAATATGCTATAAAGCCCACATTTCTCTGGATGTGATTGTTGACTTCAGATATAAATGAGTAAATGCAATTAGAGAGTCTCAAATCAATGACACACATTAAAATGTTGAACCATTATAGCAGTGGACCTTGGATATTTTTTCTTTTTTTTAATATGTAACTCACTGATCTCAGCTCTTCTCAAAGATCTATGTGGCACAGTTGGCAATCAGAGCTAAATGTTTGTTGTAAATTTAGATACAGCCAATAATGTCTAGAGTAAAACCATTATATGTGAAGGAACAAAGAGGCTTAGTTGAACAAATTTTTACTAAAGGAAAAGAGGGTTATTCAACAAATATTACTGGTATCCTTTCCATGGGCCATGACTTTATGATGTATTGTCCACACAAGGACAATTTTAAGAATAAAAGAGAGCACTATTAGTAATTATGCCAGACAGTATGCACAAAGTATGACTCTTCTGAATAAACCAGAATGTATTTAATATATTCATCCCACTTATATAGCAGGTCTCACACTAAGCTTTGCATATCAAATAGTAATTTGCCATTAAGGCAAGTTCATGTAGCTCTTCCAGCAGAGTGGAGGAGAATATGTTAATCAAGTAATTATATAAAAACCTAATTACAAACTCTGATGAGGTCTATGAAGGAAATGGACCAGGGGCAATGCAGATGTTTTCCAGGGAAACCCAATATAGGCTGGAGATTCGGGGAAATTTTTTCTTAGGAGGTTTGTACTGAGAGCAACAATGTGAATAGGCATTAATTAGGTGAACAGAGAGAATGAAAAGAGCTCCAAGCAACAGGAGCATGGGGTGCAAAGGCCCCAGGCAGAAGGGAACTTGACAGATTCAAGATAAGGGGTAAATTGGTATCAGATAAAGACAAAAAAAGGCAAAGACTAGATTATAAAAGCTCTTTTATGCTTTGTTAGTGCTTTAAAAACCACTATGGTGTTTTATGGCTAACTCTGTGTGTGTGTGTGTGTGTGTGTGTGTGTGTGTGTGGTCACTATAAACAAGATCTTGAAACAGAGCCTTGAAGACCAGACTCTGTAACAGAATGAAATGAAGTGGTTAAGATATAATTCACCATCACTCATTCTCTATCCAGTTACATAGACAACAAATCATCACTTCCAGGAACTGACAATGTCTTCCAGAGTTCTACTAATAGGGTTCCTGAGCCTTTGTTTCAGCCTCCACTCAACTGAAAAGAGATGACAGAGCACGACCTATTTCCCTACTTATGTGACCGTTGTCAGTGAGCAACATGCTTGTGCTCATGACATTGTCATTAATATGAGCTACTTTCTAGGGTGTGACTTTGTCCCTAATGATTCACAGCACAGGACCAATAGATGTATCAAGACATATGTGAATCAACAAAAAATTATCTATGGACTTTTCTTAGGTACTGTCATTCTACTAAATTTTATGTAGCTGCACATAGTTTTAGCCCAAAATACTCTGCTCTTTGTGAATTGAAAAAGGAAGGATGGTTGGGACAAGGAGTCGAGAGAGAATAGAGTAGATATTCTAATTAATTTAGAAAAGACTCAATTAGTCTTGCCACAATAATGCTTATAACAAGCCATCTCAAAATGCAGTAGCTTTCAATAACAATTTTGTTCTCATGCCCCTTGGCTATTTATATCCACTGTGGTTTGTCTGTTCTAGACTCAATGATTCCTTTTTAGACTGTGGTTCACCTGGGCTTCATTCTAGGCCATAGGCTTTGTTCGGGTCCATTCCAATATAAATATATATGTATTTATATATATATATATATATAATATAAAACATATTTATATACGTTTTCCTTTCTTTTCTTTGGATCAGCAGGAAAAATGACTTGAGTTTAACCTCAGTAAGTGGAAAAGATTGCTATGTCCACAGTAAAAGAGAAAGGAGATAAATATTTGCTGAACAATAGCCCAAATTATACTCAGCCTAAATCGGGCAGTTCCATAGCTTGTCCTTTTAACTTCAAAGCAAACACAGATGTCAATCATATTATGACCATTTCTTCTTGCAGGTAAAGTGGCTTGGTCTTCCCTCTAACCTGGACACAAGTTTACTAAATTTTAACTTGAAAGACAACTTGCAAAATTCATCTTTGGAAATTCAAAATGCAAGATGATAAAGGATTGGCACTGCATTTAAGTTCCATTAATCTCACTCTTCACTTCTTCACATCACGTATTGCTTTCAGGCACTCAAAATTACTGGGTTGGGACTTCCCTAGTGGACCAGTGGTTAAGAATACGTCTTACAATGCAGGGGACACTGGTTCAACCCTTGGTCTGCGAATATCCCACATGCTGTGGAGCCCTCAAGCCACAGCTACTAAAGCCCATAACCCTACAGCCCACGCTCTCTGACAAGAGAAGCTACCGCAACAAGAAGCCCACTCACTGCAGCCAGAGAATGGTCCTTGCTTGCCACGCTAGAAAAAAAGCCCCACACACAACACCACCCAAAGCCACTAAAAATAAAAATAAATAAATATATATATATTTAAATTGCTGGGTTGTTTCATTATCCATGCTGTTGTTCATAATGCACCTTTTTCTGGGAATGCAATCTCTGCCCCCTACTTTGCCATTTTAACAAATACATCCTTTTCTTTCAAGATTCAGATCACGGGACTCTCTTCTTGGCAAGTTTCCAGTGTTTGGCAGTCAGTAAGTGGCTAATAGTTTTTTGTTGTTTTTGAGTAAATAATCACATCTAAATCTATTCATCTACATTGAATTAAACTGAGACTCTGAAAGTAAAACTGACTGATTCCAAGTCTCACTGCATGCCGTCTTAAAATTTTTTTTTTCATTCAGAAGCAGCCACAGATGTAAACCTGCAGGTCACCAGTCCTTAGCAATTTGAATCTGTTTGAGCCATCTTAACAGCCAGCTCACAAAGATTTTCAGATTAGCTCTTAGAAAATCAATTGACTTGCAAGGTCTTAATTTTAATATCATTTCTTTAATAATTTACGATCATGCTACTTTTAAAGTCAGCTCTCTCCTTTTTAAGTAATTAACTCAGAGTTGGTTTTCTTCTACTTGGTCTAACTAAAAAGCATTAGACAGAAGGACATATCTGAAATAAATCCAAGAGAAGGCATGAAGCAGAGCCTACTGTCAGAGAAGGTTCATCACATGTCATGGGATGTTTGGGACATTTGGTGATGCTAGTGGTAAATAACCTGTATATCAATGCAGGAGTTGTAAGAGATTCAGATTTGATCTCTGGATTGGGAAGATACCCTGGAGGAGGAAATAGCAACCCACTCCAGTATTCATGTCTGGAGAATCCCATGGACAGAGGAGCCTGGCAGACTACAGTCCATAGGGTCTCAAAGAGTCAGACACAACTAAAGCAACTTAGCATGCACGCATTCATGTGATAGGAAATGACTGAGAGCAAGACAAAGCAAACCTGGTCTCATGGCTATCTGTGGTTTTCATTTCCCTGGGACGTATTCATCCTTATTTTGCCTTCATCAATCTTTATTTTGTATGTAGAGTTTTCTTCCACCTTTCAAGAACAAGTGGTTTAAAAGAAAGTGAAAAGAAAGAATGCTTAATATCAATGATTATAAGAAGACTCAATCCCATAGCTTTTTCTGAAACTCTTGGGATAAAAAATCATATTTTCTGTTGATCTTGGACATAAAAGACTGCACATTTAGCAGTCCACATGGCTTCTTTTCTGACAGCGTAATTGTCCATTAGAACTGATGGTGGGAGAAGAGTTAAGTCTTTAAATTCATTGGATATGGTGATGCCTGATAGGAATTCTCATGTAAGTGACCTGTGATTTCCACCCCTCTTTTTTTTTTCTACACTAGTTTGACTTGACTTTTGAAAGTGAAAAAGAGTGAAAGTCTTTCAGTTGTGTCTGACTGTTTATAATCCCATGGACGATATAGTCCATGGAATTCTCCAGGCCAGAATACTGGACTGGGCAGCCTTTCCCTTCTCCAGGGGATCTTCCCAATCCAGAGATTGAATGCCTTCTGCATTGCAGGCAGATTCTTTACCATCTGAGCCACCAGGAAAGCCCAAAAAATTAAGGCAGATAATGTGTAGTCTTTGAAACTGGGAAACAAAGTGAGAAATTGGTGACTAAAACATAGCAAAAAATTCCATTTTTAAAAGTTGTTGAGTTTGTAGCCTCCCTGCCCACACTGCTCAGGCTCTAGGTTGCTCCTCCAGGAACCATCTGTGGCTGGCCCTGGGCTGCTTGCACCTTCCAGGTCTAAGCTGCTCAGGTTCAGGCACTCGGGTAGTCCTCAGAGGCACAGACTCGGTTGGGCCTGCGTTTTGTGCCCTTTCCAGGTCCCAGCAGCTCAGGTGATGAGGTGTTTGGCAAGCATGATTGCTGCGACTTATCGCCTCCCCACCACTCAGTTATCTAGGTGTACAACCGGCGCACCTTCTCAGGCAGATGTTGACCGTCCAGACCCCCAAGAAGTTTTAGTTAGCAAAGAAGCCTGCTTACAGTTTTGTAGATAATGTCTTTCTGGGGCTGCGATTGCCCCCTTCCAGCTCTGGCTGCCTGTCACCGGAGGGGGACGGTCTGCAGCTGGCTATCTCTGTACAGTCCTTTGTTCCGTGCGTGGGCCTGGCGGTGTCTTAGGTTAGGGCTGGCTTTTCGCATGGTAGATATCCCACAGTCTGGTTTGCTAGCCCAAATTATTTCGCTCAGATAGCACTCGGGGTATTCAGGCCAGATTCTTACTCTAAGCGATGCAGCCGGCGCCACGCCTCCCTGCCCAGCCCCCGCTTGCTAGTGGCATGTGCAGGCGTCTGCGCTGCTTCTCCGCTGGGGGCGTTACTGTAGGGCTCGTAATCTGTGGGTTTTAATTGTTTATTTATTTTTCCTCCCTGTTATGTTGCCCTCTGTGCTTCCAAGGCTCGGCACAGATTCGGCAGTGAGAAGGTTTCCTGGTGTTTGGAAACTTCTCTCTTTTTAAGACTCCCTTCCCGGGACGGAGCTCCATCCCTCCCTCTTTTGTCTCTTTTTTTTGTCTTATATATTTTTTCCTACCTCCTTTCGAAGACATGGGTTGCTTTTCTGGGTGCCTGATGTCCTCTGCCAGCATTCAGGAGTTGTTTTGTGGAATTTACTTGGTGTTTAAATGCTCTTTTGATGAATTTGTGGGGGAGAAAGTGTTCTTCCCATCCTACTCCTCCGCCATCTTAGCTCCTCCCCCTCCTCTACATAGAAAACCCTAAGGACTCCACCAGAAAATTACTAGAACTAATCAATGATTATAGTAAAGTTGCAGGATCTAAAATCAACACACAGAAATCCCTTGCATTCCTATACACTAATAATGAGAAAACAGAAAGAGAAATTAAGGAAACAATTCCATTCACCATTGCAACAAAAGAATAAAATACTTAGGAATATATCTACCTAAAGAAACTAAAGACCTATATATAGAAAACTATAAAACATGGTGAAAGAAATCAAAGAGGACACTAATAGATGGAGAAATATACCATGTTCATGGATTGGAAGAATCAATATAGTGAAAATGAGTATACTACCCAAAGCAATTTATAGATTCAATGCAATCCCTATCAAGCTACCAACGGTATTCTTCACAGAGCTAGACCAAATAATTTCACAATTTGTATGGAAATACAAAAAACCTTGAATAGCCAAAGCTATCTTGAGAAAGAAGAATGGAACTGGAGGAATCAACCTGCCTGACTTCAGGCTCTACTACAAAGCCACAGTCATCAAGACAGTATGGTACTGGCACAAAGACAGAAATATAGATCAATGGAACAAAATAGAATGCCTGGAGATTAATCCATGCACCTATGGACACCTTATCTTTGACAAAGGAGGCAAGAATATACAATGGATTAAAGACAATCTCTTTAACAAGTGGTGCTGGGAAAACTGGTCAACCACTTGTAAAAGAATGAAACTAGACCACTTTCTAACACCATACACAAAAATAAACTCAAAAAGGATTAAAGATCTAAATGTTAAGACCAGAAACTATAAAATTCCTAGAGGAGAACATAGGCAAAACACTCTCTGACATACATCACAGCAGGATCCTCTATGACCCACCTCCCAGAAGATTGGAAATAAAAGCAAAAATAAACAAATGGGACCTAATTAAACTTAAAAGCTTCTGCACAACGAAGGAAACTATAAGCAAGGTGAAAAGACAGCCTTCAGAATGGGAGAAAATAATAGCAAATGAAGCAACTGACAAACAACTAATCTCAAAAATATACAAGCAACTCCTACAGCTCAACTCCAGAAAAATAAATGACCCAATCAAAAAATGGGCCAAAGAACTAAATAGACATTTCTCCAAAGAAGACATACAGATGGCTAACAAACACATGAAAAGATGCTCAACATCACTCATTATCAGAGAAATGCAAATCAAAACCACTATGAGGTACCATTTCACGCCAGTCAGAATGGCTGCGATCCAAAAGTCTACAAGTAATAAATGCTGGAGAGGATGTGGAGAAAAGGGAACCCTCTTACACTGTTGGTGGGAATGCAAACTAGTACAGCCACTATGGAGAACAGTGTGGAGATTCCTTATAAAACTGGAAATAGAACTGCCTTATGATCCAGCAATCCCACTGCTGGGCATACACACTGAGGAAACCAGAATTGAAAGAGACACGTGTACCCCGATGCTCATCGCAGCACTGTTTATAATAGCCAGGACATGGAAGCAACCTAGATGTCCATCAGCAGATGAATGGATAAGAAAGCTGTAATACATATACACAATGGAGTATTACTCAGCCATTAAAAAGAATACATTTGAATCAGTTCTAATGAGGTGGATGAAACTGGAGCCTATTATACAGAGCGAAGTAAGCCAGAAAGAAAAACACCAATACAGTATACTAATGCATATATATGGAATTTAGAAAGATAGTAATGACAACCCTGTATATGAGACAGCAAAAGAGACACTGATGTATAGAACAGTCTTTTGGACTCTGTGGGAGAGGGAGAGGGTGGGATGATTTGGGAGAATGGCATTGAAATATGTATAATATCATATATGAAACGAGTCACCAGTCCAATTTCGATGCATGATACTGGATGCTTGGGGCTGGTGCACTGGGACGACCCAGAGGGATGGTATGGGGAGGGAGGAGGGAGGAGGGTTCAGGATGGGGAACACATGTATGCCTGTGGTGGATTCATTTTGATATATGGCAGAACCAATACAATATTGTAAAGTTTAAAAAAAAATAAAATTAAAAAAAAAAAAGTTGTTGAATGACTAGAGGCTCAGAGTCAACTTTTTATCAGAACTAAAAAAATTAAGATAAGGTAAAGTATCTATACAGAATGTACATGCTGTAAATGCTAATGATTTTTCCCATAGATATAAATAAAGGAGAAATTAAAGGATTGTCATATGTTAAGTTTCAAAAGTAGAAAGTATATGGTGTGTTTAGGGAATGATAAGTACATTTGGTATAATTAGGGTAAAGCACACGAGAAAGGATGTGATGAGTGATGATAAAATGCCAGTTGAGACCAGGTTGTGCAGGTACATAGGAATCTTATTGCAAGATATGTGCTATGTTCTTGAGGAAAATGAAAAGACACTAGAGCTAATTATGTTTGTTTGTTTTTTTCTTTCTCATTCCTTCTCAAGTTTAACTCGGAGCTTATCCACATCAAATATAAATTGTGCTGCATCCTAGGTCCAAACTCTCATTTCTACTTGGTAAGAAATAGAGTTGGGTCATTAAATCTACTTGGACAGCTTTTCTTTTAATCATTTGCTTAATATAATGTGTTTTGTCATTCAGAGGGAACTGTGGAAGTTGGTTTCTAACTTAGAGTCTGTGTGAGACCAGCTAGGTGAAAGCTGTCACTTTTCATGGGAAACTTTTGAAGCTAATTTTTCTACTTAGCTGCAGATCTGCTACTAATTAATTGTGTGATCTTGGGAAAGCAATTCTCTTCTTTTGAACTTCTCTCGCTATACCTAAAATAAAGTACTCTGATTCAAACTCAACAGAGATAAATGGTCTATTCTATGTCGAATATCCTGAGCACCATTGTAATGAGGAGTACATGGAGGTTTGTTTCTCAACGTGCAAGTCTTCTGAGGATGCGGAGGGATAGAAACAGTCCCTAAGGCTCCTGGGTTTATAAGTTAGAGCCATGTAGACTCCTCTCTTTGAAGCAAGCAACACTATGATTTGTGACTATAACTGGCTTGTGATGACCCTAGACCATGGACTTTACTCATAGCTGGTTCTTAGTGAAAATGTATCTTTGTTTAATTTTTGTCTGGTTGGTTGTTTGTTGAATAGTTGGCTATATTGTTCATATGAGTGAACCTAGATTTTCTAGAACCAGGCTCTCTGACCAACATTTCATATTATTTTGATTTACTTTTGCTGATTTCCTTTTCTTAAGTAGACAATTCACAGATGGATATATATATAAATATATAAGATATATATATAAGATGTATATATTTATAAATATATATATTTATATATGGAGAAGGTGATGGCACCCCAGTCCAGTATTCTTGCCTGGAAAATCCCATGGATGGAGGAGCCTGGTGGGCTGCAGTCCATGGGGTCGCTAAGAGTCGGACAAGACTGAGTGACTTCACTTTCATTTTTCATTTTCATGCACTGGAGAAGGAAATGACAACCCACTCCAGTGTTCTTGCCTGGAGAATCCCAGGGACGGGGGAGCCTGGTGGGCTGCCGTCTATGGGGTCGCACAGAGTCGGACACGACTAAAGCGACTTAGCAGAAGCAGCATGTTTATGTATATGTTTATAAATATATATGGCTTTCCCAGTGGCTCAATCAGTAAAGAAGCCACCTACAATGCAGGATACACAGGTGACACGGGTTTGATCCCTGGGTTGGGAAGAATCCCTGGAGGAGGGCATGGCAATGCATGCCAGTATTCTTGCCTGGAGAAACCCATGGATGGAAGAGCCTGATGGTCTACAGTCCATGGGGTTGCAAAGAGTTGGACACAACTTAAGTGACTGAACATGCATATACACACACACTCCAGTACTCTTGCCTGGAAAATCCCATAGATGGAGGAGCCTGGTGGGCTGCAGTCTATGGGGTCGCTGAGAGTTGGGCACAACTGAGCGACTTCACTTTCACTTTTCATTTTCATGCATTGGAGAAGGAAATGGCAACCCACTCCAGTGTTCTTGCCTGGAGAATTCCAGGGACGGGGGAGCCTGGTGGGCTGCCGTCTATGGGGTCGCACAGAGTCGGACACTACTGAAGCGACTTAGCAGCAGCAGCATACGTATACGTGCATGTGTGTGTGTGTGTGTGTGTGTGTGTGTGTGTATGGTGATATGCCTACACTCAAGTTGACTTATTAATAGGATTATTTTTAAAGAGGTGATATGCCAAGGTCGTCAAGCCCAATGTTAGGACTAATTGCCACTGTTTGTTCCCTGCTTACAGGCCTTCAGGGCAAGACCACCTTACCGAGTCTTTTGTTTTGGTGCAAAACAATGTGTGAGTTTCTTGACTGAAAAGGAATTTGTAGTACTTGCAGCACAAAAGGAGAATCCAGCTCCAGCTCTTCAATCCTGATCCAGCTATTGCAGATGACCCAAAACTCTTTTATATACTATTTATTCCCATCATTTAGTTTATCTGATTGATTTTGGATACTTGACTTCAGCACTTTATACAAATTGAGCATTGCCATTTAGCTTAGACACAGGACATGTATATAAGCATTTTTTTACATATGTTTCACTCTTTACCTAAGATACACGGCATATTTACAGATCTACTTAGGAACTTTTTTTTTTTTTCCCAGAATTTGTATTATTAGTTCAATCTTTTTCCCTGGTGTTATGGACTGAATTACGTCCTCCAAAATTTTTGAGAGTCCCTTGGACAGCAAGGTCAAATCACTAAATCTTAAAGGAAATCAACCCTGAATATTCACTGAAAGGAGTGATGCTGAAGCTGAACTTTCAATACTTTGGCCACCTGATGCAAAAAGCTGACTCACTGTAAAAGACCCTAATGCTAGGAAAGATTGAGGGCAGGAAGAGAAGGGGACAACAAAGAACAAGATGGTTGAATGGCATCACTGACTCAATGGACATGACTTTTGAGCAAACTTCAGAAGATGGTGAAGGACAGAGAACCTGGCATACTGCAGTCCATGGCAGAGATTCGGACACAACTCAGCATATCTCAAATGTGCCTGTGTTCAGAATGGACACTTTAAAAGGTAATTAAAATAAAATGAGGTCATATGGATAGACTCTAATCCAATATGACAAGTGCTCTTATAAAAAGAGAAGAGTGGACACAGATATATACACAGATATAGAACACTGGACAGAAGAAATTGAACTGCTGACATCTTGATCATGAATGTCTAGCCTCTAAAACTGTGAAAAATGCATTTCTGCTCTTTAACTCCTCCATTTTGTGATATTTCATTATGTAAGCCTGAGCAAAAATAATATACCTACTCAAGTGGATTGCACAGAAACCATTCTTGCAAGACTACATCAGTGTTTATGTAACTCAGGTATAATCAAAGTCACATGAAGTCATGTTCCTGCAGAGTATATGTTCAAAGAAACAGCATGTCAAAAAGCAAATGAGAGAGAGAGAAGGAGAAGGAGGAGGAGAAAGAAGGGGATTATTGGGAAGGGAAAGAGCAATGGAGGGGAAGGAAAAGAGGAAAAAGAAGGAGGAGAAGAACAATTTTTTTTTGTCTTTTATTGAAGATACATGCATAGTTTTGTGCCTCTGATGCATCTTATTAATGATCAACATGCACACAATATTAAAAATTTTATCAGGTTCCTGCAACAAATCTTTTCCATTAAAATTACATCCTTCTGTCTTCTTTTGAATCATTTCTTTCTGATTTATAGTGCCCAATCCATTTTTGGTTTTGCTTGATTTTCTCTTTCTCTTCTGTGTATCCTGGATCCATGTTTGCAAACATGTCAGGGCCAATTGCTTGTAACCCCAGTGATCATAAATCCTCTTCCACCATCTCAGACTAGTTTACTTCTGTGTCACAACATCCTGACCAGTGGAGAATTTGTCTCAGATTTGTATTTTAGTGGGATATTATTTGCATGGAAAGAAACCTAAATCTTTTAATAAATACTCACTTTGTATTTTTAACTTATGTCATGATCTCCTCCAAATGCATGTGAGATGCATGTAGAATGAAGACAATTCTCATTCAGTTAAAACAAAGAATAGCTCATTTTCATTTTCTTAACTTTTTCAGATGAGGCAAAATTAACACCCCTCTTTCAAGGAAAATTTAAAGGATGCTTAGTGACTCAACAAAGCATCCCACTTGCTTTTTAAAGAGGTGAGAGAAGCAGTCAAGATGGGCTCTTCTGTTCTCACTTGGAGCAGCAGGACATATTGATTGCCTTGACCTTCACTTTGGTGGGTGAGAAGCATAAAATTGTCAGGTCACCATCCCTTGGATCCCTTAGCAGAGGGGTAAAGTTGTAATTTACTGCATGTGAAATAAGTATAGAAAATAAAGGCTGAGAATTCCTGTCATAGAGCAGATAGACCTCAATTTGAATGTGTTGCTAGGCAAAATCTTGGCTTTCTCTGCACACTGAAGTCAAATAAAAAAATACGAAGACAGAGTTTGGAGGTAATAGAAAAGTAGTTTGAAATCCAGCCAGTGGAGAGGGGAATGCAATAAACTCATGCCTCAAGAACTGTGCCCCACCCCATGAGGAGTCTAGGGGCTGATATAAGATGAGGGTTTGCCATCAGGAGTTGGTGATGAGGAGCAAAGGTGTTGGGATCTTTATTTCTTCCTCTTGCCTTGTTTCAAAGACACTCATAGGCTGGTGTCAGTAACCCAGTCATTGAGTTAGGCAGTTCCTTGGCTCTGTGGCCTTCCCTCTGATATGTAACTACAAGAAAAAGGGTGTTGTGATGTATTTAGGATACAGTCAAAGAAAAATAGGTGTGAAGTGTAGCCCCTGCAGAATTAGGGGGCAGAAAAGCAAACTTAGTTACAAACATGCAGATTTAGGAGTCTTAAAGTCAAAAAAAAAAAAAAAAAAAAGGAATGTTCAGGCCCGCTCACTCACTGTTCTCTTTGTTATTAGGAAAAGTAAAGAGGAAAAAAAACCTCATTCCTTTGTTTTTTTTCTTTTTCATGGCAACAAATGTTCTTGCTACAGTGGTTTGTTCCTTTATTATATGATATAAGCATAAAGATATTAACAAATTAATTGATAGTACTTCTTTTGCATTTCAATAAGCTGCTGGTGGCTCAGATGGTCAAGCATCTGCCTACAATGTGGGAGACCCAGGTTCAGTCCCTGGGTCTGGAAGATCCTCTGGAGAAGGAAATGACAACCCATTCCAGTACACTTGCCTGGAAAATCCCATTGATAGAGGAACCTAGTAGGCTACAGTCCATGGGTCACCAAGAGTCGGACACAACTGAGTGACTTCACTTTCACTTTCAAGCTGCCTTGGCATCACTGAGTGGAAAAAAATGAAAATTCACTTCTAATAAAACACAATTCCTTATTTACCACTTCCCCAGAAAGTTGATAATGAACCAATAATTCGTATAATATGCTTATCAAAAATGGCCACCATAGAGCCATGGTGCATCTCTGCTTACATAAAACCTGGGAGATGTGTCAGTTGTTACTTCAAAGACTACTTTTTCCTTTATGAAAACTGCATCCAAACACTTCACATAAAAAAATCATTTAACTCTATTTTGATGGGTTTTGTCTGTATCACAGAATCAAGTAAAGCTTTTGAAATATTTTTGTTTTTTTCACATCAAACATCTGACAATTTTGTGAATGCCATTGTAAATTCAGTTAAAAATTCAGTTCCAAAACAGCATTATTTATTTTCACAGCGATAATATTAGTATAAATTTTAGTAGGATTCTACTAAAGGACACTGCTATTGGTTAATCACAGAAGGACAGTATTGCTTTATTTAGACATATGTGAAGCATAAATGCAGTTGGGGTTGTTTGGGGTTCATCTATATATTATAATTGCATCCAGACCAACAATAGCATAGTATTTATTGAAATAAAAGCTGTATTTCTCAAAAATACAAATAGCTATACTTATACACACTTATAGTAATACTACAAAATTTTTGTTATTAAACTGATGTGGAATAAGACAAATATACGCATAAGTATAGTATATGTATTTCTCTCCGCTCATCTTCTCATTTTAAAAATGTTTGAATCTACTTTATGAATCTCTCTAAGTATCCTAAGGTGAAAGTGGAGATGTGTAAAATAAACTATTGAAATATTCTTCAGATAATTTTCAAAATCAATTAGAAATTTTGACTGTAGTATTTATTGATTAATAAAAACCTCAGCTTTGGAAGCTTTTGATGAATTTTTACCCTGCAAATAAGAAAATCTTGGATTTATTTATTCCACAGCAAGGCAAAGACTGAACAAAATAAACCATGAGTCCAATATTTCATGTTACTATTAAATAATTGCACCTTGAATATTTGAACCTAAGGGAAGAATATCTTGACAGGCTTTCTATATTTTACTGGGTGAATTTATTTTCTGTTAAATGTAATGTAATCGAGAAGGACTATGATTTTGCTGCAGCTAAATTCTCCAGGCAAGAATACTGGACTGGGTTGCCATTTCCTCCTCCAGGGGATCTTCCCAATTCAGGGATTGAAACCCGGTCTCATGCATTGCAGGCAGATTCTTTACTGTCTCAGCCACTAGGGAAGCCCTGAATTTGGTAAAATAGAAGGATATAGGGGCAGCTTAGTTGACAAGTTTCTTATAAAAACATCCATCAAATGAATTCTGCCTGAGGGTGGGGGAAATACATTATCTTTGAGTATATCATATTTAGAATAAAATATTTAAATAAAAATTTAAGTTGAAAATACATTCAATTTAATGAACTTATTCTCAATTTACTTGATATCTTAGCAATTTACTTAATTAAAAACACTGTCCTACAGAGAAGAATTAATTGAAAGTGTCAAATATTTCAAATTTATTAACCATAAAAATACAATTTTGAACATATAGTCCATCAGTATAATATAACCTGTTAATCAATTTAAAATGTATGAAACATATTTTGCATTCATTTTCAATCTTAAAAGTGAATCATTTTTAAAATAAATATATTTACTTATGTACTGGCTTTGTTAGGTCTTTGTTGCTGATTGGGCTTGTCTCTCATTGCGCACGAGTCGGGGCTACTCTGCAGTTGTGGTTACTCTCTAGCTGTGACTACCCTAGCTTCAGGGGCTTCTCATTGCAGTGGTTTCTCTCATTGTGGAGCATGTGGGCACATGGGCTCAGAAGTTGCAGCTCTCAGGCTCTAGAGCCCAGGCTCAGTAGTGTGGCCTGTGGGCTTAGTTGCTCCACATCGTGTGGAATCTTCCTGGGTCAGGGATCCAACCTTTGTCCCCTGCATTGGCAGGTGAATTCCTTACCACTGAGCCACCAGGGAAGCCCAAATGTGAGTTATTTTGAACATACACTTCATTCCTTCACTGTCCTCTTAGACCTGACAAATAATCTCATATTGATGAAAAACAAGAGTAGGACAGCGAATCCCCACTGCCTACCATCATCACTGTTGTTTAGTCACAAAGTCGAGTCTGACTCTTTGCAACCTCATGGACTTTAGCCCACCAGGCACCTCTGTCCACAGAATTTCCAAGCAAGAATACTGGAATGGGTTGCCATTTCCTTCTCCAGGGTATCTTCCCAACCTAGGAACTGAATCTTTGTCTCCTGCATTGGCAAGCAGATTCTTTACCACTAAGTCACCAGGGAAGCCCACTGCCTATCATACATTCATCCTATTTCTCTCTGTAGTGAATCAAAATTATCTTTTGCCAAATTAGTGTGTCTTAAGGTATCACTCAAGAAGCACCTGCTGTCCAACTTCTGAATTATGTGAGAATCATTATGAGTCCAGATTCAGAGACATGACTCCTGACACATAGAATCAAAATGCGGGTGGAGGGCAGAGACAGCATTTTTGTCAGCCTTCCCAGAGGGTTATTTAAAGTTTGAGACACCATAGAGAATCTGAAGAGCACTCTCATTCTTGTCTATGATTCAAGTGTGGCATATTAAATGCAAGAGCCTACTGTATGCCCAGTCCAGGGACTTTTACACTTTACATCAAAAAATTGAATTTTCTCCAGGAAATGGAGTCCATCCTTGTAGCCCAGATATTGTATGGCTTAAGAATTGATTTTATGACTGGATATTAAAATATAGAACACAATGAAGAGAGGGAAGTAGAGGGGAAAGTAACATGTCTACTGATGTATTAGATTAGACAAGTCTTCATTTCCACCTATACGAAAATGTGTTTCCTCATTACCTAGTCAACACAGTCACTTTAGTCCTATTTCTCTAAACTAGGGCCAGACAGTGAAGTCAGAATATGGAACACTGAGGTCTCTGTCCTGAGCAATGTTGCTGTTTCAAGCCAGAATAAAGTATAGAGAATTCAGAGTAATATTTAATCTACCAACCTTAATATCTTAGATGAAATGGAGTACCCCTCATAGTCAACAAAAGAGTTCAAAATGCAATACTTGGATGCAATCTCAAAAACGACAGAATGATCTCTGTTCACTTCCAAGGCAAACCATTCAATATCACGGTAATCCAAGTATATGCCCCGATCAGTAATGCTGAAGAAGTTGACGTTGAACCATTCTATGAAGACCTATAAGACCTTCTAGAACTAACACCCCGAAAACATGTCCTTTTCATTATAGGGGACTGGAATGCAAAAGTAGGAAGTCAAGAAACACCTGGAGTAACAGGCAAATTTGGCCTTGGCATACGGAATGAAGCAGGACAAAGGCTAATAGAGTTCTGCAAAGAGAACGCACTGGTCATAGCAAAAACCCTCTTCCTACAACATAAGAGAAGACTCTACACAGGGACATCACCAGATGGTCAACACCAAAATCAGATTGATTATATTCTTTGCAGGCAAAGATGGAGAAGCTCTATACAGTCAGCAAAAAGAAGACCGGGAGCTGACTGTGGCTCAGATCATGAGCTCCTTATTGCCAAATTCAGACTTAAATTGAAGAAAGTGGAGAAAACAACTAGACCATTCGGTTATGACCTAAATCAAATCCCTTATGACTATACAGAGGAAGTGAGAAATAGATTTAAGGGACTAGATCTGATAGACAGAGTGCCTGATGAACTATGGACTGAGGTTCGTGACATTGTACAGGAGACAGGAATCAAGACCATCGCCGAGAAAAAGAAATGCAAAACAGCAAAATGGCTGTCTGGGGAAGCCTTACAAATAGCTGTTAAAAAAAGAGAAGCAAAAAGCAAAGGAGAAAAGGAAAGATATACTCATTTGAATGCAGAGTTCCAAAGAATAGCAAGAAGAGATAAGAAAGTCTTTCTCAGAAATTGATGCAAAGAAATAGAGGCAAACAACAGAATGGGAAAGACTAGAGATCTCTTCAAGAAAATTAGAGATACCAAGGGAACATTTCATGCAAAGATGGGCACAATAAAGGACAGAAATGGTAGGGACCTAACAGAAGCAGAAGATATTAAGAAGAGGTGGCAAAAATAAACAGAAGAACTGTACAAAAAAGATCTTCACGACCCAGATAATCACGATGGTGTGATCACTCACCTAGGGCCAGACATCCTGAAATGTGAAGTCAAGTGGGCCTTAGGAAGCATCACTACGAACAAAGCTAGTGGAGGGGATGGAATTCCAGTTGAGCTATGTCAAATCCTGAAAGATGATGCTGTGAAAGTGCTGCCCTCAATATGCCAGCAAATTTGGAAAACTCAGCAGTGGCCACAGGACTGGAAAAGATCAGTTTTCATTCCAATCCCAAAGAAAGGCAATGCCAAAGAATGCTCAAACTACCGCACAATTGCAGTCATTTCACATGCTTGTAAAGTAATGCTCAAAATTTTCCAAGCCAGGAGATACATGAAGTGTGAAATTTCAGATGTTCAAGCTGGTTTTAGAAAAGGCAGAGGAACCAGAGGTCAAATTGCCAACATCCACTGGGTCATTGAAAAAGCAAGAGAGTTCCAGAAAACCATCTATTTCTGCTTTATTGACTATGCCAAAGCCTTTGACTGTGTGGATCACAATCAACTGTGGAAAATTCTGAAAGAGATGGGAATACCAGACCACCTGACCTGCCTCTTGAGGAACCTATATGCAGGTCAGGAAGCAACAGTTAGAGCTGGACATGGAATAACAGACTGGTTCCAAATAGGAAAAGGAGTACGTCAAGGCTGTATATTGTCACCCTGCTTATTTAACTTATATACAGCATACATTATGAGAAACTCTGGGCTGGATGAAGCACAAGCTGGGATCAAAATTGCGGGGAGAAATATCAATGGCCTCAGATATGCAGATGACACCACTCTTATGGCAGAAAGTGAAGAGGAACTAAAGAGCCTCTTGATGAAAGTGAAAGAGGAGAGTGAAAAAGTTGGCTTAAAGCTCAACATTCAGAAAACTAAGATCATGGCATATGGTCCCATCATATCATGGCAAATAGATAGGGAAACAGTGGAAACAGTGGCTGACTTTATTTTTGGGGGCTCCAAAATCACTGCAGATGGTGATTTCAGCCATGAAATTAAAAGACGCTTACTCCTTGGAAGGAAAGTTATGTTCAATCTAGATAGAATATTAAAAAGCAGAAACATTACTTTGTCAACAAAGGTGAGTCTAGTCAAGGCTATGGTTTTTCCAGTGGTCATGTGTGGATGTGAGAGTTGGACTTTAAACAAAGCTGACCACCAAAGAACTGATGCTTTTGAACTGTGGTGTTGGAGAAGACTCTTGAGTCCCTTGGACTGCAAGGAAATCCAACCAATCTGTCCTAAAGGAGATCAGTCCTGGATATTCACTGGAAGGAGTAATGTTGAAGCTGAAACTCCAACACTCTGGCCACCTGATGTGAAGAGCTGACTCATTGGAAAGGACCCTGATGCTGGGAAAGATTGAGGGCAGGAGGAAAAGGGGACGACAGAGAATGAGATGGTTGGATGGCATCGCTGACTTAATGGACATGGGTTTGGGTGGACTCTGGGATTTGGTGATGGACAGGGTGTCCTGGTGTGCTGCGATTCATGGGGTCGCAAAGAGTCGGACATGACTGAGCAACGGAAATGAACTGAACTGAACTGAACCAACCTTATGCTCTTTGTATTCAGCAGAAATCTCCCTGAGTTGTGGGTTGCCTTGATTGTCACTAGTAGAGCTTTTACACATATGTTCATACCTTAAAATACAACTTGACTTGGACTTAAAGTTAGATATCGGTTTGCTCAAAGAGTTTTAAATAATATGTTCATGTTCTTCACTCAGTCATATCTGAATCTTTGCCACCCGATGGACTGTAGCATGCCAGGCTTCCCTGTTCTTCACAATCACCCAGAGCTTGCTCAAACTCATGTCCATCGAGCTGGTGATGCCATCCAAACATCTTGTCCTCTGTCATCCCCTTCTCCTCATGCCTTCCATCTTTTCCAGCATGAACATCTTTTCCAATGAGTTGCTCTTCACATCGGGTAGCCAAAGTATTGGAGCTTCAGCTTCAGCACCAGTTCTTTCAATGAATATTCAGGACTGATATCCTGTAGAATTGACTCTTTGGATCTCCTTGCAGTCCAAGGGACTCTCAAGAGTCTTCTCCAACACCACAGTTCAAAAGCATCAATTATTTGGTACTCAGCCTTCTTCATGGAACAACTCTCACATCCACACATGACTCCTGGAAAAAACATAGCTTTGACTAGATGGGCCTTTGTTGGCAAAGTAATGTCTCTGCTTTTTAATATGCTGTCTAGGTTGGTCATAGCTTTTCTTCTAAGAAGCAAGTGTCTTTTAAGTTCATAGCTGCAGATGACATCTGCAGTGATTTTGTAGCTCAAGAAAATAAAGTCCATCACAGTTCCCATTTTTCCCCCATCTATTTGCCATGAAATGATGGAACCAGATGCCATCATCTCTGTTTTTTGAGATGTTGAGTTTTAAGCCACTTTTTACTATCCTTTGCACTTTCATCAAGAGGCTCTTTAGTTCTTCTTCGCTTTCTGTCATAAAGGTGGTGTCATCTGCGTATCTGAGGTTATTGATATTTCTCCTGCAATCTTGATCCCAGCCTGTGGTTCATCCAGCCCAGCATTTTTCATGATGTACTCTGCATATAAGTTAAATAAGCAAGATAACAATATAAAACCTTGACCTACTCCTTTCCCAATTTGGAACCAGTCCATTGTTCCCTGCCTGGTTCTAATTATTGCTTCTTAACCTGCATACAGTTTTATCAGGAGACAGGTAAGGTCTTCTGGTATTTCCATCTCTTTAAGAATTTTCCACAGTTAGTTGTAATCCACACAGTCAAAGGCTTTAGTGTAGTCAATGAAGCAGATTTTTTTTTCTGGAATTCTCTTGCTTTTTCTATTATTGAATGAATGCTGGAAGTCTGATTTCTGATTCCTTTGCCTTTTCTAAATCCAGCTTGAACATATACTGGTTCTTGGTTCATGTACTGTTGAAGCCTAGCTTGGAGAATTTTGAGCATTCCTTTGCTAGCATGATCTTCCCCAGTGGCTCAGCTGGTAAAGAATCCTCCTGCAGTGGGGGAGACCTGGGCTCAGTCTCTGGGTTGGGAAGATCCCCTGGAGAAGGAAAAGGCTACCCACTTCAGTATTCTGGCCTGGAGAGTTCCGTAGAATGTTTAGTCCATGAGGTCACAAAGAGTCAGACATGACTGAGAGGTTTTCAACTCATTTCACTTTGCTAGCATGGGAAACAAGTGCAGTGTGTGGTAGTTTGAACATTCTTTTGGCACTGTCAAGTTTTCTTGGGCTCCAAAATCACTGCACATGGTGACTGCAGCCATAAAGTTAAAAGATGCTTGCTCCTTAGAATAAAAGCTATGACCAACCTAGACAGTGTATTAAAAAGCAGAGACATTGCTTTCCTGACAAAGGTCCATATAGTCAAATATATGGCTTTTCCAGTTGTCATGTATGGATGAGAGAGTTGGACCATAAAGAAAGCTGAGCACTGAAGAATTGACGCTTTTGAACTGTGGTGTTGGAGAAGACTCTTGAGAGTCCCTTGGACTGCCAAGAGATCAAAACAGTCAATACTAATGGAAATCAGTCCTGAATATTCATTGGAAAGACTAATGCTGAAGCTCTAATACTTTAGCCACCTGATGCGAACAACTGACTCGTTGGAAAAGACCCTGATGCTGGGAAAGATGGAAGGCAGGAGGACAAGGGGACAACAGAGGGTGAGATGTTTGAATGGCATCACCAGCTCGATGGACAGGAGTTTGAACAAGCTTCAGGAGTTGTTGATGGACAGGGTAGTCTGTCGTGCTGCCATCCCGGGGCAGCAAAGAGTCAGACATGACTGAGCAACTGAACTGAACTCTAATTGATGTCTGTTACTGAAAACATTTTAGTGTTTTTTTTTTTTTTTTTTTTTTCCTGAAAGGGAGAATTGAGTAGGAGTAAACTGCTGTATGAATGAGGTTTTATTATTTTATTTTACTTTTATTCATTAAACTTTTAGACCACTCGATTTTTGGTAAAGTGTTCAGGTTGATATGCCCATGAAGTGGTCGATAATAGACAATCTTAGAAATCTAAAGACAAAGATAAGAGTTCCACACTGAAGACAGGGTTGAAGTCATATGATATAATGCACTCCCTGTCCTAATCTTCAAAAGTAACTGTCCACATAAAAAGCACGGTACACCATTTTACTCTTTCACATAATTAAGATAAAATAGTGAATTCTCTTTGAGAAAAAATATGAGAAAAAACTGGCCAATCAAAGATAATAAGAACAGCAGGAGAGGATACAGAGGCAGGACAATGTATCGACAAGAAGGTTAATGGATGGAGAGATTTCAAGCAGCCAAAGCTTGATTATTATTATTTTTTTTTCCCAAGGATAGAGAGAACTGATGAAACAGTCATTTGAGAATTATCAATGAGCAGTTTCTAACCCAATTTTTATTGATTTCTCAAGAAAATAGCCAGATTGCAAGAGATTAAAAGCCTCTTCCACTCCCTAAGACACGATTCTCGAGGTCCCTGAGACTTGCCAGTTAGAACTCTGGTGATGCTTTTCTGTTCTTTGAATTGACCACCCAGCTCAACTTGGGACCTCAAGGGTCATTGACCACAAATAAGACAAGATCCTCCTCTGTTCCTTATCACAGAGAATAATCCTTAGTACACTCACACTAGAAAAAGCCTAGAATTTCAAGTTGCAGAGTGCTTTGAGGAGGGGAGGATAAAATCTTGAAATGCCTATTATTTTAGTTTTTTAAAATGTCTCCACGTAAGGGAAAAAAAACACAGACCCTCTGCTGTAAGCATTTCATTGGGCAGTTTTTCAAATTAATGCAGTTTAACTGTTACATTAACTTAATGGCTATTTTCCCCTACTTTAACCATGTTAAATGTGCCGGCAATAATGAGCTTCTAATGCTGTCTCTTTTAAGTCTCAGAGGCATCTTTAGAGCTGCTGCTTATCTCCTGGATCATAAAGCTGCATAATTTAGTATTCAAACAATTCATTTAAAACTCAAGCCCTCAGAATTACCGTAAAATTAATCAGAACAAAGTCATCTTAAACCATCAGTTTGGTTTATCTCTAGTTAGCAAATTTGCAAATGAAAGTGAGATAAATAAGAGCATTGACTGAACTCCAATTTTCCTCTTCTGAGTATAATATACTACTCCCAGAGATACAGATAAGGTTTTGATAAAGGTATGGGCCATAGCTGTAATGATCCTTTCATAATTGTAATAAATCAAGACTTCATTCTTATTTCATGCTTTTAACTCCAGGGCTACTTCTCACCTGTGTGTTGTTTTACTCTTGCTTTACTTCATTATATTTTTTACTAATTCATTCATTCATTAAACCCAAATTTGACAACTAAGGAAAATTTTGCCTCAAGTTGAAGTGACCAATATGTTCTAAATACTTTCCCATAAATTTTTAATACAACTTTAGAAAATTTCCAATTGTTTTGAGGAAGCCTTCCAGTTGTTAAATTTTTCCCGGAGACTCAGGAAATTCAATTTCCAGAGTACTCAATTACTAAAAAACTTAGAATATTAGAATTTATCAAAACATATATTAAAATTATTAGAATTTTCTGAATCTCTAAAGTATTCTAAACTGTCCTGGAAGTTGTTGTTTAAAGGAATATTCCAGTTTCTCAAGCATACGTATAGTTCATATTCAGGAACAATTAATCTTTTTCACTGAATTTTAAAATTTTATTCTAAAATGTGAGAAATAACTCAGCCATGAGTTATAATTATATGGTGGAGAAGAAGCCTGGTCTCTTAATGTAAGCCCAGAGTGGCATTTCTCAAGCTGTAGACCTTAGTCAATGTTACTAAAATAAAGGATAGATGTAGAAAGGATGTATTGAATTTATTTTTCCAAAATACTTTGGCCCTCTTAGATCTTTGAGTAGTTTGGAGCAGAGATTAAGAAACTTTTTTAGTAAAGGGTCATATGGAAAGTATTCTAGACTTGGCAGCCCATCTGTTCTCTGTGGCAACTCAACTCTCTGAACTCTGCCATTGTAATACTAAAGCAGCCATCGATGACATTCAAAAGAAGGGGTATGGCCTTGTTCCAATAAAACTTTGTGCATTAAAAAAGGTGGCAGTTTGCCAAGGCCTGGACTAAAGAGCATGAATCTCTAATAGAAAAAAACTAATAGGACTTAACCACCTTTCTGCTGTGAAATCTTTTTTTTTTTTTTCTTTTGTTTAAGAATCCTCTTGCAAAAGTATTGTGCTAATCAACACTCACTAGGGGATAGTAGTGTGATGGGAAGAGTGGGCTTCAGGTCTAAGTGACACACGTCAGCGTCTTAGTGCTTCCACTTGATAAACTTATGACCTCTGACAAATCACTTAATTCTTTCGGCCACAGTGGAACCATTTGTGAGGTAGGAATCACCATCCATACTTTGCACAGTTGGTGTGAAGGTTAAAAGAAAATGTGTATATCAAGTTTCTGTCATGGAGTACCTTCAACAAACACAAAAGCATGTAAGTCATTTAGTCCTGTTGCTTTTTGTTACCCCATGGACTGTAGCCCACCAAGCTCCTCTGGCCATGGAATTTTCCAGGAAAGAATATTGGGAAGGGTCACTATTTCCTCCTTCAGAGTATCTTCTCAACCCAGGAATTGAATCCTGGCTCTCTCCTAATGTTTCTTTTCTTTCAGATTATTCATACTGGACTTAGTGTATTTTACATTTATTGGACTGCAAGGAGATCCAACCAGTCCATTCTGAAGGAGATCAGCCCTAGGATTTCTTTGGAAGGAATGATGCTAAAGCTGAAACTCCAGTACTTTGGCCACCTTATGCGAAGAGTTGACTCATTGGAAAAGACTCTGATGCTGGGAGGGATTGGGGACAGGAGGAGAAGGAGGCGACAGAGGATGAGATGGCTGGATGGCATCACTGACTCGATGCACATGAGTCTGAGTGAACTCCGGGGGTTGGTGATGGACAGGTGTCACAAAGGTGATTCATGGAGTCGCAAAGAGTCGGACACGACTGAGCGACTGATCTGATTTGATCTGATCTGATTCTTTTAGTGGGGCTTCCCCAAAGGCTCAGCTGGGAAAGAATTCACTTGCAATGCAGGTGACTACCTGCAATGTAGGAGATACGGGTTTGATCCCTGGGTCAGGAAGATCCTCTGGAGAAGGAAATGGCACCCCACTCCAGGATTCTTGCCTGGGAAAACCCATGGACAGAGGAGCCTGGTGGGCGACAGGCAGTGGGTCACATAGACTTGAACAGGACTTAGTGACCAAACAACTACAACAACAGCTATAAGCCATGCTCTCAGCCATTTCTAAATATTGATTCATTTAATCTTCAAAATAATCCTACAGGGTTGTTACTAATTTAAACCCATTTTTAGAAATAAAGAAGCTGAGACACAGAGTGCCTTCCTGGCTGCCCAAGGTCACACTGCTGACAAGTGAAAGAGCCAGAATTTAGAAAATTCAGGCTGGAAAATTCAGCAACTTTCTTAAGTAAATGTTTTTTGAGGATTTGCTAAGCCATTTTGACTGTTTTAAATGAGATGGTTTTGTTACTCAGAGGCAGCATTGTACACTGCAAAGAACACAGGGTTAGAGGTCAGATGAGTCTTGATTGAAACTGACTCCACCACTCAGGACTTAAGTGACCTTGCACCATTTAGCCTTTCAAAGCTTCAGTTTCTGCAGCCCCAAAATGAAGATAATTATACCTGCCTCATACATCTGCTTGGAGAATAAAAGATTAGTTACAAAATCACAGTCTCAGGTATTTAAGAGATCTCCTGCATGCTCTTCCCTTTCCACCTCTTTCTTCATTATGATCTGAGAGGTCTCAAATGGACCCATGCAAGCCAGTAACTGTTTGTTATTTCAAGAATTGCACTTAAGAAAAAGTCAGCTTCTAACGCACCTTCCCATTTGTTTATTCCTGATGATTCAGTGTTCTCATGCTAGGGTTTTTTTGTTTGTTCGTTTGTTTTTTAGCAAATAGTAGTATTTCCTTGCATGAGAGGAGGAGTGAACTTACAGCCTCCTTTGCCATTTTAGTCCAGCCTTAAATCCTGTGAAGGAAAGCATTGCTACCTTGTGTGTAAATGAGAAAACTGACTCTTACTGTGAAAGTTTCTTGTATAACCAGCCATTAAGGAAAGGTGACAACAGGGTTTGAATCTTCTCATCCCGATTTTGAAGAGCAGCCTCTATAGTAAAATGACTGTGCGGCCACTGCTTCGTCGCTTCAGTCATGTCTGACTCTTTCCGACCCCATGGACTGTAGCCTGCCAGCCTCCTCCATTCCTGGGGATTCTCCAGGCAAGAATACTGGAGTAGGTTGCCATACCCTCCTCCAGGGGATCTTCCCAACCCAGGGGTTGAATCCACATCTCTTATGTCTCCAGCATTGGTAGCTGGGTTCTTTACCACTAGTGCCACCTGGGAAGCCTACCTTTGAGTTCCAGGGATACTGCTAGGTGTCACAGTGAACACAACGCGGGAAAGACAGTCTTCCTTTACTAAATTTAAGTTTCTCTTTTTATTCATGTGACATCCCCAAAGATCTCCTCTCCTGATCTTTGAGCCCTTTTCCAGTTTGCATAGAATAAAGAGAAAAAGAAAGATGTATGTGTTCACATACATGCAAATAGAAAAAAAAATAACATATACACATAAAGAAAGAAAAGGCCACAAAAAATTGGCATTTTTTTTTAGTCTTCTACAAAGCATATTCACATTGGTTAATTTCTTGGACTGTATATAACAATCTGGTGAAATGAGAAAGAGGTATATTTTCCTATTCACAGGGGAGAAATGGAGATTGTGTTTCTATCCAAAGCCTCATACAGTAATTCTAAATAGCAAAAAAAAAAAAAAAAAAAAAATTGAAATGGCAAAGGAGAAATTGAGAAACTGAGGACTGGCTCATTCATCATCCATTCTGTCAGTCTAGAAAGGCTGAAAAGCTATAGACTTCATTTGTACAGCCTCCTTGGCTGCTAGACTTCTACGTATCTTGGGAGATATTTGGGAGATAAGAATGGGTCAGAGGTCATGTCCTAATGAAACGGGGCAGGGCCCTGTGGTCCTTGCCCCCTCCATGTCCTCTGCCTGCCTTTTGCCTGTGGAAAACTTTGGTCAAAGAATAAGTTTAATCAGAGAAATGAGAACATGCAAAATAGTCAGAGTAGGCCAAATAATAATGATGTACTTATTAAGAACAGTCAAAGGCTTCCCAGGTGGCACTAGTGGTAAAGAACCTGCCTGAAAATGCAGGAGACATAACAGATGTGAATTCAATCCTTTGGTGGGGAAGATCCTCTGAAGGAGGAAATGGCCATCCACTCCAGTATTCTTGCCTGGAGAATCCCCATGGACAGAGGAGCCTGGTGGGCTGCAATCCAGAGCATCGCAGAGAGTGGGACACAACAGAAGTGACTTAGCATGAACACAAGCATAGTCAAGGACGTTTAGTTCCCTCTCAAGGGCTGTAGATAATATTCTGAGCCATAACCTGTGAGCTGTCTTATAGATATGGAAACTTTGACCAGGAAGAGACATTAATTACATGATGACCAGATTGTAGCCATGACATAAGCTGCCTCAATTCTGAAAACTGGCCTCAAGGAAACGGGAACAAATCAAAGCTGGAACCAAAAACTAACTGCACTTAAAATCAAGATGACGCTGGTCAGACCACCAATGACCAATTTCAAGATGACTGTCAGAACTGACCATACTGTTTCTTGCATGTAGCCCCCTCCCTCTATCTATAAAAAGTTCAGTTACACCATTGACTGTCAGTGAGGGGGATTGGCCTTTGGACAGAAGTCCACCATCCTCCCCAGTTGCCAGCATCTGAAAAAAAGCAAATTTCCCTTCCACCAACCTGGCCTGATTATTGCTTTTAGGCAGTGTGTAGCTGGATCCCATTTGTTTCAGTAACACTGAGGCACAGGCTGTTAGTACTAACTAGACAGTACATTCATGAGGTCTTCTCAAAGCAGCTTTTCAATGTTTGTTCTCCAGATTTCTCTGTGTTGAGAAGCTGAAGCCATGGGAGTTTCTTCATATGACTTTCTGATCCTAAAATTTCAGTTCCACTGACTATGTTTTCATGTGTGAGCCTCTTTCCAGAATTGGTGAAGCTCCCGGAAGCAGGACCTCCCCTAGTGGAAGAGTTTGATATTGTTCTGGAATGCTCTCCAAACTTGCTTCTTCAGCTTTTCCAGTTTTGTTAAGTAACTAATTCCCCATATTGAATCCTTTCCTGGTAAACACTTTAGTGCTTTCTGTTTCCCACACTGAAATCAAATACACTCTCAGGTAAGAGATAAAATTTTTGCCAGAACTTCTGGAGGCAATCCTTTATTGCATTTCAAACAAAAAGAAAGCCAATACCCAAGTATATTGAGAAGCAACAACCTACTTCACATTTTTAAAAAATCAATTCAGTTCCTATTAACTTGCCTGGAAAATATAATGCCTTCTTAGGAATACTTAAAAAAAAAATCAAGGGTCAGAAAATAAAGAAAAATATACAGGCTGTTACTTTCCACCCTTGGTAAAGTATACTCATCATAACCCTTAGTAGATTTATATATTGTATTATGTTTTATGAAGCATCAATAATATCTCTTTCAGTTCATGCAACAGACCACTGAGATAAGCACATTCTAAGTCACATTCTACCCATCAGAAAACAAGGAGCTTTATGAAGCTTGGGCAATATCACTATTTTCCCTTCTGGGGCTATGTATTTAGCACCTGGTGGTATTTAGCGAAAAAAAAAAAATAAGCACACAGTAAAAGCTCAATGAATGAATAAGTCTGTAAATTAAGGTTAGGAATCCTGCCATGATCACAAAGATAGTAAGTGATAGAAAAAAGATTTCAGAAACCAAACTCAATGCAGGTACACCAGAGCAAACTCATTAATAACATTCACGTAATTTCCTGAGATCCTGCTTAATGCTCATCAGACAGAACAAAACTGCTGTGGGGCCAAGTTCACCGATCTTGTTAAAATCACTTACACTAAGATTCAAGTCTTGGCTCTGTCACTTTTTAGCTTGTGACAATTAGACCGAGTCTCAGTTTCTACATGTATAAAATGAGACTTAATTGCTCCTTTATACTTGGTAAGGCAGAGACCATGTATGGATATTCATTGTCACCCAGGGACAAAGCTTACAATGCTTACAGTTTGTATTTTATAAAAGCAAATGTCCTGAGTACAGATGCTAATGGGCTGAGTGCTGATTTGGATGCATTGGCATTCATCCAAAGTCTTCATTTTCTGTTTATAATTTACATAGAGCACCCACAGCATTTTGACGCTTAAGCAAAGATATGTTAACTGTATCTAGTATATTGAGAAGGCTGCTATCTCCCACACATTTGGCTTCTGTCACAGGGGAAATCACTCTTCCTTGAGAAGATCTGAATTAGAACCTCCCCTGAGTGCCAGTCACATTGTAGGCAAAGGTGAACAAGCAGGTCAAGTGGCACAACGGAGTCGGGCCCTGGGGCCAGTCTGCTGGGCATCTCCAGCAATTCAAACGCCTCATGGGATCATGTCTCGTTTTTAGTAAAATGAGGAAGCTGGAGTTGATTGCTAAGTTCGTGTTTGGTTCTGAGAATCTTAGATTTCAACTTGATGTGTATGTGTTGTTTCTTTGTCTTTCCTTGTTTTTTAGGTGTACTTTCCAGAGGTCTTTATATAAAATTCATTTGGCAATCAAAGCTATTACCTAAATTTTAAAGCAAAGTGGAGATTCTCATCAAAAGAGACACTGGAAATGCTCTCTGTAAACCACTTTGCCAACAAAGGTCCATCTAGTCAAAGCTATGGTTTTTCCAGCAGCCATGTATGGATGTGAGAGTTGGACTATAAAGAAAGCTGAGTGCCAAAGAAATGATGCTTTTGAACTGTGGTGTTGGAGAAGACTCTTGAAAGTCCCTTGGACTGCAAGGAGATCCAACCAGTCCATGCTAAAGGAAATCAGTCCTGAATATTCATTGGAAGGACTGATGCTAAAGCTGAAACTCCAATACTTTGGCCACCTGATTTGAAGAGCCGACTCTTGGGAAAAGACCCTAATGCTGGGAAAGATTGAGAGCAAATGAAGGGGGAGATAGAAGATGAGATGATTAGATAGTAATACCAACCCAAGGGACATGAATTTGAGCAAACTCTAGGAGATAGTGAAAGAAAGGGAAGCCTGGCATGCTGCAGTCCATGGGGTCACAGAGTCAGACAAGACTTTTCAACTGAACAACAAAAACAAAATTATTACATTAAGTCCCTTACATACAAACTTTCAAGTTGCAAACTTTCAAAGATGCAAACATGCCCCTGTATGCCAGCTGTTGTACTGTACTTTTCAAGATACTATTCTATAAGGTTAAAATGTTTTCTTTATTTTGTGTTTGTTTGCTTTTTATGTATTATTTGTGGCAAAATTATTATAAACCCATTATGTGTGTGTATGTGTGCTCAGTCATGTCCAACTTGGCAACCCTATGGAAGGTAGCCAGCCAGCCTCCTCTGTCCATGGGATTCTCCAGGCAAGAGTACTGGAGTGGGTTGCCATTTCCTCCTCCATGGGATCTTCCCGACTCAGGGATCTAACCCAGGTATCCCACATTGCAGGAGGTTTCTTCACTGCTTGAGTCACCGGGGAAGCTCATACCGTACCATATAGCCCATTGTGCTAGCTGGGTACCTAGTCCACAATTTGTTGGACTTACAAACAAATTGGACTTAAGGACACTCTCTCAGAATGGAATCTGTTTATATATAGGGGATTACTACTTGGGAAAAAAAAAATCTGTCAGGACATAGCTTCCAGATGACTGCACAGGTAAAAGCTAGACTAGTCTTCCAGACTCAGTTACAAGCAAATGATCACCAAATTCCAAATTAAAAAGTAAGTAAAAAGCTCTAAGATTATCAATCTAAGCGGTGTCAAAACTTCGATATTTTAAATTTCAGTTTCCCTTTTTCAGGGACTTATATCAAGAAAAACACAACACTGGGTATTCTCGCTTCCCTCTTGCACCGAGCATTTCATCTTGATTACCAAAGCCACGAGAAGAAGAGGCTTACTTAGAATTCCATCTAAGTTCCTAAGTAGCATTGTGGCTTTGGGGAGGAGCAGACAGCTGATGGACAACTGTCCTACTTCCTCATCCGGCACCTGCAGAGGCAAGCGGGTAACTTGATGCCCTTTCTCCTTCACCTGTTTGTGCAGGTGCCTCCTGAGATTTCTGTGTTCGCATCTGCTTGCCCATCTCAGGATACGTGTTGATATACATCCTCAGTGAGATCACTTTGTCCTGACCACAAAGCCCCTGAGATGCCACAGATTCTCTGTCTGCAGTCTCCCCGAAAGACCTGGAAAGGCCAGCTGCAGTCTTGAACTTCCTGGGGAGGCAGGTCAACAAGTACAGCTGCCTTTTTGTCTCAGCCTGGTTGACTTGAGGCCATGATGGGAAGGTGACCTCTTTAAGAACCTCAGGTGACAAGTTGGTCGGTGCTTTCCATGTCCAGATCCCGGACCCATTACTTTTTCCCAGCCTGGGAGCTGCACTGGGGGTGTGTGGGTAGACTGGGAGGGAGCATGGGACCTACCTGAAACCTCCCTGTGAAAAATCTGACCTTGAAGCCTTTTGATCTGACTGTATCCATGTATCATTTTTCTGGAAAAGTTTTATTTTTTTTCTTGGGCAAAAGAAGAAAAACTGGCTCAGGAAATATTCCAATTCTATTGTATAAGCCAGAAGTCTGCTTTAGGAATTCAAAAGCCAATAATTGAACTATTTTGCTCTTAAAGAACAAATTCTCAAGACAATGGATACAGTAGAAGGAAGTAAGTGGTAGGGGACAAAGGGAGATTATTACTTCTCAGTGGTATCCTTCTGTAAGCGTAACTGTACAACTTTTCTTCTGATCCTTAGGCAAAATGACCTTGGCGATGATTGGAGATGAAGGGTGAAAGTTCCGTTTCCTCCCCAAGCTAGTATAGAGAAATCTGTCTAAAGAATAAAAACAATGAATAGTACACTTTAAGTGGAGAACTATACAATTACATATTTTATAACAATACATAATTCATTATTAATATTAATTAATATACATAATTACTTAATACTTCCCTGGTGGCTCAGACGATAAAGCATCTGTCTACAATGCAGGAGACCTGAGTTCGATCCCTGGGTTGGGAAGATCCCCTGGAGAAGGAAATGGCAATCCACTCTAGGACTATTGCCTGGAAAATCCCATGGACAGAAGAGCCTGGTAGGTTACAGTCCATGGGGTCGCAAAGAGTCGGACACGACTGAGCGACTTCACTCACTCACTCACTAATTACTTAATATTTTAAATAGTACATTAAAAATAAAAACCAAGCACGTATCATTTGCTAAGTCCTCATGAGAGAAATGTATCATACTTCTTGATTTTCACAATGACCCTTTGAAATAGCTACTATAGCTTATGTTTGAGAATAAAATATAATATATATGGATAAAAATACAAGTTCATAGAGTTTAAATGTTTTAACTGAAATCACACAAGTAATAAAAAATTGATAAAGATGAAGTTTTGCAGCTAGATGTGTATGACTCCCAAGCCAGCACTCTTTTCTGCCACCTTGACTGCTGCCTGCAAACTTGGAAAAGACAAAATCCATAAATTATAATCCCCCAAAAGAATATTCAGGAATAGCTCTGCTTTTCTGGTGATATTTAGCTTGAATCATGTTTTGCTGGTGCAATTTTAAGTATGCTTAAAACTATATGGACCTCAAGTAGTACTAAAAGACTGGCGAAACTGAGAATGTGCTGCTACAGATTTTAATGTTTGCAACATGAAATCAAAACAAAATTAAATTTAAAGGAAAGTTAAGAAAATCGAATACATGCCTCAAGTAGACACTCCATTTATTGTCATGTAATCAACTAACTTTGTGGATTTCAATGTAAAGCATGCATATTACTTTCATGAGTATTAAATCATGAAATTTAACTCTGCACACTATTTGTAATGTTTCTTTTAAATAAAAATGACTAATTTTGTGGTAAAAATTACGTGGAGGAAATAAATTGCATAAATATGTTCAGGAAAAAAAAACAAAACAAAACTCTGTGCAACCATACTGTACCACTGGTGGATAAATGTTCTCACAAGGTGCTACAGGCCTTGGAGATTCCCACTGCATAGTGCCTTCAGGGTTCACTCATCTACCTAAGTTCTTACTGTGCCCAAAGGCAATGGCACCCCACTCCAGTACTCTTCCCTGCAAAATCCCATGGACGGAGGAGCCTGGTGGGCTGCAGTCCATGGGGTCGCTAAGAGTCGGACACGACTGAGTGACTTCACTTTCACTTTTCACTTTCATGCATGCATTGGAGAAGGAAATGGCAACCCAGTCTAGTATTCCTGCCTGGAGAATCCTAGGGACAGGGGAGCCTGGTGGGCTGCTGTCTCTGGGGTTACACAGAGTCGGACATGACTGAAGAGACTTAGCAGCAGCAGCAGCAGCAGGGGCCTTTCCCCTAGCACTTCCGATCTTGAAAAAAAATCTCTGGACTCCTGTTTTGGTGAAGTTGAGCTCAGTTCACGCTGGACTCTCTTCTTCCCTATTGCAATAGTTATTGTGATTAAAATCTATTCTTACCACTTTAGTCAGCATCCAGCTTTGTTTATTTTTGATGTAGACCAAGAGAAGGGTAAGTAGCATGGTTCACAGTTTACATAAAAGGAAACTGAAGCCCAGAAAAGCTAAATAATTTGCTCAAGATTACACAGTAAGAAGTGATCCTGGGATCTGAGTTACACAGTTGGCTTCCTAGTCTGGATACTCTCCACCACAATGATTAGTGCTTTAACCCAAATGTTGCTACAGAGCTATAATGGCACCCCACTCCAGTACTCTTGCCTGGAAAATCCCATGGACGGAGGAGCCTGGTAGGCTGCAGTCCATGGGGTCGCTAAGAGTTGGACACGACTGAGCGACTTCACTTTCACTTTTCACTTTCATGCATTGGAGAAGGACATGGCAACCCACTCCAGCGTTCTTGCCTGGAGAATCCCAGGGATGGGGGAGCCTGGTGGGCTGCCGTCTATGAGATCGCACAGAGTCGGACATGACTGAAGCGACTTAGCAGTAGCAGCAAGAATTTTTAATTTAGGGCTAAATCCCTAACCTTGAGTAACACTGGCTCCCACAGAAATCCGGACTTGGATAAAAACTATGCTTACGAAAAGTCTGTGCAAAGGAAGAGAGAAACCCCATAGTGGCTTTGAGTGTGGGGGTACCAGAACAAAGGAAGGCTAATTTCTTTATTTACATTCAAAAAGGGATAGATATGCTATGAGATAAAGACCATTAAATCTCAACGCATGTATTTGACAGAGTAGAGGGGTGTAGTCTCAAAGAGTGGGACATGACTGACCAACTGAGCTGAACTGAACTGAGAGGGGTGTAGTCAGGATAGGTAGACCTGGGGTGAGCTGCTGAGGAGAAACTGATCATAGAGCAAACGAGGCCATATTCTGATTTATAGGAGTTTGAGGAGAAAAGAAAGACTCAATTAATGAAGAACCAAGCTAGTGAAGAGATAAAGGTAAAGCTATACAGCTAAAGAACGGAAATTAAGTTGAGATTTGATAGCTTCTGGCATCTTTTACCTATTTGAAGACTTCAGATGCATTTTTAACTTGAATTATATTACACTGTTGGCTTCCCAGATGGCCCAATGGTAAAGAATCTTCCTGCCAATGGAGGAGTCACAGGAGAAACGGGTTCAGTCCCTGGGTTGGGAAGATCCCCTGGAAGAGGGCATGGTAACCTATTCCAGTATTCTTGCCTGGAAAAATCCCAAGGACCGAAGAGCCTGCCGGATTACAGCCCATGCAGTTGCAGAGATGAACATGACTGAGCAACTGGGCACGTGTCACACTATTACACTGCTTTTTTTCTTTTTTTTGTTGTTGTTGTTACCCTGATGGTCGTATATCAGCAATTTCTTGTGTCACTAAGAATTCTATGAAAAAAAATAGCCCTGATATTTTAATTTCCAATAAATTCTTGTTCATAAAGGCATTATATAAAATAGATGAAGAAGAAGCTTTTCACAGGTGATGGTGAATTCTGGGGACCCAAGTGATTGGTGCTTTGTCATTTTTCAAATGCATCATGGTGTCATTTTGATGGTAGATTTATTCTGAAAATCTACTTTTGGAAGGGGTGAGAGTGAGGAATCTGGGGATGAAGGTCTGGGGTCATAGAACTCTGTGGACTACTACAACTGGGTCACCAGGAACACTTTTTATCTGAGTGTTCTTTTGTGTAAAATGAGAAGGGTGGATAAGGTGAACTCTAGGATCCTTCTCAGTTGCAAAACACCATCTTTAAAAAGTCCCAAGATTAAATCAAAATATCACACTATAGATGGGTATTCATAGGTGGCATTAGTAGTAAAGAATCGACCTGCCAATGTAGGTGGTATGGGTTCAATCTCTGGGTGGAGAAGATCATTGGATTAGGGCATGGCAACCCACCCCAGGATTCTTGCCCGGAGAATCCCACATACAGAAGAGTCTGGCGGGCTACATTGCATAGGGTTGCAGAGCATTGGGCACAACTAAAGCGACTTGGCAGGCACGCACACGACTCATTATTGTGTACATGATTGTTGTTGTCTTAGTTTAGTCAGTAAGTCATGTCTGACTCTTTTGCAACCTCATGGTCTGTAGGCTGCCAGGCTCCTCTGTCCATGGGATTTCCCAGGCAAGAATACTGAGGTGGATTGCCATTTTCTTCTCCAGGAGATCTTCTAGACCCAGGAATTGAATCTGCATCTCCTGCATTGGCTAGAGTGTTCCTTACCACTTAGTCACCAGGGAAGCCCTGTTGTGATTACCTCTAGACATTTCTCCTTAACCTGACTCAATGGACTGCAAATTGCCAAAAATATCATACTTTTGCAGAAACTAATTTCAAACCAGATAGATGAACTTTGATCTACCTGAGCCTGGAGACATGTTTATTTATATTCCCTGAAATTGGGATAAAGGCTAAAAGGAGTTATTATTTCAGATTTCTTCCAGTTGTACAATTTCACCACTCTATATTCCTTTCCCTCCTCTGTCTAAAACCCATTGTACCTCCATATGGCTTTACCGTACCATGCCGTTCACTTTGCTCTTTAATTCTCATAAAACAAAAGATGATACATTAGATTTTTTAAATCCTGATTCATGAAAATTCTTAGCATCAATTATTGAAATGCCTTTCTGTAAAAAGTAAAGGGAAAAAAACACTCTTTCAGCTTTAACTTTTCATGGTACATTTGGCAAAAAGCGTGACTTATAGGGAAAAAAATGCTGCTGATCTCAAATTAAATGTGGATCCAGAAAAAAAAGCCTTTTTTCCCCCCTCTAGACAGATTAGGGAGTGGAGAGGGGACTTTATAATGAATAATGGGTACCTGAGACCCATTTTCAATTCTGGATTTGTAAACACTCATTTGGACAAATGCATATTTTTCCATACAGAAAATGCATATTATAAGAGCTGTTCTGCTCCATCAGTTAAAGCAAATGCATATTCTGAAAAATCCCCTAAGTAACTAATTTTCTGGCAAAGGAGACTATCTTATTAAAAAGTCATTTTACTTTACTGTGTATTGCTAGAAAAAAAAGTAAGTTATTAAATAAGAAGCTTACTGCTCAGTTGAGAATCCCTTTCAAAAGCACAGCTAATAGAAAGGGAGAGTAAGCAAGTGCCACAGGACCCCCACTGTCTGAGGGGCCCTTGCTGTGCTGTCCCTGCAACAGCGGTGTCGTAAAGGCACACCTGTAGACTTAGGAAATCACACAGATTTTGCTTGTATCTTGATGAGCACACTGGATAATTGAGACCCTCGTCTAAGCTTGAGTTTTCTCTGTTTTTTGAAGGTTGTTATTATTATTAATATTCTGCTACTTGTGAAAATCGCTGGAGCTTTTACTTTATTTCATTAAATTTTCTAGGTAATGCTTCCCAGGTGGTACTAGTAGTAAAGAAACTGCCTGAAAATGCAGGAGATGATAGAGATTCAGATTCAGTCTTCGGGTTGGCCAAAAGGATCCCCTGGAGGAGGAAATGGCAACCTACCTCAGTACTCTTGCCTGGAGAATCCCATGGACAGAGGAGACTGGCAGGGTAGAGTCCATGGGGCTGCAGAGTCAGATGCAACTGAACAGCAGCAACAACAAAAAGTCTATAAGCTTCAAAAAGTTGAAATTATAAATGTATAAATACATATGAAAATATAATAAATAAATCTATTTAACCTCACTATAGACATTCTCCTGCACTTTACACTATCCTTATTTATATTGGAGACCTTTCCATTAAGTGCATGAGTTTTCTAATTTATTTATACTATATTATATGGATACAAGATAGGTTTTTTCCATTCAATCTTATATGTAGACCATTAGGTGGTTTCTAGTATTTTTCTTTTTCAAATAATGTTGCAGAATATAATCTTGTACATACAAAAGTTCACAGATATGTGAGTATGTCTGCAGAATTAATTACTAGGCTAACACGTGTCTTTCTTTGTTGCTTTGATATTATTCTCAATACATCCCCCAGAGTGGTTATTATAATTTCCATTCCTCTTTTCTTCCCACAGTAGAGAATAGAGTGTGTCATCAAGCTTTTTTGAATCTCATTTTTGTCAAACTATACTGGTATGTTGAATTGGCATACTGTTGATACCAGTATGAATTGGAATTCATTTTGACTGGAGTTGAGACTATTAGATTTAAATCCATTAGTATTTTTTTGATTAAGGAACAGTCTAATTATATCCTGTGCACATTTTTGTTGTTGAATAGTGGATTAGTCATGTCCAACTCTTTTGTGACCCTCATGGACTATAGCCCACCAGTCTTCTCTGTCCATGGGATTTCCCGGCAAGATTACTGCAGTGGGTAGCCATTTGCTTCTCCAGGGCATCTTCCTGACCGGGGGATTGAAACCTGTATTCTATATTGGCAGGCACATTCTTTATCACTGAACCACCTAGGAAGCACTATCAAGGGAAGGAGGGTGGTGCAATTCAGCCCATAACAATATAAGAAAAATATTAACACTTGGTGGATATATGAGCAGTAACCACTAACTGAAGAAACTCCTACAAAGCCATAAAATTATTGATGATGTATTTCAAACTACCTGGGACATCAAACACCAGAGTTCTCTTCCAGAATCTGCTTGATTTCTCATTCTGTAACTGGCTCTTGTTCCCTTGACTTTTTTTTTCCTCTTACATATAGATAGTTTTACGTAAAAATATTATCCCCTTGCTCTTCCACTCAAAATTATGTTATGGGAATCGTTCCAGGTCAATGTAAAAAACAAATATGCATCAGATTTTGAACAAGGTGCAGAGTATTCCATTACTTGAATAACTATCATTTATATAACCTATTCAATATCGGTATGCATTTAGTCCATTTCCATTATTTTGATTAACAAAATGGAGATGAATATCCTGTACATCCATCTTTGCAGTATCGCTAAATCACTGCCTTAGGAAAAGTTTCTATAAGTGCAATAGCATTGCCAAAGCAATGGACACCACATTTCAAATGATTTATTTTCTTCTTCTATTTGAAATTACATGCTCATCTTTTGCTGAAGTGATGTTTGTTCCCTGCCAAAACAGGAGAACCAAGCTCAATCCTTTTCTGCTGCTGCTGCTGCTGCTAAGTCGCTTCAGTCGTGTCTGACTCTGTGCGACCCCATAGACTTCGCCTCAAACATATTCTATTATTTTCTAAATTGCAGTAATTGTTTATTTAGACAAGGTAAGAGTCATATTTGAATTTGTCTTTATGTCATACTTCTGTAAACGAGTGTTAATTTAACATAGCATTAGACTGATTTTTTTTTAGCACTGTCTTGCTTCTCTCAACTTTATTAGATTTACTTTGAATTACAAAAGTAATATATCCTTTCACTAATAAGTTTAGCTATCAGAGCATAAATTAACTTACAGTTAGCTATTTCAGGGCTTCTGCAAATTGGCCAGTGCGGTTACGTTTTCTTCAGCCATCATGATGGCTGATGATGCCTGGACTCATCAGCAAAGAGAACAATCCTCTTTTTTTCTCCTTTTTTTCTGTTTAGTTGCTCTCCTCTTTTTGTTGTTTAGTCCCTCTCTCTAATTTTTCTTTTTTTTTTTTTGGTTGGGGGTGAAGCTGGTCATTTCAGAGTAAGAATGTCTGTGTTGCTGGGGTAGTCATGTGGTGAACATGTAGAGCTTTTGATTGCTTTATACTATGCTCTCTCAGAAAGGGAAATGCATAAAGTTTTAAAAGTGGACTGGCTCAAATATGGGAATAACTGGGGAATTTCTGAGGGGTGGTGGTGAGCTAACTGCAGTGAAGCATAGTAGATCCAGATTGGGCTGATATGACAACTGGATGATTCTGGACATGGGGCCCCAGCATTGAGGCCATGAGAACTGAGTAGAGGCCTTAGTGGTCAAGATATAGAGGAAGGATTTGGAAATACCAGTCCCTGAGCCCTAGGAATATATTACCACAGTACACGCAGTAGTTCTTCTTCCTTTTCTGGACCTTGTAAACCCAGGAATGGGGAAAAACGCCCTAAATATGTCTTATCGTAGACTTCTTTTCATCGTTGGGTAACAGGGACATCACACAAATTGAATTCCATAATTTTTTTTTTAAATTTTCAAAAATGTAGCACTGTTGCACCCTGACTATAGTGGAATGACTGATACTGGCAATATTGGTTGCTTCATTCATTCATAAATTCATCCCCCAAGCTAATGGAGATTTATAGTCACTGCTTCTACAGTGAGCATGGAAGGCAGACTAAAATATTACAAAAATACATATGTAATCATTACAGAAGTAATTATTACATCCTCCAGAATGGGAAGGCTATCTGATCAATCCAACCAGTTTTAGCCAGGGTTTCTCTGCTTAGAGCATTATTTTTGAACCAGTTCTTAAAAACGTTATTTTTAAAAAGAGCATCTCTTTCGTAATTGTGGAGCAAAAAAGGACCTTGCCAGTTCCTATATAAAATAGTAAGTGCATGGAGTCGTCTCTTCACTCCCCCTCTGCCTTTCTTTTTTTCTTTTTCTTTTTTTTTTTTTTTTTGCACCTGTAGCTGTTTGATTTAAATGTATTGGCCCTTTTGTTTATCCTTCTCTCTTCACAATGACGATGTCAGTCCATGATATTAGGGACTTGGCTTCCTTCACTGTATTTGTGATCCTTAGAAAAGTTCCGAGGGCATAGTATATATTGAGCAAATATTTTCTGCATAAGTAAACAAATCTGAGTCAGGGTTGCTCAAGATATCAATATCAGAGCTGCCATATTAAAAGAAAATGTGAAAAGATGGGCAAATACAGCATTTTTCTACAAAGGCTGAATGCTATGACCTCTGAGACATCTAACATTTGGCTTGTCATTTTTGTTTTTTTCTTCTCCTCAAATCTAGAAACAATTTGGCCAGATTGTCTTGAACAGAAGCCCTGCCTAGGATCTCAAACTCGGAGTTCTGTCTCAGCAGCCCACTTCCCTCTTCTCTGAGCCCAATGCATTTATCCATCCATTCTTTCATTTTAGAAATAAAGACTGCAAACAAATCCTCCATACTTAGAAGCACTGTGTAGCTTGGCTATAATATCAGTGTTTCTATTAAAGCACTGGGAAACATACCCAAGTTCACATAGTGAAAATACCTCTGCTCTTATTTATTAAGAAACTATTTCCCCCTCTTTCCAAGTCTTGTACTTAGAAGGAAAGTTGTCATCACTTCTATTTCCATGGCTTTTGTTATTTGCCTTCTCATGCATTGTTTACTTTTTTGCTGAAATACAGAGATTTCTGCAAGTTTTGTTCTCATCTTCCTGCCCCTATAACGCCCACTCAATACAATTGACTGCAACACAAGGTCTTCTTTTTTATGAACCTATTTGGGGTGATGCCTCCTTTTCATGGTGGGCCCCCCTACTTGTTATATCCAAACTGCAAGTATTTGTGTTACAACCTTCACTTTCTCACTGCCATTTCATCAATGGGAATAAAAGTTCTCTCTGCTGCCTGCTGAAATGTTGCTGTTTAACTCTTTCATTTCCCTTGGGAAGTATCACCATTGTACATGATCACCCATATAAGACAGTACATATCTTTCAAATGAAGGTCAAATGAAAGAACTATCTTTTGATTATGAACCCCTCTAATACTACTGTTTTCTTTATTTTTTGAATTCTATACACTTACTTTTCCCCAGTAGTTACATTTTCAATTAAACTCAACTTCTCACCCCCAATTCAGCAAACATTAATTGAACAAGAACTCTTAAGTTGTGTACTCAGACAGGTCTGGATACAGAGATGCCAGTCTTACTTTCCTTTTTGATCTAATTCATATACTTTCCCTCAAATCAAACTACAATATTAACCAAAGAGTTCCTTTTTCTTGTTTGCTTGTTGTTTGGTGGTGAGTTGTTTTCAACAGACTTTTACAACATTGAATTATAAATGACAGAACATTTGACTTGTAGGAAAAACAAAGAAGATACCAGACTTTGGGACTCAGGTAATACCTTCATTCCTGAGTTCTTTCAGACTTTTAAAGTGGTAACTTTCTTTTATAGAAACAACCAGACTCTGGAACTTTGAACAGTGTTTCTGGTTGCACAGTAGATGCCTGTGTCTTGATTTGTATTCCAGTCATATTGGAGGCTCAGTGAGGTACAGAAATCTGAGCTGGCTACCATGCCTTTTGACCCTACTAAGAATTATGTCCCATAACCTCAAGAACTCCATACTATCAACCAAGCTCCAGAGAATAACACTGGAGATACCTAAAATAAATCCATTCAAAGAAATGGCTATTATAAATAACTCCTTTTCCTTTCCTTTGACTTTACACACAGCCACTCTACATTATTCAGGCATTGAATATCCATGCTGTGAATTATTCAGCCCTCCACTGGCTCATCTCTCTCTTGATGTCTGACTTTTGCCCTTTTCCAAGTCATTAGAAATTTCACTGAGTTAGACAAAGTAAGGGAATCAAGATTAAAGAGATGGCGTATCCATGTCCCTTAATAGGAGATCAGTTTGAAAAAAGTGCTAATATTTTGGATAACAAGTCACACTTTTAAAATTTATGTAATGGATAAAATGACACGGTAGAACTAGTGAAATGAACAATAATAGTGTTCAAGTTTTTCATTCAAGTACTTGTTATGTGTCATGTGCCAAGCACTAAAATAGATGCTCTTATATAGATTTGACTGATAATAATAATGTAGGAATTGCCTTCAGAACCTTACATTCCAGTTGAGGAACCCAACTGCAAACATAAACAAGTGAGTGTGAAAAGTTTAGGTAATTAAAAATGCTAAAACAGAACAGTAGGATAGTGAGTGTTATAGTTAGGGGATTTCTTTAATGCTGGAATTAAATGTAATGTTCTACCTTGAGGGGCAAATGCTCAATAGAACAAGTAAAGAATAAGTGTGACCCCACTCAGCCACAGGCCATATAAAACTTAAACATAAATTTGCCATATTTACCTAGCAATTCCACTCATAGGTATACACTCAAAAAATAACTGAAAACATTTATTCACACAGAAATGCGCACAAAAATGTTCACAGCACCAACATTCACACCCAAAAAAGTGGAACAAACTCAAATTTCATCAGTTGACAGATAACTGATAAACAGCATATAGTAAACTATGCTATGGAATATCATGCAGCCATGGAAAGTAATGAACACTGAAAGTGCTTATTATGTGACACAAAATATAACATATTGTGTGATTTCACTTATATTAAATGTCTATAATAGGTAAATCTGAAGAGAGAGAAGTTAGATTAGAGGTTGCCAGAGGCTAAGAACAAGGAAAATGGATGACTGAAAATGAGCATGGGATTTCTTTTTGTCGTGATGAAAACATTATGAAATTCGTGATATTAGTGATAGTTGCACTTCCTGTGGATATGCCAGAACCCACTGAATTGTATGCCCTAAAAGGACAGATTTTTATGGTGTGTGAAGTACTAAAATATCTCAACAAAAAAGAACCTACTGATTTGCGTGTTCAACCTGCTAAAAAGTAATCTGTTCAAAACCAAATTTTCTTTACATCCTTCTCCAGTTGAAAACAACAGTTCATTTTGACCTATAGGATAAAATTCACACACATGTGGTCAACACATATGTTCTTTATTATTTGGCTTTTTCTTAAGTCTGAAGCCTCATCTCCAGCCATTTCTTTTCACCAATTTCTTGAGTCATAAAAAATATGTGACTTTGCTTTTCTACACCATGAGGTTTTTTTGTTTTGTTTTGTTTTGTTTCCATTTTACACTTCTTCAACTCAAACTTTTTGGAATAGTTTACCCTCCTTTTCCAACTAATAGTATTTTTCCTCCAAAACAGAATGCAGTTATTCCTACATTTGAAGTGACTTTCTTTCAGAGCCCCCAACCAATTTAGAAATGCTTGCCTTATTGTCCCATGGAGTCCTCTGCATATCAAAGATCTTTTCAAACTGTATTATGAGTTTCTGTTTTTTCATCCATCTCCTCCTTTACAAGCATATTTTGTGAGAACAGAGGTCATTAATGTTTTCTTCTATGTATCCTCAGCACTTTTCAGATTGAGTATTCAGTAAAATTGTTGTGGCTTGAATATGAATAAAACGTTAGTTCTTAAGCCAAAGAAGTAAATGAAGTCAGACATGGAGAGAGTGTAGTAATTGTTGTTCAGTCTCAAAATCATGTCTGACTCTTTGTGACTTCATGGGCTGTCATATGCCAGGTTCCACTGTCCTTCCGTGTCACTCAGAATTTACTCAAATTCATATCCATTGAGTCGATGACGCTTTATAGCCATCTCATCCTCTGCTACTACTCGTTTTGCCTTCAATCTTTCCCAGCAGCAGGGTCTTTTCCAATGAGTCAGCTCTTTACATCAGGTGGCCAATGTATTGGAGTTTCAGCTTCAACATTAGTCCTTCCCATGAGTATTCAGAGTTGATTTCCTTTAGGATTAATTGGTCTGATCCAAGAGAATGTAGAAAGAAACTGTAGTTTGACCATAGTAAAACCCTACATTTACACCCAGGAGGGAGAAATCTTAGTAAACCTGAATAAGAAAATTAGGTTTGTCACTATGCAAGAGATCCTCTTGCCTTGTTACATATGAATCCATTTTATGAGGGACATCCATAAAATGTATTGCTTATTCAATTTATGAAAGGAAAGTAGAATGTTCTTATATCAATACTTACTCTAGATCAACAGTTGTGAACAACTTCCCTGGGCAGACTAAGATGATGTAACCATATCAAGCATTTACCATTCACTATTGCTGTGGATTAGAGTAGTTTACAGATTTTGCTACTGTAAATGTTTTCCCCAGGTACCTCAAGGCTTACTTTCTCATCTAATTCAATCTCTGCTTAAGTGTCATCTCTTTGGAAAAGTCCCCCAATGATACCTAAAATAACTCCCTCCATAAGACAGTATGTTAGCTCTAATCAATGTCAGGCTCCATAGCTAGAATGGAAGCTTTATGAAAGAATGGATGCTTCTCACCAAATCCTAAAATGATGTCCAGCTCATAGTAGTAGTTCAATAAATACTTGCTTAATTAACTAATAAGTTGTTTATTTGCTAAGTTGCCCTGACTCTTTTGTGACCCCATGGACTACAGCCCTCCAGGTTCCTCTGTCCATGGGAATTTCCAGGCAAGAATACTGGAGTGGGTTGCCATTTCCTCCTCCAGGGGATCTTCCCCACAAGAGATCCAACCTGCATCTCCTGCCTTGGCAGGCAGATTTTCACCATTGAGACACCTGGGAATCTCTAATTAATAAATAATGTTGTGATCATCATTCTTGAGTCAAAGTAATATATTTTAGTGATTGATAGAAATCAAATTAGTAAAACCAAAGATAATAAGTTTCCAAGACTTATTTCACATTGTCATCTTTGAAACAAAAGTTTGCACTGATTTTTCAGTGATCAAATTTAATTTTCATTTAACTACACCAGCACTGGGATCTAGTATGCTAAATATGATGACATTTTTAACATTGTGGTCAACTTGTTAGGTATAAATAACAAAACCAATAAAAATACATGTTCTCTAATACATACAGGTCACAAATAAATAGGGATAATACTTTCAATTTTGAGATTAATTTCACATATTTTAACCTTTGAAATCTATACATGCATATGAAATATCCAGCTCCCATGTATATATCATTTTATAGAGAAATAGAAATGACTCTCCATGATGACAATTGAGAGGCTAAGGAAAGGTTAAAACAAAATGTATCAAGTAGAAATAAACAGAGTTAACTTGGTTTACTCAGGAGAATTGTATCAAGCAATATAACTTGGGGAAACAGAAAGAATAAGGACTGTAATCAATGACTTAGAGTGTTAGTTACTCAGTCATGTCCAACTGTTTGCAACCCCATGGACTGTAGCCCCCAGGTTCCTCTGTCCATGGAATTCTCCAGGCAAGATACTGGAGTGGGTAATAATTCCCTTTTCCAAGGGCTCTTTCCAACCCAGAGATGGAACCCAGGTCTCCTGCATGGCAGGTGGCTTCTTTACCATCTGAGAGTGAGGTAAGCCAAAATATAACAGAAAATATTAGCAACCAGAGTTAAATAACTTTATCAAAACTGCATACATCATTCACAAGTTTCCTAGAAACAGGACCCACCCGCCCCCACCATACAGCACAGCACATCTTCCTATACTTAGATGATTATTTTTAATTATATGAAAATAGGGCATATGGTAAATACATCACAGAGTCCTGTGGGAAAAGTAGGAACAGGGGTTGGTTATGGAACGTGAAACAAAATAAAGGGTAATACAAGGGGAAATTTTGATTTGTGTATATATAAAAGTTGCCTTGAGATTTTATGTGGGAGAGCGCTACGTCAAATGTCAAGTGTGCCTTGACACTTCAATTGGATGGTAAGTGCTCCCAGGATATGTACTATATTCTATACTCCTTTGTTACCCAAATTTCTACCCTCAGCTCCAGAGTTGCCTCACCAGGATAGAGTACAAATGGCTCTCATTAGATTGCTCAGCCTTATTCAGTTCCTGGAACTGCCAAAATCACACCTGGAAAGATCTGAGAATCCTCCTTCCTCCTAGTGAATGGCCTGAGAAGACTCGGAGGTGGTCCATGCCCAAGGCAGTGAGAAGGACATGCAGACGATTCTAGGAGCCAAGTGTCTGTTGAGCCTTTCTCCCTTAGCACAACCACAGTGGTCAGTCACCATCACCCACCTCTGGCCTGGCCCTGCTTTCTACTTCCCATGGCGGCTTCCTGGTAATACTGGTTCTTGCCCTGTCAACTCATTCCATAGTACTTCTCTCATGCTCTTGTGATTGACTAATGTCTACTGCACATTATATCCTTCAATTCACAAAGCAGACTTCCATCAATATTAGTGCCACTGCTTAGAAATCTCAGTTTGGAAACATATATTAATATCTGCAGCAGCTCAAGTTGTGTCAGCAAATGCATATTGTAATAACAGTGAATAGTAGCACAGGGGATAAATTTAATAGACACACCTAGTTTGCTTGCCCCTGTGTCTGTTTACAATGTTGTGTGTGTATGTGTGTGTGTGTGTGTATGCTTCTTTGCCATCAATTTTCTTTTTTAATAATTTTTATTTGGGTTTCCCAGGTAGCCTTAGTGGTAATGAATCTGCCTGCTACTGCAGGAGACACAAGTTCAATCCTTGGGTTGGGAAGATCCCCAGGAGAAAGAAACAGCAACCCACTCCAGTATCCTTGTCTGGGAACTATCATGGACAAAGGAACCCAGTGGGTTATAGTCCATGGGGTGACGGAGAGTTGGACACAGCTGAGAGACTAAGCACACGATTTTATTCATTAATTTATTTTTGGCTGTGTTGGATCTTCTTTGCTGCAGGCAGGCTTTCTCTAGCTGTGGCATGCGGGGGCTACTCTTTGTTGTGGTGCATGGGCTTCCCATTGCGGCAGCTTTTCTTTTGCAGAGCACAGGCTGCGGGTTCACGGGCTTTGATAGTTGCAGCACCCAGCTTAGCAGCTGCGGCGCATGGGCTCTAGAGTGAAGGCTCCGTAGTTATGGCACATGGACTTAGTTGTTCCACGGCCTTTGTATTCTTCCTGGATCAGAGATAGAACATGTGGTGTGTCTCCTGCATTGACAGGTGGATTCTTTACCACTAAGCCACCAGGGAAACTTGCCATCGATTTTAGAACAGAAACTTTTCTCAGACTAAAGTCACTTCCCTCATTAAGCCAGTAACTAAAACAAATAAGCAGAAAAACCTCTTACATGCAATTCTCCCTTAGTTCTAGAATAAACTAGAACTTTATAACTCAACATTAAATTTCTCTTCATAACCTACTTCTCCCCTGTCCTTCTGGGCTTACTTAATACTGTATTTTCCTTTTTTTTTTTTTTTTTTTTTTTTTCTGGTTGGGGATTGCAACCAGCTTCTCACCTTCTTTACTCCAGAAACCTTAACCATAATAATCAATATTTTTTGTCGTCAAGTCTTAAGTCATAATTTTCTTTTCATCTTTCTGCACCTCACAAACTAAGCCTTCTGCAAAGCACAGAAAGAATAATAAACCTTCTGTGGTCTCTTTCCAATTTTCTGACTCAAATTAATCACACACAGCTAGGCTTTTAGCCGTGTCTTGCCAAACTTCTCCTTGGAACTTATTTCATTTAATCTTTAAGAATGCTTGAGGACTTCCTTGGTAGTCCAGTGGTTAAAACTTTGCTTTCCAATGCAGAAGGTGCAGGTACCATCCCTGGTTGGAGAGTTAAAATCCCACGGCCAAAAAACAAAACATGAAACAGAAGCAGTATTGTAATAAATTCAGTAAAGACTTTTATAAAAGTGGTCCACATCAGAAAAAAATTGTGAAAAAAAAAAAAAGAATATTTGCATGTGTTTCTCCTCCAGTAGAGGCAAAGAAGTGGGTGACAGAGGATGAGATGGTTGGATGGCATCACCAACTCAATGGACATGAGTTTGAGCAAATTCCCAGTTTGAAGGATAAGGAAGCCTGGCGTGCTACAGTCCATGGGATCACAAAGAGCTGGACACAACTCAGTAACTAAACAAGAACACTAGTGGGAAGGCTCAATGAAGTGAAAGACAGTGCCGCATTCAGCCTCTTTCTCCCATGTGTTACACACCTAGAAAGCTCCCCAAAGCACTGCTGCTCTTGGACTTCAGCAAGCAGAAGATGACGTTTGTTTTATAATAAGGAAGAAAACTTATGTTTACCAAGCAAATATATATGTCTGGCATTTTAAAATGTATTATTTATCTCCCAGTAGGAGTTTCTATTCCTCATCTAGATTTGGAAAATATATATGGTTCCTTTCGTGTTTCCGTTGGCTTGGGTTAATAGTGAATTCTTTTTCTTCAATTTTATCTTCTCATTTTTTCACCTAGCATGTTATTTGCTAGGATCTGGTTGAGAGAGAACAGTATAATCTCACACCCTTGTTAGGGGGTCCCCAAATGTCATTTATCACTCTGGTGTGGGGACTTTCTAGGGTTTTTGGGCAGACGGCACTGACTCTACAAAGTACCGTTACTTTGCACGAGTGACTCATCTGCCACGGACTGTTTCACCTCCAGCAAGAGAGCAAAGGATAAAGTCTTCAAGATGTGGCAGTGTTGTAAGAACTGGCTCGAATTCCATGATCAAAAGGGCTAAGATTTGAGGCAGGAAGCAGTTATATAAGACAGCAGATTAATATGTACACCAGTTGTCTTCACATTACCAGCTGACGAACTTCTTTATGAAATGGCTGTGTGTATGTGCGTGCTAAGTCGCTTCTGTCATGTCAGACCCTTTGCGACCCTATGGACTGCAGCCTGCCGGGTTCCTGTCTGTGGGATTCTCCAGGCAAAAATACTGGAGTGGTTCACCATGCCCTTCTTCAGGGGATCTTCCTGACCCAGGGATTGAACCTGCATCTTTACATCTCCTGCATTTGCAGGCAGGTTCCAGTATTCTTGCCCATAAAATCCCATGGACAGAAGTGCCTGGTGGGCTGCAGTTCATGGGGTCACAAAGAGTTGGGCAGGACTAAGAGACTAACACACAACACACATCTTTACCACCGACACCACCTGGGAAGTCCCAAGAAAGGACTCGGAGTCCCTAATCCTCCTGCTGAAAAGTCTGCACATACCCCAGGAGACAGCACTGCAGGAAATCTGCCCTTTTCTGGGGCAGCAGCAACTTGGGCTTATGCTGGATCTCTGAGGATCTGGCCTCCCCACAATGAGAATATCCACCGAGGTTTTAAATCACACGGACACTGTGTTTTGTAATACTAGAACATAATTTACTTAAAGTAACGATTGATGTAATAGATCCTGATGTTTTCCACACAAACAGGATAGAGCAAAGGACACACACAGACTTTGAGATCCTTTATATGATGGGGTGGAGTGCCAGGTGTAGGTCAATGGATGACTCCATAAAAAAAAAAAAATAAAGGAAAATGGAAAGGCAACTGTTTCATTGCCTGATAGTGCAGATCATAACACATTTTCAATTTTATGAAGGAGGGGTCATGTGGCATTAGTACTTGATTTTCCTGCCAAAAGCGTCAATCCAGATGGGAACATTCATTTATTTGACCAGATGTGCGACAATGTCACTCTGAAAGGTGGTTCCAGTGTACTGAACTGGCATAGATCACCACAGAAACTGCACTGCTGATAGAATATAGCCAATTAGCAGCTCTCTAGTGGGATCTCAATCATTTTGAACCATTGAAAAATGCAGGATTTCAGAGTTAAAAAAGACTTGAGTTCTCATGTGGTCTGAAAGCCTCATTTTATGCAAGAGGAAGCTATGGCAAAATTGAGAATTTATAGAGGATCCCAGGACAACCTAACCAGACTGTTGTGATCTGCAACCTTAATCTCATCTTCATATGTTTCTCCATTTTTAACTCAGTGATTAAGTATGGAGTACCCACTATATGCTCAGTGTAAAGAGTCCCTTGGACAGCAAGGAGATCACACCAGTCAATCCTAAAGGAAGTCAACTCTGAATACTCATTGGAAGGACTGATGCTGAAGCTGACGCTCCAATACTTTGGCCACCTGATGCAAAGAACTGACTCATTGGAAAAGACCCTGATGCTGGGAAAGATTGAAGGCAGGAGGAGAAGGGGATGACAGAGGTTGAGATGGTTGGATAGCATTACCAACTCAATGGACATGAGCTTGAGCAAACTCTGGGAGATGGTGAAAAACAGGGAAGCCTGCAAAGAGTCAGACATAACTGAGCAACTGAACAACAGTAACAAAGAATCCACCTGCCAGTCCAGGAGACCCAGGTTTGACCCCTGGGTTAGGAAGATCCCTTAGAGGAGAGTATGGATGCCCACCCCAGTATTCTTGCCTGGAAAATCACATGTACAGAGGAGCCTGGCAGGCTATCGTCCATGGGGTTGCAAAAGAGTCAGACATGACTTAGCAACTAAACAATAACAACCCACTATTTGTGCATAAGTTGCTTCATTGGTGCCCAATTCTTTATAATGCTATGGACTATAGCCCTCTGGGGTCCTTTGTCCATGGAATTCTCCAGGCAAGAATACTGGAATGGGTTGCTATGCCATCCTCCAGGAGATCTTCCCAACCCAGGGATCAAACCCCAGGATCTTAAGTCTCCTGCATTGACAGGTAGGTTCTTTACGGCTAGCACCACCTGGGAAGCCCAAAAACCCATTATATGACAGACAATATTCTAGGCATTGGGAAAGCAGTGGTGAAAAGATAAGCAAGATCTGTGCTTTGGAGGGCTCTTACCTTCTAGTAGTGATCATCTGATAATAAACAAAATGTGTTTGACCAAAAATAAGCACAATGAAGAAAATGCAAGAGGATAGTGCCAAAGAGAATGACTGGGGTGACACAGTGGATAGAAAAGGGCAGGAAAAAAGGGATATGCCATTGCTGTTCATATTCATAAGAACTCTGAAAAGGAGCCAATGGAGTGATGAAATATGTTTTCAAGAAGTCTAAATAGCAAGTGTGAGGTTCATGTGAGCTCAGAGAGGACGACAAACAGAAAAATTCTGATCGAGCTACAGTACACTGAGCAGAGTACCAGGTGGGCAGCTCCTGCCAGACCCCATGATTTGGATTTCATTTTAAGAGCACTTGGAAACTACTGGAGAGATTTACGCAAAGTAGCAATAGGCTCCAATTGTTAAGCACCTAATTGCACATAGTCTATCCCAGGACAAGTAATATTTTAGGCTACAGAACACTCTAATGCAGATACCATAGACAGCACCTCAGATCTAATCCTGTCTTCAGTTAAAATATCACTCAGGTTTCCATCTGAATCAATGGTCAGGTTGAGAAAGCTTTAGAACAAACCTCCATTAAACAGTCAATTCACTTATTTTCTTTTAATTAATAGACCTTATTTTTTTTGAGCAGTTTTAGATTTACTGAATTGAGCAGATGGTTAAAAAAAAATCTCATATAATCCCTCTCTTCCCATACAATTTTCCCAGTTATTAACATCTTTCATTTTGTGCTTAGTCCCTCAGTCATGTCTGAATTTTTGTTACCCCATGGGCTGCAGCCTGCCAGACTCCTCTGTAAATAGGATTCTCCAGGCAAGAATATTAGAGAGGGTTGCCATTTCATTCTCCAGAGGATCTTCCCCACACAGAGATCAAATCTGGGTCTCCTGCACTGCAGCTGGATAAGCTAAGCTACCTAAGCTACCGGGGAAACCAACATCTCCCATTAGTGTGGTGCATGTGTTAGACTTGATGAATCAACATTGATACATTATTATTAATTAAAGTTCATAGGTTACATAAGGGTTTAAACTTGGTGCAGTTCTATGTATCTGGACAAATGTACAGTGTCATGAACTCACCTTTACAGTACCATACAGAGTATTGCCCGAAAATTCCACTGTGCTCCATCCATTCATCCTTCCTCCTCTACCTTGAATTCTTGGCAACCTTGCTACTCTTGGCAATCTTGCTACACTTTATACAGTTTGCCTTTTTCAGAATGATATGTAATCGGAATCATACAGTATGGAATCTTTACACATTGGCTTCTCTAAGTAATATGCATTAAATTTCCCTTCATTCCTTTTTGGGCTTCCCAGGTGGCTCTAGTGGTAAAGAACACACTTGTCAATGCAGGAGACATAAGAGATGTGGGTTTGATCCCTGGGTTAGGAAGATCCCTTGGAGGAGGACATGGCAACCCACTCCATTATTCTTGCCTGGAGAATCCCATGGACAGAAGAGCTGGGCAAGCTACAGTCCACAGGGTCGCATGGAGTCAGACATGACTGAAGCAACTTAGCACACATTCATGCCTTTTCATAGCTTAATGGCTTATTTCTTTTTCATCCCTGAGAAATGATTTCACTGTATGGATATACCACAGCTTATCCATCTGTCTTTTGAAGTGCACCTCAGTTGCTTAATTATGAATGAAGATGATATAAATATTGCCTGCAGTGTTTATGTGGACACCCAGTTTTTAACACGTATGGATAAATACTGAAGAGCATGATCCTGGACTATATGGTAAAAGGACACTTAGCTTCATAAGGACCTCCCAAGCTGTTTTCTAGTGTCCATACCATTTGGAATTCTTACCAGCAATGAATTAGACTTCTTGTTGCTCCACATTCTCACCATCATTTGATATCCTCAGATTTTTTTTTTCTTTTTTTGACTAGCAATTCTAATATATGTATACTTGGATCACATTATTTTAATGTGCAAATTCTTCACAATGTAAAACATTGAGTATTTTCTGATTCATTTGTTTTTAAAGAGTAATGCATACATTACTCATAATAATGTCACATGTATACCCTTGCCTGGAAAATCCCATGGATGGAGGAGCCTGGTAGGCTGCAGTCCATGGGGTCGCTAAGAGTCGGACACGACTGAGCGACTTCACTTTCACTTTTCACTTTCATGCATTGGAGAAGGAAATGGCAACCCACTCCAGTGTTCTTGCCTGGAGAATCCCAGGGACGGGGGAGCCTGGTGGGCTGCCGTCTATGGGGTTGCACAGAGTCGGACACAACTGAAGTGACTTAGCAGCAGTAGCATCCCCAAGTGTGAGTGTATGTGTACCTATGATGACTCCATGCTTTGATTCAATCTGGCATATTGTTGTTGTTCAGTCACTAAGTCCTTATTCACTGTTTGTAACCCCATGGACTGTAGCATGCCAGGCTCCACTGTCCTCCACTATCTCCCAGAATTTACTCAGATTAGTGCCCATTGAGTCAGTTATGCTATCTAACCATCTCATCTTCATCCTTCTCCTTTTGCCTTCAATCTTTCCCAACATGACGGTCTTTTCCAGTGAGCTGGATGCTCAAACTACCACACAATTGCACTCATCTTATGCTAGTAAAGTAATGCTCAAAATTCTGCAAGCCAGGCTTCAGCAATATGTGAACCGTGAACTTCCAGATGTACAAGCTGATTTTAGAAAAGGCAGAGGAACCAGAGATCAAATTGCCAACATCTGCTGGATCATCGAAAAAGCAAGAGAGTTCCAAAAAAACATCTATTTCTGCTTTATTGACTATGCCAAAGCCTTTGACTGTGTGGATCACAATAAACTGTGGAAAATTCTGAAAGAGATGGGAATACCAGACCATCTGACCTGCCTCTTGAGGAACCTGTATGCAGGTCAGGAAGCAACAGTTAGAACTGGACATGGAACATCAGACTGGTTCCAAATAGGAAAAGGAGTACATCAAGGCTGTATATTGTCACCCTGCTTATTTAACTTCTATGCAGAGTACATCATGAGAAATGCTGGGCTGGAAGAAGCACAAGCTGGAATCAAGATTGCCAGGAGAAATATCAATAACCTCAGATATGCAGATGACACCACCCTTATGGCAGAAAGTGAAGAGGAACTAAAAAGCCTCTTGATAAAAGTAAAAGAGGAGAGTGAAAAAGTTGGCTTAAAGCTCAACATTCAGAAAACGAAGATCATGGCATCTGGTCCCATCACTTCATGGCAGATAGATGGGGAAACAGTGGAAACAGTGTCAGACTTTATTTTTTGGGGCTCCAAATTCACTGCAGATGATGACTGCAGCCATGAAATTAAAAGACACTTACTCCTTGGAAAGAAAATTATGACCAACCTAGATAGCATATTCAAAAGCAGAGACATTAGTTTGCCAAAAAATGTCTGTCTAGTCAAGGCTATGGTTTTTCCAGTGGTCATGTATGGATGTGAGAGTTGGACTGTGAAGAAAGCTGAGCACCGAAGTATTGCTGCTTTTGAACTGTGGTGTTGGGGAAGACTCTTGAGAGTCCCTTGATCTGCAAGGAGATCCAACCAGCCCATCCTAAAGGAAACCAGTCTGGGTGTTCATTGGAAGGACTGATGCTGAGGCTGAAACTCCAATACTTTGGTCACCTCATGCGAAGAGTTGACTCATTGGAAAAGACCCTGATGCTGGGAGGGATTGGGGGCAGGAGGAGAATGGGAAGACAGAGGATGAGATGGCTGGATGGCATCACTGACTCAATGGAAGTGAGTCTGAGTGAACTCCGGGAGATGGTTATGGACAGGGAGGCCTTGAGTGCTGTGATTCATGGGGTCGCAAAGAGTTGGACACAACTGAGTGACTGAACTGAACTGGATCTTTGCATCAGGTCGCCAAAGTATTGGAGCTTGAGCTTAAGCATCAGTACTTCCAGTGAATATTCAAGGTTGATTTCCTTTAGGATTGACTGGTTTGATCTCCTTGCAGTCCAAGGGCTTCTCAAAAGGCTTCTCTAGCACCACAGTTCAAAAGCATAAATTCTTTGGCACTAAGCCTTCTTTATAGTCCAACTCTGACATCTATACATGACTACTGGGAAAACCATAGCCTTATATGGTCCTTTGCTGACAAAATGATGTTTCTACTTTTAATACACTGTCTAGGTGTGTCATAGCTTTCCTTCCAAGGAGCCAGGTTCTTTTAATTTCATGGCTGCAGTCACCATCCACAGTGATTTTGGAGTCCAAGAAAATAAAATCTGTCACTGCTTCCACTTTTTCCCTCCTGTGGTCATGAAGTGATGAGATCAGATGCCTTGATCTTAATTTTTTGAATGCTGATTTTTAAGCCAGCTTTTTCTCTCCTCTCTTTCACCTTCATCATATATTTAGTACCTATTGTGTCCCAGAGCCTGAACCAAGCACAATAAGCAGATAATTCACCAGCACCTTCCCTCTTCCTAGGCATTCACAGTCTGACCGAGAAACATAGATAGGAATACAGGGACTAGGGGAACTCAGAGAAGGCAATGGCACCCCACTCCAGTACTCTTGCCTGGAGAATCCCATGGATGGAGGAGCCTGGAAGGCTGCAGTCCATGGGGTCACTAAGAGTCGGACATGACTGACTGAGTGACTTCACTTTCTTTTTTTTTTTTTTTTTTCACTTTTCACTTTCATGCATTGGAGAAGGAAATGGCAATCCACTCCAGTGTTCTTGCCTGGAGAATCCCAGGGATGGGGGAGCCTGGTGGGCTGCAGTCTATGGGGTCGCACAGAGTCGGACACAACTGAAGCGACTTAGCAGCAGCAGCAGCAAGGAGAAACTGCTGTTTAGTAGTATCAGAGAAATTTCTGAAGTAAAAATCCTAGAGCTGAGCCAAAATAAAGCAGAAGAATTTACCAGCTGATGGTAGTAGAGTGGAATCTTGAGTCATTCAGGCTGGCCTCTGGGGGAAACTACAAGTTAAGCTCAGAGGTGCTGTCATGTCAAACATGAACTGAAAGATAAGGATGGAAGTGTCAAAATACAGGCCAGTATTAAGGCGATCTGAGTGATATATAAAAACTATTGATGGTTATCCAGCTATGAACTCAATAGCCCTATAAAAGTCAGTTTTTCAATAGTAAAAGTTTATTAAGCAGGTCGTTATAAAAGTTTATAATACCTATAAAGTACAGATAATTTTGATGGCAGTTCCATATGGTTTTAATAATATATTACCATATTATTAAATGAGTAGACTCATTGGAAAAGACCTTGATGCTGAAAAAGATTGAGGGCAGGAGGAGAAGGGGGTGACAGGATGAGATGGTTAGATAGCATCACCAACTCAATGGACATAAATCTGAGGAAACTCTGGGAGATGGTGAAGGACAGGGAAGGCTATCATGCTTCAGTCCATGCAGTCACAAAGAGTCAGACATGACTTAATGACTGAACAATAACTGTATCATTAAATACAGCTTGTGTTTTTACTTTCTTCTTTTAATAAAGTTTAAAAAGTTTATGACATGATGGAAACACAACAAAATACAAATATATCAAAAATTAGATCATAATCTCACACTCATAAATTATAATAATTACTATTCTGGTTTATAATAGTCCATGTGTCTCTCTCTATATATATATATTTACATGGATGTGTGTATTAACAAAATTGATCACTGCATGCTATTTCACTTCATTAAGTGGAGGTTTGCAATGTCATTTTTAATGATTTCTGAGTGATCAATCTACAAAATGAACAAAGCATGATTTATTTACCAATTCTCCCTTGAAGGCTAGTTTGGGCACTTCTACTTTTTCCATATTATAAATAGACCTAAGATAAAATTATAGTATTAAATCTTTGGAAATTGATTCAATTATTCTACTAGGATAATTATTTATGAGGCTAAATTTCTGGTCAAAGTATATGCAACTAGTTAGTAGAGCTTTGATAAATGTGCTGTATGTGGTGTGCTCAGAGATTTCAGTCTTGTCCAACTCTGTGACCCCATGGACTGCAGCCCTCTGTCCATGGGATTTCCCAAGCAAGAATACTGGAGTAGGTTGTTATTTTCTTCTCCAGGGTATCTTCCCAACCCAGGATCAAAGCCGCATCTCTTGCACCTCCTGCATTGGCAGGCAGATTCTATACCACTGTGCTACCTGGAAAGTCCATTTTAAACAAGGTAGTGCAAATATACTTTCAGGTGGCTCAGTGGTAATGAATCTGCCTGCCAATGCAGGCAGAGAAGGTGATGGCACCCCACTCCAGTACTCTTGCCTAGAAAATCCAATGGATGGAGGAGCCTGGTGGACTGCAGTCCATGGGGTCGCGAAGAGTCAGACATGACTGAGCAACTTCACTTTCACTTTTCACTTTCATGCATTGGAGAAGGAAATGGCAACCCACTCCAGTGTTCTTGCCTGGAGAATCCCAGGGACGGGGGAGCCTAGCGGACTGCCATCTATGGGGTCATACAGAGCCGGCCACGACTGAAGCGACTTAGCAGCAGCAGCAGCAGCCAATGCAGAATACACAGGAGATGCAGGTTTGACCCCAGGGTTGGGAAGATCCCTTGGAGGAGGAAATGTCAACCCACTCCAGTAGTCGTGCCTGGAAAACCCCATAGCCAGAGGAGCCTGGTGGGCTGCAGTCCATGGGATCACAAATAGTTGGACAGGATTTAGTGACTGAGCGTGTGGCACCAGTGCATATATGTCATTCCCAATCTCCCAATTAATCCCATGCACCCTTCCCTGCCCCGTGTCCACAAATCCATCCCATGATATTATTTTAATCTTTGTCAATATTATAGAAAATATATTGGTGTTGCTTTATTTTGTCACAGTCTGCTCTTGCCTGGTCCAAGGTTCTATCTCCTACTTTTCTTTTTTCTTGCTTCATTTCTTATCATTGACAGTATCTTCTCCACATAGCAGTGGAAGGATCCTTTAATAAAGTGAATCCATCCTCTTAAAATCCTTCCAAAAGGTCTTCTGACTATTAGAATAAAATCTAAATAATTGATCTTATTAAATAGGGTCCCTTCCTAACTGCTTGGTCTAAATTAATACTCTGCTTATTCACTCTTTCCCACAGCTTTCTCCAACCCACTCCCATCCTCTTAAGCTTTATTCACACTGCTCTTCTGCTCCTTAAGGCATTATCTTGCTTTTCCCTTGATAGGAACATATGGGAACTGCTGTAAAACTGGCCCCTTCTCTTCATTCAGGACTAAGCTTGTGCATCACAACCCCAGAGAGGTCTTCCCTGAGAACTCTAAGAAAAAGGCCCTTGATCCATTCTGCTGCTTCTGCTGCTGCTAAGTCGCTTCACTCTGTGCGACCTCATAGATAGCCTCCCACCAGGCTCCCCCATCCCTGGGATTCTCCAGGCAAGAACACTGGAGTGGGTTGCTGTTTCCTTCTCCAATGCATGAAAGTGAAAGTGAAGTCGCTCAGTCGTGTCCGACTCCTAGCGACCCCATGGACTGCAGCCTACCAGGCTCCTTCGCCCATGGGATTTTCCAGGCAAGAGTACTGGAGTGGGGTGCCATTGCCTTCTCCATGATCCATTCTAGGGACTCTCTATTAGACTACACTCTTTTGTTGCATTTACAGCACATACTGTTACCTGAAAGTATCTTGTATTTTTGTTTCCCTTTTATAAACAGATACTAGGACCTCCTTTGTGTTCTCCATTCTGCACCATCTCTAGCATTTTGTTTGTTCCTGCCACATTATAGGCAATTAGGAAAAACATGTGTTAAATGACTGAGAGAGTTTAATGTTCCAGTTTTGTTCCTTTTGGTGTTACTTACTTATTAATAACTGTACCTCATTTTTCTATTGGAAGTTCTTTTCCCCACTTATAAGAATTTTCTGGCATATGAGCAACACATGTCCTGACACTTAAAAAAAATTGAATTCATTATTTGCTGTATAATTGTTTAATTATGATTTCTATGTACAATATTTTTAAAATGTTCAATTATCAAGTATAATATTATGTTCTGTTTTTTTTTCAAATTTGGAAACTACTTGTGAATTTTTTCCCTATATATTAATATCCATACATGTCAAGAATTGTAACACTGAAATATTTTAGTGTTAAATTAACATATTAATACTTGTGCAAACTATCTTGATTTAGATGGTGTGAAGCCTTTGACTGTGTGGATCACAACAAACTGAAAAGTTCTTAAAGAGACAGGAATACCAGACCACCTGACATGGCTCCTGAGAAATCTGTATGCAGGTCAAGAAGCAACAGTTAGAACTGGACATGGAACAACAAACTGGTTCCAAATTGGGAAAGGAGTATGTCAAGGCTGTATACTGCCACCCTGCTTATTTAACTTATATGCAGAGTACATCATGCAAAATGCTGGGCTGTATGAAGCATAAGCTGGAATCAAGATTGCCAGGAGAAATATCAATAACCTCAGATACGCAGATGATACCACCCTTATGGCAGAAAGTAAAGAGGAACTAAAGAGCCTCTTGATGAAAGTGAAAGAGGAGAGTGAAAAGGCTGGATTAAAACTCAATATTCTGAAAACTAAGATCATGGCAACCAGTTCCATCACTTCATGGCAAATAGATGGGGAAACAGTGGTCAGACTTTACTTTTCTGGGCTCCAAAATCACTGCAGATGGTGACTGCAGCCATGAAATTAAAACGACAATTGCTCCTTGGAAGGAAAGTTATGACCAACCTAGACAGCATATTAAAAATCAGAGAAATTACTCTGCCAACAAAGGTCCATCTAGTCAAAGCTATGGTTTTTCCAATAGTCATGTATGGATGTGAGAGTTGGACTATAAAGAAAGCTGAGTGCTGAAGAATTAATGTTTTTGAACTACGTTGTTGGAGAAGACTCTTGAGAGTCCCTTGGACTACAAGGATATCCAACCAGTCCATCCTAAAGTAAATCAGTCCTGAATATTCATTGGAAGGACTGATGTTGAAGCTGAAACTCCAATACTTTGGCCACCCGATGCCAAGAACTGACTCTTTTGAAAAGACCCTGATGCTGGGAAAGATTGAAGGCAGGAGGAGAAGGGGATGACAGAGGACAAGATGGTTGGATGGCATCACAGACTCAATGCACATGAAGTTGAGCAAGCTCTGAGAGTTAGTGATGGACATGGAAGCCTGGTATGCTACAGTTCATGGAGTCACAGAGAGTCGGACATAACTGAGCAATTGAACTGAACTGAACTGAACTGATAGATGCTGTGAAACTGATCAAATTTTATTTTTCCAGAGTAACCTTCTGATATGCTTCTAAAATAATTTGCTCTTCCCCAGTCATTTAAATTTTAACCTTTATTGTGTTCTTAATTTAAAAATATGGTTTAATCTCTGAGTTTCCTTTGCTATTGAATTATTTTGCTTGTTTAATCTCTGGATTGTTTTCATAACAGCTTAATTATTTTAGTTTTGTGTTCTGGTAACAGTAAGACAAGGCATTCTGTACTTTTTTCTTTTTTTTTTTTTTTTGGATCTTTGCTATGTTAACTCTTTTAGAGAAGCTTGAAAATATTTTTGTCAGACACATCCAAAAACCCCACTGACTTTTAAGATTGTGTTTCTTAAAAAATGTTATTAATTTGGAGACAATGCAAACTTCAGAATTTAATTTTCATTTAAGTTAATAAATTCTACTTACATCTCTTAATGCAACTCTAATGTCCCTAATATAATATTGCATCTGTCTGCAATGCAGGAGACCCGGGTTCAATCCCTGAGTCTGGAAGATCCCCTGAAGAAGGAAATGGCAACCCACTCCTGGAAAATCCCATGGATGGAAAAGCCTAGTAGGCTACAGTCCATGGGGTCACAAAGAGTCGGACACTACTCAGCGACTTCACTTTCATTTTCAAATATTTTAAAACTGTAATCATATAGTATCTGAAGATTTCTTGATCAATTTATTCTTATTTAGATTTTTGTTTTCATTATGTCTAAAATTATTTTGAAGCAGTTTTGATGTAGTACAATAAAGAAAATATTAATTTTTGCCTTGAAAGTTAACCATTTCATTATTACTACTTATTAGATCAAAAAATTTTAGATGGAATCTACTGTATTCTCATGCTAAAACTTTATGCTATGGTTTCCAAATAGTAAAGGTTACATTTTCTTTTTACCTATGATAGTTATGTTATATTAACTTTTCTTTATACTTTGACTTAAAATTTCTAGTGAAAATTCTGAATAAAGAGGTGATAAATGTCTTCCATTGTTTTATTATTTTAGTCTTATTTCATTTTAAAAGAATTGTTTCTGATCAGAATTATGTGAGAACATTTTCTTATTGATTCAAGTTCCTATTATAAACATTATTTGATAAAATCTGCAGATTTTTTTTTTTTTAGTATTTTAGAGATCTTTGCTTTTGCATAAATGTCTCCAAGTTGCTAAGTCTGTACATTTTTTTCCCTTCTTATTCTCTGCTTTTAGGAGTTCTTATTCTCTCATCCATTCAGTTTTATCACAATCCTATTGTGTGTTTTTTTTCTTTTTTGCTGCTTCTAAACACTTTCAAACACTTCTCTAGGTAAACATGGTTTCCCCTTAATTTTAGAGCCAAGTTCATGAACATTTCAAACCTATTTACTGCACATAATACCAAAAAATGAACTTAGTTTGCTGCTGTGCTCTTGATGAGTATGTTTCTCAGACGTCTGACTATCAGGCAAATACAGAGGTGATTAAATGAGTGGAGATAGTTTAGAGGATCTATGTAGATTATGGTTGTTCAGTTCAGTTCAGTCGCTCAGTCATATCCGAATCTTTGAGACCCCATAAATTGCAACACGCCAGCCATCCATCAGGCATTTCATTCTCTGTCGTCCCCTTCTCCTCCTGCCCCCAATCCCTCCCAGCATCAGGGTCTTTTCCAATGAGTCAACTTGTCACATGAGGTGGCCAAGTTTCACATGAGTTTCAGCCTCAGCATCAGTCCTTCCAATGAACACCCAGGACTGATCTCCTTTAGGATGGACTGGTTGGATCTCCTTGCAGTCCAAGAGACTCTCGAGAGTCTTCTCCAACACCACAGATCAAAAGCATCAATTCTTCGGCAATCAGCTTTCTTCACAGTCCAACTCTCACATCCATACATGACTACTGGAAAAACCATAACCTTGACTAGACGGACCTTTATTGGCAAAGTAATATCTCTGCTCTTCAATATGCTATCTAGGTTGGTCATAACTTTCCTTCCAAGGAGTAAGCGTCTTTTAATTTCATGGCTGCAATCACCATCTGCAGTGATTTTTGAGCCCCCAAAAATAAAGTCTGACACTGTTTCCCATCTATTTCCCATGAAGTGATGTGACCAGATTATGGTTGAGGAAGATTGTTTTAAAGAAATGTCCAGTATCAAGATTCATCCTATAATAAAATATTCTGGGTCTGCATCTGTTCTACTAGAGGAAATACTCCTCCTGCTTTGCTTTTTATTATATAGTTGATCAGATCAGTCGCTCAGTCGTGTCCGACTCTTTGCGACCCCATGAATTGCAGCACACCAGGCCTCCCTGTCCATCACCAACTCCCGGAGTTCACTCAGACTCACGTCCATCGAGTCAGTGATGCCATCCAGCCATCTCATCCTCTGTCGTCCCCTTCTCCTCCTGCCCCCAATCCCTCCCAGCATCAGAGTCTTTTCCAATGAGGTGGCCAAAGTACTGGAGTTTCAGCTGTAGCATCATTCCTTCCAAACAAATCCCAGGGCTGATCTCCTTCAGAATGGACTGGTTGGATCTCCTTGCAGTCCAAGGGACTCTCAAGAGTCTTCTCCAACACCACAGTTCAAAAGCATCAATTCTTTGGTGCTTAGTCTTCTTCACAGTCCAACTTTCACATCCATACATGACCACAGGAAAAACCATAGCCTTGACTAGACGGACCTTTGTTGGCAAAGTAATGTCTCTGCTTTTGAATATGCTATCTAGTTGATAGCTTACCACAAATAAGCTTTTATTTAAGGCTAACAAATTAAAATTCATGTGAGAGAGAAACTTAAAAAAAAATTGAGCAAATCAATGAACAAATGGATGAACCAGAGAATAAAAGAAAGAGAGAGGGGGAGGATGGGGAGAGGAAGGAAGGAAGAAAACAGAGAAAAAAAAATATCATATTTTAATGTGCTGCAGGAAACAAAAAGTCAGTGCCTCTCTATTGAATCACCCTGATAAAATTATCCTGAATAATTTTGCATTTGTGAAAAATTGAACTGAGGCCATCTTCCAAATGATTCATATCTGCACACAGACACACACAGACAGAAACACACACACACACACACACAAATACACAGGAACCCAAAGCAACCAGTAGAAGTTAAAACTGTCTTCTAATGGAAAGAGCTCTCTGGCTCCACTGCCAACATAATTTATTAAAAATCTTCCTATCAGCATCTCTGTTAACCTTCTCTGGGTGGAAATTTTTAAAAACTTACAAAAGAGATCAGTGCTAAATAGGACGATTATTGCAACTTTGTACTTCTCTTTGAAATCTAACAAAATGGGTCTCTAAACAATGAATGTACAGTAGAAACAATTCCAACAGATTTAAACAGCCATCTGGAGTAGTTATTCATGTTCCTTAAAAATAGGCTGTTTGAGAACGTGCAAAGTTTCTTCCCAATATAATTCAATGTTCTCGCTAACAATAGGCAAGCTGCCTGGAGGAGTTAGAGTAAAGATGCTTTCAATGGACAGGTATAGTTGTTCAATTTCTATTGCCATGTGCAAAGGTACTCAGAAATTAAATTTCAAAATCAATTTGTATGTACCCATCTATTGTCATCAAAATTCCTCTACAGGTACATTTACATTCTTTTACTATCACTCTTACTGATATAGGGGTTTATTTCCTCCAAATTACACCAGAGCACCCAGATCCTTAATTTATCTCTGGACTCCCTGACCTGGTGGAGGGACAAGGGTGTCTGGTGTGCTGCAGTCCATGGGATCTCAAAAAGTTAAAAATGACTTAGCCACTGAACAACAACAAAAATTCCATCACCTTCCCCTTTTAATCTCTCACATTGTTTTGCTTTCATCCTTTATTTCTTTATTGGTTCAGCAACTTGCATTGAGACTATATTAATAATGCCAATCTTTTCTTTTACAATTGAGACACTACAAACATTACAGCTATCTGGCTCCAGTTTCTTAGTTAAATAATGGCAGAACTCTAATGAAAAGTACAGGTCTCCTGGCAGTTGTTTGCTTATTTCTAAAGTCACTCTCCCAGTTATTTCCACCTGGAATCCTGTATCCCACAAGATCAAAATCACATGCCTTAAACTGGAGAAGCCAGATCCTCTGAGAACTGGTTCCAGTCTGACTTTCTAATGTCCTATTACTCTACTTATATTTATGCACCTTTGACATCTACTGCTGTTTCCTTTACTTCCTTCCCTATGTTAATTAGTTTAACTGAGAAGACTAGACTCTGTAGTAGAGATATAGGCAGCTTTAATTTCTCAGTCAAGGCTAATAAATCTAAGCTCTCTTTTTTTCAAATGAAAGCTTGATTTGAAGTTCCTACACCCTGGAACCAGAGAAGGCAATGGCACCCCACTGCAGTACTTTTGCCTGGAAAATCCCTTGGACAGAGGAGCCTGGTGGGCTGTAGTCCATGGGGTCGCTAGAGTCGGACACGACTGAGCGACTTGACTTTCACTTTTCACTTTCATGCATTGGAGAAGGAAATGGCAACCCACTCCAGTGTTCTTTCCTGGAGAATCCCAGGGACAGGGAAGCCTGGTGGGCTGCTGTCTCTGGGGTCGCACAGAGTCCGACATGACTGAAGCGACTTAGCAGCAGCAGCAGCAACACTCTGGAACAGAGATGAGGGCATGACCCCTCTTTTACTATCAGCTCCCCTTTCACTGTCTTTGCTCCATTTTTGACAGTGAGCAAGAAGACCCCTTAAGGGTTTAATCATGTAATGGATATGACAATCTCTCTACCTCCTTTTTGATGATCTCTAGAACGTCTACCTTATCATCTGTTGACTCAATGTAGGTCAATAGGAGACTTGTTGGTGAGAGATTTAACCATAATCCTTTCTTACTAGGTATTTGTAATGTTAAAGAAATATTCATGGTGCTTGTTAAAGAATGGGAAGACCATTTTCATTTAAGAAGGGTCATCATGATAATTGAAGGGACCACTGCACTGGGGAGGAGAAAGGCTGGGTTCAATTCCAAAGACAATAAGGAAAAGTGAAAGCTTATAGCCAAGGAGAAGTAGCATGGGAGTCAGTGGATGGAAAATTACTAAGAGGAAATATCAGGGATAATTGGGAATTCTTAATAAAATGACCTTATTGTTCCTTGGAAGAAAAGCTATGACAAACCTAAACAGCATATTAAAAAGCAGAGACATTTCTTTGCCGACAAAGGTCCATGTGGTCGAAGCTATGGTATTTCCAGTAGTCATGTATGGATGTGAGAGTTGGATCAAAGAAGGTTGAGCATCAAAGAATTGATTCTTTTGAACTGTGGTGTTGGAGAAGACTCTTGAGAGTCCCAGGGATTGCAAGGAGATCAAACCAGTAAATGCTAAAGGAAATCAACCCTGAATATTCACTGGAAGGACTGATGCTGAAGCTGAAGCTCCAATACTTTGGCCACCAGATGCAAAGAGCCAGCTCATTATAAAAGACCCTGATGCTGGGAAAGAGTGACAGCATGAGGAGGGGATGACAGAGGATGCGATGGTTAGATGGCATCACCGATTTGATGGACATGAGTTTGAGCAAGTTCAGGGAGTCAGACACAACTGAGCCACTGAAAAGCAACAATAAAGATTGTTACTGAAAGAAGGCCAAGGGTATCAGACATACCTGGGGAATGTGGTGGAGGATGAGAAATCTGATTCCACACTAAAGGTGATCAAAATTATGGATTGGGAATTCTGACTAAAGTGACTTAACAGTGTACAAATAAGGAATGAACATGGAAGCCCCAAAGCCAAGGCACATGTGGGAAAAAAAAAAAAAAAACAACAACAACTCAGAGGCGTTTGAATAAAATTTGGCCAAGGATAGTATTTTCACCAGTGGTCCCTTGTGAGACTGACTGCCTGCTTTCCCCAGACTACAGTGATCTCCAGCTTGACCACAGGCCCAGTTTCATCCACTCACTAGCCTTGATCACTGGCAAAGCACGCTTTCTCTAAATCTCTGAAAACACAGGGGATCAAACCATCGTACCTCCTCTACTTTCTCATTTTCTCCAGTTTCTGTCATTTCCAGGCAGGTTAGCAAACCCTTTGGCTCCTCAGTGAACCAACCTCAACTCAGCATGCGTTTTTCCCTTTGAACTTATACCATATCCCTAGAAACCCCAGGAAGGAATACTTTGATTTTACCCCAGTGAGATCTGCATCAGACTTGTGATATGCAGAGGTATAAAATAATAAGTCTGTCTAGTTTGAGCTGCTAAATTTCTGATAATTTGTTATAATAGTAACTAAAAAACATGTAGTATTCTTTCAATGTGATCCTTCCACATTGTTGTCCCATTGATTCTTCTCAAATGATACTTCTTGGGTAGTTGTACACTATATGATTGGCTGGATTTATAACAGATACTTCTCTAAATCTAGAAGGGATTTCTTGGTGCCCCTGTTCTGAGATGTAATCTCTGGTTTCCAATTCTAGGAAATTCTGTACTTTCTGAACAAAGTCTCCTTAATATTATTTTCTCATTTGACAATCCCACCCATCTGAGATGGATAATTTTAATGTGTCAGTCTGACTATGCCATTGGATACCCAGGTAACTAGTTAAACATTATTTTTTGTTTGTTTGTTTTTTTGATGTGTCTGTAAGGTTATTTCTGGAAGAGATTAGCATTTAAATTGGTGAACTAAGTAAATCCGAAGTAAATCAGATTTTTTTTCTTGCCCTACACAAAGACCTCACAGATTTCTTTGATTGTTCTAGTGACCAAAAAGTCATTAGTACAAAATCTATTAATGCAAGTATGAGGTATCTAGAAAAATGGTACAGATGGACTTATTAGCAGGACAGGAATAGAGATGTAGATATAGAGAAAAGACATGTGAATACAGGAAGGGAAAATGGAGGGTGAGATGAATTAGGAGAGTGGGACTGACATATATACACTACTGTGTGTAAAATAGATAGCTCGTAAGAACCCGTGGTATAGCACCAGGAACTCAACTTGGTGCTCTGTGATGGCCTAGATGGGTGGGACAAGGGTGGATGCTGTAAGGGAGGCTCAAGAGGTGGGTATATGTATACATATAGCTGATTCAGTCTATTATTCAGAAAAAAAAAAAAAAACTGGCACAACATTGTAAAGCAGTTATGCTCTGATGAAAAAATAAAATAAATTTTTAAAAAAGAAAAAAAAAGTCAAGTAGTGGTCAGTTCAGTTCAGTCGCTCAGTCATGTCTGACTCTTTGCCACCCCCATGAATCGCAGCACTCCAGGCCTCCCTGTCCATCACCAACTCCCAGAGTTCACTCAGACTCTCATCCATCGAGTCAATGATGCCATCCAGCCATCTCATCCTCTGTTGTCCCCTTCTCCTCCTGCCCCCAGTCCCTCTCAGCATCAGAGTCTTTTCCAATGAGTCAACTCTTCGCATGAGGTGGCCAAAGTACTGGAGTTTCAGCTTTAGCATCATTCCTTCCAAAGAAATCCCAGGGATGATCTCCTTCAGAATGGACTGGTTGGATCTCCTTGCAGTCCAAGGGACTCTCAAGAGTAGTGGTATGATGATAAACAAATGAAAAAATCTATTTGGGGAATCTCCTGGCAGTCCAATGGTTAGGACTCCACACTTCCACTTCAGGGAGCATAAGTTTGATCCCTCCTTGATCTTGGAACTAAGATCTTGACAGCCCTGAGGTACAGTTAAAAAAAAAAAAATGTCGTATTTGCTGATGTCAATGGCTTCCTTTTTGGCCACTTTCAAGCTATTATTATTGACAGTCACCTCTAAAGTTTCTGAATAACTATCAATTAACTCTCATGACCTAGGACAAACAGGCTCTAATATACCACCAGAACTTTGAAAGGTATGTACTTAGTCACTCAGTTATGGCCAACCCTTGTGAGCCTATGGACTGCAGCCTGCTAGACTTCTCTATCATGGGGATGCTCCAGGAAAGAATACTGCAGTGGGTTGCCATGCACACCTCCAGGGGATCTTCCCAACCCAGGGATTGAACCCAGATCTCCTACATGGCAGGCAGATTCTTTACCATTTGAGTCACCAGGGAAGCCCTTGAGGGGGAGATGTATTTTTAGCCCATGAGGGTGGTGTCTCCATGATGGAATTAGTGGCCTTATAAGAAAAGAGAGATCAAAGAATCAGAACAAAAAAAATTCTAAAATTTATATGAAAATACAAAAGACTCCAAATAGTCAAAACAGTTTTAAGAGAGAGAACAAAGCTCCAGGTATCACACACCCTGATTTCAAACAATTTATATTGCAAAGTTACAGTCATCAAAACAGCATGGTGGTACAAAAACAGACACACAGATGTCAGTACCTATACCAAATAGGATAGAGACCTCAGAAATAAACTCATGCTTATATGGTGCATTAATCTAAGACAAAGGAGGAATATACAACAGGGGAAGGAAAAGAAAAAAATAAAACACATATTAAATAATTGTCCCCCCATTAGTCATGTACAGAGCTGGAGAAGACTCTTGAGAGTCCCTTGGACTGTAAGGAGATTAAACCAATTAATCTAAAAGGAAATCAACCCTGAATATTCTTTGGAAGGACTGATGCTGAAGCTGAATCTCCAATACTTTGGCTACTATATGCGAAGAGCCAACTCATTGGAAAAGACCCTGATGCTGGGAAAGATAGAAGGGAGGAGAAGTGGGTGGCAGAGGATGAGATGGTTAGATAGCATCACCAACTCAATGGGCATGAATCTGAGCAGTGAAGGACAGGGGAGCCTAGGATGCTGCAGTTCATGGGGTCACAAAGAGTAAGACATGACTACGCAATTGAACAACAACAGCATGTATTAAATATATGTATTAAATGCATATTATACACTGGACATACATTAAATTCATACTATATATTATGTATAATTTATTTAATAAAATCTATTAAATAAAACACCTCAGACAATAGGGACAGTATTGAAGCAGGAATTGCAGCTCCTTATACAAAAAGGGGTGGTGAGGATTTTTCCATACTATAAAACAAAACTTTTATTTATTTGGATTAAGAATGACACACAATTATGAACATATGAACTATTTATAATCAATATTTGGGTGCTTTAAATTATAATGGATACAAAGTTAGAATGTGAAGCTTGATAGGAAGGAACTTCGTATCAATTCTTGTTGTTGTTCAATCACTCAGTCATATCTGACTCTTTGTGACCCCATGGACTGCAGCATACGCAGCTTCCCTGTCCATTACCATCACATGAAGCTTACTCAAACTCATGACCATTGAGTTGGCGATGCCATCCAACCATTTCATCTTCTGTCATCCGCTTCTCCTCCTCCCTTCTATCCTATCCAGCATCAGGGTCTTCTCCAATGAGTTGGTTCTTTGCATCAGGTGACCAAAGTATCGGAGCTTCAGCTTCAGCACCGGTCCTTCCAATGAATATTTAGGACCGATTTCCTTTAGGACTGACTGGTTGGATCTCCTTGCAGTCCAAGGGACTCTCAAGAGTCTTCTCCAGCACCACAGGTCAAAAACATCAATTCTTTGACACTCAACCTTTTATATGGTCCAACTCTCACATCCATACATAACTACTGGAAAAACTATAGCTTTGACTATATGAATCTTTTTCAGCAAATAATATTTCTGCTTTTTAATATACTGTCTAGCTTTGTCATAGCTTTCCTTCTAAGGAGCAAGCATCTTTTATTTAATGGCTGCAGTCACCATGTACAGTGATTTTGGAGCCCAAGAAAATTAAAGTCTGTCACTGTTTCCATTGTTTCCCCATCTATTTGCCATGAAGTGATGGGACCAGATGCTATGATGTTAGATTTTGAATGGTGAGTTTTAAGCCAACTTTTTCACTCTCTTCTTTCACATTCATCAAGGGGCTTTTTATTTCCTCTTCACTTTCTGCCATTAGGGTTGTTTCATCTGCATATCTGAGATTATTGATATTTCTCCTGGAAATCTTGATTCCAGCTTGTGCTTCATCCAGTCCAGCACTTCTCATAATGTACTCTTAAATAAGCAGGGTGACAGTATACAGCCTTGACTTCCTCTTTTTCTGATTTGGAACCAGCCAGTTGTTCCATGTCCAGTTCTAACAGTTGCTTCTTGACCTGCATATAGATTTCTTAGGAGGCAGGTAAGGTGCTCTGGTATCTCCACCTCTTGGAGAATTTTCTACAGTTTATTGTGATCCACACAGTCAAAGGTTTAGCATTTGGCTTAAAGTCAATCATTTCTAACCCCTTCATTTTACAGAAAGGCATGAAAGTAACAGTGTAAGTAAAAGTGTTACTGTTCAATTTTTTGTGACCCCACCAGTCTCCTCTGTCCATGGAATTCTCCAAGCAAGAACACTGGAGTGGGTAGCCATTCTCTCTCTGGGGAGCTTCCCAACCTGGGGTAGAACCCAAGTGTCCTGCATGACAGGCCGATTCTTTACCATCTGATGAGTATCAAATAGACAAATGCCTTTGCCCTTAATAAAACTGCAAGTTTATAAAAGTTTTTACTTCAGCTATTACTTCTAGATATCTGGGTGACTTTGTTATTGTATTAACAACTGATGTGACTAGAATTAACTGAGTAATGTTAGAAAAATAACATTTACCTTTATACTCTTGTATGATTTTATTCTTCAGATTTTTTTAAGAGTTTGATGAGGGAAGCTAGTTTGGCTTAATTTTCAAAGTGATTATTTTATTTTATTTTTTGGCTTTGCTGGGTCTTTGTTGTTGCTTGGGCTTTTCTCCAATTGTAGCAGACCAGGACTGCTCCCTACTCATGGTGTATGGGCTTCTCACTGTGGTGACTTCTCTTGTTGCAAATCACAGGATCTAGGACCCATAGGCTTCAATACAGGCTGTGGATACAATGGATACAACACACAGGCTATGGATCCTGGCTCTAGAGCACAGGCTTAACAGGTGTGGTGCATGGGCTTAGTTGCCCCTTGGAATGTGGGCTCTTCCCAGATAATGGATCAAACTCATTTCTCCTACATTGGCAAGTGAATTACTACTGAGCCCCCAGGGAAGCCTTGGATAAGTTAGCTTTGTTTTGCTTTTTGATATTTACTGCATACATTAATTCACGCCTTATATATATTCCATATTATATTTTGTGTAACTGCTATGTGTGAGGCTATAGTTCAAGGTAAAGAGCATATACTGGTAAACAAAACAGAGAAGTTCTTTTCATCAATGGAACTTAAATTCTAGGGTTTTTCTTTTTTTGTTTTGTTTTGTTTTTTAAGGCACACAAACAAGGGGGAAAAGAGAGTGATAGCATGCATTTTCAGGAGGGCAAAATGGAAGTAGAAAGATCACTAAGGAGAATGTTGTGATAGTTAACAGCTGGAATAACTCTGGTAACAGTGAAAAAGGTAAGAAATGATTGAATGGAGTCTACTTTGGAAAGGTGTAGCTAACAGGACATGATGCTGTATTACATAAAGATTTTGAAGGAAAGAACAAATTTGAAGATGGGCACTAGGTTTTTGATGTGAGATGCTGATTCAATGATAATGCCATTGACTGAGATGGAAAAGATGTCATGTGAAGGTTTTTAATTGAGACTTCTCTTTTGGATACATTCACTGTGATATTTCCAAAGCATGCTAGTGATGCATTCAATCTTAAGTTCAGATGAAAAATGAAGAGTTGAAATTTAATGTGTGAATGTTTGGTTGCTGAGGCTGAAGCTCCAATACTTTGGCTACCTAATGTGAAGAGACAACTCATGGAAAAGACCCTGATACTGGGAAAGATTGAAAGCAAAAGAAGGGAGTGACAGAGGATGAGATGGTTAGATAGCATCACCAACTCAGTAGACATGGATTTTAGCAAACTCGAGGAGATAGTGTAGGACAGAGGATCCTGGTGTCAACTTAAAAAGATGTACAAGTTTCAAGTTGTTTTATCTGGGGCAAAATGAGGACTGCAGCCTGGGAAGCAGCATCTCAGATACCTCTGAGAAACTGCTCCAAAGTGGCAGTAGGGGGAGGTAAATATATAAGGTTTTGGTGAAAGGGGAGTTCAATACCATGAAGCACTCATTTTACGAAAGGATTTTTGTTAGTCATGAGGATCTGTTGTCACCATGAAGAGGTTTAATGCTTCTCTAGGTATGAGGAGATGCAAGGATGGAGATCAGGAAATCTGTTCCTAAAAATATCCAACTATCTAAAGACCTGTGCTAGCAGATTTCCTGGAGCATAGAGGGCTTCACTCTACCCTGAACTCCGTCAGGGGTTGTTTCAGATCAAGAGCTATAGCATCATGGGGTTCAATCTCCTTAGAGGCAGATGGGAAATGCCTTTGTGGTTCATTTGTTGGCAATGCCCTTGGTAAACCAGTGCCAATTTGTAGTTGACACTGGCATCCTACAGTCCATGGCATCACAAAGAGTTGGACACAACTTAGCAACCGAACAACAACAACAATGCTTGGAAAGCTACAAAACTCAATAAGATCAGTTAGAAAATGGAGCAGGAGAGAAAACGATCTCAGAACATGAGATCCAAGCTACTGCAAAAATGCTCACTAGAGTGCTTTTAAATAAATCAACACACATTGAAAGGTAAAAGAGCAAAACAAAACCAACACACACACATACTCACACACCAGCTCACCCACACATTGCATACACTCTCACAAACATTCACACACATTCACACTGTCTCATACATTTGGGGGGAGGGGGATGGAAGAAGAGAACTACTGACAGTGCTGTATATTTAGGTAGTTTAAAGACATCATTTTATTTAATTTTCATAAGAACTATGTATGAGATGTATGAGAAATAAAGAGCCCAACAATGATGACTGAGGCAATCTAGTTGCTGGAATATGGGGGAAATTAGGACATATTGTTAACACAATTCATGTACCCAATGCACAGTGAGGCCAAACAAACCTGAAACGTTAGAGACTGGAGCAGAGAAAGGTTTATTGCAGAGCCATGCATGGAAACTGGTGGCTCAAGTTCCCAAAGCCCTGAGATCTGTGAAGGGTTTTAGCAAAGCATTTTTTATTTAGCTTTTTTTTTTTTTAATTAGAGGATAATTACTTAACAACATCATGATGGTTTTTGCCATATATCAACATGAATCGGCTATATCCCTTCCTGCTTGAACCCTCCTAGCATTTTTAAAGGCCAGGTGAGGGAGGGGGTTACAGGGTATTTGATCAGCTTGTCAGAAAGTGAAAAGTGAAAGTTGCTCAGTCGTGTCCGATTCTTGGCGACTCCATGGACTATACAGTCCACGGAATTCTTCAGGCCAGGATACTGGAGTGGGTAGCCTTTCCCTTCTCCAGGGTATCTTCCCAACTCAGGGATTGAACCCAGGTCTCCCACATTGCAGGCCAATTCTTTACCAGCTGAGCTACAAGGGAAGCCCTCAGCTTGTTGGGGGAGTTTGCAATTCCCTTGGTTCTGTCTCTCCGCAGCAAAAATTTGAAGCGATGGACGGACCAGTGTTACAGCTCCATTTTATTTGGCAAACAAAGGAAAATACATCCTGGAGGCGTGAGGGCTGGCTGACCCAAAAGATGCAAAGAGAAGTGAGGCCAGAGGCTCAATTTTGGCTCCTCTTTTTATGTTTTTTCTCCTTCCCCTGAAGCTGCCCTATTTAAATTGGGTTAGCCAGGAGGACTGTTTGTTTCACCTGAGGTTCTCACTCTTTTCCTCAAACCTTCCTTTGTTCTATTTTCATTGGTTTTTCCCTTCTTTGTCTTTTAGCCACATTATTTTGGACTCCTTTCCCCTATTCTAACTACCTAACAAATTCCTGAATGTTTCTCTGGTTGACTGATGATGAGGAAAATATCAAAGGGGCTAATATTATAAGTCCTCAGGTTCTGGAGGCCTGGGGGCTATGTGCTCATGTCATCTAGTAGTCAACATTTGGTGGAGGTTCTAGCTTCTGTAAAGCAAATCATGTAAAAATTTGCATTGAATACTGTTATCTAGGTAATTCAGAGAGAAGCTAAAGCAGAGGATACGGGGGAAGGCCTGCCACAGGAAGACCCCATCTGGTCCTGTCCAGTTACAGTATTAAATGAATAAAATGCTCTAGATCTGGGGGAGAGTTTTCAGTTCTCCTCAACACTAAAAACATGTGGACTACAATGTGAGGACTAGTACTCCCCTGGTGGCTCAGTGGTAAAGAACCTGCCTGAAATGCAAGAGCCACAGGAGATGTGGATTCAGTTTCTGAGTTGGGAAGATCCCCTGGAGGAGGAAATGGCAACCCACTGCAATATTCTTGCCTGGAGAATCCCATGGATAGAGGGGTCTGACTGGTTACAGTCCATGGGCTTGCAGATAGTCAGGCATGACTGAATCGACTTAGCACGCATGTACAGTGAGGTCACTTGTAACATTGACCAAGACAGTTTCAGTAATATGATGGTGAGAGACGTTATAAGAATAAGTTCAAGGGATTTCCCTGGTGGTCCGTGGCTTCATGCTCCCAGTGCAGGGGATCTGGGTTTGATCCTGAACTAGAGCCCACCGGTGGCAACTAAAGAGTCTGCATGCTGCAAGGAAGATCAAAGATTCTGTGTGCTGCAACTAAGTTCTGGCATAGTCAAATATATATATATATATATATATATATATATATATACACATATACACACACACATATATATATATATATATACACACACAAAGTAAATTCAAGAAAACATGACAAATGAAAATGGGTGGACAATGAGTGGAGCCAAGCATTCTTATAGGTTTCTCTAAGTGAGAAGTTGGGAATTACCTGAAGTGATGGGAGATCTAAGAGATATTGCACAATATTTTGTAATATCACTTCAGAGAATATTAGACAGGATTCAACAAAGAAAACCTGAAGTTTCAGGAGAGAAAGAGATAATCACAGAAGGGTAAATAATTGCTTACCTGAGTAAATAATTGTTCATAGGATTCAGTACGTAAATCCAGGATTCATTCTTCTATATAAGGGAGGACAGTTCATCTATTGCAGTTAGGAATAGAGTTAGGAATATACAGGAAGAAGAGAGTAGAGGTGGAGATGTAGATGGATAGGCAAATTGGGGGCTCTACAGATTAGAAAGCTTATTTCAGGTTTGTGAGAGAGAGGCAATGACTTTCAGAGTTCATGAAATTGTAAAGATTTTAGGAGAGTTAAATCTGCTTAGGAGCTGTAATAGCCTTAGGAGAGAGATTGAGCATGAGAGGTGACTAAGAGACTAGGAGATAAAGATATATGTCTCATGGAATTAGTGCTAATTCTTTATGAAGAGAAAGCAGATAATCAGTCCTAATTATAGTTTCCTTCATGGGCCAGAGCTCCTAGGTGCTATGAATGGTGAGGTCCCCAGTGTTGTAAAGGGAAGGGAGGCATATGTGAATGAGATTCAGAGGAGCTTTGCATTCATCATGCAACCTGGATCCAGCCTGAACTCAATGAAGCTCCTTTAAATCCAGCTATGGCAGGTGAGGACTGAAATATTTCCTGCCATATCAATAAACAAAGATGTCATAGTCATCACAATTCCAGCCCTCCAGGGCACTCAGAAAGGAGAAGAGTCCTTACATCAACAGCCATTAGGCTGCTTTCAGTCCTTACAGGGAACCCTGAGGAACCCAGGATGTGAAAACATAGGACACTCACCCAGGGTAGCTGAGATGACTATGCAAGGAATGATTTAGTGAGCTCTAAGTCTTGCATCTTCCCATACACAGAAAAGCGCTATATTCCTTAACTCAAAATATCTTGTTTCTTTAATTCACAATATTCTTTTGATGTTCAGATCACCTGCCCTTTGTTACAAACATATATTTCTATATAATCTGACTCCTCCCCACCTCTGGCCACCCTTCCCTACCTCCCCCCACAACTCCCTTGTCATCCACATCCCTGGAACAGTTTTCTCAGGGTCACTTGAGATGCTGTCTCCTGGGCTTGAAGTCCTAAAAATTCCCACCAAATAAAACAACTCTCAACTTTTAGGTTTTGACTATTTTTTTCAGTTGATAGAGGTATGGATGCTCATTGAGAAAGATAGTCTAAACTAAAGCCTCTAGAGCTCAAATTTATCATAGAATTCTCTTCATGTGAGTCATCAAATCTATGGGAAAAAGTGTGAAAAAGACTTATCAGTATCTAAAATAGGGATGGATTTCAAGTATTTTCTACTGCTGCAGCTGTGATTGGGATTGCTAATCAGTCAAGTTCTTCTAGATGGGTCTTTTGGATTGGTGTACCTCCTGGCACTCCAATTAGCATCTGCTTATCAGCATCAACTAGAAAAAAGAAAACTCCCCCTGTGACTCTCATCCTTCAGAAAACTTCTATTATGCTGTCTAATCAGTTCAGTTCAGTCTCTTAGTCATGTCCGACTCTTTGCAACCCCATGGACTGCAGCACGCCAGGCCTCCCTGTCCATCACCAACTCCCTGAGTTTGCTCAAACTCATGTCCATTGAGTCAGTGATGCCATCCAACCATCTCAACCTCTGTCATCCACTACTCTTGCCTTCAATCTTGCCCAGCATCTGGATCTTTTCCAATGAGTCAGTTCTTCGCATCAGATGGCCAAGGTATTGGAGCTTCAGCTACAGCATCAGTCCTTTCAATGAATATTCAGAACTGATTTCCTTTAGGATTGACTGGTTGGATCTCCTTGCAGTCCAAGGGACTCTCAAGAGTCTTCTCCAACACCACAGCAAAAGCATCAATTCTTCAGTGCTCAGCTTTTTTTAAAGTCCAACTCTCACATCCATACCTGACTATTGGAAAAACCATAGCTTTGACTAAATGGACTATTGTTGGCAAAGTAATGTCTCTGCTTTTTATTATGCCGTCTAGTTTGGTCATAGCTTTTCTTCCAAGGAGCAAGAATCCTTTAATTTCATGGCTGCAGTCATCATCTGCAGTGATTTGCGGGCCCCCCAAAATAAAGTCTGTCACTGTTTCCATTGCTTCCCCATCTATTTGCCATGAAATGATGGGACTGGATGCAATGATCTTAGTTTTCTGAATGCTGAGTTTTAAGCCAAGTTTTTCACTCTCCTCTTTCACTTTCATCAACAGGCTCATTAGTTCCTCTTAACTTTCTGCCATAAGGGTGATGTCATCTGCATACCTGAAGCTATTGATATTTCTCCTGGCTATCTTGATTCCAGCTTGTGCTTCATCCAGCCCAGCATTTCACATGATGTGATCTGCAAATAAGTTAAATAAGCAGGGTGACAATATACAGCCTTAGCGTACTCCATTCCTGATGTGGAACTAGTTTTTGTTCCATGTCCAGTTCTAACTGTTTCTTCTTGACCTGCATACAGATTTCTAAGGAGGCAGGTAAGGTGGTCTGGTATTCTTATCTCTTTAAGAATTTTCCAGTTTGCTGCTGTCTAATAGACATGTCGAATTGAATAACCCCCAAATGAATGCCTGGTTTCCCCTCAACCCTGGCACCTCAACTTGCTTTTGTCATCTGAAAAAAAAAAATGTACAGTCTAAAAATTTAGGTGGTTTAGTTGCTAAGTTGTGTCCAAGCCTTGTGACCTCATGGATTGTAGTCTACCAGGCTCTTCTATCCATGGAATTCTCCAGGCAAGAATACTGGAGTGGATTGCCATTTCCTTCTCCAGGTTATCTTCCTGACCTAGGGATTGAACTTGGGTCTCCTGCATTGTAGATGGATTGGAATTAAGTTTTATTTGTCAGACTTGCTGAGAACTTAAACCTGGGAAACAGCCTCTCAGATAGCTCTGAGGGACTGCTCTGAAAATGTAAGGGAGGAGCCAGGGTATATAGATAGGTATTTTGTGGAGAAAAGAAAGAAAAGAAAAGAAAAGAAAGAAACACCAAAAGACTACTGTTTATGACAAATCAGCCATCTCAAGTTAATAAATGTATAATAGCACTTTTATACAGAGGGTGAGATGGTTGGATGGCATCACCAACTCAATGGACATGAGTTTGAATAAACTCTGGGAGTCGGTGATGGACAGGGGGCCTGGCGTGCAGCACACGGGGTCATGAAGAGTTGGACATGACTGAGTGACTGAACTGAACTGATGTATGGGAAAATGCCACGGGCTCCCAGAAATCATTTGTTTGATAAGCATCTTAACTATCTAGGGCCAGCATCCTGTTCTTCCCATCCTGAATCCCCTCAGGTTGCATAGTCAGAATGACTGACTGCAGGGGCTGCTGGCTTGATGGCCAAAACATCTTTTGTTTACTAATAGAGTGGGTGATATTCTTTATCCATACCTTCAAAGCCTTTCTAGTTTCAAGAAATGACTTCTTGCTTTTTATTATATACAAAATCTAGTAGATCAATTTACTCTCTGGTTCTATATTTAAAATGAGACCATAATATTTTCCTTTTGATTGCCTTGACCACAACTCCTGGGTCCACATCTTTGACATCATGAGCCCATATTTCTTTTACTAGCCTCCCGATGTTTGTTCTGAAGTCTCTGTAGACTGTTCCTGGCACAGAAATCAGAGGATCCTGTACAGGCAGGTTCAGATCAGTTCTCTGCTCACAGTCCTCCCATGGATTTTCATCTCACCTCTTATATAAAAGCCAAACACCTTCCAGTGGCCTATCTGTCCTGCATGACTTGTGACCTCCTCTCCTCCCCCCTTTATTTTATTTTATTTTGGCTTCACTGCTGGGCATGTGAAATTTCCGTGACTAAGGATTGAACCAGTGCCCCCTGCCATGGAAGCACAGTCTTAACCACTGGACTACTAGGGAAGTCCTGGCCTCCCCTTTCTGACCTCAGCTAGGCCTCTCTCCTTTGCTCATGGAGGTCAGATATCCTAGCCTTTCCTGTTCTTCCCTCTGCCAGGAAATGTTCTCCTTAGAGAGCACAAGTTAAGCCTCTCCCTCTCTGTCTCAAATGTCACCTTCATACCCTTTCCACTTATCCCTCAAGCCCTTGAATCCTCTTAACCTCCTTTGTACTTTCCCTAGAATTTATGATCATCTGACATACATTATATTTAGAATCTTTTCTGTTTATTGTCTGCCGCCCTTGCCCCCAAATTATATGATTTCCATTCTAAGAAAGCAGGAATTTTGATCAATATTCAGCCCCTGGCACCTAAAAGACTCCTTAGCCTATAGAAGATCCTCAAAAAATAAATGTAAGAATTAATGAATTTGCAAACCCCGATCTGAGCAACATTCTTACCTGAGCAAGTTATTTTTGAAAATGCAATATGCTTGTGGAGTCCAGTGTGATCCAGTTTGCAATCATGGGAGTGAAAGAATTTCCTTTTGGAGGCAATTGTATAAGCCATCAGCTCCCTTGAGGGTGCTTTTATCAACTCTGAAAGCAAGTTTTGCCATTCATCAGCTGTTTGCAGGAGGAATAAGCCAACATCTCTGTGTTCTACATCCGCACCTCCCCACCCCCCGAGAGATTTGCAGTTCCAGGAAGATCTTGCCTTCTGCAGCATGCCCTACTAGCGGGCTGTGCCATCTGCAACAGAAAAGTTCACACTCAGTCACTTCTTATTGCAATATGCATCCACGGCATCTATTTTTCTCTCTCACTTTTTTCCTTTACTTGACCCAAGTTAATCCTCTCATTATCTGCCTCCCACTTGGATCAAATCCCCCTTCAGCTTCTTATTCTGGCTCTGCACTTGACAGCCTCCCCAGGGACTTTGCAAGAGCCAGTATTTAAAGACCACTCTTTCAGTCCCAGACCCAATGGGCAGCCAAAGAACAAAGAGTGAACTACTTTCCAAGGAAACAGCACTGCTGAGAGTCTTCCTTCTAAGAATGCCTCCTCTTGTCTGCAGAAATCTAAACCTAAGTATTAATGAAGAGAAGGAACCAGGCCAGAAGTAATATTTGTGAAAATATGCTTTGTGTCAGCAATGGGGCCAGGTACATTTTTCATTATTTCAAATAACGGCTGTATGTAGATCACAAATTAAGTGAAAAACATTAAGGAGAAAGAGCATGACAATCTCCTGTTCAAAACTGTTAGGTGGCTTACCATTGCTCACAGACTGAAATCCCAAGGCTTATCCATGCCCAACTAAGGCCTGACCTTCAGCCCTACTCCGTTTGCTGCTCCTTACCCACCCACCCCTCTATCCAGCAATGGGAACCTCACATGTTTTTGCAAAAACTAGCATCTATTCATCTACTGTTTCCTCTGCATTCCATGTTCTTCTCTTCTCCCTACTATAATCATTTGGTTCACAGTGTCCACTTAAAAAATGCACAACATGAGAGCTGTGAGTCAAGTTTTATTTGAAGCAAATTGAAGACAATAGCCTGGGAAACAGCATTTCAGATAGCTCTGAGACAATGCGTCAGAGAAGTACAAAGGAGGTCAGTATTTATGTGATTTTGGTAAAAAGGAAATACATGTACCAAGCACATATTTTTTTTGCAGAAGGTTTCTGCTGGTCCTGAGGAGCAGACATCACCATGAAGGACTTTCGTGTTTTTCTGGTTATGAGGAGATACAAGAATTGGGCTCACACAATTGGTTCCTGAAAATATCTAAGGATCTGAAGAGCTGTTCTGCCAGTTTTTCTCAAACCACAGAGTGCCTTATTTTTGCTCTCTACCCTGAACTCCTCTCAGGGGGTGTTGATAATCGATAGCTGTAGGTAGATGGCATATGCCTATGGCAAGTGCCAATTTGTAATTGACAACAATCTCTCTTCTTCAAGGCCCTCAAGTATCATCTTTCCAAAATGATCTTATCTGACCACTCTACAAGGTGACCTCCAAATCTGGAAACAGACCTGGAAAATGCATAATCCATAGTTTATTGACATTGAATTTCAACATAAGGTGAAATAATAATATTTGAATTACTAGTCTTTGCAATTCCCTTGTTTTTCAGTTGCATCTCTCCCCTCAGTTACTATCTGTCCTGCTTTGGTATTCTACATTCTTTATATTTTCAATGTATTTTTAAGTTATGTTCCCTGAGGGTATAGTCTAGTTATGTTTACTGCCAGCTCTCTGGAGTCTTAAAAAATGCTGGAATAGAACTGATACCAGATAAATATAGTTCAAGGAATGAAAGGAGCAAGTGGAAACATGGAAAATGTAAACAATATGTTTCAGGTGGCAAAACTACTAAACAGTTTAAACAAAATTTGAAGCAAATTTTTATTCCAAAGCCTACACTTCTAGTCCATCAAATTGAACTCTCTCTCTCTCTCTCTCTCTTTTTTTTTTTTAACCCTGTGATCATTTAAACAGTAGAGGCTAGGGGATATAAAGGGTTAGTCAGCACTGCATCTATGGCTCAGTGGGTAAAGAATCTGCCTGTCATGCAGGAGTCATAGGAGACTTGAGTTTGATCCCTGAGTCAGGAAGATCCGCTGGAGGAGGGAATGGCAACCTACTCCAACATTCTTGCCTGAAAATTCCCATGGACAGAGGAGCCTGTCAGACTGCAGTCCATGGGTTCACAAAGAGTCAGACACAACGTGGCGGAAGACTAGGTGCCACTATGGAGGGAAGAGACTTAGTCTTGGCGGTCCCAGGGACCCATGTCTGTTGCTATCTCTTCCACTTCCCAGCCCTTTTGAACATGGGTAATTTTGTTGAGCTTCAATATCCCAGCCACACAATGAAATTAAAAGTAATCTGTAAAGTGATCATAATCTACATCCAGGCTCTGAGATACAGAAAACATGGAATCAAATTCTGATACCCTGATTTCACCCTTAGCCTTGGTCAAGTTATTTTAACTTTCTAACCTGATCATTCAACTTGCTAACCACCAATGTTAATTTGGAGATTTAAAGAGTTAATTTGGATCTTCATATAGGGTAACTGTGAGTTTATCCTTATAAATTTCTTAGCCCAGGACTCAATATATGCAAGTAATTGCTTGTTACTGCTAACTTTGCTGTCTCTCCTCCTCCTCCTTCTTCTTCACATTATTTTTATTATTACTAGATAGAGGTATAATTTATATCCATATATCATATCTGTATTTGTTTTTCTGGAGAATCCTAAAATGCCTATATGGTAATAAAATTAAGGAGACAAGAGTAGATGGCAGATTCATTTAGAACAAATTTTAAAAAATATAGACCTTGGAATAATTAATTTGATTGGTTGACGGAAGGGGTATTCAAAAGAGTAGATTAAGAAGGAAGCTCCAATTTTGACCCTAGGAGCCTGGAAAAAAATGGATTTTGGATATAATTTTTAGCTAATTATGCTAAAAATAACATAAATAAGATATAGATATCAATAGGGTGAAGTTTATTTCTCTTTTATTTCCCAAATTGTATGTAACTTCTGTTTTTCCCCTTTCTTATTTTCTAATCTCTCAAGAAACATAGATTTTATGTCTCACTTTATGGATTTAATAAACATGTATATAAAAGTCATTTCCAATATATGGTGCATTTTATGCCTGATGCCTGTGAGGGAAGTGGCTATCTCAACTTTATAGACATATGAGTCTGCCCATTAAGAAGAAATGACAGTGGGTGATCTGATTTGTGTGGTTAAAGACAGGTGACTTTTGTGGTTTAGCTGAGACTTTTTAATTTCTAATTCAAGATTGTTTATTTCTTATGCATACTTTTTAGCATGAAGGATGAAAAGCTTATTCATTGGCTTCAAACTAGAAATTTGAAGACCTCTTGAATTATGTTTCAGCTTTCCTTGTGCCTCAGAAGGTAAAGAATTTGCTTGAATTTCAAAAGACCCAGGTGCCATCCCTGGGTTGAGAAGATCCCCCCCAGAGAAGGGACTGACTACCCACTCCAGTATTCTTGACTGGAGAATCCCATGCACAGGGGAGCTTGGTGGGCTACAGTCCATGGGGCTGCAAAGAGTTGGACATGACTGACCAACTATTTTCCAGCTTATTTCTTTCTTGGAAATCACTACTTCTACTTCAAGCTGTAAGAGAAGCTGAAGTCCTCAAGTAAATTAGAGTTAAATTGCTGTCTCCTAGCTCTTTTACAACGTTCTCCCCCCAACGCAAATTTAGTCAACCAAGGGCTGGGTCCCAAAGCCTAAAGCAACCTCCATAGTAATGATTCGGAAGTAAAGAAAGACTTGGCTGGGACTGTGTCTAGACAGGGGTACCCAACTAGCCTTGGCTATTTAAATGATTTCCGTCATCTTGATGGTTGTCCCAATCAAATCAATTGTGTGATGATCTACTTTAGTTGGCAAGGCAATTTGTAAGCTCAGCTCATCCAGACATTAGGATAATGCTATTGTTTTAGTAGATGCTTTTATTGAAGTAAAATCCACATGACTCAACAGTAACTATTTTAAAGCATACAACTCAGGGTATTTAGTGTGTTCATAATGTTGTGTAACCACCACCTCTGTCAATTTACAGACATTTTTCTTCACTACAAGCAAGCTACCTATCCACCCTCTCCAGTACTCACTCCCCTCTCAAGACCTCCCCACCCAACCCCAGTCACCACTATGCTTTCTGTTTCTAGGGATTTTCCTATCCTGAGTGTTTCACACAAATGAAATCATGCAAAATGTGGTCTTTTTTACTTGGTTTCTTTCACTTGGAATATTGTCAAACTTCATCCATGTTGTAGCATGTTAGTACTCTATCTCTAATCATAGATGAATAATATTTCATTATATAGATATACATTTTATTTATCCAATCATCAACAGACATTTGATTTGTTTCTACACTTTGAATATCTTGAACAGAACTATGAATAATTGCACACAATTATTTGCTTGAGTATCTGTTTCAATTCACTGGAATGTCCCATAGGGTTTAAAAGGGAAGGAGGGCAGAGGGGATTGGGGAAGAGAACTAGAGTGTATTGGCTGAGAGAACTTCCATATGCTCTCTAATTCACTCATGTTTTTATTTACTTTTTTTCAAGACTACATTATTAGGATATAGAGTGATCCTGACATATACCAGGTGGTCTGTCAATATTCTTGGAATAAATACCGTCTTCTTTACTTTTCTGTCTTGTGCTGCTAATATAGTGTTAGTCAAATAAAATTACTCAGTTGTGTCCCACTCTTTGTGATGCCATGGACAGTAGTCTGTCCATATTCTGTCCATAGAATTCTCTAGGCAAGAATACACAAGTGGGCTGCCATCCTCTTCTCCAGGAGATCTTACTGTCTGAGCCACAAGGGGAGCCTTGTGCTGCTAATATAATAGTTTTCCATTTTTCCCGAGACTTCCCTAGTGGTCCAGTGGTAAAGACTCCACTCTTCTGCTGCAGGAGGCGGGGGTCAGATCCCTGGTCTGGGAAATAAGATACCACATGCCACATTTTGTGGCCAAAATGAAACAATCAAATTAGAAAAGACAACAACAAAATCTCATATTAAAAATAATCCCCAAATAATTATGTTTCATTTAAAATGAGAGGACATGGGGTATCCAGGAAAAAAAAATCCACAAATTGCTTAAAATGGTCCCTTTTTTTCTCTCTCTCTCTCTTTCATAAGTCACTTTATTAGGAAGCTTTCTGTGGTGGTGGTGCTGCTGATGCTGAGTCACTTCAGTCGTGTCCGACTCTGCCCACCCCGATGCCCCATCCCTGGGATTCTCCAGGCAAGAACGCCGGAGTGGGTTGCCATTTCCTTCTCCAATGTGTGCAAGTGAAAAGTGAAAGTGAAGTCGCTCAGTCGTGTCCGACCTTCAGCGACCCCATGGACTGCAGCCTTCCAGGCTCCTCCATCCATGGGATTTTCCAGGCAAGAGTACTGGAGTGTTCTGTGGTGCAAGTGGTAAAGAATGCACCTGCCAATGCAAGAAACTGGAAAGACACAGGTTTGATCCCTGGGTCAGGAAGATTACTTGGAGTAGGAAATGGCAATCATTCCAGTATCCTTGCCTGGGAAATTCCATGGACATACGAGCCTGGCAGGCACAGTCCATGGGGCTGCAAAGAGTCGGACATGACTGAGGGACTGAACATACTTTATTAGATCATCGACCACCTACTACTTTTTTATATGAAGCTTGTTTTCTTCAAAAGTCACTGGTGTTATTTATCTCTGAGGGATTCTCTTAACACTAAGTAAAGAAGTGCCTTGACAGGCTTGAGAGACAGATTTGCATATTTCCTGTTATTGTTAGTGATTCCCCTTGTTATTAGCCTGTTTTATGTCTCTCTGTCAATTATGTGTCACATGTTCTGAGTTATACAAGCAAGATTCCACAGCAGTGCATATAACAATAGAAGAGTTACAGCATGCTGTTCTCATTCTGCAACTGATTTGTTATTTAAACTGAGCCCTGCGGAAAAAAAAAATCATTTATATTTTTCCTCTTAGCTTTATATTTTTCCCTGCATTCTTATGGCACTGAAAGACTTGTTTTGGAATGTGAGACTATTACTAAAGAAGAAAAATAGCTATAATATTTAAGTTCTCACAAAAATACTTCATTTCAAACTTGTTTTGCAATAAATAAATTCTTCCATAATGGTTGAAAACTGTGCTTGGTAATTCACTTGTGACATAGGAAATAATTAATGGTCTTTCTGCACATTGTACACATGGGTCTATTCTTCAATTTTTTTTTTCCTCTAGTTCAAATGCTAAGTCTAAAACTTAAAAGAGAATGAGACTGACTCTTACGACTTACAGATTCAGGACTCAGGGAACAGGTGTTCATCAAGCTGATTTTTTTTTTTTAACAAAAGTATAGCTTTTCTTAGCACCTGTAGAAAAGCCAAGACTTGCATTTCAGACATCTGTAAAAGAACGATGGATTATGTCTCAAAATACTTTGTTCATTTGTTACAGAATAAAAATAGACAATGATAATTAAAAAAAGTTTTAGATCTGTTTTTATAGAGGGTCCCACTGCTGAAGCTGAAATGGGTTAAGATGAATAACAATTTATATATTTCAATGGCCTTGGCAAGTACAATATAGACTTTGATGATAAGTATTCAATTAGCAGAATGAATATGATCAGATGGTAAATTTTTTGGCCCAAGACCGTTCCTATTTCTCTGCTTCTCTTAGAAGAAGTTCAGTAAGTGTTTTACAAAGAAACAATCTGTCTCAAAACCACTAAGAGCACAAAGCTAAATTTCCACCTGTCAGCTTCCCTCTTCCATAATAAGATGCTTTGGTGAGTATGGATGAAATTCACCTGCAGCTGCAGGTTCATCCAGGCCCCATACCAACCTTTCCCATCCTCGATGAATACTGAGAGCCTTGCATACTCAGTTTGGATCCTGGAAGTTCTGTGGCTTCTTGACATTTATTACTTCCTCCTGCTTTTGTTTAGAATTGTTCATATGATTTTAGACTCCCCTTGGAAGGTGGCAGATCCAGCTTGGAGAACTTTTCAGAGAGGGTGTGAAGAGCAATGACTTCAGTTTTAGACAAGAGGCATGTGCTCTCAGACAGTGTTTAACAAAGTATGAAACATCTATTCCCTTGCTGCATACCACTTTTAGATTTTCTTACCAGTTAGTTGAAGGGTAAATTCATTATAATCCTGTAGTATCTATGATGTAGATATCCAGATACAAGATGGTACACTCCCTTGTAGGCCCCGTATGTATCCCATCCCTAATCACCTTAACCACTATTCCACTCATCTGCTACTCATTCAGTTGATGCTATCTCGTGTCAAAGTCCCTGTTGCTTCCTGATGGGTGTCTCTAAATTTAAGGCATCCTGACCCCACTTTCTGAGGTCTTAGTAAGTACTTTTGCAGAGCTGTGCAGGCTGGCTCAGGGTCGTCAGAATCCCTACCAATGATCATTTCCAAATAGCCATTCTTTCCAATTTGGTTTTATGTATGGCTCTTTCTATGACAGCTATTCCTGGCCAGTCATTTTGATGACCAGCTTTGTTAATATGACTTGTTTCCTGGTTGTTACCTCTTCTACCAACCCCTCTTGCTCCAGGTTCTCATTCAGTTTCCCAGGCCTCAGACCAACTAAGGATCTAAATGTCCTTCTTTTTTTTAATATTCGGTGTTATAACATCATACCCATCTGAGATGGAAGTGGGCCATTTTCAATGTAATTGCCTTTCTTTGCTCTCAACCTCCTCTTTCTTACTCCCTTCCCTCTTTTTTTTTTTAATCTCCATCTACTTCAGATGTATATTGAGTGAATAATGTGTGTCAAGTACTCTAAAAGACACTGGATAGATAAAATAGACAAAAAATAAATACACAAAAGCATGCTTCCTATTATTGTGAGCTTTCTGGGAAATCAAAGTCTCGTAGAGAGAGATGAAAAAAAAATCATCAAACACTTAGGCCACAAATACAACACCCAGTATATGGAAACACAGGAGGTACTGGGCATTGTTTTTATAAGGAAAGGAGGTTAAGGAGAGCTGTAGAAATAGTTCTAACCACCTGCTGTTGAACTGCCACCTAGTGGGAAGAACAGAGACAGTCCCTAAGAGATGAGAGCAATGTTTCAGAAAATCAAGTATGGTACAACAGGTGCTGTGTATAAGGAAATCTTAATATACTGGCATAGATGAGAACTGTTACTGAATAAAATTATATTTAAGCTCAATCTAGAAGAATAAATTGAATGGCATTTGCTAGAGAAATAGAAAAATATTCTGGCCTGTGATTCCATACACTAGGCAATAAGTGATAAGATCAACTTATTTTTTAAGGTATTTCAAAAGTAATAATTTATCTGAAAAAAAAAAAGAAAAACACCCAGATAATGCATTTGAAAGGACTAAAGAGAGAGCTTTGTTTCAGTTTATGGGTTAAAGAATTTTGTTAGCAAAAAGTTGATATGCATAAATATCAACTAACAGAGGAGTGGCAGAAATACCTTAACAAAATGTGCATGGTTTATTAGGAGTTAAGAGAATTCTGATGATAAGGTTTTCATAAGAAAAGTGGAGGCATGTCTTACCAATGGATATAGACATATAATTGCTACTTTGATACTATGTGAGTGGCTGTTTGACAGCAAATTTAGGGAGGAAACACCACGTCTAGCTTACAGATGAGAAATTAAAAGCAAAATAGGGGGAGTGGTTTGCCAAAGGTCAAAAAACTATTCTGGAGCAGAAGCTAATTAAGAACAGGCTCACTCACATAGCAGTTCAGTTATCTGTAAACATAACCAGTAGCTTGGACTTTCTTTAGGTTTCCCATTTAGAACTAGGGGCCTCTTTAATTAACTCACATTTTTTTGTTTGTTTGTTTGTTTCATGCTTAGTCATATTCTCATTTAGTTATCCTCGAGTGCTTTATATTCTGTCATATATCTCTGTCTCTCCACCAACATATCTGTCTTTTCCCATTGACTGTACGAATTAATGCTCACAGCAGTACTGTGAAGTCAAGTAGAAAATACAGTATTTAATTGTTACTGAAATGAGAAAAATGATGTCTAAAAATATTGAGTGACTTTTCCAAGGTCATTAGTTTTTTAAGACAGGAAAGGAAAAAGAAGCTTAATATTTTCACTGCCAAATGCAAAATTCTTTCAGAGATTCATTTGCAGTAATAAACTATGATTATGCCTGAGAAATGATAACTTTTTAACTTTATATTTATACCAGCTTTAACTTAACAGAGAAATTGGGACTATAATACAAATGATCCCTGTATATCCATATATCCCCCCTATAATTTTCCTATTATTAATATCTTACATTAGTGGAAATTTGTTAGAATGCCATATTATATTTAAACTCATGAAGCTCCTTTTGGTTTTGAACTTAATCAAAATTCAACATGACTTACTACTACCAACAATGACCTTGACCACCTAACTGAAATAGTATTTATGAGATTTCTCCACTGTAAACTTATTTACTCCTGTTTTCCACCCTGTACTCTTTGGTAAGAAGTCACTGATGGTAACTCATCCTTGAGGAGTTGAGTGTTTTGCTCTACTTTCTAAGAGTGGATTATCCCCATGAATTATTCAAAAAATCTGTACAGAGATTTGTGTTTTCTTTCCTATGTATTTGTTTAGTCATTGATTTATATCAGTGTGGACTTATAGATATTTATTTTACATTTGGGCAATTCATTTGGGCATTATTTTTTATTTCTTTTAAAATCAAATTTAATTTAATTTCAAAATCACTCTTTGGGGGTATTGTTGTTGTTCAGGTTCTCAGTCATGTCCGACTCTTTATGACCTCATGGACTGCAGCACACAAGGCTTCCTTGTCCTTCACCATCTCCCACAACTTGCTCAAACTCATGTCCATTAAGTCAGTGATGCCATCTGACCATCTCATCCTCTATCGTCCCCTTCTCCTGCTCTCATACTTTCTCAGCATCAGGATCTTTTCTAATGAGTCAGCTTTTGGCATCAGGTAGCCAAATTATTGGAGCTTCAGCTTCAGCATCAGTCCTTCCAATGAATATTCAGGATTGATTCCTGAATATTTAGGATTGACTGGTTTGATCACCTTGCAGTCCAAGGGACTCTTTGGGGATATAGAGACAATAAACTGAATTTTTGTTATCAGTTTTATATTTTTCAACCTTCCTATATTTCTCTATGAGTTCCAGGAGTGTTTTGTCCATTTCTTGGAATTTCCTACATAGATAATCATGTCAGATTGTTTGCTTCTTCCTTTTGTGGTTTAGCTGCTAAGCTGTGTCTGCCTCTTGGTGACTCCATGGACTGTGGCCTTCCAGGCTCCTCTGTTTGTGGGGTTTTCCAGGCAAGAATATTGAGGTGGATTACTATTTCCTTCTCCAAGGGATCTTCCCCTCTCAGGGATTAAACCTGGGTCTCCTGCATTGCAGTTGAGTTCTTTACCAACTGAGCTACCAGGGAAGTTCGTATATTTTATTTTCTCATCTTATTGTACTGGCAAGGACTTCCAGCATAGAATTAAATAGAATTGATGAGACAGGCTATTCTTACCTGGTTTCCAATCTTTGAAAGGATCTGATATGCCAAGATTAAATAAGATATTATCTGTAGACTTTTTGTGGTGGTGATGGTTTAGTCATTAAGTCGTGTCTAACTCTTGCAACCTCATGGACTGTAGATGTTCTTAATCAAGTTAAAGAAGTTTCACTCTATTGTTACTTTACTTAAAGTTTTTTTTTTTTTTCTTTTGCTTGTTTGTTTGCTTGTTTTTAACCATGAATGAGTGCTGGATTTTGTCAATGTTTTGATTTTCATGTCAATTGACAGGGTCATCTGATAGGATCAATCAGATCCTGATGTAGCTAATTGCGTTTATTGATTTCCAAGTGTTGAAGCAACTTCACATACCTGGAATAAAGCTGAATTGGTCATAGCATATACCTATATTTTGTATCGGAGAAGGCAATGGCATCCCACTCAAGTACTCTTGCCTGGAAAATCCCATGGATGGAGGAGCCTGGAAGGTTGCCATCCATGGGGTCGCTGAGGGTCGGACACGACTGAGCGATTTCACTTTCACTTTTCCCTTTCATGCATTGGAGAAGGAAATGGCAACCCACTCCAGTGTTCTTGCCTGAAGAATCCCAGGGACAGGGGAGCCTGGTGGGCTGCCATCTATGGGGTCACACAGAGTCGGACACGACTGAAGTGACTTAGCAATAGCAATAGCAATATTTTGTATACTCTTGGATTCTAGTTGCTAACATTTGGGGGGAAATTTTGCATCTGTTCATGAGAAATATTGGTCTAGTCTGTTGTTTTCCTTTTTTGTAACATCTTTACCTGGTTTTTATAAGAATATAATACTGTCCTCAGAGAAAGAATTAGAAAGTATCCCCCCTAATTTAATTTTCTGGAATAGAGTATGGGGAATATTTTTCCTTAAATATTGAGCATAATTTACTAATAAAAGCATAGAGGTCAGATTTTTTTGAAGTTTATTAATTATTAACTCAATTTCATTAATATATGTAGGCTTATTCATATTGTCTGTATCTTCTTGTATGAATTTTGGCAGTTTGTGTTTTAAGGAGTTGGTCCTTATTATTTAAGTTATAACACTTGTGGACATAGAGTTGTTTGTAGTATTCTTCCTTTTCATTTACTGTCTAGCAGATCAACAGTGATGAGCTCCTCTTTTGCTTTTGATATTGACAATTAGTGTCTCCTCTTTTTCTCTCCCCCCAGGTACCTCTGCTAGAATTTATAAATTTTATTGATCTTTTCAAGGAAACAGCTTTCATCTTGCTGATTTCCTCTACTGTTTTCCAACTTTCGGTTTCATTGGTTTATGGGCTATAATTCAATATCCTTTCTTATAGTTGCTTTAAACTTAAATTGCTTTTTCTATAATTTTAAATTTCAATTTCAGAGAAATGATATGTGGAATTCTCAGAGTTAATTAGATTGCAAGTCAATGCTCAGTATTCAACTAAAGTATTCTGTCCTGTTATCAGTGAAGACCACAAGCCAAGTGTCAAAACCTCTTCTAAATTTCTACAGAATATGTTATCTATTTCTTTGACATGGATTACATATCAAATGTGATGGCAGTTTTCTGAAAGTGTGTAGTGTCTCTTTTATGTGATTGACCATTTCTCGACTGTAAGAAATTTTGTAAAATCATCTGCTGTTTCAACCACACCCAACATTGTGTTTAGAATATTAGAAGATACTCAATAGACATTTATTCAGTGATTCTTGCTTATGTACTATGGTGACCTCAATATATAATAAATCAAACAGTGATCTTTTCAAACTAGAAATAGCATGCCTGGTCAACTTATTTCTAAAGAAAAAAAAGGGGGTGGAGGAATGTTAATGATGACAGCAAACTCATCAGAATGTTTCCTCTTCTAGAGTCATAGGAAACCTGGAATAGGGTGATAAAGTCACCACACCTTTACCCAGTCAGATAGAAATAATTATTTTGATATGTAGCCAAGAGTTTGCTATGTTCTTTCTACCATGGTAAGACTCACGCTTGGTTATCTGGAGTGAATGTGGTTTCAAAGTTGACATCCATTTCCTTTGAGGATAAAACAGAACTAAAAACTCAGCAAAGGGAATATCAGGCCACACACAAAATCAATGGCTTTGGAAGCCAGAATAATCTGTTATTTTGGGGACTTGGAAGCTTTGTTTTGCTTTCAATTAGCATTGTCCTACCTGAATAGAAAAATAAGATCAAGTGAATTATTTATAATGTCCACATTTGGAAATAGATAACTAATTTGCATTCACTTAATTCATTGCCTAATCTAAATGGAAAATAATCCTTATTTATACTAATTTTTATTTCATCTCTATTTTTCAAGAGGAACTAAAATGATACAGTAATGCAAGTTTGTTTTACTTGTAATTATGTGAAATAAACCCAAGAGAATGTGGTTAATTGAATTGAGCTTATCAAGATATTGTGATAAATCATGCAGTTGGTGAGCCAGAGTTCATGAAATCTTCCATTCAATCATCAATATTTTTCAAGTTGGAAGGGCTTAATTTCATTGGAAGGACTGATGCTGAAGCTGAAGCTCCAATATGTGAAGAGCCACCTAATGTGAAGAGCCAATTCACTGGAGAAGACGTCGATGCTGGGAAAGATGGAAGACAAAAGAAGAAGGGGGTGGCAGAGTATGAGATGGAGAGATCGAATCACTGACTCAATGGACCTGAATTTGAACAAACTCCAGGAGATAGTGGAGGACAGAGGAGCCTGGTGTGCTGCAGTCCATGGAGTTGCAGAATGTCACAAACAACTTAGTGACTGAATAAAAATAGCAATTTTTGAAGTGATTTATTCTGTGTCTGTCACAGAGGTATGTGCTTTACACTGGCTATACAATTTGACAAACAATCAAACACAATATAATGATGAGAAAGCTCTCCAACGTAAAGGATATTAGAACATGGTAGTCAAAATTGTGCTCATCCTTTAACCCTTAAATTAACCCTTATTGAATTCCATGTATTATGCTTTTTCTTTCTTGTACTGTATTCAAGGATCATTAAATAGACTGTCTGCTCAAGCATATTTGGTAAATATTTCTTGTATAAAGAAACAACTGATAGAAGTGAATTTCATGATGTTATGAAATATTAATATTAGAAATACAATTAAATAACTATGCCAAAGCCTTTGACTGTGTGGATCACAGCAAACTGGAAAATCCTTATAGAGATGAGATTACCAGACTATCTTACCTGCCTCCTGTGAAAACTGCATGCAGGTCAAGAAGCAACAGTTAGAACTGGACATGGAACAGTGGACTGGTTCAAAATTGGGAAAGGAGTATGTCAAGGCTGTATACTGTCACCCTGCTGATTTAACATTTATGCAGAGTACATCATGTGAAATGCTGGGCTGGATGAAGCAAAAGCTGGAATCAAGATTGCTTGGAGAAATATCAATAACCTCAGATACGCAGATGACACCACCCTTATGGCAGAAAGTGAAGAGGAATTAGAGAGCCTCTTGATGAAGTTGAAAGAGGAGAGTGAAAAAAGCTGGCTTAAACTCAACATTCAAAAAATGCAGATCATTGCATTTGGTCTCATCACTCATGGCAAATAGATGGGGAAACAACGGAAAAAGTGACAGACTTTATTTTGGGGGCTCCACAATCAGTGCAGATGGTGACTGTAGTGCAGCCACAAAATTAAAAGATACTTTCTCCTTGGAAGGAGGGATATGACAAACCGATACATCATAACAAAAAGCATAGACATCACTTTATCAACAAAGATACATATGTGTAAAGCTATGGTTTTTCCAGTAGTCATGTATGGATATGAAAGTTGGACTATAAAGAAAGCTGAGCTCTGAAGAATTGATGCTTTTGAACTGTGGTGTTGGAGAAGACTCTTGCGAGTCCCTTGGACTGCAAGGAGATCCAACCAGTCCATCCTAAAGGAAATCAACACTGAATATCCATTAGTAAGACTGACACTGAAGCTGAAGCTCCAATACTTTGGCCCCCTGATTCAAAGAACCAACTCATTGGAAAAGACCCTGATGCTGGGAAAGATCGAAGGCAGGAGGAGAAGGGAATGACAGAGGATGTATGGTTGGATGGCATCACTGAATCAATACATATGAGTTAGATCAAGCTCCAAGAGATGGTGAAGGACAGAAGAGCCTGGTGTGCTGTAGTCCACGAGGTGGCAAAGAGTCAGACATGACTGATCAACTGAACAAAACAAAATGAAACAGGATACTAATATTATAAATATAATTAAATAAGGATCTCTTCTGTAAGGGAACTCTATTTTGGCAAGTCTCATATAATCAGGCATGAACTATCAAATAGATCAGCACAAAGGCTGAGGAAACCCAAAAAAGATAACCAGTAAGCTTAAAGGTAGTGAGATAAAATTATGAAAGAAAAGTTGATATCTGGATTGGGTTTTATAGATTAGTAAGAGTTCACCAGATGAAAACTAGGTAATGACATTCTCAGTATTTGAATTAGAATGTGAAAAATTTGAGGTAAGATACATTTCAGTACACACAGGGACTAGTCAATATTCCTGTGTACATAGACAATAGGGTGAATGTATAGCTGAGACTGTCAAGAAATATGATTGGAAAGATATGCTATGAAAGTTTGGTTTTTGAATTTTTATACAATACCTGGCATGTAACAAATGGTTTCTTAATAATTTATAAATAAATTACTATAATTTCATGTAATGAGGACCCAATAGAAAGTTTAATTAAAGCTGAATCCTGCAAAGATTGCAGTACCACCTAAATAAGAGGAGAAGACAAGCACAATACGAAAAAAAAAAAAAAAAAAAGGAAAGCCTATGAGTTGAGTATGGGGCCAATATACTAAATCAAGAAGTATTTAGGGGCCCAACCAGGAGGATTGTCTTTTATTGAGGGGAAAGGGAATGATGGAATCATACACATTCCAGAGTGCTATTTTCAGAGGATAAAATTAGCAATAGGTCTGCATGTAAAGCAGATATATACTGACTTTAGTCTATACCATAAGACAACAGTAATCAAAATCGTATGGTACTGAATCCAAAATAGACATACAAATCAATGGAACAGAATAAGAAGACCAGAAACAAATCACACATTTATGGTAAATTAATCTACAATAAAGGAGGCAATAATATGCAATGGTGAAGACATAGTCTCTTTAATAAGTGCTACTGGGAAAACTGAGCAGTTACATGTAAAAGAATTAAATTAGAACATTCTCCCACACTATATACAAAAATAAACTCAAAGTGAGTTAAAGAACTAAATGTAAGACCAGAAAACATAAAACTCATAGACCAAAACACAGGCAGGCAAAGCAAAGTTTAATCTGAATCATAACTTTTTTTTTGGGGGGGGGGGGGCCGGGAATCTGTCTCCTAAGGCAAAGGAAGCAAAAACAAAAATAAGTAAATGGAACTTAATTAAATGTAAAAGCTTTGGCACATCAAAGTAAACCACTGCCAAAATGAAAAACTAAAAAACCTACAGAATGGAAGAAAATATTTGTAAAGGATATGACCAATAAGAGGTTAATAACTAAATGTATTTTGGGTATACCTTGAAATACATCAAAAGCATTCACTGGAAAATATATATGCACTCCAGTGTTCATAGCAGCATTATTTACAATAGACTAGATATGCAAGGAGGTCAAACCAGTTAATCCTAAAGGAAATCAACTCTGAGTGTTCATTGGAAGAACTGATGCTAAAGCTCTAATACTTTGGCTACCAGATGCAAAGAGTCACTCATTGGAAAAGACCATGAGGCTGGGTAAGATTGAAGGCAAAATGAGAAGAGGGCAGTAGAGGATGAGATGGTTAGATATCATCACCATCTCAATGGATGTGAATCTGGGAGACAGTGAAGGACAGGAAAGCCTGGTGTTCTGCAGTCCATGGGGTCAAATAGAGTCGGACATGACTTAGTGACTGAATAACAACAACAGATACGGAAGCAGCCTAAGTGTCCAACAGACGAATGCATAAGGAAGATGTGACATATATACGTGACATACATATATGTATATATACAGTGTACTACTACGCAGCCATTTAAAAAATGAAATCATGCCATTTGTGAGAACATGGATGAAAGTATTATGTTTAGTGAAATAAGCTAGACAGAAAATTGCTAATATATTTTGACACATATGTGGAATCTAAAAAACAGAACAAAAAAATGAATATAAAAAAACAGAAACTGACTCCCAGATAAAAAAAAAAGACATATAAATGAGAACAAGCTAGACATATAAATGAGAACAAACTAGTGTTTATCAATGGTGAGAGGGATGGGAGAAGGGGCAAGATAGACTATGATCTCAAATAAACTACTAAGTATAAAATAAATCACAAGAATATATTATACAGCCCAGGAAATATAGAAAATATTTCATAACTTTAAATGGAGAATGTTATAAAAATTCTGAATCATCATGTTATATATTTGAGACTAATATAATTTATAAATCAATTATGAATCAATAAAAAATTATTAAAACCAAATGTGTCCCCAGTTGTATACAAATAAAACAGAGGACTTCAGAGAAATCACAAATATTCATTAAGTGATTTTACAAATAAATTATTTATTACTTAATACTCTTCTAGTTAAGTAAGAGCAAACTTGGAAATGTTGCTTTGTGTCTCTATTCCGCTTTCTCATTATAATTAAAATTTGGTTTTGCAGAGCATTGCCTCTGGTTGTTCTCACTTGATAACAGCTATAAACATCAGCAGTTCTCACCATGTAAAGATGACCTGTCTCCTGCAGAGAGGTGTTCCCGTACTTTAGGAGATCAAACAAAATTATTGCCACATCAGTCATTACAATCATGCTCATCTGAGTCCTCATTTTCTCTCAATGTTTGAGGTCATTTCATTCAGAGGATACAAGGTGGTGCAGAATTCAGAACTGAGTTGGGATCAAAGGGTTACCTTTAGTTAAAACACACAATAATTGAGTTTTTGTTTGGTTTTCTGTTGCTAGATTTTTTTCCCCCTGAAACTCCAAGGTAACAAGGCATAGAAACTAGGTGGTTCAGCCCTGAGAAGCATACGTGTTTTAGACCATGTGGACAGCAAGAACTTCAGAGTCTACTCACCATGCATTCTGTGAGTCACCTAGTAAACACTGCAAACTCTTGCCATGCCAAGCACTCCACTGGACTTCAGGTCCAGTGAAAGACACACCCCTGCCCTTAAGGAACTGTTGGGCTGATGAGAAACAAGTGACATCAGAAAATAAGAACTATGAAAGAAATAGAAACACAGAAGATGGACAATCATGTACCTGGGGGCCTCTGCCCTTCTTGACAATTACTGAATAATATCAAATCAACAAAAGTCCATGCCTAGAGATTCTTTCATGAGAAAAGACAGTACTTTCTGACCATTACCTCAGGAGGGAAAAGATTTACTTCAGTTGCTAAACGGTAAGCTTGAACAGATCCATTATGCATATTATGAATATGCATATATTTATATGAATGTAACAGCTTATCTTTTCATTTTGACTTTGGTTCCATGTAAAAGAAGGTCAAGATTCTCTTCCCATTTGCCCTCTCTTAAAAGCTTTCAAAAGTGACCTGCTGAAAGGTGGACTGTAGAATGGAAAAGCTCAGTTGTTTAGAATTTATAAATGCATGGAAATAGACTTCAAGCTTTTGTTGCAGCACTCTGCAATACAGAAATGTAGACTTGCAAAGAAGAGAAATGTGGCACTCAGAGGACATTTTCAACTTATCTGAGGCAATTTTTAAAATTTATTTTAAAGAAGTGGAAACTACTCCTAATAGCGTTGATAATGGGCCCAAGGACTTGAGAAGCAAAATAGGCCTAAATTCAGTCTTGGGGCGCATGGCAAGAATGGGAGGATCCCAACCCACATTTGCTGTTTCTTTTCAAGTGGAAGGGATCCTGAGTATAAGACATCTGTCTCCTCTTTGACTCTCCACCTTCCTTCCTTGAGAGATGGGTTGCATATCTGTTCTGTGCAGGTAGTAGCGAGAACAAGGCATGTAGAGGGAAATGTCATTCTTTGACTCTGGAGCTGGCATACTTGTGTAGAGCATGAGCTTTGGCTGTGCAGTGAGTTCACTAGAGAGTCAGTCACCTTGAGAACAGATTTCACCACCCCATCGTTGCCTGGGAAAAGGACATCACCCCTCCATCATCCTTCACGGCCTGGAGAACAGACTTCACTATGCTGCCACTGCCTGAATGAAAATGGAAAGTCTACATCCAAAGTTAAGCATCAGGAAAACCACTTCACGGATGCTGTCTCTATTAGGAATAACAGTAATACTTTGGTCTCTTAACAGGGGTGTGCTCCTACATGTCCAACAACTGAGGGAAAAGCAGACAAACAAAAAGCCCAGATCTGTGGCATCTGCAAAGTTGGTTCTGTGCTATAAATTACTACATCTGGGTTTATTTCAAGCTACTACCTTGAACATCATTGAATAAGGAATTGAATAAGGAATTGAGGAAAGCTGTATATAATCAGCTCTTGTGAACGGGCACACGATGGATTCCACTCAGAGCTCTCTAAACTAATACAATTATGTAAAGTTTAAAAATTAAAAAAAAAAGTTATTATATTACCTTATTTCTCAAAAATGTGCAGAACCTAGTTATACAAGAAGGATTTACTTACCAGCCACCCTCAAACATCAATATTCAGGTTTCCTTACTTCCAGATATGTGTTGTGTTTTATATGCCATCATCCTGTCACTTGGAAACTAGAATTCTACTACTCATTACATAAACAAGTGCATACCCAATTTATATATGTATGTATATAATTTATATGGGTACATACGGACATATTTGTGTGCTTCCAGATGGTGCTAGTGGTAAAGACCCTGCCTGCCAATAAAGGCGGTGTAAGAGACTTGAGTTTGATCCCTAGGCTGGGAAGATCCCCTAGAGAATCCCACGGACAGGGGAGCCTGGTGGGCTACAGTCCATGGAGTCACAAAGAGTTGAACACAACTGAGCAACCGAGCACACAAATACACAGGCAGTGTCTATGTTGTGGTAGTGGTTGTACAAGTATACACATTTGTTAAAGCTTATGGAAAACTTAAAATGAGTGAATTTGATTTTATGTAAAATTTACTCAATAAAGAAAACTTTTTAAAAGTTAATTTATTTACTTGTAGCAAACATAATCACAATATAGATAGCTGTTTATATCAGATACAGAAAACCAACGAGATAACAGTAGTTGATTGTTTCATTCTTCCAAACCTTCACCATTGTTAATTCCATGTTTTCCTATGTGACTCAGGGTTCCTTCGCTAATGTTATTGTTGTTCAGTCACTAAGTCTTATCTGACTCTTTGTGACTTCATGGACTGTAGCACGCCAGACTTCCCTGTCCTTCACTATCTCCCAGAGTTTGCTCAAGCTCATGTCCATTGAGTCAGTGATACTGTCCAACCATCTCATCCTCTGTCATTTCCTTCTCCTGCCCTCAATCTTTCCCAGCATCAGGCTCTTTTCCAATGAGTCGGCTCTTCTCATCAGGTGGCCAAATATTGGAACTTCAGCTTCGACTTCAGGAAATTCAGTTTGTCCAATGAATATTCAGGGTTGATTTCCTTTAGGATTGACTAGTTTGATCTCCTTGCTGTCCAAGTGACTCTCAAGAATCCTTTCTACACCACAGTTTGGAAGCATCAATTCTTTGGCACTCAGTTTTCTTTATGATCTAAATCTCACATCTGTACATGAGTAATGGCAAAACCATATCTTTGACTATGTGGGCCTTTGTTGGCAATACGATACCTCTGTTTTCGAATACACTGTTTAGTTTTATCATAGCTTTTCTTCCAAGGAGCAAGCATCTTTTAATTTTATGGCAGCAGTCAGTCTGCAGTGATTCTGGAACCCAAGAAAATAAAATCTGCCACTGTTTCCATTTTTTTTCCCATACATTTGACATGAATTGATGGGCCTGGATTCCATGATCTTAGTATTTTTGAATGTTGAGTTTTAAGCCAGTTTTTTCACTCTCCTCTTTCACCTTCATCCTCTTTGCTTTCTGCCATATCTGAGGTTGTTGATATTTCTCCTGGCAATCTTGATTCCAGCTTGTGATTCATCCAGACCAGCATGTAACTTATGTTGCTGCTGCTGCTGCTAAGTCACTTCAGTTGTGTCCCACTCTTCGCGACCCCATGGACTGCAGCCTACCAGGCTCCTCCGTCCATGGGATTTGCCAGGCAAGAGTACTGAAGTGGGGTGCCATCGCCTTCTCCAACTTATGTTGAGTACCTATTTAAATTTAAAATAAATAAAGGAAATAAATGAAAATTTCAGAGCACATTGCTAATAAAATTGCTATCAAAACATAAACCAAACACAGATTTTGTCCTATTTATAGGCAGCAGTCTTCTTTGAGTTATAAAATACTCCTCTGATTCTTGAACTAGTATAATTTAATGCAACTAAAGTACACATAGCTTGTCCTTGGTAGTGAATATCAGAGAAAAGTTGTATTAGGTTTATAGTTAAGATAATTACTTTGACATTGAACATTCTTTGTGGACTGGATCTCAATTAACTTCTTGAACTTCTGGAACCTTAATTGATCATCTCCCTTTTCTATTTTAAGAGGAAGTTTTAAAATAATTTTCCCCCAAATTATAATTTCTGTTTATCTTTTTTCCTTGGGCTATAGTCCCAAATTAATAGATATCTGGTAAAATATATCTTCATCACTTGAATTGTAGAAATTATATCCATTTGGCTTCTAGTTATATACACAGACACACACATTTCAGATTTTCAGTCTGGTGCATGGTATTAAGGTATGTTATATAATCTAAAATATTGATATAGACTTATCTATCACTGAATATTATTACCTTATGAAGTGAAATCACTCAGTTGTGTCCAACTCTTTGCAACTCCATGGACTGTAGCCTACCAGGCTCCTCTATCAATGGGATTTTCCAGGCTAGAGTACTGGAGTGGGTTGCCATTTCCTTCTTCAGGGGATCCTCCCAATCCAGGGATCGAACCCAGGTCTCCTGCATTGCAGGAGATGCTTTACCATCTGAGCCACCAGGGAAGCTCAATATATTAATATGATACTTTTAAATCATATTTTAATAATGTAAATGTAAACTCCAGAACACATAATAGACACATTTCTTCATACATAGGTACATGTGATTTAAGAAAGTAATTTACATCATATTTTCACCATCTACATGCAAATGAGTGTGACCCACTTCTTAATTACCCTATGAGAGGCTATGCATTCCTACCAACGAACTGAAAACATTTCTGAAACTATTCTTTTTGAAAATTGCCTTTAGGGCTTACTTTTTCCTATATTAACCAGTATCAACTCTTGGCAAAGTCTTGGTCCTTTGAGAGTTGACTTAACATCTCAAAACTGCCAAAAGCATGTAAAACCAAAACTAATGAAGATGACTGGTGAAGAAGGTGAAGACACAAATTAGAATCAATTACTCAGTGTGACTATGACATAATGAGGCTGTATTTTTCTCTGTGGATTCTAGCCTATGTCTGAAGCCAGGCTCAAATGCAAAGCTAAATACATGGTTTGAGTACATGCATATGAAATCTCTTCCTAATTCCTTACCTGAGTTACACAAAATAATATATAAATATTGGCAGCACATTCGCTCTTCTTACTTTTATTCTTCTCATGGAATTGGGCTTCCCTTGTGGCTTAGCTGGTAAAGAATCCTCCTGCAATGCTGAAGACCTGGGTTTGATCCCTGGGTTGGGAAGATCCCCAGGAGAAGGGAAAGGCTATCCACTCCACTATTCTGGCCTGGAGAATTCCATGGACTGTATAGTCCATGGGGTCGCAAAGAGTTGGACACAACTGAGTGACTTTCACTTTCACATGGGAAGTCCCTATTTAATACCAATGGAACTGGTAATTCTCCATCTTGGAAACATATAGCGAAAACTTTCTATAATACTTCCATGGAATTGCATATTTAAGACTTTCTTTATCTGTGAAGTGGGCACATGACTCCTGGTTCATGAGTGTTTGGTGAAGATTAAACAATAAAGCATGTAAAGTCTATTACAATATCTGGAAAAAATACGTGTACAACAAATGTTAATTTTCCTTCGCTTCTCCTCCTGACTAATATAATACTTGGGGTATTCTAGCTTGTTAAATTATGTTGCTAATCCAGCAAGTCATAAATGCTATAAAATCCACCCCCCAAAAAAAAATTGCAGCTGATTTTTAACTGATCAAAGCAGAAATGCCAAGAATTTTAGGGGATCTTCATGTGCCACACATGTCACTTTTTGTTCTAATATAGGAAACTCTTCAGTCTGACATGAATTCGAACAAAATGTCTCAACTTGAAGCAAAACATTTTTTTATTGAGGTAGAATTGACATACAATATTATATTAGTTTCAAACATAGAACATAATGATTCAACATTGGTGTACATTTCCAGATGATCATCACATAAGTCTAGCTGCCATCTGTCCCCATACACAGTTAATACAATATTACTGACTACATTTCCCATGATATACTTGACATTTCCGTGATGTTTTTATTTTATAACTGGAAGTTTATACTTCTGGATCCCTTTCACTCATTCCCTCCCCGCAAGCTCACTCCTTTCTGGCAACCACCAATCTGTTGTCCTTGCCTATGAGTCTGGGTTTCATCTTGCTTCGTTTGTCTGTTGTTGTTGTTGTTGTTGTTTTTTAATTCTGTATATAAGTCAGCCAGAGAAGGACAAATACTGCATGATTCCACTGTATGAAGCAAACCATTTTGTCACATTGTCCTCATTTTACAGTTTCTGTAGGTGATGACAAAACGCTGAAGGGGATGGGACATTTTAGACAAACACATTCCCGCAGACATATTTCAGATTGATTGACTGCAAGGAGATCATATCGTTTTCTTTTTTTCTTTTCTAATTTTGGGCAAAACAAAGAACCGTGGTACCCGAAATATATGCAAAGGCTTTTCAAACAGTATTTATTTTTGGCTCCCAGAGAGCTCAGCTGTGAAGGAAGGTGCTGAAATGCTGGTGATGTAGAGTTTCAGTTGAGTGTGTGCCTGAGCTGAGGTTACAGCCCAGAGGAGCCCCAGCTTCAGGGGGCCCCCACTTAGAGGAAAAGTGGGCTCCCTCCACGCTGTGAAGTGGCTACACACTGTGAACACAAAAGCAGAATGACAGTGTTTGGATGAGCCTGCCAGTCTGAACTGCATTTTCTTACACAGGGCCCATAATAGGCATGGAAATTTCTCCATCCAGACTATTTTGCAGATAACAGATGACATCCCTCCTCTGGAGATGCAGCTCTCTTGAATGAATCATTTAATTACATAGTGTTTCTTTCTGCTTCTTCTCCTTTTTTTTTTTTTTTTTTTTTTTATCAGTGGGAGGTGTGGTTTGGAGGTGTCTTTTGAAGAAAGTGGACCAGAACCTGTCATTAACCAGAAAGCATTCTGAGAATTCCTCGGCAGATGCAATGATTGCACACCATGATTTGCATTTCCAGGGAGAAGTTAGAATGACCCTATCAGACTCCTGCCGAACAGACCTCCCCTACTTGGTTTAAATTTTGTATCCTTGTTTGTAGGTGTGAGAGGAGTGTCTGCAGCGTTCAGCCATCACATCAACAGTTCTACATCTTTGAGGGGAACATCTAATCCATTATCATAGGTGACATTTTGCACTATGGTTCCTGGAATTATTTCTGACACAGTTGAAAAGTTTTTTTTGGAGTGAAGTATGGGAAGGAGAGATGCCTTAAGAGCCAACAGCACAATACTTCAGAGATAATGTAGTGCTTTCTTAGAAAAACTCACTGATGAATATTTGATGTAGAAAGTGTGTCTTCAGGCCAAGCCTCAGATGGTCTGGATTAAAGCTAAGGAGAACTTAGTTGTTTTGCACAAAAATATAGGTTTTCTATACATAGTCATGTACAGATGTGAGAATGGGACCATAAATAAAACAGTGCTGAGGAACTGGTGCTTTTGAACTGCGGTGTTGGAGAAGACTCTTGAGAGTCCCTTGGACTGCAAGATCAAATCAGTCAATCCTAGAGGAAATTAAACCTAAAAGTTCATTGGAAGGACTGATGCTGAAGCTGAAACTCCAATACTCTGGTCACCAGATACGAAGTACTGACTCATTGGAAAAGATCTTGATGCTGGGAAAGAGTGAAGGCAGGAGGAAAACGGGATCACAGAGAATGACATCTTTGACTCAATGGACTTTAGTTTGAGCAAGCTCAGGAGTTGGTGATGGACAGAGAAGCCTGGCATGCTGCAGTCCATGGGGTCGTGAAGAGTCAGACACGACTGAGTGACTGAACTGAACTGAACTGATACAGTCCAGGAAGGAAGAGGTATGGATTCTCATAAATAAAGAGATGCAAGAGTTTCTAATAGAAAGAAATGACCAACTTTCAGATAAGAGGCCGGGACTCTGGAAGATAATCTGTCCAAGGGATAAAACTTTGGACTATCTTCTTTGAAGCAACTTGATACTTAATTATTATAAATTATTTATTGATTGTCTCTTTACTATTTCCTTGCTCACATAAGCCCCCTAATTCAGTCAAATTCTACTTAGAAGAATGACCATGTCAGAGCAGTGCCTTGAGGAAATAAAGACCAAGATTTTTTGTTTGTTTGCTTATTAGTTTGTTCATTTGTTTGTTTTGTTTCTCATTAATATTTGGTACATAAAAGGAAACAACCAAAAGAAAGAAGATAGGAGATTTGAATGGAACCAAAATATTAGATTAGTAAGAAATTCTGAGAAATGCAAGTTCATGGAAGAATCTCCCAAAATATTGGGAAGTGGGTGAATAACTTAAGTTGTTCATAAGGTTTTTGTATATAATTCATTTTTATTTAGATGTTGTTATTTAGTATAAACCCCAAATCTTGAAGGTTTGGGGACTGCTTAGATTGCAATTGAAATCTTTGCACTCTGGATTTTTAGAGATATTTTGTTTAACTAGCTGTATGTATTTCTTTGGATAGAAGCATGGATTTTCAGAGTCTACACATAAAATCCATACTCCTAAGTGTTGTGCATGAGACCTGTGGACCCAAACTACTTTTCACTCACTTTTTCTGCTTTTCCTTATAAGACTTTTCAACAAACATATTTCCAAAAGAAAATATTTCCCAAACTTGACCTGGACTAGAAACAATTGTTAGGAGCAGGTCATGAAAGAACATCATTCTGGAGAAGAGAAATAATCTTTCTGAATGATGTAGTGCAGAGAATCCTCCTTCTGTTCTTAGCCACTCAGTCATATCTGTCTCTTTGCAACACCATGGATGTAGCCCTTCAGGCTCCTCTGCCAATGGGATTCTCAGGCAAGAATACTGGAGTAGATTACCATGACTTCCTCCAGGGATCTTCACAACCCAGAGATCAAACCCAGGTCTCCACACTACAGACAGATTATTTTTACTGTCTGAGCCACTAAGGAAGCCCAAAAATACTGGAGTAGGTAGCTTATCTTTCTTCAAGGGATCTGGATCCCGACCCAGGAATCAAACCAGGGTCTCCTACATTGCAGGCAGATTGGACAGTACCATTAAAGATAATGGAAGTTTTTTCCCTGAGAGGTTTTATAATTTTATTTTGTTCATTTGGCTTTTCAGCATGATTTCTAAGGTTAGCTGTAAAAATTATGAAAATAAATTTGACTCAACTTAGTATGGAATACTAGTAAATGAAGCCTTCCATCTGATTGCAGACTAACAAAGCAAATAGATACTAGATTAAAGTACAATATTTTGTGTTTCCATTTGTTTAACAAATATTTACTGAATTTAACAATTATTTACTAAATTTCAAATATACACTGAGTTCACTACTATATCCTGGGGTTACAGTAATAAACAATGCAGGGTTTTTTTTTTTCCCCTCCTTTTTGCAAAGTAAGTAGGTATTAGGCATCACATCTATAACTACCAGCATGGGAAATATCATATAAAGAATTTTAAGTGGTGCTATCAAATTTCCAACATCCAGTGAATCATAGAAAAAGCAAGGGAATTCAAAAACATCTACTTTTACTTCATGGACTATGTTAAAGCTTTTAACTGCCTGTGGATCAAAACAAACTGTGGAAAATTTTTAAAAAGATGGGAACATCAGACCACTTTACCTGTCTCCTGAGAAACCTGTATGTAGGCCAAGAAGCAACAGTTAGAACTGGACATGGAACAATGGACCAGTTAAAAATATTGAAAGGAGTACTTCAAGGCTGTATATTGTTACCCTGCTTATTTAACTTATAGGCTGAGTGCATCATGCAAAATGCTGGATGAAGCACAAGCTGGAATCAAGATTGCCAGGAGAAATACCAGCAACTCCAGATGTGCAGATGATACCACTCTATGGCAGAAAGTGAAGAGGAACTAAAGAGCCTCTTGATAGAGGTAAAGGAAGAAAGTGAAAAAGATGACTTAAAATTCAACTTACAAAAAAACCAAGATCATGGCATCCAGTCCCATGGCAAATAGATGGGGAAAAGGTGGGAAAAGTGATAGATTTTATTTTCTTGGGCTCCAAAATCACTGCGGATGGTGACTAGCCTCAAAATTAAAAGATGCTTGCTCCTTGGAAGAAAAGCTATGACAAACCTAAACAGTATCTTAAAAACCAGAGACAGTTCTATTTCCAGTTTTTTTTTTTTTTTAAGGAATCTCCACACTGTTCTCCATAGTGGCTATACTAGTTTGCATATAAAAAAGATAAAAAACAAACAAACAAAAAAGCAGAGACAGCACTTGGCCTACAAAGGTCCATATAGTCAAAACTGTGTTTTTCCCAGTAGTTATGCATGGATGTGAGAGTTGGACCATAAAGAAGGCTGAGCACTGAAGAATTAATGCTTTCAAATTGTTGTGCTGGAGATTCTTGAGCATCCCTTGGAATTCGGGGTCAAACCAGTCAATCCTAAAGGAAATCAACCCTGAGTATTCATTGGAAGGACTGTTGCTGAAACTGAAGCTCCAATAATTTGGCCACCTGATGGTAAGAACCAACTCATTGGAAAATATCCCGATGTTGAAAAAGGTTGAGGGCAAGAGGAGTAGTGGGCAATAGAGGATGAGATGATTGGATGGCATCACTGAGTCAATGAGCATGAGTTTGAGCAAACTCTTGGAGATAGTGAAGGACAAAGGAGCCTGGCATTCTGTAGTTCACAGGGTTGCAAAGAGTTGGACGTGACTTAGTGACTGGAAAACAACAACAAAGAAGATTATATGTATGAAAATTAGAGTCACTTTCAATATTAGTTATTGCTGGCTGTGCCAACATAAGAAGCTCTTTCAGGAATAAATCTGTTATACATTATGCACAAAAGAGAAACTCCAGGGGTCCTGCAGTAACATAAGCATGTAGTGTAAAGCCCAGCATTATAAGCACCTGAATGACAAAGGAGAAATAACATTAAACATGTAAGGAACCAACATCTAGAAAATTATTTTGGATGTAATACTGAATTGTAGAGAAGAATCCGTTCTCATCAATATCTATTCAAAATAGGATATCTGTCCTGTCAGGGATATACTTGAAGTGGAAATGGTTCAGAAGAGAGGATTGTTCTGAAGAACATCATGGGTGTTCTATGTTTCCATCAAGAATCTTACCCAAGGGAAGTGGAAATGATAAGAAGAGATCCTGGTGAGCTTGCCACAGATTCTTAAGAGATAGCAAAATATAGGGCTACCCTTTGCTTCCGGATTTGCTGAGTGGTTCAGTCATGTCTGACTCTTTGCAACCTCTTGGACTGTCATTTTCTGATATCACAGCAAAAGGTAGAATAACACAATCAAGATGCACTTCCCCCCATGTGCTTTTGACATAAAGAGCTAGTTTGGAAAGAAAAAAATATGTAATGATCAAATCAAGAATACTGCAGCTGAGATACTAAGCAGAGACCTCTGAGGAATCCACAGAAGCACTCAATGAGAGAAAAAACCATCACACAGACGTTTGATACCTTAGTTGCACAGATGCTGGCGGACAACTCTGTCAGGCATTTCCCCTCCAATTACCTTTCCCTCTGAAACTATCAGGAATAGCAGTTGAATAGTATGAGGTGTAAGAGAAAGAAAGAAGAAATCAACTTTTACCCCCTGCAGACTACCAAGGCTAAATCATATAGGCTAAATCAGATCTAGAGTTTTCAGCTGGTGAAGAGTTTTGAATGCTTATTATTGCATTAGACCAAACCAGAGTTATTTTTTGAGTCAACTACAGTGGATTTGTCATGCCCAAAAAGGATAGCAAGATGTGAGTCATCAGCAAAATTGTGGAATGTTTCTAAAGTTTCAAACAGAAACAAAGGGCCATCCCAGAGAGTGGAATTGAAGGGATGATGTAAGAAAGAACAAAGCTAATTTTTATATGCAATCTGAAGCCCACTTGACAATAAAACAAGTTATACATACGTTCCTCACATTTGGACTCATTTGGATCTTAATTATTCATCTTTGTGTAGTGAAAAATTGGTTCAATGTCAGATACATACTGGTCACAGGATACATTCTCAATAAATGAATAAATGTTCCTTGTGTGTGTGTCTGTGTGTGTGTGTGTTAGGTAATGTAGTGTTTAAGGGAGAAAGGTGCTGGAAAAATTACCCTGGTTGACCTTAATATTGGCTAAAGACATGACCTTACCAGTTGGGAAGCTGGAAAGGGAAATTTTCCCAGCTATTAGCACTGATGAAGTGCTAAACCCAGTAGGGTTCAGGAGTCTAACAATGAAATTTCTTACACTCTATCAGCACCTGTGAGTGGATATTTAACTACCAAGCTAATCACAAAGTGTTTACATCATCAGAATTAATGAGAAATTAAAACAGTTGACTGAATCAAGGGAAATTTTTCAAAGTTACTTGCCATAGGCTATTGATCTCTCAGCAGTTCATTAAACACCTGAAGCAAACATCTCCCTGAGCCACGAGGACAGCGGGTGGGAGCACAGAGATTTACAGATGGAGCAAGGATGTGATCCATCAGCATCCTGTCTCTCCTTGTCCACCCCCACTCTCATCCTGGTTCCCTTTTCAGTAGTTGATATGCTTGTCCCTCCTATCTTCTTAGAAGGTCTCATAGTGATTGATGAAGCCTGATAAATATAAGGATGTCCAACACAGGGGTTAAAAAATCATGTAACTTGGACTTCCCTGGTGATTTTGGGGTTAAGACTTTGTCTTCCAAAGCAGAGTGTGTTGGTTAAATCTCTGGCTGAGGAGCAGAAGCCATTATCTAACAAAGTAAATAAAGACTTTAAAAATGGTCCACATCAAACAAAAAAACTTAAAAAAGAAAAAGAAATCATGTAACATGATGGCTCCTTTTCCTAAAGCTGTATTTGACCAGAGCAAATCCTGAATCAGGAATCAATGTGTACTTTCCATAAACCAGATACTTACTATGATTATCCATACTCCTCCATCTTTAAATTCCAGAGTAAATCATGTCTTATGTGGAAAATCACCCACAGAAACCCTGTCTCCTAGCCATATATTAACTGTCGCTAATTGTGTAAAGGAGCTTCTTTAAGATACATCGAAATATAAAAGGAAAGGAAAAGTAATACTTAAGCAAGAATAGAAGTTGAGCATTATCTTGAAAGTTGATGGAAAAATCAAAATCATCTAAGAATGTTTCAAGTATAAGAAACTAACAGACATCAAATCTCCTAATTAAATTACTTCCAGCACATGGAAGTAAAAACCAGTCTGTCAATGCAGGAGATGTGGGTTTGATCCCTAGATTGGAAGGATACTCTGGAGAAAGAAATGGCAACCCTCTCTAGTACTCTTGACTGGGAAATCCTGTAGACAGAGGAGCCTGGTGTGCTGCAGTCCATGGGGTCTCAAACAGCTGGACATGACTTAGTGAATAAGAACAACAACAACAAAGGAAACTAGTGCATGGAAAATCAATAGATAGACAGACACATAGATAAACATTTATTTTTTAATGAATGTATATGTTAATTTTATTCCTTTCCCCTGGATCATTGACCAGTTTAACATATATTTATTAGCCATCTATGTTGTCAGGAAACATAGTATATAACTGAAGAGAGAAGATAAATATGAGATAGACTAAAACTTGAGAAATCACAGCTTTTAGGAGATGATAAGTGAACACGGAATCATAAGACCAGTAAACTGAGCTCTGATGGAAGCACTCTGCTTTCCAGGGAATCTCAGCAGAAGGGTTGTCAAGGCTGGAGGGCAAGATGGACTGAATTATGTCTCAATCCCCAAATCCATATGTTGAACTCCTAACTCTCAGGACCACAGAATGTCACTGTGTTTGAGATGGGGTCTTTTAAGGACTCATTTAGGTAAAATGGAGGAGGAAATGGCAACCTACTCCAATATTCTTGCTGGGGAAATCCTATGGACAAGAAGCTGGAAGGGGTATTATCCATGGGGTGGCAAAGAGTCAGTCACAACTGAGTGCACATGGATAAATACATACACAAGGAAAAAAGGGGTTCATAGGATGTCTGTAATCCAGTAAAACTGATATCCTTATAAGAAGAGGAATTTAGAACCAACATGCACAGAGGGATGACCACATGAGGCCAGAGAGAGAAGACAGCCATGTACAACCTAACTGAATTTGCTGTACACCTGAAACTAACAAAATATTATAAATCAACTATGAAAGTAAAAGTGTTAGTTGCTCAGTCATGTTCCACTCTTTCGATCCCATGGACTGTAACCTCTGTCCAGGCAAGAATACTGGAATGGGTAGCTATTCCCTTCTCCAGAGGATCTTCCCAACCCAGGAATCAAACCTGGGTATCTGCACTGCAGGCCGAGTCTTTACCATCTGAGCTACCAGTCACTCAGAGTTGTGCTGAGTGCTCAGTCACTCAGTTTTATTCAACTCTTTGAGACCCCATGGACTGCAGCACGTTAGGCATTCCTGTCTTGCACCATCTCCTGGAACATGCTCAAACTCACATCCATTGAGTCGATGATGCCATCCAATCATCTCATCCTCTGTCCTCTCCTTCTCCTCCTGCCTTCAGTCTTTCCTAGAATTGGGGTCTTGTCTAATGAGTCAGCTCTTTGTATCATGTGGCCAAAGTTTTGGAGCTTCAGCTTCAGCATCAGTCCTTCCAAAGAATATTCAGGATTGATTTCCTTTAGGATTGACTGGTTTGATCTCTTTGCAGTCCAAGGGACTCTCAAGAGTCATCTCCAACACCACAGTTCAAAAGAATCAATTCTTCAGTGCTCAGCTTTCTTTAGAGTCCAGCTCTGACATCCTTACATGACTACTGGAAAAACCATAGCTTTAACTAGATGGACGTTTGTTGACAATGTCTCTGGTTTTCAATATGCTGTCTAGGTTTGTCATAGCTTTTCTTCCAAGGATCAAGTATTTTTTTTTATTTTGTTTTGTTTTTAATGTTGTGGCTGCAGTCACCATCTGCAGTGATTTTGCAACCCTAGAAAATAAAGTCTCTGTTTCCACTGTTTCCCCATCTATTTGCCATGAAGTGATGGGACCAGATGCCATGATCTTTGTTTTCTGAATTCTGAGTTTTAAGTCAGATTTTTCACTGTCCTTTTTCACCTTCATCAAGAGGCTCTTTAGTTCCTTTTTGCTTTCTGGCATAAGGGTGGTGTCAGCTGCATATCTGAGGTTATTGATATTTCTCCCAGAAATCTTGATTCCAGCTTGTGCTTCATTCAGCCCAGCATTTTACATGATGTACTCTGCGTATAAGTTAAATAAGCAGGGTGACAATATATAGCCTTGAGGTACTCCTTTCCCAATTTGGAACCAGTCCATTGTTCCATGTCTGGTTCTAACTGTTGCTTCTTGACCTGCATACAGGTATCTCAGGAGGAATGTAAGGTGGTCTGGTATTCCCATCTCTTTAAGAATTTTCCACAGTTTGCTGTGATCTACATAGTCAAAGACTTTAGCATAGTCAATGAGACAGGTTATTTATTTTTTTTTAATTCCCTTGCTTTTTCTATGATCCAGTGAATGTTGTAAATTTGATCTCTGGTTCCTCTGCCTTTTCTTTCTTTTTTTAAATTTTTTCTGACTTTTCTAAATCCAGTTGAACATATGGAAGTTCTTGGTTCACGTACTGTTTAAACCTAGCTTGGAGGATTTTGAGCATTACTTTGCTAGCCTGTGAGATGAGTCCAATTGTGCAGTAGTTTGAACATTCTTTGGCATTGCCTTTCTTCGGGATTGGAATGAAAACTGACCTTTTCCAGTCCTGTGGCCACTGCTGAGTTTTCCACATTTTCTGGTATGAGCCACCAGGGAAGCCCCTAACAAAGAATTCTAGAGTGAGTAGCCATTCCCTTCTCAGGGGATCTTCCCAACCCAGGGATGGAAGTCAGGTCTCCTGCATTGCAAGAAGATTCTTTGCCATCGGATAAAACAAAGCAAAGCAAAACTCAAAGTGTATCTGACTGGAGGACAGAATTGGAATATACATAGCAAGATGAATATGTGCTTTCAGCAGCCTTCAGATCCTAGATGGTAGCAAGTGGTTGGTTACTAAGAGCCATGGACTTCCTAGAAAAAAAGAAAAGGGGCCTACAAAGCTGAGGATGACACACAGGCAAAGCTGCGCTTCACCCTCTGCTTCATCTTGGGACATCATGACCACTCCCTGCTTTGCAACTCATTGCTAATCTCACTATAATGGGGAAAGTCACATGTTAGAAACCAGGCAAAAAGCCACATTGCAAAAGGACATTAATTTATTAGCAGAGATTCTGAGGGGTTCCAGACGGATTGATCACAACAGATGGAGACGAGTCGCTTGAGGAAGTTTACATCTACTTTGGTCTGTGTCTTTTTTTTTTTTTTTTTTTCCCATGATTTCAAATTTATAACAGAATTAATACAATTTATCACCAGAGATTGATGGCATTTCAAAAGCAATGAGTAACCACAGGGGTGAAATATTTTAGTATAGATATGAGCACAGCCATTAGTTAAAACAAGAAATATTCTTTAAACTATTAGACGGATGACTGGATAAGTGAATAGAATTCAAGTATTGGCTAATATTATTCAATAATACAACTGAGATTGTAATGTTTTATAGAGCAAGACTTGATCATAATAAGGAAGAAGCCTTATTGAAAGAAGAAGCATTAAAACACAAAATATTCTTTAAACTCTGAGATGGATGACTGGATAAATGAATAGATTTCAGCTATTGGCTAATTTTATTCAATAATAGAACTGAGATTATTTTATAGAGCAAGATTTGATCATAAGAAGGAAGAAGCCTTACCAGATTGAAAGAAGAAGCCTTGAATAATGGTTAAATTCATGAATTACAGAACCACACACTCATTTAAAATTGCATCTCTACTGTATATTTGTTGTTTAATCTTGGGAAAGTAACACAGCCTCTTTGTGCATTCATTTTATCATATTATATTGCAAATAAAAGCAAAAATAAACAAATGGGATCTAATTAAAATTAAAAGCTTCTGCACAACAAAAGAAACTATAAACAAGGTGAAAAGACAGCCTTCAGAATGGGAGAAAATAATAGCAAATGAAGCAACTGACAAACAACTAATCTCAAAAATATACAAGCAACTCCTACAGCTCAATTCCAGAAAAATAAACGATCCAATCAAAAAATGGGCCAAAGAACTAAATAGACATTTCTCCAAAGAAGACATACAGATGGCTAACAAACACATGAAGATGCTCAACATCACTCATTATCAGAGAAATGCAAATCAAAACCACCATGAGGTACCATTTCATGCCAGTCAGAATGGCTGCAATCCTAAAGTCTACAAGCAATAAATGCTGGAGAGGGTGTGGAGAAAACGGAACCCTCTTACACTGTTGGTGGGAATGCAAGCTAGTACAGCCACTATGGAGAACAGTGTGGAGATTCCTTAAAAAACTGGAAATAGAACTACCTTATGATCCAGCAATCCCACTGCTTGGCATACACACTGAGGAAACCAGAATTGAAAGAGACACGTGTACCCCAATGTTCATCACAGCACCATTTATAATAGCCAGGATATGGAAGCAACCTAGATGTCCATCAGCAGATGAATGGATAAGAAAGCGGTGGTACATATACACAATGGAGTATTACTCGGCCATCAAAAAGAATACATTTGAATCAGTTCTAATGTGGTGGATGAAACTGGAGCCTATTATACAGAGTGAAGTAAGCCAGAAAGAAAAACACCAATAAAGTGTACTAACGCATATATATGGAATTTAGAAAGATGGTAATGACAACCCTGTATGTGAGACAGCGAAAGAGACACAGATGTATAGAACAGTCTTTTGGACTCTGTGGGAGAGGGAGGCGGGGGATGATTTGGGAGAATGGCATTAAAACATGTATAATATCATATAAGAAATGAATTGCCTATGCAGGTTCGATGCAGGATACAGGAAGCTTGGGGCTGGTGCACTGGGATGACCCAGAGGGATGGTATGGGGAGGGAAGTGGGAGGGGGGTTCAGGATGGGGAACACGTGTACACCCGTGGCAGATGCATGTTGATGTATGGCAAAACCAATACAATATTGTAAAGCAAAAAAATAAATAAATAAATATAAAATAAAGTCATTTTAAGAATGATGATAATAACATTATGGAATGTGCCAGCCACTGTAATGAATGTTTTGTATACAAGTATTATTTTGTTTAATCTTCAGTGCGGTTCAGTCACTCAGTTGTGTCTGACTCTTTGTGACCCCATGGACTACAGCATGACAGGCTTCCTTGTCCATCACCAACTCCTGGAGCTTACTCAAACTCATGTCCATTGAGTTGGCCCCAACATGAGGGTCTTAATGAGTCAGTTCTTTGCATCAGGTGGCCTAAGTATTGGAATTTCAGCTTCAGCTCAGTCCTTCCAATTAATATTCAGGACTGATTTCCTTTAGGATGAACTGGTTTGAACTCCTTGCTGTCCAAGGGACTCTCGAGAGTCTTCTCCAACACCACAGTTCAAAAGCGATAATTCTTGGGCACTCTTGAACAATCATCAGAACAACTTATAAATACAAGCATTATCATTAACCTCATTTTATTCATTAGGACACTGAGACAGAGAGTGGTTAATTAATCACTCCAAAGTCCCATCTCTGGTAGTGACAAAGCTGAGATGTGAACCCAATCTCTCTCCAGTGTCCCTACTTTCATTATAATCTACTGGTTCCATAAGCTTATTAGTATTATTATTATAAAAATTCCTACTATAGGCACACACTCTCTGCTCAATTAACTTACTGAATACCTAGGTGCTTTTGCACATATCTGATCTCACCTTATCCTGAGCCTTAAGCAGTCTGTCTCTTGAACCAGACCTCAGTTCCTTTCTTCCTATCAGGGACTCTGGCTGGCACCTTCTTCCTATAGTGGCTCAGTTCCTTTCCAGAACTGCTTCCAGCCAGATTCCCTCTCGAATCCAGATTTTGATGCCTGGGCAGTGTTTCCTTGATCAGTTCTTTGGTCTTAGTTTCAGGACATCTTCAAATTCATCATTCTCTTCCCTTAAAGCTCCTTCTCATGGGATCAATTTCACCCTCAACTCTGGACCTGCTTCTTGCCCACTGGCACCAAATGATTCTTCCAACTACAAATCGCTTTGTTCCCCCTCCTCCCTTGATGTGAAACTTCACGCTTTCAGACATGATAAGGGAATCCAGAATTTATAAAAGTAGGTGGAATATAGTGTGTGCGAGCCTGGACTTTGGAGAGAGAAGCCTTCAATTTGAAGTTAACTCTATCATTTATTATGTATGTGACCTTGAAGTTCTTGCCATCTCTAGATTTAGGTAATCATGTAGGTAACACCAGCTCCTCTCTCTCAGAGTTGCCTTGAAGATTAAAAGCAGCAGCATGTGAAAAGTCCTAGGTATAGATCACAGTATTTAATACATACTCAGTAAAGTAGTGTTGCTGCTAAGTCGCTTCAGTTGTATCCAACTCTGTGCGACCCCATAGACAGCAGCCCACCAGGCTCCCCTGTCCCTGGGATTCTCCAGGCAAGAACACTGGAGTGGGTTGCCATTTCCTTCTCGAATGCATGAAAGTAAAAAGTGAAAGTGGAGTCGCTCAGTCTATTTTCTATTAAAAGTGCTATTTTAAGATAATAATATTTTAATTTTGCTTAAGGTAATGTAAGCTACATTGTCAGAAATTTTAGATACATAAGCAACAAATGGCAAGACTTAGATGCTCATAAATTTTTCCTGCTTGAAATCAAGAGGTCTTAATTACCTCCTAAATGGGTTTGCCAAGTTGATATCCCCTTATCGCTTTTACTCCATAGCCATCCATTCCACCATACTTTATATTTCAGTAATGATAAATTATATTCTTCCTCAAAAATTGCCATGTCTTTACATTTACATAACTGTTCCTTAAACCTGGACTCCCCATCCATTCATTTCCCCACCTGGAAAGATTCTACTAAACCTTACGAATCCAACTCAAATAAAGATCTCTCTTCCAGCCTGAGTTTCCAGATTCACAGTCCAAAAGCTGAAGTGGAACAAATGTTACTTTTTATGCAACTCATGGGCCTTGAAAGTGCATCCAATAGCTTGCCTCTTCTGATAAATGTATGGATTTATGTTGTTGTTAAGTTGTTAAGTCATGTCCTACTCTTTGTGACTCATGAACTGTAGCCTGGAGGGTTCCTCTGTCCATGGGATTTAACAGGCAGGAATACTGGAGTGGATTGTTATTTCTTTCTCCAGGGGATCTTCACCACACAGAGACTGAACTCTTGTCTCCTGTATTGGGAAGTAGATTCTTTACCACTGAGCCACCGGGGAAGCCCAATTACACATTTACAGTGATAACTTTATCATTCTAGGTTTCACCTAGATTCTGAGCTCTTTATTACATCACTGGTGTATCCTCAGGGCCTAGGAAAGATTCCTGATACTTACCAGGAGTCTAAACTTTGAATGGATGAATGGACACAAGAGAACTTTAATGATAGCAGTCAATCAGAACATTTTTTTAAAGTCATTCTCTACCAAATTCGTGTAGTTGCTACCAGAGATCACAAATAGAGGGCTTTCTCTCTATATTTTCAGCAATTAGTTTTTACATTATCTGGTTTTCCAGTGAACACATATTACATATTAAGCACATATTTGATCTTTATATAGGGCTTCCCTGGTAGCTTAGATGGTAAAGAATTGGCCTGCAATGCAGGAGACTTGGGTTCAATCCCTGGGTTTGGAAAATCCGCTGGAAAAGGGAATGACATACCACTCCAATATTCTTGCCTGGAGAATCCCATGGACAGAGGAGCCTGGTGGGCTACAGTTCATGGGGTTGCAAAGAGTAGGACACAACTGAGTGACTAACACCTCTTTAAAAAACCTTGTTCAGTTCAGTTCATTTGCTCAGTCGTGTCTGACTCTTTGTGACCCCATGTACTGCAGCACGCCAGGCCTCCTCGTCCATCACCAACTCCCGGAGCTTCAAAAAACCTTGATCTTCATGTAATTGGCTTCAACTTTCTTGTATAAATTGCTACAATTGGCATAAGTAATACCCTGGATTTCCTTCATAACATTCAGCACTATGAAGTAGAAGGAATATGTGCTTGAGACCTACAGTGCTTGTTACGCTTCATGGACTCTAGGTACTTATTTTACTACTTATTTTCTCTGAGGAAGTTTTTCTCCATCTTTAAAGAGAGTTTATAATCCCAATTTATAAGGCTTTGTTAAAAATTTAAAAATATAATATTACACATTAATATACAGGATTTAAAATCACCAAATAAGTGGATGATATAACTACTACTATTGATTACTATTAGCATACTGTTGTGATATACGGTATCTCTATGTATTTATCTATTATCAAGAGAGAAAGAGTAAAATAAATATAGAGAGAGGAGATCAGAAGAAAAATTACTGGGGATTGAAAATGCACTGATAATGTTTGTTAGAGAATCAGTTAAGTTGGCAACTTAGGAGAACATAGATTAATGGACATTCATAAGGAAAATAAAAATAATGGGTAGGGATAGCTTAATATTGCATTCCATTTATGATAAGAATAAGGTGACAACATAGTTGAAGTTCAACCAAATAGTCAAGCTGAGTTGTTTTGGCTAAAGTTCAACATCCTCATGATAATGAGAACACAATAAGAAAAATCACAAGTTAACTAGGAAACAAACTAAGTAGAAGTGAATCAATATACTTTTGTCTTAAGCAGTCATATAAGAAGAAATAAAGAAAGGGTTTGGGTGATGAACCAAGAATGAGAATTTTGTATTCAGTGATTTCTTAGGCACTTCATTCTGACAAAAACTTTTCTTTCCTGTTCTTGATATTTTCTTCCTTTAGAAGAAAACCCTAAAGTAACATAATGCCCTGGCTTCTTTCTGCCTCTTTACCAGTGTGCTAAACATAATTGTCCATCTTGTGCACTGAACAAATCTAGGGACACTATTCACATTGTATTCTCTTTCAACAGGCCCCGTGGAATAATTTAGCACACACAGCCTGTGCAAATGTTCTCAGATGCATGTCTTCATCTCTCCTTATCCTTGGGCTGGGGAAATAACTTTTCTCTCAGCAACTTGTCCTGGCAGGCTTAGTTTATCTCCTTATCATCTTGAGAAGGAGCTGTTCCTCAAACACACATTTTCCTGTTTGCTTGTTCCTCCATGCTGTAACCTGTATAGAGTCTGCTTCCTTGTAGGGTGACCAGTGCATGCCAAGCTCAGTTGCTCAGTCATGTCCAACTCTTTGTGACTCTGTATTGTAGCCCTCCAGACTCCTTTGTCCATGAAATTTTCCAGGCAGGAATCCTGGAGTGGGTTGCCATTTTCTAGTCCAGGGAATCTTCCTGACCCAGGGATTGAACCCTCACCTCTTGCCTCTCCTACATTGGCAGGTGGGTGTTTTACCACTGTGCCACCTGGGCAACCATAAGTATGGCTAATTCTGATGTTCAGTGTTAGGAAGCCCAGTTGCTCATACCATAAACCTTGTCCTCCTACCAACCCTTTACTATTATTGAAGGGAATATTTTGGCTCCTTTTGCTGTGTATTTCTCAGTTTGTGACCCAGGTCATAGCAAAGAATAGTATTGTTTATTTAGTTCCTTCCAAGTAAATCTAATGTGGAAGCTATGGGCCTTGAGAAATGAGCAAGGTGTAAAATTTTGTAGAACAAATTACACATAAAATGATTTGGGCTTTGGGTATGGTTTGAACAGATGGCTGTAAGCTTTGTTAGTAATTTCCTAAGCAAGACCATGTTGACTTTTCTTTTAAATCCTAGTGATTTGCAACCTGTATTGCACAACAGCTGATTTTTCAGTTGCAGAATTAGCTTCATGAATGTGTGGCTTGGGTATATGATGCTGAACCTTTGCCATATTTTGATTTTAGCAGGTTGCTGCCACTGTCACAGGGTAGTGGCTAGAATGGCCCATGTGCAAGAGTCTTCCCAAACCTCAATAAATGTGTGGACTGCTTCAGCAGGTAGCTTAGTGCATCTCAATCGTGTCCTATGTTTGGTTTATAAGTGTGCAGAGCAGAGACCATGGTTTTTAAGTCCTGTCCTCAGAAGCTTTGTTATGAAGGGGAAGCAGATTGTCATTACAGAACTTTCTGACATCAGTACTTAAAGAATATGTCATATATTTGGTCTGAAATGGGGTAAATTGTGAATGTTACAGAGCACAAAGAACCTTCTGGCTGGCTGTGAATTGTTAACATCAGCTCTAGGAAGGAGAATGCATTGCTGTTATTGTCTAGTCACTGAGTCCCGTTCAACTCTTTGCAACTCTATGGACTGGAGCCCGCCAGGCTCCTCTCTCCATGGGATTTCCCAGACTAGAATGCCGGAGTGGGTAGCCATTTCCTTATTCGGGAGATCCCATCCCCAGGGATCAAACCCACATCTCCTGCATTGTAGGCAGATTCTTTACTGTCTGAGCCACCAGAGAAGCCCCATTGCTGTGGTAAATAGTGCCAAAATTAACCTCTTGCTGAGAGACTTTCCCAAATGAGTTTTAACTCCAAGTCTTAGATATCAGAAAATTGATATAAACCACCTGGTATCCCAGTAAGACCCAACTGAGACCACCATATTCTTTCAGGATAATGTCTCTGCTGTGGTCTTTGGCAACACACCCAAAAATTGCCTTGAAAGTAATTTTCTTTTTCTGAGAAAACTCTTTCAGGAGCAAGGATTGCTTTGCTTTTTCCAGTTCTGACATATGATGCCAGTGCTGTGATAATTTTGTTTTTCATAACTCCTGGGAATCTTTAAGATAATGAGGCATATCAGTGACTCAATGTTGAAGAAACACAAGTCTGAGGCCATAGAGGAAATATTTTCCTTCTAGTGAGAAAGAAACTAATCTTTAAGTTAAAAGAACACTGTCCCTACAAATATGCCAAGAACTCTTTCAGCTGAGGCTGAATGGACTAACAACTGAGAAGTACTTTATATTCTTTGAAATTTTAAATCATGATCATAAGAAAAATTGACTTGGAACCTTAATTCTATGAAACTTTAATATATTTGGACTTTAACTTGCAAAGAATTTAATATCCCTATTTTAATATTTCCCAAGTAATAGTAACAGTATTTATATTCAAATGTGTGCCACTTTTTTTTGACATTTGTTATTGGAGTATACTTATGTCATCAATCATGCTCAACGCAGATCTCATAACAGACTCTGCTGAGCAATGTATTTTGGGGAAAATGTAGACTGGAAAATCAACTAGAGATTAAATTTTCAACCTTGTTGTTGTTTTAAGTAATGAGCTCTTCTGACCCATTTTAGAGCCTTTGGGCAGCAGATTGCAGGGAAGTCAGCCTTGATCACAGTACTCCTGAAGGTTACTCCACAAGGAAGTGTTGGCATTGGGGCAGGGGCCCACACAGGTCAGGGAAGAACTGGCTTGTTACACTTTTACTCTTCTTCCTGGGCAGGGAAAACAGCACTAAGAGAACAAAATGAAGGGGAAGGCAGAAGGGAAATTCTTTCCTCCTGTTTCTCATGGTTCTTTCCCTGTGGAGCAAGATTAGTTAGTCAAACACTCTTAGCTTTTCTCTGTTCCATTACTCACTACATTGTGGAGAAATTAATGACTAATCTTGAAGTAATTTGGGAAATAAAAAAACTGTACCTACTTGACACAACTCCTCCTTTTCCTTTTGGAAGTGTATAAGTTCTCTTCTGATCCTTTTTGTCATAGGTTGCACAGGTTTTTTTGTTTGTTTGTTTTTTCTCCCCAGGAGTTTGTAGGAGTCTAGTGATACCTGTCCATGGAAGACTAAGTCGTTTTAATTTGGTTGTCATTCAGTCACTAAGTCACGTCCGACTCTTGTGACTCCATGGACTATAGCACTCCAGGCTTCCCTGACTTTCACCATCTCCCGGAGTCTGCACAAACTCAGGTTCATTGAGTCAGTGATGCTATACAACCATCTTATCCTCTGTCACCCCCTTCTCTTCCTGGCCTCCATCTTTCCCAGTATCACAGCTACCTTGTCATGTTAAAAGGGCTTTCATAATTCAATGAAGCTATAAGCCATGCCATGTGGGGTCACCCAAGATGGACAGGGCATAGTGGAGAGTTCTGACAAAAGGAGGTCCACCAAAGGAGAGAAGAGCAAACCACTCCAGTATTCTTGCCTTGAGAACCCCATGAACAGTATTCCAATTTGGGGGAAGGGTCAATACTATGGAGTATACCCACCAAGAACTGCATCCTCCAAACTGTGATGTGTCTATAATAAAGATGATATTTTGATTTCATCCAATGATTAACTAGTTTATTCTTGAAAATTGGTTCTTCTGGGCCAACCTGAAGAGGTGATAGTATTTCAGGGTTTTGCTGGGAAGGAAAAGAGCCCCAAATGAGTACAGTCTTTTATCTGGAATAGGTGTACCCTATAGACGGGATGGTGAGGAGAGAGACTAGGGTGGGTTTAGGCCAGGATTGTGTAGGGTGTGATCATGTAGACAACTCTTTCCATCCAGTAATAGTTCTGAGACAGCATCAGTTGTCTCTGTGTCAAGCTCAAGGGAAACTCTGCTGAGAATGGAACAGAATTGGTCTAATTTCTATGTGTGACCTCACCTTAAGCTGCCATCTAGTGAGAAATCAATTCTGAGTCTGTTTTACTGATATCCCCTGGCCATGAATGCTTTTCATGATAGATCAAGTCCTGGGGGAGGTAGAGCCAGTCTCCCTAAGGCAGCCCATGGAAAGATATTCTGTGACTGTACAACCTCATACACTATGCTTAGTCAAAGAACATAAAGATAGCTGAACTATCCTCATCCATCAATGTTTTTTGCCCAAATTTGAACTCACTTGGAGCAACAACAAACAACTTTTACCTTTGAATACATGACCTTCAGGCCCAGGATGACGTATTTGAAGAGAGAGACAAACAAAAGTTAACCCTCTCACTTCTCTCTCCAGGCCTGACCAGTACAAAAAGAAACAGCATTATCACCTCTTATAATGTAAACATGCTTTTCTTAATTCAGCCAAGTATTCCCAAGTATCCCCCAAATCTTCTTGTATGTTACCATGTGATTCACCCTCTACACAACAGGAGGAGCAATGAGTCTGAGGTCTTGTGGAGTCTAGCTTAGGCTCTCATACATAATACTGTATCTTCCAGTGAGTTTCCTAGCATCTTTAAACCTTGTTTTACTTTTCATATATAAAAAGCCTTACTTTAGTCACATATTTGTAATAATAAATAGTAAGACTTCAGACTCTGAAGTCAGACTATCTGGGCTCAAATCCTGACTCTGCCTCTTACTAGCTTTGAATCCTTAGCAAAGTGAAATAAATACCACATGCCTCTCCATAAGTAAAATGGAGACAACTAAAGTCTCTCTATATCATAAGGCTCTTCCAAAAATTATTAAACAGTGAATAAATGTAAAGTTGTCAGAATAGTGCCTGAAACATGATTAGTGTCAAAAAGTTGTTAGGAGAGATAAGACAAAACTTAAAACTCCTTTGTATGTCTTTGAAAACTCTTCAATGACAATAATGAATTAACCTGTATTTTTATGTCTACTGCATCCACAGCCCAGGAGCCATCTCCATCTCTGAACTTTGTGACAGCAGTGAGATATCTAATCTGCTGCTTTATTTCCAGTATCTAATCATGATATGCATACACATGTTAATATATATTGAGTTAATGAACTAATTCATATCACACCAAAATCTGCCTTGTTCTTGATGTTTCTCAGAAGCATCCAGATTCCATGTCTATGAATTCATGAAAAGCACTCTCTGGTAGTCTTCTCCCACTTCTTTTCCAAAATAAATTTTACCTCTGCTTCAAGGTCTATTTCAAAGTTCAACTGTTTAATGAAACTTATAAGATAACATGATGCTTTAACTGGAAAAGACACCTTTGTTACAAAATGGGAGAGAAATAAGGATTGGAGATAGAGCAACTCTTTTTAGAAGTTTCGTTGGGATGGAGTCCAGAAATATGAAACAGTAGCTTCAGGGGTATATGAAGACCACTGCAGTTCTGAGGAAGGTTCTAGAGCTTTAACCATGATGCTCAAATATCCTTTAGCCCATCCAGAAAGTTCTTTGGTATATTTATAGTCTGAAAAGGAGAACTATAATTTTATTATTTATGAGTAGAGTTCACAGAGAAATAATTTGAATACTTTGTTTTTTTATTGTTGTTGCTGTTGTTATTTTAATCTGTAACTCACACTCTAAGGGCTTCCCTGGTAGTTAAGCTGGTGAAGAATCCACCTGCAATGGAGGAGACCCCGGTTCCATCCCTGGGTTCAGAAGATCCCTTGGAAAAGGAATAGCCTACCAACTCCAGTGTTCTTGGGATACCCTAGTGGCTCAGATGGTAAAGAATCTGCCTGCAATGTGGGAGACCTAGATTCAATCCCTGGGTTGGGAAGATCCCCTGGAGGAAGGCATGACAACCCACTCCAGTATTCTTGCCTGGAGAATCCCCCTGGACAAAGGAGCCTGGTGGGCTACCATTCATGGGGTCACAAAAAGTAGGACATGACTGAGCAACTAAGCACAGGATAGCAACTCACAGTCTGAGGCGGAACAATATGCTTGATATATAAATAGGCTTCCCTGGTGACTCAGATAATAAAGAAACTTCCTGCAATGCAGGAGACCCAGGTTTGATTGCTGGGTGAGGAAGATCCCCTGGAGTAGGAAATGGCAACCCACTCCAGTATTCTTGCCTGGAGAATCCAATGGACAGAGGAGCCTGGCAGGCTACAGTCCATGGGATCACAAAGAGTGAGGTATGACTGAGTGACTACTCTTAAGTTAGATCAGGTCAGTTGCTCAATTGTGTCCAAATCCTTTTGACCCCATGGACAGTAGCTCGCCAGGCTTCCCTGTCCTTCACCAACTCCCGAAGCTTGCTCAAACTCATGTCCATCGCATCGGTGATTCCATCCAATTATCTCATCCTCTGTCGTCCCCTTTTCCTTCCTCCATCAGTCTTTCCCAAAATCAGGGAAATGATTTTCTAATGAGTCAGTTCTTTATATCAGGTGGCCAAAGTATCAGAGCTTCAGCTTCAGCATCAGTCCTTCCAGTAAATATTAAGGACTGATTTCCTTTAGGATGGACTGGTTTGATCTCTTTGCAATCCAAGGGACTCTCAAGACACATACTCTAAAGTACAACAATATGCTTGATGTATAGAGTGTCTAGACAAATTCCCCAAATCTTGGTCTCACCACATGCCTCCTCTTAGATCCCATAAAGAAGTTTTGGTACCACTGTTGCTTAAGGGTGGGGGAAAATGTCTTTTAACACAAAAGACATTTTGTGTTAAAAAAGACTTGGCATTATGTTTATAGACACATTAAAACCGGAGAAAATATGTGTTGCTTTACCATTATTTCTTTGACTTATGTAGGAAAAGTACAGAAAGCACAGAAATTCAACAATAAGAAAAAGAAAATGTAAGAAGTTGAGTGCAAGGCAAATAAGGTGAAACCTGTTATTATTACAAACTTTGTCTTTTATTCAGTGTTTTAATAATAATGGAAAGTAATATGTAAATTTTAATTTCATAGCCATGATGATATAGACCAAAATATTTCAAATTCTTAATAACCACTCATGAATATTATGACAAGAATTAGACTTTTGCCCTGTAGTTATATATCCAAGTTGGCCTTTAATTCCTTAAGCTCTTTTTTGGCTATGGAGAAAAATGTCAGGAAAAAAAAAATGTTAAATAGTTGTAGTATTAACCCAGCAGAAAGCTTTTGGCTATTAATCAGAGAGTGGACCTTTAGCCCACAAAGACAAACACCTTCTTTATAAAGATGAAAAGTTCAAGGAGCTGAAGTCTGGAAAAGTTGATTGCTGTTAAGGATCCTCTGAAGGAGAGAGGAGCCGATATTTGCACCAACTGGGAACTATTCAATGGGTCTCAAATGGGAACATTTTTTTTCATTGTTTAAGCTCCAGATAGTATCAGTGTGATAATTCTTTTCTATACTAAGTGTATGCTATGTGCCAGCTTTATTTTAAATTCATAGTTTAGAACCCCCGACAGCCATATCTTTTTTATATGATTGTTGGCAGAGGGGTAGACATCTGATTTTCTGACCCAACAGATCTCTCTGGGATTTTCAAAGTGGAACCAAAGTCAGAAAGTGAAGCTTTTTTTGGTAGTGACAGCTATGTGGAGAGTGGCTTTGGTGTCAGTAATAGTCACACATTCCAGCATATCAGGAATGAGATATATGAAAGAGACACGTGAAGACAAACAACAGATAGGAGAACAAGATGGTGGAGGAGTAAGTGGACGTGGAGTACATCTCTCTCCGTGGATACATCAGGAATACACCTTCAGACACAGAAGTGCATGCAGAATACCAGCTGAGAGCGGACAGGAGTACCTGACTAGTGGAAAAGAATATGTAGAATCACGCAAAACTTGGTAGGATGAAGGAACTATAGGGACAAATAGGAGTGTTATTAGGATGGGGCCTGCCCTTGGTGGGTGGGAGAACTGAAGCAGGGGTCTGATCGATCCCCAAATCAGGTCAATAGTCTGAGTCAGAGGAGAAACGTTCAAAGCTGAGAGTGAAACAGCCTGTCTGTGGCAGCCTAAATGGAATGAGAATCAGACAGTCCTTGCCGCAGCCAAAAATACCCCAGATGGCGCGGCGGCTGGGAGCTGGAGTTTAGGGATTGTGCAGCAATCTCAGAGAGAGAGCTGTTGTTGACTGTGTTGAGAGAGATCGAGGGGATGTGAGGGAGGAGATTGTGGTGGGAAATGACTGTGGGAGAAAACCAGGCAGCCATGGAAGCAAGGTGATACTGTTAAGTCACACCTAGCAGGTACAGCCACCACCATAGCCTCTTTCCCCCCAACATGCCAGCCTAGGTAGCTGAACAACAGAGAGGCCGGCCCATCAAACACCTGATGTACTGAACTACAGAGTAGGACCCCACCCGGGGTGCCTCTTAAAAGTGCCTGATGTGCCGATCTGCAGAGTAGGACCCAAATCAGGGGGAGCCCTCTAAGTGCCTGATGCACCAAACAACAGAGAAGGACCCCAGGAAAGGAAGCCCTCTAAGTGCCTGATGGGCAGAGCTATGGAGAAAGACTGGCCAAAGAGGCCTTCTGATCACCAGCAACAAGAGGCTTGAAAAAAGACTGTTAGGGCCATAACTCCTGCTGTGGAGGCGGTCCAATCCCTGCATACTTGGTGCTGCCAGGGTCCCCTCAAGTCAAGCAGCTGTGCCATCTTCACGCTCAACTCTCACTGGGGCAGAGCTGCCACAAGCAAAAAAGTCTTGCGGCTGTGAGTGCAATGTCACTTCGGTCATGTCCAACTCTTTGTTACCCTGTAGACTGTGGCCTGCCAGACCTCTCTGTCAGGGAGGGGGGTTCTTCAGGCAAAAATACTGAAGTGCATTTGACCAATATTGGTTGCCATACCCTTCTAGAGCACTATTTTTCCTGCTGCCCTAGATGCCAACTCCCCTGAGTACCTGGTGCTACCAGAACCCCTGTGACCCAAGCAGCTGCACCACCTCCACACCAGATCTTCACATGGGCAAACCCAAGTCCTCCAGAGTAGTCTCAGGAGCAAACCCCAGTGGACAACCCACATGCAGAGGTGGAAATAAAACCACAGTTGAAATCCAGGGGCAGTGTGGCTAAGACAAAGACCCAAAACCTTCCCACCAGCTACACAAGCTGCAGATTAAATCCACATGATCAACTAAGCAGACTCTGTGCCTATGGAATATATAAAAGCCCACTGAGAGCTCCCACAAAAAAAAAAAAATTAACTAGTTCTGATATCTATGGACATTGGAGATAAGAACACAGAGGAGTAGGACCAGATTAGAATCTGAGTTGTGCCCACAGCAGGTCCAGAGATCAGGACAGTGTTAGAGGGCGTCCTAGGGAGGTGAGGTGGACTGTTACTCCCGGGGAGAGGGCTCTGACAGCAGTGACTCAAGAAAAATATCTATTATTCTTATGGTTTGACTTGTTCTGTAGATTCTTTTGGATTGTTTTTCTTTTCTTTTCTTCCCCCCCCACCCCCGTTGTAGTTGTCAGTTTTATTGGCACTATGAAATCTAATTAAGCTTTTGAGCTTTTTATTTTTCTTTTCTTTTTTTTCTCAGTCATATCTTTTATTGTTATTATAAACCTCTGCCTCTACATTGGGCTTTTGCAGTTCTGAGGAGTTTTCCCTTTTTTTTCTCTCTCTCTTTTTTTAATTTTTAACTTTTCAAACCTATTGACATTTTTTCTGTGTTTATTTCTTTGTTTGTATTGCCTACTGTTCTTTTCCCCTTGCAGTTAATCTTTAATATATATAAATCTTATTTATCTACCTCTATTTAACTTTGCATATCTCTTCTTACTTTCTTCCCTTTCCTCTCAAAGTATTTGTTAGTTTTATTTTCATTGATTTATTCCTCAATTTGCACCTTGCTTTAGTTTTGTTTTCCAGTTTGTACTTTAATTGGTTTTTCTCTGGTACATATAATTTTTGGTTTCCTTTGTTTGCTGGGTCAATCTATTGTACTTTATTTTTGTTGGAATGTTTTGATTTTGCTTATGGGTGTATTTGTATATGTATATATTCAGTCACACTTTCTGTTGTTGTTATAAACCTCTGCCTCTACATTGGGCTTTTGCAGTTCTGGGGTGTTTCCTTTTTTTTCCTCTCTCTTTTTTTAATTTTAACTTTTAATTTTTTAAACCTATTATATTTTTTCTACACTTATTCCTTTGTTTGCCTTTCCTACTGCTCTTTTCCTCTTGCAGTTAATCTTTAATGTATACAAATCTTCTTCATCTACCTCTATTTAACTTTGCATATCTATTCTCTCTTTTCTTTCTTCTCAACATATTTGTTAGTTTTCTTTTCATTGCTTTATTCCCCACTTCGCACCTTGCTTTAGTTTTGTTCTCCAGTTTGTGCTTTAGTTAGTTTTGTTCTTAACTGGTAAATATAATTTTTTATTTCCTTTGTTCACAGGTCAATCTATTGTACTTTATTTTTGTTGGACCGTTTTGACTTTGCTCATGGGTGTATATGTATGTATGTATATTCCATTATTTTAATTATTATTTGCCTGATTTTATACTACCATTTGTCTGAGATTCATCTTGGTTTCTTGTTTTGGAATATTTGTTTTAATCTCACTTAATGCCATTTCATAATAAACCACTTGAGGAATCTTAGTCCCTGACCAGAAATCAAGCCTTTTGATCTTTTGGAATGGGAGCACTGACTCCAAGACCCTAGACTATTAGAGAACTAACCCTACGGAGTATCAAATAGTGAGAACTCACACAAAGGAAACCACTGGAATACAAGATCTAGCATCACTCAATCACCAGTAGCACCCTGTCCAGGACGTCTCATCTAAACAATTGAAAAAAAAAAAATACAAATACAATCTTCAGCAGACAGGAATACCACCTCACTCAGCCTTACCCATCAGAGGAAAAACAAACAAACAAAAACAGCACAAATCTCACCCTATAAGAAGCTTACACAAACCACTGGACCAAGCTTACTGCTAAGTCGTGTCCGACTCTGTGCGACCCCATAGACGGCAGCCCACCAGGCTCCCCCGTCCCTGGGATTCTCCAGGCAAGAACACTGGAGTGGGTTGCCATTGCCTTCTCCAATGCATGAAAGTGAAAAGTGAAAGGGAAGTTGCTCAGTCGTGTCCGACCCTCAGCGACCCCATGGACTGCAGCCTTCCAGGCTCCTCCATCCATGGGATTTTTCCAAGCAAGAGTACTGGAGTAGGGTGCCATTGCCTTCTCTGGGACCAAGCTTAGGAGGGCAGAAACCAAAAGGAAGAAACAATTCAACCTTGAAGCCTGGGAAAAGGAGACCTAAAACACAATAAGCTAAAAATAATAATAATAATGAAAAGGCAGAGAAATACCACACAAGGGAACAAGCTAGAAACTCAGAAGTCCAAATAAATGAAGAGGAAATAGGCAAACTACCTGAAAAAGAATTCAGAATAATGATAGTAAAGATGATCAAGAACCTTAAAAACAAAATGAAGAGAATGCAAGAGTCAATTAACAAAGACCTAGAAGAATTAAAGAATAAACATGCAGAGACAAACAACACAATTACTGAAATTTTAAAAAATACTCCAGAAATAATCAATAGAATATCTGAAGCAGAAGAATGAATCAGTGAGCTGGAAGATAAAATGGTGGAAAAAACTTCTGAAGAATAGAATAAAGTAAAAAGAATGAAAAGAACTGAAGATAGTCTCAGGGACCTCTGGGGCAATATCAAATGCACCAACATTTGAATTACAGGGATCCCAGAAGAAGAAGAGAAAAAATAATGTATAAGAAAATTTTCGAAGCAATTATAGTTGAAAACTTCCCCAACATGAAAAAGGAAACAGTCAATCAAGTCCAAGAGGCACAAAGAGTCCCATACAGGATAAACCCAAGGAGAAACAAGACACATACTAATCAAACTAACAAAGACTAAACACAAAGAAAGCATATTAAAAGCCTCAAGGGAGAAGCAGGAAGCAATATACAAGGGAAAGCCCATATGCTTAACAGCTGATCTTCCAGCAGAAACTGTGCAGGTCAGAAGGGAATGGCAGGATATATTTAAAGTACTGAAAGGGAAAAATCTACAACCAAGAGTACTTTACAAGGGAAGGATCTCATTCAATTTGATGGAGAAATAGAAAGCTTTTCAGACAAGCAAAAGTTAAGAGAATTCAGTACCACCAAACCAACTTTACAACAAATGTTAAATGGACTTACACATTCAAAAAATAAAAAAGAAGAAAAAAAGATATACAAAATCAACCCCAAACAGTTCAGTTCAGTTCAATTCAGTTGCTCTGTTGTGTCTGACTCTTTGCAACCCCATGGACTTCAGCATGCCAGGCTTCTCTGTCCATCACCTACTCCCAGAACTTACTCAGTCTCATGTCCATTGAGTCAGTGATGCCATCCAACCATCTCATCCTCTGCCATTCCATTTTCTCCTCCCTTCAATCTTTCCCAGCATCAGGGTCTTTTCTAATGAGTCAGCTCTTTGTATCATGTGGTCAAGTATTGGAACTTCAGCTTCAGCATCAGTCCTTCCAATGAATATTCAGGGCTGATTTCCTTTAGGATGGACTGATTTAATCTCCTTGCAGTCCAAGGGACTCTCAAGAGTCTTCTCCAACACCACAGTTCAAAAGCATCAATTCTTAGGCACTCAGCTTTCTTATAGTCCAACGTTCACATCCATAAATGACTACTGGAAAAATCATAGCTTTGACTAGATGGATGTTTGTTGGCAAAGTAATGCATCTGCTTTTTAATATGCTGCCTAGGTTGGTCATAGCTTTTCTTCCAAGGAGCAAGTGTCTTTTAATTTTATGGCTACAGTCACAACTGCAGTGATTTTGGAACCCAAGAAAATAGTCTCTCACCGTTTCCATTGTTTTCCCATCTATTTGACATGAAGTGATGGGACCTGATGCCATGATCTTAGTTTTCTGAAAGTTGAGTTTCAGGCCAACATTTTCACTCTCATCTTTCACTTTCATCAAGAGGCTCGTCAGTTCCTCTTCACTTTCTGCCATAAGGGTGGTGTCATCTGCATATCAGGTTATTGATATTTCTCCTGGCACTCTTGATTCCAGCTTGTGCTTCATCTAGCCTAGCATTTCTCATGATGCATATAAGTTAAATAAGTTGGGTGACAATATATAGCCTTGTCATACTCCTTTCCCTATTTGCAACCAGTCTGTTGTTCCATGTCCAGTTCTAACTGTTGCTTCTTGACCTCCATACAGATTTCTCAGGAGGTAGGTGAGGTGGTATGTTATTCCCATCTCTTAAGAATTTTCCACAGTTTGTGGTGATCCACACAGAGGCTTTGGCATAGTCAATAAAACAGAAGTAGATGTTTTCCTGAAACTCTCTTTCTTTTTTGATGCTCCAACGGATGTTCCCAATTTGATCTCTGTTCCTCTGCCTTTTCTAAATCCAGGTTGAACTGGATTTGAAATCTGGAAGTTCATGGTTCACATACTGTTGAAGCCTGGCTTGGAGAATTTTGAGCATTACTTTGCTAGTGTGTGAGATGAGTGTAATTGTGTGGTAGTTTGAACATTCTTTGGCATTGCCTTCTTTCGGGATTTAAATGAAAACTGACCTTTTCCAGTCCTGTGGCCACTGCTGAGTTTTCCAAATTTGCTGAGATATTGAGGGCAGCACTTTCACAGTGTCATCTTTTAGGATTTGAACTAGCTCAACTGGAATTCCATCACCTCCACTAGCTTTATTTGTAGTGATGCTTCCTAAGGCCCACTTGACTTTGCATTATAGGATGTCTGGCTCTAGGTGAGTGATCACACCATCATGATTAGCTGGGTCATGAAGATCTTCTTGTGTAGTTCATCTGTGTATTGTTGCCACCTCTTCTTAATATCTTCTGCTTTTGTTAGGCCCATACAATTTCTGTCCTTTATTGAGCCCATCTTTGCATGAAATATCCCCTTGCTGTCTCTCCCAATGGTATATTACTCAGCCATAAAAAAGAATGCATTTGAGTCAGTTCTGATGAGGTGGATTAACCTAGAACCTATTATACAGAGTGAAGTGAGTCAGAAAGAGAAAGATAAATATCATATTCTAACATGCATATACAGAATCTAGAAAAATGATGCTGAAGAATTTATTTACAGGGCAGCAATGGAGAAACAGACAGAGAATCAGCTTATGGACATGGGGAGAGGGAAGAAGAGGGTTAGATGTATGGAAAGAGTAATTTGGAAACTTACATTACCATATGAAAATAGATAGCCAATGGGAATTTGCTGTATGGCTCAGAAAACTCAAACAGGGACTCTATATCAACCTAGAGGGGTGGAATGGGGAGGAAGATGGGTGGGAGGTTCAAAAGGGAGGAATATATGTATACCTATGGCTGATTCATGTTGAGGTTTGACAGAAAACAACAAAATTCTTTAAAGTAATTATCCTTCAATAAAAGAATTAAAAAAAAAAAAAAAAAGAAAAAGAACATCAGATCCGTGCAGAGATCTCTGGAGTTCTTAAAATCTTTGAAATCCAGTAAGTATTCTTTTTTAAATAAAATACTTCAAAATCAGTTTCTGCCATTATCAATCAAAATGTGTGAAGTCGCTTCAGTCAAAACATCTTGAAACAGCAATCAAAATATCTTTTATTTATTCAAGAGTCTAATAGTGTCAGGGAATAAAATATACTGCCTGGTGTGGTAATTGTAGTTATAGAGGAAATCCTAAGGTACTGTGAGGGCTTAAAAGATAATTTCCTATTCCATCTCTAGCAAGTTGACCCTGTGACTGGCTACAGTCCATAGGGTCTCAAAGAGCCTGACACAACTAAAGCAACTGAGCACCCACACACATGGAGTAATCCAACTAGAAAAATATCAACTTTTTATCTAATCTTATTACATTTGATTGTAAAGAGAAAAAACAAGATTTCCGTCTGTAACATTTACCTAGTTCCTTCATGCACATGAAATTTCAATAAGCAGAAGTGTTTGATGTACTCAATAGTCGAATTTACAAATTACGATTTGAAGGTAAAGCTCACTCTTTATGTAGAATTATGTTCGATCTTTCAGAGGAAGAAGACTAAAGGATTGAGAATCAAATTTCACCCTGGAGAGTCTCTGGTAAAATTTCAGTTGCCCCACTTCTGATGACTCTGAGGATTAATTTAAAAAAACTTAATAGCTAAAGAAACATATGTAAAAATAGTTTTGCAAAATGAAAAGATAGAAAAAGATAAAGGTAATGAAGTAGTGCAACTATAGCCAGAGGACTACAATTTGGCACTAAAAGTATATAAGAATATATTTCTGAGTTTTGAAGAAAATATTGCAATTCTTATTGTTTTTATGTTTTCTCATCCTTATTATTTCTATTTTCTTTTCCTTTTAAACTTTAAAAAATAAATTTACTAAAATATAGTTGCTGTACAATATTGTATTGGTTATGGGTGTATAAGATAGTAAGTCACAATTTTTAAAGTTTATATTCCATTTACAGTTATTATAAAATATTTTTATATTCATCATGTTGTACAATATATTCTTATAGATTATTTTAAACCTAATAGTTTGCAGTTCTTATTTCCCTGCTTGTATATTGTCCCTCTTCTCTTTACTTGCCTTTTATATTGCATCATAATACTCTTATTATCATAGAACATGCATATAATTTATAAACAGTGTAAAAATACATAATAAGAATATTTTGAGATACATGTTTTAAATTTGATAATTAAGCATGGTCAGTGAATGTTTGGAGACAATTGGGTTAAATTCAAAACACTGATAAAAAAAAGAGATGAACAATCAAACATTTATTGATTCTTACTGTCCCAGAAAGATGGTCATTAAGATCCTATTTAAAGGCCTCCTTATTTGCTGTTTCAACCTCCTTTAATGGTTTTCTCCCAAAATCCATCTATTAATACCTCCTTCCCAAAGTCCCCTGGGCCTATTCAAATATTAATTTGCTAATAATTCTTCCCTTCATTACAATATCTAAATTTAATACCTCAAGTTCCGGTATTTCAAATAGCCTATTACTTTATTTCTCTTAGTACTTAGCCCTACCTACTGACCTATTTTCTATTTTGCTTATTTTCTATACCACACTATAGGTTGTGTACTCTCTGCTTCCCCACAAGAAAGTGAGTTCATAATAGCAGGAGATTTGCACATTCTGTTTATTTTAAACCCATAGTTTCTCAACTAATGCCTGGCACACAAAGGTACTAATATTTATTTAATGATATTTATCATTAATTCCTCAGAACCAAGAAAAGCAGATATTATTATCCATAATTTTAGCTGAATAAACTGAGTCCCCAAACATAGTAAATACTGTTGTTCAGTCACTAAGCTGTGTCTGACTCTTTGAAGCATGCCATAGACCAGAGCACCCCAGGCTTCCATGTCCTTCACTATCTCCTGGGGTATGCTCAGATTCATGTCCATTGAGTCAGTGATGCCATCTAACCATCTCATCCTCTGCTGCCCTCTTCTTCTTTTGTCTTCAATCTTTCCCAGCATCAAAGTCTTTTCCAGTGAGTTGACTTTTCACATCAGGTGGCCAAATTATTAGAGCTTCAGCTTAAGCATCAGTCCTTCCAATGAATATTCAGGGTTCATTTCCTTTAGGATTGAGTGCTTTGATCTCTTGCTGTCCAAAGGAATCTCAGGAATCTTCTCCACCATCACAATTTGAAAGCATCAGTTCTTTGGTATTCAGCTTTCCTTATGGTCCAACTTCACATCCATACATAACTACTGGAAAACCAAAGTTTTACTACACAAACCTTTGTCAGCAAAGTGATGTCTTTGCTTTTTAATATGCTTAGGTTTGTCATAGTTTTGCTTTCAAGGAGCAAGTGTCTTAAATTTAGGGAGTAAATAACTTACTTCAAACCTCAGCAAGCAATAGGCTTCCTTTGAGAGAAGAAAAGGTGAAAGAAGGCAATAATCTAGCTGGATGATAAGAGTTAAGGAATGGCATTCAAAGACAGATAATACATGTTATGTATTATATACCTGTATATATATGTATTATATACCTGTAAATATATATGTATTATAATACCTGTATCCCCAAGGAATCAGGATGGAGTCAATGAAGGGGAACTAGGGGAGGGGAACTTCAGAGTTGAATAGACTAAAATGCAACTCTTTCTTTGGAAGGAGAGGGTTCCTGGAAAATAGGGATATTGAAGAAAAGTGTTCATGATTATATTGCAGGGCTGTGGCAATGATGATGAAAGTACTAAAAGGAACTTGGAATTAGATGTTTTTCAAGGATCTTGCATGATTTTTAAGTATAAGGTTTTAATAAAGAGTGGCTGCCAATCACATCAATTATTGCATTTCTATGGAAAAAGAAATGCTAAGATTTCCAATAAAAGTAATGAAAAATCACTGTTCTATTTTGAGCAGATAAATCATAGCTTCAAGGAGAAGCCTTGGGAGTGATGGAAATAAACGTCACGGTGCATCTACTGTACCAAACAATGTGTGAGATACTCTGCTTACATTTTCTATTTTTTCTACATATCACGTTTTCAAATGGGGTCATGAAGGTTCATAGAAGTCAAGTGATTTTCTTGGGATGAACAAAGTGAGGAGGTCTCCATTCTAGGAGGTGAGACCAGGCTTTCAGATTCCATTCAAGGCTTATGCAAGTGTTTACAAGAGCAGGTGTTAGTCGCTCAGTCATGTCCAACTCTTTGCGACCCCATGGACTGTAGCCTGCCAGGCTCCTCCATCCATGGGATTTTCCAGGCAAAAATACTGGAGTGGGTTGTCATTTCCTTCTCCAGGGGATCTTTACAACCCAGGGATTGAAGCCAAAAGTGAAAGTGAAAGTTTCTCAGTCCTGTCCAACTCTTTGCAACCCCATCACTATACAGTCCATGGAATTCTGCAGGCCACAGTTCTGAAGAGGGTTCAGTTCAGTTCAGTTCAGTCACTTAGTCATGTCCGACTCTTTGCAACCCCATGAATTGCAGCATGCCAGGCCTCCCTGTCCATCACCAACTCCCAGAGTTCACTCAAACTCACGTCCATCAAGTTAGTGATGCCATCCAGCCATCTCATCCTCTGTCATCCCCTTCTCCTCCTGCCCCCAATACCTCCAAGCATCAGGGTCTTTTCCAATGAGTCAACTCTTCACAAAGTATTAGAGTCTCAGCTTTAGCATCATTCCTTCCAATGAACACCCCGGGGCTGATCTCTTTTAGAATGGACTGGTTGGATCTCCTTGTAGTCCAAGGGACTCTCAAGAGTCTTCTCCAACACCACAGTTCAAAAGCATCAATTCTTCGGCGCTCAGATTTCTTCACAGGCCAACTCTCACATCCATACATGACCACTGGAAAAACCATAGCCTTGACTAGATGGACCTTTGTTGGCAAAATAATGTCTCTGCTTTTTAATATGCTGTCTAGGTTGGTCATAATTTCCCTTCCAAGGAGTAAGCGTCTTTTAACTTCATGGCTGTAATCACCATCTGCAGTGATTTTGGAGCCCCCCAAAATAAAGTCTGACACTGTTTCCACTGTTTCCCCATCTATTTCCCATGAAGTGATGGGACCAGATGCCATGATCTTCGTTTTCTGAATGTTCAACTTTAAGCCAACTTTTTCACTCTCCTCTTTCACTTTCAACAAGAGGCTTTTCCGTTCCTTTTCACTTTCTGCCGTAAGAGTTGTGTCATCTGCATATCTGAGGTTATTGATATTTCTCCCAGCAATCTTGATTCCAACTTGTGCTTCCTCCAGGCCAGCGTTTCTCATGATGTACTCTGCATATAAGTTAAATAAGCAGGGTGACAATATACAGCCTTGACACACTCCTTTTCCTATTTGGAACCAGTCTGTTGTTCCATGTCCAGTTCTAACTGTTGCTTCCTGACCTGCATATAGGTTTGTCAAGAGGCAGATCAGGTGGTCTGGTATTCTCATCTCTTTCAGAATTTTCCACAGTTTATTGTGATCCACACAGTCAAAGGCTTTGGCATAGTCAATAAAGCAGAAATAGATGTTTTTCTGGAACTCTCTTGCTTTTTCCATGATCCAGCAGATGTTGGCAATTTGATCTCTGGTTCCTCTGTCTTTTCTAAAACCAGCTTGAACATCTGGAAGTTCTCGGTTCACGTATTGCTGAAGCCTGGCTTGGAGAACTTTAAGCATTACTTTACTAGCATGTGAGATGAGTGCACACGCTTGAGTGGGTAGCCTTTCCCTTCTCCAGGGGATCTTCCCGACCCAGGGATTGAACCCAGGTTTCCCACATTGCAGGCAGATTCTTTACCAGCTGAGCCACCAGGGAAGCCCTATATTCTAGTCTCATATCTCCTAATTTTAATGCAGTTAAATTATTTTTTAAATTAAGAAATAGACTAGTTGAAAAATATACTAGATTAATAGATAAGGACCTAAGTTTATTTTTAAGGCTCAAACTTTGCCATTTAGCTTTGTTATTTTAGGAAAACACCTTAAAAGTAGTAAAAAAAAAAAAAAAATCACTACGAGTATAAGTTCTGAAATTCAGGTAAGCATTCTTAAGACAAACCTGTCCAAATGAGACTGGATTGGCCATTTTTTCAACTTCAAAAAGTTTAAAGAACAATGGCCAATTGTTGTAGAATAAAATAATCCAATGAATTCACAGTTTACTGTATTTAAGCAAGATGGGTAACTTGATTCATCAGTTCATTCATTACTCATATTAATAATTGTGTTAAATTGGTCACCATTCTTTACACAGTTTTATTTTTAAATTATTTTATGATTATAAAAGTTTAAAAAATCCCACTTATGAACTTTGGAAAATAGAGACAATTTTTCCTAGATTAATGCTGTTAAAAGTTTTTCTCTTCCTTTATTAAGTATGTGATCTGAGGAAGGTTTGTATAGATTTGTTGGTCAGCTAATACAAGAACATTGATGAAGGGTTTTATCATACTTATTCCAATACTATTATCTTAGCTGTGTAACCCACTTAATCTTTATTCCAAATACAGTATGCCATTACATCTCCATTTAATGATAGCGGAAACTAAAGCAAAGAGATATTTAAGTAACTTGCTCAAATTTACACAAACACTGTGTTTACTTAGTGCTGGCCTAGAAATCTTTGGAAATTAAAAATTAATTACCTCATGCTTTGTTTGTCCTTAAAAATAAAAACTCTTAAATATTTGGTCATTAGATGAATTAATATATTAGTAAGTTATAAGTTAACTAATCAGTTGAGTAGTGGATAAAACAGCTAACAAACAATGCATACCATATGATCAAATGCTATCTTTGTGGCAAATGAGTTGAAGTTCTTTGATATCTGCACGAAAAAAATATGGAATTGGTAGTTGAGAAAATGAGGTTACGTCAAACTTGAGGAAAGAGAAAGTGACTCAGTTAGCTATATATATGTGTATATATATATGTATATATTTTTCCACATAATGCTGAAAAGATGTTGGGCTAGAATATAGGGATGTAGAAACCAATACGATGTATTTACTGGCCTCTATATCTTTCTAGTAGGAGAGTAAGATTTATAAACACATAATTGCCAAGGCATTTGGTTTAGGCAATAACAGAATATAAAGACAAATTAGAAGTTCTATAGAGGAGGAAAGCAAGGCTGAGTGTTTTTCTAAATGTTGATAGAAAATTCATGTAGGTATCATTTGTAATTAAATTCAAATTGCCATTTAGGGCAAGAGCCCTTCTGCCAGCAACTTTGTACTTTCCATTCGTTTGAATTTTTTTTAAACTTCAGTGCACATTGCAACTGAATGCTGTACATGACTTCCCATAAATAGGAAATGGACCTTAGCTCAGCTGTCTGTCTTTGTGAAGCCAAATGATGTATCATTAGCATAAATTAGTGCTCTAGGATTATTTCTTTAACTAGAAAAATACGCAGATGCCAAATTTTTCCATGGGCATTATCAACAAGAACTGCCAATCGCTTTTCAAAATATGGATTCATTTCAGAGAATCGACAGCCACTGCACACACAGTATCTCTGTTCAAATGCAGTTTTTGTAACCGCATTTCCCCTTACAGATCTGCTTGTATATATTTGTATATACAGATCTGCTATGTGTATATTCATCCTCTAAGACAATGGGAGATTATTTCTAATTTAACATATTGAGTTGTAATGTGCCTTGTGTAAAAACAATTCTAACAGAACAATTACTTCCTTAATTACTCAGAATTTGGGTCATTGATGCACACTATGATGGATGAAGGTGTTAAACATTTGGCGTGTAGATTTCAGATGACATCACCACAGTAAAAATATTTAGGTCCAGAAATCAAAAGTGTGTTTGCACATCATCAAAAATTGAAATGAGTATTTCTGAAATGAGAATTCAAAATGCTCAGGAATTGAAATTAAGAATTCCAAAGATCCTCCGATGAGGTAGCTGCCAGGGACAGGTCAAATAAGTACAGAAAATAATTATACCTCATACCCTCTCATGTCAAGTGCTATGCTCAGATTACTTATCTGTTATTAAACTAATTTGGTCCTTCTTTGAATCTATGGTGCTCATTTGAAAATCAATTCTATAGTCTTTAGGAGAGGTGGAAATAGAAGTGAATGACATGTTTATTGCTGAACAGTTTCATTAAGTGCCCCTTATTTCTCAGATAGATGGAGCTTCTCCTTACTATGAGACACAACCCATAATAAATCAGATGCCAGAGCAGTTAGCTAAGAATCTGCTCTTTCAGATAGCAAGACCCACTAGGAATTTTATTTCAATTTAAAGGGATATTCCAAATCTAGGAATGCGTATACCTTTTTAAAGATTTTTTTAATATGGACTAAAAGAGGACCACAGAGGATGAGATGGTTGGATGGCACCAATGACTTGATGGACATGAGTTTGAGTAAGCTCTGGGAGTTGGTGATGAACAGGGAAGGCCGGTGTCCTGCAGTCCATGGGGTCACAAAAAGTCGGACACGACTGAATGACTGAACTGAAATGATTTTTAAAGTCTTTACTGAATTTTTCTTACAGTATTGTTTCTGCTTTATGCTTTGACTTTCCTGGCCCTGAAACACACGGGATCTTAGCTCCCTGACCAGAAATCAAACCTGCACCTCTTGCCTTGGAAGACGAAGTCTTAACCTCCAAACCACCAGAGTCCCTGTATACTTATAGAATGTTTTTAACTTACATCTTATGTTTTTTGAACAGATTCTGGAACTAGGATAGAGTCAACTCATCCCATTTTCGAAAGCGGTCTTCACAATGCCATAGCTAATGACCTTCATAAATTTACTCAGTTTGGCTGCCTTCAGAAGTGTGTCTTTTTGAAATAAGTTTCAGAACACCTGCTTTTCATGGTGATACCTTAATCAGTGGTTGGCATGATCCCTTTTGACATTTCTCTCTCTGATGGTTTTGCTAGGTGACTCAGTGGTAAAGAAACTGCCTGCCAATTCAGGAGATGAGAAATGCAGATTCTATCCCTGGGTCAGAAAGATCCCCTGGAGGAGAGCATGTCAACCCACTCCAGTATTCTCGCCTGGAGAATCCCAAGGACAGAGGAGCCTAGCAGACTACAGTCCACAGAGTTGTGAAGAATTGGACACCACTGAGCACGTGCACCTTCTCTGTTTCTGCTTGGTTTAATGCCAAAGCCCTTACAACTCATCAACTAGAATAGAGAAAACCCCAGTGTTTAAGAAAAAGCGTGCCCAGTGAAGCCTAAGATGCTTACAGAGCAACGGAAGTGTGTACAAGTCCAGGATTCTAACCAGGGCTTTGCTTCTAGGTTCTTCCCCTCCTTCTGAATGTACTAGCTTATCTGTGGCTGAACTAAGACCTTGGCAAAGCAGTTGAGCTTTAAGCCAGCAATTGCCCAAAGTTTCTTCATTGCGCACTCAAAGTACTATGTAGTTTCTCCTGATGCCTTTTATCCTCCAATGTTTTAGTGTCCTTTTTGTTATATAAGCAAAATGTTGTTATATAAACAAGTGAAGTGAAAGTTGCTCAGTAATGTCCAACTCTTTGTAACTCTAGGCCAGAACACTAGAGTGGGTAGCCTTTCCCTTCTCCAGGGGATCTTCCCAACCCAGGGATCAAACCCAGGTCTCCCGCATTGCAGGCAAATTCTTTACCAGCTGAGCCACTAGGGAAGCCCAAGAATACTGGAGTGGGTAGACTATCCCTTCTCCTGCGGATGTTTCCGACCCAGCAATGGAACTGGGATCTCCTGCATTGCAGGTGGATTCTTTACCAACTGAACTATCAGGGAAGCCACTTACATAAACAAGATGTTTTTATAAAACATCTTTATTTATTGATATGTATATCTCAAAGCGGGGGGGGGGGCGGGGACTAGCAAATCTATATACTCTCCTTCCAGTGCTTCAAAGCTAAAAATGCATTAAATTATACCTTTTTAGAAATATTCAATACAAGTGTGTATGTTAATTTCTCAGCTGTGTCCACTCTTTGTGGCCACCATGGACTATAGCCTGCCGGGATCCTCTCTCCATGGGATTTCCCAGGCAAGAATACTGGAGTGGGTTGCCATTTCCTTGAGTACTAAACTGGCTCAAATCCTTATTTTGTAATGTGTCTTCAAGCATCCAGATCTTTGTTCTTAGAGTGAGGAGGCAGTCCTGTTTGATATAATATAAGATGTTATAAGACAGGGTTTATAATGTCCCTTAACTTTGCACTAGAAGTGTTTCAGATGACCAGGCAAAGCAAAAGGATGCAGTATCAAACTCTGTACTTCTTTAAAAATGTATAACAGAAATTCAGAGGTCTATTTTCTCATGTCCTTAAGTGGTTTTCCCTATAACTCAGTACCCTGGGCCCCTTACTGCAGCAACAGTAAACACAGTTCATTAAGCAATTGAAAGGTCAGAAAGGCTCATTGCTAATAAAGACACCTTAAAGGCTAATGTATGTTCATTTAGCTTTATGCCAATTTCAATTTCCTTCTATGTTTCACTTCAACTCCTAATGTTTTTATGAGATCTCTACAGAGTCAAGTGAAGAATAAAAAAAAAAAAATCCAGTCTTTAAAGAAAAAGAACAAACACCTTACTTGATATCTATCAGTAGTAGGAATATTTGCACATAGATCTAATCTTAATTAAGATTAATCTTAATTATTAATTAATCTTAATAATTAGAATAACAAATTTATATTTTAAACAAATATTTATGATTTTGGGAAAGGCCATTATATTATGTTCAAATTTATTGGGAGGTCAGAAGATCTAGGTTAAACACTAACCTAATAAGAGCCACATGTTTTTGAGAATGTCAGTTAATGTTTCTGAGCAGCACATTCTACACCCCACTCTCCCGTTGGAACACGAGAAAGCTCATCAAACGTAAAATGTGACCCTCATGTCTTATGTTCTTTCCTATTTTTTCTTGTCTCTGTCCCTAGAAAGACCTCTGAACACTAGCTTTTACTTTTTCTCTCTCTTCCTTTCCTCTTGCTTTTCTTCTTCCTCTACTCTTTCCTCTTCCTTCTTCTTCACCTACCTCTACTTTTTGGTTTTTTATGCTTAAGGACCTATACTTATTCTCTGATACCATTTTAACTGCATATTGCAGATTTTCATTTGCTATGTTTTCATTGTAATTCTGATCAACATATTTTGTAATTTCCTTTGATATTGTGTCTCTCACTGGATATTTAAACAAGATATTTTAGTTTTCTTTTAATTTCTAATTCTGTTTCCATTGTCCTTAGGAGACATGATCCATGGGATTTTTATCTTTTAGAAAATAAAATAGGTTAGAGGTGTGTCCAGCTGGCAGAGTAGGGAGACACTGAGCTCACTTCCTCTCATGGGCACACCAAAATTACAGCTATTCACAGGGTGACTATCTATGAGAACAACATATTGTGCACCCACAATAATCACCCCAGCCCAACAGAAAGGCCCATGCAGCCCATGTAGGGGGGCACCCCTAAAGCATATAGCTCTGGTGTCTAGAGGGGACTGTGTTGCCAGACACCACAGGACATCTTATACATAAGGCCAATTCTCCACACTTGGAAAATGTAACTAATCTACCTATGCTATGCTAAGTCACTTCAGTCGTGTCCGACTTTGTGCGACCCCAAAGACGGCAGCCCACCAGGCTCCCCCGTCCCTGGGATTCTCCAGGCAAGAACACTGGAGTGGGTTGCCATTTCCTTCTCCAATGCATGAAAGTGAAAAATGAAAGTGAAGTCGCTCAGTCGTGTCCGACTCTTAGCGACCGCATGGATTGAAGCCTAACAGGCTCCTCCATCCATGGGATTTTCCAAGCAAGAGTACTGGAGTGGGGTGCCATTGCCTTCTCCGAATCTACCTAATAAATAGAAATAAACACAAAGAAGCAGGCAAAAAGAAGAAACAGAGGAATATGTTCCCAAACAAGGAACAAAGCAAAAACTCCAGAAGAAGAACTAAGTGAAGTGGAGAAAAGCAGTCTATATAACACATAATTCAAGCTAAGGATCATAAAAATGTTCATCAAATTCAGAAAAAGTACACAGTAAAATTTTTAACAGGAGTTAGAAAATAAAGAGGAATTGAACAGAGTTGAAGAAAACAATAACTGAAATTTTAAAAATACTCTAGAAGGAATCAACAATATATTAGATGTCCAAAGGAACAGATCAGTGAGCTGGAAGAGGGAGTAGTAGAAATCACACCAGCTGAAGAGCAAAAAAAAGAAAAGAAATTAAAGATAGCTTAAGAGGCATGCCTGCTGGCCCAGATGGTAAAGAATCTACCTGCAATGCCAGAGACCCGGTTTCAATCCCTGTGTCAGGAAGATCCCCTGGAAAAGGGAATGGCTACCTTATCCAGCATTCTTGCCTGAAGAATTCCATGGACAAGAGCCTGGTGGGCTGCAGTTCATGGGGGTCACAAAGTTTAGCTGGACACAACTGAGTGACTTTCACTTTTTATAAGATACATGCAGGACAGCATCCAATGTACTAACTTTTGCATTATAGGAGTCACAGAAAGAATGAAGGAAAGAAGCAGAAAATTTATTTGAAGAAATAATAGTTGAAAATTCCCTAACCGGGGAAAGAAAACAGACATTTGGGTTCAGTAAATAAAGAGAGTCCCAAACAAGATGAACCCAAAGTGGTCCACACTAAAAACACATTATAATTAAAATGGTCATAAAAAAGAATAAAATCTTGCCATTTTCAGCACCATAGATGGACCTTACATTTTGCTAAGTGAAATAAGTCAGTCAGAAAAAGACAAATGTCATATGATTTTACTTACATGTGGAAGCAAAAACAAATAAAGGAACATTTATAATGAAATAGTAAGAGACTCATAGGGAACAAGCTAAAGATAGCTAGATAAGATGGGATCACAGGTATTGATAAAATATTAATAGGTGAGGGAAGTTGACATACAAATGTCCAGTTATGAAATAAATGTCACTGGGATTGGCTGTACAACATAGTGAATATAGTCAATAACATTGTAATAGCTTTGCATGGTGAGGTAGCTGTACTGGTAAAAAACCCACCTGCCAATACAGGAGACGTAATAGAGGTGGGTTAGATCCCTGGGTTGGGAAGATCCCCTGGAGGAGGAAATGGCAGCCCACTCCAGTATTCTTGCCTGGAAAATCCCATGGAAAGAAGAACCTTGTGGGCTACAGTCCATAGGGTTGCAAAGAGTCGGACGCAACTGAAGCGACAGGACACAGAGTTATCATGGTGATCATTTTGTAATGTATATAAATATCTAATTACTGTGTTATATACCTGAAACTAATATAATACTGTAAGTCAACTATACTTCAATAAAGAAAGAAAAGAGGCTTATGTTATAGCAGAGTTTGTGATCAAAATTTATAAGTATTCTTAAGATCAAATATTTTTTTCATTTTTTTCTTTCTTTTCTCTCCTTATCTATCCATATTAATTCTAATCTTTCAATTTCATTATTCAATTTTGCCATGCAATTACTTATATATTTTTTCTATTTGCTATAACCATTTTTGATAAAGTTATATTTAGAAATGATGGCCCAGATCATATCTTTGTGATATTTGAAAATATCCCTTTGTAAATTATCTGTATATGGCTTATATATATTTTTAGAATAAAATATGACAAAAGAGGAAACTTTTATAGTGTTACTTTTTAAAGTTAGACTTTAAAATATTGTGTAAGGTAAATGCAGAATGCATAGGTCTTCTCTAGTTTGATAAAGAAATAAACTTTAGTATCATTTCAAGTTCCATTCTGGTTAAGAGGAAGAACTTTGGAGTCTAAAATTCCAGAGTTTCAATCCCAGCTCTTCCGCTAACTATGAGATTTGGACATGTTGTCTTATCACTGGGGTTCTTAATTTTTTCATCTGTAGAATAGAAAGAAATATAATTATGTCACACATCTGTTATGAAAATTAGTAAATTAAATAAATTTATTAACAATGCCTTGCATACTTCCTATTCCACGATAAGGTTATTTAGCATAAAGCTATTATTTTGATTTTAATAACACCTTCAGTCGAGAAATAGATTACAAGTAACTTGTTTGCTTTCATAGCTAGTATCCATTTTATTCATTCAAGAAATCTAGAGACGTTATTGTTCAGTCACTAAGTATTGTCCAGCTCTTTGCAATCACAGGCATGAAATTAAAAGATTCTTGCTCCTTGGAAAGAAAGCTATGACAAACCTTAGACAACATATCAGGCTTCTTTTTCCTTCACCATCTCCTGGAGTTTGCTCAAACTCATGTCCGTTTAGTCGTCTTATCCTCTGTAGTCCCCTTCTCCTCCTGCTTTCAATCTTTCCCAGCATTAGGGTCTTTTACAATGAGTCAGCTCTTCACATTCGGTGGCCAAAGTATTGGAGCTTCAGCTCCAACATCAGTCCTTCCAATGAATATTCAGGATTGATTTCCTTTATGACTGATTGGCTTGATCTCCTTGCAGTCCAAGAGACTCTCAAGAGTCTTCTCCAGCACCAGTTTGAAAGCATCAGTTCTTGTACTCAGCCTTCTTTATGGGCCAACTCTTACATAGGTTCATGACTTCTGGAAAAAAATATAGCTTTGACTATATATACCTTTGTCAACAAAGTAATGTCTTTGCTTTTTAATATGTTGTCTAAGGTTTGTCATAGCTTTCTTTCCAAGGAGCAAGCACCTTTTAATTTCATGCCTGCAGTTGCCTTTCACAGTGATTTTGGAGCCCAAGAAAAGAAAACCTGTCACTGCTTCCACTTTTGCCCCCTTCTATTTGCCATGAAGTGATGGGACCGAATGCCATGATCTTAGTTTTTTGAATGTTGAGTTTTAAGTCAGCTTTGTTGCTCTCCTCTTTCACCCTCATCACGTTTCTCTTTCTGCCATTAAAGTGGTATCATCTGTATATCTTGGGTTGCTGATATTTTTAAGAGCAGTTATTCCTATGTCTAGTCACAGATGAGAAGCCTGATGCTCATTCTGGGGAAGTGATCTGTTCAAGTGCAGGCAAGTAATTAACAATACAGTCAGACCTTGAACTGGAGTCACTTGATTGCAATCTTGGTGCGTTTTTACCTTGGCTGTATTTTAGTGTATTAGGGTAATATGTCTTTTATATTAATGCATTAAAGGTACTTGAGGGGAAAAAAAACATACACAAATGAGATATGTAAGAACATTAAAAGAGTAATTGGAGACTTGAGGTCAAGAGGACAAGCTCTAAAGAAGACTACACCACTTCAGAGAAGCGAAGGGGCAGGTCTAGTGACTGCTCATGGAGGAGGGCAAGGGAGGACATAAAATGCAGGAACAAGAGGTCAATTTTAAAATAGTAAATGCCTCTGAGGCTGATTATTCATTATTACAGTTACTCAAACAAAGAGGCACAGCTGTTACCTGGACCTTTGGCCCCAACCACAGGCTTCCTTACGTGTCTGTATTGAATGTCACTAAAAGAACTGTTCTTAAGTAACATTTTTAAAGGCATGAAAGTGGGCAGAAATGACATCGAATAGAGTTCAAGTTTGTTCATAAATGTATTGAATTAGTAATTCGGTACCTTCATCTCCCTACATTTTTTCTCCCAACACATTAAAAGGAAATGGAAACAACAAAAATGAGAAGACTTGCCACAGATAGGAAATATCAACCAACAGCAGTCCCTTCTTGTAAGGGCCCTCTGCCATCTCACTCAGAAAGAATTTTTATGAGTTGGAAAGGAAGAGGAAATAAATTAACTATCATATTTAACATCAGATCCTCTACCACACATGTCACTTATTTGAGGCAATGCAATTCTTACAGCAACCTTGTGAAGCAGATGATATTTTTCTGCTGTAAAAGGGTTGGAAAACTATGGCTTACCAATGAAATCTAGCCTGTCATCTGTTTTTTGTAAATAAATTTTTATTAGAATACAGCCACCCTCATACACTTAAATCTGCACTATGCAGCTTTTGAGTTCATAGGATGGCTGAGTTGAGAAGCTGCAAAAGAAATGGCCAGCAGAGCCTAACATAATAAGATTGAGGAATCCGGTGTAAGAAATGTCATCTTCAAGGTCAAATAGTTTTTTTTTTTTTCAAAGATGAACATTGATCTAAGATTGTCCCAGTCTGATATGACGTGAAACCCAGAGACTTCTCCAGGGCAAGCAAGATGCACTTTTCCTTATAAGGTACCATTTCACACACATTGTGGAACATAACTTCATCATAGAGAAAATGAGTGTTAACACAGGGAAAGTTTGTCGTTCAGAATCTGAAGCATTTATGAGAGAACCAAGTTTTTCTTATAAACATTAGCACTCTTGACTCCTGAAGTGAAAATTAAATGAGTGAAGATTAGTATAGTTACATTCTGTGAACTAAGAAAAAAAAAAAACAAAAACACATAGATATGTGTGTTTAATATCTTTCACTGCCAAGTAAAAGTTTTGCTTCTTTGTTCAAAAATTTGTTTCCTCTCATAGAATTTCCTTTTAAATATGCTGCCTCTTTGAAGATTTTTAAGAAGTTTCCTATTGTCCTACCCTTGAAGAAGGATTGAAGAAAAGTTGCTGACTTCAGCCTTCAGGCCGATAAGGAGGAAGAGGGCATGGTTAGCAAGAGGAAACATCTGGGCCTTGATATGTGAGTTTGTGAACCAAGGGTGGGTCTCTTAAAATATTCCTGTTAATATTTGTGTTGTATAACTACATAATCTCCCAACTGGTTTGGGGTTTTCAGATGTGTTATCCCACCAGATCATAAAATCAAAGAGTCAAGGTATTAATAAGAAAGTTAAGAAAACAGTATGGAGTAGTGGGAAAACTCACACCTATCCTCACAAAAACATGGACCCAAGCTCTGCTTGCTTATCAAAAATTCATCTAAATGTGCAGCTACAAACCCCAGTTTCTTTATTTGAAAATGGGGACAACTTTTTGCCCACCTACCCACAGGATTGTTGTAGGGACTAAAACAAACAAAGCATGTGAATATGTCATTAAATTATTAGCCATGATGAAAAGTGAAAAATGATCAGTATCATTAAAGTGGTGATAATGATTGCAAGGAGATCCAATCAGTCCATCCTAAAGGAAATTAATCCTGAGTGTGCATTGGAAAGACTGATGCTGAAGCTGAAACTCGAGAACTTTGGCCACCTGATGCAAAGAGCTGACTCATTTGAAAGATCCTGATGCTGGGAAAGATTGAAGGCAGGAGGAGAAGGGAACGACAGAGGATGAGATGGTCGAATGGCTTCACTGACTTGATGGACATGAGCTTGGGTAAACTCCAGGAGTTGGTGATGGACAGGGAGGCCTGGTGTGCTGCTGTCCATGGGGATGCAAAAAGTCGGACAGAACTGAGCAACTGAACTGAACTGAATGATAGTGAAAATGATAACGGCACAGATGACCAGTCCAAGATATTTCTGAAAGAAAACCAGGGTGATTACCTTAGGGCAATACTTTAAACCACAATGCCTGCAAGCAGACTAGGGAGATGGTCTCAGACACACTTCTTAAGCTTCTAACTTTGCAGCCTGATTAATTTCTGAGCATCAAACTTCAGTCTGCGGTGAGAGAGGGAAAATTTATGCCATTATGTGTGTTTACTAATTGCCTCAAAACATATAGATGTTTCAGAACCCCATTATTTAAAAAAAAAAAATACAAATATTCTTGAGGGGCCACGTTATCTTCTTTCGAGTATGGTTATGCCAAAAAATCCTCTAGGTGTCTTTATTCTTAAAATTTTTCATTTGTACATATGGGGATTATCATATCTGACTACTAAGAGAGAGATGATTTGAAAATCACATTGAATTCAATAAACTACTTCCATGGGGGGTTTTTGATATCTAGTGTATTATTTATGAAATAACTTAAACTTCTTTATGAGATAAGACTTTGCTTTATTAGAAAGCAAGGTCTCTACAAATATACGATATCACTTATATGTGGAATCTTAAAAAATGCTACAAATAAAATTATTTATAAAATAGAAATAGAGTTACAGATTCAGAAAACAATCTAACGGTTGAGATTAAGAGCACCCCACTCCAGTACTCTTGCCTGGAGAATCCCATGGACAGAGGAGCCTGGTAGGCTGCAGTCCGTGGGGTTGCTACGAGTCAGACACGACTGAGTGACTTCACTTTCTCTTTTCACTTTCATGCATTGGAGAAGGAAATGGCAACCCACGCCCGTGTTCTTGCCTGGAGAATCCCAGGGACGGGAGAGCCTGGTGGGCTGCTGTCTATGGGGTCACACAGAGTCGGACACGACTGAAGTGACTTAGCTAGCATAGGATAACAATCTTATGCTTAAGGGGGGAAATGGAGTGGGGGAGGATAAACTGGGAGAACCTACTATATAGCACAGGGAACTTGATTCAATAATCTGTAATGACCAATATGGGGCATCCCTGATAGCTCAGTTGGTAAAGAATCCACCTGCAAAGCAGGAGAACCCAGTTCAATTCCTGGGTCAGGAAAATCCTCTGGAGAAGGGATAGGCTACCCACTTCAGTATTCTTGGGCTTCTCTTGTGGCTCAGCTGGTAAAGAATCTGCCCGCAATGTGGGAGACCTAGGTTCGATCCCTGGGTTGGGAAAATCCCTTGGAGAAGGGAAAGGCTACCCACTCCAGTATTCTGGCCTAGAGAATTCTATGGACTGTACAGTCCATGGGATAGCAAAGAGTCAGACATGACTGAGCAACTTTCACTTTCACTAATGACCTTTTAGTGAAATTAGTGGTGAATGTATAACTGCTGACATTGCTGTAAATCTGAAATTACACAAATATACTTTTATAAAATTTTAAAAAAGGAAATCAGGGTCTTTATATTAATTTCTGTGATATAATGATTATATCATATTTTTAAATTTATCATATAAAATATTTATTATTAGAAAATGAGATTTGTTATTGTTCAGTCACTACGCTGTATCAGACTCTCTGTGACCCCATGGACTGCAGCATGCCAGGCTTCCCTATCTTCCACTGTCTTTCAAAGTTTGCTCAAATTCATGTCCATTAAGTTAGTGAGGCTATCTAACCATCTCACCCTCTCCCAACCATTTTGCCTTTTGCCTTCAATCTTTCCCAACATCAAGAAAATGTGATAATGATACATAAATACAACATGAAAGTCATACTGTTATAATAGGATCCAGGGAGAAGGTAGCTGGAAGCTATCTTTTCAACAAGAATTTTACCATTTTGATTTTGTTGTTGCTGGTGCCTCTTACTTAGTCTATAGGACTTCCCAGATGGCGCTAGTGATAAAGAACCCGACTGACAATGCAGGAGATGCAAGAGATGCTGGTTCGATCCCTGGGTCAGGAAGTTCCCCTGGAGGAGGGTATGGCAACCCACTGCAGTATTCTGGCCTAAAGAATCCCAGGGAGAGAAGAGCCTGGTAGGCTACAGCCCATAGGGTGGCAAGAGCTGGACACAACTGGAGTGACTTAGCAAGCACTTACTCTGTGTACATTCAGTTTGCTTTTTGTTGATACTTCACAGGAACTATCCTTATTAAAAAAAAAAAAAAGAAGAAGAAAATAGGGAAGAGGATATCATAATTGAGTAAATTCTAAGAATTAACCTAGCTTTCTTAATACATTTGAAAAAGATTTATATAATTGACTACCTTCCTCCTAAATTCCTCAGAAATTTATGATTTATTTGGACAAAAATCTTTATTTTAAAAAGTAAGAAAATTTTCAAAAATAAGAATTACTTCTTGATTGCCACACATCAAGGAATTGAGAATTGAATTTTATGTCATACTTAGAGCAAAATTCTTGCTTTGTTCATTTTGTTTTCTTTTCTCCAAACTTGAAAAGACCAAAGGTGATACTTGGGGACTTTGAGAAAATAAACAACAGCAATATTACCTAGCCACAATGTTTGCCCTGCTAACTGGCCACGAAGAGCACTAGAAATAGAATGAGTTAAGTTGTTGGCATAGGACAGGATGACTAAGGTTACAGGATATGACAGGCAGGGGCTTTACATTTGTGGAAGTTTATTTAATGTGAAAAGGAAAGTGACAAGAAAGATCGTGAGCCAGTAATTCAGAAAAATTCATTATCTGGAGTCAGAGAGGCAGGTTTGAATTACAGCTCTGCTCCTTACAATCTGCTAAGTTACATTAAGTAAGTCAATTAACTGTCACCAGTCTCTGCTATATTTGTTTAAGTGATAATAATAATGGTTAAAAATACATATACATGCAAATCTAAGCAATAAATGATTCCAGACATGCCTCTTAATTATAGAAAAGTCACAACTAGTACTATTGCTATCATCAGAACAGTATTTTAATTTTGTCTTTTATTATAGGCTTTTATTTAAGGAGTATGAAAATTGGTTTTATTGAAAGTTGCATCAATATAGCTATTGTGTTTTCTTCCCTCCTCCACCTTCCCTGTGCTGTTCAAATTGCCACCAGCTCAGGATATTATCAAATATCAAAGAAGGCTTGCTATACACACTGACATGGTCAATGTTCTGTTTAATAGATCTGTATTTGTTATCTCGGCTGCTTCAAGTTAAATGGTCTTGTTTCACCTTGGATGCCTGTCCTGCAACTAAGGTATGGGTGTAAACAGGAAAAAGAGCAATAATTTTTAATCTAGTTATGTTGTTGCTTTTATTATGTTTTCTTTTCCTCAAGTTTCAAGATACTCAGTGAGTAAAGAATAAACATTTTTGAGGGTTTGGTCCCTTGAAGAGGAAGGAGAAATTGAATTTTCCTTTTAGGAATGAAGTCTGGGTTTTCAAGACAATAATCAGTGGCAGAAGTTGGCTAGCAGTGATGAGCAAAGGTTTGAAGATACAAGACCCTGGCCTCAGATCTTGGCTCTTACTTGTGTAAGATGCTCTGTTCTGTTCTCATGACTTGATCCTTTGAACTGCAGCTGCATAATTAGCAATTCATTGATGTGATTAGTAATTCATTGGTGTGTAAGATTTGAAAATGTTCCATTAGCCATTAAGTACTATGAAAACCTCAGTTACTATTGTTATGACTTTTGTTTTAATATTACTTCTTTAGGGAAAAGAGTTTGTAAGTTATAACTAAGAATTCTAATTACTTTACAATTCCATAAATAATGTTGTGAAAAATTCTTAAATGCTAAGATTTAGGGTACTAATACCATATATATGCAGAAGGGTTTATATGTATGTTTATAGACATATGTGTATATATATTTACACATGTATTTATTTATACCTTATTCAGAATAAATAGCATGGTGACTAATTGGCCACAATTGTAAACACAACTGCCATTAATGCTACAAATTACATCCCAACCCAGCATGTGAATTCAATTCAGTTCAGTCACTCAGTCATGTCTGACTCTTTGTGATCCTATGGACTGCAGCACTCCAGGCTTCCCTGTTCATCACCAACTCCCAGAGTTTCATGTCCATTGAGTTGGTGATGCCATCCAACCATCTCATCCTCTGTCGACCCCTTCTCCTTCAATCTTTCCCAACATCAGGGTCTTTTCAAATGAGTCAGCTCTTCCCATTAGGTGGCCAAAGCATTGGAGTTTCAGCTTCAGCATCAGTTCTTCCAATGAATATTCAGGATTGATTTCCTTTAAGATGGATTGGTTGGATCTCCTTGCAGTCCAAGGGACTCTCAAGAGTCTTCTCCAATACCACAGTTCGAAAGCATAAAATCTTTGGCAGTCAGCTTTCTTTGTAGTCCAACTCTCACATCCATACATGACTACTGGAAAAACCAAAGTTTTGACTAGATGGACCTTTTTTGGCAAAGTAATGTCTCTGCTTTTTAATATGTTGTCTAGGTTGGTTATAGCTTTTCTTCTAAGGAGCAAACATTTTGCCATTCTCAAGTGGACCACGTTTTGTCAGAACTCTCCACTATTACCTGTCTGTCTTGTGTGGCCCTACAGTACATGGCTCATGGTTTCATTGAATTAGAAAAGGCTGTGGTCCATGTGATCAGTTTGATTAGTTTTCTGTGATTGTGGTTTTAATTCTGTGTGCCCTCTGATGGATAAGGATAAGAGGCTTAAGGAAGTTTCCTGATGGGAGAGACTGACTGAGGGGGAAACTGGGTCTTGTTCTGGTGGGTGGGGGTATGCTCAGTTCAGTTCAGTTCAGTCGAGTTCAGTTCAGTCAAGTTCAGTTCAGTCGCTCCGTCGTGTCCTACTCTTTGAGACCCCATGGACTGCAGCAAGCCAGGCTTCCCTGTTCATCACCAACTCCTGGCATTTACTCAAACTCATGTCCATCAAGTCGGTGATGCCATCAAAACATCTCATCCTCTGTCGTCCCCTTCTCCTCCTGCTCTCAATCTTCCCCAGCATCAGGGTCTTTTCAAATGAGTCAGCTCTTCACATCAGGTGGCCAAAGTATTAGAGTTTCAGCATCAACATCAGTCCTTTCAGTGAACATTTAGGATTGATTTCCTTTAGGATGGACTGGTTGGATCTCTTTGTAGTCCAAGTGACTCTCAAGAGTCTTCTCCAACACCACAGTTCAAAAGCATCAATTCTTCAACACTCAGCTTTCTTTATAGTCCAACTCTCAATCTTTACTTCAATTTTCTGTTGATGTCTGGGGCTGTGTTTCCTCCCTGTTGTTTGACCTGAGGCCAAACTGTGGCAAAGGGAATGAAGATAATGGAGACCTCCTTCAAAAGGTCCCATGCACACATTGCCACCCTTAGTGCCCCTGACCCTGCAGCAGGCCACTGCCAACCCAAGCCTCTGCTGGAGACTCCTGGACACTCCTGGGCAAGTCTGGGTCAGTCTCTTGTGGGGTCACTGCTCCTTTCTCCTGGGTCCTGGTGTGCACAAGGTTTTGTTTGTGCCCTCCAAGAGTCTGTTTCCCCAGTCCTGTGTAAGGTTCTATGGATGGTTCTATGGTGGGGTTAATGGCAACCTCCTCCAAGAGGGCTTATGCCATACCCAAGTCTGCTGCACTCAGAGCCCCTGCACCTGCAGCAGTCCACTGCTGACCTGTACTCCACAGGAGACACTCAAACAAATGCTCAAAAACAGGTCTGGCTCAGTCTCTGTGAAATCTCCTGGTGTGCACAAGGTTTTGTTCGAGCCCCCCGAGCATCTCTGATGGGAATGCGGTTTGATTCTAAATGTGATTTTGCCCCTTCTACCATCTTTCTGGGTCTTCCCCTTTGCATGTGAAAGAACTGTATTTAATAAAATCTTCCTAGCCACATAATGGACTTCCCTGGTGGCTCAGATGGTAAAGAATCTGGTTGCAATGCAAGAGACCTGGGTTTGATCCCTGGGTTGAGAAGATCCCCTGGAGGAGGGCATGGCAGCCCACTTCAGTATTCTTGCCTGGAGAAATCCTATGGAGAGAGGAGTGGTGGGCTACAGTCCATGGAATCACAGAGTCAGACATGACTGAGCAACTAAGCACAGCACAACACAGCTACATAATATCTAGAGACTCTTGTATTCACACACACACACACACATGCACACATGGACAACATTGAAAATCAAAGGAAATGAAGATGATAATGAGTTCATATGAGGAAGAAATTTCCCTGACACCTAGGGGTAGGTTAAGCAGTGGTGAGTCTAGACACTTCTTAGGTCTATAGTTGCCTGAACTACTCTCAAAGGGTCCCCTTAATTCAGGAAAAAACTTAAGTGTGATAGACCAGGTTCCAAATCCACATTTGACTCTTTTGTGGGAGTATTTTCAGTACAACCTAGTCTCCCTTCTTCTTGTCTGATACAGATAATGAAGTTTGCTTCTGAAATTCTCCAAGGTTCCAGTTGGCTTGGCTCTGGGTCCCCACGTGGAGTGTGGTAGTAGCCATGCACTGACAGCTGCTCCCTATCCTGGGTGATAGGGTCCAACATTCCTCAGGACTATATGGGCACAAGAAGGGCAACAATTCTTTGCCACCTCGAGTGTTCTCTGCACTGCAGGTTTCTTTTACTTCTTTCTCCCTATGTGAAATTCTACTAAGGCCTCACAATAAATTTATAAAAGGTTTTCACACATGTCCAAATGTATCCTGGGGAAGAATTGCCATCTGTGTTGAGAGCCTCTGGGCTTATAGCTAGTTGTTACTGAGGCTGGATTCTTAAGAGGAGTCTGAAAACCCATTCCTCTTCTCTGAACTGAGTATACCCTTAGACCTAGAATGCAAATGAGGTGTCAGTGGTCAAAATATGAAAGTGTTATGTAATGGACATCTGACATTTTTTTTTTTTTGGTTGTCCAGAACGTAAACCTTTTACTCATGTTTACATAATCCCTTCCTGTCACTCAAGGTTAATAGGGGTCCAGATTTAACTTTCCAAGCTCCCGGGGAAATGAGAGTTAAGGTCTTCAAATTAACTTATCAGCCCTGAAAAGTGTATCAGGATTAGTGATGGGAGTAAAGAATTTTATTTTCTGATGGACAGCAGACTTAGCAGGAATGTAAAATTGCAAGAGGTAGCCCCCCCGTGGTGGGCATCCTGCATGCAATTGCAGCAGCAGGGGATACTGCATTCAGGTTCTCCCTAGACTAGTTCTGTTGCTCTGTTTTCGCTGTGGTTCTGACTGGTAAGTCTCTCCTCATTTCTACCATTTGTGTTTGGTTCTCCAGCCTTTCTGGAAGTTTGCAAATTACTCCCTATCTTTTCAGTAAATGCTTCTGTTTCTCCTTAAAATAGCTCTAGTTGGCTGTTGTAGACTGCGTGTTTGTGTTCCCCCATCCTAAATCCATGTTTTGAAACCCTAATTCCAAGTTGGATTGTATTAAGAGGTGGGACCTTTGAGAGGCAATTACATTATTAGGGTGGAGTCCTTATGAATGGAATTAGTGCCCTTATGAGAAGGGGCACCTGAGAATTTGCTTCGCGTCCCTACCACCCCCACCATCCCACCATCTCTGCTCTGGGCCATGTGAGGATACAGCTAGAAGAATGCAATTCACAGAACAGAAACAGAACCCCTCCTGGACGCTAGATCTGCCCATGCCTTGATCTTGGACTTTCCATCTTCCAGGACTGTAATAAATAAACTTTTATTGTTTAAGCCACCCAGGCTATGGAATGCTGTTAAAGCAGATTGAAATAACTGTATTGTTTCAACCCAAATCCCTGAGTGATGTGGATGATTGACTATTTGTAAATCACTGGAGAGGATTCAGCACAGAATCTTGTATTTCATGGACCACATATACTGGGAGTTAATAGGTTTGTTCTATACAGTTAACATTTCTATTCATTCAGTAAGCACTGGCTGTGTACCGATATTTGCCAGGTACTGTGTTATAGTCTGGGGATACAAACATGATCTAGACTCAATTCATGTCAAGTTCTCACTGTTTCTCAAAGGTGGGAGAAATACTTAAATGTTTATATTCACATGCCAGTGCTAAGACAGAGATATGGCCCAGCGGTTTTATATTTAATATATATCCTAGTCTTCTGCTGGCTATAGGTTTTGCAAATATATTCTTTTAGTTAATGACTCCTCTTTTTCCATTTTTATAGTGTCTTTGGTATAGTATTAATTTTATTATATTCTGTGTCATGTATAAAATATCCTTCTCTTGAAATCCAAGATTACTAAAATGCTTGCCTATATATATTTTTCTCAAGATTTTATGTTTTCTTTTAGCTTTCAAAAAATTAATTTAGCAAACATTTTTGTTTAATCTAATGAAGTGATTTTATGGTATATCTCTTTCAATGAATTAAGGAAGTGAATCACTTTAGATATTTTCTAATATTAAGCCTTGCTAGTATTCCTGGAATACACCCAACACAGTCTTGATTTTGTTAATATATAGTTGGAATCAATTTGCTAATATTTTGTTTAAAAACTTTATGTCCATGTTCATAAGTGAGTTTTCCATATAATTTTTATAATCAGTCCTTGTTCAGTTTGATACCAAGATTATCTCAGGCTCATAAAATAAATTCAGATGGATTATGTGTTCACCAGTTCTCTGGAATGGTTTGTATAAGTTTGGAATTAACCCTTTCAAATCTTGGTTGCTAACTGAAACTTGCATATACTTTCTGAGCAAGGTGCCAGTTTTTTTCAATAGATTCAGCCATTTTTTTCTTGAGAATCACTGTACCCTTGACATAATAGTCATGTACCTTGATTTAAGAAAAACACACTAACTATACCATTCATTCTTCAATGATCCCACACACACTCTTCAAATTTCTCACTCTAATTCTTCGTTTGACAGTCTTTCCTGTTTTTACAAAACTGTCTAAACTGATTCTGTCCCAAATTGCTTTCCTAAAGTAAAGAAGTTTCAAGGACCCTAGAGATGGAGCATATCAGGGTTCAGGAAATGATCCCTCAATATTCTCAGGGCACAGAATGCTCCTGTCTTATTAAAACACCCACTATTCAATTCCTGGGTCCCTCGCAGGAACTTGAGTTTCTCCTGAAAAATTAATTGCCAAGCATTTAAGGAGTATTCACTGTGTGCCAGACTGAAATCCGGAATTCAAGATGAGTAAAGCAAGATCCACACCCTCTGCTCTCCCCCAAGAGGTTTTATTGTTTTCACTGGAGATGGACATTTCACAATGAAATAAAGCAATGAGATAAATCTTGAGATATCAACCAAGGAGCATAGAGAAGGCAATATCTAAATACCCAGGTACATGAAGGTGCTATTAAGGTCAGCATAGTCCTCTAGATCCTGGGTAAACAACTATTTGTTCCCAAGCATCTTTTTTTTAAGCACTAAAAGTCCCCAAATCTAGGAAAACTACTCAGTCCCTGGGAAACCAGGTCAACTGGTCACCCTATCTGGACCTTGAGTTCCTGCTGCTATACCTCAACAGAGACAGAATTAAAAGTGCACTTTTAATTAGCTGACATACGACTTGAATAATCACAAGCAGTGATTTTCACCAGGTATAGGGAGCAGAGGTAGCAGGGCAGTCAGAAGTATAACACCTGCAGGGGCAGGGGAAAACATGGCTGTGTTTGGAATGACAATTCTGCTTTGTGATGGAAGCTACAGTGCATACAGGGTAAGAGTGGGGACTAAGGTTGCTGGAATAGAAAAGAGCCAGATAGTAAAGATCATGTTGAGGAGAGCGACCTTTATCTGACCCTTGGTCAGTATGAGATGATTAAAAGGGAGGCGGTAAGAAAATTGTCTCTGAAATAACAAGAGCAGGATAGAGAAGCGTCTGAATTGCATCACCCTCTTGTATGTACTGGCTTTTAACTACATTTGGCATAATTGTCTGCATCTTTTTTCTTCAAGACCCAGTGCCCTGCAGAAGAGAAAGCCTCAAACTCCTGCATTTTCATCCGAGTGGGCTAACATTCACCTTGTGACCTCAGGCAAGCATGTAAATTTCCTGCAGCCTTGGTACATTCCTCTGTAAAAGAGAAACAGTGATACTTACTACTCAGTTGAAAGCTTTTGTCAGCATAAAGGGAGAAACCACTGATTGCTGGGCTCTAGAAAATGTCAAGCAACCCCCAGATCTGGGTTTGAATTTTGTAGTTGGGAGTGACTGAATGGCTAACGGTGTAGGAGAAAACTGCTGAAAAAGAAAGAGCTGAACTCATTAGTGATTGACGTTACCCCTAAATTGTGTGTGCAACTTCAGCAAGGCTGCACAACAGGCCTTAAACTTGAAATAAATCAGCAGTAGCATAGCTCAGCACACTTAAAGTTAACTGCATATAATTTGCACATGAAATGGATCACTCGGTGATCTCAATGGCAAAGGAAAGCTATATTTAACCTGACATAGATGTGAAGCTAACTTATGAGAGTTAACAACCATGAGGCTGATATAGCATTTTTAAGTAAATGGCACTTATCAACACTTTTCACAGTTAATTCCAACAAGGAACCACATAATTCCCTTTGAGGGCCTTAATCTTTCTGGGTTCTAGCACTGTGAACACCGTTGTTTCTATTCACACCAACTTGCTGGCTCGTGGGAGCTAAAAGTGCTGTTCTCACTTGCTTATCTCCAAAGTTTGCCAGAACCTACATCCTCCCATTTCCAGGAGAACTGGTTCCAGCACTGTAAGTGGGGCTGTACTCATGGCTTATTTGTAGAAGAACTGTGGGTCACTTTGGCTTATCCAATTCATCATTTTATTAGGATGAGATTAGAATAAATGACAACCATGCCTATACCTAGAACTCACTCGGATAGGATAAACTGGTGGCCTACAGATTTCACTGTAGTTGAGGAGTCTTGTGTATTGGCTTCCCGTCTCATTACTGCTGCTAATGGCTAATGTGACCCTGGGTGTGTCCTTTGAGCACTCTGAGCCTGAACACCAGATTTCCAACTGTGATTGAGAGGAGAGTAATTTTACTTGTTTCACACAGCTGTTGAGTTGCAAATAAAAAAATAATGGTAAATGGGCTTTCAGTTCAGTTCAGTCGCTCAGTCGTGTCTGACTTTGCGACCCCATGAATTGCAGCATGCCAGATCTCCATGTCCATCACCAACTCCCAGATGTTCATTAAATTCATGTCTATCAAGTCGGTGATGCCATCCAGCCATCTCATCCTCTGTCGTACCCTTCTCTTCCTGACCCCAATCCCTCCCAGCATCAGAGTCGTTTCCAATGAGTCAACTCTTCGCATGAGGTGCCCAAAGTACTGGAGTCTCAGCTTTAGCATCAGTCCTTCCAAAGAACACCCAGGACTGATCTCCTTTAGAATGGACTGGTTGGATCTCCTTGCAGTCCAAGACACTCTCAAGAGTCTTCAACACCACAGTTCAAAAGCATCAATTCTTCAGCGCTCAGCTTTCTTCACAGTCAACTCTCACATCCATACATGACCACAGGAAAAACCATAGCCTTGACTAGATGGACCTTTGTTGGCAAAGTAATGTCTCTGCTTTTGAATATGCTGTGTAGGTTGGTCATAACTTTCCTTCCAAGGAGTAAGTGTCTTTTAATTTCATGGCTGCAATCACCATCTGCAGTGACTTTGAAGCCCCCAAAAATAAAGTCTGACACTGTTTTCCCATCTATGTCCCATGAAGTGATAGGACCAGATGCCATGATCTTAGTTAGTTACCAGGGAATCAGTCAGTTCAGTCGCCCAGTCATGTCCAACTCTTTGCAACCCCATGGACTGCAGGGATATAAGGCTTAAAAAGCAAATAATTAAAATGCCATATTTTCAGTCAAAAGTTAGAGTTTACAGGTTGGATAATGATGGATGAAACAACATCAGTATTCTGGAGTCATCTGACTCTACAGCCAGATTGCATGCAAACATGCTAGGTTGCCTTAGTCATGTCCAACTCTTTTTGACTCCATGGGCTGTAGCACACCAGGCTTATCTGTCCATGGAGATTCTCCAGGCAAAACTATTGGAGTGGGTTGCCATGGCCTCCAGGAGATCTTCCTGACCTGGGGTCAAACACACATCCCTTACATCTCCTGCACTGGCAGGTGGGTTCTCTACCACCACTGCCACCTGGGAGACCCCTTGAGCCAGAGTGCCTTGGTTCAAACCCTAGAATTATAATTTGCCTGTCAAATGCACAGCTTTAGGGGGGTCACTCAAATAATCTTTGCTTTAATTTCTTCATCTGTTTAATGCTGATGATATTTACTGATTAATATTGCCAGAGTTATTGATAAGTATTAACTGAGTTTATGCTATGTAGTTGATATGAAGATTAACTGAGTTAAAAATCTATAAAGCACCATATCAAAAACTGGCACACTGAAAATCCCTCACTTCATGTGAGAGTCATTATATTTATTTCAGTTGCATTTTCTGAAATGAAAGGAAAGGATACCTCTGTCTACAATATAAAATAATGAGAGGTCCAGGCTGGCAGCTTTGGAAGACACTGAACCCACCTCCTCCTACTGACACATGGAATCTATACCTAATCTATAAAGAAGTCCTTCCTGAAGAAGACTGAGTGCTGATCGAACAGTTTCTGCACATAGAGGGAGGGACCACAGAGAAACCAGTAGGAAAGATGAAGATGCAGTATCCATGGGAACACATTCCCAACTTAGTGAACTGCTAGAAGAAGGAATATCACTGAGGGGTCTGAGATCAGACTCACATGCCCTGGCACACAGAAAACAGAACACACCAGTTTAAATGGCACCTAGAATCCATGGGAAGAAAATTCAATAACCTTAGAGCATCCGCATAAAGAAATGAATTTTTAAAAACTTTGTCAACTTCAATAGGTAATTAAAATATTACTAGTATGTGAGTATGTGTGAATAAATATCAGTGAAGAGCATTTTTGTTCTGCAAAGTGGAACTTCTGAAGCTGGAATCTCTCTTTCTTGTGCACACACACACACACACACACACACACACAAACACATACACTTCACACTCAGGCACAGACATACACATGCTCAAATACATAGATGCAAATATCAAAAAGCACTAGATTTATCATCATTCTAGATTTATCATCATCATCAAAGGGAAGAATTCATTCCCTTTTGCCAAGTTTAAATGTGGAAGTATAAAAACCAGCATTTTCCAGAAAATTAATAACTTTGTTTTCAGGAAGTCCCCTAATCCCCAAAGATGATTGATTTTTATATCACAGACCATTAATCACGAACAAGACAAGTCTCTTAACCCTTTCCGGTACTCAGTTACCTCAACTGTTAGAGGTAATAGAATATTTGGAATGGTGGACTCTTGAGGTTAGTTCAGCTCAATTTAGTTCAGTTGTTCAGTCATGTCCGACTCTTTGCAACCCCATGAAATGCAGCATACCAGGCCTCCCTGTCCATCATCAACTCCTGGAGTTTACCAAAATTCATATCCATTGAGTTGGTGATGCCATCCAATCATCTCATCCTTTGTCATCCCCTTCTCCTCCTGCCCTCAATCTTTCTGAGCATCAGGGTCTTTTCAAGTGAGTCAGTTTTTCACATCAGGTGTCCAAAGTATTGCAGTTTCAGCTTCAACATCAGTCCTTCCAATGAACACTCAGGACTGATCTCCTTTATGATGGACTGGTTTGATCTCCTTGCAGTCCATCAGGTGATGAAATGATTCAAGAGATATCCTCACAGTGCTGTCAGAGTCTTGCCTTGATCTGTGGATTCATGGATGTTTATGACCCCATTTCAAACAAATTGGTTGTTGTTGTTGTTCAGTCACTCAGTCATGTCTGACTCATGACCACATGGACTGCAGCCCACCAACTTTCCCTGTCCTTCATCATCTCCTGGAACTTGCTCAAACTCATGTCCACTGAGTCAGTGATGCCAGCAAACCTTCTCAGCCTCTGTCATCCCTTCATCTCCTGCTTTCAATCTTTCCCAACATCACGGTCTTTTCTAATGAGTCAGCTCTTTACATCAAGTGGCCAAGGTACTGGAGTTTCAGCTTCAGCTCAGTCATTCCAATGAATATTCAGGACTGATTTACTTTACGATTGACTGGTTGGATGTCCTTGCAGTCCAAGGGACTCTCAAGAGTCTTCTATAACACCACAGTTCAAAAGCATCAATTCTTCAGTTCTCAGCTTTCTTTATAGCCCAAATCTCACATCCATACATGACTACTGGAAAAACCAAAGATTTGACTAGATGGACTTTTGTTGGAAAAGTAATGTCTCTGCCATTTAATATGCTGTCTAGGTTTGTCATAGCTTTTCTTCCAAGGAGCAAATGTCTTTTAATTTCATGGAAGCAGTCACCATCTGCAGTGATTTTGGAGCCCAAGAAAATGAAGTCTCTCAATGTTTTTGTTGTTTCCCCATCTATTGCCCTTGAAGTGATGGTCTGGATGCCTTGATCTTCATTTTTTGAATGCTGAGTTTTAAGCCAGCTTTTTCACTCTCCTTTTTCACCTTCATCAAGAGGCTCTTTAGTTCCTCTTTACTTTCTGCGATAAGGGTGGTGTCACTTGCATATCTGAGGTTATTGATATTTCTCCTGGCAGTCTTGATTACAGCTTGTGTTTCATCCAGCCTGGCATTTCACATGATGTACTCTGCATATAAGTTAAATAAGCAGGGTGACAATATACAGCCTTGAGGTACTCCTTTTCCAATTTGAATCCAGTCTGTTATTCCATGTCTGGTTCTAATTGTTGCTGCTTGACTTGTATCCAGATTTCTCAGGAGGCAGGTAAGGTGGTCTGGTATTCTCATGTCTTTAAGAATTTTCCTCAGTTTGTTGTGATCCTATGCATCACATTCAAAATCTTCAGTGCAGTCAATGAAGTAGATGTCTTTTTCTGGAATTCTCTTGATTATTCTATGATACAAAAGGTGTTGGAATTTGATCTCTGGCTCCTCTGTGATTTCTTTTTTTTTTTAATTTATTTATTTTAATTAGATACAAAAGGTGTTGGAATTTGATCTCTGGCTCTTCTGTGATTTCTTTTTTTTTTTAATTTATTTATTTTAATTAGATACAAAAGGTGTTGGAATTTGATCTCTGGCTCCTCTGTGATTTCTTTTTTTTTTTAATTTATTTATTTTAATTAGAGGCTTATTACTTTACAATATTGTATTGGTTTTGCCAACTAAATCCAGCTAGAACATCAGCAATTTCTTGGTTCACATACTGTTGAAGGCTAGCTTGAAGGATTTTGAGAATTACTTTGCTGACACTTGAGATGAGTGCAATTGTGCAGTAGTTTGAACATTCTTTGGTATTGTCTTTCTTAGGGACTGGAACAAAAACTGACCTTTTTCAGTCCTGTGGCCACTGTTGAGTTCTCCAAATTTGCTGGCATACTGAGTGCAGCACTTTCACAGCCTCATCTTTTAGGATTTGAAATAATTCAGCTGGAATTCCATCACCTCCACTAGCTTTGTTCATAGTGATGCTTCCTAAGGCCCACTTCACATCACACTCTAAGATATCTGGCTCTACGTGAGTGATCACACCATCATGGTTACCTGGGTCATTAAGATCTTTTTTGTATAGTTCTGTGTATTCTTGCCATTTCTTCTTAATATCTTCTGCTTCTATTAAGTCTGTACCATTTCTGTCCTTTATTGTGCCCATCTTTGTATGAAATAGTCCCTTACTATCTCTAATTTTCTTGGAGAGATCTCTAGTCTTTCCCATTCTAATGTTTTCCTCTATTTCTTTGCATTGTTCACTTAAGAAGGCTTTTTATCTCCCCTTGCTATTCTTTGGAACTCTGCATTCAAATGAGTATATCTCTCCTTTTCTCCTTTGCCTTTAGCTTCTCTTGTTTTCTCAGCTATTTGTAAGGCCTCCTCAGACAACCATTTTGCCTTTTTGCATTTTTTTTCCCCTTGGGAATCATTTTAATCACCACCTCCTGTATAATGTTACAAACCTCTTTCCATAGTTATTTAGGCACTCTGTCTATCAGATCTAATACCTTGAATCTATTTCTCACTTCCACTGTATAATCATAAGGAATTTTATTTAGGTCATACCTGATTGGCCTAGTGGTTTTCCCTACTTCCTTCTACTTAAGTCTTAATTTTGCAATATGGAGGTCATGATCTGAGCCACAGTCACTTCCTGGTCTTGTTTTTGCTGACTGTATAGAGCTTCTCCATTTTTGGCTGCAAAGAATATAATCAATCTGATTTCAATATGAACCATCTGGTGATGTCCATGTGTAGAGTCTTCTCTTGTGTTGTTGGAAGAGGGTGTTTGCTATGACCAGTGCTTTCTCTTGGCAACTCTGTTTGCCTTTGCCCTGCTTCATGTTGTTCATCATTTATTATTTCAAATAAATACATTATTTATTTAAAAAAAGTTTAAAAGAGACTAATCCACAGATCAATATACATTCATGACCACAGGTAATAGATAATACAGTTGCATTTGAGGTCCATTAAAAATAAAAATAAATAAATAAAACACTGAGGTATAATCCAAGTATCTATATTAAGAGTTACAATGGAATATTGTCCTTGAAGAGAAACCTTCTGCTTGTTAGAGTCCTCTTCAATTTGTTCAAGTCCAGGGGTAAAAGGAATACCTTCAAGAAGTTGGTTCCCAGGGTCTAGGACACACACATTATGGGACTGTATGACACAAATAACCTTGAGCAGCGCCAGGCGGAAGCCTAACTTCCAAAACCCCAGCAGTCACCAAGTCACCTACAGAAAGGGGGAGTCGATGGGCCTCACACTGGGTAAACAGGATTTGAGGAGTTACAGAAAAATAAAGAAGATGCTTGTTAGTCATTGCCAAAGAACAGTTAATAATAGAAGCCTGTGCAGTGAACTGGAATAAATACTAAACTAGAAATTAGAAGACTACCTTCAATGCTGCCCCTGGTTAGTCTTGGGCTTTCAATGCAAGTCACTTTTTCCATTTCTTTTCTTGTCTGTTTTACAGAAGCTTTTGTGAGACAGACATAAGCAAATACACAAGAAAATGCTTTTGACGTTACAAGACGTCTAATAAAAGTGTGAAATTATTATTTTGATTATTTGGCTTCCCTGGTGGCTCAGACAGTAAAGAATCTGCCTGAAATGCAGGATATGTGGGTTCGATTCCTGGGTTGGGAAGATCCCCCGGAGAAGGAAACAGCAACTGACTCCAGCTATTCTTGCCTGGGAAATCCCATGGGCAGAGGAGCCTCACAGGCTACATAGTCCATGGAGTCTCAAGAGTCGGACACAACTGAGCAACTAACACACACAAAGATTTTGAAGACTGAGTAAACAGAAGACATGCCTAGAAGCTCATGATGTTTATAAGTGCACCTCTGTCTGCCTTCTCTAGTGGAGTCTGCATTTTTACAGGGTAAAGATACATACTTTCTGATATGCTTTTTGTACCTAGCTGCTCCCCTGTATTCTGTTAAATATCAAATCAATAATGACATAATCACAAAGAACTCTAATGCAGGCCTCTTTACAATCAAATGCACAATGACAATGGTTTCATAGCTATAATCCCTTTGACCCCACTGTCTACATTGGTGACAGTCTAGTTCTTGCCTGGAGAATCCCAGAGATGGCAGAGCCTGGTGAGCTGCTGTCTGTGGGGTCACACAGAGTTGGACATGACTGAAGCGACTTGGCAGCAGCAGACTTTATGAGACAGAAATCTAATCATACAATCCTGCTTAAAAATTCCCTTGAGCTATCTAATGTCTGAAAAAAAAAAAAAAAGGCTCAAATGCCTAAGCATGATATTCAACACCCTTAGCATAATCTGTTTTCTCCCTAACTTTCATCTCCCTACTCTTTTTTGTCTGCCTCAAAAGCATACTGATCTGTTGAGTTCTAGAACTGCGCCATGCTCTCTCCAAGCCTTGCAGTATTTTATGTTCTTCTTCATGCCTGAAATTCTCTATCATTCTTCACTGCATCCTTACCAAGCAAACTCTAGTTCACTCTAACATCTGAAGCTCACATATCTGTTCTCCTTGTCAGCCAAAGGCAGCGTTTCATAGCCCTGTCTCCATGGGCACCCATCACAACTCATGAAATGATCTGTTTATATGTCAGTGTTCCCAAGGCAAAAAGCATGCTCATCTCTTATCTCCAGTACTCAGCACAGTGTTTGGAAACAGAGGACATACTCACTATGTGTGTGGTGCAGAAATAGAAGAAAAGATTTTCCTTTTTCCAGGTGTAGCACAGAAGATGTTCATGGCAGGGAGCTTGGGAAGGCATTTCCCATGGGTCTCTCAAAATGATTCCTTTGGAAAAGAAGGAAAATGGAGGTACTGACATTTCAAACTTCTCAAATTTGCCCATCCCTCAAGAGCTTATTTCTTGTAACTTTGACTCTATGAGACTGAATTGGATTTTACCAAATAGTAAGGTAATGGGACCCCACTCCAGTACTCTTGCCTAGAAAACCCCATGGACAGAGGAGCCTGGTAGGCTGTAGTCCATGGGGTTGCTGAGAGTCAGGCACAACTGAGCGACTTCCCTTTCACTTTTCACTTTCATGCATTGGAGAAGGAAACGGCAACCCACTCCAGTATTCTTGCCCAGAAAATTCCATGGACATAGGAGCCTGGTAGGCTGCAGTCCATGGGGTTGCTGAGAGTCGGGCACATCTGAGTGACTTCCCTTTCACTTTTCACTTTCACGCATTGGAGAAGGAAATGGCAACCCACTCCAGTATTCTTGCCTGGAGAATCCCAGGGAAAGAGGAGCCTAGTGGGCTGCTGTCTATGGAGTCGCACAGAGTCGGACATGACTGAAGTGACTTAGCAGCAGCAGCAGTTTGTCATATGTGTAATAGATGGAGGTAGGTGATTGATATGAAATTTTAGAAAATAACTCTAATATGTCAGAAGGATAAAAAGATGAGTGATAATCACTGCCTATAGTAGTAACTGTAGCTTTCCATAACCCAGACAAATCAAAAGCCTTATTTAAAGAGAGGCTACCTCATACCTGACTCCTTCCCAAACTAAATATTATTGCTGGTAAGGCCAATATAGTCAAAATATCCAAGGCATGTTAATTTCAGGCTATTCTATCTACTTCCTTTGATTAATACTTCAGAACATTTTTTGTCATATTTGTTTATAAAAAATGTGGATGAATATTATAAAGTCTATCACTAGACTAGAAATAAAAATTTTCAAAAAAATATATATCTCTCCGAGTTTTTTTTTCTTTTTTGCTTGTGTGTTTCTGTTTTTTGTTTAGCATTTTTTTGTTTGTTTGTTTAGCATCTGTTGCTGGTTTAGCATTTTTTTTTAAGTCTATAAGTCACTCTTATGGACTAAATTTTGCTGTCCCCGAAATTCACTTAGTGAAGCCATAACACTGCAATGTAAAGAAGGTGATTAAATGAAGTCATAGGGCAGGGCCCTCATTCAATGGAAACAGTGTCCTCCTAAGAAGGGAACAAGTGAAAGTGCTAGTCACTCAGCTGTATCCTGCTGTTTGCAACTCCATGGACTGTAGCCCTCCAGGCTCCTTTGTCCATGGAATTCTCTAGACTAGAATAATGCAGTGGGTAGCCATTTCCATCTCCAAGGGATCTTCCTGACCCAGAGATTGAACCCAGTTCTCCTGAACTGCACGCAGATTCCTCACCATCTGGGCTATGGGGGAAGTCCAAAGAAGATTCCAGATCTCCCTCTCTACACAGAGGAACATTCATATGAGGGCACAGAGAAGGCAAACCAGGAAAAGGCTTCACCAAAAACCAACTCTGAAGGCACCTTGATCTTGGTCTTCTAGAAATGTGAGAAAATACATTTTTATTGTTTAAGGCACCTGATCTGTGGTATTCTTTTGTGGTAGCCTGAGTAGACTAACAGTTCCATGCAATGAAATACACAGGCATAAATGGACATTGCAATATTCCTTAGCATATGCATGTGCCCAAGTAACCCCTCCCTAATGAGGATAGACGGCATTTACAACAACCCAAAGATATTCTCACGTGGCATCACCTCCTCCAAAAACCTGACCTCTAGCTCCCACCCAGAAATCACTGCCTGTCCTGGTTTCTGTGACCAAAGATTAACGTTTTCCTATAATAGAATGAAATCTTACCAGGTGTACTTTTTTTATCTGAATTTATTATCTCAATATCACAGTTTTGAGATTTATGCATGTCATTCCATGTATTACTTATATACATATATATATGTATATCCATATTTATGTATATATAATATCAGATCAGATCAGTTGCTCAGTCGTGTCCGACTCTTTGCAACCCCATGAATCACAGCACGCCAGGCCTCCCTGTCCATCACCAACTCCTGGAGTTCACTCAGACTCATGTCCATCGAGTCAGTGATGCCATCCAGCCATCTCATCCTCTATCGTCCCCTTCTCCTCTTGCCCCCAATCCCTCCCAGCATGAGTCTTTTCCAATGAGTCAACTCTTCGCATGAGGTGGCCAAAGTATTGGAGTTTCAGCTTTACCATCATTCCTTCCAAAGAAATCCCAGGGCTGATCTCCTTCAGAATGGACTGGTTGGATCTCCTTGCAGTCCAAGGGACTCTCAAGAGTCTTCTCCAACACCACAGTTCAAAAGCATCAATTCTTCGGCGTTCAGCCTTCTTCACAGTCCAACTCTCACATGCATACATGACCACAGGAAAAACCATGGCCTTGACTAGACGAACTTTGTTGGCAAAGTAATGTCTCTGCTTTTGAATATGCTATCTAGGTTGGTCATAACTTTCCTTCCAAGGAGTAACATCTTTTAATTTCATGGCTTCAGTCACCATCTTTAGTGATTTTGGAGCCCAGAAAAATAAAGTCTGAAACTGTTTCCACTGTTTCTCCACCTATTTCCCATGAAGTGATGGGACTGGATGCCATGATCTTCGTTTTCTGAACGTTGAGCTTTAAGCCAACTTTTCCACTCTCCTCTTTCACTTTCATCAAGAGGCTTTTTAGTTCCTCTTCACTTTCTGCCATAAGGGTGGTGTCATCTGCATATCTGAGATTATTGATATTTCTCCCAATATATATTTTATACAAATTGCACATTGCTGAATGGCATTTCATTATATAAATATATCACACTTATTTATCCATTATCCTGTTATGGAAATTGGAGGGTTTTTTTTTCTTTTCCTATTGTAAATAAAGTCACTCTGGATACTCTTACAAAAATCTCTTTGTGTCCTGTGTTTTCACTTCCCATGGGTAAAAATCTAAGTGGAATAATCTGATCTTTGGATGATTGTATATTCAATAACTTTGTAAGACACTTCCACGAGTTTGACAACTGTCTGTACTATTTTACACTCTCAAAAGAAATATATAAGAACTCTGACTTCTTTACATCATCAGCAAAATTTTAGTGTAGTAATTTTAGCTTTTTCTAGAAATGGTATCTTTTGTGATTTAAATGTTAATTTTTTAATGATTATTGATGCTTAGCTCTTAATGTCAAGAAAGAAAAATGTGCCTGTTGGCTTTTATGTATCTTTCTTTTTAATTTATTTTTAATTGTAGAAATTCTTTATTCTAGGAAAAAACATCATTTCTCAGGGACCTATGCAAATGATGTTATCTGCCAGCCTATGATCTGCCTTTTCATTTTATTGAGAGTCCTTTGATGAACTGAGGAGCTTAATTTTTATAAAGTCCAGTTTGTTGTATTTTATTATATCTGAGATTGTCCTCAAATAAATTTTTGCCTGCCCTTCCATCACAAAAATGTTTCTCCTAGAAACCTCATGATTTTAGATTTTAAACTTAAGTGTCTGATCCATTTAAATGACTTTTCATATATAATTAAACCAGTCGATCCTAAAAGAAATCAACCCTGAATATTCATTGGAAGTGCTGATGCTGAAGCTAAAGCTCCAATGCTTTGGCCACCTAATGCGAAAAGCCAACTCACTGGAAAAGACCCTAATGCTGGGAAAGATAGAATGCAGGAGAAGAAGGTGACGACAGAGGATGAGATGGTTGGATGCCATCACTGACTCAATGGACATGAATTTGAGCAAACTCTGGGATACAGTGAAGGACAGAGGAGGCTGCCATGCTGCAGTCCATGGGATTGCAAAGAATCAGACATGACTTAGCAACTGAACAGCAATAATGTAGTGCAAACCAGAAGCTGAGATTAATTTTATTCCATGTAAATGCATGCATATATCCAATTGTTTTTGCATAATTTATTAAAAATAATTATCTTCATTGAATTGTTATGTTAACATTTGTTGAAAATGAATTAACAATTATGACTGTATTTGGGAAAATGAATCTGTTGCAAAGATTTATTTGTTTATCTTTATGTCAAATTAACATACTCTTGATTATTGAAGCTTTATGTTGAATTATACTTTGGCCTTTTTCAAAATTGTTTTGGCAGTTCTAAATTTTGGCACGAAAATGTGGCTTACAAATTAATGAAACAAAATCCTGCTGTAACTTGCTTCATGCTGTGTAAAATCTATTGATCAATTTGGGAGGACTAAAAGAAAAATATTGATATTTCAAAAGCATGAACATATGTATTTCTGCTTTTCTTTAGATTTTTAAATTTATTTCAGCAAATTTTATAGTTTTCACTAAGGTTTTTCCAGTGGTCATGTATGGATGTGACAACTGGACTGTGAAGAAGGCTGAGCACCGAAGAATTGATGCTTTTGAACTGTGGTGTTGGAGAAGACTCTTGAGAGTCCCTTGGACTGCAAGGAGATCCAACAAGTCCATTCTGAAGGAGATCAGCCCTGGGATTTCTTTGGAAGGAATGATGCTAAAGCTGAAACTCCAGTACTTTGGCCACCTCATGCGAAGAGTTGACTCATTGGAAAAGACTCTGATGCTGGGAGGGATTGGGGGCAGGAGGAGAAGGGGGCGACAGAGAATGAGATGGCTGGATGGCATCACTGACTCGATGGACGTGAGTCTGAGTGAACTCCGGGAGTTGGTGATGGACAGGGAGGCCTGGCGTGCTGCGATTTATGGGGTCGCAAAGACTTGGACACGACTGAGCGACTGAACTGAAGGTGTTATAATTGCTTTACTAAGTTCATTTCTATATTACTTATTACTGCATGCCATTGTATGCAATACATGACACTGCATACAGTGCATGTGCCATTTGTATGCTTGCTGTCTTGCTGCACTGGCCAGGTACTCCCACATATAGGGATGAATGGATATCCTTCACCATTAAACATGATGTTACTGAGTGAAGTTGCTCAGTCACGTCCTACTCTTTGCGACCTTGTGGACTGTAGCCCACCAGGCTCCTCAGTCCATGGGATTCTCCAGGCAAGAATACTGGAGTGGGTTGCCATTTCCTTCTCCAGGGGATCTTCCCAACCCAGGGATCGAACCCAGGTCTCCTGCATTGCAGGCAGACGCTTTAATCTCTGAGCCACCAGGGAAAATGATATGATGTTACCTATTTACATTATTTACAGATGACCTTTATCAGATTTTAAAAGTTTCATTTATTCTATGTATTGCAGAGATTGGTATCAATGTGGGCTCGTTTTGCATTTATTGACGATTGTGCACATTGCTTTTAACATAGTAGAGTTATTTATTTTGTAAGGTTAAATTAACCTTGCCTGCACTGGATAAATATGATCATGGCATATTATCATTTTCGTATATTGTTATTTTGTTTATAATCTGTCTTTCTGGTTCTGGTGTTTTAGCAATCACATTTTATAAAATGAGTTGTGAAATGCTTCCTTCTCCTCTACTTTCTGAACTAAAATGTGTTGTACTTTAAAAATTTGCTGAATCCTACCTCTGAGGACATTTATGCTAGCAACTTCCTTTGTGGAAAGATACTTAATACAAAGTAACTGTTGCTAAGACTCTTCAGATCCTCTATTTCTTCTTGAGGTAGTTTTGGCACTATGTGCTTTCAAGGAATTCTTCCATTTTATTTAAACTAATTTAAGGGCATAAAAGGGTTTAATAATCATCTTTTAAGATTATTTTAATTTCGATAAGATTCTTAGTAATAGCATCTCCTTCATTCCCAATATTGATAATTTGTGTTTATCTCATTATTACTCTTATTTTTCTAGATTCTTAATATTTCAGTTCAGTTCAGTTCAGTCACTCAGTCATGTCCGACTCTTTCGACCCCATGAATTGCAGCATGCCAGGCCTCCCTGTCCATAAACCAACTCCCGGAGTTCACCCAAATGCATGTGCTTCAAGTCGGGGATACCATCCAGCCATCTCATCCTCTGTCGTCCCTTTCTCCTCTTGCCCCCAACCCCTCCCAGCATCATGGTCTTTTCCAATGAGTCAACTCTTCACATGAGGTGGCCAAAGTATTGGAGTTTCAGCCTCAGCATCAGTCCTTCCAATGAACACCCAGGACTGGTCTCCTTTAGGATGGACTGGTTGGATCTCCTTGCAGTCCAAGGGACTCTCAAGAGTCTTCTCCAACACCACAGTTCAAAAACATCAATTCTTCGGCGCTCAGCCTTCTTCACAGTCCAACTCTCACATCCATACATGACCACTGGAAAAATCATAGCCTTGACTAGACGGACCTTTATTGGCAAAGTAATGTCTCTGCTGTTGAATATGCTATCTAGGTTGGTCATAACTTTCTTTCCAAGGAATAAGCCTCTTTTAATTTCATGGATGCAATCACCATCTACAGTGATTTTGGAGCCCCAAAAATAAAGTCTGACACTGTTTCCACTGTTTCCCCATCTATTTCCTATGACATGATGGGACCAGATGCCATAATCTTAGTTTTCTGAATATTGTGCTTTAAGACATTTTTTTTTACTCTCTTCTTTCACTTTTATCAAGAGGCTTTTTAGTTCCTCTTCACTGTCTGCCATAAGGATGGTTTCATCTGCATATCTGAGGTTATTGATATTTTTCCTGACAATCTTGATTCCAGCTTGTGCTTCTTCCAGCCCAGCGTTTCTCATGATGTACTCTGCATATAAGTTAAATAAACAGGGTGACAATATACAGCCTTGACGTAGTGATTTTCCTATTTAGAACCAGTCTGTTGTTGCATATCCAGTTCTAACTGTTGCTTCCTGACCTGCATACAGGTTCCTCAAGAGGCAGGTCGGGTGGTCTGGTATTCCCATCTCTTTCACAATTTTCCGCAGTTTATTGTGATCCACACAGTCAAAGGCTTCGGCATAGTCAATAAAGCAGAAATATATGGTTTTCTGGAACTCTCTTGCTTTTTTGATGATCCAGATGATGTTGGCAATTTGATCTCTGATTCCTCTCCCTTTTCTAAAACCATCCTGAACATCTGGAAGTTCACAGTTCATGTATTGCTGAAGCCTGGCTTGGAGAATTTTAAGCATTACTTTACTAGTGTGTGAGATGAGTGCAATTGTGCAGTAGTTTGAGCATTCTTTGGCATTGCCTTTCTTTGGGACTGGAATGAAAACTGACCTTTTCCAGTCCTGTGGCCACTGGTGAGTTTTCCACATTTGCTGGCATACTGAGTGTAGCACTTTCACAGCATCATCTTCCAGGATTTGAAATAGCTCAACTGGAATTCCATCACCTCCACTAGCTTTGCTCCTAGTGATGCTTTCTAAGGCCCACTTGACACATTCCAGGATATCTGGCTCTAGGTGAGTGATCACACCATCATGATTATCTGGTTCATGAAGATCTTTTTTGTACAGTTCTTCTGTGCATTCTTGCCACCTCTTCTTAGTATTGTCTGCTTCTGTTAGGTCCATACCATTTCTGTCCTTTATCGAGCCCATCTTTGCATGAAATGTTCCCTTGGTATCTCTAATTTTCTTGAGTAGATCTCTAGTCTTTTCCCATTCTATTATTTTCCTTTATTTCTTTGCTTGATCTCTGAGGAAGGCTTTCTTATCTTTCCTTGCTATTCTTTGGAACTCTGCATTCAATTGGGAATATCTTTCTTTTTCTCCTTTGCTTTTCGCTTTTCTTCTTTTCACAGTTATTTGTAAGGCCTCCTCAGACAGCTATTTTGCTTTTTTGCATTTCTTTTCCATGGGAATGGTCTTGATCCCTGTCTCCTGTACAATGTCATGAACCTCCATCCATAGTTCATCAGGCATTCTGTCTATCAGTTCTAGTCCCTTAAATATTGAATTCCACTGTATAATATTTAACCTTAGATTAGATTATTAATTTTGAACCTATGATTTTTTTCTAGTAGAATCATTTCAAAGTATAGATATCCCCCTAACCAGTACTCAGCTATATGTACAAATTTGTATCGTTATTAAAAATATTCACTGTATAATAGAAATTATTTTTGTATTTATTATATAATTATATTTTTATTTATCATTTTTATTTAGTATTAATTACATGCTAAATAGAATTAAATATTACAAATTATTTTTTTATCCTGTGTTATTTTGATGACTTCTTGCTTAAATACCAAAATATCTGACTATTTTCAGATTTTTAAATGGTTTTATACTACAATTTCAATATAGACAGACTGTATGATTTAATTTATTCAAAATTTATTGAGTTGTTTTACAGCCCAGCATATGGACTACCTTTGTGAATTTTAACAACACTTGAAATCACTCCACATTCTACAATTTGGGGGTATTTTATAAATATAAATTAGGTCCAGTTAGCTGATAATGTTTTTCTGTTCTTTAGCCGTATTGTGTCTGCTCTATCAGTTTCTGAGAGAGAAATGATAAAACCTAAAATTGCAATTGTTGACATTTTTTGAAAATCTAGGGCTTTTGTTTCATTAGCTTTTATCATGCATTTTAAAGCTCTATTATTGGATGCATTTTAGCATCTGCTATCTCCTTGAAAAACTGACACTTGTATCATTGTAAAATTCTTCTTTTTGTCCCAGGTAACATTCCTTGTTTGAAAGTCTACATTATCTGATATTACTACAGCCACTCCAGCTTTCCTTTGATTACTGTTTACAAGATGTATCCTCTCCTTTTTGCTTTCAACCCACTTATGTCCTTTTATTTAAAGTGTGTTTCATGTCAACAGTAAACAATATCTTGTTTATTTATCATCTGCTAATTTCTAACTTTCATTGAAATTTTTAGTCCCTTTACAAATAATTTTTAAAGTTAATATGACTGATTTAAGTCTATTATGTTCTTGCTTATTGTTAGTCTCACCTGTTTTTGTTTCTGTGTTATATTTTATTTCACCAGGACCACAGCCCTGTGATCTCTGTTGGTAAAGCTGAAAAACATTTTCCTATATTTTGTCTACTTTTTGTCATTGTTGCTGCTTTTGTAGGCAAAGAATTAGTCCAGCATTCATAATCCATCATGACCAAAAAGGAAGTAGTTTCTTTTTTGTTTTGGTATTCAATTATAAATCATCTACATTTCCAAGGACTAACAAATACTCCACAATCTTTAGGCTCTTATGCCAGGAAGAGGTGTGATTTACATGCTGAGTTATCAACTAAGTGAGTAGATGTGGAAAAGACACTTGGATTATGGGCCAGCTTTAGAGGAAGAAACTCTGAAGGAAAACAGGTCAGAGGTCAGAACAAGCAATGCATCTGGAATCTCAATTTCAGGCAAGCTTTCAACCCCAAACCAACTGTCACACACTTTTTAGATATCTGACTAGAAACTCAGTGCCAAGAACACAAAATACAATTGATACTGAAAAACATAGGGGAAAAAAAAGCATAACAGACAATTCAAGGAATCTTTCATTAGTAGGGGAGGAAGTGCGCCTGACATGAAAACAAAAGCTGACTGAGTTAGGGTACCGTAGCTACATGCTTCCAGAAAGAAATCTTGTCAAGTGTGTTTGGAAGTGTGTTAGTTACCCATTGCCTCATAACAGATGATGCCAGAAACTTACCAGCTTATGACAATAAGCATGTATTATCTCACTCTGCTTCTGTGGCTCAGGAATCCAGGCAGTGGCTTAGCTAACTGGTTCTGGCATAGGGTCCCTCAGGACACTGCCCTCTTGTGTTGGTGAAGGTTACAGTCACAGAAGTTGTTGGCAGGCTTCCATTTCTCTTTGGTTGCTTGCTACCAGAGGTCCAAGTTCTTAACCCATTAGCTCTCTTTTTAGGGTACTGAATATTTTCATGATATGGCAGCTGACTTCTCCCAAAGTGAATAATACAGGGAGAAAAAGTTGATGCCATTCTGCTGTTAATGACCTAGTCTCTGAATCGCGTACATCACTTTGGCCTTATTCAATTCATTATAAGTAACACCCCAAATTCAATTCACACTCACTGGGACAGATTTACACAAGGACAATATGACCAAGAGACAGGAACCACTGGGGATCATCTTCCAGCCTGGCATCCACATGTGGTGTTAGTATTAAGGGTGTTCTGTTTTTATCTTCTTGGAAGAAAGAGTTCTAGTGTGTGTAGGTTCTAACTATTTAGATATTTATATCAACATCTAGTCTCATCATCTGTACATAGGCTATTCTGACCTCTGAAGCTCTAGTTAAAGATATTTCTTTGGAAATTCCACGTAAATCATGTATTTTAATTTTTTTAATTATTAAAAGCAAATATGCTTGCCACTGAAGGAAAAGAAAGTAAAAGTCCTCTTAAATCACCCCACCTAGAGATAACCTTCCCTGATGGCTCAGTGGAGGAGACACAGCAGACACTGGTTTGATCCCTGGGTCAGGAAGATCTCCTAGAGAAGGAAATGCCAACCCACTCCAGTATTCTTGTCTGGGAAATCCCATGGACAGAGGAGTGTGCTGGGCTGCAGTCCATGGGGTTGCAAAGGGTCGGACACGACTGAGAGACTAACCACACAGCACAGAGTTAACCACTATTAATATTTTGAAGAGTATTTCAAACATGTCTATTTCCACATAAACATATAGACTATATATTACATACTTCTATGTAATTTTATAATATCCCTGCACCTGCTTCTCAGCACCTGCCTTTTTCACTTGATAATATGCTGTGAGCAATTTTCCATGCCAATAAATATAGCTCTATACCAGCACTTTTGGAAACTGCAGTGTGTTCCATTGTACAGATGCTCTATAATTTGTTCCACTAATCACTTATTATTAGAATATTAAGGTTATTTTCTATTTATGTTTTTAGTGGAGTTGAATGTGCAGCTGTGGGCATGCCCAGCTTAACCCAAACCCAAAATACAGGGCATTCATTTCCCCAATTTTCTTTCCTTTTCCATAGGTTTTTAGAGTTTAGTGAAAATGTCAGTGTTCCAGAATTATTTGTAAAAGATATTTTAAAAAAGAGAGAGAGAGAATTTCAAGAGGCCAGAATTTGTAAGGGAACCTGTGGTTCAGAAGGACTTTCCTATTTTCTGGGTGAAATTAACTTTATTAATTTTATGAGAAGATTCACAGCTCACACTCTCCCCATTCATCCTTAATATGACACATTGAAGACAGAGAGAAACAGTAATCAGAATCATTGAGACGATGAGCGCCAAAGGGCAAGCTTTAGTGTAAAAACACACTAAGCAAGAACCAAACACCTAAGTCATGGTTGAACCTCCATTAATCCATGCTCATTTAATCCCCTCCCATAAAATAAAAGAACATTACCCTTATATCATGTAACTAGGTTGACTGTATACTTTATGACCCAAATGGGGCACATTAAGGAATGAAATAAGATGCTATTAATCATCACCTGGTACAACTGACATAAACCAGAACTGCCCCAGGCAAACTGGGACATATGGTCAACCCAAATACATCAATTAAGGAGACTAAGATACAGATTGCTGAGATGACTTATCAGTCAGTGCATTAGCTGTGAGTCAAAATTAGCCCTCTTCTTGACCAGGTCCTTTACTGTGTCATAGATTTCTAGGTCCCTAAATATCTTTGCATGTTTGTTTTCTGGTCGGTGCCACTTCTAGCTGAGATCTCCTGGACACAATTTTTTATTTGTTGAAAGTGCTTTCTTGGAGATATATTTCTATAGTCTTGAAGTTTTTATTCTTATCCAGATACGACAGAGAATTATTGCTTCTTTACATTTGGGGTATCTTCACGTCCATCAGGTTCCTGCAGTTTAGGAAATCTGCAGAGGGGTAGTTCATAGGTCCACCACTAGAGAGAGTGCTGGCCAAGATTTTGGGTCTATAGCTGAAGCTCCATGATTTGAGAAGGAACAAGAGGGTGGTGATTTGCTCCCTTAAGTTTCCAAAAGAATAAGATATTCTTTTGTAGGACCATAAGATCCTTTACCCCATTCCTGCCTCTAAATTTTACTAGTCGTTGTTGCTGTTATTATTATTATCATTCAGGTTTTTTTTTTTTTTTAATTTTAACACCTATTGGAAACTTTTCTACTCTATTCAACTTTTAAATTTTCTTTTTTTTTATTAAAGTACAATTGATTTACAAAATCTTGCTAGTTTGAGACATACAGCACAGCAATTCAGATATATATTCTTTTTCAGATTCTTTTCTGTTATAAATTATTACAAAATATTATTGATAAATACAGTTCCTTGTGCTATACAGTAGATCTTTTTGGTTATCTATTTTATATAGAGAAATGTGTGTATGTTAATCCCAAGGTCCTAATTTGGGTTCTGGGGTTAAAGCCCTAGTACTGCTACTGCTGCTAAGTCACTTCAGTCGTGTCCGACTCTGTGTGACCCCATAGATGGCAGCCCACCAGGCTCCGCCGTCCCTGGGATTCTCTAGGCAAGAACACTGGAGTGGGTTGCCGTTTCCTTCTCCAATGCATGAAAGTGCAAAGTGAAAGTGAAGTCGCTCAGTCGTATCCAACTCTTAGCGACTCCATGGACTGCAGCCTACCAGGTTCCTCCATTCATGGGATTTTCCAGGCAAGAGTACTGGAGTGGGGTGCCATTGCCTTCTCTTGAAAGCCCTAGTAGGATAAATATTAATTTATTATATTAACATATGATTAGCCTACCTGTGGCTTTTAACCCAGAACATCCTACTCTTTCTTCCATTTATTCCCAAAACACCATATTCTTCAATGCTTTAACTCATCATATCATATTATAATTACCTATTACTGTTTCTGATGTCACCCTTATCAATTATGACATTATGAATGTGAAGAATTACTTTATTAATTTTACTCTTTCCTGTACAAAGTTAGTATTTGATTAATGTTAAATATATTAATGAAATAATGAATGAACACATGGGGAAAATGAAAGCATATAACTTGATCCAAGTGGAAAACTATTTTGGGATGGCAGTCTTGATATGGGATGCTTGTGGTTGGGATATTAAATTTGGATTTTACAATTTCAAAGAAGGAAGGTGTAGCCAGAGAAAGTGAACAAATAGCTGATTTCTTAAGCTTATTTTCAGCTTTTAATCAAATAAAGAGAAAGGGACTCTCTTCATTTCTCTTAGCAGATACCTAAGGGACCATCTCATGTCCCTTAGAGTGTAAGTCATCAAAGTGACCCAGAGAACAGCGACTTGTGACAGACCATATTTTACATGTTAATGAGAAGTATGCATAGGTAGATCTAAGTATTGCTTATGTTTATGCTGGATTTCTCAGAGATATGAAGGAGATAAGTAAGGTGCAGAAGAGTAAATGACCCAACCTCATCTGATGAATTTTTATTTACAATAAAAGACCATTGGTCTTCCCTGGTGGCTCAGTGGTAAAGATTCTGCCTGCAATGAAGGAGACTTGGGTTTGATTCCTGGGTTGGAAAGATCCCCTAGAGAGGAAATGGCAACCTACTCCAGTATTCTTGCCTGGGAAATCCCAGGGACAGAAGAGCCTGGCAGGCTACAGTCTATGGAGTTGGAAAGAGTCAGACATGGCTTAATGATTAAACAACAACAACATTAAAAAGGCCATTAGACATGAGATTTCCTTCTTTGTTTTTACATAATTACAAGACACTGTCAGGATTCCACAGAGTCTTGATTCTATCATTCAGGATAATTTATACTACTCTCTACTGCATGTTATCTACATGTGTCTATATACCTGCAATCATATCAGTGCTTAATTAAAATATTAAACAGAACAGGATTAAATACAAAACCCTCAGATGCAACACTAGGGACCTCTGACTAGTTTGACATTGATTCATTAATTCTTTCCTCATAATTTATTCAATCACCTATGAATTAAAATTATTACTCTGTCATGTAACCCACATTTTTACATCTTCAACATGATGGAATCATGAGATTTTTGTCAAATGTTTTCTAAAATCAAGGTGAAAATATGTATCTATTTCTGAGTTTAACAACCCTGTCAAAATGGTAATACATTTAGTTTGGCCTGACTCATTTTCCATGAACCCAGTGCTATATTTTTAATTGAAAAATGCTTTTTACATAAGTACTGATTCACTTTGTCATTCAACATTTTTTTTAAACATTTCTGGTGAATTATCTGTGATAAGAATTATGATAAATAGTGTCTCTAATAACTAAACTCAATGTTTTGTATCTGTCTACGGTACTTTTAAAAATTAAACAATATTTGCATGACTCTAGACTTCAGGAGTCTAGTTTATTTACCCCCAAATTTCAAGCTAATCACTAACAACGGTTCTCTGATTATCAGCTTCAAGACTTGAAAACAAAAAAAATCAGTATCCTAAGTAACCAAGGGAAAGTGGGGAGAGATAAATTGGGAGATTTAGATATAAACATCACTATATATGAAATAAATAACTAATAAGAACCTACTGTAAAGCATAGGGAACTCTACTTTTTATAATGACCTATATGGGAAAGGAATCTAAAAAAAGAGTGGTGATATATATTTATAACTGATTCATATAACTGAATCACTTTGCTGTATACCTGAAAATAACACAAATTGTAAATCAACTATACTCCAATAAAAATTAATTTTAAAAATCAGTATTATAAATGTCATTTTTCTAGCACAGTCTAGACAAATTAAGTCAAGGTCATTGAAAGCAATTCTCTGTTTAATTCCCTTCTGATGCATTTCTCTCCCTTGGGATCTTGTTTTCCCATGCTTTCTCCATTGAGGACCATCTACTAGTTCTTGAGAAACCTAGACAGTGTATTAAAAAGCAGAGAAACTACTTCATTGACAAAGGTCTGTCAAAGCTATGGTTTAACCAGTAGTCATGTATGAATGTGAGAGCTTGACAATAAAAAAAGGCTGAGTGCTGAAGAATTGATGCCTTTGAACTGTGGTGCTGGAGAAGACTCTTGAGAGTCCCTTGGACAGCAAGGAGATCCAACCGGTCAATCCAAATGGAAATCAACCTTGAATATGCATTGGAAGGACTGATGTTGAAGCTGAAGCTCCAATACTTTGTCCATCTGATGCAAAGAATCAACATATTGGAAAAGACTCTGATGCTCGGAAAGGTTGAAGGCAGGAGGAGAATGGGATGACAGAGGATGAGATGGTTGGACGGCATCACCGACTCAATGAACATGAATTTGAGCAAACTCCAGCATACAGTGAAGAACAGGAAAGCCTGAGTGACTGAACAACACTAGTTTTTTGAGCTCTACTATGACCTACCAAGAATTTTCTGTAGCATATCTTGGGTTCTAAGTTGTTTCTTTCACTCTGTAACCCATGTTTGATATATGATATTGTTGAAAATGAAAAAAAAAAAAGAGAGAGAGGAAAACTATAGCTTCTTTTGGTATTATCATATTTCTATTTTCTTCACTGTCAGTGATATTATGCCCTTCCCTATAACTTGTATGGAGTCACTTTTGTCCATTATACTATGTGGGAATAGTATTTTTTAATTAATTAATTTTTTTATTGAATAATACTTGCTTTACAGAATTTTGCTGTTTTCTGTCAAACCTCAACATGAATCAGCCATAGGTACACATATATCCCTTTCCTTTTGAACCTCCCTCCCATCTCCTGCCCCAACCCACCCCTCTAGATAGATACAGAACCCCTGTTTGAGTTTCCTGAGCCATACAGCAAATTCCCATGTGTTATCTATTTTACATATGGTAATCTAAGTTTCCATGTTCTTTCCATACATCTCACCCTCTCCTCCTCTCTCCCCATGTCCATAAGTCTATTCTATATATCTGTTTCTCCATTGCTGCCCTGTAAATAAATTCTTCAGAACCATTTTTCATGATTCCATATATTTGCATTAGAATATAATATTTATCTTCCTCTTTCTGGCTCACTTCATTCTGTACAATAGATCTAGCTTTATCCAGCTCATCACAACTGGCACAAATGCATTCATTTTTATGGTTGAGTGATATTACGTTGTGTTTATGTACCACAATTTCTTTATACATTCATCCGTCAATGGACATCTAGGTTGGTTCCATGCTCTAGTTATTGTAAATGGTGCTTCAATGAACAATGGGATACATGTGTCTTTTTCAATTGTGTTTTCCTCAGGGTATATGCCTAAGAGTGGTATTGTTGGGTCATATGGCACTTTTATTCCTAGTTTTATAAGGAATTTCTATACTGTCTTCTATAGTGGCTGTATCAATTTACATTCTCACCAACAGTGTAAAACTGTTCCCTTTTCTCCATACCCTCTCCAGCATTTACGGTTTGTAGACTTTTTGATGATGGCCAGTCTTACTGGTGTGAAGTGATATCTCATTGTAGTTTTGATTTGCATTTCTCTAATGATGAGTGATGTTGAGCATCTTTTCATGTGTTTGTTCATGATCTGTATGTCTTCTTTGGGGAAATGTCTGTTTAAGTCTTTTTTCCCACTTTTTGATTGGGTTGTTTGTTTTTCTGGCATTGAGTTATATGAGCTGCTTTTATATTTTGGAAATTAATCCTTTGTCAGTTATTTCATTTGCTATAATTTTATCCAATTCTGAGAGTTGTCTTTTCACCTTGCTTATAGTTTCCTTTGCTGTGCAAAAGCTTTTAAGTTTAATCAGGTCCCACTTGTTTACTTTTGTTTTTATTTCCCTTATTCTAGGAAGTGGGTCATAGAGGATCTTGCTTTGATTTATGTCATCGAGTGTTCTGCTTGTGTTTTTCTGTAAGAGTTTTATAGTTTCTGGTCTTACATTTAGGTCTTTAATCCATTTTGAGTTTATCTTTGTGTATGGTGTTAGGATCATGAACTCCTTATTGCTAAATTCAGACTGAAATTGAAGAAAGTGGAGAAAACCACTAGACCCATGGACTTTAAGTCACAGGTCAAGGTTTATTTCTGGGCTTTCTATCTTGTTCCATTGGCCTATATTTCTGTTTTTGTGACAGTACCATACTGTCTTGATGACTGTAGCTTTGCAGTATAATCTAAAGTCAGGAAGGTTGCTTCCTACAGCTCCATTCTTCTTTCTCAAGACTGTTTTGGCTATTCGAGGTCTTTTGTGTTTCCATATGAATTGTGAACTTTTTTGTTCTAGTTCTGTGAAAAATGTCATTGGTAATTTGTTAGGGATCACATTGAATCTGTAGATTGCTTTTGGTAGTATAATTTCCACAATACTGATTCTTTTTACTCAGGAACATGGAATATTGCTTCATCTGTTTGTGTCATCTTTGATTTCTTTCATTAGCATCTTATATTTTTCTCTGTACAGCTCTTTTGTCTCCTTAGGTAAGCTTATCCTAGATATTTAATTCTTTTTGTTGCCATGGTGAATGAGATTGATTCCTTAAATTCTTTTTCTGATTTTTCATTGTTAGTATATAGAAATGCAAGTGATTTGTATGTATTGATTTTGTATGCAGCAAATTTGCTAAATTCACTGATTAGCTCTAGTAATTTTTTGATGCTATCTTTAGGGTTTTCTATGTACAGTATCATGTCACCTGCAAACAGTGAGAGCTTTACTTCTTCTTTTCTGATCTGGATTCCTTTTATTTCTTCTTCTTCTCTGATTGTTGTAGCTAGGACTTCCAGAACTATGTTGAATAATAATGGTGAAAGTGGACACCCTTTTTTTGCTTCTGAGTTTAGGGGGAATGCTTTCAGCTTTTCACCATTGAAAACAATGTTTGCTGTAGGTTTTTCATATATGGCCTTTACTATGTTGAGGCAGGTTCCCTCTATACCCATTTTTTGAAGAGTTTTAATCATAAATGGGTGCTGAATTTTGTCAAAGGCTTTTCCTGCATCTATTAAGAATATCATATGATTTTTATCTTTCAATTTGTTAATATGGTGTATCACATTGGTTGATTTGTGAAGAATCCTTGCATCCCTGGAATAAACCCAACTTGATCATGGTGTATGAGCTTTTTGATGTGTTGCTGAATTCTGTTTGCTAAAGTTTTGTTGAAAATTTTTGCTTCTATGTTCATCAGTGACATTGGCCTGTAGTTTTCTTTTTTGTGTGTTGTCGTTGTCTGGTTTGGGTATCAGGGTGATGGTGGCCTTGTAGAATGAGTTTAAAAGTGTTCCTTCCTCTGCAATCTTTCGAAAGTTTTAAAAGGATAGGCATTAGCTCTTCTCTAAATGTTTGATAGAATTTTTCTGTGAAGCCATTTGTCCTGGGCTTTTGTTTTTTGGGAGATTTTTGATCACAGCTTCAATTTCAGTGTTTGTAATTGCGTTGCTCATAATTTCTATCTCTTCCTGGTTCAGTCTTGGAGATTGGACTTTTCTAAGAATCTATCCATTTCTTCCAGGTTATTCATCTTATTGCCATATATTTGTTCATAACAGTCTCTTATAATCCTTTGTGTTTCTGCATTGTCTCTTGTAACCTCTCCTTTTTCATTTCCAATTTTGATCTCATTCTCTCTCTTTTTTTCTTGATAATTCTGGCTAAAGGCTTGTCAATTGTGCCTCTCTTCTCAAAGAACCAGCTTTTAGTTTTATTAATCTTTACTATTGACTTGTGCTTCCTTATTCCATCTGTTTTGATGATCTATCCCTTGGTGTGAGTGGGATGTTAAAGTCTCCTACTATTATTGTGTTACTGTCAATTTCTCCTTTTATGTCCGTTAGTGTTTGTCCTTATGTACTGAGGTGCTTCTATGTTGAGTGCATAGATATTTACAATTCTTATGTCTTCCACTTGGATTGATCCCTTGATCATTATGTAGTGTCCTTCCTTATCTCTTGTAATATTCTTTATTTTAATGTTTATTTTGTCTGATATGAGGATCGCTACTCCAATGTGGGCATAGTATTTCTGACATGCCATAGATGTTTCTATATCTCAACCCTTATGTCTTACTCCCAGTTACAGTCGTTTTAGCTACATGTAGCATCTTGGTATTTCATATTTATTGTGCTGTACATTCATGGTACTGCTGGAGTAAAAGATGATAGCATTATACTAGTGCTTTGTGTGTGTGAAAGTCACTCAGTCATGTCTGACTCTTTGTGACCCCGTGGACTATACAGTCATGGAATTCTCCAGACCAACCTACTGGAGTGGGTATCCTTTCCCTTTTCCAGGGGATCTTCCCAACCCACAAGTGCTTAGTGATGAGATTATGTATATGAATCTTCAGAATCATTGGGGCATTCAATTTTATATAGGTCTAAATAATGACCCCAAATCATATGAATTTCTATAATGTCAAACTCCATGATTTGGAGTACTCCCTGTATTATTTTTGGCAATAGTCCTTAGTAAAAGTATCTGTTTTGCTTTCAAATCCTGCATTTGGTTATATGACAGTGGTTTATTTTAATATATATATATATATTTTTAAAAATTACTATGCAAGAATGCTTGGGGCCATATGCTCTCTACTGAATATTGATTAAGTGCCTACATTGTAGAAAGCTGTGGCTTTTCCCAGAAAACTTACTATGAAAAACAGAAATACAACAACAATTAAGATATAAAACAAAGCCAAGAATGAGGACACTTCTTAGAGCCCTAAGGTTATTTTGTTTTGTGTTATTTTTTTTCCCTTCCTTTAATTTTTTCTTTTCACATTCCCTCCTAGGAATCTTGTCTCCCCAGGAGAGAAAGTCCTCATTGTTGCAAGAACACTGAAAGATTTACAGAAGAAATGGGCTCTTTTGTTTTTACTCTTTATTCATCTTCTTTCCCCTTGCCAAAACAAACACATTTGCATTCTGAAGTCAACAGCACCAGTCAATTGTGCTTGCCATAGATTAACCTCCTTAAAACCTTTTTTTGTACCCTTTGGAGGTTTTGATGGTAAAACTGAAAAAATCCAAGCTGTCTTCCTTTATCCCACTTGGAACTGCTTGAGAAATTGTGCTGCTGGAGTTAATGCATGCCAGCTAATTTCTTTTGGCTTACTGGCTTTCTGTCAATTTCATCAGTGCTTGAATTTGTCACACTGTGCATAGCCTACATGACTTTCTGATGGGAAGTTACTCTTAACTTGCTTTGTGTTTATTTGGAGGTTCCACTTGAAATGTGGACTTTTTATCCTCCCAATATGCCTGTAATATAGCTAGGGAAGCATTTGCATTTTCACTTTTCAGACACAGAAACTGATATTTAATTGGAATAAGCAATTTGCTCAGATCACAAGACATCTATTAAAATCAGGACTTGAACTCAGGTTTTATGATTACTTGTCCTTTTCACATTATTTCCTCAATTCAGTGTTAAATTAAAAAATATAATTAATGGGAATCTATTATCCTAAATTGTCTTTTCTGAATCTGCTTCCTTCTCAAGCCACTGCTTCATCTCTATCCTTCTCTTTAAATAAATATTTTCTAAAGGGTTGTGCACTGGGAGATAGTGTTGGAACAAATACAGTAGTAGAAGCACAGTAGCTTTTGGATCACCTAGATTTCAACTCTCATCATTCCCAAATAAAACAAAGAGAAAAACTAGGATACCACTTTAAAAAACAATGGACAATTTCTCCAAAAAAAAACATGTGATAAAGTATCTTCACATACCCCAGAAATAAGCAGATAGAGACAAACTACCAATAACTGTGAAATGGATATGAATGGTGGAAAGCAGAAGGAAGAAAAGCACGCATCTGGAAGCTCCAGAAGCAGAAAAGTTACAACATCACCACAATTTGTTTCAGTTTTTGTCACCAGGAAAATATGCATAATAGATATTTATTAGAGAGTACTCTTAGGTTCCCTGTGGAAGGGAAAAAAAACAGAAGCAACACGGGGCAAGGGGAGAAGTTCAGCTATGGTACGGCTCTAAAGATGGCTTCAGCAATGTCTCCTGGAGGTTCTAGAGCTGGAATGGACTTTCAACATTGTTGCAAGATTGTGTATCAACCGTTGAGAATGAGCAAGCTCCAGGAGATGGTGAAGGACCAGAAGCCCGGCATGCTGCAATCCATGGGATCACAAAGAGTCAGACATGACTGAACAACTGAACAACAACGAATAGCAACCATTAAGAATAATATTAGCTGCAGGTTGTTTGGTTGACCTTATACAGGTCACCTGGATATTGTGTATCCTGGACATTATTGTGCATCCTGAATATTATTACACCTCTATATTGATCAGTGATTGTGTAGACATCCTGCAAAGGTCCTACAGACCTTTGGTGAAGCAGATGTTTTATCAGCTATGGCTATTCTTATAGAGGGCTAATAGTTGATGGTCATCTTTTGCAATATTCCCAGCAGATGGAAGAATAAGACTTTCCGTCCTGGAAGGGAATTTGGCCAACATTTTAATGAACCCACCAAAAGTACTCACTGGAAAGTGTGAGGCTCATAACCAAAACCAAAAGTGTGTTCTATATACTCCAACTTATGCAAAAATGCAAAAGAACCACTGTAAGGAGCTCCCAGCTATCTAAATTTAGTTTGAATTAAAATCCATCAATGCAATTCATGATATCAAGAGAATTAAATAAGAATAAAATTGTTTCAAGAGATATAGACAAAATATTTTATAAAATTCAACATGCATTTATGTTGAAAACTTTAAACCAATTAGAAACTAAAGTCAACTTTATCAATCTGATAAAGGTCACCTAAAAACAACCTACAGCTAATATCATTCTTAATAGTGAAAGGCTGACTGTTTTTTCCCTAACTTTGAAACAGTGTGCTAACAGGAAAAAAAATAATCTATCCATACCTCATGCTATATATGTGTATAAAAAAACCCTCAAAATTAATAATAAATATAAATACATCACATAAAGTTAGAAAACTTTTGAAAGAAACATAGGAGAAAGTCTTTACAACCTTAGGTTATCACCATACCTCAATTAGAGTATGAAATAAGTTGGCAATACCAAGTGATGGAAAAAAAAAATATAGAGCAAATTGAACTCTGATTCTGGGTTGATGAGGTAATGAAAATGGTACAGTGACTTTGAAAATAAGTTTAGTAGTGTCTAATACAGTTAAACATGTACTTACAATATGACACAGTAATTCTACTCATAGGTATTTACCCCAAATAATGAAAGTATATGCCAAATATTTGTATGTGAATGCTTATTCATAATTGTCTGAAACTGGAAATAGCCCAATGTGTTTTGACTGGTAAATAGATAAACTATGGTGAATCTATTCAATCTAATTTGTTGTTGTTGTTCAGTTGCTAAGTCATTTCTGACCCCATGGACTGTAGCACACAAGGAAGCCCTATCCTACAAAGGAGTTAGGGAAATTTTGGGGTGATAGAAATGCTCTAATCTCAATTGTGGTGGTGATTACATGCATATCTATGTCTATCAAATTTCACAGAACCAAACACCAAAAAAGGGAGAGCTTTATTGCTGCAAATTACATCACAGTAAATCTGAGTTTGGTGAAGTGAAACAGAGACAAGGAAGAGAAACAGAGAGATAGAGGTATCTATCTTTAAATATTTGGAGACTGGAAAGATGAAGAGGAACTAATAGAGAAGAATGAAGAAGAGAAGAGAGTGAAGTAGGAGAAATGAAGGAGTAGAATCTTTGAAGCCAAATGAAGAAAACACTCCAAGGTGAGGTAGACAGACCTTTGTATTATTACTCATAGTGAGTTCAGTTTAGTCCAGTCACTTAATCATGTTTGACTCTTTGTGATCCCACAGACTGCAGCATGCCAGGCTTTCCTGTCCATCATCAACTCCTGGAGCTTACCTTCTCCTGCCTCCAATCTTTCCCAGCATCAGGGTCTTTTCCAATGAGTCAGTTCTTCAATCAGGTGGCCAAGTATTGGAGTTTCAGCTTCAGCATCTGTCCTTCCAATGAATATCCAGGACTGATTTCCTTTAGGATGGACTGGTTGGATCTCTTTACAGTCCAAGGGACTCTCAAGAGTCTTCTCCAACACCACAGTTCAAAAGCATCAATTCTTTGGCACTTAGCTTTCTTTATAGTCCAACTGTCACATCCATGCATGACTACTGGAAAAACCAAAACTTTGACTAGACAGACCTTTGTTGGCAAAATAATGTCTCTGCTTGTTAATATGCTGTCTAGATTGGTCATAACTTTTCTTCCAAGGAGCAAGAGTCTTTTAATTTCTTGGTTCATAGGAAATGTGAGGAAAGAACTGAATATTCACAGATGGACATAGCAATAGGGGGATCACTGGGTAGAGACTGACAAGAGTAGTTTTCTGATATGGTGGATTAACAGTGGGCTCTAGGAAAAAGAAGTGTAAAAGGGGAGTGAGTAAATACAATACTCTGAAGAGTTTTACTATAAACACAGTGAAATGAGACAGTAGCCCAGAAGTCCTATGGGATCAAAGATATCATCTTGTCTTCTGACAAGATAACAAGCGTGTATAGTTGTTGATGTGTATGATCTAAGACAGAGGAAAAGTAGTTAAAACACAGGAAGAGGGATTATTTCTGAAGCCATATCCTGGAGTAAAGGAGAGGCGATGGGATCCAGTGCAAGGCAACAGTCAAGATTTTTTAAAAGTTTGAAATTAGAGGCAGTGCCTGGAAAGTCTGGTTATCAAGATAAGGCTTATTCCTGTTCACAGTGGCATATTGAATTTGGTAAGGTTCCTTATCCAAAGGTAAGCTACAGGTTGCAAGAAGGGGTATGGAGCCCCAGATATAGGGGAAATGAAATATAGATTGGGGGTTCAAGTCACAGACAAGATGATACTCAGACCAAACTTGAAATGTGAACCAGGATCAGCATAAACAACTAAAAGCAGAACTACCAAATGATCCAGAGAAGACACTCCTGGGTATTTATCTGAAGGAAACAAAATCATTATCTTGAAAGGATAACTGCACCCTCATGTTCATAGCAGCATTATATACTATAGCCAAGACATGGAAACAAGCAAATTGTTCCTTGATGAGTGAATGGACAAGTAAATGTGGCATTTAGAGATAGTGGGATGTTATTTAGCCATACGAAGAAGGAAATCTTGCCATTTTCAATAATATGGATATACCTTGAGGGCACTGTGCTAAGTGACATAAATAGAGACAGAAAATGCTGTATGATCTAATGTAAATGTTGATTCTAAAATGAAGAAAACTCATATGGAAACAGGAAAGATTGGTGATTGCCAGAGGTTGGGGATAGGAATAGGGAACATGGATGAAGGTGGTCAAAGGTTACAAACTTCCAGGTATAAGATAAATACGCACTGGGGATGCAGTGCACCACGGGGACTGTAGTTGACAGCATTGTATTATATATTTGAAAGTTGCCAAGATACTCAATTTTGAAAACTTTTCATCACAAAGAAAGAAAATTGTAAATATCGAGGTGATGGATGTTAACTAACCTATTGAGTAATCATTCCATTACATAAATAATATGATTATATACAAATAATTAGACATTATAATGTATTACACTATTATGTATATTGTTACTTATTACATTATATTACTATATAACATATATATATAATCATTATGTTATACATCTTAAATTAATACAATGTTATATGTAAATTATATCTAAAAAAGCTAGGGGAACCCAAAAAAAAGAAGCCTGAGAGAGGGCAAGTTCATTTGGAGGGGAGTGGGAAGATGGGGTCAGGAAAGTAGGACTTACTCTGAGTAATTGAAGCCATAATCATGAAAACTAACACTACACCCCTGATTTAGGACAGATAATCCTGAATCCAGCCTAGCCAAGCTCTTACTATAACTTCAGGCTTGGGGAAGATTGTTCCAGAAATCAAGAGACCGTGGGCCTGAGATTTGAAGATTAAACCTGCCTACGGTTAATCAAACTATCACCAACAGCAGTATTAAAAAAAAAAAAAATGTTGACTGGATTCCATTTGTTTTGATGAGCATTTAAAATATCTCCAAAGTACATGTAGATCAATTTTTGATTTGATAAGTTATTTTATAAAGTATTGAGGGAAAATAGCAAAGACAGAAACTGTGGAAGCATAACAAATACGTCCTTTTCGAATACAGAATCAAGCCACTCATAGATGTGGCTTGATTCCACATTTTTAAATCAAGGTTTTGTTTTTTTGTTTTCCACTTCCTTGAAACGGCAGAACTTACTGGGGGAAAACATGCGATCCAGCAAACGGGAGCTCACTCCAAGCCTAACTTTTCAGAAATACTAGTAGCAATTATCTCTACTTCATTATAAGTCAAAAAATGCTTTCAGAAAGTTGATATTACGTTTTCCTTACAACTAAGCAATGTTTGTCTTTATTTTACAAATGTAGTTAAAGACTCAGAGAACTAACAGTTCTACTTAAAAATATGCAACTGGTGACAGTCACAGATAACATCCCGATTTCTGACCTCAGGTCTAATAATATCAAAGCCTTAAAATCACCACAATGTCAAGGAGTGTGTGCAAAAAATCCCCAATCCCAGGGCTCTCCCTGACAAATGTTGATTTGGCCAAGTTGAGCTGAGGAGTCTATTTTCATCTCCACAGTTGTCCTGAAGTTTCCATATGGATTTAATCTCAACTCTGCCTGGGTCATTCACGAGCCTCTATCCAAAAGGACCTCAGTGCAGACTGTACATGACAATGGAGTCACTAAGGAAGTTGCACCAGCCTTGAGACAAAGGAACATGGATTCTGGCATTGTTTCTGACACCTTCCTACCAAGTGGGTAAAATAAGTCACTTCTCTGAGCTCCAGTTTTCCAGTCTCTATAAAACTGAGCTAAACTACAGAACTGCTCCCGAGGTTAGAACACAGCATGAAAATCAATGCTGTTCCTTATGAGGACTAAAAATAAAGCTTCAGAAATCAGAGTCTGACATAAAAATATACAGGGTAAGGAAAAAAAAATCACCATTGAAAAGTCACCAACAGAATAAATGGGGTGAAAAGCAAGCAAGCTCCACTATTTATCTTTATGTTCTTTTGGTTTCTTTTGGGCTTCCCTGGTGGCTGGTAAAGACTCTGCATGCAATGTGGGAGACCTGAGTTTGATACCTGGGTGGGAAAGATACCCTGGAAAAGGGAATGGCTAAAGAATTCCATGGACTTTATAGTCCATGGAGTCCCAAAGAATCAGATGCAACTAAGCAACTTTCTTTTGGTTTAAATTTCCATTTGAATTCTGGCATGAAATTAGCAATCCATAGAAAATATTCTGAAAAAACTGGTATTCAGAGTTACTCAAGAAGGTTGATGAATTTCACATACACACACACATATGCACACAGCAGTGTAGGCTGTGCTTATATATATATATATTTTTTGGTTGCCCTGGGTCTTCGTTGCTACATGCAGGCTTTTTCTAGTTGCCCGGAGCGGGGGCTCCTCTCTGTTTCCATGCTCAGGCTTCCCACAGTGGTGGCCTCCCACATTGAGGAGCACAAGTTCTAGGCTGTGAGCCTCAGTAGTTGTGTTACATAGGCTCAGCTGTTCTGTGACACGTGGGGTTTTCCCCAACTAGGGATCTAACCACCATCCCCTGCATTGGCAGGCTGATTCTTAACCACTGGACCATCAGGGAAGTCCCAGGCTGGGTTTATTAACAGACCTCAATGCAAATCTCTGAAACCCAAAATAAACTCCAAGGAGGTAATCCCTAAAATTAGCCCCCATGTGTAACTATCTGCAAAGCGAACTGTGAGCGTCTGTTGTGAAGATAAACGAAAGGGACTCGAATCTAGCTTGGAAGCGAGGCCTTCTCTGGGAGACAGGATGATGGAGAACACAGGGTGCCATCCTGAAACAAGAAAGTTGGGGTGTCACTTGTTTATTCTTTTTTCCCCAGAACTTGAACCTGATGGAGGTCTGTCTCATAGGAGATGTCCTGGCAGCTCCGAACCACATCTCAGATGTGAGTTCTTGCTTGCTCGAGACTCTTGTGTTTTGTGAGTTGAGGCAAAGACACCTGCTAATGAATGATGCAAGAGACACAGGTGGCCCTGGGCTGTGCCTGGCAGGTGGGTTCCTGGAGCGGCGCTGCTGTGAGGATCCTCTGTGCCGAAGGAGAGCACTGAAGACAGCCAAATTCTTGCCTAGTCTATTATGCATAATCAGTGCCAATCATGCCCTCATGGAGGCCCTCTAAGGGTGTTAAAAAGGCTGTGCTATGACTTGAAGGTAGCACATTTACTCTGGTAGAAACAGCAGCCATAGCAATTCGTATAGTCATCTCGGTCTCTCTTCAAAGAGGAAAAAAAAAAAAAAAAACTCCTTAGTAAAACTGGAATGGGGTCTCCATGATTCTTTCTCGTCTGTCTCTCCAAATACAGAAAGATGCAGCTTCTTCACCTGCATTGGGAGCCTCAGCATTGCTGGAGAACTATGATGGATTGAATCAAGTCCTGGCAAAATTCAAGTGTGAAAAGGCTAACCGCTAGCATCTCAGAATGTCAGTGTGTTTGGAAATGGGGTCATTACTGATGGAATCAGTTAAAAGGAGCTGATCCTGGAGTAAGGTGGGGATCTAATTCAATAAGACTGGTGTCCTTACAAAAAAAATAAAGAGGAGAGATTTGGGCACAGTGGCACACACAAGACCCATGTGAAGATGAAGGCAGAGATCAGGCTAATGCATGTACAGACCAGAAATGGCCATAAATGCCAGCAACCTCCAGAAGCCAGGAATGAAGCCTGGAATGGATTATTCCTCGGAGCTGTCCAAAGAATCAACCCAGCTGACTCCTTGATCTCAGACTTCCAACCTCCAGAACTGTGAGACAACGCATTTCTCTTGTTTAAAGCCACCCAAAGTTTGTGGTCCTTTGTTATGACAACCCCAGCAGACTAACAGAATGATCTCCAGAGTGATTGTTCTTAAACATTTGCACGTGTGTTTCCAGGACAGTGAAGGGTTAAGGGCACAAGGGTTGGAACCAGACAGAACTGGGTTTTATTTGCAGCTTAACCACTTTCTGGGCTTCCATGGTGGCTCAGTGGTAAAGAATCTGTCTGCCAAGGCAGGAGAGATGTGGGTTCAATCCATGGGCCAGGAAGATCCCCTGGAGCAGGAAATGGCAACTCACCCCAGTATTCTCACCTAGGAAATCCCATGGACAGAGGGGCCTGGCAGGCTACAGACCATGAGGTAGTAAGAGTCAGACATGATTGAGTGACTAAACAGCAGCAACTAACCATTTTTTAACTGTGTAATTCTCAATAGTACACTGTAAGAGCCTCTGCTTGTAAGTTTTGAATTGCAATGGTTAATAGCATGGCCTTGAACTTGAAATAGACTTGGTTACAAGTCCTGGCCTTTCACCAGCTAAGTGGTCCAATATGCACACTTACGTTATCCAAACGTGCTTCTGTTCTCTTTCTACTTCTGTACACAGTGGATACAATACTACTTCCTGGGGAGCCTGTGAGAATTCAGCACTGCACAGAAAACATATACCTGCTGCCTAGACATGGTTATTGCTCTTACAGAGGCAATAGGGATTTCCCTGGAGATCATTTCCCTTGTGCTGTCTGGACTATTCTTTTTCTCCAGCATGTTTTGCAGAAGGATGGCTTTCTTGGGAAAGGCTTGCCATCTTGGTTTAGCTGTGTCTGATTATCTCATGAAAGCCTGTTCTGAAGTACATGCACCAACCCAAAAACATATATTAAATTGGCCTGAAGTAGCTTATTTACATGCAGACTTTCCCTGCTGGGCCACATCCTTTGAGGGGGAGACCTTGTTTTCCAATCCCATGTCTTTAGTTCTTCAAAGAATATTTCACTAAATATGTAATGAATGAATGGATAAAGGAATGGCAAGGTACTGAGTTAGGATAAGTAACCTCTAGGAGGGAGTTCTATCTTCCTGGGTAGCAGTGGGAACATACGTGTGGCTTCTTTGTGATGCCTGGACATGGAACTTTGAGAAAAGAAAGTAGGGAGAGAGTCACTCTCCTAGGGTGGGAAGACTCTGGCCAGAGAGGTGGAGGAGACCCTGTGCAGTCTGCCCCTTACTTACACCAAAATCTTACCGTTTACAACACCCCACCCTTAGGAAACAAGCTCACACATGCTTTCTCATCTTTTTGCCTTCTAGGCCAGGAAGACTTTATTTCCCCGTGTAACAAAAAAGAAAAGCTTCCCTGGTGGCTCACCAGTAAAGAATCTGCCTGCCAATGCAGAAAATACGGGTTCTACCATTGGGTCAGGAAGTTCCCCTGGAGAAGGAAATAGTAATCCATTCCAGTATTCTTGCCTGGGAAATCTCATGGACAGAGGAGCCTGTTGGGCTACAGTTCATGGGATCACAAAAAAGTCAGACATGACTTAGTGACTAAATAACAACAAGGAGAATATTGAAGCAGATGAATTTCTTGGTATCATATAAGACACACCTGGGACAAGACCATAGTCTTGGATGTCCTGGTGTTTAGCTCTCTGTATTACTAAACATTGAAACTCTTACTTCACAAAATTGGTTTCTGACATAAAGTGTTAGGTTTCCGATTGAGGGTTACTGGATAGAATTTATGTAAGAGCTGCCAGGCATGGGCTTTATCAACTGGTTTTCCTGGGAACAGCATACCACTGGAAGATAACCTAAGTAGAACTCGTGCAAGTGGGGCCTGGAAGCAAAATCCTAGAGCATACCCTCAAGCAGGGAGTGAAAAACCCTTCAGTGAACCTTAGTCATGATTCTAGTTCTAACATTTACTAGCTGGTTGCTAATTCTCTTGTCTCCCCAAATCTCATAGTTCTCATTTACAAATTGGAAATAATATCATCTGCTCTGATTCAGAGTTCATGACAATCCAGTGTAATGTGAGATATGAAGGGCATCCCAAAAGTTTGTAGCTGACACACAGAGGCTGTTAATCTGGGCTTAAAACAGTGGGATTTGGAGTCAATACATATATTGCTTTCTAATTGAAGTACAGTTGATTTACCATGTTGTGCTAGTTTCAGGTGTACAGCAAAATATACAGAAAAAATAAATATATGTTCTTTTTCAGATTCTCTCCCTTCATAAATTATTGCAAAATATTGAGTTCAGTTCCCAGTGATATACAGCAGGTCATTGGTGTTTATTCTATATAGAGCACTATATATATGCTGATCTCAAACTCACAATTTATCACTCCCCCCCCACCGTTTCCCCTTTGATAACCATAAGTTTGTCTTCTATGTCTGTGGGTATATTTATGTTTTGTATACAAGTTCATTTGTAACATTTTTTTTTTAGATTCCACATATAAGCAATATAATATGAAGTCAACCCTCAAACTTAAATTGAGTCTAAAACATCTTCCAAAGCCCTTTGGACAAGTCCTAAGTTGCAGAGCTATTACTATTAACACTATTTTTTCTCACCTGTCTAATGCATCCAGACTTCCCTCTAGAGCAAGGACAGATCACTTCTTCTCTTGAACACAGAAGGCATGGCTGACTTGTTTCTCGGGAACATGTGGTAGGAAAGTTAGGAATATTTAATGTAGGAATTGGACTCCACTGAGGCAACAGCACCTTTTTGTCTCCTAGGTCACATGCAATTAAGGAACTATTGAGAGGAGCAGAGAAATGGTGGGGTGGGGGAAAAATTCCCCTCCTCTTATTGCCACATTCCATTGTCACCCTTCTTGCATAATCATTATTATCAACATCATCAATATTATAATGTCATAATTTGTTGCATGCACAGTTAAGTCATACAAAACAAATAGCAAGCAAAGCCCTGGTGTCTAAATCTCTGATTTCTTGGCTCTAATTGAAGTAGCATTTAGTGGGGTGAGCTTTTCAGTCGTCTTTTAGAATCAAGCGATTCAGCACTTTCCACATTTGATTTCACTGCTCAGCCCTATCTCTCAGCTGAATATCAGCTTTATACATTCTACCGTGTTTCAGCTTCCAAGAGAAACTTGACTCAGTTCCTGCCCTGCCCTCATCCTATTCTGTTGCAAATATCCAATGACTATGAGGGGAAAGGAGGTGCCCGGTCCTAGAAGGTCAGAGTCAAATGTGAGATTTGGCAGGAGAAGCCAGTGACCAGAGCCGTGGCTCCAGCTGTCTTGCCCGCAGGTTCCATAATTAGCTTACAATATAAGAGGACTTGAGTGGTAAGAGGGTGTGTGCATGTGTGTTTCGCACACATACTCTAAGTCTGATTTGTAATCTGAAGATAAAGGGTCAGCAGATACTGAACTGAGTACCTCCGGCCAAGCAAAGACTCAAGGTGACTTTTTTTTTTTTTTAATATCAGAACTAGATTATGATTAGGTTGATTTTCTATATCCCTCCCCATGTTGGAGTGTTAGAGGCTAAGGGGTGGAGCCGGCATACTGACCAAAGGCCAGACCAAGAGAGGCATTCAAAAGCTATCTCTAAGAAAAGATGTGTGCGTGCTCAGTTGGTTCATTCATGTACGACTCTGCAACCCCATGGACTGTAGCTTGCCAGGCAACCCCGTCCATGGGATTCTCCTGGCAAGAATTCTGCAATAGGTTGCCCTGCCCTTCTCTAGGGGATCTTCCTGATCCAGGGATCAAACCCGTAGCTCTTGTGTCTCCTGCATTGCAGATGGATTCTTTACCCACTGATCCACCTGGGTGATAGCCAGTGGGAATTTGCTCTTTGACCCAGGGAGCTCTGTGATAACCTAGAGGGGTGGGATGTGGTGGGAGGTGAGAGGGAGGTTCAAGAGGGAAGGGGATTATGTAAATCTATGGCTGATTCATGTTAATGTATGGCGGAAACTAACACAATACTGTAAGGCAATTATCCCCCAATTAAAAATGAATACATTAAAAAAAAGAAGAGGTGTCCCAGAACCTGATCTCTCGCCCCACCCTCTTCACAGGATCCTGCTTCCTGTTTCAGATACTGCAGTTCTTAGAGGTAGTGGCATCATGTTCCAGAAGCTTCTCCTTGCCTTTTGTCTCGGCACACTGCAAATCCATCCCCCACACCACAGCCAGAGGTAGCTTTTAAACTGCAAATTTGACAAAGTAATTTACTGCTTAAAACCTGTCAGTGTCTACCAGGTACCCTTCAAGCCAGCATTGAAAACCTTTGAGAAGGCTTTCAAATCACTTTGCAAGCCAGCCCAAACAAACCCCCATGCTTTATCTGTTACCACACCTCCACAAAGTGCTGCCAGATTGAGAACAGAAAGGCAGAGAAAAATGGCACAAAGAAAATATACAGAAAAGCTTTCTTTACTATATCTGAGTCTATGGAGCTTGGATATAATCTATGTTAAATTTATTGCCTTTCTACCATCACATATTCAATAAGAAAACCCTAAATGTTCTGCCTTTGCACTGAATCATCAACAATTTTTTAAAGATTTTTTTTTTTGATATGGACTATTTTCAAAATCTCCAATGAATTTGTTATGACGTTGCTTCTGTTTTATGTTTTGGTTCCTTGGCCATGAGACGGGTGGGATCTTAGTTCCTCCCCCACAGTGATGGAACTTGCACCTCCTGCATTGAAAGGAAAAGTCCAAACCACTAGACCATCAGGGAAGTCCCTGAATCATCAACATTTAATGGTGGAAAAGACACCAGGTGGATTTCCTTCATTCTTTGGAAAGATCTGCAACTACTTAGTTTTTAGAAATTCAGATTTTTTTTTTCTTCTGGAGTTTATGCCTAATTTTTATTAAATAAAAGTATAAAATTTTGTGTTTGATTCTAAATATACCATGGCACAATTACAGAAAAAGAATGCACAGATATTTTAAAGTCTACATGCTTTAATTAACTAACTCAGCTTAATAGTTAATTAACTCCTCTTTTTAAGACATCTAATTTAAAATGACCCGAAACCCACCCCTTGTCACTATTCTGCATTCCTCAGAAACCTCTTTGATTTTCCATAAGCATGTAGTGAATGCTGGAGTGTTTGTGTCCACATATTACTGGGGCTGAAACGGATTCTGAGTAAACTCTTGATCTGCCTTAGCCAGATTGATTATTTAAGAGTGTTACATCATCTGTATTTCTAGGCAATCTGTTTTCAACTTAAACTCAATTTGGTAAATGTATGTCCAATAAAAAAGAGTGATCCTTGAACTTCAGTGGCTCAAGCAGTAAGAATCTGCCTGCAATGCAAGACACTCAGAAGATGTGGGTTTGATACCTGAGTGGGAAACATCCCCTGGAGGAGGAAATGGCAATGCACTCCAGTATTCTTGCCTGGAAAGTCCCACAGACAAAAGAACCTAGTAGGTTCCAAAGAGTTGAACATGACTGAGCACACAAGTATCTTGAACCTCAGTTCCATTCCCGAAGAGAATCAAAAAGCAGAGTAAGAACAAAACAGAGAAAACTGACAACTGCGGTATAGCAAGGGATTGGCAAAGAGCATATTGAGGGACTAACTGCAAACAGGCAGCTGACAAAGCACACTCTTATAAAATGAACTGTAATAACTAAACTAGCAGAAATGGCAAACTTCCTGTAACTGGTATAATGAAAGGCACTGAAATAGACTGGGGACTGTCTCCAGTACAGAGAAGTCCAGAGCACATAGAAATAAACAAACATACCTGGAATGATAAAAGGAGTCATGTTAATTCAGAGCAGAGGAAATGCAATTCCCAAAGCAATGCTGCTATTGTTCAGTCACTAAGTTGTGTCCAACTCTGCAGCCTCATAGACTGCAGCACACCAGGCTTCCCTGTACTCCACTATCTCCTGGAGTTTGTTCAAATTCATGTCCACTGACTCGGTGATGGCTTTCTGACCATCTCATCCTCTGCTGCCTCCTTCACCTTTTGCTTTCAGTCTTTCTCAGCATCAGGGTCCTTTCTAATGAGTCGGCTCCTCACATCAGGAAACCACGCTGAGCTAAGGGGAAAAAAAAAAAATACAAGCTAATATCAGAATTCTGAAACCGTGTACAAGCCTCTGTGCCCTTGTCTTTTGAAGTAAGATGCAGACTCAAGAATTAATAACTGGGAAATATAAAGATGTGGAAACAAAGAACAGCTATTGGGCTAAGGAACTAGTAACAATTTAGACTACAATTCTGCCACATAATAGAATCACCAAACTCCCAGTTTCCTGAAAGATACACATAAAGGCACACATTCCTAAGATGTTTTTATAGGAACCAGACCTTGCTCCAGATTAAAACTGCTGACCACGAGAACAAAAACCTAGATGGATTGAAACCAGAGGTTGATGATGCTTGAAACTTCATCTTGATGCCAACCAGTCCAAGAATGGTCCACAAGTTGATCACACCGTGCTCTTGAACACTACAAAACTTCTCACTACCCTTTCCAGGGTGGGTTACACTGCCTTCAGGGGATGAGCCCACTATGGCCCTCTTTGCCAGGCAAAACAATAAAAGCTACCCTTTTCTGCTGCTGCTGCTGCTGCTGCTGCTGCTAAGTCGATTCAGTCGTGTCCAACTCTGTGCGACACCATAGACAGCAGCCCATTAGGCTCCTCTGTCCCTGGGATTCTCCAGGCAAGAATACTGGAGTGGGTTGCCATTTCCTTCTCCAATGCATGAAAGTGAAAAGTGAAAAGGAAGTCGCTCAGTCGTGCCCGACTCTTAGTGACCCCATGGACTACAGCCTACCAGGCCCCTCTGTCGATGGGATTTTCCAGGCAAGAGTACTGGAGTGGGGTGTTACTTCATCCAAAACTCTGTCTCCATGTTTCTGTTCGGTACTGTTGAACGGAGGCCAAGTTTTGGCAACAATTTCACAATATACTACATAAGATATGCTGTGTGTGATTATGTTCAAGTTCAGTGCACAGGATATAGTTCTCACTCTACAGTTATGGCCTTCTCAATTAATCTCTGTCCATTTCTTCATAAAGTCTTACATGTTGTAATAGGTATCTACACTTTGCTGAATGAAATAAAAGGTAAATTTTCTGGTCCAGATTTTGGAAATTATAGTGTTCCAACCAGGTACACAACAGCAATTCCACCTTTACATATAGGGTAAGATAACATTGTGCATTTCATTTATTCAGTTTGTTCAACAAGTGTGTATTGAATCCATACTGTGTGGAAAGTACATCCCTAAGTTCTGAGGAGATATTATTAAACAAATCAGAAAATAAATTGTTATCCTAAAGGGCCTCACAAACAATCATGAGGCCAAGTTATACAAAAACAAGATAATTTCAGATTGTGATAAACACTATGAAGAGAATGATGCAAGGTATATTGAAGAAAGTGATGACAGCTAATTTAGATAATAGTGTTCAGTTCAGTTCAGCTCAGTCACTCAGTCGTGTCCTACTCTTTGCGACCCCATGAATTGCAGCACGCCAGGCCTCCCTGTCCATTACCAACTCCCGGAGTTCACTCAAACTCATGTCCATCGAGTCGGTGATGCCATTCAGCCATCTCATCCTCTGTTGTCCCCTTCTCCTCCTGCCCCCAATCCCTCCCAGCATCAGAGTCTTTTCCAATGAGTCAACTCTTCCCATGAGGTGGCCAAAGTATTGGAGTTTCAGCTTTAGCATCAGTCCTTCCAATGAACACCCAGGACTGATCTCCTTTAGAATGGACTGGTTGGATCTCCTTGCAGTCCAAGGGACTCTCAAGAGTCTTCTCCAACACCACAGTTCAAAAGCATCAATTCTTCGGCGCTCAGCTTTCTTCACAGTCCAACTCTCACATCCATACACGACCAATGGAAAAACCATAGCCTTAGCAGTGTTAGGGAAAGACAATTTATAAAAGAGCATACCATGAGTCACAGAATGAAGATGACTGCCTGATATCAAGGCTAAGAGGGACTGGATTGAACCCAACAGACTTCTCTCCAGCCCAAAGTGAAAAAGGATGATTGTGATTTCCCAAGAAATGTATAAAAGATAGCAAAGATCAGAGCCAGGAGCTTTGGAATAAAATCACAATATTGACAACTAACATAATATTCTGTAGCACAACAAAAATTTCAAGGAAAGCCCGCAGGTGTTCCATTAACACCTCTTCACACTGGTAAAGTCAGGAAACTGGTAGTATTATCTGCATTTTATAGATAAGAAAAATGAAGCTTAGAGCTGCCCCATGACTTAGGTGAGGTCTAGAACTGGAATCAGTAAATTACAACCTGAACCCAGTGGGGCCCCTGCTTTTGCTCATAAAGTTTTAATGGAACACAACTTATTCATTCATTTACATGCTATCTATGGCTGTGTTCATGCTCCAATAGCAGAGCTGAGTAATTGCAACAGAGACTCTATGTCCTGCAAAGCCTAAATTATTTACTATCTGACTTGCTACAAAAAAAAAAAAAAAAAAAAAAAAGCCAATCTGTGATCTAGAATAAAAGTTTCCTAATTCTAAGTCTGGTTTATCTTCCTGTATATGGTGCTGTCTGAACTTATTTCATGTTTGTTCATCTTGACCCTTAACTAGGTAATGAGTCCTTCAGAAAGGAGACATAATTTATTTTTGAAATGTGTTTTATTGAAGTATAGTTGATTTACAATGTTGGGTTCGTTTCAGCTGTACAGCAAAATTATTCAGCTTTTTCATTTTCTTTTCTATTATGGTTTATTACAGTATATTGAATATAGTTCCCCACCTTGTTTTATCCATTCTATATAGAATAGTTTGCATCTGCGAATCCCAAACTTCCGATCCATATAACCCCTTCTCCTCAGTAATCACACTGTTCTCTTCTGTCTGTGAGTCTGTTTCTGAAGAAATGACTGATATTTTAAATGTTGCATCCTGGAAAAAAGGGCAAGCACATCATTGACATTCATTGTCTTGCTTTTCTTAAAAAAATGGGAATGGAGTACTGTAAATTATATATATATATATATATATATATATATATATATATATAGGTTAATCCAGATATTCATGCATATTATTTCCTACTTCAGTCAAATTACATTACCAGCATTGAGAAAGGAGAAACAGTCTATATTTCTATGACAATAATGACAAATAAAACTCTTAATCAGTGCTCTATTTTAAGAAGAGTACTATTTCTCAGTGATACAGTCATAAGAAGACTGAAATGGAAAATTAAAGAAGGTAATTCTGTGTCCTAGAAAAGCAGTTCCTTGAACTCTTAAATATTCAGTCTTATCTAGGAAATTAGTTGAAATACCAAACACTCCACAAAATATGATTAATAATAAGAAACCTTGAGTTCATCATTATTTATTTTATTCCTTCATCAAAAATTATTAACTACTATTCCAGCTATCTGGAAATATATTTTTTAATTATTTTACAGAATTCTAGGGTTGACCATGCTCATCTTAGCGGATCTTGCTTCCCACAGGGTTGCAACTAGTCCAGGGTAGGACAGAAGTTATACAAAGATGTCCTCATTCAGATGTCCAGTGTTTGATGTTTATCATTAGTTGGAATCACAACTAGGGCTTTTGCTGGAACACCTTGCCATGGCATTGCCCTGTAGCCTCAGCTTCTTCACAGTGTGGCACATGGATTCTAAGGGCAACAGTCCCAGGAGCAGGAAATGGATGTGGCCAGTTCCTATCGCCTGCACAAGATGTCCTTTTTGCTACAATCTACTAGAAGAGCAGTCACAGGATCCAGTTCAATTAAATATGTCAGTCTTTATTTAAAACCTCCACAGTCCAGTATCCAATCTCAATTACGGACATTATTCCCAGATTCAAAATGCATTCACTCACTCCCAAGTTCACACACTTTTATCACATCATGGCACTAGATCAGATCAGATCAGATCAGTCGCTTAGTCATGTCCAACTCTTTGCGACCCCATGAGTCACAGCATGCCAGGGCTTCCTGTCCATCAGCAACTCCGAGTTCACTGAGACTCACGTCCATCAAGTCAGTGATGCCATCCAGCCATCTCATTCTCTGTCATCCCCTTCTCCTCTTGCCCCCAATCCCTCCCAGCATCAGAGTCTTTTCCAATGAGTCAACTCTTCGCGTGAGGTGGCCAAAGTACTGGAGTTTCAGCTTTAGCATCATTCCTTTCAAAGAAATCCCAGGGCTGATCTCTTTCAGAATGGACTGGTTGGATCTCCTTGCAGTCCAAGGGGCTCTCAAGAGTCTTCTCCAACACCACAGTTCAAAAGCATCAATTCTTTGGCGCTCAGCCTTCTTCACAGTCCAACTCTCACATCCATACATGACCACAGGAAAAACCATATCCTTGACTAGATGAACCTTTGTTGGCAAAGTAATGTCTCTGCTTTTGAATATGCTATCTAGGTTGGTCATAACTTTCCTTCCAAGAAGTAAGCGTCTTTTAATTTCATGGCTGCAGTCACCATCTGTAGTGATTTTGGAGACCATAAAAATAAAGTCTGACACTGTCTCCACTGTTTCCCCATCTATTTCCCATAAAGTGATGGGACCAGATGCCATGATCTTAGTTTTCTGAATGTTGAGCTTTAAACTTCAAATATTTTCGTTTAAATAGGCTCCTTGATCTCAGTTCATTTCAGTTGCTCAGTTGTGTCTGACTCTTTGTGACCCCATGAACCCCAGCACTCCAGGCCTCCTTGTCCATCACCAACTCCCGGAGTCCACCCAAACCCATGTCCATTGTGTCAGTGATGCCATCCAACCATCTCATCCTCTGTCGTCCCCTTCTCCTCCTGCCCTCAAGCTTTCCCAGCATCAGGGTCTTTTCAAATGAGTCAGCTTTTCACATCAAGTGGCCAAAGTATTGGAGTTTCAGCTTCAACATCAGTCCCTCCAATGAATACCGAGGACTGATCTCCTTTAGGATGGACTGGTTGGATTTCCTTGCAGCCCAAGGGACTCTCAAGAGTCTTCTCCAACACCACAGTTCAAAAAAAAAACATCAATTCTTCAGTGTTCAGCTTTCTTTATAGTCCAACTCTCACATCCACACATGACTACTGGAAGAACCATAGACTTGACTAGACGGACCTTTGTTGGAAAGTAATGTCTCTGCTTTTTAATATTCTGTCTAGATTGGTCATAACTTTCCTTCCAAGGAGCAAGAGTCTTTTAATTTCATGGCTGCAGTCACCATCCGCAGTGATTTTGGAGCCCTGAAAAATAAAATCAGCCATTGTTTCCCCATCTATTTGCCATGAAGTGATGGGACCAGATGCCATTCTGAATGTTGAGCTTTAGGCCAATTTTTTCACTCTCCTCTTTCACTTTCATCAAGAGACTCTTTAGTTCTTCTTAACTTTCTGCCATAAGGGTTCTGTCATCTGCATATCTGAGGTTATTGATATTTCTCTGGGCAATCTTGATTCCAGCTTGTGCTTCCTCCAGCCCAGCGTTTCTCATGATGTACTCTGCATATAAGTTAAATAAGCAGGTGACAATATACAGCCTTGACATACTCCTTTCCTTGTTTGGATCCAGTCTGTTGTTCCATGTCCAGTTCTAACTGTTGCTTCCTGACCTGTATACAGGTTTCTCAAGAGGCAGGTCAGGTGGTCTGGTATTCCCATCTCTTTCACAATTTTCCACAGTTTATTGTGGTCCACAGAGTCAAAGGCTTTGGCATAGTCAATAAAGCAGAAATAGATGTTTTTCTGGAACTCTCTTGCTTTTTCAATGATCCAGTAGATGTTGGAAATTTGATCTCTGGTTCCTCTGCCTTTTCTAAAACCAGCTTGAACATCTGGAAATTCATGGACCACGTATTGCTGAAGCCTGGCTTGGAGAATTTTGAGCATTACTTTACTAGTGTCTAAGATGAGTGCAATTGTGCGGTAGTTTGAGCATTCTTTGGCATTGCCTTTCTTTGGGATTGGAATGAAAACTGACCTTTTCCAGTCCTGTGGCCACTGCTGAGTTTTCCAAGTTTGTTCACATATTGAGTGCAGCACTTTCACAGCATCATCTTTCAGGGTTTGAAATAGCTCAACTGGAATTCCATCACCTCCACTAGATTTGTTCATAGTGATGCTTCCTAAGGCCTACCTGACTTCACATTCCTTGAATACAGTGCTTTAAATACAGATTTTGGGATTCTGGATTCTTTGAATCTAAAGACCTATAAACGACAAATGACACCTTATCTGATCTCCACGTTCACTAAATGTACAATGGTGGAGCCAGTACAGAATAGCATCTACTGATGTTCCTTTAGAGCAAGGAGGATCACTAAGTACATGGAGAAGTTACTGGTCCATAGCAACTTTAAATTCAGCTGGGAAGTTTTCCTTGATGCTTGAGTTTGGTACTTTACTCCTCTTTGTGAATGATTCTCCCAGGCTGTGTTTCAGTACTTGGTTTGCAGTTCCCTTCTCTGAGGCATGTATCATTTTTCATAAGAAAATTGACTTTACGATTAATTAATCTTCTCAATCTGTGTCCTAACATTCTTTTTGCTTTGCATTGCCTCAATTTCCTTATAACCCAAATTGTGATGCTTCCATAACAAATTTATTTCAGATGACATGATACTTGCTATATTAGAAACTCCTAAATGAGCCATGAGAAAACTCCTAGAACTCATCAATGAATTTGGTAAAGTGGCAGGATACAAAATTAATATACAGAAATATGAAAAATTAACATGCAGAAATATGTTGCATTGCTAACACTAATGGCAAAATAACAGAAAGAAAAATTAAATAAACAATCCTATTTATCATCACATCAAAAAGATTAAAACATCTAAGAATAACCCTACCAAAGATGGTAAAGATCTGTACTTGGAAAACTATAAGATACTGATGAAAGAGACTGAAGATGACACAAAAAAAGATGAAAACACATACCTATACTTTGCTCTTGGATTATAAGAATTAATATTGTTCAGATGACCAAAGTACCCAAAGCAATCTACAAATTCAATGCAATTCTTACCAGAATACCAATGGAATTGTGAAATAAAATAGTTGTGATTTTTCAAATAAATTTTATGTGGTTTTCTTCCATTGTTGTTGTTGTTGAATCACTCAGTCATGTCTGACTCTTTGTTACCCCATAGACTGCAACATACCAGGCTTCTCTGTCCTTCACCATCTCCCAGAGTTTGCTCAAACTCATGTCCATTGAGTCATTGATACTATCCAACCATCTCATCCTCTGTCGTCCCCTTCTCCTCCTGCCTTCAGTCTTTCCCAGCATCAGGGTCTTTTCTAATGAATAAAGCATATCATGCATCTCTATTAGAATAACTCTTCCTGACTTCAATTACCTATGAAGCTGCTGTCAAAAAGTGATCTGAAGATGATCAGAGATCCAACCATTTAATGGAGAGAATCTGCAAACTGTCACCTTAAAATCCGTAGATTAGCTCTTATTTGTTTGAAGATTTTTTGAGACACTGCTTAGATTGTTTTCAGGTCACAGAACAGCCTATTCTATATTTGGTCTATGTCCAAAGTGAAAGTGAAAGTGAAGTCGCTCAGTCGTGTCCGACTCTTTGCGATCCCATGGATTGTAGCCCACCAGGCTCCTCCATCCATGGGATTCTCCAGGCAATGTCCAAAGTTATTCTTTAGAATCATTTGCTGTCTGGAGAGGCTGGGGATAGAAAACAACTTGAATTTGAAGCAGCAAGCCCTGGTGTCTTTACATTTAACTGTTCTTAAGCTCATTTATTTCTTCTTCCATTTTATCAAGACACTGGATGAAAGTCTCTGAGATCATCAGTTATTGCATTTTCTAATCAATATTTTATATAGGTGCTTGTGTGATTTTTTTTCTGCCACTATACAAATTCTCTTCCTCCAGCTTTTAAAAAGATTATTCTTACTTTTCTCCAAACCCTCATTGAAAGATTTTTTGACACTTTTTAGGCCCTTACTAGCAGTCTCCTCAAGATCCTTCTAGCTTCTTCTCACTGTTAAATTCCAATGATAATTGTCACATGCTTGTTATTATGGCAGCACCCCTCTTTTGATACTAATATCTATTTTAAGTATCTATTCAGTTCAGTCTCTCAGTCATGTCCGACTCTTTGCAACCCCATGAATCACAGCACGCCAGGCCTCCCTGTCCATCACCAACTCCCGGAGTTCACTCAGACTCACCTCCATCGAGTCAGTGATGCCATCCAGCCATCTCATCCTCTGTCGTCCCCTTCTCCTCCTGCCCCCAATCCCTCCCAGCATCAGAGTCTTTTCCAATCAGTCAACTCTTCTCATGAGGTGGCCAAAGTACTGGAGTTTCAGCTTTAGTATCATTCCTTCCAAAGAAATCCCAGGGCTGATCTCCTTCAGAATGGACTTGTTGGATCTCCTTGCAGTCCAAGGGACTCTCAAGAGTCTTCTCCGGAACCACAGTTCAAAAGCATCAATTCTCCGGCACTCAGCTTTCTTCACAGTCCAACTCTCGCAAGTATCTATTGGGTTGGCCAAAAAGTTCCTTTGATTTTTTTCTGTACAATCTTATGGAAATGACCAAATGAGCTTTTTGTTCAATCCAATATTTATTCATCATAACTCACCCCAAAATGTGTGGCTTAAAACAATGAGAATGCTTTTATTATTGTCTTTGAAATTCTGTATATTGACTAGACTGAGCTATATACACACTATATAGCATTCTCTATGTTAACTGGGAAGTACTAGGATCTCTCATATGGGTATAATTAGAAATTGTCTAAATTCCAAGTCATTGCAAAGGCTTCCACACTCACGTGTCTAGCAATTGATATAGCCTGTCAGCTGCGACTTCAGCTGGAGCTGATAGGCAGGTCATGGTCTCACCATGTGTCTTGGGCTTCCTTGTGGCATGACTGAGATCTAAAAGCCAGGGTCCCAAGAAGCAGGAAGTGCAAAGAGCCTTTACTTTAGGCTCAGAAGCAGAAGGCACATAGGCCCAACTGCAAGAATTTGGGTGCTGAGTTTTAAAATTTTTTACAAGTCCCTACTATGTTCTAGACATAGGATTATGCACTTTGCATGTCGCTTCAGTCATATCCTACTCTGCAACTCCATGAGATTCTCCAGGCAAGAATACTGGAGTAGGCTGCAGTGCCCTCCTCCAAGGGATCTTCCCAACCCAGGGATTTAATCAGTGTCTCTTGCATCTCCTGCATTGGCAGGTGAGTTATTTACTATTAGTACCATCGGGGAAGCCTGTTATGCACTTTCAGTTCAGTTCAGTTGAGTTCAGTTGCTCAGTCATGTCCAACATTTTGCGACCCCATGAACCGCAGCACGCCAGGCCTCCCTGTCCATCATCAATTCCCAGAGCCTACCCAAACTCGTGTCCATTGAGTTGGTGATGCCATCCAATCATCTCATCCTCTGTTGCCCCTTCTCCTCCTGCCTTCAATTTTTCCCAGCGTCAGGGTCTTTTCCAATGAGTCAGTTCTTTGCATCAGGTGGCCAAAGTATTAGAGTTTCAGCTTCAACATTAGTCCTGCCAATGAACACTCAGGACTGATCTCCTTTAGGATGGACTGGTTGGATCTTCTTTCAGCCCAAGGGACTCTCAAGAGTCTTTTCCAATACCACAGTTCAAAAGCATCAATTCTTCGGCGCTCAGCTTTCTTTCTAGTCCAACTCTTACACCCATACATGACCACTGGAAAAACCATAGTCTTGACTAGGTGGACATTTGCTGGCAAAGTAATGTCTCTTTATGCACTTTAACGTCTTACAAAAATGAATACGACATGCAGCAACATCTCCATGAGGAGATCACAATCTAGAATGGCTTCACACTGTATTAATTTAATTAAACTGGGCCTTCCCAGAATTCTCCTCTCTATGTGAAGCCACATTCAGAAAGTAGCACAAGGGGAAAAAAAAAAAAAAAAATGAGTGCACCTTGGAATGTAGAAGTGAAACCACAGTTATTATTTTCCACATGTTGGTTTTAGGTGACAAAAACCACTGCAACACTTATATTTTGTTGCCAATATGCTGACTTAATTGCTAGCATGGGACAAAACCCGTGCCTTTATTTTGTGCTAAAATTGCAGCTGCTCTACCTCCTGCTGGATTTCTTGATATTTTTTCAAATCTTAGACAGGGTAAACTTTCAGCCTTGTAACAAAGGATGTCAGTTTCCTCTTCAGGTCACCCATGTTGTTGAGGTTGGAGGCAGTGACAGATGTAGGTTCCCGTTTGTTCTCATGGACTCCAGTTTTTGTTACAGGATTTGGCTTGTAATTTTACTTCCACCTTTTTCCCTAACTCCTGGCCTTGCTGACCTTCACTGACTTTAGCTCTCACTGCCAGACATCGAGGCAACTGTCTTCCTTACACTTCATTTCCACTTCCCACAATTACCTATGACTTAATCCTTAAAGTGTATCCTTTTTTTCACATTACTCATAGCAGGGCTGCTTCCCTGAAAGCACCCAAATGAATAAAAGCAGAGAATGATAACTTAATTATCAGATTTATAATACAGAATAATATGTATTATCATGGGAAGGAAAGAGTAACTAGGGAATGAATACAGCTTTCACAGAAGTGACTTTTTACCTGGGTCATTGCGTTAACAAATATATTTTCACAAGGCAGAAAAGACAATACTGACACTCTAGGTAGAGCCAAGAGTACTGCATATGTGACTTTGAAGTAGCTCACTTTGGAAAACATCGCTCTATGCACAGCAGCTGGTGATTTCCTTAAATCACATGCTTTGGTTGTCATTAGGCTTTCTCTGCTTACCTTGTTCATGACCTTCCTATCCGGTTAGGAAAACTGGATTCATGACATCTTAGTCACAGCCCCTCCTCCTGAGTTTTATTTTTTTTTTTTTTCCAGAAATCTCTAAGGAAGGCTGCTATTTATTTTCAGCCATGGCAAGGTCAGGATGGAGAGTCTTAATAACTTCCTCATAACCACTGAGCTGGCTCTCCACGGCTCTGCTTCATTCCCAGAACTTCAGGCACACCCATGAACAAATGTGTGTATCTTTAAAAAGCGTTTTCTCAAAGGGAACATCAATCATTTCTCAAGCCAAATATAGATCCTTGCTGTTACGGGAAGATTTATACATGAAAATGCAATCCCTGAGCTAGACTCTGTTACGTTACAACTAAGCTCTTAGAAACTGAGCATCAAATACAATTTCCATGAGCCTCAATTTCCCTAAGTATAAAATAGAGTCGTTCCTCAATATCCAACTGTTTCCAGGACCCCTGAGGATACTCACATCTGTGGATGCTCAAGTATCTTATATAAAACAGCATAGTAGAGTTGGTACTCCCTGTCTGTGGGGCACCCATCTGTGAATATGGAGGGTCAACTGTAAACAATGGCATCTTTAAGCTGTAGGATTGAGGTTGCCTTTGGTTGTGTTACTTGAATGATGAATACAGTGTATCATTTTGTTCAATGCCAGCATTTGTTTCCATCCATTTTAGTGTTATAGAGAAGGAAATAGCAACCCACTCCAGTATTCTTGTCTGGGAAATCCCATGGACAGAGGAGCCTGGTGGGCTATAGTCCATGGAGTCCCAAGAGTTGGACATGACTTAGTGATTCAGTATGCACATGAGCTTTCCCATACACCTACTGGGACTAAATCACCACCACATTTTAATGTTAGAAAATAAGGAGACTTGACAGTCAGCATTCCACTCTTTATTTTCTTGCAGGGGTTGTTGAAGACTAGAAATAAGGTATGTACTTTACCTCAAGTAGTGTCTGGTACATTACAGGTGCTCTTTACTAAGGATTTAATAGGGTGCAATTAAGGTTGGATTATGTTAAGATAGTAGAAGGTGTAAATCCTGGAGACCCAGGGATAGGTGTCCTGCCTTAGTTAGCCACTTCTCTTTGGTAGGTCATCAGGATATTATAAAGGCAAATAAAAGTCAGGACTGTTACTGTTTAGTCTCTAATTCATGTACAGTTCTTTGCATCCGCATGGCTTGTAGGCCACTAGGTGCCTCTGACTATGGGATTTCCCAGGGAAAAATTTTGCAGAGGATTACCATTTCCTTCTCCAGAGGATCTTCCCAATCCAGGGACTGAACTTGAGTCTCCTGCATTGCAGACAGATTCTTTACTCACTGAGCCATAGGGAAACCCTAGTCTTTTCAAGTTAAAAAAGAAAAAAAAAAAACCTAGTCTTTTCTAGTTTAAAACTAGAGAGTTTTTTCCTCCCTGAAATTCAAATCTATGTCTTAAACTCACCATTCAAATTATGGTAAAAAGTTTTGCTGAGCAGTTGTTGTTCAGTCGCTAAGTCGTGTCTGACTCTTTGAGACCTCATGGACTGCAGCACACCAAGCTTCCCTGTCCTTCACCATCTCCTGGAGTTTGCTGAGCAGAGAGGAAGAAATGAATACAGAGAGGGAGGCAGCCTGAGAAAGTGTATTTGTAACAGTGTTCAGATCCGGACTTGTCTGTGCCTTCTCATTTCACAAGTAGCAACCTGCATGCAGTATTTACCTTCAAGAACAGAAAAATCCATAAAGCAAGAAATACTTAACATGGCTAGAACCCTTATATTATTACTTCTCTGCCCACAGGGAAACAAAATTTCAAGGAAATACCATACTTACATATTTTCTAACTTATATCTGCCTTAAAGCTATACCCTTTGGAATATCAGATTCATTCAGAGATTTTAATTTTAAGAAACTTCCACCCACAGGCTCCAGATGAATAGTAGAATTTATGCATTTATATATAACTTATCAATAATAATCTCATAAGCAGTTTTATCTGCTCTTTTGTGTGTGTGAAACAGACTAAGGCAATTTGCTGTTAATCTCATTTCTGATAACTGTGTGACCTTGAACACTGCTTCTTTGTGATACACACTTTTCACATCTTTAATAGAGAAGGTGGACCAGATAATTTGTTAAGACCCTCTCAGCTTCAACATCATAGTAGATAGTCTCATTATCTATGTGTCTTTAAACCACTTAAGGAAAAATTTAAAGGGCAAAGTTTTATTCTTCAGGAAAAGATTTTGCATCCCACTTTTTAGTTAAAAAAAGTCTCTGCTGCATGAATTTAACAGACACAAAATCTTGGTGATTTTGCTAAAGCTAAAAATAGAGTCTCTGACAAAAAAAGGAGAGTCACGTTGTTTATAAATAGGAAGCCTTCAACTCCAGGGCATGTTCGGTCAGAAAGAACAGCTTAAACTGAGAGGCAGAATCAAAATAAACCTATTTAACTGGTTTGGCAGGAGTCCAGTGCAAGATTGAGAGCTCTTGAGTCAGCTAAAAGAATGGTGCAGAGATAAAGAATTAAGAATTACCTAATGTGCTGTGAGCAGGGTGATGTGTCTGCTTAAATAATGACCCATTTCATAGGAGAAGAGAGTGAGGCTTAGAGGAGATCTCTGTCTGGCCCACAAGTCACAGACAGAGGGGGAGACTGGCATCAGAATCTGTCAATACTTGTTCTATTTCTTTCCTTCTCCCCTGCTTCTTGCAGTCATTCTGAGGCAATCACAAAGCTTTCTGTTTATGCAAACACTTCCTTTTACTCAATTGATAGTAATCATAAATGTGGGACTGAGATTTGAGGAGCCATAAATGCAGAAGGAGGCTCGGAGAGAGGCACCACGTTGATCAATGAATCAATTAATAAAAGAATGTGTTCAGCAGAGACTATACACAGAATACTCTGAAATGGACTTAGGAGAAACACAGAACTTGGTTTGAAAATACCTGCACTCCTGTAAGACAAGATCATAGTTAATTAAATATCAGCACTGAACAGTGACCAGAGAAATAGGTAACATTCATTTCTTTAACATTTACCAAACATACTGGCATTTATTTCTGGGGAGTGGTATTTCATGAGTTTGTTTGTTTGTTGCTTTTTTAAATTTGTAAGGCAATAATGAAATGCAAATTTTCCAAAGATCAATTTAGTCAAACTTCAGGACATAAAGGCATGACCCATTTATTTATTGGGATTTATTTGGTAGTATTTTTTAACCTACTTTGTTTTCTTAGAGCAATTTTAAGTTTACAGAACAATTGAATGGAAAATACAAAGATTTCTCATATACCTCCTTACGACTACCACTCCCCAAATTTTCCTAATAATGTATAATGTTTTGCAATGGTGTGGAACATTTGTTACAATTGGTGAGCCAGTACTGAAGTGTTATTATTAGCTGAAGACCTTTGTTGACATTAGGGTTCACTCCTTATGTTATACATTCCATGAAGTGAAGTGAAGTCGCTCAGTCGTGTCCGACTCTTTGCTACCCCATGGACAGTAGCCTACCAGGCTCCACCTTCCATGGGATTTTCCAGGCAAGAATACTGGAGTGGGCTGCGATTTCTTTCTCCAGGGGATCTTCCCAACCCAGGGATCGAACCTAGGTCTCCTGCATTGCACACAGATGCTTTACCGTCTGAGCCACCAGGGAAGCCTTATATATTCCATAGGTTTTGATAAATACATATTGGTATATATTTACCACTATACTATCATATAAGATAGTTAAAAAGCCCTGTGTTCCACCTATTTATCCATCTTACCTTCTCCCCATACCAGACCCTACTGACCCCTTTTTACTGTCACTTTAATTTTGCCTTTTCCAAAACTTATATAAACTGTGATATATAAATTGATATAATTGTAATCACACAGTATGGAGCCTTTGTCAGATTGGCTTCTTTCACTTAGCAACAGGCCCTTGTTTCCTTTGGGTCTTTTCATGGCTTGATGGCTTATTGCTTTTTATTTCTGAATAACATCCCATGATCTGGATGTACCACAGTTTATCTATTCACTTGTTGAACCATATCTTAGTTGTTCCCAAGTTTTGACAATTATGAGCTAAGCTGCTGCAAACATGTGTATGCAGGCTTTTGTGTGGACACAAAACTTCAGTTCATTTGGGTAAGTACCATGAAGCACAGTTACAGAATTGTTTAGTAAGACTATATTTAGTTTTTTAAAAAAATCTCCAAACCGTCTTCCAAAGTGGCTGTACCATTTTGTATTCTTGTTGCTGTTTAGTCGTTAACACATGCCTGACTCTTTGTGACCCCATTGACTGTAGCCTGGCAGGTCCCTCTGTCCATGAAATTTCCCATGCAAGAATACTGGAGTGCATTGCCATTTCCTTCTCCAGGGTATCTTCCTGACCCAGGAACAGAACCCATGTCTCGAATCAGCAGGTGGATTCTTTACCACTGAGCCATCAGGGAAGCCTGTTTTGTATTCTTACCCAGAGTGCATGAAAGCTCCTTTTACACCAGATTCTTGCCAGTATTTTATGCTGCCAATGTTTTGGATTTTAGCCCTTCTGATGGATGTGTAGTGCTTTGTTATTGTTTTAATTTGCAACTTCCTGAAGACATTTGATGTTGAACATATTTTCATGTGCTTTTTTCCATCTGTATGTCTTTTTTAGTGAGGCTTCCAGATCTTTTCCCTATTTTAATGGGTTGTCTGTTTTCTTATTGTTGGATTTTAAGAGTTCTTTGTATAGTATGGATGTAGTCCTTTATAAAATATGTGTTTCAAATATGCTTCCTCAATTTGCAGATCATCTTTTCTTTCTCTTAAAAGTATCTTTGACAGAATTAGATGATGTACAAACTGAGAAAGCATCTTTGAAACACATATATTATAAAGGACTGAAGATCCAACCAGTCCATCCTAAAGGAGATCAGCCCTGGGTGTTCATTGGAAGGACTGATGTTGAAGCTGAAGCTCCAATACTTTGGCCACCTGAAGCGAAGAGTTGACTCATTTGAAAAGACCCTGAAGATGGGAAAGATTGAGGGCAGGAGAAGAAGGGGATGACAGAGGATGAGATGGTTGGATGGGATCACCAACTCAATGGACATGAGTTTGAGTAAACTCTGGGAGTTGGTGATGGACAGGGAGGTCTGGGGTGCTGCAGTTCATGGGGTTTCAATGAGTCAGACACAACTGAGAGACTGAACTAACTAACTAAGGTTAATTAAATCACTGGCTCATGGTTTTGATATTGTAACTAAAATATCATCTCCAAACCCAAGTTTCTCTACATTTGTCCTATGCTGTCTTCTAGGAGCTCTATAGTTTTGCCTTTTATATTTTTGTGTATGGCCTGTTTTGAATTAAGTTTGTATCTAGATTCATTGCTTGATATCAGTTCAGTTCAGTCATTCAGTCATGTCCAACTTTTTGCAACCCCATGGACTGAAGCCACCGGGCTTCCCTGTCCATCTCCAACTCCCAGAGTGTGCTCAAACTCATGTCCATCAAGCCAGTGATGCCATCCAACCATCTCATCCTCTGTCATCCCCTTCTCCTCCTGACTTCAAACTTTCCCAGCCTCAGAGTCTTTTCCAATAAATCAGTTCTTTGCATCAGGTGGCCAAAGTGTTGGATGTATATATTTAAAGTATTGCTTGGTATATAGATGCCCAATTGTTCTGGTGCCATGTTTCATAAAGACCATCCTTTCTCTGTTAAATAGCCTTTGCTCCTGTGTCAGTGAACAATTGACTATACTTGTCTGGGTCTGTTTGGGCTTTTTATTTTGTTCCATTGATTTATTCATCTATTCTTTTGCCAGTGTCACACTGCCTTGATCACTATAGCTTTATAGGGAGTCTTGAAGTTGGGTGATGTCAGTGTTACAACTTTGTTCTTCTTCTTCAATGTTGTGCTGGCTATTCTGGGTCTTTTGTTTCTCTATATAAACTTAAAAATCAGCTTATTGATATCTACAAGGTAACTTGCTCTTTTTTTTAAAATTGACATTATGTTGAATTTATAGATTAAGTTGGGGAAAATGAACATTTTGAAAATATTGAGTCTTCCAATCCATATATATGGACTATCTCTCCATATAGTTAGATCTTTCTTGACATGATTTATTTCTCAGATCTAAAGATGAATGTTGCATCTATAGATTGCATTTTAAATTTACAGAACACAAACACACATACATGATCCTTGTTGTAATTATTAAAAAGCAAAAGTAAATACACAACAAGATGTAAGTTCTAATTAAACAGCCATAGAGTATAATGGATATACTATAGAGTATAATATATTATATATATAGTAATACTTAGATATAATAATAATCATTCAGACCCAATTCTGTGAGGAGCTGATGGAAGTAACACTAGCTTCTGCAAGATGAAGGTGTATGAGAATTTCATTCACTAGAAAATTATCAGAGGACTTTTATAGACCAAGTATGTGTGTGTGTGTGTGTGTCCAGGATGAAATGCTATTCAAAGGCATTCTGGAGACATGAGGTATTGGGGTTGGTTATAGATGAGAGATATCACTTTTGTTGAAGGGGTTTCTTTAATCTAAAGGAAAGAAAGTCTCCAGCAATGGAAACACAAGGTAACTGGTGAGGCAGAGTTAATGAAGTGTCAGATTTGCACAAGGACTGGTAAGATGAGTTCGCTGTTGTGAAGGAAGGCAATCATTGGCAAGGCAAAATAAAAAATTTAAAAAAAGTATGAGAGGATACCGTCTGCTTTTGGAAGCAATAGCTCTATTCTTGGCCCATGTTTGCATTGTTGTCCCTCTGTAAATATCTCACAAGGCTCACCCTCAGATAATTCACCATGCTACTCATTCATCCAATCACTCTGTGACTGATATCATACTCTTTCTAGATGCTGGAGCATACAGATGTGAACAAATCTATGAAAGTGTCTCCATAAAGTATTCAAGCACTATATATTGCTCCCTTTGTCAACCATCTGCCTCAAATTACCTGACTCCACACTGTAGGTCTCTTTAAGTGCTTTGGCCTTATTATTCATTTCAATATGCAATTCATATTTCATTTTTTGTTTGTTGATCTATACCCCATCCTTGCTCTTTATTAAAAAAGTCTACTTTTCCTTTAAAAAAATATTTTTTAGTTATTTATTTAATTATTTAGTTGCTTCGGGTCTTATTTGCAGCATGTGGAATCTGGGATTGAACCTATGTCTCTTGCATTGGAAGGTGTATTCTCAACCACTGGACCACCAGGGAAGTCCTCACAACTCAGCTCTTGTTTCAGTGTTTTGATTCAAGAACATATGAAACATTCTTTTCCATCCTTAGCACCATCAAATGCTAAGTACTGAGGTTCCATTCCTCATGCCTTAGGTCACCTCCCAATTTCCCAAATAAACTCTTTCACTCAGAGTCTCCTATCTGGAGCCACTTCTGGGTGAACTCAGTGTAAAACGCATCTTTCTGGTGACCCCAGAAAGCACTGGTAGAAGAGAGGACAGGTGAATAAAGCAGGCAGGGAAGCAAATGGATCTCTTTGGGAAGAGAGGTGTGTTTTCTTCCCATGGGACTTGAGACACACCTCCGCACTGTGGACAACCTGGGTTCAGCTTTGCCCTGGGACCCTAGAAATAAATTCAGGAGAAGAGAGATTGCAAAAGGCCTTTGAAGCTACAGGTATCTCTGTCTTTAAGGGTGAATCGCTCATGGTATCTCGTGTTATGATTTTTCATTGCTTTTCTCTGGGGTTAATATACTGTTGACAACATTGAATCTTGCCTCAATTCTATCAAAGGAAATAAAACCTAAAAAAATGAAAATACTTGAAGGTTTTCCTAAGATCAGAGATCAAAGAGTTAAAGGCTAATGTTGTCTTCAGGAGCCTCCAGGCTATGACTGAGTCATACTGAACTGACTGAACTGAACTGAGTCAGCCTGAGTCAGACTGAACTGACAGAACAGACCTTGTGTGAAAGGACCCAGGTGACAGGAACTACAGGAAGACTGGACTTGCCCCTGTCCTCCTACCTGCTCCTGTTCAAAGCTGAGAGCATCTGGAAGAGATCTAATAATGGGATTTTCGACATATCTTTATCCATGATGTTGTCATGAGAAACCACCACTTCTCCACCAGAATGTGGCCTCTAGCTTCTGTGATCTGCAGTTATACACTTTCTATAGTTATTTTATTTGTGAGTTTTCTCAGGGGAATAGTGACTGGACCATGGGAGGCAGCTGGGGGGTGGGAGGTGCTATCAGGCATAATATTAAAATCAGTTATCATCTTAACCTGGACAATTAGTGATACATAGAAGTCCAGGTTGTCAGAGCTTTTAAAAATCAGTCCATAAGTAAGAAGGCCTTTGTGTCTGGGTTGAGGTTAAGGTAGACATTGAACACTTGGAAAGCAAGCTAGCAGTGACTTGAAAAGAAGGGCCTGAACCTAGTTACTCCTAAGAAGGGGCAATAATATTAGTACTTACCCCCATATGAGAAGGATACAAGCAGCATAAGTGACTCCCATCACAATCAGGATAGATTCAATAATTATGGGGTAAGGAGATCAAGGGATGAATAGAATCTGTAAGATCATCCAGGAGCAGCACTGGAGTGAGCTGATGTGAGCTGCACAGTGCAGGGGTACCAAGTGTTAATTGTCTCTATTAACTCTCAGCATTATTTCCAGAAGGCACTGTGATAACAACCTTTGAGCATGGGTGCCAAACCTTCTCAGGAAGGAATTTTAATTCAGGCTGTGTGTAACCATAAAACATTTTTTAACTTCTCTGTACCTGAATTTCTGAAGGTACAAAATGAGTATCTTAGCTTGTGACACATCCATGAGAGAAATTAAAATGAGATATTGAACAACCTGATTAAACATGGACCAGAGACCTTAATAGTTACCTCCCCAATGGGAAAAAAAATTATATACATATATATATAAGGCATATTAGCATATAAAGAGATGTTCTACAGCATATGTCATCAGAGAAATTTAAAATATGTAAGTAAAAAACAGTTAGATACTACTACATATCTATTAGAATGGCTAAAATCTGGAACACTGACAATACCAAATGCTGATGAGGATGTTGAGCAACTGGAACTTTCCTATGTTGTTTGTGGGAATACAAAGGGCTACAGACACTTTGGAAGATAATATGGTGATTAATCGGAGAAGGCAATGGCACCCCACTCCAGTACTCTTGCCTGGAAAATCCCATGGACAGAGGAGCCTGGTGGGCTGCAGTCCATGGGGTCGCTAAGAGTCGGACACGACTGAGCGACTTCACTTTCACTTTTCACTTTCATGCATTGGAGAAGGAAATGGCAACCCACTCCATGTTCTTGCCTGGAGAATGCCAGGGACAGGGGAGCCTGGTGGGCTGCCATCTATGGGGTCGCACAGAGTCGGACACGACTGAAGTGACTTAGCAGCAGCAGCAGCAGCATGGTGATTAATTACAGAGCTAAAACAAAACACAATTTTCCCATATAATGCAGCAACCATGCTCCTGGCATTTACACAAAGGAGCTAAAATCTTATATCCATAGAAAAATTTCACACAGGTGTTTGTAGCAGTTTTACTCATAATTACTAAAATTTGGAAATAAATAAGATGCCCTTCAAGGAAATCATAAAGATTAGAGCAGAAATAAATGAGAGACAAAGAAAACAATTGTGAAGATCAATGAGACTAAAAGCTGATTCTTTGAAAATATTAACAAAGTTTATAAACTCTTAGCCAGACTCACCAAGAAAGAAAGAAAAAAAAGAGAGAAGACTCAAATCAATAAAATTAGACACGGAAAAGGAGAAGCTACAACTGACTCCACAAAAACAGTAAGGATCACAAAAGACTACTATGAACAACTGTATGGCAATAAAATGGACAATCTGGAAGAAATGGGTAGATTCTTAGAAAGGTACAGTCTCCCTAGACTGAACCAGAAAGAAACAGAAAATATGAACACATCAATCACAAGCACTGAAACTGAAATGATGGTTGAAAACCTCACAACAAATAAAAGTCCAGGACCTGATGGCTTCACAGGCGAGTTTTATAAAGCATTCAGAGAAGTTAACACCTATCCTTCCAAAACTGTTCCAAAAGAATTGCAGAGGAAGGAAAATCTCCAAACTCATTTTATGAAGCCACCATCACTCTGATACCAAAACCAGACAAAATTATTAAGAAAAAAAAAAAAAAGAAAGAAAGAAATTACAGGCCAAGTATAAACATAAATGCAAAAATCCTCAACAAAATACTAGCAATCTGTGTCCAACAATACATTAAAAAGATCATGCACCATGATCAAGTCAGGTTTATCCCAGACACGCAACAATATTTCAGCATCCACAAAATGTCCTTCAGTAGTGAACGGATAAAGAGACTTTGGTACATCCAGACCTGGGATACCATTCAGAAATAAAAAGAAACTAGCTATCAGGACGGCTATTTGGAACCCCATGGACTGGAGTCTGCCAGACTCCTCTGTCCATGGTGATTCTCCAGGCAAGAATTTTGGACTGGGTTGCCATACCTTCTTCCAAGGGAATCTTCCCAACCCAGGGGTCAAACCCAGGTCTCCCACATTACAGGTGGATTCTTTATCAACTGAGCCAGCAGGGAAGCCCAAAAAGATACTGAGGAACCTTAAATACATAACTAAGAAAAGAAGCCAATCTAAGAACACTCCATACTGTATGATTCCAACTATATGACATTCCAGAAAAGATAAAACTTAGGAGCCAATAAAAGATCAGTGGCTGCCAGGTTGAGGGACAAATAAGTGAATAAGCAGAGTACAAAGGATGTTTAAGGCACATACTCTGCATGATGCTCTAATGATGGATATTTGTCACTATACATTTGGAAAAACTCATAAAATGTACAGCACTGAGAATGAGCCCCAAGGAAAACTATGGGCATTGGGTAGTTATTATGTGTCAATGTAGGTTCATCCTTGATTAAAAAAAAAAAAAAAAAAGTGACACTCTGGTAAGAGATGTTGATAATGGGGATGGCTATTCATGTATTGGAGAAGGAAATGACAACCCACTCCAGTATACTTGCCGGGAGAATCCCATGGACGGAGGAGCCTGGTGGGCTACAGTCCACAGGGTTGCAAAGAGTCGGACATGACTGAGTTACTTCACTTTCACTTACTCATGTATGGAGGCAGGGGATCTATGGGAAATCTCTGTACCTTCCTCTCAGTTTTATTATAAACTTAAAACTATTTTAGAATAAAGTTTTATTTTTTTAACTTGTCTTTTATTTTTATTTATTTTATTTATTTTTTTTTAACTTTACAATATTGTATTGGTTTTGCCATACATTGACTTGAATCTGCCACAGTTGTTTTAAAAATGTCCCCAAAATGAGATGCATAGCACATTCATAAATCACTGCAGAAAATAAGTAGCAGCTCCCTCATCATCATACACAGTAGTCATTCTAGTAAAAATGAATAAAATCTCTCTTTAACAAGTTGATCAAAATGTTCCTTTCGGGAGGGGGGCGGGACTTACCTGGTGGTGCAGTGAATAAGAATCCACCTGCCAATCCAGGGCACAAGGGTTGGTCCCTGATCTGGGAAGATTCCGCATTCCATGAAGCAGTTTAGCCCATGTGCCACAACTACTGAAGCCCAAACACCTAGTCTGTGGAACACAGCAAAAGAATCCACTGCAGCGAGAAGCCTGTTCACCACAATGAGGAGTAGTCACCGATCGTCACAACTAGAGAAAGCCCAAGCACAGCAACAAAGACCCAATGCAACCAAAAAAAAAAAAAAAAAAACTGATTAATTTTAAAAATCTTTTTTAAAAAGTGCTAAAAAAAGCTTTTTTTAAAAGATTCATTTTTTTGGTTGCCTATACACCAAGTATCCTCATTAAATGCTTAAAAGGAAGAAGGAACACTTGGATTATGAAAACAGCCATTATTTTGCTCAGAATTTATTAATGCACACAGGTAACTGCTTATTCTTGTAGAAAAACTTTATTCTGTCAAAGAAACAGAAGGCTCAATTCAAGGAAGAATGTCTCATTAAAAAAGAAAAAAAGTGAGTAATTTGACATTTTAGGAATGGACAGAGTTTGCCTGTAGTGCCACAGATTTATATTTAAAGTTGCTAAAGGAATAATCCTGCAGTTTACAGATGGTGTCAGTGGAGATACTTGATGAAGGATAAGATGTCGTTTGAGAACGCCGAATTCTGGGTAATGTAGTCCATCCCTCTGCAGACTTGACCCCTAATGAGGCACAGATGACATTCCTTTTCTCCTTGCTGCTCCTGAGTCTTATGTCAACCCAGATATCTGGTTGAAATTTCTCATTATATTTCCTAATTTTAATAAGGATGCATCCAGCCCAATTCCTTTGAGCACTTAAATTCACTGCATTCTGCGAGAAATTAGGAGAAGTCAATCTTTCTATATTCATTGCCCTGAAAATGAAGCATGCAGCTAGAAACACTATTTTTTTTTTCAGGCAGAAAATAATTTTATGAATACAACTCAGTCTAAATTACAGAAAGAAAGAGGATCTATAATTAGTTTTCCAATGCTATTGTTGTTACTGAGAATATAGGTTTCCCCCTTTAAAAAAAAACAATTACGAAAATAATTGTGTTGAGAAATGAAGTTGCCAGTTGCAGGTAAGGTGGTCCCTCTTTCACTGAATGCCAATCACTTGATTTGCTGTTTTGCTGGAAAGAGTCAAAGAAAAAGAGAGAGAGAGAGAGAGAGAATAAAGAAAAAAAAGAAAAAGAAAGACAAAGCTGTTTTATAATACTGTAGTGGTTCCTTTAGGGAAAGGCCTTCAGGAAGGCTCTCAATTGAAGTTCACTGAAAGTTTAATTGAAGTTATTAAATGCCTGCTTTTGGACAAAAAGACTGAGCAGTAGTTTCTGAGTTGTGGGCATGGGCAAAATTTTTTCTCTTGCTGTTGCTAGTTTTACCATCGTTGTTGCCATCCTCCTCAAGAAAGAGTACACGGATGCTGCTTTGATAACAAGGTCAGATTTTTGTTTGTTTTGATTATTTGTTTTGATGAAACATACAAAGAAAATATTAACTGGCCAAATTTTATCAAAATTCATGAAAATATATACATCCATGTCTATATGTATGTGGGTGTATGTGTGTGTTTGTATGTATATGTGTATAACAGCTATTACAGGAATTACTAAATTTTATATTTTTCAAACTGAGGCAAAGGTATCATCTTCACTTTGAGGTTGTTTACTGGGAAGCCAAAACCTTGTTCTTCTTCCACAAATCCTTCTTTAGGTAGGAGACATTTTGTAACTTCAAATTCTTGAACTACCAAAGCATATTTCACTATCAGACCATGCTAAGCATTCGCAGTCACAGAGTTCCCGAATATCTATTTGTGTATGAATAATTCAATGTACTTTGAAGAAATGCTCATGAATGGTTAATGAACAAGAAAATATTTGCACGAGGTAGATCTGAAAGATGGATTGAAGGAGGGGTTATCTGTTCATTCACAGGCTTGAATCCAGTGATAACTCAGAAATCAATGTAAAGAAACTGATACAGGATAGCTGGGAAGAATTCCTCTCCATTCGCCCAGTTTGGTTTACGAGAGAAGAAAGTAAAGGTGTGTGATTAAACATGAACATGTGGATTTTGAAGACTTTATACTTTCAAATTGTGGTGCTGAAGAAGACTCTTGAGAGTCCCTTGTACTGCAAGGAGATCCAGCCAGTCAAATCCTAAAGGAAATCAACTCTGAATATTCATTGGAAGGACTGATGCTAAAGCTGAAGCCCCAATATTTTGACCACCTGAAGCAAAGAGCTGTCTCATTGGAAAAGACCCTGGGAAAAAAGATACTGGGAAAGATTGAAGGCAAAAGGAGAAGTGGGTGGCAGAGGATGAGACAGTGAGATAGCATCACAGACTCAATGAACAAACTCAGGGAGATAGTGAAGGATAGGGAAGCCTGGGAGTGCTGCAGTCCATGGGGTCACAAAGAGTCAGACACCATTTAGTGACAGAACAACAACAAAAATATTTCCATGCCCAATTTTTCCTCTGTTATCAAGTCTCTGGATGAAAATTTTATCTTAAACAAAACCAATATTAGAAATTCTACAGGAAAGATATTTGAACGAAAGTACTCTAGTCCAAGCACTGAAAATTGGATGTTTAAATTTATTAGGGAAAATCACTTTTTTAATTTTCTTTTTGGTAAGTGCCATTAATCCAAGATCTAACGTCCATAGAACTCATGGTCACTGTGTCTGGCAGGCTGTTTGTGTTCAAAGATGTTTATGCAGTTGAACTTGGAGTTAAAAATTAGTGATACACCACTTTTTCTTCATTCCCCCACCTCCACCCCGCTTAACTCCAGTCCAAGACTGACCAAGCTCATAAATCCAGGGCTCTACAGTTTCCCACTGAAACACACTGACTTCCATAAATACTCTTTAAGGACTGATGCTGATGCTGAAACTCCAATACTTTGGCCACCTCATGCAAAGAGTCAACTCATTGAAAAAGACCCTGATGCTGGGAAGGATTGGGGGCAGGAGAAGAAGGGGACAATAGAGGATGAGATGGCTGGATGGCATCACCGACTTGATGCATATGAGTTTGGGTGAACTCCGGGAGTTGGTGATGGACAGGGAGGCCTGGTGCGCTGCAATTCACGGGGTCGCAAAGAGTCGGACATGACTGAGTGACTGAACTGAACTGAACTGATAAGCTTACAGTGCTTTCTCACATGCATTGTCTAATTTCATGCTATACTAACATGAAAGAAAGTAAAGTCATTCAGTCATGTCCGACTCTTTGCGACCCCATGGACTGTAGCCTAACAGGCTCCTCCGTCCATGTGATTTTCCAGGCAAGAGTACTGGAGTGGGGTGCCATTTCCTTCTCCAGGGGATCTTCCTGACCCAGGGATTGAACCCAGGTCTCCCACATTGCAGGCAGACGCTTTACCATCTGAGCCACCAGGGAAGCCCAAGTAGCATGATGTACATATTAACTTAGCATTATTTTTAGATTAAATATATGAAGTTTAGACAAATTTGCCCAGTCATTAATTGGTAAAGCTCAATTTGAAACCAGTATCTTTGATTCTAAATCAGTTTATATAAATAAATTCTCAGATTCAGTTATCTAGTGAGTAAGAAGATGAAATGTATACCCATTTTCTGGTATCATTTAGAAGATATATCATAGATGTGTGTGTGTGTGCGTGTCTGTGTGTGTTTATGTTTCTAATAGCAATGAGAATCTGGTTAATAAGCAGTTACATATACCAGAATTCCAGAATAATCAAGAAAGTATCTCAATTAAAATATGTATATATCTTATTTAGAGGCTATGACTTAAACTGTATCACCAGAGAATTAGAGAAGGTATTAACTCCAATCCTAAGGCCATGCCCACCTAAATGAGTATGTCACTTTAACCACAGGATCACAGTAAGAGGAACAGCAGAGAGATTTTGAATCCAATTGTGATATCCATCAAGCAATGGGATAGAGGGGTGGGATATTTGACATGACTCAGGAAACAAGGTTTATGAATGATGAGGTGAGATTTTCCATGAGCACTAAGTCCTAAAAGTGTTCTTTTTCCACCTGAAGGCAACAGGGTTTGTAACAATCCCCATAGGCGACATCTTGCAGAAAGTAATCATGGGATTTTTGAAGAAGGCATGCTCATGTGAAAGGATTGTCACAACTTCTTTATTTTCAGGATGTGTGAAATAGCAAGTAAAACATAAACAGCAAATCATAATTGTGATAGATTGCAAAATGGCTGCAAAATCTCTCTGTGCCTGAATGCACTCCGCTTTGCTCTTGACATACTCCTTTTCTCCATCATGTGAAACTGAGTTGGCCATGTGACTTACTTTGGCAAATGGGGTATTAGCAAATACCTCAATGAGCCATTTAAAAGCACTTGTGAGTAGGGCTTGCTCACTTGCTGTTCCTGGAATCCTAAGATTGCCATATGAAGGAGCCCAAGCTGGCCTGTGGGATCCAAGTGCCTTCTCCAAGCAAGGCATCCTACTGATAGCCAACTAGCTACCAGAAACACCAGTGAGGCCATCCCAGGCCCTGAAACCAGCTTGGCTCACAGCTGACCAATGATGCATGAAAAAGGCCAGCGGAGATCAGACCAGAAGAGACATCCATCCAGCCCGCAGGATTGTAAGATTGATAACGTGACTCTCGTTTCACCTTTCTAGTGTTGAGGCGGTTGCAATGCAGCATTAGCTAACTGACACAACACTGAAAGAGCAACCCATGAAGACTGAGCCCACAAAGCAGAATGTCTTGGTTATTGAAAAAATATTTCAGAGAAATCACAAGCAGAATGATTGGGAAAATATTGTATTTGATCCCTGACACACAGTAGCAATTGCGACCTGCAGATTGCTTCTTATGGTGGGCAATATCTCAGCGAATGACAGAAAGGGCTGACTACAACCCAAACTCTGCCTGGTGGATAGAGAGGCTCTCTGACCTTGCTGTTTCAGTTTTTGTTTTTTTAATCTAAAGATGGAATTTAAAACTTTTTTTCTCATGACATCAGTTATTCAATATGCCATCTGATGCATTGTAAGTGCTCAGTAAAATAGCAGTTTTAGTTTTGGTGGTGACAAAAATGCAGATAAAACCCACACACAAAGCATCCTTACATGAGATGGTCAAAGGCCGCCACGGGGTACAGCTGCACATTTGATGTGTTTGATCTAATAGGGGAAAGAGTTTGAGAAGGACCAGCCTGGGACAGCCTGGGGCTATGGAGCAAGAGATTGGGAATAATCAATAAACAAAATAAGGAAAGATGACTGACGATTTAATGAAGATGTTGCTGTTGCTGTTCAGTCACTCAACTGTGTCTGACTCTTTGCAACCCCATGGACTGCAGCACCCTAGGTTTCCCTGATCTCCACTATCTCCTCCAATTTGCTGACTCACATCCATTGAGTCAATGATGCCATCCAACCATCTCATCTTGTTATTAATACCAGAAATACACTGAAACAATATTCATGTTTTTAGAATGTGGAAACTTTCCTCCATGTAGGTATACAGATTTAAGACCACAGACACTATAAACATTTTTATACTAATATTTTTTTCTAACAACTTTTCAAAGGACTCTCTTGTTTTCCATATAAATGTTTCCACTAAGATTTCATGTTAGGGAATTAATTTAATATAAAAATAATATTTATCAAAGGAATGAACCATTCATGAACAGATTCTGATGAGAAAACATTTCTCATTAGAAATTATTTCTAATGAGAAAACATTTCTTAACAATTAAATAAACAAGTAAATAAATACTGTATATTAATACTGTATATGAGCAAAGCAAGTGGAGGTGAAAAATTCCAGCTGAGCTATTAAATATCCTAAAAGATGCTGCTGCTAAAGTGCTGCATTCTACATGTCAGCAAATTTGGAAAACTCAGCAGTGGTCACAGGACTGGAAAAGGTCATTTTTCTTTCCAATCCCAAATAAGGACAATGCCAAAAATGTCCAAACTACTGTATAATTGCACTCATTTCACACGCTAGTAAGGTTATGCTCAAAATCCTTCAAGCAAGGCTTCAGTGCTGCAGGAACTGAGAACTTTCAGAAGTACAAGCTGGATTTTTGAAAAGGCAGAGGAACCAGAGATCAAACTGCCTCTGTTGGATCATAGAAAAAGCAAGGGAATTCTGGAAAAAAAAATCTACTTCTGCTTCCTTGACTTTGCTAAAATCTTTGACTGTGAATCACAACAAACTGCAAAATTCTTAAAGAGATGGGAGTACCAGAGCACCTTACCTGTCTCATGAGTAACTTGTATATGGGTCTAGAAGCAATAGAATCTAACATGGAGCAACTGACTGGTTCAAAATTAGGAAAGGAGTAAGACAAGGCTGTACATTGTCACCCTACTTATTTAACATATATACAGAGTACATCATGGCAAATTCTGGGCTGGATGAATAACAAATTGGAATTAAAATTACCAGCAGAAATATCAATAACCTCAGATATACCCATGACATGACTCTATTGGTAGAAAGTGAAGAGTACCTAAAAAGCCTCTTCATGAGGCTTAAAGAAGAGAGTGAAAAAGCTGGCTTGAAACTCAACATTCAAAAATCAAAAAAATCCCAAGATCAGTTCCATTGCTTCGTGGTGAATATGATAGAAAGGGAAAAGTAGAAGCAGTGACAGATTATATTTTCTTAGGGTCCAAAATCACTGCAGACCATGACTATAGCCATGAAATTAAAAGATGTTTGCTCCTTGGAAGGAAAACTATGGCAAAACTAGATAGTGTATAAAAAGCAGAGACATCACTTGGGCAACAAAGATCCATATAGTCAAAGGTATGGTTTTTCCAATAGTCATGTATGGATGTGAGAGTTGGGCCATAAAGAAGGCTGAGCATTGAAGAATAACGATGCTTTGAATTGTGGTGCTGGAGAAGACTCTTGAGAGACCCTGACCCTAACCCTAACCCTAGTCCCAAGGAGACCCAACCAGTCAACCCTAAAGGAAATTAACCCTAAATGTTCATTGAGAGGACTGATGCTGAAGCTGAAGCTCCAATACTTTGGCCACTTGATACCTACAACCAACTTGTTGGAGAAGACCTTGATGCCAGGAAAGATTGAAGGCTAAAGGAGAAAGAGGTGCCAGAGGATGAGATGGTTATATAGCATCACGGACTCAACAGACATGAATCTGGGCAAACTTAAGGAGACAGTAGAAGACATAGGAGTCTGAAATCTATTGGGTCACAAAGAGTCAGATGCAACTTAGTAACTGAACAGCAACAACAGCATATTTTCTATCACGTGCATAGTTAAAGGTTAAAAAAATTAGTTATGAGACTTCTTTAAGAAAAAAAAAAAATAATGTTATAGATATCTTCAGGTTTCCCAGGTCACACAGTTGGTAAAGAATCTGCTTGCCAATGCAGGACACACAAGACACATGGGTTCCATCCCTGGATTGGGAAGATTCTCTGGAGTAGGAAATGGCAACTCATTTCAGTACTCTTACCTAGAAAATTCCATGGACAGAGGAGTCTTGAGGGGCAATAGTCCATGTGGTCACTGAGTTAGCCTTGACTGACTGGGCCCAGGCTGGCTAGGTATCTCAAAAAGAAAACACACACACACACAAGAAAGAAAAAAGAACTTTTTTTTTTTTTGCTAATAAATAAATCTATATATACATATATAGATATAGATATATAAACATTATGAGAAAACAAAAAGTCTTTTAAAAACCTGTTCAAATGAGTAAATTATACGCAAGAAAATTTTGGAAATTCTTAGGCTCAAAATGAAGCCAGAATCTTGAATCCTGAGTGATTATCAAGGAAATTAGTAGCCACCCCAAACCATTGTTTAATCGATGGTAAGTTTGAGACTCCTATTGAGTACAATATATACTTGGGAGAAAGGCAAGAATTTGGGCCTGAAAAAAGTGAGCAACTCAAATAAAAAGGCTGCACCAACCTAGGATTTATGGGCCACATCCTCAGTGAACTTAGAGATGAGAAAAAAATTCAACTTGAATGCAAATATGACTTGCCCTTGGAGTGAGTAAAAAAAGAGAGAGAGAGAAAATAATTTTTTTATCCCTTATGTAGGAAAAAAGTTTTCAAACTTGAAAAAGGCTATATTATACCAGTAAGACTTTATAAATAACTACTATGAAACATGAAACAGTAAGAAAAAGACTGATGAATTTAATTGCATAAATTATTGATATAAATTTACTTTATCAAAATACACAATCACAAAACTAGTCGAAGAGAAGAAAAAAGACATGGGATGGTTACTTACCACACATACAATCATTATATAGAATTCCTAGAATCAGTAAGGAAAATAAAACAAGCTACCTGTTAGAAAACTGACCAAAGTCACTGTGCTAAAAATGAAAACACAGCAGACCGAAAAAAAAAAAAAAAAAAATTAGAGCAAAGATGATCAACCTCATTAGTAGTCTGGGAAAAGAAGCTAAAATTCACAATGAGATACCATTGTATGCCTCTTAAATTTGCAAAACATTTAAAAGTCTGACAATTGCAAGTTTTGGCCTTGCTGTGGAACAATGGGAGCCCATATATCCTAGTGATATGAGTGTAAGTTGGTACAATTGCTTTGGAAAGCAATTCAGTATTATCTATAAAAGTTTAAGAGGCAAGTATACCATGACTCAGCGTTTCACTCCTAGATAAGCTTTGCATGGCATGTCAAAAGCGATATATACAAGAATGCTGTCAACCACAAATTGGCATTTGCCAGGGGCACTTGCCATCCACCTTTATAAGGATTAAATCATGTACTGCTGCAGGTGCTGAACTTCACCCCTGCCTAAAAGGAATCCAGGGTGGGAAGCAGAAATGAGGCAGTCTTTGCTCTGGGAAAACTGGCAGGACAGGTCTTTAGGTAGATATTCTTAGGAGCTGATTTTATGAGCCCAATTCTTATATCCCTCATATCTAGAAAAGCACTAAAATCCTTCATGGTGATGATTTTTTTCTCGTGATTAGCAGAAGTTTCATGAGACCATCTGGAACTTTCTATTGAAAAATGTATTCTTGATTGCATGTACTCACCCTTTACCAAAATCAATTAAATACTGTCCTTCCTCCCTATCTCTTTGGAGCAGTATTTCAGGACTATCTAGGGTGCTGTCTCCCTGGCTGCAGTCCTCATTTTGCCCCAAACAAAATAAAACACAACTCTCATTCAGAAAACCAAGATCATAGTATCAGGTCCCATCACTTCATGGCAAATAGATGGGAGAGTGGAAACAGCGAAAAACTTTATTTTTTTGAGCTCCAAAATCACTGTGGATGGTGACCGCAGCCATGAAATTGAAAGATGGTTGCTCCTTGGAAGAAAAGTTATGATCAACCTAGACAGCATATTAAAAATCAGAGACATTACTTTGCCAACAAAGGTCCATCTAGTCAAAGCTATGGTTTTTCCAGTAGTCATGTATAGATGTGAGAGTTGGACTGAAACCTGAGTGCTGAAGAATTGGTGCTTTTGAACTGTGATGTTGGAGAAGACTCTTGAGGGTCACCTGGACTGAAAGGAGATCTAACCAGTCCTTCCTAAAGGAAATCAGTCCTGAATATGCATTGGAAGGACTGATGCTGAAGCTGAAACTCCAATACTTTGGCGACCTGATGTGAAGAACTGACTCCTTGGAAAAGACCCTGATGCTGGGAAAGACTGAAGGCAGGAGGAGAAGGGGACGACAGAGGATGAGATGGCTGGATGGCATCACCGACTCAATAGACATGAATTTGAGTCAACTCCAGGAGTTGGCGATGAATAGGGAGGCCTAGAATGCTGCAGTCCATGGGGTCACAAAGAATCAGACACGACTGAGTGACTGAACTGAACTGAACTCAACTCTCACTGTGCATTTTTTTTAAGTCAACAATGCCCTCGTCTATATTGTTTGTAATAATAAATGCAATATGAAAACAGAACAAAAATTGTGGAATAGACACAAAAGGGTCTAGATAGCAGAAAATAGCTAATTAGATTTATATGCATCCAGTGGATTAATCTCACAGACAAAATTATGAGTTAAAAAGGAAAGCTGTAGAGTAAATTCTGAAGAAGGAAATGGCAAGCCACTCCAGTATTTTTGCCTGGAAAATCCCATGGACAGAGGAGTCTGGCAGGCTACAGTCCATGGGGTTGCAAGAGTCAGACACAACTTAGTGACTAAGCCACCACCAGCCATAGGGTAATTTCAGGACGATATTTAAAATGCTAAACAATATAAACCCCACTCTATTGTTTTAAAAACAGATAGAAAATGACAGCTCACACTGATGGATTATGCCTTCCTGAATAGGAAGGTTTTATTTCTTAAGAGGTGATAATACACACATATATTTACACTGTTGTCCCTCATAAAGGTTTCATAGTTATGAAATATTGAATAATCAATTTTTTAAGCATGAACTTGAAAGGCACACACCAGTCATAGCAAATTCATAATAGTTATTAAACCTAAGGAAGGGAAAAGAGACTGTATCTCTTTATGGGTATCAGGGAAAGAAATTTAAAAAAAATATTGAGGTATAATTGATATATTACATTCATTTCAGATGTACAACATAACAATTCAGTATTTGTATATATTGTGAAATAATCCTGACAGTAAGTCTAGTTATTATCAGTCACCATATAGTTACAACCTGCTTTTCTTTCTTGGGATCCATGACTTTTCCATGTTGCCATTCATACTGGAACACAAGTGTCTTGCACTCGTCTAAATCAGCCACCCAAGCATTGTGGTGTGGCCTTGCTTTAGTTCTCTCTGCAGTGCTTATTATTGTTACACTGATTTGTGTAAGTACTATCTTACCCTTCCTCTGGAAGGTAAAATCACATACACAACTCCGACAGTGCACCTGGGTTGTCTGTTTAAGAACTCCAAGTGTGTTTACTCACGTAAGACAGCCCTTAAAGTATGGGCCTCTATTGTCCCCATTCAGTCACTTCAGTCTCTCAGGCATGTCTGACTCTTTGCAACCCCATGGACTGCAACACACCAGGCTTCCCTATCCCTCACCAACTCCCGGAGCTTGCTGAAACTCATGTCCATTGAGTCAGTGATGCCATCCAGCCATCTCATCCTCTGTCATCCCCTTCTCCTCCTGCCCCCAATCCCTCCCAGCATCGGAGTCTTTCCCAATGAGTCAGTTCTTCGCATCAGGTGGCCAAAGTATTGGAGTTTCAGCTTCAACATCAGTCCTTCCAACGAATATTTAGGACTGATCTCCTTTAGGATTCTTTTAGGACTTTATTTTATTATCCCCATTATTCAGATTAAAAAAAAAAAAAACAAAATTGAGGTACAGATAGACCAAGTTACCTGCTGGAGGGTGCCAGTGTGAGTGAGCACCACAGCCAAGACTGGCTCTAGGACCAGCTGGCGCCAGAACGTACCGCTTCACTGCTCCACTCCACTCATCCCTCTGTTCAAAAAGACCCAGCCCTTGCGTTTTTCTCATTTTTCTCACTATCCCCACAGATTAGAACTGTATTTGGAATATGGTGCTACTTCAAAAGGTTTTGAGTAAATACATAAATGGATGCCCTTTAAAGGATATTTATGTTTATGTTGCCTGTCACATATGCACGCACACAACATAGAAAGCAGAATGCAATGTGACACAAACGCCGAGCATCATCAATTTAGCTACCCTGAGCTTCAGTTTCTTCATCTATGAAACAGAAATAATAGAACCTCTGACACGGAATGGTAAGGACCAAAATAACTTAACATGCAGAAATATTTAGAACAGGCTTGTGTTTATATATGAGTGTGTATGTGTTCTGTATATATGTATATAATAATATAATGTGTCTATATAATATACATGCGTATAATATTTGATCATGGGCTTCCCTGGTGGGGATGGTAAAGAATCTGCCTGCCAATGCAGGAGATGTGGTTTTAATCCCTGGGTCAGGAGAATCCCCTAGAGAAGGGAATGGCAACCCACTCCAGTATTCTTGCCTAGAAAATCCCATGGACAGAGTAGCCTAGCAGGCAATAGTTTATGGGATCACAAAGAGTCCAACACGACTTAGCAAGTAAGCAATAACAATATTTGATTATACATTGAATATATTGCTTCATTATATATTTTATATGTTATATAAATTTGTCAGCAAATGTTAGGAATGATAATGAAGAAAATAAATCTGGATGCTTGAAAAATGTTCTTTTTTTCCTTTGTACTTTTCTTTCTTCACCAGATTTCGAAATACATGAACATATTATCTAAATGTAATCATCTACTTATGGATCTTTATCTGTATGTAGCTTCTCTGGTGGCTCAGATAGTAAAGAATCTGCCTGTGATTCAGGAGACCCAGGTCCTATCCCTGGGTCAGGAAGATCCCCTGGAGAAGCAAAATGCCAACCTACTCCAGTATTCTTTCTTGCAGAATTCTATGGATGAAGAAACCTGACGTGCTACAGTTCATGGGATTGCAAGGAGTTGGAGTGACTGAATGACTAGCACTTTCACGTTTCGCCTAAACTGACTGGGTCCCTTTCACATTCTTATCACTTGACTCGCTCTAACAGCCTGCAGAAAATCTGCATCTACTCAACAGAACTATTAACCTGAAGCCTGCCATGTGCCAAAATCCCTTTTCTCAGCAGAGGGTCCGAGGTGGAGGCATATACCCAACCATCCAGGCACTCCCATTTTTCTGGAGTGGGAAGAAAGAATGGCAGACAGACCACACAGCATGCTGAGTTCTATGACAGAAAGAACGTTGCAAAGACAGAGGGAGAGCCCTGAAACCAAGGGTGGTGCCGGGGTCCAGCCCCGGTGGATCCAGGGAATTCGAAGGGGCGATCAGGAAACAACAGCTTATTTAAATGTTAATTAAAGATATAAAGAGTGGTTAAATAAGGATAGCTCAGTGAGGAAATTTAGTGGAGAAAAGAGGCTGAATAATTCAGCCAGAAGGTGAGAGAAAGAACGACATGGGGAGACCAAGCTTCGGTGAATAAGGCCCGCACTTTATTTTCCAAAGTCGTTTTTATACCTTAAGTTGTGCATAGAAGATAATGGGGGAAGGGGTAGAGTCATGTAGTAAGCCAGGCTTTCTTCTTGCAAACTTATCATATGCAAAATTTAGGTGATTTGCATCATCTTCTGGCCTAGAGGCCTGTTAACATTTTAAGATCCTTTCTTCAGAAAACTTATTTTTCTCTAAAGGTGATTAGTCAGGCGCCACCCTCCAAAAGCATTAGATAAAGTTGCATTCCTACAGGGCAAAGGTGTGGTGGGCTATAACAAGAAAAAGAATTAACTCAAGGGTCCAAGGTTACAAACATTAAAGCTACTACTTACATTCCTATACACCAATTATATCAATCAAAACACTGCCAGGGACACAGTAGGTAAGGGATATGGAGACTTAGCAGCAAACATTGGCCCAACAAGTGAAAAACCCTTCACCAATACAATTTCTAATCAATCTTTTAACGGCTCAAAGGAATCTATATTTAGACAGTTTAGAACATCTCATGCCTTTCACAGTTGGGAGGCTCTGAACAATCACATGTGGCTGGAAAAACCTATTCAGGCAGGCTAGAGGACTTCCAAAGGAGTTTGTAGGTTGAAACACTATCACACCCAGGAACTTTATTAACTGGAGCTGTAAGTTAACTTTTTTCAGAGAGAGGTAGTGGGGGACAGCCCCCAGTAAAGTCAGAGGTGTAGGTGAGAGCACAAAGCAGAAAATAGGCAGACTCTGGTTTTGGGGGTAGATGCTCGAGAATTTCCAGGGGGACTCCTGAGGCTCGATCCCACCTTTGCGTATGCCGGGCCTCCTTCCTCATGACCTTTGCCATGGGCGGAGTTCCTCACGCTGGCTCCTGGCAGGGTGGCCCTATGTTGCTACGTGCCAGGACAGTCTGCTTCAGGACTGGAACACTGGGTTTAAAGTCTTGATCCAGCAAGATGTCCTGAAGGGACATCTGTTCTCTTATTGCCCACGCCCAGAAGAATTCTAATAAGAAGCATCTGCACTAAGATAGGTTTCTACCTTGTCACGCTGGTCTGTTTCTGACCAGTATTATTATGGTCGTTGTTGTTGTTGTTCAGTCACTCAGTCATGTCCGACTCTTTGTGACCAAATGGATGCAGCATGCCAGGCTTCCTCATCCTTCACAATCTCCCAGAGTTTGCTCAAACTCATGTCCATTGAGTCAATGATGTCTTCCAACCATCTCATCCTCCATCAACCGCTCCACCTCCTGCCCCCAATCTTTCCCAGCATCAGGGTCTTTTCTAATGAATTTGCTCTTTATATCAGGTGGCCAAAGTATTGGAGCTTTAGCTTCAGCATTAGTCCTTCCAATGAATACTCAGGATTGATTTCCTTTAGGATGGACTGATTTGATCTTGCAGTCCAAGAGACTCTCAAGAGTCTTCTCCAGTACCAGAGTTCAAAAGCATCAGTTTCTCTATGCTCAGCCTTCTTTATGGTCCAACTCTCACATCCATACGTGACTGCTATAAAAACCATCTCTCTGAGTAGATGGACCTTTGTTGGCTATATCCATTTTAAAAATGAAAACCTGAGGCAGAAAGGTTAAAGAAATTTTTCTGGGATTGCACAGCAGATAAGAGGAGAAGCTCCTGAATCCATGTTTGAAGATTACAGGCAGAAAATGCTGTGTCAATTATTAGCAGATGTCTTTGAGCAAGTTTATCACGTGTGAGTTTGTGGATCTACCATGTTGGCCTAATAAATGTGATTTGCATTATTTCTATGGGGATGAGATGATTCATATGATGCTGCTTTACTAACTATACATGGCTTTAAAATAAAAGAGATTATGAAAGCAATCCATCATTAATGACAGTTATTTTAATATAATGGTTACAAAATTATTGTTATCAACAATTATGTTATTACATTGTTTCATATCATCTAGGGTTAAGATGATAACTAGACTGAAGAATGAAACAGAGTGAAAATAAGTACCTTTTCAGAACCCAGTTTCAGTACTTAATCATTGCCAGAAGTCCAGTGCCCAGCAAGGGTCCTATCATTCAGGACAGTGGGGAAAAACAGTTTCTAGTCCGCCATTTTAATTAAAGCTAGGGTTTTCACAGTAATCATGTACAGATGTGATAGTTGAACCATAAGGAAGGCCAAGCACTGAAAAACTGATGCTTTCAAACTCTGGTGCTGAAGTAGACTCTTGAGAGTCCCTTGGAGAGCAAGAAGATCAAATCAGCCAATCTTAAAAGTAATCAACCCTGAATATTTGTTAGAAGGACTGATGCTGAAGCTCCAATACTTTGGCCACCTGATGTGAACAGCTAACTCACTGGAAAAGACCCTGATGTTGGGAAAGATTGAGGGCAAGAGGAGAAGGGGGTGACAGAGAATAAGATGGTTGGATGGCATCACTGACTCAATGGAGATGAGTTTGAGTAAATTCTGGGAGATGGTGAAGGACAGGGAAGGCTGATGTTCTGTAGTCCATACTGTAACAAAGAGTTGGACATGACTTAGCAAAATGTTATCCTGAGGATCCCTTCAAGAGTCAGAGTTGGTCTCAACCAGGGGAAGGTCAGATTAAACCAGGCTCCATTCCAGTCCCAGAAACACTTTGTTCTCTTAGATATGTGTGTATGGTATTTTCTATTTTCATGATTTTTATGATTATAAGCCAGAAGCATTATTATTGTTTATTCCCCATAGACAATAATAATGGTCTTAATAGACTTAATAACTCTATTAAGATTTTGGTGAAAACATTAATCTTTTACAAAGATAGAGATCATAATTGTGACATTGTTCTAGGACATGGATTTTCTTTTAATTTACTAAATAATGTGTACATTTCCTCACATCATTTAAGATTACTTTAATATACACTGCTGCTGCTGCTGCTGCTGCTGCTGCTAAGTCGCTTCAGTCGTGTCTGACTCTGTAGGACCCCACAGACAGAAGCCCACCAGGCTTCCCCATCCCTGGGATTCTCCAGGCAAGAACACTGGAGTGGGTTGCCATTTCCTTCTCCAATGCATGAAAGTGAAAAGTGAAAGTGAAGTCGCTCAGTCATGTCCAACTCTTAGCGACCCCATGGACTGCAGCCTACCAGGCTCCTCCATCCATGGGATTTTCCAGGCAAGACTACTGGAGTGGGGTGCTGCAGCCTTCTCCATTAATATACACTAATATACACTAATTCATTAGAGAATGCACCACAGTTGGCTTAATCGTTTTGACCAATTTGAAAGTTATAATTGTTTACAATTGTAAAATGGTTACAATTGTGAAATGGTTCCTTAATCATACTTTTTGCTTGCATATATCACTTGCCATTTCCTTAGAATAAATTCCTAAATGTGTCTATGGCAGGTCAAAAAGCTTGTTCACTGGTAAAGCCTTAATATACCTTCCAAAATGCATTGTTGTATTGTTCAGTTGCTAAGTCCTATCTGACTCTTTGCGACCCCATGGACTGCAGCACGCCAGGCTTTCCTGTCCTTCACTATCTCCCAGAGTTTGCTCAAACTCATGTCCACTGAGTCTGTGATACCATCCACCCATCTCATTCTCCATCGCCCTCTTCTCCTCCTGCTCTCAAAAGGCATTACTGAGAGGTTAAACCACTTTAAACTCATACCAGACAACTGTGAGAGTGCTCACATTTTTTCACTTTTGCTGAACTGGAGAATTTTAATTTTAAGAAATGCCAATTTTAAAAGTGCCCATTTATTTTAATTTGCATTAAAAAGCACAGGTGTACTGAAGCCTTTTTTACAATGTGCTCATGGCCTTTGAAGTTTGGTTTTTGTAAACTGTGTTTCAGCAATCAGATTATATTGCCTATAAGGCTTCCACCTGCCAGATCAAAAGTCAGTCAAGTTCTTTGTCCCCAGAAACAATTTTTATAATTTCCCCTGATTCATCTTTACATTTTCTCTTCTTTCTGATCTCCTGCCCTGGTAAATTGCACACAGACATTAGCCTAATTAACCAAACTCTTCGTGTGTATTCATATCACTCTACTGCTGCTGCTGCTGCTACTGCTAATATCACTCTAAGCAGGTACCAAATCTTGGCAATTGTAGCACTTAAACTTGTCTCTTATCTGCCCCTTCTGATACATTCCCATGAATGCCATCTTAGAAGAGTCACTGATCAGCTCTCACAGGTATCTTCAGTAGCTTTTAAGAGGAATAGCAGCCTCAGACTCATTCCTGCAAACTGCTCGTCTCTTCTCTGCTGGCATGATTGTTTGAAAATTCAAATGTACTCATGGTGGATCCTCAACACCTTCTCTTTGTACTCTTATGGAGCCTTATGTACAGCCTTAATATTAACTTTTCTGTGAATTTAAGATGTTTACCAACGGTTTAGGTGACATGATTTTAGTTGGCACATGGATCACCCCATTTGTATTTCACTCAGTTCAGCTCAGTTCAGTCGCTCAGTTGTGTCTGACTTTTTGCAACCTCATGGACTGCAGCATGCCAGGCCTCCCTGTCCATTACCAACTTCCAGAGTTTACTCAAACTTGTGACTGTTGAGTCGGTTATGCCATCCAACCATCTCATCCTCTGTCATCCCCTTCTCTTCCCACCTTCAATCTTTATGAGCATTTATTTTAATGCAATAGAAATGATATAATGTGTCCAATAAATGATAGCATGTATTATTCATAAATGCTGTATGATTAAAATAATATAAAAATTTAACAAGCAAATAATTGTAACAGTGACTGGTGAATAAGTCAAAAAAATGTCCAAATGAAATACTGGTGACCAGTTTGTGGAGCACCATCTCATGACATTAGTTCGTTGTATTACAGGCACACTCAGGGCTGAATTTCCAGCCAGGAAGTGAGCCCAAAAGTACAGATTGTTTTGTGGTTTCTGTGGCACCTGGACAGTCCATTAAATAGTGGGTTCTGTATTGCACAAACTCCAATCAGGAAAGAGGGATGTATTCAACAGTTGGCCAGCTTCCCATTCTTGATATTTCTTCATGTCAATTTAAACTCTTTGGTTTGTAAGTGACAGAACAGAAATGTGGCTTGAACTGTTACAACAACAAAGGAAAACTGAAAAGTTTAGTGGAAACTTTGGCTCGTTGGTGGCTGAATCCAAATTCTCCAAAGATGCAGATAGGAAACAATCACTTTTCTCCCTTTGTATGGTTCAGGCTTAAAAAAATAAAGTTGGTTGTGTGTTTCGGGTTTGACCTCATGCACCTTCTTTTTATATGATAATACTATAACTTCAGTTTTATACTATTGTTACATCAGGGAAGAAAACACCTATGTCTATATCTTAAGGTACTGAGATGGTATATCTGCTCTGTTTAGTCACTCAGTTGTGTCTGATTCTTAGCAATCCCATGGACTGTAGTCCCCCAGGCTCATCTGTCTATGGAGATTCTCCAGGAAAGAATACTGAAGTGGGTTGCCATGCCCTCCTCCAGGGGATCTTCCCAACTCAGGGACTGAACCCCGGTCCCCTGCATTACAGGTGGATTCTTTACCGTCTGAGCCACCAGGGAAACCCAAGAATACTGGAGTGGGTAGCCTATCCCTTCTTCAGGAGAGGGATCTTCAAATGGATGGTCCATCTGAAATTGAGTCCTGATACCTCCAAGTTAACCAGTTACTGGTTTTGCTGTTTCTTTATTCAACACACATTTATTGAACACCTAATATATATTAGACCTTGTCACAAATACTCGTTACATGTACTTCTTATATTCAAGTCCATTATGGGATGCAAACAAGTATATGAGAACATCCACTACATTGTTGAACGTACCGTGTAGGCTTATGTGAGCTACAAATGTAGGAAGGTGGGCTTCCCTGGTGGCTCAGATGGGAAAAAATTCACCAGCAATGCAAGAGACTCAGGTTCAATCCTTGGGTAGGGAAGATCCCCCTAGAGAAGGGAATGGCTGGCTACTCATTCCAGTAGTCTTGCCTGGATAATTCCATGGACTGAAGGAGCCTGGCATACTACAGTCCATGGGGTCACAAAGAATCAGACATGACTGAGAGGCTAAGCACACACGCACACAAGGGCATATAAGTCAGTCTCAGTAGGTCAAGAAAAGCTTAAGGACCTGTTGAAATCACCGATAAAGAAACTTCAGAACTTGACCAGTCTTTGTTGTAATCTTATAATAGTGTTATCCTTGTCCACGGCTGCCACTATTAGCCTTGTTCGAATCCGTGAGGTCTCTGGGATAACTTCTCTATACGGAGGGATGGTTCTTCCTAGAAGGACCCTGTCTCATTTCACTCTTGGAAAACAGTATTTGGAATTTAAAAACTATTTTTTCCAAAATTTTCACTAATGTAGGTGAATTTGTTCTACATTGTATTCATTATTTATTTTCTATTAATGAATCATTTTTTTCATTTCCCTTGGTGAGCAGAATTTTCCAGCAGTTGAAGATTTGAATAATTCAGAGATAACTAATTATGTTATTTTTTTTTCAGTATGCACATTTCAGATGCAGAAAGATTCTTACCAAGGGAAAACAAAAACCAAACATTTTAAATTGCCATTGTCTAGCAAATGTGATGGGAAAGTGCTCTGGATTAGTTTGAAAATTAATGACTAGGCTGGGAAAATAAATAAATAAAACAAAGCATGAGCTCTGTATTAAACCAGCAGCAAATTGTGACAACTCAGCAGATCCGATCTCTAGGCCTGGCCACCTCACTATTTAGTAAGTTAATTGGGAACTCAAGCCCTTGTTTTCTCTGCCCCATCCCTTCATGTTTAAAATAATGTCCTTTTTGTGCTGATAATCTAGAGATTATGAATCCATGAAATTAATTTCAAAATAAGAACATACAAATTGAATATCATTAGAATAAATAACTTCTGTGATTTTTGATCTCCAGTCCCAAAGCACATGATCAAATCAAGCAAGGTACACACTATAACTTCAAAAGCCAAGCAGAAAATTAATTTACGTAACTTTAGAACAGAGGATAAAAATAAGGACTGAAAGAAACTAATAATATCCATTTTTCTAATACTGCATTATTTTTTTTTTCTTTTGCATTTACAAGAACTGCCCCACATTTCATGATTTCTTATTTAGACAAAGTGCTTATATCCATGGCTCCTGCCTAGTGAGGGTACACGCTGGTAAGGTGGTGTGGACCACACAGCCTTAGTGTCTCTTTCAGCCAGTGTCCTTCTGCTCAGTCACAATTCATTTCATTCCAGTGGTGAAATAGGTTTAATGTCACGCTGTTTAAACAGAGAGTAATTAAAGGAAGTCCACCTCTGGATTAGATTTCTTCCAGAAAAATAGGATTTTCTTTTCAAATAGCTTGTAGGCACACTTGGAAGGGGCCCTGCCAAAGTGGATTAAGGCTAATCAGTGACAGATTCTATAGGTAGGTCAAGATTGGAGCAGGAAGAGTCATTAGAAGCTCGATGCCAAAAGGTTCTAATTGGGACCTAATTAAATTTAAAAGCTTCTGCACAACAAAGGAAACTATAAGCAAGGTGAAAAGACAGCCTTCAGAATGGGAGAAAATAATAGCAAATGAAGCAACTGACAAACAACTAATCTCAAAAATACACAAGCAACTCCTACAGCTCAATTCCAGAAAAATAAATGACCCAATCAAAAAATGGGCCAAAGAACTAAATAGGCATTTCTCCAAAGAAGACATACAGATGGCTAACAAACACATGAAAAGATGCTCAACATCACTCATTATCAGAGAAATGCAAATCAAAACCACTATGAGGTACCATTTCACGCCAGTCAGAATGGCTGCGATCCAAAAGTCTACAAGCAATAAATGCTGGAGAGGGTGTGGAGAAAAGGGAACCCTCTTACACTGTTGGTGGTAATGCAAACTAGTACAGCCACTATGGAGAACAGTGTGGAGATTCCTTAAAAAACTGGAAATAGAACTGCCTTATGATCCAGCAATCCCACAACTGGGCATCACACTGAGGAAACCAGAACTGAAAGAGACACGTGTACCCCAATGTTCATCGCAGCACTGTTTATAATAGCCAGGACATGGAAGCAACCTAGATGTCCATCAGCAGATGAATGGATAAGAAAGCTGTAATACATATACACAATGGAGTATTACTCAGACATTAAAAAGAATACATTTGAATCAGTTCTAATGAGGTGGATGAAACTGGAGCCTATTATACAGAGTGAAGTAAGCCAGAAAGAAAAACACCAATACAGTATACTAACGCATATATATGGAATTTAGAAAGATGGTAACAATAAACCTGTATACAAGACAGCAAAAGAGACACTGATGTATAGAACAGTCTTTTGGACTCTGTGGGAGAGGAAGAGGGTGGGATGATTTGGGAGAATGGCATTGAAACACATATAATATCATATATGAAACGAGTCGCCAGTCCAGGTTCGATGCACAATACTGGATGCTTGGGGCTGGTGCACTGGGATGACCCAGAGGGGTGGTATGGGGAGGGAGGAGGGTTCAGAATGGGGAACACATGTATACCTGGAGCAGATTCATTTTGATATATGGCAAAACCAATACAATACTGTAAAGTTAAAAAATAAAATAATAAAAAAAAAGAAATTGGGAAAACAATCTTTTCTCAAGCCCAGGGGTTGAGCAGGAGCAAAGCATGGGAGGTATGAGTTGTGTAAATGAAGAGGAAATGTGTTGGTAGAAAGATGTGGAAGAATGACACAGTGACGGCAGTTCTCAGTACTGGCTGAGGTCAGAGTCTCCTAGGAAGTCTTTGTAAATAGAGATTCTCAAGTCACATCCCATTATCTAGGTGCTTTATAGAAGTTAGACATGGGAACTCCATGTCTAACTTCTATAAAGCACCTAGATAATGCATGTGTAACCACTTGGTCTTCCCTGGTGGCTCAGACAGTGAAGAATCCACCTGCAATGCTAAAGATCTGGGTTCGATTGCTGGGTTGTGAAGATCCCCTGGATAAGGAAATGGCAACTCACTGCAGTATTCTTGCCTGGGAAATCCCATGTACAGAGGAACCTGACAGGCTACAGTCTATGGGGTCAGAAGAGTCAGACACGACTTAGCGACTAAATCACCACCACATCACTCAATCTACTCCTGTTATTTAGGGTACACCTTCCAAAATGACATCATGCGTGTTAATCTGATGAAGTTTAAAATACAGAAAACCATAAATGTAGTTGTTTAAGTGGAAGAATATCATGGCTGGAATCCAAAGAACTTGTATATGTGACTTTTAGTCACCCTGCTGGAAAAAACATAGACTCGGAGAGACTTAGATTTGGAGTTTTTTCACTTAAGCATTTTCTGGCCATTGCAATTCGCCAAATCCTTTACACATAGTTTCACATGTTTTAAATTAATAACAGTATTTAATAGCTCTTAGAATTATTATGAGGACTTAATAAAACATTGCTGGCAAATTTAAAGGTAGAATGCTATTTATTCAGCTGATCTTTGAATAATGCAGTGGGTTAGAGGTGTCCAACCATGCCCAGTGAAAAATCCACATGTCACTGCACAGTTCACCCTCCATAACTGCAGTTTCACATCCGGAGGTTCAGTCAACCACAGATTACACAGTACTGTGCTACATATTTATTTTTTTAAAAAATCTCTGCATAAGTGGACCTATGCAAGTGAAATCTAGGGTGTTCACAGGTCCTGGATTTCAACTGCATGGGTCCACTTATACATAGATTAAAAAAATAATAATAAATATGATGTTCCACAGTATTACAGTAAATATATAACACATATATGCAATATATATAATATATATATAATGCACATATATATGTTATATGTATCTATTACACATGTATATATGTTATATATGTCCACAGGTGGCTCAGTGTTAAAAAATCTGCTTTCAATTCAGGAGACACAAGACACATGAGTTCAATCCTTAGGTTGGGAAAAGCCCCTGGAGTAGGAAAGGCAACCCACTCCATTTGCTTGACTGGAAAGTCCCATAGACAGTGGAGCCATGGAGAGTTCATGGGGTCACAAAGAGTTGGACATAACTGAGCACATGAGCCATATATATATACATATATATGCATATACATATAATATGTTGGAAACACTGGTTACAAACAGAATTCTCACAAATTAAATGATTCTATTATTTAAAAAATATTTTCTTGTGTTCCTAAGACATCAGTATGTTTTATCTTTATCTAGCAACCCCTCCCTTCTCTTCTAAATACATTTGTGGTTATAACAAAGTTATTAAACAGTTTAAATTGTTTGTGTGTTATAGACAAATCCACTAAATGGCAAAGAATTAGTCCAAGTAACCCGCCTTCCAGCCTCCTGGTCACTGGACTGATGTAAAATCTAAGGCTGTGCATCTAGGTCACTTAAAATCATGAATCCCAGCTTGTGATGAAGATTTTATTTGAAAAGTCTCATAACCAATATAGCTGAGGATAGTCATTCTTAGAAAGCTCGAAGGAAAAGTGTGCTTGGAACAGTTCTAGGCTGGAAGGATGGTAATTGACCTACCTCTGTGGCTGAATCCTGAGGAATAATCCATATCGTTAGATTTATAAGGAAGTGAGAGTGGGCATCCTACTCAGGGTGGCATTTCACAATAATTTTTTCCTCTACTTTAATAGTCATAGATTTACTCTGTAATTTACTCTGTAATTCCATTGGTAAAAACTAATGCATGCTGTTGGGATCCTTGGAACAGGAAACAAATTCAATGCTACTCAGGTAGGCTTGAAACGTTTTAAGTATTAGAGTCAGTTTTAATTCCTTGGGTTTTAATTCCTTCTTTTCCTTTTGGTTGGGCTTCCTTAGTGGCTCAGCTGGCAAAGAATCTGCCTGCAATGAAGAAAACCCGAGTTCAATCCCTGGGTCAGGAAGATCCCCTGGAGGAAATGGCAACCCACCCCAGTACTCTTGCCTGGAGAATTCCATGGACAGAGGAGCCAGGCAGACTACAGTCAAAGGGATCCCAAGCAGCCGGACATGACTGAGCAACTAACTTTCACTTTCACTTTTTCCATTTCCTAGATAGTTGTCCTTTGGGCTATTAGATAATCTTTCAGTGATGACTGAGTTTCCTCATCCATTAAATGGAAACACAACACTCATCCCACTCCAGTACTTTTGCCTGGAAAATCCCATGGACGGAGGAGCCTGGTAGGCTGCAGTCCATGGGGTTGCTGAGTTGGACACGACTGAGCGACTTCACTTTCACTTTTCACTTTCATGCATTGGAGAAGGAAATGGCAACCCACTCCAGTGTTCTTGCCTGGAGAATCCCAGGGACGGGGAAGCCTGGTGGGCTGCCATCTATGGGGTCGCACAGAGTCGGACACGACTGAAGCGACTTAGCAGCAGCAGCAGTAGCATCATTGCCAAGATTACTAGAAATCTGACGTGGATTCCAGTTGAAAAATTTCAAAGCCACAGCATTCATTTTCAAAAAGAAAATCCTTATTTGCTCAACTGAACAAAATAATTTCAAATTTAGCTCTAACCTAGAGCAGCTAAGACAATTTATGATTTCTTTTTCCTGGTCTTGGTTCTCCTGATTTATTGTATTTGTTAATACATTATATTGTAAAATATAATGTGTGTAGAAAAAAGTGCCATAAAACAACTTTGCAATTGGATCAATAATTCTGAAGTGAACTGCCATATGGCCCCAAGGTCTTTTCTTTCCTGTCATTTTCTTTCTCTCCCAAGAAGTGAGTCCTATTCTAGTGTCTCTGATAATCACTTTCTGATTCCCTTTATAGTTTCCCTACCTATGTGCTGTGCTTAGTCACTCAGTTGTTTCTGACTCTTTGCAACCCCATGGACTGTAACCCAACAGGTTTCTCTGTCCATGGGGATTCTCCAGGTAAGAATACTGGAGTCGGTTGCTATGGCCTCCTCCGGGGGATCTTCCCAACCCAGGGATTGAACCCAGTTCTCCCTCATTGCAGGAGAATTCTTTGCTATCTGTGCCACCAGGAAAACCCAAGAATACTGGACTGGGTATCCTGTCCCTTCTCCAGGGGATCTTCCCGACTGGGAATCAAAATGGGGTATCCTGCAGATAGATGACCATCTGAGCTACCAAGAAGCCCTTACTACCTATATACATTCCTAAAAATACAGTATAGTTTTACCTGTTATCTAATATTATACAAGTGAAGTAGCACCATATGTATTCTTTCCTTAATGCCCTGACTGTATTTCTCAAAATAATGTGTACAAGATTCACATGGTTGGAGCACTCTTTTTTGTTTTCTGTGCAGCACTGCCTTAAATAAATGCACCCCAGGGTACATATGCACCCCACTCCTGGAAAGGACTGGTTTGGTTTCCATTTCAATCTATTATGAACAGTGTTGGTATACACTTCCTTGCTTGTGTTCCTGGTACCCAGATGTTTCAGGGTTTCCATTAAAGAAGAGGCTGAGATAAGGATGAGGGTGTGGGGAGTGTATTTGAGAAAAGATCCAGGAAAGGGAAGAGAGGGAGTAGACAGACTGAGAAAAGAATAAGGACAAGTAATAATTGATGTTTTTATCAATGATTGCTTCAGCCACTGAGGCTTGAGTCTACCTGGACCTCTGCTGCTGCTGCTGCTGCTGCTAAGTCGCTTCAGTCGTGTCCGACTCTGTGCGATCCCATAGACGGCAGCCCACGAGGCTCCCCCGTCCCTGGGATTCTCCAGGCAAGAACACTGGAGTGGGTTGCCATTTCCTTCTCCAATGCATGAAAGTGAAAAGTAAAAGTGAAGTCGCTCAGTTGTGCCCGACTCTTAGTGACCCCATGGACTGCAGCCTACCAGGCTGGAGTGGGGTGCCATTGCCTTCAGCGCCTGGACCTCTGAGATACCTACAAATCTTCCAAAAATGTTTTCAATGTCTGTATGTTAAAGTCTTCACCCACAGACTTCAGACTGCCAAATTGCTGAAAGTTGATACAGGGGACTAACTCTTTTCAGATTTACACTAATCCTGTAAATGCTTTACTTTCTTCTACTCTTAGACAAATTGACATTGTGTCCAGAAATCTTGCTACAATATTTGTTAATAATTATAATAGCTAATTTGCACAAATTTGAAGATTTTCCACACACATAGTCATATAATGTACAAATAATACCAGCTTTTTTTTCTTTTACAATATTTTTGCTTTTAAAATTATTATTATCATTATTATTTTTACCCTCAGAGAGGTCGCATTAACTGAATATATCTGCTGTAGGTTTTATCACATTGAAGAAGTTCCACACTGCTCTTAGTTTGTCAAACAATTCAATTTTATGAAACATTTTAATTCATCTATTGAGATGATATGACTTTTCCTATTATTCAATACATTTGGTGAATTAAATTGATCAATTTTCTAAAGTTGAAGCAAGCTCATATTCCTGCTATAAAAACAGTTTGATCATGATGTAGTAGGCCTTTTGCACACTTTGGTAAAAATTTGGTTTAGTGACTCTCTATCTTGGTATATATACATATATATTTATATAAATAATATATATATGTTTGTTTTCAGTTTACATAGATAAATATATAAGAATTATATCCATCATAGGAGTATGAATAACTATATTTTAATATATATTTATATAATATTTATATGCTTCAATATATTATATTTAATAATCCATATATCAGTTTCATACAAGTTTGTGTATAAGGGTATGTGTATAAGTAAAGTATAAGTAAACATAAAATTATAGTCCAAAGAGTTTTGGTGAGTTACTCATTGTCATACAGTCAATTAAACTATAGAACTCCAAATATATGCAGGATTGGCTGGAAATATTTCTTCCCTGGATATTTGGTAGAACTGGCTGGTGAAGGTTTCTGGACTGTAACTTTTCCCTACAGAAGGATTCCCAGTTGATAATTAAATCATTATAAATTCATGAGGACATGTCAGGACAATTCTGATATCTGGGGCAATGTCAGGAGAATTACATTTCCTAAAAATGTGTTCAATCGCTCCTAATTTTCAAAGCTTTTGCCATACAAGTATTAAGTCATTATTTTTTTAGTCCCTGTTGGTCCTAAAGTCACTTATATCAGTTCAGTTCAGCTCAGTCGCTCAGTCGTGTCCGACTTTGGCGACCCCATGATCCGCAGCACGCCAGGCCTCCCTGTCCATAACCAACGCTTGGAGTCCAAACAAACCCATGTTCATCGAGTTGGTGATGCCATCCAACCATCTCATCCTCTGTTGTCCCCTTCTCCTCCTGCCCTCAATCTTTCCCAGCATCAGGGTCTTTTCAAATGAGTCAACTCTTCATATCAGGTGGCCAAAGTATTGGAGTTTCAGCTTCAACATCAGTCGTTCCAATGAACACCCAGGACTGATCTCCTTTAGAATGGACTGGTTGGATCTGTGTGCAGTCCAAGGGACTCTCAAGAGTCTTCTCCAACACCACAGTTCAAAAGCATCAATTCTTCGGTGCTCAGCTTTCTTCACGTCCAACTCTCACATTCATACATGACTACTGGAAAAACCATAGCCTTGACTAGACGGACCTTTGTTGGCAAAGTAATGTCTCTGCTTTTCAATATGCTGTCTAGGTTAGTCATAACTTTCCTTCCAAGGAGTAAGCATCTTTTAATTTCATGGCTGAAGTCACCATCTGCAGTGATTTGGGAGCCCCCAAAAATAAAGTCTGACACTGTTTCCACTGTTTCCCCATCTATTTCCCATGAAGTGATGGGACCAGATGCCATGATCTTAGTTTTCTGAATGTTTAGCTTTAAGCCAACTTTTTCACTCTCCTCTTTCACTTTCATCAAGAGGCTCTTTAGTTCTTCCTCTTTCTGCCATAAGGGTGGTGTCATCTGCATATCTGAGGTTATTGATATTTCTCTGGGCAATCTTGATTCCAGCTTGTGCTTCCTCCAGCCCAGCGTTTCTCATGATGTACTCTGCATATAAGTTAAATAATCAGGTGACAATATACTGCCTTGACATACTCCTTTTCTTGTGCGGATCCAGTCTGTTGTTCCATGTCCAGTTCTAACTGTTGCTTCCTGACCTGCATACAGGTTTCTCAAGAGGCAGGTCGGGTGGTCTGGTATTCCCATCTCTTTCAGAATTTTCCACAGTTTATTGTGATCCACACAGTCAAAGGCTTTGGCATACTAAATAAAGCAGAAATAGATGGTTTTCTGGAACTCTCTTGCTTTTTTGATGATCCAGCGGATGTTGGCAATTTAATCTCTGGTTCCTCTGCCTTTTCTAAAACCACCTTGAACATCTGAAAGTTCACGGTTCACATATTGCGAAAGCCTGGCTTGGAGAATTTTAAGCATTACTTTGCTAGCATGTGAGATGAGTGCAATTGTGCAGTAGTTTGAGCATTCTTTGGCATTGCCTTTCTTTGGGATTGGAATGAAAACTGATCTTTTCCAGTCCTGTGGCCACTGCTGAGTTTTCCAAATTTGCTGGCATATTGAGTGCAGCACTTTCACAGAGTCATCTTTCAGGATTTGAAATAGCTCAACTGGAATTCCATCACCTCCACTAGCTTTGTTTGTAGTGATGCTTCCTAAGGCCCACTTGACTTCACATTCCAGGATGTCTGGCTCTAGGTCAGTGATCACACCATCGTGACTATCTGGGTTGTGAAGATCTTTTTTGTACAGTTCTTCTGTGTATTCTTGCCACCTCTTCTTAATATCTTCTGCTTCTGTTAGGTCCCTACCATTTTTGTCCTTTATTGTGCCCATCTTTGCATGAAATATTCCCTTGGTATCTCTAATTTTCTTGAAGAGATCTCTAGTCTTTCCCATTCTATTGTTTTCCTCTATTTTTTCACATTGATTGCTGAGGAAGGCTTTCTTATGTCCCCTTGCTATTCTTTGGAACTCTTCATTCAGATGGGTATATCTTTCCTCTTTTCCTTTGCTTTTCACTTTCCTTCCTTTCACAGCTATTTGTAAGGCTGCCTTAGACAGCTATTTTGCTTTTTTGCATTTATTTTCCATGGAGATGTTCTTGATTCCTGTCTCCAATACAATGTCATGGACTTCCATCCATAGTTCACCAGGCACTCTGTCTATCAGATCTAGTCTCTTCAATCTATTTCTCACTTCCACTGTATAGTCATAAGGGATATGATTTAGATCATACCTGAATGGTCTAGTGGTTTTCTCCACTTTCTTCAATTTCAGTCTGAATTTGGCAATAAGGAGTTCATGATACGAGCCACAGTCAGCTCCCAGTCTTGTTTTTGCTGACTGTATAGAGCTTCTCCATCTTTGGCTGCAAAGAATATAATCAAAGTGACTTATCTACTCCCTAATAATTGATTATTTGTGTCATCTGTTTTCTTAATCAGTCTTGCCATTGCTTAGATGATTTCTTATGTCTTTGCTGGTTTTCAACTTTACTAATCTTCTAATGCATGCTATTCACGTTTCATTAACTCGTGAATTCATTTTATTGACTGTATCCCATCCTATAATCCCTTCCATTTTACCAACTGGATCCCATCCTGTGGCCCACTGTCCAATCAACCTCACTTTGGGACATAGTCCTGGGTCTCAGGTCCCTGCTCAGCCCCCTCTTTGTGCAGACTTGGGTTTTGAATTCTGTGCTTCACACTCCACAGGCCACAGAAGAGGGTGCTTTTCTATGAATTGCAAGAGAAGATAGCAAAATTCAGGCACAAAGTAGCTTAGGAGATGTCTTAGCCTGTTGGATTCCCAGTTTTCCTTGAACTGATCCTGATAATCCAGTAATATCTTGTCAACTTTTAGATGGTTTTAAGAAGTTTGTGGAAAACTTTATTTAGCTTTATTAGTTATGTGTGTGGTAGTTTCAATAACAAGACATGACTTACTTGTATTTTAACTTGCTGCATACCAGCATTTCTCCCTAATTGTGTCTTTATTCAGGAGCAGGTTCAGGTGTTGTCATAACAAAGTAAAATATAAAAATGTTATAGAAAAATATATAATATATAGTATTTATGTGTGTATATATATATGTATATAGTATACATATATATGTATATAGTATATCTATATGTATATACTGGGAGAAGGCAATGGCACCCCACTCCAGTACTGTTGCCCGGAAAATCCGATGGATGGAGGAGCCTGGTAGGCTGCAGTCCATGGGGTCGCTAAGAGTCAGACATGACTGAGCGACTTCACTTTCACTTTCCACTTTCATGCATTGGAGAAGGAAATGGTAACCCACTCCAGTGTTCTTGCCTGGAGAATCCCATGGATGGAGAAGCCTGGTAGGCTGCAGTCCATGGGGTTGCACAGAGTTGGACACGACTGAAGCGATGCAGCAACAGCAAATATGTATATACTATTTATGTGTGTATATATATATCTGTGTGTGTGTGTGTATTTGGTATATTCTAAGTAGTGAAATCTTTTTGTAGTATATTTTCTCCCTTAAAGTAGAATTATCTCTATGTTCAATACTCTTCTTGAGCTTGAAAAATATTATAGGTCATGTTCCCTAAACTGGATAATGTCATTATGACATTCACCTCTTTGTGTGCACCTCCATCACCAGACATAGAGTAATTTAAGAGGCTTTAACTGGATATTTCATAACAAATTTCTGATTTATTTTGTACTACAGTACAACCATGGCAAACAGAAACAATAATATCATACTTTTTTTTTTTCCAAAAGAACATCTTCAATAATATTATGACATGATATTTTTAAAAGCTCACATTTCAGGATGTTAATACATAGGCCAAATAAACACATAGTCTTCTATATAAAAGACAGACATAGAATGCTCAAGATTGAATTTGGCTTTATACAGACTCAAAATCATAAGAACTGTTAAAGGGATCATTCTAATTCTCAGCAAAAACTGCTTGGAATCTCTATGTACATTTATAACAATTTCCCAGAGAGTAGCAATGTTATTTCTACTCTCCACTTCATATACTTGATGTTTTAGAGCATCTGAAAACAAAAATGTTACATTAGAATAGGTCAGCCAATTGCTTAGTGAGCTGGTAAACTTACCAAATGAAGTATTTTTTTTTTCTTTATTAAGCATTATCATTTGTTGAGACAAGGAAAGCCAGGACTTTAGAAATTTATCATTTTTCCTCTTCCAAACTGAACACCCACTATGCACTGACAATCTTCTCTTTCCTTAATTAAATAATGTACACTATGCTGCTCAGTTGGTAAAGAATCCACCTACAATACAGGAGACCCCAGTCCGATTCCTGGGTTAGGAAGATCCTCTGGAGAAGGGATGGGCTACCCACTCCAGTATTCATGAGCTTCCCTTGTGGCTCAGCTGGTAAAGAATCCACCTGCAATGAAGGAGACCTGGGTTCAATCCCTGGGTTGAGAAGATCCCCTGGAGAAGGGAAAGGCTACCCACTCCAGTATTCTGGCCTGGAGAATTCCATGGACTGTATAGTCCATGGGGTCACAAACAGTCCGGCATGACTGAATGACTTTCACTTTTCATGCTGTGGTTATAAGAGATGCGGTGGACAGACTACAGGTGACATCTGAATTCACTTGCTCTGGTGACAAACCCTTAGAAATACTCACCACTGGCCTTTGGAGAGATCACTGAGTGGGATTAATCTTTAAGACTAGCCTTATTGACCTACAATATGTTATGTCCCTCTGGGGAACAACCCTTCTGGCATCTCAGTCCTGGAGATTCAGAGCATGCTGGACCTCCCAGTCCTGTCGCTGGGCATTTGACCTAGACATGGAGAGTCCAAAGTATTCCAACTCCTTGACCATTGCGATTGGTTCAGGGACAGACATGTGACCCACGTTGGACCAATCAAAGCCCAGAAAACATCCTGGGACACTCCCCCACCCCCCAGCCTTTTTTAAACATATCCTCTATTCTCTGGAATAATTAAGCTCGAGGGCTACACGTTTGTGTCTGAGGTCTTAAAAAGAGTTCAAACTTGGTTCAAGTTTGAGGTAATCTACATGACAGATGAATAACTTTGATGAAAGTACCTAAATTCTCAGCATCCCAGTGTATCTACTGAAAGTGTTACACTGTCTTTCCGATTGGCTGACTGTCAATGCCGCAAGATCATTGCAAACTGACAGTGTAGTGCTTCTTTCGTTCTTGTCTTATCTTAGTGACATGCTTGTTTTCTTCTCATCCTTATTCTTCAGGCGGCCTGGAGGAAGCTAGTGGTGACACCTCTCAACCATGCTTCTCCTTTCACAGAGCAGCCCAGTAAAAGAATAACGTCCAAGCCATCATCACCTCTCACCTGGGCAACAGCGAAAGTCTCATACCTGGTGAGCCTCATCCCTTGGTAAACAGTTTTCCCAACAGTGCTTCTCCATGAAGTGATCACTTTCGGGGAAATAATATGTGAACATCCTCATGAGTCCATGTTCCTGGTGCCCCCATCCTTAGAGTCTCATAAGCTTTGATCTCTTGCTCTCAGAAACATCAAATCTCCTTTGAGGCACAGGAAAGTTTCAGGATCTGCTGCAGACCATTGGGAAACAAGGATGCTGTCACTTACTCACTGCCCAGCTGTTCCACTCTGATGCTGCCACCAAAGACTTGTGTTATCACACAGCATCAGCCAGAATGAAGCTGCGATAGCTATAAGCAGATCTTCTCCCAGCAGTCTGTGGTCTGCCATGCCTATTTCAGATGAAGCATGCCATCAGCGCCTTTGTTGTCTGGCTTTTTCATACTGATTTGGAATTTTAAATCTTTAACTATTTAGATTCCTTATTAACAGTGGATGGGAGAAAAAGAAGGACTCGGGCAACTAATTTACTTCTGTTCCCAAGTCTCCTCTGTCCTCATTATGAAATAAGAAAAAGAAATTCAAATTTAAAAATCAAGGGTATTAGCACTTTTTCTATGGTTGAGAAAGTTTATCATTATTTGCTTTCAGTGAAAAACACTATTTAATCTCATGAAATTTCAAAATCTACATTATTACAATTTGAAGGACACTGGTCTATTCCAATAATATCATTTCAAAAATGAACCACAAAGAGAAATCATATGACTTGTATAAAGTCTGAACTCTGTTTCTTAGCAATTGTGCCTCTCAGTAATTCTAAGGGGCATTAATTTTTCGTGCCCTGAAGTAGATAGTAATGTAAATCGTTAGAATTAGTGATTGGATAAACCATAGACTAACATGATTTTAAGAGTAGCTTGCTTCTCTGAAAGTCTCTTCCTTTTGATTTTAGGGAACTGTGTTTGTAAACCCAAGACCAAACCCAGGAACAAAAATGCATTCCATGATCTACTCATAAGTTCATCCCAGCAGCCATTCATCTATTCATTCATTCATTCAACAAAAATGTGTCAGTTACCCAGCTACTAGTTTTGTGTACAGTGCCAGTAAATGGTTTGCATTCTTAAAATGTAAATTTTATAAATCAAGATCCATTCTAAGAAAGGGAAGTAAGGGAGATAGAATATGCAATGCATGTTCGTAAGTGCTATTAGTAATTTAGAAGGTGCTGTGGAATCTCAGAAAAAGAGAGATGTTAGCTGGAACAGCAGAAAAGGGGCCATTCAGAAGTGGCATTTGGAATGAACCTAAGAGAAAAGTTACACAAAACACAAAAAGTCATATCAGTCAGAGTGAACTCAGGCACAGAGACACAAAAAGATGTGGGACTTTGTATTTGTATTGAAATGTCCTTATTCCTTCCTTGCAGTTTCTCATAATAGCAAAAGTCAGTGGGTTGCTTTATATAGTAACATCCTATTTAAAGCAAATAAATGACATAGTATGGTGGAAATAAGAAATGAAAATAAAAAGTGGATTCTGTGACAGAAGTTCTGACTTCAAGTGCTTGTTATGTAATTGGCTAGTTATAACCTTGGATCTGTTAGACTCTTTCGGATCTTTCTCCCCAGATAAAGAAAGAAGTTGTAAATCATAAGCAATAATGACAATGGGAAGGGTACTACTGAAGTGTGTTCCAGCTTACTGGCATGGATTTTTAAACCAGTTGATCCTCACAACAATACTCATATAGATTTTCTTATTTTCTCCACCTTAGAAATAATCAAGGACCATTTATCTCATTTTTAGGCAAATGAAATGTTTAGGGGAAGGATGCCTGTTAGAAATGCTGTTTCACAGACGCCCCCCACTTCTGGGAAATTTGATTTACCTGCTGCTGCTAAGTCGCTTTAGTCGTGTCCGACTCTGTGCGACCCCAGAGACGGCAGCCCACCAGGCTTCCCCGTCCCTGGGATTCTCCAGGCAAGAACACTGGAGTGGGTTGCCATTTCCTTCTCCATTGCGTGAAAGTGAAAAGTGAAAGTAAAGTCGCACAGTCGTGTCCGACTCTAGCGACCTCATGCACTGCAGCCCACCAGGCTCCTCTGTCCATGGGATTTTCCAGGCAAAAGTACTGGAGTGGGGTGCCATTCACCTTGCCTGCTCATTCAAATGTTCTGGAAAACTTTTAAAATGACTAAAATATGACCACTGCCCAGATAAATTCAATCAGAATGTCTGGTAGTTGGATGGTTCCAGTTTATGTATCTTCTCAGAATATTCTAATGTGCACCGCAGATGGAGACCCACCCCCTGCCCCCAACTTAAAACCATTCCTTCAGCTCTCCAAATGATTCTGACCATGCTGAAACTCTCTGAGTATGACCTGAAGGTGATAAAGGAGCAGAGAGGCTGAATTGTGGAGCCAAAGATACTGTTGACTGAGGAGTGAAGGGGGAAACACATTGTGAAGAGAGAAATAGAAATAGCCTGTGTGTTTAGCAGATGAAGGCAATTTCACAGATGACGCAGTTTTAGATTAAATGAGCAATTTGAGCTGGTGTTGCAAGTTTAGGACAGATTTCTTTTCCCATTTACTATAAAAGGAATTCAAGCCATTGGAACTGAGACTTGATGAAGAAGTGAAACAAAACCCTTGGTAAGAAACTGGACTTTCTATCACATTTGGCTGAAAGCGGTGGGGGTTGGAGGGGCAGGTGAGGAAGAAGCCTAGAGGATAAGCAACAAAGCAATGGGAGGTCAGTTTCAGGTTGGATTTTAATTACCATTTTTATTAAAAAATCATGAGGAGATTAAACAAAAATGAAAATGAAAAAAGAAAAACCTGCTACTGATGCTTAAAGTGCTATGTGAGTAGATTAGGAGAGCAGAAATAATGCAAATAAGGAAAAACAAGTAGAAATGCAAAAAAAGACATCATTTGTCACTCCATCAAATAGCAAAAATCAAAAGGGGTCCAATATCTGTAGAATGAATGACCCTAAAGTAATCAATATTTGTCCTGGAAATACAAAATTTAGGATTGTTAGCTTCTCAGATAACTTCTACTAAATAACCTCCATTTCTTCTTGCTTTACCTTCGGCTTCCTTGACTGGAATTGAAGGACCAGATTCACATCATAGATTGTCTTACTTAATGTTCACAACAAGCTTATGAGAAACACATTGTTGTTTTGTTGTTCAGTTGCTAAGTCATGTCTCACTCTTGGTGACCCCATGGACTGTAGCACACCAGGCTTCCCTGTCCTTAACTAACTCCCAGAGTTTGATCAAACTCATATTCATTGAGTTGATGATTCCATCCAGCAATCTCATTCTCTGTCGCCCCCTTCTCCCAGCATCAGGGGCTTTTCCAGTGAGTCAGCTCTTCACATCAGGTGGCCAAAGTATGGGAGTTTCAGCTTCAGTATCAGTCCTTCCAGTGAATATTCAGAGTTGATTTCTTTAAGATCGACTGACTTGATCTCCTTGCTATCCAAAGGACTCTCAAGAGTCTTCTCTTGAGATAGTTCAAGAGAAGTTCAAAAGCATCAGTTCTTCTGCACTTGGCCTTCTTTATTGTCTAACTCTTACATCTACACATGACTACTTGAAAAACAGTAGCTTTGATTATATGGACCTTTATTGGCAAAGTGATGTCTCTGCTTTTTAATATGCTGTCTAGGTTTCTCATCAGTTCAGTTCAGTCACACAGTCCTGTCTGATTATCTGTGACTCCATGGACTGCAGAACACCAGACCTCCCTGTCCATCACCAACTCCCGGAGTTTACTCAAACCCATGCCCATTGAGTTGATGATGTCATCCAACCATCTCATCCTCTGTTGTCCCCTTCTCCTCCTGCCTTCAATCTTTTTCAGCATCAGGGTCTTTTCCAATGAGTCAGTTCTTCACATCAGGTGGCCAAAGAATTGGAGTTTCAGTTTCCGCATCAGTCCTTCCATTGAGTATTCAGGACTGATTTCCTTTAGGATGGACTGGTTAGATCTCCTTGCAGTCCAAGGGACTCTCAAGAGTCTTCTCCAACACCACAGTTCAAAAGCATCAATTCTTTGGCACTCAGCTTTCTTTATAGTTCAACTCTCACATCCATACATGACTATTGGAAAAACCGTAGGTTTGAATAGACAGACTTTTTTGGCAAAGTAATGTCTCTGCTTTTAATATGCTGTCTAGTTTGGTCATAGCTTTTCTTCCAAGGAGCAGCCTTCTTTTAATTTCATGGCAGCAGTCACCATCTGCAGTGATTCTGGAGCCCCAAAAATAAAGTCTGTCACTGTTTCCATTGCTTCCCCATCTATTTGCCATTAAGTGATGGGACCAGATGTCATGATCTTAGTTTTCTGAATATTAAGTTTTAAGCCAACTTTTTCACTCTCCTCTTTTACCCTCAACAAGAGGCTTTTTAATTCCTATTCACTTTCCGTCATTGCAATAGCTTCCTCCCGTCATCTTTGTCACAATTAGTGGGGTAACTGCCTGTTACCAGTTGTGCTGGCATTTGGCTATTCTGCTTTGTGACTGAATGGATTTCTTAATAGTTGAGCAAACAAACAAAAAAAGAGATACAATTCCTGCTGTTTTTCTCCTGTTCATCTGCTCATGGACCAGCTCTCTTTCTCTTTGGAGGACTGACCTACTTCTTGGTTTCAACACCCCCAATCCAGTCTGCCTCCCCTTTACCCCAGATCCTTGTTCTATATCTGACTATTTCTCCACAATGTTGAAAATAATATGTACCCTATGTAGGAAATTTGTTAAAACATCCCTATAAAGGGAATAGGCAAGGAGAGAACCAAGTATTTGCCATATATGGCATCAGTTGCTTTATATTTTTATCTATAAATACATAATACATTTATATAAATATCTTATACATAATATATAATATACTTTTATGGCAATTTATGTATTTATATGGCTTCTCATGTGACTCAATTGTAAAGAATCCACCTGCCAATGCAGGAGATGTGGGTTTGAACTCTGGGTCAGGAAGATCCTCTGGAGAAGGAAATGGCAACCAGCTCTATATATTATAGAATATGTATGATCATATGTACTTATATATTTCATCTGTACTATAAAATATCAGTATTATATGTGACATTGTATATTATAGAATTCATAATTATATTATTAAGATACTAAATACATTTAAAATATATCTATTTATATTTAATTTGTATATAATTAAACGATTTCTTTATACAATAATTCATAAATCTAGAGGTACTTTTATTTCAGTGAAATATTGAAAATAGAAAAGAAAAAAAAACAGAATTGACAAATCTTGATATCAGCATACAGAGACTGATGCCTCTGGATTCATTGGAAATATTAAAACTACTAACCTCTGGAAGGCTGAGGGGGAGCTAGTGGGCTTTCAGGAGGTAACTGACATGATGGAAGAGAAAGCAGTTACTGACTGCCATCATCTTCCACATGCCACATGGTATTATCATCTGACCGAGGACAAGAAAGCAAAGCTTATTCTCTCCAAGCATACATATTTTAGTTTCTATGGTGCTGCTGAAGAGAAAAGTGAGCAGTCACGAATTCTAGAGAAGTGCTCTGATTCACACATTGACATCTGGCTTGCCTCCATGCAGTTTTCACAAAAAGTACAGCAACCTCCCCAAAAGCTTTCTGAGAGCTGGCAGTGGCACCGGGAGACAAGCATGAAGCAAAATATTAACATTTCACACAGCGAGCAGGTCACACCATGTGAGTTTCGGGAACAAAGTGCCTCTATTTCCCCAAGCTTCTGCTGACGCCAAAGCCTCCTTGCACAGCTCATTACCAATGCTCTGATGGCTTCTCCCAGAAGAATGGATTGCCTTTTGTTGGCATTGAAAAGATGCTCAAAAGATCAAAATAATAAAATCAAGTGACAACAGTCTCTGCAGGAATGAAATGCTTCTGCTCAGTGACTCCTGACCTGGTTGCAGTTCCAAGAGGTGCTTCCCATGGAGAGCTCTGTGCTAATGTCACCTTTTGCTGGCGGCTCTGTGACATCTGAGACAGAGGAGGTGTTGGTGCAGCATATGCTGTCTCTCCAAGGAAGCCTAGTGGTGCAGAAAAACTCAGAGACTTCCTCCGGAGGACACTGACGCAGTCACGTCGAGCATCAGATGTCTTTAGCTCTTTAAGTCATAATGTATCTCCTCCAGGAGGAAATCCACAAATTAAAATCCCTGGTTCTCTTTGAGATCCCTGACCATCCAGAAAATCTTGATTTTTTTTCCTCTTAGGGAAACATCTATCTGAGGTGGCTCAGTGGTAAAGCATCTGCCTGCCAATGCAGGAGACCTGGTTTCAATCCCTGGGTTGGGAAGATCCCCTGGAGAAGGAATGACAACCCACTCCAGGATCCTTGAGGGAAAATTCCATAGACAGAGGAGCCTGGAAGGCTACAGTCCTTGGGGTTGCAAGAGTCGGACTTGACTTAGTAGCTAAACAATAACAATCTTCAGTGTAGACTTCCTTGTGGGTGTAATTAAGTACCTCCTCCAGGAGGAAATCCACAAATGAAAATTCTTGGCTTCCTTTGAGATCCCTGATCCCCCAGAAAATCTGATTTTTTTTTCCTCTAAAGTGACTGATCAGAAATAAAATGTCAGAATAGACATTTGTCAGCAATGTAGAATTCCAGGGAGATATATATATATATATATATATATATATATATATAGTTTCTGATATATGCCTATTGGTTTACATACGTTATCTCTAATCGTCTTCTAGAACCACACAAGCTAAGTAATGTTAGTTCTTTTTACAGACTATGAAACTGTGGGGTCACCAAGTAAATCAACTTGTTTGAGGCCATGACGTGTTAAGTAACTGCATGATGGATGTGAGATTAAAAATCATATCTATCAAATGCTGAAGTGTGGGCTTTTTCCAATATTGCATGTCATGGTTGAAAGAATGCTTACTGATTACTGCCTTTCTTTATGTTCTAGGAATATGAGTTATTTAGGAAATGCATTTTAGAGCAGATTTCAAAGTTCAACTTGCATACAAATCACCTGGAGATCTTGTTAGATACAGATTCTGACTTGGGAAGTCTGAGGTGGACCTAGGAGTGACATGCATGGTGCTGATCGAGGGACCATACTTGGGAGATCAATGTTCAGAGCATGTAAACTAAATGAATCAGACCTTAAGCCCTTTTAAACTCAATATTTAAGTGTATTGCATAAAATAGCTTTCACTATGTGAAAATTCATGGTATTGGTTTTTTTTTTGGGGGGGGGGTCATCATTAATGATAGTGTCTAAATGTGTTTTCATACCAGGCACATTTAATTTACCTTTATTCAATCCATCAACAGAGATGCATTGGCCATCTGCAAAAATAGTTATATCTGACATTTTTTTTCTGGGTGCTTTACAACTTATAAAATTTCTTCATGTGTGTGATCATACTCAATGCTCACAAAAGAAAACAAAATAAAAATAACAAAATTATGTTATTGACATAATTTTAAATTGATAGTATTAAGGTTCAGAGAAAGAAGGTGATGTGTATTGGACCTCTGTCACAGATTTTAATAAAATATTCAGTTTTTCTGAATCTCAATATCATAATCTCAAAGTCATAATTTGCAAGACTTTTGCTATGGCTCCTGTTACAAAGTACTACAGGATGGGGAACACAGGTATACCTGTGGTGGATTCATTTCGATATTTGGCAAAACTAATACAATATTGTAAAGTTTAAAAATAAAATAAAATTTAAAAAAAAAGAATATTGAATAGAAAAAAAATAGAAATTTAGTATTTTTCAGTTTTAGATGGCAGAGGTCTAAGATCAAGGAGCTTGCAAGGTCGATTCCTTTTGAGAATTGTTTGTTCATCCCTCTCTCCTGGTTTCTGGTGGTCTGCTGGCAATCTTCAGTGTCACTTATCTTATAGACTCGTGATTCTGATGTTTTTCTTTGCTTTCTAATGATACTTTTCTTGGGTGCATGTCTGTTTCAAAATTCTCCCCTTTTGGAAGGAAAGCAATTATGTTTTTGGATTAAGGGCTTACCCTACTTCAGCAGGACCTCATCTTCAGTCAGTTCTGTTCAGTCGTTCAGTTCTGTCCGATTTTTTGTGACCCCATGGACTGCACCATGCCAGGCTTTCCTGTCTGTAACCAACTCCTGGAGCTTGTTCAAACTCATGTCCATCGAGTCAGTGATGCCTTCCAACCATCTCATCCTCTGTCATCCCCTTCTCATCCTGCCTTCAATCTTTCCCAGCATCAGGGTCTTTTCCAATGAGTCAGTTCTTTGCATCACATGGCCAGAGGATTGGAATTTCAGCTTCAACATCAGTTCTTCCAATGAGTATTCAAGACTGATTTCCTTTAGAATGGACTGGTTGGATCTCCTTGCAGTCCAAGAGACTCTCAAGAGTCTTCTCCAACACCACAATTCAAAAGCATCAGTTCTTCTGCACTCAGCTTTCTTTATAGTCCAACTCTCACATCCATACATGACTACTGGAAAAACCATAGCTTTGACTAGACAGACCTTTGTTGGCAAGGTAATGTCTCTGCTTTTTAATATGTTGTCTAGGTTGGTCATAGCTTTTCTTCCAAGGAGCACGTGTCTTTTAATTTCATCTGCAGGACCTCATCTTAACTTAGCTAATTACAGCTTCAGTGATCCTATTTCCAAATAACATTGCAATTTTAGGTACTGGAGGTTAAGATTTCACTTAGAATTTGAAGAGTGGAATACAGCTCAACCTATAACAGTTGGTGTTGCCTGGTATCTGTTTGAGAGTTGCTTATAATCTATTTTGGCAAGCTACATACAAATCCAATGATTCTATATAAAAGGTAGGCAACGAAGGGTTCCCAGTGAGACTTGATGAGTCCTGAGATGAAAGAGACCCTGTTCTCCTAGGTAAACCAAGACAATTGCTATAAGTTGGCAGCCCATGTTATCCTTGGAGTAGGAGTGAGATTTAGATAGGGAAGTAAAGAATATTCCAGACGTCAAGTTCAGTGTTTGTTAAGAAAAGAAGAGAAGTCAGTCCCCAAATGTGTTCTGAGAAAAGAAAGTAGAGTTATTCTAAACTATAAAATAAGAAAATCAGAGTAGAATTAGATAATTAGATAAATCTACCCCTTCTCCACTCCTCCCAATGTACAATCAATTTCTCCCCAGTGTAGGGCCTCTCCCTAATCAAATGGGTCTCATCACTCTGAATCCAATTCTACATTGATTTTACGTTTGTTTCTGGAGATAAAAATTAAGTAAATCCAAGGTCTGGTCTTAGTCTGTAAAATGGAAATACTAACTCAAATATCACAGGGAGTCGGCTTGTTTCATTGCTTCTTTTTTTGTTGTTGTTGTTGTTTTGTTTGTTAATTTTAAACATATGAACAATGTATGGTGAAATTTATATGCTAATGTCTTAATAGATGTCTGTGGTGTGCTGCCAAAAATTGAAAACAAGCTACTGTCTGAAGCTAGAAAGAATGGTTCTCATTGCATTCTAAAACCCAGGTGACTTTTACACTGAAAAAGGATAGCTAAGCTTTTGTTGAGTTAAAACAAACCAATCCTTGTTTACTGGCCTGTGGATTTAAGAGAATAGGTTGTCATTTTAATTGACAGAGGATTCTGAAACTCTGTCAAGAGCATTTATTTAAATTCTTCTGGACAGTCTCAGAACTTAGAGTCCTGTGTGTGAAAACAACTCTTTCTCAGTTCAAAGAATGACATCTTTGGGGAGTTGTCCCTGAAAGGATGTAGTCACCAATGCTCACAAAGAAAGAAATGTTCATACCCTGAACAGAGATTATCTCACAAGATAAATAGCTGTGTCCCAATTCAGACAGAAATGCATTTTGACAAGGTCAGAGTCTCTCTTCTTATTCCTCAGGCCTCAGTTCCCTGGGACACATGAGGTTCCTTGTCTGAGTCAAAGAGCTACGGGGCTGATGGGGAGAGAAACTCATTAATTTTGTCAATACCCATTCCCTGCTCTGAGCTTTATAGACTGTCTTAAGTAAAAGATGAGCTTGTCTCCATCTTCTTATTCTGTTCAGAGTGATTTAAAAATGGACCTTTCTATTTTCAGTGAATATCAAGCTCTTTATCTAATATTCACAGGCCACATAAATCTACCCCTTCCCCACTCCTCCCAATGTACAATCAATTTCTCCCCAGTGTAGGGCCTCTCCCTAATCAAATGGGTCTCATCACTCTGAATCCAATGTGCTTTCTTGATTTTTCACACTCATTTTCAAGTTTTTCTCAATTGAAAGCACTGTTTGTGACATCTCTCTCCTCGTCCCTTTATATTTGTCTTATACTAGTCCAGGTTGACGAATATCCTACAAATGCTCACCTCTACCTGTGCAAGCCAGTGACAGACAAGACCAAGGGATCACAGCATTCTATCCTGTTAAGCCTGGATGGGTCCCTGCTGCTGCTGCTGCTGCTAAATCGCTTCAGTCATGTCCGACTCTGTGCGACCCCATAGATGGTGGCCCACCAGGCTCCCCCGTCCCTGGGATTCTCCAGGCAAGGACACTGGAGTGGGTTGCCATTTCCTTCTCCAATGCATGAAAGTGAAAAGTGAAAGTGAAGTCACTGAGTCGTGTCCAACTCTCAGCAACCCCATGGACTGCCGCCTACCAGGCTCCTCTGTACTTGGGATTTTCCAGGCAAGAGTACTGGAGTGGGGTGCCATTGCCTTCTCCGGGATGGGTCCCTACAGGACCTTTTTTGTTCATGAACACAAATCTCCAAAAAGAAAAGGAAAAAAAAAAAAGCCCAATTTTGATGCTAGAATCATGGGGTCATTCTGCATTATATATTTTATTTTGTTTATTGGAAATCACTTATAAATTCATTTCTATTGAATGAAAATTCTCTAAATTCTGTTGTGCTTTACAGTTTTCAAAAGTTTCATACATATAATTTCATATAATCTCGTAATAACCATTTTTCTCCTTTATCCCTATGTTACAATACCCCTCCCCCCAACCCACACACTGGTGTGTATGTATGTTAATTGCTCAGTTGTGTCCAACTCTTTGGGACCCCATGGACTGTAATTTACCAGATTCCTCTGTCCATGGAATTCTCCAGGTAAGACTACTGGAGTTGGATAACCATTCCCTTCTCCAGAGGATCCTTACAATTCAGGGATCAAACCCAGGTCTCCTGCATTGCAGGCAGATTCTTTACCATCTGAGCCACCAGAGAAGCCCACTTCTTTATTGTCTATATCTATGAGTCTGCTTCTTTTTTGTTAAATTCACTAGCTCTTGTTGTAGGTTTTTTTAGATTCCACAAAGAAGTGATATCATACGGTATTTATCTTTCTTTGTCTTTCTCTGTCTGGTTTATTTCATTTAGCATAATGTCTTAGTCTTTCTGGGTTTCCAATATTTATACTGAATTGCCATAGACCTCTTCAACAGGGTTATCCAGCCTAGGGAAGCCCAAATACCTCCAAGGATAGAGAACACTGACATCTACAGTACAGTGTAACTGATAAGGACAGGAATATCTAAAAAAAAAGGTGCTTGGGATTCTGGAAAACGCTAGTTGTTCAATGAGTTAAGCTGCTGCTGCTGCTTGGTCACTTCCGTTGTGTCCAACTCTACGCGACCCTATGAACTGTAGCCCACCAGGCTCCTCTGCCCATGGGGTTCTCCAGGCAAGAGTACTGGACTGGGTTGTCATGCCCTCCTCCAGGAGATCTTCCCAACCCAGGGATCAAGCCCAGGTCTCCTGCATTGCAGGCAGATTCTTTACCACTGAGCCACCAGGGAAGCCCAGGCTAAGCTCAACTGACCTCAATAAATAATAATCTTCTAAACAGTGTCTTCAAAAAATAAGAGAGTTTAATTTGACATAAAGAAACAAGAAAAAGAATGGTGAGGGTAGACATGGGGGTTCAGATGACCAATGTGAGCGTGATTTTTGTAGAACAGTAATACAGATATTGCGGGTAGAACAAGCACATGGTTCAGATTAGTGAACTGAAAAATGAGACTTAAATTGAATAATGAGCATTTGATGCTCAAATGCAGAAGCAGTGTTCACTAGTACTTTTTTCTACCGTACGTTATGTACCAGATGATGTAACAAGAGCTATCTATATGCATCCTCATTTTACCTGATTCCATAACCCAATAGGCTATTATTTCTCCCATTTGCAAATGAGGAGCTTGTGTCCCACATAATTTGGTTACTTTGCCCAAATAATAAGTGAATAAAATGCCCTGGAGGACAGTGGAGACTGTCAACAGGTAAGTACACATTCTCCTAGTTTCTTTTAATTATGTTGCTAATACTCTTGCTAAGATTTTGCTAGTCCTTTATTTTGGTTATATTCTCCTGCATTGCTTTAAGAAATCTTCATTCAAACTAAATAAAATGAAGTATGTACTTGAAAGAAGGGAAGAAAGAAAGGTACTAATTTATGATAGAACTATATTAATATGAACCTGAAATTTTCTAATCTAGAGGAGCTATTTTATGGCTGGTGAAATCTCTGGGTGGCAAAGACACCATTTGTACAGAGTAGAATTTTCTTGCTCATTTATAGGCAAGTCTACACAAGTCATGTCTGATTAATCTTCTACTATTTAATTTAAGTTCCTTTCAATAGGCTTTGAGAATTGCAGGCATTCATTATTTCACTCAATATAGCAGAGAAGTTCAATATAAACTTTTATCACATGATTTTTATTCATCTTCTTGATCATCAGTTTCTACAAGGAGACTCACAAATTTCAAAGAAGAAAGAGAAGCCATCATTTAATTCACAGTGAAAGAGGTGGACTGGAACTCTAGATACACCCTTCAATCATAGAACAAGTGTGTATTGTCTGCCTGTTATGTAGCAGGCATTGTTCTATGTTCTTGCAATACAAGAGTGAATCTTGACCTCATGGCATCATATTACAGCAGGATAGGACAGACAATACAACTGTCATAATAAATACATAAAATTAAGTTATATATTAGAAGACAATAAATACCCACGGCTTTCCTGATGGCTCAGGCAGTAAAGAGTCTGCCTGCAACACAGGAGATCCGGGTTCAATCCCTGAGTTAGGAAGATCCCCTGGAGAAGGGAATAGCTACCCGCTCCAGTATTCTTGCATGGAGAATCCCATGGACAGAGGAACCTGGCAGGCTACAGTCCATGGGGTCTCAGAGAATCAGACATGACCGAGTGACTAAGCATATGTGTGAACACACGCAATCTGGTTAGGCCCTGGGGGAAGATATTATTTGGGTGAGGTTTTAAAGCTCATTTAAGTTAACTGTGCTTGGAGAAAGCATTGTTAATGTTTCTCTTCTAGGCTAAGGTGTACTGGGTTGAATCAGAAAGGTATCTGGGTTTGTAGATGGATTGTGAGAGTAAGTCAGTTATGGTATAAAGAACAGACGGGCCTGACCCAGAAGGGTAAGCTAGTAATCTAAAGTTCTCTATAAAGGTAGAAAGAAGCCCAGCCAAGTGATGGAAATGAATTGTGGGCGAGAAGGGAGTCAAATGTCAGAGCTAGAGAAACATGGCCAAGTGGCAACCTAAAGGACCACCTTGTTTTAAATAGTAACAAATGTGCAGGTCCAAAGATTCATATTTAGGCTGGAAAGTAAGAGCAAATTTTTTACCTCAGTCATGGGTCATGGCTTCCTGTCTGGTTTTTATCACAATTTGTCCAAAAGGGTGCACATTTCTAGCTGTTGCATTTATTAGAATTATCTCTTTCCTCCAATTGATTAGCATTAAAGTAAGCAAACATGATCAATGTTGTTAAATGAATTTTACTAGTGAAATCCTAGTTCTCTTCATTTTATTCTAGGGATTCCATGTCTCACTCAGAAATAAGGGGTGGGGGGGATCCCTTGCTATGCTTTGAGCATCAGTGGTAAAATCTCCTCATTTTCCTATTAAAAAATGCAAAACTCCAAGAGCTGAAGCAACTTCTAAATGTCACACAAGATATATTACAAGTTGGTTCCCAGAGGAAGTTGTTTTTGTTTTTCCCCCTTTTTCTTTATTTTTTGAAAGTGAAAAAAAAAAAAAATCTGTGCTTATTTACACTTCATGGGAAAAGCATCATTAGCATTTTGTATTTTTCTGTAGGCTTTTTTCTTCCCTGGGGATTATTTTACATCTCAAAGGGCATTATTCATCAATGAATAATGAGAAAGTTTTCAGGAAACCTTTCTACTACAGCCCTGCTCCCACCCTGTCCACTTCCCCCCAACGCACAGATGCTGACTGGGTGACTGAGGCCAAGGAGAGACTTCAGTCTTTGTAGGCACGTTCTTACTAGCCTTGAAGTCACATACACCCTGGTAATGAGAGCCATTCCTGCCACCCTTGACTGCAGAGAAGGTCATTGTCACAGGCTCCAAAAACTAACATGGCAGCTTTTACTAAAGAGTGATCTTCAAGTGTATGTAATTGAACATGCAAATTGGATTTACACACTCGGGTTTGGGCAACAATGACTATAAACACAGCCTAAGACTCACATTCACAAATTATATTAGACTGTACATACAAATCAGCTCCCATTGAATCTTTGAAAATGAGATCACATTTCTTCCACATTTACCACGCATTCCACGCTGGTTAACTAGAGCAAATTATTGTCACCAAGCTCAGCAGAAAAATTGTAAAATGTCCATGATGGTTATTTCTCCTCCCTCCTCCTGAAGGGCTTTGCAGGTTATACATTTACAGAGCATTTAGAATGTGATACAAATCAGGCCCCTAGATTTTTTCCCCCCATTGGTGGTGTCGTCTGGATAAATCACACCCTTTGGCATTTGCATTGATACAACAAGAACATACCATGCAGCACAAATAACCTCATTTCCATAAAACGGCCTTTTAAAATTAGAAAATGTATAATTCATTTGGGGCGGTTATTACTGCTTTTGGTCGGGAGGGATTTAAACTTGTATTTAAATGCAAATAACTGTATTTTTTCACAGTTACACACAGGAAGCCACACAACTTAGGCACTCTTAAGATGTATGGTTACCCTCCACTATCAATTCAGGATGACGATCTTGATCACAAAAGCAGTTTGCAAGTCCCGTTACAGTTTGCAAAAAGTTCTCACATCTCAGGTGAGACCCTCCATGCTCCAGGAGAGAGAGACATTTTCCATCTGAAGAAGCTAAAGCCCAGATAATTTAAGCAATGTCTCAGGATCACACAGGTTCAGGTGTGATCTCTGTGAGCAGGATGTAGCTTAAACATGGATAAGAAGACTGAATGGATAAACTTGGGCACCCAGACAGATTCAAAGATGGGAATAAGGTAACCAGAAAGAAAGTGAAAATGAGAGAGGGTAGAGGGAGAGAAAGAACCATTTTTAAAAGGGCAGAAAATACCCAGAAAAGAAGGGGCCAGAGAAACTCTTGGACAAGTACGCACTACTTTGCCTGCTTCTCATCTCTGACTCTCTGCATGGCACTCCAGCTCCCAAATATTTAAAGAACAAAAAGAAGCAGCAGCCTGTGGTGTCTCACAACCCAGGTGTCTGACCCAGAACCTTCGTTCCTTCTATTCAACCATGCTGCTCCTGTCTCCTTTGTTCCAGAAGGCTGTTTATCCTGCAGTCACCTGGGCAGGGGAAAGTATCTCTCAGCCCCACCCTGGAAACAAGTGGCTCACCCTTTAGGTATCAAAGCTGCACTCCCACAAAGGAGCCAGGTTTCTGGCTGCTGGGTCTTTGTCCATATTAAGTCATCTGGCTCTCTCCCTGCACCAACTCCTCCTTACTCTGACCCCCACCTTGTCTAACAAGTGCGTACTTACTCTTCAAAACTAAAGTAATGCAGGAGTCCTAGGTGAAAACTTTGCTGAATTCTCTTTCCATCACCAACTAGGTGATGACACCACTCTTGCCTCAGCCTCCGTCATTTGGTGAGTCCTCTCAATCCACAACCAGAAGGTCTGCTTTGCTGTAGCCTTCCCTCTGGGCTCAAGTCCTCAAAAGCGAGGATCTTTTCTTGTTATCCACAACTGGTGTGACAGAGAGCGGAGTATATAGAAAGAATCCTAAGCATATTTGTTGAGTCTCAATTCTGCTGACACCATCTGTGTGACTTCAGACAATTACTGAGCTTCTCTGAACCTCAGTTTGAAAGTGAAAGTGTTAGTCACTCAGCCATGTCAGACTCTTTGTGACCCCAGAGACTGTAGTCCACCAGGCTCCTCTGTCCATGGGATTCTCCAGGCAAGAATACAGGAGTGAGTTGTCGTTTCCTTCTCCAAGGGATCTCCCCAACCCAGGCTTTGAACCCATATCTCCTGTATGGCAGGCAGATTCTTTACCATCTTAGCCCCTGAAACATTTTACTCATATTTAAAGACAAAAAAACAAAACAAAACAAAATGGAACTGTAGTATGGCCAGAGTGAATATTACATTAATTAGAAAAAGAGTGTGCCCCATATCTGGTAAGGTATCAAAAAATGACAGTTGCCATAATTACTCCTGCTAATATTAAATCAGTGAACAAATGTTTGGATACCAGAGGTGCTGCCCTCTAATAGACATTTTTGACCTTTGTATATCAATTTGGTGCCAACTATACTCCTTTCTATACAAAATGCTGTCCCCTTCCTGGCTGCATTTCTATTTATGGAGCTATTACCAATCCCGTCCTCCAGAACAGAATCACATGGTTACCCAGGACCTTGTGTTTCTCCTGTCTCAATGTCAACTCCAACGTTAACACCTTATCATAGACAGCTTCACTGAGGCATCCATTTGTCAGCAATGGCTGAAGTTATTACCATTCTCCCAGAGCCTGAATTTAATCTGTTCAGTTACCCTGTTCTCTGTGCTTCATTTTCTTATTGGCCAAATGAGGAAGTCAGATCTTAGGGATTCCAAGTTTCCTTCCAATTCAAGCTCCTGATTTTCAAAGAGAAATTCGATTTGATCAAAGGATTTAATAATTTAATGCATTTGCTCATACTTGCTATAGCAGTGAAATTGAAAAGCTTTCTGGTCCAAGATTTAAGAGCAAGAGGAAAAACCTGCTTGACCTTGAATAAGACACTTTCTTTTTCTGAATCTTCTTACCTCATCTGAAAAATAAGGATCAGGGAGAGCAGGAATTTCATGTAACAGCATGTTTGAACCCCAGGGGGCATGTAGAAAGTGGGGAGATATTTTTATGTCACACTGGCATTTAGTAAGTGAGGCAGAGGATGGAAACCATTCTACAATGCAAGCAAGACTTTGGGATAATGAAGAATTATCCAACCCAGATTAATAGGAGTGTTTCAATTGAGGCCACCTTAGCAATGTTCAAATCATCTCTATTAGAATATTCTGGGGCTTTCCAGGTGACTCAGTAGTAAAGAGTCCACCTGCCAATGCCGGAGACACAAGAGATGCGGGTTCAATCCCTGGGTTGAGAAGATTCCCTGGAGGAGGAAATAGCAGCACATTCCAGTGTTCTTGCCTGGCAAATTCCGTGGACCAAGGAGCCTGGCGGGCTCCACGGGGTCACAAAGAGTTGCAAATGAGCAAGCATGCACATTAGAATATTCCACATTTAACATTTTTTAAACAGCTAATGGAAGCAATAGGTGCTTAATAAATTTGTGTTTAGAGTTTTGAGTTTTGCAGTAGTCTGACTTTCATTTTATATATAACTCTAATTAACCTTGAAATTTTATACTTGACTTATATCAAAGGGCACAGATCTTTTCTCCTTTAAGTATGTTGTTTCCAGAAAGTATTATGCAGCCTCGCTTCCTGTAACCTTTCCTTCATTCTCCTACATCAAAACCTCCTCACAGGTTGGACCTGGAACTATTAGAACTGGGAGAAATGTAGCGACATTTATCTAAGATTAATTTGGGCTTCCAATTCTATCATTAACCTGCTTGTATTCTCAGTCCTAGGAAGAAAACCTGTAAATAGATCATTTCACCTCCAGAACTGCTAATTCTTGCATTTAGTCAATTGCTTTTTTAAAAGTATAGATTATATATCCTCAGTACCTGCTCTGAACCAGACACTGTGCCAGTAGCTTTGTAAACATTATTGTTAATATAATAACATTTTGATTGTAGATTATTTCCTCATTTCCAAGATCAGGAAAATAATTTTTGGTGAGGTTTGTAAAAATTTCCCAAGGATACCCAGATTCTAGTGGTGGATCCAAGTTTGAGCATGGTTTGTCCCCTGAAAGAATCTGCCTTCAAATGCAGGAGACCCCAGTTCGATTCTTGGGTCAGGAAGATCTGATGGAGAAGGGATAGGCTACCCACTCCAGTATTCTTGGGCTTCCCTTTGGCTCAGCTGATAAAGAATGTGCCTTTAATGTGGGAGACCTGGATTTGATTCCTGGATTGGGAAGATCCTCTGAGAGCAGAGAAAGGCTACCCACTGCAGTAGCCTGGCCTGGAGAATTCCATGGATTATATAAGTCCATGGGGTTGCAAAGAGTTAGACACAACTGAGAGACTTTCACTTTCACTTTTGTCCACTAAAAATCCATGATTTTGAACAATAAGTCATTCTGTTCTATAATTGGGAGATGTAAGACAGCTGCTCTCTTCTGGAAGGGACCTGGTGCCTACCTGAATTTAACCATATGAAATATTGATGTCCAAATAAGAGCTGGTCCCTGGCTGTGCAGAAAGGAGCATGGCAGCATGTGTATTGTGGATATACTAACCCCTCACTTATATCACTGGCCCATTCTATACCCTCAGAAATTCTCTACTCATTCTGAAAAGTCACCTCCTGTCTAGGGAGGGAAAAAATAAGGGAAAAAAGAAAAAAAAAAACTTCCTAGAAGGGAGACAAATTCAGCTTTTAGATGGATAGAAAAAGGGACTTTGTGACAGTCAGAGTTGATAAATAGCAATACAAGGTGATGCTGTTGTTTTCTAGAGGGCAGAGGTAAATGCTGGGTCCACTGTTCACTAGCTTTTTGACCCTGGGAAGATCAAAAAGACTTCTGAGCCAACATTTAGTCATCTGTAAGTTGGTTCATGATGCTCATTTCAAAATGCTTTTGTAAATAAATGAGGCATGGAGAAGGCATGGAAGGTCTCCTTCGTCATCCTCAGGAGGCTTCTCCTCTGGTTGGTCTTGAAGAGTTGATATTTTCCAGAATTCCACTCCTCACAAGCTGCCTCGGAGTGGTTCTATTCCTTTCTGGTATTCCTTATCTCCAACCGTGAAGCTGAGATTTGCACATCCAAATGCCAATGAGGCTTTTCCATTTGGTTACCCCAAAGGGCCTCAAACTTGAAATTGTCATTATGCAAACACATCATTCTCATGCTTTCTTTGTCTACCCTCAGAGCTCAAGAACAGCAAAACCATCAGTCCAATTCTGATAATAGAATAAGGGGTTATTCTGCATTTGTTTACCCTGATGCTGGGAAAGATCGAAGGCAGGAGGAGAAGGGGACGGCAAGGGATGAGATGGTTGGATGACATCACTGACTCAATGGACATGAGTTTGAGTAAGCTCTGGGAGTTGCTGATGGACAGGGAAGCCTGGCGTGCTGCAGTCTGTGGGGTCACAAAGAGTCAGACACAACTGAGCAACTGAACTGAACTGAATCACAATAAATTTCTTTTTATTTATATTTGTTGAATGATAGAGTCTTTAAATTCTGTCATACTTTACAATTTTCAAGAGTTTCACACACGTGATTTCATATAAATCCCATAACACATTCTCCCCCTTACCTCTATACTGCTTCTTCTCCCCATCTTCCTTGGTAATCACTTGTTTGTCCTCTTTATCTGTGAGTCTGTTTATGTTTTTGTTTTATTAACTAGTTTGTTGTATTTTTTAGATTTCACATAGAAAGGATATCATACAATATTTTTCTCTCTTTGGTTTATTTCACTTATCATAATACCATAGGGTCATTCTGGATTTCCAATGTTTATGCCATATTATCATAGACTCCTACAGCAGGGTACCCAGCCTAGGTAAGCCTGAATACCTCCAACAAGAGAGAATACTGACATTCACAGTACAGTGTGACTGATAGGGACAGGAACATCTGTAAAATAGTGCATGAGATTCTGGAAAACACTAGTTGTTCAGTGGGCCAAGCTGAACGGACCTCAATAAATAATACTGTTCTAAACAATGTCTTCAAAAATAGTGCTTTCTTTGACATTGGAGTTATTCAACTTTAGGATGGACAGCTGTGATCATTTTTGCAGAATGATAGATTCAAGTTGGTGTTGTTCAGTTGCCCAGTCATGTCCAACTCTTCGTGACCCCATGGACTGCAGCACACCAGACCTCCCTGTCCCTCACCATCTCCCAGAGTTTGCCCAAGTTCATGTCCATTGCATCGATGATGCCATCCAGTCATCTCATCCTCTGACACCCTCCTCTCTTTCTGCCTTCAATCTTTCCCAGCATCAGGGTCTTTTCCAATGAGTCGTGTGTTTGAATCAAGTGAGCAAAATATTGGAGCTTCTGCTTCAGCATCAGTTCTCCCTATGAGTATTCAGGGTTTATTTCAAGATTGACTGGTTTGATGCTTGCTGTCAATATTCTTTAATTTTCATTCTATTTTAAAAATAAGAAATAGTGTATGTTATACCTTTTGTTATGGAATAATTCTAGATAGTAAATGAGATTCTAGAACTTACCAAAATTAAATCTATATCTTTAGGACTTGACACACCATAAGCACTCAATAAATACTTGTTGAATTAATCAATTAATTAATGGCATAATTTTAAGAAAAGACAGGGATAATCCAAGTTCAGGCATGCTATAACTTTTATCATTAATTTCAGCCCCTAATCTGCTCATGCCCTTTAACACCTCTAAACCTATTCCCTTTTTCCTGCCCTTGGGAAACACACACATCCATAAGCCCCTTTCAAATCAACTCATTGGTGAGAGGAAGGTTCTCCATGCCTTTTTTCTGTTCTTGGCAAGTTTTGAGGGTTTGAACATTCAGACATCCAGCTACCTATTTGACTTTTCTCCTTAATATCTTATCTCTCTTCTCTACTCTCTCCACTTCAAACAGATGTCTTGACTTTTCTCTTTGAAACCTGAACATCCTCCCATTTTTATTAGCTTGGTAAATGGCAATATCATTAAAATAAACAAACAACCAAACAAAAAACTTACTTGGGCCAAAGCTTGGGGTTTTGACTCTTTTCTCTCAGACTATATCCAACCCACCAGCAATGCTTGTCTATTCTAACCTCAAAATATATCCTAAATTGCAAACTAAAGTGAAAGTGAAAATGTTAGTCACTCAGTCATGTCCACCTCTTTACAGCCCTCTGGACTGTAGCCTGCCAGGGTCCTCTGTTCATGGAATTCTCCAGGCAAGAATACTGGAGTGGGTTGCCATTCCCTTCTCTAGGAATCTTCCCAACCCAGGGATCGAACCTGGATCTTCCGCTTTGTAGGCAGTTTCTTCACCATCAATTCCAAACAACAAACTACCATGTTTTCTGTGGACTTGAGCAACTGACTTGTTTCTCAAATGACTAAGATCCCTACCCAACACAACTGGAGGCCCAGATGCCTCAATGCACACTGGGACTGAGGGTTGCTGTCTTATCAGCTTTGGCTGTTATAACGAAATACCAAAGATCGGGCAGCCTAACCAATGGAAATGTATTTTCTCTCACTTCTGAAAGTTGTGAAGTTCAAGATCAGGGTGCCATCTTGTTTGGATTTTTGGTGAGTATACTCACCCTGGCTTGCAGACAGTCCCTTTCTTGTAGACTTCTCACAAGCTAAAAAGGGAGAGAGCACTGGTGTCCTGTTTCTCTTATGAGGACACTAATCTATCACAAAGCACCCATCCTTATGTCCTCATCTACACCTAACCACCTCCCAAAGGTTCTATCTCCAAAGGTGAGTTTATGACATTGGGTGTTAAGGCTTTAATACATGAATTTGGGAGGGACACAGACATTCAGTTCATAACAATCACTTTCTCATAGGCAGTTGAGAAGAACAAGCTACAAAGCAGGTTCCTAAAGAGAACAAATATTCAAGACTATCTCTTCATCCGGTTAAGTTGTTGCAGAAAAGAAAGCAATTCTGATTCCATGTTGGAATGGTTTCTTTGACATGCTTTTCATTGCTGTTATTATTATAACCATACAGAATGGCCTGCCTCAAAGAATCCTGCCCCTCTGCCTGACTGTTAAAGTAAAATGCTTTTGTTCAGAACCCTGTCCACCTACAGATGGCAGGAAGGAAAAAATGAACACATCCGCTGCTTGAGGCTTGCCATTCTAGCAGAAGTTTGCAAGATTGATGGCCTTTTTACTTTGCTTCCTCACCTCCTCACATCTCTATTCTATAAAAGAAACTGGCATTCAGACCCCAATAAGATGGTTATTTTGAGGCACTAGCCTACCATCTTCTTGATCAGTCAGCTTCCCAAACAATAAAGTCTCTTCCTTGCCTCAACCCCTCATCTCTTGGATTCACTGGCCTGTCCTGTGGTGAGCAAAGCTATCTTAGACTTGGTAACAAAATCATTGATCCCAAAGAGTTCACAGACATTTAGAAACCAAGAAAAAACTAGGAGTCAGAGAGACAAACAATGAGATTTCAATAGAGCTTGTCAGAATTTTTGGAAGAGAAGATGGTGTTTGCTGTAGAGTTCAGAGAAATCCCTGTGGCACTGGGAGTGGATGAGATGAGGGCTCCTGGGTGCGTTTCCCATCTCAGTGATGTGTTGATAATGTTTAACAGTGAAGGGAAAAAGAGACAAAAGGAAAAAAAAGCCTTGATTAGTAGCACATGCTAATTTTCTGGTATAAAGATTTTCTCTATGACTATCAGTTTCCACCCACTAGTTTGTGCCATCATTTCTGAAGACAATGATTCCCTAAGAGAGCCTTAATGAAAAAGTATGAACCCAAATACAGGTTCATATGATGGGGAATAAAGCAAGCTTCCCATTGCCATTTGGTACAACTATAACAATTGTATTAATTATAGCAATAAATATATCCTTATAGTAATAAGAATATTACTAACAATAATTATCATTCATTAAGCATTTAGAGGAGGTGATGGAATTCCAGTTGAGCTATTTCAAATCCTGAAAGATGATGCTGTGAAAGTGCTGCACTCAATATGCCAGCAAATGTGGAAAACTCAGCAGTGGCCACAGGACTGGAAAAGGTCAGTTTTCATTCCAATCCCAAAGAAAGGCAATGTCAAAGAATGCTCAAACTACCACACAGTTGCACTCATCTCACATGCTAGTAAAGTAATACTCAAAATTCTCCAAGCCAGGCTTCAGCAATACATGAACCGTGAACTTCCAGATGTTCAAGGTGGTTTTAGAAAAGGCAGAGGAGCCAGAGATCAAATTGCCAACGTCTGCTGGATCATGGAAAAAGCAAGAGAGTTCCAGAAAAACATCTATTTCTGCTTTATTGACTATGCCAAAGCCTTTGACTGTGTAGATCACAATAAACTGTGGAAAATTCCTCAAGAGATGGGAATAACAGAGCACCTGATGTGCCTCTTGAGAAACCTATACGCAGGTCAGGAGGCAACAGTTAGAACTGGACATGGAACAACAGACTGGCTCCAAATAGGAAAAGGAGTATGTTAAGGCTGTATACTGACACCCTACTTATTTAACTTATATGCAGAGTACATCCTGAGAAATGCTGGACTGGAAGAAGCGCAGGCTGGAATCAAGATTGCCGGGAGAAATAACAATAACCTCAGCTATGCAGATGACACCACTCTTATGGCAGAAGGTGAGGAAGAACTAAAGAGCCTCTTGATGAAAGTGAAAGAAGAGAGTGAAAAAGTTGGCTTAAAGCTCAACATTCAGAAAACTAGGATGATGGTATCCAGTCTCATCACGTCATGGCAAATAGATGGGGAAACAGTAGAAACAGTGTCTGACTTTATTTATCTGGGCTCCAAAATCACTGCAGTTGGTGATTGCAGCCATGAAATTAAAAGACGCTTATTCCTTGGAAGGAAAGTTATGACCAACCTAGATAGCATATTCAAAAGCAGAGACATTACTTTGCCAAAAAATGTCCATCTAATCAAGGCTATGGTTTTTCCAGTGGTCATGAATGGATGCGAGAGTTGGACTTTGAAGAAAGCTGAGCGCTGAAGAATTGATGCTTTTGAACTGTGGTGTTGGAGAATACTCTTGAGAGTCCCTTGGACTGCAAGGAGATCCAACCAGTCCATTCTAAAGGAGATCAGCCCTGGGATTTCTTTGGAAGGAATGATGCTAAAGCTGAAACTCCAGTACTTTGGCCATCTTATGCGAAGAGTTGACTTATTGGAAAAGACTCTGATGCTGGGAGGGATTGGGGGCAGGAGGAGAAGGGGACGACAGAGGATGAAATGGCTGGATGGCAACACTGACTTGATGGACGTGAGTCTGAGTGAACTCCAGGAGTTGATGATGGACAGGGAGGCCTGGTGTGCTGCGATTCATGGGGTTGCAAAGAGTCGGACATGACTGAGCGACTGAAATGAACTGAACTGAAGCATTTAGAATATGTCTAGTTCTATAAAAATGCTTCCAATACATTATGTTATTTAACTTCATGATAAGTATGTTAGGTGAGTATTATCATTAGCTCATTTTACAGAAGGAAAATAAATTTTAAAAAAAATCCTTCTTTAGGTTAAGGAACTGATGTTGTATTCAGCTCATGGCAGAGGCAGAGTAGAAACTTCGTTTTGTCTGAGTCTGGAGCCCTCAGTGTGCCCACCCAACTCAGTGCCTCCCTCAGGAGGCCATGTTGGAATACCTACCTCCTGTGACTCAGCTGCCTGTTATCCAGTCTACTGAATTGGTAGGACTTCTGTCTCCTTGTTCCCTGCATTTCCTTCTTTCTAGAACTCCCTCAGCTACTGAGGCACACCTGGTCTCCTGCAGAGATGTCCATCCCCTCTTCCTCCCACCATCCCCTGCCTTAGCTCATGGAGCTGCAAAAAATTTGAGTAGTCATTGATGCTCTATTGTTATTGAGGCTCCAGAACAAACAAACAAATAAACAGGCAAGCAAACAAAAAGCAGCCTTGTAAGTTTTGACAACAGTCTATGCATGGGCTGAACTGTATCTTCCCAAATTCATCAATTAAAGTCCTAACCTATAATACTTCCGAATGTCGCTGTATACTAAGATAAGGTCATTAAACAGTTAACTCAGTTAAAATGAAGTTATATGGGTCAGCCTTAGTCTAATATAACTGGTGTTCTTATAAGAAAAGGAGATTAGGACACAGACACACAGAAAAGAGGCCATGTTAAGAATCAGGGAAAAGATAGCTGTCTATAAGGCAAAGAGGGAAGCCTCAGGAGAAACCAACCCTATTGATACCATGATCTTGAACATTTGGCCTTCAGAACTTTCTGTTGATCAAGCCATTCAGTTTTTTTGTTATGGCAGAGCTGGCTAATGCAGCCTGCGTCACCCAAACTCATCAGATTCCTTGAAACAACAGAGTTAGTCTGTTCAGATGAAATTGTGGAGGCATCTTATACCAGTTCAGCTGGAACATATGTAACCATTTTATACAGGTCATGGCATAGCTGCAAGGGAACACATAAAAGTGCAGTGAAGCCCTCTGACCTGAGAGTAGACCAAGGTACACAAAGGAGGCGGGGTCAAGTTGAGGACAAAAGGCTCACATTTTGTGGAAGTCACATCTGTGCTCTTTGCTCCAAGCACTCAACACGCATCACCTCATTGAGCTTTTATTTTAAAGACAAAGAACCTGAAACTCAACAAGTGCAAAAGACTTGTATAGCTAGTGTGGGAAGTAATACGTGCCTAGTGACATCTCAGGTCCGTTCACAAATCCAGTTTTGGCCACAACTTGAGGCTTTCCTAAAAGCACATGATAGATGGAGAATTCTGTACAAGTGGCTATAGTAAAGTTAAAGTTTTGCCTTGAGGGATCTAAGATAGATTCAGCTCCTCTCCTGAGTGTCTGCCTTTTCATTTGTCTTGTGATCAGGCTGAGTAGGGTTTAGGCCCAGGGATGACAGAGGATGAGATGGTTGGATGGCATCACTGACTCAAGGGACATGAGTTTGAGCAAGCACCAGGAGATGGTGAAGGACGAAGAAGCCTGGCATGCTGCAGGCCATAGGGTCACAAAGAATCAGACCTGACCGAGCAACTGAACAACAACAGCAATTCCGCCTTACCTGCCAAGTGAATCTGCTTGTAGCTTTTGCACTCCTGGCATTTACCTGGGAATCCATGACCTATGAGCATCTTACATCCTGTTGGGGTCTCTACCCACCTCCCAGTGCTCCAGACCACAGATCTGAATTGAACTGTACCCCTCTCCCAGAGCAGAACATAGTCCTAGTGTCATTTTGAAAAGGCTCTTTTGATACAATAGATAATTTGGTGTGGTCTTTATAATGTTGCTCTCAGCTTCACTGTAGCCCTGGTGAGGCTTTCAGATGGGATTAAGAATGGGAAAGTGAGGGGAGCTACCAGAGGTAGGCTAGGAGGGAAAGATGGATTTAGGATGGAATGGCTACTAGGAAGTCCACTGGGTATAGCTATTATTGTCTTTGAAATTCTTAGTGTTTAGAGGTTTCTTTTTAGGCTAAACCACAGTGTTCTTCCATTATGATGGCTTTATTTGTACTATCTATTACCTCTGGTCATCCTGTAACCACTTGCTTGTATAACTCTAATTTTTTACTCTTATTCCAGTAATAGTACCATTGAGTTCACCTATCAATTTAGGAAACTCTGTCTAGAAAATGCCATTTTAAAGACTGACTTTTAATAGAGATCTGAGACCAAAATCATTCCCATGAATGGTGACTTGCGGCTCTGGAGTTCTGTTTCTCACACACACCCTTGGCAGGAAGGTGGCTCATCAGTACCAGGGTGTTGTCCTTGGGCTTCAGGAGGAAAGCCATGAGTAACTAACTAACTAACCAGACACTTCCTTCTAGTGAGGCCATTTCCTGGTTTGTTCCAGTCCTCATACTTACGCTACATCCACCAATGGGAAGCCATGAGCTCCTTGCCCTGAGGATTTCTGAAATAATCAGAATCCTGTAAAGCAGAATTGACTTTGTTCCAACTAGTCTATAACCACATTTTGTACTTTTTCCTGCCTCACCCATATCTGCATGGCAGTAATGGGTGTTAGGGGAGCCCAGAGCCATGGGCCATTTAGTCAAAACTATGGTTTTTCCAGTAGTCATGTATGGATGTGAGAGTTGGACCATAAAGAAAGCTGAGCACTTAAGGATTGATGCTTTTGAACTGTGGTGCTGGAGAAGACTCTTGAAAGTCCCTTGGGCTGCAAGGATATCAAACCTGTCAATCCTAAAGGAAATTGATCCTGAATATTCACTGGAAGGACCTATGCTGAAGCTGAAGCTCCAATACTTTGGGTACCTGATGGGAAAAACTGACTCATTGGAAAAGACCCCGCTGCCAGAAAAGAGGCAGGAGAAGGAGATGACAGAGGATGAGATGGTTGGATGGCGTCACCAACTCGATGGACATGAGTTTCAACCAGCTCTGGGGGTTGGGATGGACAGAGGCCTGGGGTGCTGCAGTCCATGGGGTTGCAAAGAGGGACAACCTGGACATGTTGTCCAAAGTTGGACAACCTGGACAAAGTTGGACATGACTGAGCATCTGATCTGAACTGAACTGAACTGAGAGCCATAGGCAAGAAAGGTTTCTGAACAGACCAGGAATTTGTTTAGGTTGATCACTAGCTGCTGTAGACTTTGGACACATCCCTTAGGCTTGCTGAGTCTCCATTTCCTCTTTGTAAAATATTAACTATACACATTCCACAGGGTTATCGGCAGTGTTAGATGAGATAATGCTGGTATAACCCTTAGGGTAATGTTTCAACATATGACTATGACTCTGAGCTGAGTAATATGTGCTTTTATTCTAAAATAATAGCAAGAGAACTAAAATGCAACATTAGGGCACATATGGAAATGAGGGGACCTGGAAAAAAAAAAGAGCTATATCTAACACAAGCTGGTTAGATCAATCTCAGATCCTAGTGTGACCTTCAAGAATTACATCAAAAATGTTGGCAAGCTTAGAAACATGCTTAGAAGAGAATGACCAAGATTGTGGAGGGTCTAGAAATGAAATGTTTGAAAAAACTCAGATGGTTAACCAGAAATAGAGAACTTGGGAGCACGGGAAATTGTCACAGAGTACAGAAAATGCCCCCACAAGGACTCCAAAAGAAGAACTGAACTCAGTGGGTAATAAATACAGAAGAACAGATTACAGCTCAAAATATAAAAGGAGTTTCCTGATTTTATGATCCTTGTCAACCGAGAATAAAGCCTCCTAGATCAAGAATTTTTCTTGTACTATTGAGTTATGCATCTGCATATTTTACTTTTTACTCAGCAAGAATATTCCTGAATAGCTGTATATACATCAAAAGTGGTTATGAATCATCTTTTATCATTGACCTACATTAATCTGCTGAGAAGGCTCTAAATAATTCAACCCTGATTTTCCCAGGACCAGATTCAAGAGCCAAGGTGCTTTACTGCCCAACTGTCAATGTCTCCTCATTTTGTCTACTCAAGAATGTAACCAGCTATTGTTCCCTTTCTTTTGTGCATCATCAATTTTCCCTCTATTCCAGATCAGTCTGATTAAAATTATATATTATGTATTCTTTCCATTCAAAAAATAAAACCCTCACTTGGTTCTACATCTTAACCTCCATTCATCACCCCATTCCTTTGTCCTCATTTACAGTTAAATTTTCAATGAGTGGTCAATGTTCACATGCTCCAGATTCTTCCCTCCTGTTATCTCTTGAACACAATCCATTATCTGACTTTCCCTCTACTCCACAGACATCACTTCTGTTTCTTTCTCCAAGTTTCTCCATTTTGCTAATTTAATGCACAACTTTTAGTCCATCTGGTTTTGACTTATCAGCACTTAAAATATTACATTCCTCCCTCCTTCTGGTCATACTTTCTCTGTTTGTCTTCCAGGACATCACACTCCCTTGGTTTTCTTCTGGGTAGTCTCTTCAAAGTTAACTTGGCTCATTCTACCTCATCCTCAAGACATATAAACAAACCTCAGACCTTGCACTTTCTTCTTCTGGGCTTGCTTTCTAGAGGATACTATCCAGTTGCAGGCCTTCATATACCATCCCCGCTCTGTAAAATCTCAAATGTATACAGCTAGCCCAGATCTCTCCCTCTAATCCTTGACTTCTAGGTACAAGTGCCTACCTACTTGGCATCACCACTCGGAGGCTACAGAGACATTTCTTACCTGATGTGTCTAAAACTTACTTTCTGCTATTTCCCAGCCCACCCTCATCTGTGCCCACAAAAACCTCTCAATTTCAATGAATAGAGATTTAGTTTTTCCAATTGGCAGGGTCATTCTGAACTATTTTCTCTCCCCCTTCAGAACCTCTCTGGCAGACTGTTTTTAAGCTGGGACATCAGTCTTCTCTACTTGGACTGCAACTTAAAGCATCTATTCTTCTGGTTCTCATACCTTTAGTCTTGGACTGGAGTTTTCACCATTGGTTCTCCTAATTCTCAGACCTTCCAGACTCAAGTGGGCCATTGATCATCCTGGGTCTCCAACTTGCAATCAGCTCATGGGACTTCTCAAGCTCCATAATCAATGGTGAGCCAATTCCTCAAACTAAACCTCTTGATATATAGATAGATAACAGAACCTACTGGTTCTGTTTTCCTGGAGAACCCTGATTAGCATTCACACACATACATATACGTGTATATATACACACACATCACATATGTATATATGTATGTTTGCATGCTCAGTTGTGCCCAATTCTCTGCAGCCCCATGGACTGTAGCTTGCAAGGCTCTTCTGTTCATGGGATTTCCCAGCCAAGAATAGTGGGGTCGGTTGCCATTTCCTTCTCCAGGAGATCTTCTTGACCCAGTGAGCAAACTCGGGTCTCCTGCATCTCCTGTATTGGCAGGTTGATTTTTTACCACTAGCACCACATGAGACGCATATATACAAATTCAGTTGGCTCTTCCCTCTTCATAAACCCAGACTCTTGACTCAAGGCATCATACTCTCTTTCTGGATTATTGCAATAACTCCTAATCATTCTCCTTCCCCCACCCGAGAACCTAGAATGTCCTATAGATAAAAGTGAGAGTAGATGTTTAGAAATGTAAACCAAATCACATAATTCCTCAGCACAAATCCTCCATGAGGTTCTCATCATTCAAAATAAAAGCCAGAGCACTATGTACAATAGTTAGGACCTGGAAGCAACCTAGACATCCATTGGCAGATGAATGGATAATAAAGTTGTGGTACATATACACAATGGAATACTACTCAGCTATAAAAAGGAACATATGTGAGTCAGTTCTAATGAGGTGGATGAACCTAGACCCTATTATACAGAGTGAAGTAAGTCAGAATGAGGAAGACAAATACTGTATTTTAATGCAGATATGTGGAATCTAGAGGGATAGTACTGATGATCCTATGTACAGGGTAGCAACAGAGACACAGTAGTAAAGAACAGACTTCTGGACTGAGTAGGGGAAGGAGAGGGTGGGGTGATTTGAGAGAATAGCATTGAAACATGTACATTACCATATGTAGAATGGATGACCAGTGTGAGTTCAAGACATGAAGCAGGGCAATCAGGCCTGGTGCTCTGTGACAACCTAGGGATGGGGTGAGGAGGGAGGTGAGAGGGGGGCTCAGGATGAAGGGTACATATGCATACCTATGGCCAATTCATGTTTATGTACAACAAAACCATCACAATATTGTAAAGTAATTATCTTCCAATTAAAATAAATAAGTAAAAAATAAAAAATAAAAGTGACCCCAAAATGCTCTGGAAAAAAACAAAAACAAAACTCATCAGAGAATAGGAATTAAAAAAAAAAAAAAAAGACAGATTCCTTAGAATAGTCTGCAAGTCCTTACATGAATGGTCTCCATGAATCATGAACCTCCAGTGTCTGCTCTGTCACTTTTCATCCTCACTCACTCCTTGATGTTTAATGGACACACCAAGAGTGCTCTCATTTGGGGTTTTACCTATATTTTTCCTTTTACCAGGATAATTGTTCTTTCCCATGTTTTCATGGCTGCTTGTTGCCTTCTTAAAGGCTGCACTCCAATGTCATCCATGCCCTCATGGAAAATCTTTTAAAAATAGTCACGTCTCTCCTGCCCCTGAAGTGCACTAGCCCACTTCCCTTGCTTTGCTTCTATTCACAGCATTGGCCACCATCTGGCATATGTTCTTTCTTAGTTTTTTATCTTCTGTGTCTTTCTCATTAGATTATAAACTCAGTAATTCCCCCCCCTTTGGTCCTCTACTCCATCTCTTGCACCTTGAATAAGTCTAGATTAGAATAGGTACATGTTGGGGAAGGGGAAAGGGCAGTTATGGGAACCCAGTGAAAGCCAAAATAAGGAAGGACTTCCCACAGAAGCTGCTGAATTCCAGACAGGAACAAGGTCGTTACCAAGCTGCTATTGGGCAGAGAAGGAACCACAGGGATAAATACCCTTCACCTCCTTTCATTTGCTCTGTGTGCTCAGTCACTCAGTCATGCACAACTCTTTGCAGCCCCAGAGACTTCAACACACCAGGCTCCTCTGTCCATGGGATTTTCCAGGCAAGAATACTGGAGTGGGTTGCCTACTTCAGGGAATCTTCCCGACTCAGGGATCAAATCTGTGTCTCTTGTGTCTCTTGCATTGGCAGGTGGGTTCCACTGCACCATGGGAAGCCCCTCTCTTTCTTTTACCTCTTTTTTTTTTTTTTCCTTAGTGCATCCCATTGACCAAGTTCAACAAGAAGCCAGAAGATAAGGAGTCGGTCTGATGCAGTCCACTCAAGACTATTTCCCAAGATTCCTAGGAAGTGAACAAGAGTGGAGACTGAAACCAGGGTTGATGAATAGAACGCACCTCTAAAAATCAAACGATGGCAGCAAAGCAGAAAAAGAAGTGATGCCTTAATTTTAATTGTAAAACTCATTACTTATTGTTGTTTTTACCTAAATGAATTTCAGGTGCTTCTGTGATGGCGAAGAGGATTTGGCAAGGGGCCATTGACCCAGGGGATGCTTGTTTTTCTGCTTTCATTTTCTTATCATCAATATCTTTCCAACAAAAATGACATTGGAGAGTATGCATTTGACTTGAAACACCTGTTCTAGAAGGAATTTTTGATGACTTACTTAAATGCACACAGCACAATAAGTAGGAACATAAATAGACATTGGAGATGTACATTGCACTTAAATAGAGAAGTGCCAAGCATGGGAAGTCTTTTACTGGACTTCTACTGGATGTTTCTGGAGGGCAAAACTTGGGTTAATATTTAAATTTTAGCTTTACTGTCTTTTCAAACAACATCAATCCCTCTGAAAAGGAATCTCACAAACCTACAAATTTTTGTCAAACTTGCAATCATCCGGGACCTCCTCGCTAACTATCTGAGGCTGGGTCATGATGGCATCTTCCGTGACTTATTTGTAGCTGAAAGTGAAAGTCACTCAGTCATGTCCAACCTTTTGTGGATTCTACAGGCCAGAATACTGGAGTGGATAGCCTTTCCCTTCTCCAGGGGATCTTCCCAACCCATGAATTGAACCCAGGTCTCCCTCATTGCAGGCAGATTCTTTACCAGCTGAGCCACAAGGGAAGCCCAAGAATATTGGAGTGGGTAGCCTATCCCTTCTCTTTGGATCTTCCTGACCCAGGAATTGAACCAGGGTCTCCTGCATTACAGGAAGATTCTTTACCAACTGAGTTACCAGGGAAACCCATATTTATAGCTGAGACTCACTAAATCCCACTTAATAACAGTCTGATTACCAAAAATAGATCTTATATGTAAATTAAATGTTTAGACTAAATTAATACCCAACATTTCTTCAGATTCGACATTCCTCTTACTAAACAGTTGTTAAGAAACATTATTGTCAATTATCATTTACTCAAGCTCCCATGTTTCATATTAAAGTTGTGGGAATTTTAAAATGCCGTTCTGTAGTAGGGTATTTGTTGATTCCTTTTCACCCGTTGCTGGATGCAGTAAGCATGGAAAAAGCTTAAGGAGAGAAGAATGTCTGAAATGCTCTTTTGGGATTCAGTTCTATCACTTTTGCTGGTAAATCCAAAATTTGGATTTAGTTAATAAATTTCTCCTCTGTAAAATGGGAATAGTAATACTAGCATTTAGTTTATTACGCTGTTCCTTAAGGATTAAATGAGTTAACATCTTTGAAGTGCTTAGAATAGCACTTGGCACAAAGTAAGCACTATATAAGTATTTGTTGACTAGAATAAATAGCCGTCTTTGCAACTTTCATTTTACACCTTTTTCCCACTGGTTCAGCTAAAAAATAAATTAAAAAAAAAATGTTTAACAGCAGCTTTTGGGAATGATAAAGTATGTTGTACAAGAGTATTTATGTTACATTCTATTTTATTCTGTAAGATTGCATTACTTTCAGAGAATCATTTTTTTAATTTAATTTATAAAAGAAATAAATTAGGAGGCACAATAAACAGGGTAATGTGGACCCCCAAAGTTATTCATGTCCTAATACCCATAATCTGTGAATCTGTTTCTTGTGAGTAGTCTCTAAAAGATGGAAAAGGCAAGGAAACAGAAACAGATTCTCCCTAGAAGTTCCAGATGTCTTGATTTTAGTTCCCTGAGACCTGTGTCAGACTTCTGAAGCATCACTGTAAGATGATATACATGTAATACAAAGTTTATAATGATTTGTTCTAGCAGCAAATAGAAAACCAATATAGGAGATATTGTTTGGTTGTTAAGTCCTGTCTGACTCTTTTGAAGGCCCATGGAGCGTAGCCTGCCAGGCTCCTCTGTCCATGGGATTTCCCAGGCAAGAATACTGAGTGGGTTGCCATTTCCTTCTCCAGGGGAGTCTTCTCAACCCAGGGATCAAACCTGCATCTTCTGCATTGGTAGGAGGATTCTTTACCACTGAGCCACCAGGGAAGCTCAATATGGGAGATAAGTGAAAAAGTGAAAGTGAAGTTGCTCAGTCATGTCTGACTCTTTGCAACCCCATGGACTGTAGCCTACCAGGCTCCTCCGTCCATGGGATTTTCAAGGTAAAAGTACTAGAGTGGGTTGCCATTTCCTTCTCCAGGGGATCTTCCTGACCCAGGGATCAAACCTGGGTCTCCTGAGTTGTAGGCAGACGGTTTTACTGTCTGAGCCACCGGGAATTAAGGAATTCTCACATCATGTAACGTACACACAGTGTTTGTATTCTGATACCAATTTGCTCTTATTGAGAGATGTCTGTGGATGATGGTTTTAGTAATGAATGTGCTCTATCCTTCAGAACTGAGAAAGTGAAGCACCACAGTACAGTTTAAAGGCAATGAGGTTTGACATTAAAGACATCAATCCTGGACTTACAGTTGCCAGACTTGCCAAATAATTTTTGAGTATGAATACATTCAGTGCAATCATGGAAACAGACAAATAGTAAACAAACAAACAAACAAAAACTCATTTTTAATCTGAAATTCAAATTTAACTGAGTGTACCATATTTTACCTGGAGGAGGGCACAGCAATGCACTCCAGCATTCTTGCCTGGAAAATCCCATGGACAGAGGAGCCTGGCTGGCTATGGTCCATAGAGTAGCAAAGACTCAGAAATAACTGAAGCGAGTAAGCACACATGCAGAGAAGGCAATGGTACCCCACTCTAGTACTCTTTCCTGGAAAATCCCATGGAAGGAGGAGCCTGGTAGGCTACAGTCCATGGGGTCGCTAAGAGTCAGACATGACTGAGCAACTTCACTTTCACGCATTGGAGAAGGAAATGGCAAACCCACTCCAATGTTCTTGCCTGGAGAATCCCAGGGATGGGGAGCCTGGTAGGCTGCTGTCTATGGGGTCACACAGAGTCGGACATGACTGAAGCAACTTAGCAGCAGCAGCAGCACACATGCACTGTACTTTATCTGGCAACATTAACTGTTTTGGAGCAATAACTATCAAAAATAAAAGTGAACTCTCAGTGTGCATTTGAAATCAGGCTGACTATTGGGATGTCCTTTTAAATCCCAATGTCCAAACTCAATGATTTAATGATACTTTAATCATTATCTCTGAGGGTAGGACACAGACATGAATGTTTCAAGGCACTCAAGTGATTCTCAATGTGTAGGTAATAATTCAAACAATAGTACTCTAACTATCTTGTGTGTAAGAATCACCCAGGGAACTTACAAAGATGCAAATTCCTGGTTTCATCCCAAGAGATTCTGACTCAGTAAGATTGCAGGAGCATTCAAGATTTTCTGTCAGCAAGCATCCAGGGTAATTTCTGTGACTCGATGAGAGATCTGTGACTCACACTGTTAAAAAAAAAAAAAAAAAAAATTGACTTTCAAACCTCTATGAACCTGTGCCCACAAGGTTAAGTACAACGAAACTCACTGTGCAAGTTTTATGAGGATTATATGATTTATGCATACATACTGTAGAAATTACTAAACACAAATTACTGAAAATAGAGTCAACTAATTCCTTCTCTTTCTTAAGTTGCACCACTGCCTGAAGTTTTTCTTGATTTCTTTAGCTTTTTTGAGTGCCATCTTTTATCTCTGTATTTCCGTAGGCCCATGTGTTGATATTATGTAGCTTTGTTCAAATTAAACATCATCTTAAACTGTTCTTTCTGATTTCAGGGAAGTCCAACTTGTCTTCCCAATGGGTCCTGAGTTTTCTATTTATTGGTAGAGGTGACAAAGGTCACCTATATTGTTCTTTTGTTTCATCACCCAATAAGCCTGAAAGCCTAGTATTTTTATCTTGACAATGCCACGTCTCCATGTCAGTCCTACCAGGACTTTAAAGCTCAGAGTTTTCATGGAAGAGGTAAACACATGAAACTCCGTGACTTTCTGACTCCAGACCAGATAGGCTTTCTGAAACCCACTCTGCCTCTTCTGAACACAAACCCAAGGCAGATCCTGTTTCTCTAAACCTTGGTGCCCTTCCCCTCACCCTAGGGCCTCTCAGTACACATTCCAGGCCAACAGCCCATTCCCATGGACTGAATAACCAACAGGATACAGCAAACACACTGAACCCGGAAGAAGGACTCTTTCCTCCTCTTCCTTGATTTTTGGCGCCTGCACTTTCAGGATTCCTGCCTGGAAGGACATGAATCCAAGCAGGGAGGCCCCTGTCTTTCTACCCTGGGGCCACCTGGGGTTTGTATGAATGGCCCATCCCCACCGGGTTTGCCAGTCAGGAAATTACAGGCTGCAGGTCAACCAGGTCCTTTTGAGAAAAAACAGCTAACATTGTTCTGACCAGAGAATAATATCTACACTTACTCGAAGGCTGCCTGGAGAAACAATAGCTGACCTTATCACCCCCTTCCCTCACTGTACTAAAAAATGAGGCTTTGCACAGTGTAGGCAACTTACTCAAGTTTTTCAGTTCATATAAGGAGTTTTTAATAAGTGACTCCTCTTGCATTCTATGTGTGGTTTTCATTTCTCCAAAGTTCTCAGGTTCATATGCATTGTGTATGAACAAAAGCAGAAATTTGGGGTTAGAAAGATCTAGGATTTGAAGCCCTGCTCTGGCACTTCTTAGATGTGGCATATGAGTAAATGTCTCAAACTTTCTTGAGCATTCTGTAATCAGGATATGCTTCAGAGAATGCATTGACTGGTCTTTAGTCCTACCTAGAAACTGTAATCGGAGAAGGCAATGGCACCCCACTCCAGTACTCCTGCCTGGAAAATCCATGGACAGAGGAGCCTGGTGGGCTGCAGTCCATGGGGTCGCTAAGAGTCGGGCACGACTGAGTGGCTTCACTTTCACTTTTCACTTTCATGCATTAGAGAAGGAAATGGCAACCCACTCCAGTGTTCTTGCCTAGAGAATTCCAGGGGCGGGGAAGTCTGGTGGGCTGCCGTCTATGGGGTCACATAGAGTTGGATATGACTGAAACGACTTAGCAGCAGCAGCAGCAGCAGAAACTAATTCTGAGAAGTCTGTTTCTATCGCTCATGATGAAGAAGCTCCAGTGGTCTTCTCCCAGAACTCTGATGGAGAAGAGCCCACCACTGACAAAGGCCTACAGGTCTAAGATACATGAGGACAACTACAGTGCCAACTTTGGCAAGCTAAGGTTTGTTGGCACAGCAAGAAGCTCTTATGACACACCTAACCAGCAGGCTTCATTTTCATGAGCCACCAGCTAAGTCACCCTGAGATATCTGGAGAGTATCAGTTATACCTCACCTATATCTGTGGTCAACTCTGTGTCATTGGAACACACCCCTGACTTGAGTGGGGTATGGAATACACTGGAGGTAGTGACCAGGACCAGGGAGGCTGTCTATCGAAGGGTGATGGGTCCAGACCCAGAGGATACAGGCCTTGGGTCATAGAAACAAGAAGAGCAATGTGGCAAATTATAATTTAAAGCTAAGGCTGAAGTCTGGCATACCCCTAGTGTGCATGCATGCTCTGTCATCTCTGGCTCTTTGTGACCCCATGGATTATAGCCCACCAGGTTTTTCTGTCCATGGGATTTCCCAGGCAAGAACACTGGAGTGGGTTGCCCTTTCCTACTCTAGGGGATTTTCCTGACACTGGCACTGAACCCTCACCTCCTGCACTGGTAGGGAGATTCTTTATCACTGAGCCATCTGGAAAGCCCTGGCCTACCCCTAGAGCAAGTCTCTTTTCTGTAGCTCTCAATTTCATTACCTTGAATAAATGAAAATTATTTGCCTCACCAGTGGCTGTTATAAAAGGGGGTAGGATATTTGCCTCTAATCTTTAAAGTTTCATTTAAAGCTTTCTACTCTAGGCAGATCATAGCCTGCTTATGAACAGAGGCAGAATTACCTGCCAAGGCATGAACTAGATTGGCAATAAGGGTTTAGTTTCAGTTTGCTCATCTCTAAAATGGTAATAAAATCTCCATATTTACAGTAAATATTGAAAAGAGACTGGTAATGGAAGAGAATCTGAGGCTGTACACCTGAAACCAACACAATATAGTAAATCAACTGTAGTTCAAATTTTTAAAAAATAGAATGGCTGTGGAAAACTATATTGTAAACTACAAAGGAATAGTGTGTGTTGCTGTTTTCTTTCTTTTTTTTTTTTCCTTAACTTCTATCCTAACATCTAGAGACTAGGACATGCACAGTACATCAAAAAAAGGCAATGGGTCTAACTTTCAGAAGCACAAAGAGGAAGCCTGATCAGGCAGGTGATATAGCTAATTAGAATCAGTGTTAGGTAACTGAAACAAGTCTCAACAGGTGGGTCTGATGTTGAAGCATCAGGTAACTTCCCCAAAGCAGATGATGTAGGACTGGTCTGGCAACCGGGTCACGGGAATCAGGCTCCCAGTTTCTGTTATGTCATCACACTACAGAAGTCTTGTAATTAAGAAAAATCAGGGTGGTACACTGTCGTAGTTCATTTACTTTGTTCATTTTGCAATATTTAGTAAGCTTCCAATGTGTGTCAGGCCATGTGCTAGGGGTTTACAATACAGGGGTAAGCAATATCCTTTTCTTTGCTTTGTGGAACTAACATAGAAAATGTTAATAAGACAGACATAAAAAAATAGGAAATAATACAAATGTGAGATAAGTGTTTATTGAGGGCATATGTTGTTGCTCAGAATTTCTTTCCTGTAACTTTTATCATTGCATTAAGTTTGATTGGGTCTGGACTACCTGCTACTTCCAGAGTTCATCCATGAAGAGGAAGAACTGGATTATATTTGGTTTATGCATCTATATATTGCTTTTCTCCTGAATCTATTGAGATTCCTCTAGGACTATAAGTTGCTACAGCTACTTGCCTTCTTTCCTTCCACGCAGAGAGAGTCTGTCTGATTAAGGGAGCAGATATAGAGAGGGAGAAAGGAAGAACCTTATATTATAATTTGAGCTCCTGGATCAAGCCATGCCGGAAGCCAAAGGAATCCCGGAAACTTTCTCCTAAAATAGTTGGGACTGGGTTTCCATCTTTTATAAGGAAATGAGATCAGACAGACTAATTATAGTGAAAATGCAAACTTCTGTGGGAACACAGAGAATCTGGGGGTCAGAGAAGGTGCCGGAAACAGAAAGCTTAGGAAGAGGGCTAATTTCCCAAGAGAAGAAATGAGAGAATGGTGAAGACCCAGACCTGAGGCAGGCATGGAGAGTTTAAAGACCTTACAACCTGTCGTTATGGCTAGAAAAAGTGTGCACACGTTGTTTGCACTGAGTGCATGTGGTGTGTGTCTACTGGGGGGTGGAGGGTGAGAAAGATGAAGCCAGGGAAGATTCATGGCGATTGGCCTCTACCCCTGTTACTTTACGGCCTGTGACATGTCACAGTTTCTTTCATCTGTGAATCAGAAATACTCATACCTAATTCACAGGGATGATGTGAGGTTTAAATAAGATTACTAAGGTAATGCATGTGAAAGCACTTGTTTACTTGTTATCATTGTCAGTTGCTACGTCAGGTCTGACTCTGCGACCCCATGAACTACAGCACACCAGGCTTCCCTGTCCTTCGCTGTCTCTCTGAGTTTGCTCAAACTCATGACCATTGAGTTGGTGATGCCATCCAACCATCTCATCCTCTGTTGCCCTCTTCTTCTCCTGCCCTCAATCTTTCCTAGCATCAGGGTCTTCTCCAGTGAATCGACTTTTCATATCAGGTGGCCAAAGTATTGGAGCTTCAGCATCAGTCCTTCCCACGAATATTCAGGGTTGATTTCCTTTAGGATTGACTGGTTTGATCTCCTTGCTGCCCAAGGGACTCTTCAAGAGTCTTCTCGAAAGCATCAGTTTTTCAGCACTCAGCCTTCTTTATGGTGCAACTCTCATAGCCACATATGACTACTGGAAAAAAAGTTAAACAGAGAATCTGAACCCCCTCCAAAGCTACCATCTGCATTTGCTGCCAAATTATCTAGAAATGGGAAGACTATGCCCTTGACTGTGGGCCCCAGCTCTGTGAGCTGACTCCCCTCAATGGGAGAGACCCTGGGCAGGACATCAAGTGTCCTGAGATAAACAGCATCTGAGCTGAGAGCACCTGGCTTAGGCCATACAGCAGGCAACCTGGGCTGCAGACCAACAGCCTTGCATCAGCAGAAGACGTGTGTTAGTCACTCAGTTTCATGAGGAAAACAGATAGAGCTTATAATGCCAGACAGGCCACAGAAGGCTCCAAAGGGCTTTCCTGTATAAACAACACCAGGTGGAAGAAGTAACACAGCATACCATTCCCATTTCCTTTAACCAGATGGAGTTACATCCTTCTGGAGTAAAACAGACTATCCTACTATTAGATAATGCTGATTAAAGTTCAAGGTACAATCCTGTCATACTGTAAGCAAATAATAAAGGTTAATATTACCATTATGTTATTGAAAATTAGATGAAAGAATACCTTTACAACATGCAAATATAAGGGCTCAGTGCCAAAAATGCATTAGTTCAACTAGTATTTACTGACTGACTAACATAAGCCAGGTCCATTTCGAGGCACTGGCAAAATGGTGGTTGTTGTTGTTCGGTTGCAAAGTCATGTCTGACTCTTTGAGACCCCCATGGGGTAAAATAGTTGTACATACAATTATATAAGATTCCATGTAAGTGGAAAGAATAAATAATACCACAAAAATAATGTCCCTATTCTTACAGCTCTTATCTCCTCCTAGAAGAGACAGACAACAAAAAGCAAATAAATAAATACAATTCCTGATGGACAGAAGTGCTCTGGGGAAAAATTAACCAGAGTGACAGGAGGTCACATTGGTGAAAATTGTTTTCGAAATGACTGTCAAAGGAGATCTCTGAGGACATGGAATCTTTGAAGGAGACAAGGGCACAGGCTCTATGGAGGTCAACGTGATTAGAATTCAAGGACCATGAGAAAATGCAAAGTCCCCGAGGCTGGGATAAGTCTTGACAGACTTGAGGGACTTGAATGTTAGCAGAAGAAGTGATAAAATGTCCAAATTGGTACTTTATTTTGAGTTTGGAACTGATGCTGAGTAGATCCATGTGGGACTTCTGGGCATAGAGGCCTTACAGTCCCCCACTTCTTGTAGACAAGACACCAGCCTGCATGACATTCTCTGAGTTTCAAAGGACAGATTCAAACAAAAGCTAATAAGGGAGGAGCAGCCACAAAGCCACCTGAGACAAGATAAAAGGGACTGGAGAAGCTCATCAAGATTAGGAGACCCTCAGTTCAGTTCAGTTGCTCAGTGGTGTCCAACTCTTTGCTACCCCATGGACTGCAGCACACCAGGCTTCCCTGTCCATCACCAACTCCCAGAGCTTGCTCAAACTCATATCCATCGAGTCAGTGATGCCATCCAACCATCTCATCCTCGGGCATCCCCTTCTCCTCCCACCTTCAATCTTTCCCAGCATCAGGGTCTTTTCAATGAGTCAGTTCTTCTCATCAGGTGACCAAAGTATTGGAGTTTCAGCTTCATCATCAGTCCTTCCAAAGAATATTCAGGACTGATTTCCTTTAGGATTGACTGAGAGTCCAATTCTCACATCCATACATGACTACTGGAAAAACATAGCATTGACTAGATGGACCTTTGTTGGCACAGTAATGTCTCTGCTTTTTAATATGCTGTCTAGGTTGGTCATAGCTTTTCTTCCAAGGAGCAAGCATCTTTTAATTTCATGGCTGCAGTCACCATCTGCAGTGATTTTGGAGCCCAAGAAAATAGCCTGTCACTATTTCCATTGTTTCCCCATCTATTTGCCATGAAGTAATGGGACTGGATGCCATGATGTTAGTTTTCTGAATGTTGAGCTTTAAGACAACTTTTTCACTCTCCTCAATTGAATCCATGTCTCTTACATCTCCCACACTGGCAGACAGTTTCTTTACAAACTGAGCCACTGGGGAAGCCTGACTATGTAACTTAAGGAGGCTTCTCTGGTAGCTCAGATGGTAAATAAACTGCTTGGAATGCAGGAGACCTCGGTTTGATCCCTGGGTCAGGAAAGATGCCCTGGAGAAGGGAATGGCAACCCACTCCAGTATTCTTGCCTGGAGAATCCCATGGACAGAGGAGCCTGGCAAAATATACCCCATAGGATTGCAATGAGTTGTACATGACTGAGTGGTTTTCACTATTCATTATTCACCAAGGAGGGGGGTACAGTTCTTGAGGTACTAACCTACTGTTTTCCTCTTTTGCCTGGAAAAGAAATAAAGCCATCTTTCCTTCTCCTCCATAACTCTGCTCCTTTATTTCTTTTCTGCATTGGTGTACATAAAGCCAAGATTTTGGCAGCAGAACCAACAAAAATTGCAAATAGATTGGTAATAACATATGAGGAAAAGAGAAGAGAAATTGAGTAAATGATGTTGTTATTTACCAAGATGAGGAAGATGAGAGGAGGAAAATTTTTAATATGTAAGAGTCCATAGTTTTATTTTGGACCTGTATTTATGCCATACAGGGTAAGAGTAACACAATACTAGAGGTCAAGGTGAGATATTGAGCCTGAGTCTCAAGGAAAGGATCAGCATTCAAAGGTTTCCCAGGTCAAAGTGTTAGTCGCTCAATTGCTCTTTGCGACCCCATGGTCTGTAGCCTTCCAGACTCCTCTTTCCATGAAATTCTCCAGGCAAGAATACTGGAGTGGACTGCCCTTCCCTTCTCCAGGGGATCTTCCCAACCCAGGGCTCGAACCTGGATGACCGCATTGTAGGCAGATTCTTTACCCTCTGAGCCACTAGAGAAGCAAGAATTGGCCTGCCAATAAAGGAGACTCAAGTGATGCGGGTTCAGTCCCTGGGTCAGAAAGATCCCCTGGGGTAGAAAATGGAAACCCACTCCAGTACTCCTGCCTGGAAAATCCCACAGACAGAGGAGCCTGGTGTGCTACAGTCCATGGGGTTGCAAAGAGCTAGACAGGACTGAGCACACACAAGCTCCCCAGGTCTGTAAAGGCTTAGATAAGATCTCCCAGGCAGAAAATCTAGATAAAAGTGAGCTGGCTAAGCAAAGGAGACAGAAAAATGGCAACTGAAGGAGGAGGAGAAATAAGAGAAGGTGGGATCCTGATGGCCAAGTGAAGAATATTTTAAAGAGAGATTGGCTAAGTCTGTCCTATGCTGCTGAGAAGCTGAATACAAAGAGAACTGGAGGACTGACCTTTGCATCATTGGCAGAAAGGAGATTGTTAATGACCTTTACAAGAGTAGCTTCAGACAACAGTGGTAGTGAGATAAGAAGGGACCAGAAGTGAGAGAATGAACTCAGCAAATAAATGCACTGAAGACTTTTGCTACATGACAAAGCAGAAAAATAGGGCAGTGGTGAAGGAAATGGAGGAGCTAGTGAGAGGCGAAGATTGTTTAGGGACTATGTGGCTTTTTGAGATGAGAGATAGAAAATATATTAATAATTCAGTATACAAGAATAAATCATGATGAAGGAGACAATTTCAATGGGGAAAATAAAAGCCCGTGAAAAGAAAAAGTAAACAAGTCCCAGGTGTTGACTACAAGTTGACACTTGCCAAGGGCGTTTGCTTTCTGCCTCTGTGGAGACTGAATCCGTGACCATAGACACACCCTGAAGGAAGTTCAGCATGGAGAATGAGGAACTTTCTGCTCCAGAACAGCTAGTGAACAGGTTTTAGATAGATATGTTCAAGAACTGATTTCATGATCCCAATCCTTGCATCTCCTCATATCTTAGAAAAGCACTTAATCCCTTCATGGTGACATCAGCTTCTTTTGATTAGTACAAAACCCTTTGTAAGAAAAGGGTATGATTCTGTGAGCTATCCATTTTCAAAATCACATATATTGATCTTTCCCCAATATCTATTTGGAGCAGTTTACTGAGAGATATCTGAGGTGCTGTCTCCTGGGCTGCAGTCCTGATTTTGCCCCAAATGACAGTGAAAAAGCTGACCTAAAACTAAACATTAGAAACATTAAGGTCACGGCATCTGGTCCCATCACTTCATAGTAAATAGATGGGGAAACAATGAAAACAGTGACAGACTTTATTTTCTTGGGCTCCAAAATCACTGCAGTTGGTGACTGAAGCCATGAAATTAAAAGCTGCTTCCTTCTTGGAAGAAAACCTATGACCAATTTCAGTTCAGTTCAGTTAAGTCATTCATTCCTGTCTGACTCTTTGCAATCCCATGGACTGCAGCATGCCAGGTTTCCCTGTCTATCACCAACTCGTGGAACTTGCTCAAACTTATGTCCAAGTCAGTGATGCCTTCCAACCATCTCATCCTCGGGCATCCCCTTCTCCTCCCACTTTCAATCTTTCCTAGCATCAGGGTCTTTTCAAATGAGTCAGTTCTTTGCATCAGGTGGCCAAATATTGGAGCTTCAGCTTTAATCATTAGACCTTACAATGAATATTCAGGACTGATTTCCTTTAGGATTGCCTAGTTTGATCTCCTTGCAGTCCAAGGGACTCTCAAGAGTCTTCTCCAACCCCACACTGCAAAAGCATCAATTCTTTGGCACTCAGCTTCCTTTGCAGTCCAACTCTCTCATCCATATGTGACTCTGGAAAAATCATAGCCTTGACTAGACGAACCTTTGTTGGCAAAGTAATGTCTCTACTTTTCAATATGCTATCTAGGTTGGTCATAACTTTTCTTCCAAGGAGTAAGTGTCTTTTAATTTCATGGCTGCAGTCACCAACTGCAGTGATTTTGGAGCCAAAAAAAATGAAGTCCATCACTATTTCCATGGTTTCTGCATCTATTTGCCATGAAGTGATGAGACCAGATGCCATGATCTTAATTTGCTGAATGCTGAGTTTTAAGCCAACCTTTTCACTCTCTTCTTTCACTTTCATCAAGAGGTTCTTCAGTTTCTTCACTTTCTGCCATAAGAGTGGTGTTATCTGCATATCTGAGAATCTTCACATTCTCCCAGCAATCTTGATTCCAGCTTGTGCTTCATCCAGCCCAGCATTTAGCATGATGTACTCTGCATACAAGTTAAATAAGCAGGGTGACAATATACAGCCTGATGTTCTTCTTCCCTGATTTGGAACCAGTCTGTTGTTCCACGTCCAGTTCTAACTGCTACTTTCTGACCTGCATACAGATTTCTCAGGAGGCAGGTCAGGTGGTCTGGTATTCCCATCCCTTGAAGAATTTGTTACAGTTTGCTGTGATCCACAGTCAAAAGCTTTGGTGTAGTCAATAAAGCAGAAATAGATGTTTTTCTGGAACTATTTTGCTTTTTTGATGATCCAGTGGATGTTGACATCTTGATCTCTGGTTCCTCTGCCTTTTCTAAAACCACCTTGAACATCTGGCAGTTCTCGGTTCAAGTAATGTTGAAGCTGCGCTTGGAGAATTTTGAGCATTTCTTTGCTAGTGTGTGAGATGAGTGCAATTGTGTGGTACTTTGAACATTCTTTGGCATTTCCTTTCTTTGGGACTGGAATGAAAACTGACCTTTTCCAGTCCTGTGGCCACTGCTGAGTTTTCCAAATTTGCTGGCATATTGAGTGTAGCACTTTCACAGCATCATCTTTTAGGATTTGAAATAGCTCAGCTGGAATTCCATCACCTCCATTAGCTATGTTCATAGTGATGCTTCCTAAGGCCCACTTGATTCTGTATTCCAGGATGTCTAGCTCTAGGTAAGTGATCACACCATCGTGGTTATCTGGGTCATGAAGATCTTTTTTGTATAATTCTTCTCTGTATTCTTGCCACCTCTTCTTAATATTTTCTGCTTCTTTTAGTTCCATACCATATCTATCCTTTATTGTGCCCATCTTTGCATCTTGGTATCTTTAATTTTCTTGAAGAGATCTCTAGTCTTTCCCATTCAATTGTTTTCTTCTATATCTTTGCATTGATCACTGAGGAAGGCTTTGTTATTTCTCCTTGCTATTCTGTAGAGCTCTGCATTCAGATGGGTATATCTTGCCTTTTGTCTTTTGCTTTATCTTCTCTTCCTTTCTCAGCTATTTGTAAGGCCTCTTCAGACAATCATTTTGCCTTTTTGAATTTCTTTTTATTTTGGATGATCTTGATCACTGCCTCCTGTACAATGTCATGAACCTCCATCCATAGACCTTCAGGCACTAACAGATCTCATCCCTTGAATTGATTTGTCAGTTCTAGTGTATAATTGTAAGGGATTTGATTTAGGTCATAACTGAATGGTCTAGTGGTTTTCCCTACTTTCTTCAGTTTAAGCCCAAATTTTCCAATAAGGAGTTCATGATCTGAGCCACAGTCAGCTCCCAGTCTTGTTTTTTGCTGGCTGTATAGATCTTCTCCATCTTTGGCTGCAAAGTATATAATCAATCTGACTTCAGTATTGACCATCTTGTGATGTCCATGTGTAGAATCATCTCTTTTATTGTTTGAAGAGGGTGTTTGCTGTGAAGTATTCATCCTCTTGGAAAAATCTAGACAGCATATTAAAAAGCAGAGACATTACTTTGTGTAAAAAGTCTATAAAGTCAAAGATATTGCTTTTCCAGTAGTCATGTAAGGATGTGAGAGTTGGACCATAAAGAAGGCTGAGCGCCAAAGAATTGATGCTTTTTCACTCTGGTGTTGGAAAAGATTCTTGACAGTCCCTTGGCCTGCAAGATCAAGCCAATCAATCCTAAAGGAAATCAATCTTGAATATTCATTGGAAGGACTGATGCTGAAGCTGAGGCTCCAATACTTTGGTCACCTGATGTGAAGAGTTGACTCACTAGAAAAGACCTTGATGCTGGGAAAGATTGAAGGCAGGAGGAGAAGGGGATGACAGAGGATGAGATAGTTGGATGGCATCACTGACTCAGTGGACATGAATTTGAGCAAGCTCCAGGAGATGGTGAAGTACAGGGGAGCCTGCTGTGTTAAAGTCAATGGGATCACAAAGAGTTGTACATGACTGAGCTATTGAACAACAACACAACTCTCACATTGTGCATCTCTTTTTGTTGACACTGTGTACATGCCATAAGCCTGATCTCTGATAGGATCATGGTTGGCTCAGGCCAGGATGAAAATGTGGATGACTTTATTTGAATTGAATCTTACTCCCATGCCTACATATGCATGGGTATCATACTCTGTTATTTTCCTCTCATTGTCTAGGTATAGGTAGAACCTCTTGAATTTTTGTCCCTTTCGGTCCACAGAACTCAAAGGATAGAGGTAGAATTAGAAACTGTCCTATAACCAAGAATTAGTACTTAGAAACTCTTGACCTTGCATTGCTCTAAAAAAGAGTTTTTCATAAGTTCTTTTTCTGTGCCAAATATACTTTATTTTATCTTGGTAAGCTTCCTGTTTGGCTTTTGTACTCATTAAAAAAATAATAATAATGATGTAAGTTTGTCAATCCTGCCTCCCATTTGGGTTCTGTCTATCAAAGGTCTGATGAGAATCACCATGAAATGACTATCTGGAAATAAATGAGGTGTTCTACAATCCCCTGAGTAAAGAGAGGAACAAGAAGAGAAGCATAAGAAACCAGGAAGTCCAGCTATGAAGCCCAGCTCTGAGCAAGATACCAAGTCACTTCACTCATTCCTTTATTCATTTATATACTCTCTCCAAGATTGAAATACAGGTGACCAACCTTAATTTTTGGATGTTCCTGATGTATTGAAAATGAGACAAATTCTCAAAAATATTTCCATTTAATACTGACCCATCTTACAAAAGAAAACACTGCTGTATTATCTTAAGACTTAGTTTATAAAAATGATCCATTAGGAATAGACAGAAAATGGAACATAACTTTAAATTTCTATGGGAAATTTATTGCCCCCAATTCTCTAAGTTTTTATGTTACTCCATGTGTAATTCACTTGGAGACAATAATAAAGATCTAAATTTGAAGATCTTGGTTATTTTAAGACTCAAGCCTAAAGTCATAATTATAATATTCCATCTATTTAATAATTTAATTAATATTTATGGAGGGCCAGGAACATTCTAGACATTTATCACAGAGACAGTATTGACAAAACAAGTAGAGTATTTTTCATAGTTCTCAGAGACCCTTGGGGAAGGCAAATATTAAAAAAATATATTTTTTAAATGTATTATACCATATTAAGTTAAGTGTTTTGAAGGAAAGGCAATCTCTCTCTAGATCCCATTCTAAATTTATAAAAAAGGGATGAGAAAAATATATCTCTTAGTTGACTCTGACATTGAAAGTCAGGGTCAACTGACTTTCAATGTCAATTTGGTAGAATCTGGTTCAGAGACATCAAGGAGGGAAAGAAATACAGGATTCCCTGACCCTCCCCAGGCAAGAGTACATTTTGTACAAACCCTCTGTTCAGTAGGAGAGACCCATGCCATGGGGATTTGCCTTCTCTGAGGTCATAAACTTTGTCATCTGTCCTAGGAAACAAGTATCTTCCTCTTCAAACCTTCTCCTTGAGTGCAACCCCCTTCCCAGTTTTTGTTTACTGCTGAAATTATTCATGGAGCAAATCCATCGATCTCTCTAGGAGTCAAATTCATGACTTGTAAAGGTCAAGGCTGAGTCTGCTCTTGTTTCTGTTCATATTCTTGGATGAGAAACATTTAAGCATGATATGGCATTGCTCAGTCTGGAGAAATGACCCTTCTGACTCAGCTAACCTGTATTTCAAGAAAGTCAGTGAGTCTGTTGGACTCATAAAATGCCATTCCCAAAATTCCAGCGCAACTGGCTCACTCATCCCACTGGGCAGGTCAATTAACCCTTTTGGAGCTATAGCTATAGCTCAAGGAGCTATCATCTTTGAGGATCTGGGATGCAAGGGTGTGCGCCCCAGTGTAACTCTGGCTTTTAAAATTTTCTAGAAGTGATGCCCATTGAGGAAGTTTCTATCATTTTTCTTCTATTTCTCTAATCTGAAGTAACTCATTGGAAAAGACCCTGATGTAGAGAAAGATTGAGGGCAGGAGGAAAAGGGGGAAACAGATGATATAATGGTTGGATGGCATCACTGACTCAATGGACATGGGTCTGAGCAAACTCCAGGAGATACTGAAGGACAGGGAAGCCTGGTGTGCTACAATCCATGGGGTCGCAAAGAGTTGGACATGATTTAGTGGCTGAAAAACAACAATCTTTTCCAACTCTGATTTCAGAGTCCTAGGACTTGATGGATGCTTCTAACTTTGACTTGTGTGTTTCCTGAGGAATCTAGTGATCCTTTCCCTGGTGGCTCAGATGGTAAAGTGTCTGCCTGTAATACAGGAGACCTAGGTTTGATTGGAGAAGGCAATGGCACCCCACTCCAGTACTCTTGCCTGGAAAATCCCATTGGTGGAGGAGCCTGGTAGGCTGCAGTCCATGGGGTCACTAAGAGTCGGATACGACTGAGTGACTTCACTTTCACTTTTCCCTTTCATGCATTGGAGAAGGAAATGGCAACCCACTCCAGTGTTCTTGCCTGGAGAATCCCAGGGACGGGGGAGCCTGGTGGGCTGCCGTCTATGGGGTCGCACAGAGTTGGACACGACTGAAGCGACTTAGCAGTAGCAGTAGCAGTAGGTTTGATTGCTGGGTCAGGAAGATCCTCTGGAGAAGGAAATGGCAACACACTCCAGTACTCTTGCTTGGAAAATTCCATGGATGGAGGAGCCTGGTAGACTACAGTCCATGGGATCCCAAAGAGTCAGACATGACTGAGTGACTTTACTTTCACTGATTATCATTACGTATGTGTTTCATTTAACTTGTTCTGAGCAAGTACTTCTCTAGAGACTGATTGGCTGGTAGGACTTTGGTAGAATTTGGTTCTACCTAGCTTTTCAGTTTCTCAGAGCTGGATCCCTGGGAGAATTTGAGAAGCCCAATGAATGTGAGGCAACTCTCCACATAACTTTTCCTGACACTGAGCTAAAGGACAACCATTTACATTTTTCAGAAAATAAAGATTACTTGATGGTAATCAAAAACCTATATGCGAGACAGCAAAAGAGACACAGAGGTAAAAAACAGACTTTTGGACTCGGTGGGAGAAGGCAAGGCTGGGATCATATGAGAGAATAGCATTGAAACATGTATATTATCATGTGTGAAACAGATCGCCAGTCCAGGTTCGATGCATGAGACAGGGTGCTCAGGGCTGGTGCACTGGGATGACCCTGAGGGATGGGATGGGGAGGGAGGTGGGAGGGGTTTCAGGAGGGGGGACACATATACACCCGTGGCTGATTCATGTGAATATATGGCAAAAACCACCACAATATTGTAAAGTAATTGTCCTCCTATTAAAATAAATTAATTAATTAAAAAAAAACTATATATGTGGCATGTCCTTAGTAAAGACATCATACTGAATCTTAGAAGAAGGTTTGTTCATTATGATTCTAAGAATATTTTAATTTCTTCCATTAAGTTTCACTTTCTTCTTCATCCTTTCCAAACAATACTGGTTAGATATCCAAACACATTTTGACTGTATGCCATCTATTTCTTATGTCTTCTATTTCCACTATCCAAGTTTACAACAAAAAATTTAGATAAATTCTCTACTAGAAATTTTGCAAGTTTTTCTCTTCTTTTAAGAAAAAAAAACATGATCCTATCATTATAATTTTCTACAAGTCATGGGTTGCTTGCCCTGGACTATATCTGTTTGTTTGTTTGTTTGTTTTTAAATAAACATGTGTGTGTGCTCAAGGGCTCAGTTGAGTCAGACTTTTTGTGACCCTATGGACAATAGCGCATCAGCCTCCTCTGTCCATGGGATTTTACAGCAGAAAATACTGGAGTGGGTTGTTATTCCCTCTCCAGGGGGTCTTCCTGACCCAGGGATCAAATCCAAGTCTCTTGTGTCTCTTGCATTGCAGGTAGATTCTTTACCACTAGTGCCACCTGGGAAGCTGCACTTACTAAAATGTGAAACTTTTATTGGCAATTTAAAGTTCCTAAGTTGCATTCTGATCCTTTATTTCACTTCATTCTCTCAATAGTTTTAGAATCAACAAACAGAAAATGGTACACAGATTCCTTAGGAGGCAATGGAGACCCAGAATTTCTAAATGACCTAAGAAATTGATGCCTGTGCTAAGTTGCTGCAGTCATGTCCACCTCTTTGTGATCCTATGGGCTTGCCAGGCTTTCCTGTCCGCTAGATTCTCCAGACAAGAGTACTAGAATGGGTTACCATTTCCTTCTCCAGGGGATCTTCCTGACCCAGGGATAGAACCTGCATCTCATGTCTCCTGCATTGGCAGGCGAGTTCTTTACCACTACTGCAAATTTCTCAATTATTTACTCAAGGCCACATGTCTCAGTGCAAAGACACACAGGCTGTCACACAGGACTTCAGATAGTGAACCCATGCTATGCAATATACTTCAGATTATTTGGAATAAAGAACTAAATCAGCAAATAAATAAATTAGTAAATAAAAATAAATTCAAGAACTACTATTTAATCTCTTTAAAAACAAAAAAATAGCTACACATCTCATTTCAACTTGACAAAATTCAAATGAGCTGAAATTGAAAAGGATAGAATACAAAATCCAAAGTTAGTGTGAGCTGAACATTTAATAATGTAATTAATATTATTTGTGCCTTTCTCCTCATTCAAGTCATGAGTGTCTGACATAAAAGATGGTTCTAGTAATGTGTAATAGCTCTGCCCCACTACCTAGAATAAATTAGGGGATTATTTAGAATAAGGAAATACCTTAGTATTTTGAGGCTATATTTGTTATTGTTCAGTTGCTCAGTCCTGTCCAACTCTTTGTGACTTCATGGACTACAGTATACCCAGCTTCCCTGTCCTTCACTTTGGAATGTTATTTGCTCAGTCATGTCTGACTCTTTGTGAACCATGGACTACAGCCTGCCAGGTTCCTCTGTCCATGGGATTCCCCAGGCAAGAATACTGGAATGGGTTGTCATTCCCTTCTCCAGAGGATCTTCCTGACCTAGGAATCGAACCCCAGTCTCCTGCATTGCAGGCAGATTCTTTACCGTCTAAGCTACAGGGAAGCTGTCCTTCACTCTCTCCTATTATTTGCTCAAACTCATGTCCATTGAGTCAATGATGCCATCCAACCATCTCATCCTCTGTCACCCATTTCTGTGCCTGCTCTCTATCTTTCCCAGCATCAGGGTCTTTTTCAGTGAGTTTGCTCTTTATATCAGGTGGCCAAAGTGTTGGAGCTTTAGCTTCAGCATCAGTCCTTCCAATGAATATTCAGGACTGATTTCCTCTAGGATTAACTGGTTTGATCTCCTTGCTGTCCCAGGGACTCTCAAGAGTCTTCTCCAGCACCACAATTTGAAAACATCAATTCATTAGCCTTCAGACTTCTTTATGGTTTAACTCTCACATCCATACATGACTATTAGAGAAATTATAGTTTTGACTAAATGGACCTCTGTCAGAAAGAGATGTCTCTGCTTTATAATACGCTGTCTACGTTTGTCATAACTTTTCTTTCAAGGAGCACGCATCTTTTAATTTCATGGCTGCAGTCACCTTCCACAGTGATTCTGGAGCTCAAAAAAGTAAAGCCTGTCACTGTTGCCATTGTTTCTGCATCTGTTTGCCATGACTTGATGGGACCAGATGCCATAATCTTTGTTTTTTGAATGTTGAGTTTTAAGCTAGCTTTTTCACTCTCCTTTTTCACCTTCATCAAGAGGCTCTTTAGTTTCTCTTTGCTTTCTGTCATTAGGGTGGTGTCATCTATAATTCTGAGATTATTGATATTTCTCCCTGCAATTTTGATTCCAGCTTGAGCTTCATCCAGCCCAGCATTTCCTGTGATGTACTCTGCATACAAGTTAAATATACAGGGTGACAATAGATAGCCTTGACATACTCCTTTGTCAATTTTGAAGCAGTCTAGTGTTCCCTGTCTGGTTCTAACTGTTGCTTCTTGACCTGCATACAGGTTTCTCAAGAGGCAGGTAAGGTGATTTGGTATTTCCATCTCTTCAATAATTTTCCACATTTTGTTGCAATCCACACAGTCAAAGAATCTGCCTGCAATGCAGGAGACTCTGGTTCAATTCCTGGGTTGGGAAGATCAGCTGGAGAAATGATAGGCTACCTACTCCAGTATTCTTGGGCTTCCCTTGTAGTTTAGCTGATAAAGAATCTGCCTGCAATGTGGGAGACCTGGGTTCAATCTCTGGGCTGAGAAGATCCCCTGGAGAAGGGAAAGGCTACCCACTTCAGTTTTCTGGCCTGGAGAATTCCATGGACGGTATAGTCCATGGGGTCACAAAAAGTCAGATACAACTGAGCAACTTTCACTGTCACTTTTCACATAGTCAAAGGCTTTAGTGTAGTCAATGAAGCAGAAGTAGACGTTTTTCTGGAACTCTCTTGCTTTTTCTATGATCCAACAGATGTTGGCAATTTGATCTCTGGTTCCTCTACCTTTTCTAAATCTAGTTTGTACATCTGGAAGTTCTTAGTTCACCAACTGGTGAAGCCTAGCTTGAGGGATGTTGAGCATTACCTTGCTAGCATGTGAAAAGAGCACAGTTATGTGGTAGTTTAAACACTCTTTAGCATTGTCCTTCTTTGGGGTTGGGAGTTGAAAAGAGTGGCTAAAATCTAGGAAAATGCACCATGAGTTCTTATAGAACTGATTCTGACACCGTGTCAGAAAAAAACAGACACATGGAGTTCAGAAAAATCTGAAGTTAAATCTCAACTAAGTGAATTCCTAAATGTCTGTATAAGTTTCTTAATATCAATTAGTGCCAACCTCAGTATCTTCATTTTTTGAATGAAGATAATAAAACCTCCACTGTGAAAATAAGGATTAGAGATAATATATATGATGTATCTAGATAACTGACAGGCATTTAATGCATTCTGTCTCTAGAATGAAATCTCAGGTTTAACCCTATTGCCAAAGTCCTTTCCAGAATGGAAATTCACTGAATTCTGATTCATCCTGTAAAAACATTGACCTGATTTCCTCCTCAACCACTCTTATGAGATCTTAGACAAGTCATCAGGCTCTTCTGGGCCTCAGGTTCCCTTGTCTTATAAGAAGAAAAAATGGAAAAGAGAGATTGTATGTTTTCCTCCACCTTTTTTACCTCCCAACACTGACTACCATATAATTTCAGTATATATCTCTTATTTTTGTATGTGAAACATACTGGGTGGAGAAAGCTCTTCTAGTTATACTGTGCTGTGTGAATGTCAGATTTCGTTTCATGTCATCACATGTGATTTCTGACTGATTACATGTCATTGATGTCATTACATGTGATTTAGCTGTTCTCTGGAGGTTGAGAAAAATGGTGTTGATAGATTGCTTGGATAATATACCAAGATGTTAAAAAAATAGGTGAAGATAGAATCAGGAAACAGTAACAGACATGGAGAAAATATAATACTTTAACTAAGACTAAATATGGGAAAGGGATGAGGAAATCTGAGTAAACACTTTGAAAGGCATTAACTAAGAGAATAAGTAAATAAAAGTTGAGATTAAAAAATGATAGGGAAAACAAATAATCCAATTTGCCTAGCAGGAAGTGGATTTTTTTTCAGGGTTCAGTTCATTTCAGTTCAGTTCAGGTGCTTAGTCGTGTCCAACTCTTTGCGACCCCATGAATCGCAGCATGCCAGGCCTCCCTGTCCATCACCAACTCCTGGAGTTCACCCAGACTCATGTCCATCGAGTTGGTGAGACCATCCAGCAATCTCATCCTCTGTCGTCCCCTTCTCCTCCTGCCCCCAATCCCTCCCAGCATCAGAGTCTTTTCCAATGAGTCAACTCTTCGCATGAGGTGGCCAAAGTACTGGAGTTTCAGCTTTAGCATCATTCCTTCCAAAGAAATCCTAGGGCTGATCTCCTTCAGAATGGACTGGTTGGATCTCCTTGCAGTCCAAGGGACTCTCAAGAGTCTTCTCCAACACCACAGTTCAAAAGCATCAATTCTTTGGCACTCAGCTTTCTTCACACAGTCCAAATCTCACATCCAAACATGACCACTGGAAAAACTATAGCCTTGACTAGACGGACCTTTGTTGGCAAAGTAATGTCTCTGCTTTTGAACATGCTATCTAGGGTGATCATAACTTTCCTTCCAAGGAGTAAGTGTCTTTTAATTTCATGGCTACAGCCACCATCTGCAGTGATTTTGGAGCCCCCCCAAAAAATAAAGTCTGACACTGTTTCCACTGTTTCCCCATCTATTTGCCATGAAGTGATGGGACCAGAAGCCATGATCTTCGTTTTCTGAATGTTGAGCTTTAAGCCAACTTTTTCACTCTCCTATTTCACTTGCATCAAGAGGCTTTTGAGTTCCTCTTCACTTTCTGCCATAAGGGTGGTGTCATCTGCATATCTGAGGTTATTGATATTTCTCTGGCAATCTTGATTCCAGCTTGTGCTTCTTCCAGCCCAGCGTTTCTCATGATGTACTCTTTTCAGGGTTGCTGCTGCTGCTGCTGCTAAGTCGCTTCAGTCGTGTCTGACTCTGTGCAACCCCATAGACAGCAGCCTACCAGGCTCCTCTGCCCATGGGATTTTCCAGGCAAGAGTACTGGAGTGGGTTGCCATTGCCTTCTCCGCTCTTCAGGGTTACTTTCCCACAATTCCAGGCTGCCTTGATAGTTCAGCTGATAAAGAATCCTCTGCAATGGAGAAGACCCTAATTCAATTCCTGGCTAGGGAAAATCCACTGGAGAAGGGATAGGCTACCCACTCCAGTATTCTTGAGCTTCTTTTGTGACTCAGTTGGTAAAGAATCTGCCTGCAGTGTGGGAGACCTGGGTTTGATTCTTGGGTTCTGAAGATCTCCTGGAGAAGGGAAAGGCTATCCACTCCAGTATTCTGGCCTGGAGAATTCAATGGACTGAGCAAATTTCACCTTCCCCACAATTATCTCAAACTTTAGAGGGATCTTCTTAGCAAAGACTTTATGATGTAAAAAAAAAAAAAAAAAAATGAGGGTCATGAAGCTGAAAAACACACATGGAATTCTAACTCTGTTTCTCCCAATTTTGAGTCATCAAATGAAATTTTTATTGAGTGTCCACTTCATGTGGTGTATACTATTTGATAGCAACTTTTGGGGGATATTGGCTATGGTGGTCGACTCAAGTTTCTAATATTTACATGCACCCAAAATGCAATGCCTCTGCAGAATAAAATTACTCAAGGATAGTTTTAGGTTACAGATAAATCTGGGTGAAAGAACTAGGGTGTATATTTGTTTCATACAGTGGTTCAGAGGCCCAAGAGGATAGTGCTTCTGACAATTCCAACAAGAAGCTTATCTGAATTGAAAAGAACAACCAAGGGACACAGATGTGGACCAGGCATGGATACATCACACAGGGCTTCCTCCGCAATTCATTAGCGTCTGTATTGTGGCCACACCTAAATGCAAGGAAGGTAGAACCATTTAGCCTGCCTTTGCCACCAGGAAGAAGAAGCCAATGATTATGGTCGGCTAACAGACTGTGCCAGAGGGCAGAAAGAGGTCTAAAGGTCAGCATGGTTGCTGACCCAGGCATGTGAAATTTATTTTATTCATGGCTCAGTGATTCCCAGTGATTCCCTTTAGCAAAGGACTGAGAACATGAAGTGGGGGATAATTCATTTGCAGCTAAGTATAATCAAGGAAGGGCTTCCCTGGTAGCTCAGACATTAAAGAATCTGCCTCAATGTGAAAGACTTGGGTTCATTCCCTGGGTTTGGAAGATCCCCTGGAGGAGGGCTTCGCAACACACTCCAGTATTCTTGCCTGGAGAATCCTCACGGACTATAGCCCACTGGGCTTCTCTGTCCATGGGGTCACAAAGAGTCAGAACTGACTGAGCTAATACACACAGTCATACACACATAATCAAGGAAATACTCTATAGAATATATCAGTTCAGTTCAGTTGCTCAGTCATGTCCAACTCTTTGCAACTCCATGAACTGTAGCACACCAGGCCTCCCTGTCCGTTACCACCTCCCAGAGCCTACCCAAACTCATGTCCATGGAGTTGGTGATGCCATCCAACCATCTCATTCTCTGTCGTCCCCTTCTCCTCCTGCCCTCAATCTTTCCCAGAATCAGGGTCTTCTCAAATGAGTCAGCTCTTTGCATCAGGTGGCCAAAGTATTGGAGTTTCAGCTTCAACATCAGTCCTTCCAATGAACACCCTGAAATGATCTCCTTTAGGATGGACTGATTAGATCTCCTTGCAGTCCAAGAGACTCTCAAGAGTCTTCTCCAACACCACAGTTCAAAAGCATCAATTCTTTGGCATTCAGCTTTCTTTATAGTCCAACTCTCACATCCATACATGACTACTGGAGAAACCATAGCCTTGACTAGATGGACCTTTGTTGGCAAAGCAATGTCTCTGCTTTTTAATATGCTGTCTAGGTTGGTCATAACTTTCCTTCCAAGGACTAAGTGTCTTTTAATTTCATGGCTGCAGCCACCATCTTCAGTGATTTTGGAGCCCAAAAAAATAAAGTCAGCCACTGTTTCCCCATTTATTTGCCATGAAGTGATGGGACTGGAAAATACATAGAAATTAGATATACCTAAGGGATGGGTTTGATACAGGAAATTTCACTGAACAAGCCACAGATGGTTTTAGTAAAACTATTAAAGTTAGTGTAGCATCTTTCTTTTCCCACTAAAAGCAGACTCCTCCATTAGGATACGAAGAAAGCCAGAGGTAAAAAATAAGTGATGTGTCCATCAGAGAGGTTTTCCTTGCTCACCTGCTTTGAGTCACATCCCTGTCACTCTCTCTGTCATGGTCCTTGGTACACAGTCACTAGATTGCTCATTTGTTCTTCCCTCCATAAGTACCATGTGGCAGGGAGTTTTTTCTGTCTTATTTACTGCTTCAACTCCAGCATCTAAAACAATGCATAGCAAAGCATTTAATGAATATTTCTTGAATGCACTGGACAGACTGAAAGTCTAGTTGATTGATGGAGCAAATGAGACCATTCTATGGGGAGCTGAATGACAAAGATGAGTACAAAGTCAAAGCTGGGGCAGACTTTATGAACAACTGAGTCTAGACTCTCTGTTGAAGAAATAGAGGCTCAGGGGAGGAAACAAATTTTTCTAAGATGCCATAACAAATGGCAAAACATGTTTTCAACTGCAATCAAGTGACTTTCCAATATGTTATTGCCAAACTAGACTGTCATTTGGCTGTAAACAGATTTTTGGAGGTTTTTATGTTTTTTAGCACTTACTGTTATTTAATATTGTCATTTCCTCTTATTGGCAGAATCCATGTGTTGCCAATTGCCATGGAGAATCATATGATCATATTTCCTTTTGCAGTGCTATGTGCCTTCTTGGGAAACAAAGTTAAAAACTATGCAACAGAAAAATATCCTTAAAATTTAAAAATAAAATATAAAGTTATCAAATTTAACTAAATAGAGAAATGCTCCCACCTCACTCTCAGATAGACAAATGGGAAAATAATATGAGCACAAAAAGAGAAAAGTGATGGTCCTAGATGAACTTAAATTTCCTTGTGAATCAAAATAATACAAAAGTGAGATGTCTTTTCTTAGCAAATTATACTGATCTAAAAAAAAATGATGCCATCCAATATTTGCAAAGTTGAAGGAAACAGATATTCTAATAACTATGGAGATCTGTATCAAAGGTTCACATTTTTAAATTTTTTCTCTTTTGACTTGATATTTTTATTTCTAAAAATTTATCTTGAGAAAATAATTCTGGCTAAATAACATGCAATTCTAAAACTGTTGACTCTGTCTGTGAGAATGTATATGTACCCTTGAATATGTTTATATGTGGTAGAGCTTTAGTAATTTTACCTATGTGTATATACCATACTATACTTTGACAGGCCAATGAGAAAAGTGCCAGAAATAATTTTCAGAAGAGTTAAAGCTCAAACAATAAAATGAATGGGAATACTTTAGTAAAAATACTACCTAGGGTTTAATCTTATATCAGACATAACTACATTTCAAAGTCCTTAAGGACTCAGACAACTTTAGGCTCTGTAAGACAAAAAATCCTTTGCCCGCTTCCTGCCCTGGTGTGACTAATTACAACGTAAAGTGCCAGGAAGAAAACATGAAATCAGACGAGGGAGTTACGCACTAAGTTCTCTGGGCTTCAGTTTCTAAATCTTAGACATGAACATGGCTAGCATTTCCCAACATTACATGGCCCTAGAAACCTTTTAAAATTACACCTTATTCATGAAACACAAAAACCATTTTATATAAAGCCAGGGAATGGCAATCCATTCCAGTATTCTTGCCTGGAGAACACCATGGATGGAGGAGCCTGGTGGGCAGCAGTCCATGGGGTCATGGGGAATTGGACATGACTGAGTGACTAACACACACAATAATGTGTATTTTGGATTTAAATTGCCTTTAAGAAAAAAAGAAACACATTTTCTTAATATTAAAGTCTAATTTATAATCGATATTGAATAATATTAACAAATGTGAAGGCAAAATATAAAGTAAGATATCAATTTAGACCCAAAAAACGCTTGGCTCCATTGCATATACTGTGGTTGATAACATGTCCAATATTGATGCTATGTGTTCATACACTAATAAACCCCATATGACCTTTGGGATTTCTTAAGTCTGGCCAATTTTGTCAGACAGACTGTCATACATAGGAAGAATTACTCTTAATATATTTAATATATTTTCTTTATTTATTTTAAAAAGCTATATTTTTGAAGAAAAAATTTTACCATTGATTTTTTTCCCCCCTCTAGGATTTTTCAATGTCTCTTAGAGTTCGGGCAATTTATATCAGATTTGTATTGTGTGTGTGTGTGTGTGTGTGTGTTAGTTACTTAGTCGTGTCTGACTCTCTGTGACCCCATAGACTGCAGCCCATCAGGTTCCTCTGTCCATGGAATTCCCACTGGAGTGGGTTGCCATTTCTTTCTCCAATGTGAATTTCAGTAGTAGTAGTTTAGTTGCCAAATCATGTCTGACTCTTGCAACCCCACAGACTGTAGCCTGACAGGTTCCTCTATCCATGGGATTCTCCAGGCAAGAATACTGGAGTGGATTGCCATTTCCTTCTCCACAGATATGTATTGCCTGTCTTCAAAATATTTCATTTATTTTTTATTCCAATATAGATGGTGTGAGGGCCCAGAGACTGTTTACATACACAGGTCATAAATGGAAAACGCCACTCTCAGGTAGGAGTTGGTAGGAGGGGTTTCTCTAACAAAGCATGTATCCATCAACCCTTCCAGTCATACACCCATTAAATCCATGAGAAAACAAATATTAATCGAGTCTGTACAAAGTCCAAGCCCTATCACATGCTCAGGGATACACACTATAAAAATAACCTCTTTGTTCTCATGGTGCAAACATTCTAGTGGAATATAAAGAATTTAGTCAAACAATTACATGAATATCTAGTTACAAATTGGGATAAGTGCCATGAAGGAAGAGTACAAGAATCTACAAGAAGGTGTAACCAGGAAATATGATGTCACCCAGAGAATTCAGGGAAACATAGTTTGTTTGAGCTGAGCTAAGATGATGGTAGGAAAGACTAGCATTTCATTCTACCCTAGCCTTACTGGCCTCCTGCCATTACTCACACACTAGAGGAATGCTCCAGCCTTACACAATTTTGCACTTATTTTTTTTTCCCCTCTGCCTGGAATGCCCTTACACAAAAATTTGCAATGTTATCTAATGCTTTCATCTCCTTCAAATCTTGTTTCAGTGTTAACTTCTCAGTTAAAACAACCATGATGTCTCTTTTAACAGAGTAATCTTGATGAAAGTGAAAGTGGAGAGTGAAAAAGTTGGCTTAAAGCTCAACATTCAGAAAATGAAGATCATGGCATCTGGTCCCATCACTTCATGGGAAATAGATGGGGAAATAGTTAAAACAGTGGCAGACTTTATATTTTGGGCTCCAAAATCACTGCAGATGGTGGCTGCAGCCATGAAAGTAAAAGACGCTTACTCCTTGGAAGAAAAGTTATGACCAAACTAGATAGCATATTGAAAAGCAGAGACATTACTTTGTCAACAAAGGTCCATCTAGTCAAGGCTATGGTTTTTCTAGTGATCATGTATGGATGTGAGAGTTGGACTGTGAGGAAAGCTGAGTGCCAAAGAATTGATGCTTTTGAACTGTGGTGTTGGAGAAGACTCTTGAGAGTCCCTTGGACTGCAAGGAGATCCAACCAGTCCATTCTGAAGGAAATCACCCATAGGATTTCTTTGGAAGGAATGATGCTAAAGCTGAAACTCCAGTACTTTGGCCACCTCATGCGACGAGTTGACTCATTGGAAAAGACTGTAATGCTGGGAGGGATTGGGGGCAGGAGAAGGGGATGACAGAGGATGAGATGGCTGAATGGCATCACTGACTCGATGGACATGAGTTTGAGTGAACTCCAGGAGATGGTGATGGACAGGGAGGCCTGGTGTGCTGCAATTCATGGGGTTGCAAAGAGTTGGACACGACTGAGCGATTGAACTGAACTAAATTGAATGTGTAGTGACCTCTCCAACCCTTGAAGCTCTAAGACTTTTCTAATTTTTTTTTATAAGACCTTCTAGCTTATCATAATTTCACCTTTTCTCCATTCTCCAGATTAATTTACTATTTAATTTCTATTTCAACTAGGTATAATTATGCTGTGTATAATTTACTAGGTATAATTTCAATAAGGGAAAATATTTTATCTGCTTTTCTTATTGATTCTTTCCACGTGTTTAGAACATTGTTTGAATATAGTTGTATATATTTAAAAGTTAGGTTAATTAATCATTGATTATTTTAATTGTTAATAGTTGATTGTTAATTTAATCAATAATTAATTGTTAAATAATTAATTGATTGTTCTGAATATACAACATAGCAAAATGTTAGAGAGTCAGCTATAATAGTACCCAGAAGAAGACTTCCCTGGTGGAGCAGTGGATAAGAATCTCCCTGACAATGTAGGGGATACTGGTTCGTTGGCTGGTCTGGGAGGATCCCACACATGCTGCAAAGCAACTGTCCATTCACCACAATTACTGGGCCTGTGCTCTAGGGCCCATGAGCAACAACAACAGAGCCTGGATGCCTAGAGTCTGTGCTCCTCAACAAGAGAAACCACGGCAGTGAGAAGCCGGTGTGCGGCAACAAGGAGCAGCCCCCCTTGCCACAACTAGCGAAAGGCTGCACAAAGCAAGGATGACCCAGCAGAGTCAAAAACAATAAATACATAGAAATTTGGGAAAAAGTTCCCAGCAGAAAAGTAATAGACTTAAACAAATATGTTAATTTACTTCCCATGTGTCAAAGTTTGAAGAGTAAAATAAATCTGAAGTGTGTAGAAAAAAGGAAATGATCAAATATGAGAGGAAATAAGCAAAATTGAAATTTGAAATAAACTGAAAACATCAGTGAAAGCCACATTTGCTTCTTTGAAAAGATCAATGAATTCGATAAACCATTTTGATAAAACTAGCCACACTAACTGGTGGGGGAGGGGGTGCGGGGGGAAGAAATCCACAAATACCAACATCAGTAATGAAAAAATGGATCTCAGTGCACCAGCCCCAAGCATCCAGTATCGTGCATCAAACCTGGACTGGCAACTCATTTCTTATATGATATTATACATGTATATAATAAGATAATACTATGACCACATTTAAATCAATAAATTCAACAACTTGGGTAAAAATAGACAAATTTCTTTAAAAATCCAAATAACTAAAATGACTATAAGAATAATTAAAAATCTAAATGCCCATACATATGTTGAAGAAATTGCAAAGCAAAAATCTATACTCAGAGGTGTTTACTTGAGAATTCCCTTAAACATTTATAGAAGAAAAGAGTTTGTATACAAAATCTTTCAGAAAACAGAGGAGAAAGGAACACTTCTCAGTTCATTTTAAGAAGATGATCTAACTTGGTGAGTCACTGTTCCAAGCCAAACAGCACAACGCCCCCTCATTCTAAATGTCCATATTTAAATCCTTGGAACTTGTGAATATGTTACCTTATGTTGCAAAGGGATTTGCGGATGTGATAAAAGAAGGATTTTGAGATGAAGAGATTATCCTTAATTTTATAGATGGGCCCAATATAACTGCAAGGGTATTCCTGAGGTAAAGGGGGAAGACGGGACAAAGGGCAGAAGAGATATGACAAGGAACCAGAGGTTAGAATCAATTCTGTGGGCATCATGGTGAGGAATGTGAGCAGCTTTTAGAAGTTTGAAAAAACAAGGAAACGGATTCTCCCTATAGTCTCCTAAGAGAATGCAGACCTGACAACACCTTGATTTTAGCCCAAGGAGACCCATTTTAAACTTTGGTCATCCAGGACAATAAGGTAATAAAGTTTTGCTGCTTTAAGACACAACATCTGTAGTAATTTGTTACAGCAACAATCTGAAGCTCATACAACTCTATCTTCAATGTGCTCACTGTCATTGCTGAAAACTTGGTCTACAACCCTGTTTCTGTTCATTACATCCCTTGCTTCTTAAGTGTTTTCCCTTCCTTAAAGCCTGATTGATTCAGAAGGGCAGTAAGTCAGGAAAGGTGGTCTTCTGGGCTCAGTTCCATTGCTCCTTTGCTCTGTGCCCTTGAGTTAGACATGAGAATTATCTGGATGAACATTTCTAACCTGTAAAGCAAAAGTATTGTAGTAGATCAATATTTTTGACATGAGTATATGATGACTGAGTCACTTCCCTGTGCACTTGAAATTATCACACTGTTAATCAGCTATACTGTTATACAAAACACTGATAGCAAGTTAACTAGTAGTAATAAGACTTGAGTGCATATATCCTAAAAACTATTTTGAGATGACAATACAGATGATTAATTTAAGAGTGTATGAGACATTTCATATCTATATGTACATTTTTTTCCAAGTACAGCAAGAAATACTGGTTTTCTAGGTACTGTAGTATCTTAAAATTTGCTTTAAATTAAATAATCTAGAATTGCGTAAAAGAGAACCATTTAAATAAAAGTATTACATAAATATAAGTGGTACTATGAAATGACTAAAATGATAAAAGTGAGATAAGAAAAACTGGGCTACAAAATGTCTTGCCCTCTTCTCTACTTATCCAATCAGTAATCAATTTACTCATTCATTAAATATATAAATATTCATGAGCATCTTTCAAGTACATCCCCCCAAATAAGAGCACACTGAGATAACAATGATGAATGTGGTACAGTACATGACCTGGAAGACCTCAAGTCTAAGCAGGGAGACAAATACATGTTTTAAATGCCGGTGAACTAGGCTGAGAACTTGAATGGGGATATATATTAATATATGGTCCTACCAAATTGCAAAGAGTTGAGAAAAGAAGAGAAGCAAAAGGCAAAGGAGAAAAGGAAAGACATACCCATTTGAAGGCAGAGTTCCAAAGAATAGCAAGGAGAGATAAGAAAGATTTCTTAAGTAATCAGCACAAAGAAATACAGGAAAACAATTGAATGGGAAAGACTAGAGAGATCTCCTCAAGAAAATTAGAAAAACCAAGGAAACATTTCATGCAAAGATGGGCACAATAAAGGACAGAAATGGTATGGAACTAACAGAAGCAGAAGATATTCCGAGAAGTGGCAAGAATATACAGAAGAGCTATACAAAAAAGATCTTAATGACCCAGATAACCATGATAGTGTGATCATTCACTTACAGCCAGACATCCTGGAATGTGAAGTCAAGTGGGCCTTAGGAAGCATCACTATGAACAAAGCTAATGTAGGTGATGGAATTCCAGCTGAGCTATTTCAAATCCTAAAAGACGATGCTGTGAAAGTGCTGCACTCAATATGTCAGCAAATTTCGAAAACTCAGCAGTAGCCACAAGACTGGAAAAGGTCAGCTTTCACTCCAATCCCAAAGAAAGGCAATGCCAAAGAATGTTCAAACTACCACACAATTGCACTCATTTCATATGCTAGCAAGGTAATGCTCAAAATTCTCCAAGTCAGGCTTCAACAGTACTTGAACTGTAAACTTCCAGATGTTCAAGCTGGATATAGAAAAGGCACAGGAACCAGACATCAAATTGCCAACATCTGTTGGATCATCAAAAAAGCAAGAGAGTTCCAGAAAAACATCTAAGCTAAACTAAGTCATTTCAATCATGTCCTACTCTGTGCAACCCCATAGACGGCAGCCCATAAGGCTCCCCCGTCCCTGGGATTCTCCAGGCAAGAACACTGGAGTGGGTTGCTATTTCCTTCTCCAATGCATGAAAGTGAAAAGTGAAAGTGAAGTCGCTCAGTCGTGCCCGACTCTTAGCGACCCTATGGACTGCAGCCCACCAGGCTCCTCCATCCATGGGATTTTCCAGGCAAGAGTACATCTACTTCTGTTTAATTCACTATGCCAAAGCCTTTGACTATGTGGATCACAATAAACTGTGGGAAATTCTTAAAGAGATGGAAATACCAGGCCACCTTACCTGTCTCCTGAGAAATCTCCATGCAGGTCAGGAAGCAACAGTTAGAACAGGACATGGATCAATGGACTGGTTCCACATTAGGAAAGGGACTGGTTCCACATGAGGAAAGGAATAAGTCAAGGCTGTATATTGTGACCCTGCTTATTCAACTTCTAGGCAGAATGAAGTGAAAATCGTTCAGCCATGGTCAACTCTTTGCAACTCCATGGACTAAACAGTCCATGCAATTCTCCAGGCCCCAATACTGGAGTGAGTAGTTTTTCCTTTTTCCAGGGGATCTTCCCAACCCAGGGATTGAACCCAGGTCTCCCACATTGCAGGCGGATTCTTCACCATCTGAGCCACCAGGGAAGCCCAATGCATCATGAGAAATGCCAGGCTGGATGAAACACAAGCTGGAATCAAGATTGCTGGGAGAAATATCAATAACCTCAGATATGCAGATGACATCACCCTTATGACAGAAAGTGAAGAAGAACTAAAGAGCCTCTTGATGAAGGTGAAAGAAGAGATTGAAAAAACCGGCTTAAAACTCAACATTCAAAAAATTAATATCATGGCATCTGGTCCCATTGTTTCATGGCAAAGAGATGGGAAAACAAGGGAAACAATGACAGACTATTTTCTTGGGGTTCAAAATCACTGCAGATGGTGATGGCAGCCATGAATTTAAAAGACGCTTGCTCTTTGGAAGAAAAGCCATGACCAACCTAGACAGCATATTAAAAAGCAGAGACATTTCTTTTCCAACAAAGGTCCATCTAGTCAAAACTATGATTTTTCCAGTAGAAATGTATGGAGTGAGAGTTGGACCATAAAGAATGCTGAGTGCTGAAGAATTGATGCTTTTGAACTGTGGTGTTGGAGAAGACTCTTGAGAGTCCCTTGGACTGCAAGGAGATCCTAAAGGAAATCAGTCCTGAATATTCATTGGAAGGACTGATGCTGGAGCTCAAGCTGCAGTACTTGGCCACCTGATGAGAAGAACTGACTCATTGGAAAAGACCCTGATGCTGGGAAAAATTGAAGGTGAGAGGAGAAGAGGGTGACAGAGAATGAGATGGCTGAATGGCATCACCGACTCAATGAACTCGAGTTTGAGCAGTCTCCCCGAGACTGACAGGGTGACTGACAGGGAAGCATGGTGTGCTGCAGTCCATGGGGTTCCAAAGAGTCAGACAGAACTGAATGAACAGAAATTAACTGAACTAACTTCCACATTTGGAACCTCCAGTTTCTCATTAGATTTGTCCTCCTCACTGGTTCCCAGCATAACATATTTATTTTTTCTTTTAAAAAAAAAATATAAATTTATTTATTTTAATTGAAGGTTAATTACTTTACAATATTGTATTGGTTTTGCCATACATCAACAAGAATCCGCCACGGGTGTACACGTGTTCCCCATCCTGAACCCCCCTCCCACCTCCCTCCCCATACCATCCCTCTGGGTCATCCCAGTGCACCAGCCCCAAGCATCCTATATCCTGCATCGAACCTGGACTGGCAATTCATTTCTTATATGATATTATACATGTTTCAATGCCATTCTCCCAAATCATCCCACCTTTTCCCTCTCGCACAGAGTCCAACAGACTGTTCTATACATCTGTGTCTATTTTGCTATCTTGCATACAGGCTTATCGTTACCATCTTTCTAAATTCCATATATATGCATTCAGTTCAGTTCAGTTCAGTCACTCAGTCGTGTCTGACTCTGCCACCCCATGAATTGCAGCATGCCAGGCCTCCCTGTCCATCACCAACTCCTGGAGTTCACTCAGACTCACGTCCATCGAGTCAGTGATGCCATCCAGCCATCTCATCTTCTGTCGTCCCCTTCTCCTCTTGCCCCCAATCCCTCCCAGCATCAGAGTCTTTTCCAATGAGTCAACTCTTCCCATGAGGTGGCCAAAGTACTGGAGTTTCAGCTTTAGCATCATTCCTTCCAAAGAAATCCTATGGGTGATTTCCTTCAGAATGGACTGGTTGGATCTCCTTGCAGTCCAAGGGACTCTCAAGAGTCTTCTCCATTTAGTTATTTGGACCATTTTTTGACTGGGTCATAAGAGACACTGATGTATAGAACAGTCTTATGGACTCTGTTGGAGAGGGAGAGGGTGGGAAGATTTGGGAGAATGGCATTGAAACATGTATAATATCATGTATGAAACGAGTTGCCAGTCCAGGTTCGATGCACGATACTGGATGCTTGGGGCTGGTGCACTGGGACGACCCAGAGGGATGGTGTGGGGAGGGAAGAGGGAGGAGGGTTCAGGATGGGGAACACATGTATACCTGTGGCGGATTCATTTCGATATTTGGCAAAACTAATACAATATTGTAAAGTTTAAAAATAAAATAAAATTAAAAAAAAAAGAGAGAGAGAGAGTCTTCTCCAACACCACAGTTCAAAAGCATCAATTCTTGGTGCTCAGCTTTCTTCACAGTCCAACTCTCACATCCATACATGACCACTGGTAAAACCAAAGCCTTGACTAGGTGGACCTTTGTTGGCAAAGTAATGTCTCTGCTTTTCAATATGCTGTCTAGGTTGGTGATAACTTTTCTTCAAAAGGAGTAAGCGTCTTTTAACTTCATGGCTGCAGTCACCATCTGCAGTGATATATATGTTAGTATACTGTATTGGTGTTTTACTTTCTGGCTTACTTCACTCTGTTTCCTCTGCTCCAGTTTCATCCACCTCGTTAGAACTGATTCAAATGTATTCTTTTTAATGTATTTAAAACACAACTTTAACTACGTCACCCCTTTCTTGACCCCCAGTCCTTGACAAACTATGATCCAAGATTGATGACAGTGCTGTAGCTTTTGTTTGATGAGAGCTTTTGATGACACAGCCGAACCTATTTATTTAGGTGAACTCCGTATCTGTTACATGCTACAGTGGAGGAATTAAGTAACTGAGATGGAGATTAAAGGGAGACTTAAAATATTTATTACCTGGTCCATTATTTTTTAAAAATTGGCATCCCTATCTTTAAAACCTGTCTTCATCGAGGCTTCCATTATGATCATTTGAAAATTTAAACTCATTAAGATAGAATATGCAAGCTTTCTACTATCGTCTTATACTATCCTTCTGAATATGCTTAACAGGTCACCCATATCCTGAAAAGCATGAATCTCCACGATTGGTTTTTGCCTAGAAAAGTGCCATTATTTAGCTTAAGATTTCATCCTTTCTTGTTTATGTGGACAATTAATACTCAGTCTTTAAAATCCAATTAATTTCCACAAATAAGCCCTCCTGATTTTCCAAGGAAAACAGGTATTTCCTTATTTTTGCTTTCTCAATAGGTTATGCCCTTAATATACCTCTTAGGACGTTCTAATTATTCCTAATTAACTTCATCGCTTTTGTTATAATGCTGTATTCCTCAGAATAAAAATTCAAGCAAATGCTGTAGAAGTGACAAAAACATCTCGGTTAATACACATATAAAAACTTCAAAAGTAATTTCTATCAACTATTACTGAATATCATTTTACTTCTCTCTCTACTTATTTGTAGAAACAATTTTGTTATAAAACAAAATTATATAAAATTTTGTAATTTTATAAAAAATGTATATATATCACCTAGTAATATTCTAATAAAAATTCTTATTTTAAATTTACCTATATTTAGTAGATTTAAATAAATTTCAAGAAGCTAAAGGAATTCTTATACTTCAGAAAGATTGTTTTTGCATAATAAATATTTACAGTTCTTAGAACATTACACTGTTAAATACACATGTGTGTGTGTACTCACTTGCTTATTTGTATCTTATTCTTTATGACCCCACAGGCTGCAGCCCACCAGGTTCCTCTGTCTATGGGATTTTCCAGGCAAGAGTACTAGAATGGGTTGCCATTTTCTCCTCCGGGGATCTTGCCAATCCAGGGATTGAACCTGCATCTCCTGAATCTCCTGCATTAGCAGGAGGATTATTTACCACTGAACCACCTGGGAAGTCCTCCCTCCACATGTACACACACATATCATAAATTATGATATACACATACTATGAAATACACATTATATACTACATATATATATATATTAGAATATATATTATAAAAAATAGAGTTTGTTATCGGCTAAATTTTGTCAACTTAAAACTCATACATTGAAACCCTTACCCCTAGTACCACAGAATATGATGATATTTGGAGAAAAGGCTCTTAAAGAGGTGATTACTTTCAAATGAAGCCTTTATGCTGGGCCCTAATTCAAGTTTACTGTGTCTTTCTAAGAAGAGGAAACTTGATCACACCAGGGGGAATACATATATAGAGGAGACCCCAAGTGAAGACACAGTGAGAAGGTTGCCATCTGTAAACCCAAGAGAGAGGCCTCAGAAGAAATCAAACTTGCCAACACCTTAATCTTGAACTTACAGCCTCTAAAACTGTAAGAAAATAAATTTCTACTGTTCAGGCCAAATAGTGTGTGATATATTGTTACAGAAGCCCTAACAAACGGATATGGTATTTTTACTGTTTTAACATAAAATTTCTCCTACCCCATATAAAAGCAAAATCTCCTGAACTCTGTTATCTGTGTTAATTTTGCATTAATGAAGTCTAAACTATTTACATGTCTTCTTATATTCAACATTCTCACTTTGTTCAGGAAGGGTTTTCTATTCAGATTAATTTGATTTCACTATCAGACCATGTGTTCTTTTTTGGAGAGTTCTTCATTGTAACATGTCTCTTGATGGACCAGTTCTTGCCATCAAGTATTTTTCAACAAGGAGAAACAGGTATTATATTCTAGGCTTTTTCTTCTGATTGAGATTGCAGTCTGTTGCCTTCATACTTGAAAAATGATGAGGTTGCAATCTCTTCTCTTCATTTGTGTATTCAGTCTACCTAGTCTACTGGTCTAAAATTTGTTGAAAAGATTGAGGTCAGCCAGATGATCTGAACTTCTGGGCTACACAATCTTTCTGTTTACACAATATCTGCTAATCCAATTCTAGGATACTGGGGTCCTTTCCAATGTGTAGATTATAACCTTTCTATTTAAATAGATTTTTCATTCTGGTCTATATTTCAATAGTTTTGTTGTTCTAAGGCAGTATCCCAGAGTGATTCAAGAAATGAGGTCACACCCATGCTTCCCTACTTACTGAACATAAGACCTTGGAAAACGTTTTAACTTCAGTTTCCCTCATCTGACAATATTATAAAAATATAATATTATATTAATAAAATAATATATTAGTATTAATTTCATAAGGTTGTTGTGAGAACTATATGAATTAGTAAATATAAAATTGTGCTAAATAATATTAATTATTATAATTATGTAGATGCTAATCTTTGCTTAAGTTCATTGTATGTAATATTTCTACTAATATTTAACATGATGTTTTCCACTTCATTTTAGGTAATTTCCTTAAGCCTATTTGAGTTCCTAGTCATATTCATTCTTCCAATAAAAATTCCCTAATTACAAGTTTTTGTTTTGAGAATCTATAATTATTGCTCCTTTTCCTCTTATTTAGTCCAAACTTATCTCCATCCATATGCCTTGGCTAATTGGTTAGGAGTTAGCCATTTTAAGATACAGATAGTAAACATTTTAGGCTTTCTGGGATACAAATAGTCTGTCTCTCCTTTCATGAATCACAGCCTTGTTGTGGCAGAAAGGCTTGCATAACTCAATGAAGTTATATGCCGTCTATATAGTCAAAGCTATGGTTTTTCCAGTCATCATGCACAGATATGAGAATTGACCATAAAGAAAACTAAGCACTGAAGAATTAGTGCTTTCAAATTGTGGCTCTGGAGAAGACACTTGAGAGTCCCTTAGACTGCAAGGAGATCAAACCAGTCCATCCTAAAGGAAATCGGTCCTGAATATTCATTGGAAGGACTGTTGCTGAAGCTGAAGCTCCAATACTTTGGCCACCTGATGTAAACAGCCAACTCATTCGAAAAGACCCTGATGCTGGGAAAGATTGAAAACAACAGGAGAAGGAGGAGGCAGGGAATGAGATGATTGTATAGGATCACTAACTCAATGGACATGATTTTGAACAAACTCCAGAAGATAGTGAAGAACAGTTTCCCTGGCATGCTGCAGTCCATGGAGTCACAAAGAGTAGGTCAGGACTTAGTGACTGAACAACAACAAAAACAACTTTTATGTCTGTGCCACAGAGGGTGATTCTGTGGTGAAATAAATGTTGAACATAATACTCAATCAAAATAGCATTAACTTTTACAAGCCACAACTTAGGACATGACTAAGCAATTGAACAGCAACAAATAGTGTCTCATATTTGTTTTAGTCCTTTTGGGCTGCCATAACAAAATACAATAAACTAAGAGGCTTATAAACAACATACATTATTTCTCAGAATCTGGAGGCTGGAAGTCTGAGATCAGAAAGTCAGCACGATGGAGCAGGATCCTTCTACCTGGTCCCAGACTTCTCCTTGTGACCATACATGGTGGCAAAGACTAGGGAACTCTGTGCAGCCTCTTTCATGAGCCCTACTCCCATCCACTAATCTCTACATTCATGACTTAAGCATATCCCAAAGGCTCCATTAGGATTTCAACATCAGAACTGAGAGTGGGGGGATCATAAACAGCCAGACCATAGCAATATTCTCTTTTTGTTAATCATTTAAGCATATACAACCATTGTTAGCTCAAGAGTTTTGAAAATTCTCTGGTGATCTAGTGGTTAAGACTCTGCCAAGGGCCTGGGTTCAATCCCTGGTCAGGGAACTAAGATCCCACAAGCCTAGTGGAGAGGTCAAAAGAGAGAGAGAGTAAGAAAGGGAGCTTTAAATAAACATGAGTGTGTACTAGACAGTCAGTAATTAATCTGCACTTGGAGGTCTTAAATAATAATGATGTGGATTTGTGCATGTGGATGTATGTATATGGGTGTATGGCAGTCTCTGAGTTTGGGTGTGGGTATAGGTCTGTTTTTGACCTCCCAAAGTATCTTTCTTATAGACCACTGTAATGAGATTCAATTTCAATTACTTTTTTTTTTTTTTTTTTTCCATTTCTCCTTTGTGCTCAGTGGCTTCTCTGGCCATGGAATTTTCCAGGCAAGAATAGTGAAGTGGGGTACCATTTCTTCTTCTAGGGGATCTCCCGGATCCAGTGATCAAACTTGCCTCTCTTTTGTCTCCTGCTTTGGCAGGAGGATTTTTTTAGCCCTAGCACCACCTGGGGAGCCCAAAATAAAGTATGGTAAAGGCGCTCAGTTGTGTCTGGCTCTTTGCAACCCTTTGGACTATAGCCCAGCAGGCTCCTCTGTCTATGGGATTTTTCAAGCAAGAATACTGGCATAGGTTGCCATTTCCTTCTCCAGGGGACCTTCCCAACCCAGGGCTCAAACTCACATCTCCCGTGTTTCCAGCATTGGAGTTGGATTCTTTACCTGATGAGCCATCCTGGAAGCCTATTTTTCATTTTGCTAAGTCACTTCAGTCGTGTCCGACTGTGTGTGACCCCATAGACGGCACCCACCAGGCTCCCCCGTCCCTGGGATTCTCCAAGCAAGAACACTGGAGTGGGTTGCCATTTCCTCCTCCAATGCATGAAAGTGAAAAGTGAAAGTGAAGCCGCTCAGTCGTGTCCAACTCCTAGTGACCCCATGGACTGTAGCCCACCAGGCTCCTCCGTCCATGGGATTTTCCAGGCAGGAACACTGGAGTGGGGTGCCATTGCCTTCTCCCCTACATTGGCAGGTGGGTTCTTCACCACTAGTGCCACCTAGGAAGCCTGATTTCTCCTTTGGTTTCCTGATTCTCCATCTCATTAATCTAATAAAAAATGCATTAGGCAAATATTTCAGGACTGTGACATGAATATTGAAAGAAATCAATACTCTGCTCAGAGCCTGAGGAAGCTAATGTCAGTAACAGCATGTCCATATGTTTCGATGTTGGGCATGTATTCTTCATAAGATGTACTTTGGAGTAGGAATCATTTCCTTTTATTGAAGTCAGATTTCTCAATTTATGTTGCTGTTGATATCAAATTTCAAAAGAGGCAAATGAAGTAAATATTCCCTCAGACTGCCATCTTAAGCCAAAAATAATATGATTGGATATTGGTTGAGCCTAAAAGCCATAAAATCTAGCATCTGAGTGCTCAGCAAAGATTGGTAGAATAAATTAATGCACAGATTCTCATCATTTCACAAGAGCAGGAGATGAATGACAGATGTAGATTTGGAATCTCCTGCAGAAAAATACCAGCCACCCATTTGAACTCTTATGTATCAAGGAGCTCTTGATGAAAACTGGCTCCTGGGGACCTTTCTCGTGGTCTAGTGGTTAAAAGTGCTAGTCACTCAGTCGTGTCCAACTCTTTGTGACCCCATGGACTGTAGCCGGCCAGCCTCCTCTGTCCATGGAGTTCTCCAGGCAAGAATACTGGAGTGGGTTGCTATGCTGTCCTCCAGGGAATATTCCCAACCCAGGGATTGAACCCACATCTCTTATGTCTCCTGCATTGGCAGGAAGGTGCCTTACCACTAGTGCTACCTGGGAAGCCCTAATGATCAAAAATCCACCTTCAAATGCAGAGGTCTTGGGTTTGATCCCTGGTCAGGGAACTAAGATTCCACATGCCACAACTAAGCCCACAGCTGCATAGAGAGCCTACGTGCTGCAACCTGAGCTCGTGGAGGGATGTCTGTTTAGGTCTTCTGCCCGCTTTTTGATTGGGTGTCCATCAACCGATGAATGGATAAAGAAGTTGTGGTACATATGCATGAGGGAATGTTATTCAGCCATAAAAAAGGAACACATTTGACTCAGTTTTAATAATGTGGATGAACCTAGAGCCTATTATACAGAGTGAAATGTCAGAAATAGAAAGACAAATATTGTATACTAACATATATATGTGGAATCTAGAAAAATGGAACCGATGAACCTATTTGCACAGGATCAATGAAGATGCAGATATGGGGAACAGACTTATGGATGCAGGTTGGAAAGGGAAGGAGAGGGTGGGACGAATTGAGAGAGTAGCACTGAAACGCATTCATTACCATATGTAAAATTAGCCAAAGGAAATTCACTATAGGATGCAGGGAGCTCAAATCTGGTGCTCTGTGATCATCTAGAGGGATAGGATGGGATGGGAGGTAGAAGGGAGGTTCAAGAGGGAGGGGACATACATATACCTATGGCTGCTAATTCATGTTGATATATGACAGAAACCAACACAATATCATATAGTAAATATCCCTCAATTAAAAATAAAAAACAAATTTTTAAAATAAAATTAAAACTGGTTTGCAAGTAAAAAAATAAAATGAATAGAAACCACGCTCCTCAACAAGAGAAACCTGTGCACACTGCGATGAAGACCCAGCACAGACGAAAAAAGAGAAACAAAGCTGACTCCTGCATCCACATCCTCCAATGGAATCCCCACACAGATTGTCTTCCTTCCTTCCCAGCTCAGTTTTGGATGCCCAGGAGTCAGAACAAGCCTGAAAGAGGAAATCAGGCCCCCAAGACTGGTTTGGTCTCTATTTTAAAATCTTGTTATGCACTTAGTGTCTCTCTAAAAAATAATAGTTTGCTGAACTTAACTTTTAAACTGGAAAATGATTCAGCACCTGTACAATGAACAAGTATTTTAAAGTTATAGGCTAGTCCTTGAGGCTTCCTGAGTCATCTTTAGCGTGTTACACAAATTTCAGGACAATGCCGGATTGAGGGTGGAAATGGATGATCACCTTCTCAAAGTGGGATTTTTTTTCTTTTTTTTCTGATTGATAACAGGGACGTAAACTCTCTTGCAAGCAAACTGTTGGGTAATTATTGACTTTTCTGAATTTCTCTCTTTCTAACTCTCCAGTGCAATTTCTGTTTCTCTTTCTGTCGGTATGTGCATGCATGGGTCTCAAATACATCCTATTTATCACTTTGGAGTCATCAATTATCCTCTTACCTAACGTGTATTTATATCTTATTTGGAGCATTAAAATATTTGGAGAACAAACGAATGGATGCACATCTATAAAAGACCAAAAAAGTAAAGCAACCAAAGAGAGGAACTTGGGAGAATAAATAGAAAGCTTTCTTCAGGTGCCTAGCAGTGAACAGAATGTTCATGGCAGAACATTATAGAAACACGTCCATGAGGATGGTTAAAGGGCAGTCTTCCCTAAGCCTGTGAATACAGGATGAGTAGCACATGGAAAGGTTTTGGCACATGTCATATGAATGACTAAGACAGACTTTGAACACACATGTTACAAATGGTCCATTTAGTGATTGTCCTAGAGATTCTTTGGTAAATATTGCTAAATATTTAAATTTTCAAAATAGCAATACCCCTCCTCTTGGCAGTTAGAAAAATGTGTCAGCTATACATCCTCTTCTTAATAACCCGAAAACAATAAAGTGTGTGACAATAAAAACAAAGTTTAGGTCAAATTCTTTTAAACGTTAAATAATTCATTAGTGGGCTTCCCTGGTGGCTCAATGATAAAGAATTCATAGGTTCAGTTCCTGGGTTGGGAAGATCTGCTGGAAAAGGAAATGGCAACCCACTTCAGTGTTCTTGCCTGGAGAATTCCTTGGACAGAGTAGTCTGGTGGGTTACAGTCCATGCGGTCGCAAAGAGTCAGACATGACTGACCAGCTAACTCTTTCATCTTTCAGTTTGCAGGTTAATGCATCAATAATTTGAAAGAGGATTAAGCCATCTCTCTGGCCAGATCAAGCAAGTTCAGTTCAGTTCAGTCACTCAGTGGTGCCCGACTCTTTGCGGTTCCATGGACTGCCACACACCAGGCCTTCCTGTCCATCACCAACACCTGGAACTTGCTCAAACTCATATCCATTGAGTCGGTGATGCCATCCAACTATCCCATCCTCTGTCGTCATCTTCTCCTCCTGCTTTCAATCTTTCCCAGCATCTGGATTCTTTTCCAATGAGTCAGGTCTTTGCATTGGTGGCCAAAGTTTTGGAACTTCAGCTTCAGCATGTCCTTCCAATGAAAATTCAGGACTCATTTTCTTTAGGATTGACTGGCTTTATTTCCTTGTAGTTCAAGGGACTCTCAAGAGTCTTCTCCAACAACACAGTTCAAAAGCATCAATTCTTTGGCACTCAGCTTTATTTATGGTCCAACTCTCACATCCATACTTGAGTACTGGAAAAACCATAGCTTTGACTATATGGACCTTTGTTGGTAAAGTAATGACTCTGCTTTTTATGCTGTCTAGGTTTATCATAGCTTTTCTTCCAAGGAACAAGCTTCTTTTAATTTCATGGCTGCAGTCATCATCTGTAGTGATTTTGGAGCCCAATAAAATAAAGGCAAATCTAGATATAGACACTGTGAAGATGATTGGCCATGAAATTGCTGGAGTTCTATCCCTCACTGATGCAAAGACTTTAATGCTTTTCTAGGCAGTTTTATATTTTGAACACTACTCATTTCACCAATGAAAACTTATTTCTAACATATTTCATGCTGAGTAATGGATCCTCTTATATACATTTTGATACCAAATGACTTGTAAGCAGCTACTGTGTACTCTTGGTTCCTGATCCAGTTCCAAAGGAATTTAACTGCCACTAAGTATAGATTTGGAGAAGGCAATGGCACCCCACTCCAGTACTCCTGCCTGGAAAATCCCATGGATGAAGGAGCCTGGTAGGCTGCAGTCCATGGGGTTGCTGAGGGTTGTACACGACTGAGTGACTTCACTTTCACCTTTCACTTTCACACATTGGAGAAGGAAATGGCAACCCACTCCAGTGTTCTTGCCTGGAGAATCCCAGGGACAGGGGAGCCTGGTGGGCTGCCATCTCTGGGGTCTCACAGAGTCGGACACGACTGAAGTGACTTAGCAGCAAGTATAGATTAAAGTTAATTTGGGTGTAGATTTATACATTGCTTTGTTTATACTAATATCACATTACTCAATTTGCTTAACTACTAAATTTGCTTAACTACTAAATTCACTAATGGAGAATGAAATGGCAACCCACTGTTGCCATTTCAGTGTTCTTGCCTGGAGAATCCAAGGGACGGGGAAGCCTGGTGAGCGGCCGTCTCTGGGGTCACACAGAGTCGGACACGACTGAAGCGATTTAGCAGCAGCAGCAGTAGCAGCAAATTCACTAAATTTAAAATTACTAAAATGTCTAAATGTACTAAAATCAATAGATTTTTAAATCCATGATATAATGGATAAAGGTAGCTGGAAAAAGTTCAATCTGAAGCAAAACCCTGAATTAGATTCAGTTGTGAGTTAGTCATCCTTTCATTCATTTGTTCATTCATTCACCCAGTAGACATCAATTGTGTGCCAAGACAGGCATCAACACATTCATCATTGTGAGACTTTAGCTCTTTGAATACAGTACGTTGAGGATAGCATCTTAAATTCATGCTTCAATGTTTTAATAAATACATTTTACAGAAAAAATACTGACAGCCTGTGCCCACTAATCTCTGTGTTTTGCTTTAGAGATGAGATTGCAAGCAGAAAACCTGCAATGGCCTGCAGCTGGCTGTGTTTGGTGTTGGCCCACATGCTGCCCATACCTGTTATAGTTTGCTTTATTGTAAACCTAGCTGGTTCCACTCTCTATACATTAACTGCCTGGTTCCTGTAGAAAAAAAAAAACGAAAAACGAAAAACATATTCTTTTACTGAAGTATAGTTGATTTGCTATGTTGTATTAGTTTCAGGTATACAGCACAGTGATTAAGATAGATATATATGTATGATATATATATATATATATATGTATGTATATATATTGGAGAAGGCAATGGCACCCCACTCCAGTACTCTTGCCTGGAAAATCCCATGGACAGAGGAGCCTGGTGGGCTGCAGTCCATGGGGTCGCGAAGAGTCGAACACGACTGAGCAACTTCACTTTCATTTTCACTTTTCACTTTCATGCATTGGAGAAGGAAATGGCAACCCACTCCAGTGTTCTTGCCTGGAGAATCCCAGGGATGGGGGAGCCTGGTGGGCTGTCATCTCTGGGGTCGCATAGAGTTGGACACGACTGAAGTGACTTAGCAGCATGTATATATATTCTTTTGCATATTCTTTTCCCTGGTAGGTTATTATAAAATATTGAGTATAGTTCCCTGCAGTAAGTCCTTGTTGGTTATCTATTTTAGATGTAGTAGTATGTTTACGGTAATCCCAATCTCCTAATATTAATATATTAATATATCCCTCCCCTCATTCCTTCTTTGGTAACCACAAATCTGTTTTCTATGTCTGTGGTAATGTTTCCATTTTGCAAAGAAGTTCATTTGTATCTTTGTAAAAAAAATTTAAATAGCTACATCTCAAGGGCCCTGGGAAAACGTTTCTGATCACTAACCCAAACCAAGCTACCTATTGGTTGCCCTACACAGGGTTGGAGGACATGAACTTGCCATTAGGTTATTAGATTTCTACAAGTGAATATATATGATTCACAAGTCATGGTGCAGGAAGATCTAATTTATTGGATCTGGCATTGTCCCTGGGTTTCTCACATTTCTGAACAAAGACATGAATGGTATTTCTGTTCCAGATTATCTTTCAAGGATATTGTATAAAAACAACCTTGGAAGAGAAATAGTGTCTCCATCTGGAGCAGCTTTGTTTAACTGGCCAGTGGAATAAAAAATCATTCCTTTTTCTATGGTAAAGATTGAGTAGATTTTCCAGAAACCCCCTTATATAAAACTGATGTTTTTCCAATCCCAAGGTTTCTTTTCTGGAGGCAAACTTGAGGACCAAAGAGACATAAGAGCAGGATGAATCCTGAGATAATCATGAGTGAGTCCTGTACTTTCAAGCCTGGGATCTTCTCAACTTCTAGGCTTCCTGTATGAAATGATTTACTTCTTTACTGGACAAGCCAGTTTGAGTGATATTTTTATTATATAACAGAATATGCATTCAACAGAAGATACACACACACTCACACATGTGGTGTGATATATGTTTTTTTCACACACAAGACCTGGACTTTGATATATTCTTATTTTATGTTTGCATGCCACTGTGTCATTTTCTGTTTTATACACTCTCTGTTATACAAGAAAACTAAGAGTTTTTTCCCGACTAACTTTAATTCCTTGAGGATCAGTGTTAGACTGCGTATTACGTAATATGCAAAGCTGTGAATATGGTAGCGACTGCGCACACACTGATTTTGTTTTAGCACCCACCACTTTGCATGCATTGTGTGCTAAGTCGCTTCAGCCATGTTCGATTCTTTGCAACTCTATGGACTGTAGCCCGCCAGGCTCCTCTGTCCCTGGGATTCTCCAGGTGGAAATACTGGAGGGGATTGCCATGTCCTCCTCCAGGGGATCTTCCTGACCCCAGGATCAAACGTACATCTCCTTCATCTCCTGCATTGGCAGGTAGGTTCTTTACTAATAATGCCACCTGGGAAGCCCACCTACCACTTTACTGCACAATTATTCATTTTATTCTGGTATCCCTCAGTCTGCTCTTGAGATGGGATATGTTTATAACACTAAGCTCATAAGATTTAGAAAAGCAATGTGGATTGAACAAAAGAAGAATGGTGGAAATTCCTTTTTAAATATCTTGAAATATTGTTATTAATCAGCTCTCCTCTCATTTTTTAATCTCTAATGTTCCTCAACAATGACATGTTCCATTCATCTTGGCATTCTGTATTTAAGATTCTTTCAGGTTTATTTTATTTTGGCAGTGTCAGGTCTTAGTTGTGGCATACAGGATCTTTGATGGTGGTTTTCGGGCTCCAGAGCACACAGACTATGTAGTTGCGGTGTGATGGTTGCCTCGAGGTACATGGGATCTTAGTTCCCCACCAAAGATTTAATCTGTGTCCCCTGCATTGTAAGGGAGATTCTCAACCTCTGAACCCCTAGGGAAGTCTCCTATTTCTGCATTCTTATTCCTCAAAGTTGCCAGAGAGACTCAGAATTGGAATAAGGAAGCGAAGTTCTTCCTCTGTCACTGTTAACAGCATTGGTTGTTGTTTAGTTGCTCAGTCATGTCCGACTCTTTGCGACCCCGTAGACTGTGGCATTCCAGGCTCCTCTGTCCTCCACTGTCTCTTGGAGTTTGCTCAAATTCATGTTCATTAAGTCAGTGATGGTATCTAACCGTCTCATCCACTGCCATTCCATTTTCCTTTTGCCTTCAATCTTTCTCAGTTTCAGGGTCTTTTTCAGCTTTTCCTATCAAGTGACCAAAGTATTGGAGCTTCAGTTTTAGCATCAGCCCTTCCAGTGAATTTTCAGGGTTGGTTTCCTTTAGTATCAACTGGTTTAATCTCCTTGCAGTTCAAGGGACTCTCAGGAGTCTTCTCCATAACCACAATGTGAAAGCATCAATTCTTTGGCACTCCATCCATGGAGCATCCATGGCAATAAATTAGAATTTTCCCCTTGAGAAAGAAACAATTTCCTCTTTCTGAGTTTGATAAATGCTCAGTTATGAATATAGTACAGATCATATTGTGAAGTCTTCTTAAGCCCTTTAAGATAAAATTTATTTTATGATGCATTATATAATAAAGAACGCTAAGTCTCTTCTGGTCTGAGACATTTAGATCTTTCTACTTCCCTCATTTCTCCTCATTTTCCTAATTATCATCTAGTTTGTCTGGGACTTTCCTGGCTTTAGCAAACAGCTTTCAGGCCCCTGAGAAGCCCTCAGACCCAGGCAAACTTGGACTTTGGATTACTTTCCTTAGTTACTCTACTTTCTTCTGTTTGATAATGAGCTACAAGAAAAAATTATGTGTAAATTTATTTATGCAGGCATGTGGCTGGAATAGAGTTTGAATAAGTGGATAAATTAATCACCAAATATGCATCTTGACATAGAAGAGTTTTGGAGTCAGGGAGATGTGGACTGAAAGATCAGATCAGTCATGTATTCCTGTGGAAACTGATTCCATTTGTTTTACCTCTTTGAGCTTCAGCTCTATTATTATCAGAGGTCTGGAGATAAGAGAATGGTAAAAGACATATCACAGACTTGTAATGGAAAAGCATGGAAAAGAATACCAAAGCATTAGCTCATTAGCAGCCTTTAAAACCCTTGCATGTAGCCTCTGTGTTCATTATGGCAAACTCAGTGTCATTAGCTCAGGATGCTCTAACAAAAATACCATAGACTGGGTGGCTTAAAAAAAAACACCAGTTATTCCTCATAGTTTGAGAGGCTGGGAAGTCCAAGATCAAGGTACCAGTCAACTTGGTTCCTGGGGAGGGCCCCTTTCCTGGTTTGCAGAGGTCTGCCTTCTTGCTGAATCCTTGTATGGGTCAGGGAGAATGGGAGAGGAATCATCTTTCTATTGTTTTTTTGTTTTTCAATCACTAAATCCTTTTCGACTCTTTGCGACCCCATGTCCTACAGCCATGTTACTGTGATTCAACCTGTGAGAGGTGAATATGGGAAAAGTAAGTTATATTCTGGTTACTTTTACACCAGCATTTCCCTGGTGGCCCTGTAGTAAAGACTGCCTGCCACGTAGGAGATGTGGGTTCAATCCCTGATTCAGTAAGATCCCCTGGAGAAGGGAATAGCAACCTACATCTCAGTATTCTTGCCTGGAGAATGCTATGGACAGAGGAGCCTGTGGGCTCCTGTCCTTGGGGATGCAAAGAGTTAGACATGACTGAGCAACTAAACAACAATACATTCTGGCTAGAGTGTGCAGGTTTGGTACTCCTAGGGTGGGTGTTAGTCACTCAGTCGTGTTGGACTCTTTGCTACCCCCATGGATGGTAGTCTGCCAGGCTCCCCGGTCCATGGAAGTCTCCAGGCAAGAATACTGCAGTGGGTTGCTATTTCCTTCTCCAGGGGATCTTCCAGACACAGGGATCGAACCCTGGTCTCCTGCATTGCAGGCAGATTCTTTACCATCTGAGCCACCAGGGAAGCCCATCTGTACTCTTAACTATAATGCAAAGAGTAGTATACCTTCCAGTGAGAGCATGGAGCTCCATGCATACAGTATTTATTCAATAAAACAAAAATGAGTTAATGAAAACTGAATAATGTATGAAATCTTGAACTGGTACAATGACCACACTGAAAAGCTGCCAGGATCAAAAGTTCTGAGTTTCCTTTCCAGCTGTGTTTGCAGTCACTGAATGGCCTCTCAGCTCTCAGTGGTGTGTGTTTTTATTTCATTTGCTTTGGTTGTTGTTGTTGTTGTTGTTATTATTTTACCCTCTCTGGCCCCAATTTCCTTATTTTTAAGCTGAGGTACTTAGGTACTTATCCTCACTCTCTAATAATTTGCTATTAGTAATAGTAACTATCCCCTGGAGGAGGGCGCAAAAACCCACTCCAGTATTCTTCCCTGGAGAATCCAATGAACTGAGACTGGACGTCTACGTTTCATAGAGTCACAAAGAGTCAGACACAACTGAAGTGACTCAGCATTCACTCAATAGTAACTACAGTCTTCAGATATTGAATTTCCCAGCTATCAGAGTTCTTCCTTGTCATTGTCAATATTGCTCAATATGGCTAAGTGTGTGTTTGTTAGAAAAACAACATACAAAAGTCAAAGTCCATGACTTCTAATGTCCACAAAGACATCTTATTGATGTAAGACCAAACAAAAGAAAACCTCAAACCACAACCAGAGAAACTAAGACTTCTCAGCCTTTTTAATACCTGCTGTGGAAGAAACAAAACAAAATTTTCCTTGTCATTGAACAAACTTCCTGTTGCTAAGGCCAAGTCATTCTTCTTTTCTCCAAGGAGCCATAGAGAAGGTTATTGAATTAACAGGCTATTGAGTTTCATGGAATTTACTCTTAACACCCCAACCATGTTGAGGTGAGTGTTGTGCAGAAAGAATTGGAGAAGAACAAGGTCAGGGTAAACCACCAAGGTATCTGATTATGAGATATGAGATGTTAATGAATGCAATTCTTGAGAAACTCTGCTTCTCCTGAAGTATTTCATACTGTGGTTTTTAGCCCTGGTTCCTGCTCTATTGTTGGTCAAACCTCCTCATGTGTTAAAAGCAGACAGAAATTATCACAAAAAAGGCTGAAAGGGGAAGCCAACTTAATAATAATATTCCTGAGTTCTCCAGAGTGGTGATTCCCTCTCCTTCTATTTACCTTTCCTCCTGATAAAAATTAATGTATAAGATAATAAAATACATTAATAACAGAAAGCAAAAAGCAATGTTCTTTACTAGTAGTTAATGCTAAACCCAGGGCTTCCCTAGTGGCTCAGACAGTAAAGAATCTGCCTGCAATGCAGGAGACCCGGATTCGATCCCTGGGTTGGGATGATCTCCTGGAGAAGGGAATGGTAACCCACTCCAGTATTCTTGCCTGGAGAATTATATGGACAGAGGAGCCTGGCAGCCTACAGTCCATGGGGGTAGCAAAGAGTCGGACACAACTGAGCAACTAACACACACACAGTGCTAAACTCAGGACTATTAGAGAATGTCTTTGTAAAGAAAAAAGTTCAAATGTCAATAGCATACACTGACCTCTAGGAAAATGGTTTGCAAAACTTAGAATGGCAAGGATAGAGTTAAACGTCTCCCCCGATAACCAGAAGTGGGACACTTAGAAGAATCCGAGTGACTACAGAGCTCGTGTGGATACGGCTGTACCTAGCGGGTGTCTGAGGTTTTGTCAGTTCGTTCTTATTTTTATGACAGAGCATCCTGGCACAGCGGTTTTTTTGCAGAACACCATTGCCACACATCCATTCAAATAAATTAACACTCCCATCTTCATTGACCCATTTGTCAGAAATGCCAAAATGTAGGTTAACCCATGTGACCTTTTCACTGAAAATATATAGTGAGAGTGTCATTAGGCCTCACGCTGACAAGCCTGGAATTACAGTTATCTTTTTCTTTTTTCTGTTTCTCATAATAACACCAACTGAACTACACCTGTCTTTCTGAAGCAGACTTTGTTCTGAGAAGAGGAAGGATAGTCAAAGTGTTTGCTGAATCCTCAAGTAGGCATTATTAAGACCTGATAAGAGAAACAAAAAGGGATTTATTGAGTATTTGCCTTGCACTAACTTTGGAGCATAAGTAATTGCAACATCCATAACTTCCTTTAAGGAATGGTACTGCAAGGTAATTAACGTGCCCAGTTTCACATGGCTTCATATGTTGGCCACGACTCCAACCCACGTCTGACAAACTCAGGGAAGAGTCACTTTTCCTTCCACCAAGTTACCAGAAGGAATCCAGCTAGCATCCTTCCCTGGAGATCAGTTACTTGTCTCCTGGAATTCACCCTTTTTGCCATCCTTTAGACTTAGCAACTGTGCATTTGAGTGTGTGAAGTCTTTGGTTAGACTTCTTGGAAGACACACAGAGGGAAGAAGACATCATTCACTTAAATAATTAACCAGAGGCTAAAGATTCTGTCCAAATAAAGCATGCTATTTTGGTTCCAGGCCAATACTATTCTGAGTGGGCTGCTCTCCATGAACTTGTAAACTCCACAACGACAATAACAACAACAACAACAAAAAACAAAACTGACATGCGTCCTCTGCTAAATGATCATGTATTGACACTGGAACATCCAGGCTATGAAATAAACAGGAGAAGCAAGGTTGAATCAAAGTGCACTTCTTAATTTGCACCACACCAACTGAACAGTAAAATGTGATTTAATTTACTATATAATTTGCTTGTTCAACAAAGCTGAAAGATAACTCACTTAGTGCCACTTTGCTTGTAAGTAAGCCCATAACTGGCGGTGTTCTTTCAGCGAACGGCTTTGTTGTTGATGCCAGAGAAAGCTGTTTGAGTGGAAAATGCAGAAAATTAAGGGTCTGTTGCTGTCGTATTTGCAATGCGCTCCCTTTGTCCTCATCAAGTTTATTTCTGCTGAGCGGCAGTAACGGCTCTTTGTTTTTCTAACTCGATGAAGTCACTAAGTCTTGCTCAGTGGCACACGGCTGGGGGGAAAAATGCAGGCAGCCAAATTTAGAACCATTTGGAACTCACGAGTTGTGAATTTTGAACCAAACTTGAATCTTTTAAAAGCTCATCTGTTCCACAGAGAGTGCCAGCTCGGCTAACAGCCTTGCAGCAGGGACTGTCCTCTGAGAGCTGAGCCAGGGTCCCTTCAGTGCCTCCTGTTTGTTCCTGTGCTGAGTTGGGGTGCTTCAGGACGCAAAGAGATGGGTGCATTACAAAGCCCCGAAATCTGCACCCCAGGAGGACAGCGTTTCCAACGTGTCTCTTTGGTGTTTTGTGTGTATGCTCAGTCGCTTCTGTCATATCCAAGTCTCTGAGACCCTGTGGACTGTAGCCTACCATTCCAAGGGATTTCCCAGACAAGAATACTGGAGTGGGTTGCCATTTCTTTCTTCAGGGGATCTTCCTGACCCAAGGATCGAATCCCCATCTCTTTCATGCATTGCTGGTGAATTCTTTACCGCTGAGCCACCACCAACCTTTTAACATTTTCTTCATGTCTCTTGTATCCATGTGTTCTTTTCGTCTGCTCACCCCATTCTAGGGTTGACCTGTAATCTCCAGATTCCCCAGAGAGGGCAAAAGCAGTTCATGTAATTACATGTGAATCACCAACTCATCCACAGAGTGGGTGGGTGTGTGGGTGTGAACAAGAGGGAAAGTGGTTTTGATCAAGTGCTACAAGCAGAGAAGGAGATAAAACCAAGTGCCAGCTCATGGAAGACTCTTCACAGCCTCTTCATGAGTTTGGGCCATGTCCTGAAGACAAGTAGCCGCTCTTCGCGATGACTCATCCTAGTCTACAGAACACAATCCAAATGCCTTTGCCCAGTATTTAAGGCTCTCTATAATATGTTTCCAGCCTACCTAGAAAATCAAACCTCTCAGGGATTGTTTCCCTTGTGGCCAGGGTCCTGCACCAGATAGAGGCAAGCAGAAGCTGTGGGCTTGGGAAGAATTCTAGCCTGGAAGTCTGCACCTATCGGTGTTGTTTATGGCATGGTTCTGTTGGATGGCTTCCTTTACCCCCAAACTGTATGAAAACATCTTTTGCCAAATGACCATTTCTAGATATGTTTGGGGCTTCCCTGGTACCTCAGCTGGTAAAGAATCCATCTGCAATGCAGGAGACCCTGATTTGATTCCTGGATTAGGAAGATCCCCTGGAGAAGGGATAGGTTACCCACTCTATTATTCTTGGGTTTCCCTGGTGGCTCAGATGGTAAAGAATCTGCTTGCAATACAGGAGACCTGGGTTTGACCCCCTCAGTTGGGATGATCCCCTACAAGAGGGCATGGCAACCCACTCTAGTATTCTTTCCTGGAGAATCTCCATGGACCGAGAAGCCTGGTGGGCTATAGTCCATGATGTCACAATAGACTCAGATACGACTGACTAAACAACAACAACAAGAGCGATGATAAAACAATTAGGCGATAGAGCTGTTCAATAGGGCTAGAGCATGTAGTGCAGAGGAGAGTGAAGACGTTATAAAAAAAAGCAAAGCAGATGGACTTGATGATGCCAGGCAACAGTGATGCAGCTAAGGTCAGGTTATGTGCTAAGTCTGAAATGGTCCTTAGCTCACTGTGTGTTTGGCAAAAAAGGATGACCAAGCAAGAGCTCATTGGGGAGGATTGGGGTCAAGCATCAGGAGAGAATTTTCCTCAACTTTTCCCTTGTAGGTTATGAGTGGAAGCTCACCAAAGACTGAAAGACAGATGCTGTAATAATATGGTTTCCTTGTTGTAACAAACACTGCTGGTGTCCTGTCCCACAAGACTTAGCCCACCTGATCTCACCTGCAGCTGTAAGATGAGTTTTCCTCTAGGGAGCAGCCTCCCAAATCAAGGACCTGTAATTGTATGGCTCCCCGTTTGTAACTTTTAGCCTGAGAGCTTTTTCTGTAACCAAGGTGATTTTCTTTAGAGAACAAAGGAGCAACCAACCGAGAAGGAGGGGAAGGGGGAGATGGTAACATCTCCAGGAAAATGCCTTAATCCATGGAAGGTGAGATTTAGGGACAAATGTCCCAGTGCCATCACAGTTCAGGCTTCGGGTTCCAAGTTCTCAGAGTGCTAAGAGCAAGCCTGGGCCCCACTGGCCCACAGCCCATAACCTAATCATTAATGTACCCCATATGGCTTTCCTTTCTCTCTCTGACTTTCTCATTTCTTCAGTTTTGATTCCTGAGACCATTTTCCAAATAAACCCCCAGTATCCTAACCCTTGTCTAGGGGTTTGATTTTAAGGAAACCCCAACTATGCTACACATCCTTGGATTCTATCACAGAACCTACCACAGACATCTCTGTGTAAGTTCCTGATGCTCTTACCAACTTTTAAAAAGGCTTCAATGTCCTTAAGGATGATAAGACTAGCTTTAAGTACTGCCTTGTCTGGTGTGTGCATGTGGTGGGGCGGGGGGAGGGTGGCTATGATATAATTTGTTTACTCAAGGTCATGGTCAGTAGACATTATTATAAAACTGCTATAGAGGAGGAGGGCTTCCCAGGTGGTGCAGTGGTAAAAATCTGCCTGCCAAAACAGGAGAGACTCGGGTTCAGTCCCTGTAGTATGAAATGGCAACCCACTCCAGTACTCTTGCCTGAAGAATTCCATGGGCAGAGGCACCTGGTAGGCTACAGTCCACGGCATCACAAGGAGTTGGACACAACTGACTGAGCACAGCTAGAAGATGAGACTGCACACATGGGGACCAACCAGGAGTGGTAAAAGTCTCCCAGCAAGAAGATATGAAAGAGCTCAACACTGATATTGACAAGTGATGATAAAGACAACAGATTAGAGAGACATTTGGGAGAATTTGGTTACTCCTTATCATGATGGCTTGAAGACCTACCTCCCCTGCTTGAAAAAATATGATTGACATGATGAGAATAATAATAATATTGTAGGGAAAGTCATGCCAATGGCCTAATGAACCTTCTGGTAATGTGCCCAAGAAATCAATTTCCTTGGAATAACTCATGCAGAGCGAAACCTACAAAGAGTGCTAGGCACTAAACATGCAATTATAGTTTTCTGAGTTTAAAATTGTGTTTGGGTATGTGGTGCACAATCTCTAAAATATAATTACTGAGGAACATAGTTTAATTTGTATCAGTCACAATTTACGGCTTGTCTATGTTTATAGAAATGATTATGGTTTGAAGCTTTTTGTGCCTTCCTTGATGCATAAAAAATGATTATCAAGCCTTCAGTCGCAGCCGCCTTCCCTGAGAATTGGCAGCAACAAGCCCTTTAATCAGGAACAAGATCCTACAGAGCCAACGTATGCAAATATGCAATCTGAGAACAACAGTTAAGTTTTTATAATGAGAGGGTTGGAAAGAAAGTTGGAAAGTGCCCACCTAAGAGAACTCCAGTGATCAATGTCTACTGAGCATGGGATGCTCAGTCCTCTCCTGCATTATTTGGCTACATCTGAACACAAGCCAATTCTTACCACCAACTTATTATTTTAACATGATCATTGTTTCAAATAGACTGTCATAGGTTGCCCTGTCAGAATTTTTTCTTTTTTAACTTTGTATTTATTATTGGGGTATAGTTTATTAAGAATGCTTTATTAGTTCCAGATGTTTAATAAAGTGATTCAGTTATACATATGCATGTATCTTCTGGAGAAAGGAAAGGCTACCCACTCCAGTATTTTAGCCTGGAGAATTCCATGGCCTGCATAGTCCATGGGGTTGCAGAATCTGGCAGGACTGAGCAACTTTCACAAACATGTGTCTATTCTACTTCAATTTTTTTTTCCCATTTAGGTTGCTACATAATGTTGAACAGAGTTCCATATCTGTACAATAGGTCCTTGTTGGTTATCCTTTTTAAATATAGCTGTGTGTACCTGTCAATCCCCAAATCACTAAATATCCCTTCTCCCCTACTCTTCATCCCTGGTTCTCTAAGTCTTTGAGTCTCTTTCTGTTTTGTGAATTAGTTAATTTATATCATTTTCAAAATACCTGATAAGAAAGGACCTTAAAAGTTTTCAGGTTGATGAGACAGTTGGTGATTACCCATCAACACTGCCTTTAACTTGTATAACTCAGATCAGATCAGATCAGATCAGATCAGTTGCTCAGTCGTGTCTGACTCTTTGCGACCCCATGAATCGCAGCACGCCAGGCCTCCCTGTCCATCACCAACTCCCAGAGTTCACTCAGACTCACGTCCATCGAGTCAGTGATGCCATCCAGCCGTCTCATCCTCTGTTGTCCCCTTCTCCTCTTGCCCCCAATCCCTCCCAGCATCAGGAGTCTTTTCCAATGAGTCAACTCTTCCCATGAGGAGGCCAAAGTACTGGAGTTTCAGCTTTAGCATCATTCCTTCCAAAGAACACCCAGGGCTTATCTCCTTTGGAATGGACTAGTTGGATCTCCTTGCAGTCCAAGGGACTCTCAAGAGTCTTCTCCAACACCACAGTTCAAAAGCATCAATTCTTTGGCGCTCAGCCTTCTTCACAGTCCAACTCTCACATCCATACATGACCACAGGAAAAACCATAGCCTTGACTAGACGGACATTTGTTGGCAAAGTAATGTCTCTGCTTTTGAATATGCTATCTAGGTTGGTCATAACTTTCCTTCCAAGGAGTAAGCATCTTTTAATTTCATGGCTGCAGTCACCATCTGCAGTGATTTTGGAGCCCAGAAAAATAAAGTCTGACACTGTTTCCACTGTTTCCCCATCTATTTCCCATGAAATGATGGGATAGGATGCCATGATCTTCGTTTTCTGAATGTTGAGCTTTAAGCCAACTTTTTCACTCTCTACTTTCACTTTCATTAAGAGGCTTTTGAGTTCCTCTTCACTTTCTGCCATAAGGGTGGTGTCATCTGCATATCTGAGGTTATTGATATTTCTCCCGGCAACCTTGATTCCAGCTTGTGTTTCTTCCAGTCCAGCGTTTCTCATGATGTACTCTGCATATAAGTTAAATAAACAGGGTGACAATATACAGCCTTGATGTACTCCTTTTCCTATTTGGAACCAGTCTGTTGTTCCATGTCCAGTTCTAACTGTTGCTTCCTGACTTGCATACAGATTTCTCAAGAGGCAGATCAGGTGGTCTGGTATTCCCATCTCTTTCAGAATTTTCCACAGTTTATTGTGATCCACACAGTCAAAGGCTTTGGCATAGTCAATAAAGCAGAAATAGATGTTTTTCTGGAACTCTCTTGCTTTTTCCATGATCCAGCGGATGTTAGCAATTTGATCTCTGGTTCCTCTGCCTTTTCTAAAACCAGCTTGAACATCAGGAAGTTCACGGTTCACATATTGCTGAAGCCTGGCTTGAAGAATTTTGAGCATTACTTTACTAGCGTGTTAGATGAGTGCAATTGTGCGGTAGTTTAAGTATTCTTTGGCATTGCCTTTCTTTGGGATTGGAATGAAAACTGCCCTTTTCCAGTCCTGTGGCCACTGCTGAGTTTTCCAAATTTGCAGGCAAGTCATTTAACAGCTCTGGGAAGTTTTTTCACTTTTGTAATGAGGGGACTGAATGAAATTGCTGCTAAAGACCCCATTGGCTTCCAAAGATGGTAACTCTATATAAAGAGGTGTGCTAATTAATAGAAAAGCCATTCAGTGTGGGTAGACACACACGCACACAAATACACACACACATTTTGGCTATGAAATCTCAAATGATGTATAGTTTCATTTACATGTAAGAAAGAACAAAGACTATAGATAATGGAGTTTGCATTAGCATTATTTTGAAGCAGTTTGGTTGTGGAAAATTGTCAAAAACTTTACCAGAATGAAATTTGGTAGAAAAGAATCTGAATCTTTCAGGCCTGCATATTACAGAGTGGGGCTGCCTTGCACCACCCTCTCGAAAAGCACTCTATCTGGTCAACCAGTAGGCTGCACATCCTGTTCCTCAGTAGATAGTTAATGTTTCATTTTTCACAAGAGTAATGTGATGGGAGAGACAGAAGAGAATGTAGCTGCCCTTAAAAGGATGCCAGGCTCCGAATGTCGTTATCATGCAGCATTTGGATAGCACTTCACAGGTACAAAGTGCTCCCCAATCATCTCATTACTTTTATATGAGCTAAAAGCTGTTGAATTTATCATCCTATACTGCAAAGTGTGTTGGAAGACAGCAAACATTTTGCTGCAGAATCATTGTGTAAGAAGCATTTCCGTGTAACTCCCTGAAAAATAAGAACTCTCTGGGGAGATTTTATTCAGCCTACCCTAGGAGTCTTTATTTCTTAATGCTTTGTTATTTATTTATTATTTACTTAGTTTTGGCTACACTGGATCTTCATTGCCACACGGGCTTTTCTCTAGTTGCAGTGAGCAGGGACTACTCTCTAGTTGGGGTGCACAGGGTTCTCTTTGCAGTGACTTCTCTTGTTAGGGAGCACAGGGTCTTGGTGTGAGGGCTTCAGTAACTGTGGTTCCCGAGCTCTAGAGTGTAGGCTCAATGGCTGTAGCACATGGGTTTAGTTGCTTCTGGCATGTGGGAGCTTCCCGGATCAGGGTGGGGAGAGAGGTTGGAGGGGGATTCAGGATGGTGGGGACACATATATACCTATGGCCAATTCCTATTGATGTATGGCAAAACCATCACAATATTGTAAAGTAGTTATCCTCCAATTATAATAAATAAAAATTTTTTTTAAACTATGTCTTTTGCATTGGCAGGTGGATTCTTTATCACTGAGCCACCAGGGAAGCCCCCAGGACATGCCATTTTAAGTAGGTGGATCAAGATGGTCATTCAAAGTTGACATTTGTGAAAAGTCTTGGAGGGGAGGGGAATGTAGCATACCTTCACCAAGTGCCTGTAAGCAGTGGGAAGACTTAAGGCAAAGATAGAAACTTGCCTGGAAAGTCTGGGAACATCAAGACCAGTGAGGCTGGAGGAGGTAAGTGAAAAAGAATAGAAGAATAAGATCAGAAAAGTATTAGGGAAGTCAGATCACTTAGAATCTTGGACATTGTAAAGGCTTTGGCTTTTACTCTGTGTAAGTAGAGGAGCCACTGGAGGGCTTTCAACAGTGAAAGATGGCATGTTTCACAGCATCCCTCTGGCAGTGTGTTTTCCCTGGTGGCTCAGACAGTAAAGGGTCTGCCTGCAATGCAAGAGATCCAAGTTCCATCCCTGGGTGAAGAAGATCCCCTGGAGAAGGAAATGGCAACCCATTCCAGTATTCTGGCCTGGATAATCACATGCACAGAGGAGCCTGTAGGGCTGGAATCCATGGGGTCGCAAAGAGTTAGACTCAACTGAGCAACTAAAACTCTGGCAGTGCAGTGTTGAGGACAATGCTGTAGGGGGACCGGCTATGAAATAAAATGAATGAAAAAGCAAGTAGACCAATTAGGGAGATGATTATAATATTTCTGGCAGGAGGGCATGGTGGCTCGAAATGCCTGGACCAGGGGAGGAACAGATTCTAGGGGTATATTTTGAAGGCAGAATCAAAAGGTTACCCTAATGGTTTAAATCTGGGATGTGAGAGAAAGAATCTAAATGATTCCAAGAAAATTGGCCTGAGCATCAGAAGGATAGAATTACCATCAACTGAGATGGGGAAACTGTGAGTCATGGAGGAGAGACCAAGCATCTGGTGTGGCAATGATAGCATGTATTGACAATCCTAAAGGAAATGAACCCTGAATAGTCATTGGAAGGACTGATGCTGAAGCTGAAGCTCCAATACTTTGGCCACCTGATGTGAAGACTTGACTCATTAGAAAAGACTCTGATGCTGGGAAAGATTAAAGGCCAAAAGAGAAGAGGGTGGCAAAGGATAAAGTGGCTAGATAGCATCACCAACTCAATAGACATGAATTTGAGTAAACTCCAGGAGACAGTGGAGGACAGAGGAGCCTGGCATGCTGTAGTCCATGAGATCCCAAAGAGTCGGACATGACTTATCAACTGAACAATAACAACATTGACAACTAGACATCAAGGCAGAAGTTTCCAGTGAACAGTTGGATGTGTAAGTTCAGAATTTGGGGTTGAGTTTAAAGAATTCATCACTATAAATGCCTAAGAGGGATTTAACGCCATCAGAATGGATGAGAGAAACAAGGGTGCTACATGTGAAAGAGAAGGACCAAGTTCAAGACTGGAATCATGAGCAGGGTCAAGAGACTGGGGAGGAGACCTCAGCAAAGTACAGTGTGGAAGAGCAGCCCCTAGAGACAGGTGAAACCAGGAAAGGACTATAGGAGACCATGTGTGGTGAGGTTTTTAAGGAAGAGGGGGAGGCTGACTATGTCAAATGGTGCTGAAGGTCAACTGGACGCATACTAAGAAGTGATCACTGTGTGAATGAAAAATATTGCCTGCCATGTCAGTAAACAAAGCATGCCTCAGCCATCAAGTCATCACATTACAACCACCAGATGGTGAGCCCTGGGGGAACTCAGGATGGAGGCCGGATGCCCCCCATCTAGCAGTCAGCTGCTGCAGCAACCCCCAGTGGTGGACTGTGAGAAGACTTATGAGAAGCCCAGGATACTGGCCCCAGATAAGCGAGGCATATAGCAAAGGAATGATCTCAGTGGACCCAGGTTCTTGAATCTTCCCAAATACAGAAAAGCACTAAATTCGTTACCTTGAAATATCCACTTTTCTTTTTTTTTTTTTTTTTTTAATTTTATTTTATTTTTAAACTTTACATAACTGTATTAGATTTGCCAAATATCAAAATGAATCCGCCACAGGTATACATGTGTTAACAGTAATCTTTTGATGGGCTTTCCTTGTAGATCAGTCGATAACAAATCTGCCTGCAATACAGGAGCCCCAGGTTTGATTCCTGGATCCAAAAGATCCCCCTAGAGAAAGTAGTGACAACCTACTCAAATATTCTTGCCTGGGAAATCTCATGGACAGAAGAGCCTTGCGGGCTACAGTCCACGGGGTCACAAGAGACGGACACGATTTAGCAAATAAACCACCACTAATCTTTTGATGCTCTGACTACCTGTTCTTTGTTGTGAAAACTCAAATATCCTGGTCTCCCTTCCCCCTCCTTGCCTCTTCAGAGAAGCTCTCAGAACTTTGTGAGATGCTGTGCCCCAGGCTAAAGTCCTCAGTTTTGTCTACCATATACAACCTAGTTCTCACATTTTAGGTTGTGAATTTTTTTTTTTTTCAATCAACAGCTGGATCAGTTTTAGTGCTGAATGCATTGGGAGGAAGCAGAGATGGGGCAAAACCTGCATAAGATAGAAAGAGAAGAAAGAATCAGACCTACAAAGTAAAGACAATTTTTTTCAAGTAATTTTACTGCAAAGAAAGAACTGGTATCTATTAGAGAGAATAAGGTCAAGAGGGTGTTTTGTTTTGTTTTGGTTTTTGGTCTACTTTTAAGATGAGATAGTAACAGAAGGTGTATATGCTGATGGGAATGATGGGCTTAGAGGACACATTTAACTATGCAGAAGGGATAAGGGAGACTGGCTGGAGCAATGCCCTTGACTTGGTGATGGGACACTGATCACATGTGGAAAGACTGGCCATGGATGATATCTGTGGGAATATCCAGGAAGTCAGGATGTCTGAATGTAGACACTGCCAGCTGCATGGATGTGGGGACCACTGGCTGATATTCTTTATCATGTTCAGTTCAGTCACTTAGTCATGTCCATCATCCTCCCTGTCCATCATCCACTCCCAGAGTTCACTCAAACTCATGTCCATCGAGTCAGTGATGCCATTCAGCCATCTCATCCTCTGTCGTCCCCTTCTCCTTCTGCCCCCAATCCCTCCCAGCATCAGGGTCTTTTCCAATGAGTCAACTCATCTCAAGAGGTGGCCAAAATATTAGAGTTTCAGCTTCAACATCAGTCCTTCCAATGAACAGTCAGGACTGATCTCCTTTAGGATGGACTGGTTGGATCTCCTTGCAGTCCAAGGGACTCTCAAGAATCTTCTCCAACACTACAGTTCAAAAGCATCAATTCTTCAGTGCTAATCCTTCTTCACAGTCCAACTCTCACATCTATACATGACTACTGGAAAAGCCATAACCTTGACTAGATGGACCTTTGTTGGCAAAGTAATGTCTCTGCTTTTCAATATGATGTCTAGGTTCGTCATAACTTTCCTTCCAAGGAGTAAGCGTCTTTTAATTTCATGGCTGCAATCACCATCTGCAGTGATTTGGGAGCCCCAAAAAATAAAGTCTGACACTGTTTCCACTGTTTCCCCATCTATTTCCCATGAAGTGATGGGACCGGATGCCATGATCTTTGTTTTCTGAATGTTGAGATTTAAGCCAACTTTTTCACTCTCCTCTTTCACTTTCATCAAGAGACTTTTTAGTTCCTCTTCACTTTCTGCCATAATGGTGGTATCATCTGCATATCTGAGGTTATTGATATTTCTCCTGGAAATCTTGATTCCAGCTTGTACTTCTTCCAGCCTAGCGTTTCTCATGATGTACTCTGCATATAAGTTAAATTACTTAGTCATATTTCACTTTGCTTTACACTCTCTGCTACTATTCTCCCACTGGTTTTGCAAGGTACCACCCACAGACTATTTTATTGGAGCCTGGAATGTCCAATTACCTTTTGTCCAATTTTAGGGATTAAAAAATCCTTAAAATATTTGTCTGGATCTCCTGTATATTGGAATGCATTTTTAAAGTTAACTTAACCTGTATCCTACAAAGACACTGTCCCTTCTTTTTTCCCCTACTGCTGTATAGTAGGTTCTCATTGCTACTGCTAAGTCACTTCAGTCGTGTCCGACTCCGTGCGACCCCAGAGATGGCAGCCTACCAGGCTCCCCATCCCTGGGATTCTCCAGGCAAGAACACTGGAGTGGGTTGCCATTTCCTTCTCCAATGCATGAAAGTGAAAAGAGAAAGTGAAATCTCTCAGTCATCTCCGACTCTTAGCAACCCCTTGGACTGCAGCCCACCAGGCTCCTCCGTCCATGGGATTCTCCAGGCAAGAGTACTGGAGTGGGGTGCCACTGCCTTCTCCAAGGTTCTCATTAGGTATCTACTTTATGCATACTAGTGTATATACCAGAGAAGGCAATGGCACCCCACTCCAGTGCTCTTGCCTGGAAAATCCCATGGACGGAGGAGCCTGGTAGGCTGCAGTCCATGGGGTCGCTAAGAGTCGGACACAACTAAATGACTTAACTTTCACTTTTCACTTTCATGCATTGGAGAAGGAAATGGCAACCCAATCCAGTGTTCTTGCCTGGAGAATCCCAGGGATGGAGGAGCCTGGTGGGCTACCATCTATGGGATCACACAGAGTCAGACAAGACTGAAGCGACTTAGCAGCAGCAGCAGCAGTGTATATACATCTCCCAACTTACTCCTTCTTTTCCCCTTCGATGTCCATGTTCGTTCTCTAGACCTGTGTCTCTATTTCTGCTTTGCAAATAGGTTCATCTGTACTATTTCTTTCTAAATGTGACTTGTACCAAAATAAATAAATATATCCTTAAAATCTGGCTGGACTTTTCCATCGGTTAAGGCATATGCCTAAGACAAAAACGGCTCAGATGGTAAAGAATCCGCCTGCAATGTGGGAGACCTGGGTTCAATTCCTGGGTTGGGAAGATCCTCTGGAATAGGAAATGGCAACCCACTCCAGTATTCTTCCCTGGGGAATCCTTATGGACAGAGGAGCCTGGCGGGCTACTGTCCATGGGGTCACTGTCCAAGGCTACCAAGAGTCTACTGTCCAAGTCTCACCAAGAGTCAGACTTGACTGAGCAACTTTCACTTTTCACTTCAAGACACAAGTAAAGCAGACAGGAGAGAAGAGGAAGGAATTTAAGGTCAATAAACTTTTAGATCCATGAACACTAGATATCTTTCCATTGGTTTTTTCTGTAGTAAGCCTTGAGGGCATTGTGCTAAATGAGAGAAGTCAGAGGGTGTCAAATACTGAAAGGTGTCACTTACATGTAAAATCCAAAAAAGTCAAATTCACAGAAACAGAGAACACACAGAAGGGAATCACCAGGGGCTGGGGGTTAGGGGGATGTCTTTAAAGGCTACAAATTTACAACAAGAAGATGAAAAAGATCTGAAGATCTAAGGCACTGCACAGTGATTTTAGTTAATATTATTGCACTCTAAACTTCAAAGTGTGGAAGAGACTAGGTCTTAATTGATCTGACCACAAAAGAGAAATGGTAATCATGTGACTTGATAGAGGCGTTAGCGGACACCATGATGGTATTAATACATATCAAGTTGACAGATACACCTTAAAGGTACAGTATTAAATATCAATTATATCTTAATAAGAGTAAACAAACAAATAAATAAAAATAAATAAAACTCTAGAGTTGTGCATCAGGGACCTTTATTTTCAGTAAGAGTAATTCAGAAATTACTCTTACTGAAAATAAAGAAATTCAAGGTAATAAAATTGTATTTTGAATTGCATATAAGAGAAGTACCATATATTTTTTAGTGCAGAGAAACTCTGGAAGAGTTCATTTTCCCCTGCCCCAGGGCTGCATGTTCCATTGCCAGGGCAGCAGCCTAAAAACAGCACAGGAAAAAGCCACATTTTTGTAGCTAGGGGCAGAACTAACTGGTGGCACAAATCTGAGTCTTGTCAGAGGAGAGGAGCTGCAAATGATATCAGAGAAACCAGAGCGCGTGTCAAACGGGCGTGCCCTGCTGTAATGATGGAGCCTGGGGCGTCAGGAGCAGGTGGGAAAATCGGGAAAATTATGACCTTCTCAGTCTCCTTCAGTAATGGTCTGCTAATTTAGGGTAAAATTCTAAATCCCCCTCTGACACTGGAGATTCATCACCCGCTTTCTCCTCCCATCACAGTGTCCTTGAAAACTGCAGTCAACCTGTGCGTTGTATTTTCTCACCTCGGGTTCTAAGCACGGGCTGCACCCTCTCTACCTGGCCTGTGCATCACTCTGCTTTGCCGGGCTAACTTCCTGAGCTTCAGGTCTCAGTCTGATAGTGACTTCTGGCCAGAAGTCTTCCTTGATGCTAAAGAAATCTTAAAACAGTAAAGATTCCTATAGGGCTTGCTCTATGCTGGTTATTCTCTTAAGAATTCTACAGAAATCAACACACTGACTCCTCAAAAACAGCCATATTTTATTGATATCATCATCATTATTTTGTACATTTTATAGATGAGAAAAAAAATAGGCACAGAGAAGCCAAGTAACTTTTCCAAAATCACACAGATTGTGGATGTCAGACTCATATTTAGCCAGTCTAACCCCAGAGCTCCACTCTAGACTGTCTCTTGTGAAAGGGTGTTTAAGTTATTGTTTTCAAAATTTTTATTTTACTTTAGAGTTCTCACATTAATACAGCATTCTCACTGGGCTTGAGTTTACTAATAAACAATTAATAAACAATTAAATATGTGTGCATGCTCAATCACTCAGTCGTGTCTGACTATTCATGACCCCATAGACTGCAGCCTGCCAGGTTCCTCTGTCCATGGGATTTTCCAGATAAGAATACTAGAGTGGGTTGCCATTTCCCCCTCCAGGGGATCTTCCTGACCCAGGGATGGAACACACATCTCATATGTCCTTGCATTGGCAGGCAGGTTCTTCATCTACTGAGCTACCCAGGAAGCCAAAACAATTAAATGTTACCCACTAAAAGTGGGCATGTATGGTCTGTTTGCTAGGGTCAATCTCCACTGGCCTCCCATGCTACCTTCGGTGCAATTCAGTTCAGTCACTCAGTCATGTCCGACTCTTTGCAACCTCACAAACCGCAGCACACCAGGCATCCCTGTCCATCGCTCTGGGAGTTTACCCAAACTCATGTCCATCGAGTCGGTGATGCCATCCAGCCATCTCATCCTCTGTCGTCCCCTTTTCCTCCTGCCCCCAATCCCCATGAGTCAACTCTTCACATGAGGTGGCCAAAGTATTGGAGTTTCAGCTTCAGCATCAGTCCTTTCAATGAACACCCAGGACTGATCTCCTTTAGGATGGACTGATTGGATCTCTTTGCAGTCCAAGGGACTCTCAAGAGTCTTCTCCAACACCACAGTTCTAAAGCATCAATTCTTTGGCGCTCAGCTTTCTTCACACAAAGTCCACAACCTAGGGTGTGTGTGCATGGGTGCTCAATCCTATCCAACTCTTTGGGACCCCGTGGACTGTAGCCCTCCAGGCTTCTTTGCCCATGGGATTCTCCAGCAAGAATACTGGAGCAAGTTGCCATTTCCTCCTCCAGGGGATCTTCCCAACCCAGGGATGGAAATTGCATCTCCTGAGGATTATGCATTGCAGGCAGATTCTTCATCCCTGAGCCATCAGGTAATAGCAGTATCTCTCAAACTCAGCATCATTAATATTTGGACCAAATGATTCTCTGTTGAAGGAGTGGGGAGGAAGATGTCATGTGCATTGCAGGAGGTTTACTTTAGCAGCATCTCTGGCCTCTGCCCACTAGATGCCAATAGCAACCCCCTCCCCCAGTGTGACAACCAAAACTCCCTCTGCTGCTGCTGCTGCTAAGTCGCTTCAGTCGTGTCTGACTCTGTGCAACCCCATCAGACGGCAGCCCACCAGGCTCCCCTGTCCCTGGGATTCTCCAGGCAAGAACACTGGAGTGGGTTGCCATTTCCTTCTCCAAAGCATGAAAGTGAAAAGTGAAAGTGAAGTTTCTCAGTAGTGTCTGACTCCTAGCGACCCCATGGACTGCAGCCCACCAGGCCCCTCCATCCATGGGATTTTCCAGGCAAGAGTACTGGAGTGGGTTGCCATTGCCTTCTCCTAGATACTGTCAAATATATGCTGATGGACAAAATCATACCCAACTGGGGACCCACAGGTCTAGAAGATCATGCCAAGCTCGGGTCTAAGTTATATAGATATAGAGATGTAGGAATTCAAGATACAGAGAGTAGAGATATAGATAGATATAGATATATAGATATAGATACATAAAGATATAGAATCTGCTTGCAATGTAGGCAATGCAGGTTCGAGCCCTGGGTAGGGAAGATCCCATGGAGGAGGGCATAACAACCCACTCCAGTACTCTTGCTTGGCGGATCCCATGGACAGAAGAACCTGGCGTACTACAGTTCAGGGGTCACAGAGAATTGGGCACGAATGAAGCAACTTATCACACATAGATATAGATACATGTGCATGCTAAGTCACTTTGGTTGTGTCTGACTTGCAACCCTGTGGACTGTGGCCCGCCAGGCTCCTCTGTCCAGGGAGATTCTCCCAGCAAGTATACTGGAATAGGTTTCCATTTCCTCCTCCAGGGAATCTTCCTGACCCAGGATTGAACCCTTGTCTCTTATGTCTCCTGCATTGGCAGGCAGGTTCTTTACCACTAATGTCACCAGGGAAGCCCATACATATACACACATATGCATATATATGTACATATATATATATACATATATATTCTAACTTCATAACATTTCTATGAAGCAAGTACCATTATTATCTGTTTTTCATATGAGAAAAATGATGCATGGATTCATTAAATAAGTCATGCAAGGTCACAGCTATGAAAAGATAGAGCCTGGATTTTAACTCGGAAAATTTGTCCCAGTTTCACTCTAAACTATTGTGCTGCAAGTTGCAGGAGACTGTTCTGAGAACACAGATAACACAAGACTAACACTGATAAGAGATCAGAGAAGACTTCATGGAAGAACCATGTGACTTGGTATTACACCTCCAACAACCAAGAAGGCTCTGCACACACTCAGTACCTGAAACCAGCTGAAAACCCCACCATGGCTTAGTTGCACACTCATTCTTGGGCTGAATGCATCCTGTTCACTTGTGTCTTTTGCCTGCACTGTGTTCCTCTTTATCCACAGAGATGTTCCTGAGACTTCTTAATAGAAAACTCATAACACATTTTGCTTGAATTATGCCTCTGGAAGTGATCCAGTTCACTTCTCTGGCATCTTCCTCATTGTTCTGTGTCTCTCGTATAACTTTGTCATCAGTCATCAAAACCCTTTGGGTCAGTCACCATCTGTCATTTGACAGAAGGAATATTTGCAGTGAAGATGAATGTCATGGGTTTGAATCTCAATTCAGCCAGTTTTTATCTGCAAGTTCTAAAGAAGATACCCAGGCTCCTTGATCTCTTGCTTCCTACCTATAAAGAACTCAAGTTATTAAAAAAGACTAAATATTCGAGGTGAATTATTCACTGTTATGCACACAGTAGGTCTTTAATAAATGTCAATTCCTTTCTCTTCAACATTTTCCTTCCAGTTAGCCACTTGCACATTACTCAGAAAGGTCCTGAAAATGTCTCAGGAAGTGATTAAGGATTTGCTTAGATGCTACCATAATGATGAAGAAGAGTTCACTGTTAGAGAAAATAATGGAAAAATAAACTTTTTTTTTCTGTAAATGAGTGTTACCAGTTTTTTTAAGTTTATTTTTAACTAGAGGATAATTGCTTTACAATGTTGTGCTGGTGTCTGCCATATAGCAATGTGAGTCAGCCACAAGTATACATGCATCCCCTCCCCCTTGAGCCTCAAAATAAACTTCTGGTAAGCGAAAAGACACAGGGAGAAACAGAATATGTACAACCATCTTTTCAGGTCCTCACTGGGAGACATCACTCAGACACCCACGCTGCCAACTGCAAACTTCTCCCACCTCTGCTAAGATGCTCAAGGCACACCCCAAGGTGTATACCTAAAGGGAAGAGAAAAGCTGAAGGCTCAAAAGGGTAAGAAGCTTAGTTAATTTGAAGGAGGAAAACAGACATTTCCTGCACTCCTAAAACTCAGTGTGACCCAAAAACGGAGCCTTAATGCTCAATCTGTTGCCATGGATGTTACCATTGGCATTGGCTTCTTTTCTTATCATTAGTCATATATTCTAAATATTTAAGAGGGTTTTGATGACAGATCTATGTTGAGTCTTATTAACTATTTTTGTTATTCTTGTTGTGTAGTGGTTGAGTCATGTCTGACTCTTTGTGTCTCCATGGACTGTAGCACAACAGACTCCTCTGTCCTTTACTATCTGGGAGTCAGCTCAAATTCATGTTCATTGAGTTGGTGATGCTATTCAACCATCACATCCTCTGCTGTCCCCTGATCCTGCCCTCAGTCTTTCCCAGTATCAGGATATTTTCCAATGAGTCAGCTCTTCACATCAGGTGGGCAAAGTACCGGAGCTTCAGCTTCAGCATCAGCCCTTCCAATGAATACCCAGGATTGACTTCCTTTAGGATTGACTGGTTTGATCTCCCTGTACTCCAAGGGTTTCTCAAGAGTCTTCTCCAGAACCACACTTCAAAAGCATCAGTCCTTCAGTGCTCAGCTTTCTTTATGGTACAAGTCTCACTGCCATACATGACTACTGGAAAAACCATAGCTTTGACTACATGAACCTTTGTCAGCAGCTCTGCTTTTTAATACACTAAGTTTGTGACAAGATTGTGATCCATGATGGGGATTAGCTATTTTACCTTCTACAAATTAATTAACCTCCCAGCATCAGCTTCCTCATCTGCAAAAATGAGGAAAATTCAAGATATGCCATTAATTCTCCTCCTGACACTGCTGTTCAGCCTCTGCCTTTAAAGAAGATAGGTAGAGACCATCATTGCAATTGCCTTCTAGATCTTTTTTCCGAGACAGCAGTCCATGAGCTCAAGGGCAGAGCAAGTCCTGAGTGCAGCAGAGTGAATGCCCCCAGGAGCCTCCTTACCCAACAACAGCTGGAGAGTTGATGGGTAAGCATCATTCATACTCACCCTTTGGTTGAGATAACCCTGAATCAATTTAGCCTATATTCCACAATTCCTCAACTGCATCCTCCAGCTGCCCACAGGGTTAACTTGCTTGATAGCATATCATTTATATACTGACCTCCTTTCCTTGTCTTTTTCCCTCTCTCCCCTACTTGTACTTCTTGGGACCACCTTTTGAATAAATGATTTGTCTTCTCAGGGTCAGCTTCTGGGGGGACTCCAAACACCAGAGAATAATAGTGTGTAACACCCGAGTGATTACATATTGAGGTCTTGGCACACTTCCTAGCCCATTATATCAGTCAGAGTTCAGCCAGACAATTAAATGTAATAGGAGACATATACACTAGAAGATGATTTATGGCAAGGAATTGGCTTATAGGATTGTGGCGGCTGGGTAAGCAAGCCCCAAATCTGTAAGACAGGTGACCAGGGCAGGCTGGAACTCTCAGACAGGAGCTAGAAATACCCTGCAAGTTGAATTTCTTCTTAAGGGAAGCCTCAGCTCTGCCATTAAGACTTGTTGACTGAGTTAGTGAGACCCACCCAGATAACCTAGGAGAAATCTCTCTTACTTAAAGTCAACTGATCATGGACTTCAATCACATCTATGAAATACCTTCACAGCAACATCTAAATTAGCATTCAAGTGAGCAAGTGGTGGCTGATGACTAGACAAGTTGGCACATTAAAAAGACCATCTCATACCCATGGTAACAGCTCAAAAATGACAGAATAGTAGCTATTAATTTATACCTGATAATAGATAACAATGGCTCATTATATACTGTTTGTAAACAAAACAGTGCTATAAAGAATAAAATAATACTCATTTATAAGTCCTCTCTGAAAAGATCACCATACTTTTCACACATACAATGTCTCTGCTTTTCTTTTTTTAAATTGGAGTATAATTGCTTTACAATGCTGTGTTAATTTCTGCTGTACAATGAGGTGAATCCGCTATATGTATACATATATTCCTCCCTGTTGGGCCTCCCTCCCACTATCCAGGTCATCACAGAGCACCAAGCTGAGCTCCCTGTGTTATACTGCAAGTTCCCACCAGCTGTCTGTTTTACACATGGAAGTGTATTTATGTAAAAACTAATCTCCCAATTCATCCCACATGGTCCTTCACCCACTGTGTCCACATGTCTGTTCTCGGTGTCTCTATTTCTGCCCTAGAACTAGGCTCATCTGAACTATTTTCCTAGACTCCACATATATGCCTTAATAGGGAATAGAGAAATACAGATCTAAATTACAATGAGGTATCGCCTAACACCAGTCAGAATAGCCATAATCAAAAAATCTACAAACAATAAATGCTGGAGAAAGTGTAGAGAAAAGGATACCCCCCTACACTGTTGGTGGGAATGTAAATTGATATAGCCACTATGGAGAACAGCATGGAGGTTCCTTAAAAAGTTAAAAATAGAACTACCATATGACCCAGCAATCCCACTGCTGGGCATATACCCTGAGAAAACCATCATTTAAAAAGTCACATGAACCCCAGTGTTGACTGCCGCATTATTTACGACAGCGGGGACATGAAAACAACCTAAGCATACATCGATAGACGAGCGGTTAAAGAAGATGCAGTGTGTACATACAAGGGAATATTACTTAGCCATAAAAGAAACAGAATTGGATCACTTGCGGAGATGTAGATGGACCTAGAGTCTGTCACACGGAGTGAAGTAAGTCAGAAAGAAAAAAGCAGCGCCTCTGCTTTTACTCCGTTAAACTGCATGCATTCTTCACTTCACAGCATATAATGAGCACAGTTGTGCTAAGTTGCTTCAGTCATGCCCGACTCTTTGCAGCCCTTTGGACTGTAGCCACCACGCTCTTCTGTCCATGGAGTTCTCCAGGTAAGAATACTCTTCTTAACCCAGGGATCAAAACCAAGTCTCTTATGTCTCCTGCATTGGCAGGTGGATTCTTTACCACTAGCACCACCTGGGAAACCCCCCCAATGAGCACATTTAATCCCATGTAACAGTTTAAGACTTAAATAGCTGCAAAGTATTATTATTATATAGAAATATAATATTTATGCTCTTTTGTTGGACATGTGGGTTCTTTCCATTTTTAAAATATTTTTTCATGAATATCCTTGTGTATAAATCTTTGACTGCATAAAAGGCTAACATGGTAATTATTTTAGGATAAGTTCCTTACTGTTTAATAATGAATCTGGCAGGTTCTTGCAATTGGTTCTACAAAACAAGAAAGCCCTGGGCCTCTAAAGCATTCATCATACATAGTGAATGAACCTCTTTCCAATACAGCTAGAATAGAACTAGGAGTAACTTTGGGAGAGATCAGGGTAGGAAATGTCCAGTTGAGATAAATTGATAGAATATTTGAAAAATAGCCTGTTTCTTTTAAAAGCTTGTTGGTGCAAGTTTCTAGCTTATATCCTTTTTTTTCCAGAATTTCGTTAACAGACTTTTTGGGCATAATTTATGTTATTAAAAATCTAGATAATTAGACAAAGGGACAGATGAGTGGTTGCTGGATATTAAGGTCAGTCTTCCCTGGTGGCTCAGACTGTAAAGTGTCTGCCTGCAATGCAGGAGACCCGGGTTCGATTCCTGGGTTGGGAAGATCTCCTGGAGAAGGAAATGGCAATCCACTCCAGCACTCTTGCCTGGAAAATCCCATGGACGGAGGAGCCTGATAGGCTACAGTCCATGGGGTCTCAAAGAGTCGGACACGACTGAGCGACTTCACTTTCACTTTTCAAGGGTGTCACTATAAAAGTGTAGCAGAGGAGTTTTCCAGGTGATAGAACTGTTTTGAACTCTGATTTTCTGGTGATTAACCAAATCTAGGGAAGTACAGGACTTCCCAGGTAGTTCTAGTGGTAAAGAATCCGCTACCGACCCAGGAGTCCCAAGAAACAGGTCCCATCCTTGGATCAGGAAGCTTCCCTGGAGTAGAAAATGGCAACCCACTTCAGTATTCTTGCCTGAACCATTCCAAGGACAGAGGAGCCTGGCACACTATAGTTGCTGGAGTTTCAAAGAGTCAGACACGACTGAGCGACTGAGCACACATGCACCAAAAGAAGTCCATTTTACTGCATGACAATTTTTTAAAATAAGGAAATGTGGAGTGATAGATAAGAACAAAAAGGGATCTTGGAGGGGATTTTTGGAGAAAGATAAAGGCACGTGTTCTTCTGTTAGTTTAATGCCATAATTTGGAGCACTACACATTTTGAATCTTCTATCTGAATCCTTAGATTTAAAGGCAGCGGTGGTTTCTATAGTCATTTATACAATAAGTAGAATAATGCCAAATAGAAATTATGATTGAACTTTATAAAAACTTCTGGTAAGAGAACAAACTGTACCAGTAAAGAGATCGATCTTTTAACTTTGATTATTTTCAAGTGATTTATTTAAATTGGCCACGTTCATTTGCTTAACTTTTCTACATTCCTGCTTAGATGAAATCTTTTAGCTAAGTGTTAAATCATCCAAACATACAGTCATCAAGAACTGCATAAGGAATTTCAGTGCCATGTTAAAAAACATGGAAACTCAGTTGAAATTTGAGTTATCTAATGCATAATATGATCTCTCCTTATTTCCTTTTATAAGTATGATCAGCAGAGATGGAAAGTCAAAGGGACCTTGGTTTGGAACAACGAGATATGTGGTTCCTTCAGTGATTCCAACCATCTTCTTGGGGAGACCCCAGGTGAGGCTACTGCACAATGACTGAGCCAATGATGATGGTCTCTAGTAACCTTCTGAATGCTGCTTTCACATAAAAATGGTCCTCATCTGTTATCAGATGAGAGCTGCTAGCCAATAGGTCTGTGTTCCTGTTCATGTGTGCACTTATTTGTCCATCTATCGGCAAAGAATCTTTGAGATTGTTTCTAACCTCTGAGGATTTGGGGCTCTGTAAGATAATAAAACTGATGCTCATGGCTCTTAAGATTTACAATAGGTAGATGGTAGGGCTCCCTTCAAGCCACTCCATTTAAGATGTATGTCCCTGGATTCTGCTCCCCTCTCCTCCTGGTGCTAACTTTTCTTATTTTTTTACTTTATACACTTCAGAAACACTGTCTGACCAGTGATTTGTTTTGGTGGGTGGGTGAAGAAGAAAGATGAGGACAGTAGCAAGACTACAATTTCAAGTTAGAGTCAAGCTGATCTTTTAAGAGGTAGAAAGACCCATATGCCATTTGTCTCTGTCTCTATCTCTGCCTTGGCCCAAGCCCCTACCATCTTGCAGCAATCGTCCTAAGGATCTCCCCCACCTCCTTCTGCCACATTGATATTTCTCCAGGAGGAGTGTTCATCCCTGATGGGAATCATGTGGACAAAGACAAGTCCAAAACAGAATACTGATTCATGAAGACCAGTCTCTATTAGGTCTGACCTACAGGTGGGGACTGCTTGGAACATTGTGTTCTAACTATTAATCTTAAGGATATCATAAACAGCGCTGCGATGAACATCTGGGTAAACGTGTCTCTTTCAATTCTGGTTTCCTCGGTGTGTATGTCCAGCAGTGGGATTGCTGGATCATAAGGCAGTTCTATTTCCAGTGTTTTAAGGAATCTCCACATCGTTCTCCACAGTGGCTCTACTAGTTAGCATTCCCACCAACAGTGTTAGAGGGTTCCCTTTTCTCCACACCCTCTCCAGCATTTAATGCTTGTAGACTTTTGGATCACAGCCATTCTGACTGGCGTGAAATGGTACCTCAGGATGGGGAGGGAGGAGGGATAGGCGTTCAGGATGGGGAACCCATGGTGGATTCATGCCAATGTATGGCAAAACCAATGCAATATTGTAAAGTAATTAGCCTGTAATTAAAATAAATAAATTTATATTAAAAATAAATAAAGTCCAAAAGTCTACAAGCAATAAATGCTGGAGAGGGTGTGGAGAAAAAGGAACCCTCTTACACTGTTGGTGGGAATGCAAACTAGTACAGCCACTATGGAGAACGGTGTGGAGATTCCTTAAAAAACTGGAAATAGAACTGCCTTATGATCCAGCAATCCCACTGCTGGGCATACACACTGAGGAAACCAGAAGGGAAAGAGACACATGTACCCCAATGTTCATCGCAGCACTGTTTATAATAGCCAGGACATGGAAGCAACCTAGATGCCCATCAGCAAATGAATGGATAAGAAAGCTGTGGTACATATACACAATGGAGTATTACTCAGCCATTAAAAAGAATACATTTGAATCAGTTCTAATGAGGTGGATGAAACTAGAGCCTATTTTTATTTATTTTTTTTTTATTTTTTTTTTAATTTTATTTTATTTTTAAACTTTACATAATTGTATTAGTTTTGTCAAATATCAAAATGAATCTGCCACAGGTATACATGTGTTCCCCATCAGGAACCCTCCTCCCTCCTCCCTCCCCATACCATCCCTCTGGGTCGTCCCAGTGCACCAGCCCCAAGCATCCAGTATCGTGCATCGAACCTGGACTGGCAACTCATTTCATACATGATATTTTACATGTTTCAATGCCATTTTCCCGAATCTTCCCACCCTCTCCCTCTCCCACAGAGTCCATAAGACTGGAGCCTATTATACAGTGTGAAGAGAGCCAGAAAGAAAAACACCAATACAGTATACTAACACATATATATGGAATTTAGAAAGATGGTAACAATAACCCTGTATACGAGACAGCAAAAGAGACACTGATATATAGAATAGTCTTTTGGACTCTGTGGGAGAGGGAGAGGGTAGGGTGATTTGGGAGAATGGCATTGAAATATGTATAATATATATGAAATGAGTTGCCAGTCCAGGTTCGATGCACGATACTGGATGCTTGGGGCTGGTGCACTGGGACGACCCAGAGGGATGGTATGGGGAGGGAGGAGGGAGGAGGGTTCAGGATGGGGAACACATGTATACCTGTGGCATATTCATTTTGATATATGGCAAAACCAATACAATATTGTAAATTTAAATAAAATAAAATTTAAAATATATAAAATAAATAAATATCTTCAGATAGGGTCAAAAAAAAATAAAATAAAAATAAATAAAGTCAAATTAAAAGAAAACAGAAAAAAAAAAAGGATATATCTGTCACAAAAGAGGCCAGCAAAGCAGTAACCTAAGATCCCAAGAAGGAGCAAAGTAGGTGTTTGTTATAAACTCAACTTTCTGGCTTCATGATACTTGGTTCACTCCTCTGATGTGCTCTGATGTCATAATGAAGGTCCACTCTAGACTTAAGAGCCTGCCAATAACAATGCCTCTCTCCCTCCTAAATTTGGGAACAAACATAATAAAGACACAAGAATCAGATCAATATCCAAATAATCAACTTTATTGCTTCTTTTTTTAAAAGTTAACTTATATAATATTTTTTTTTTAATAAAGATTGAAATGTAGTTTATTTGCAATGTTGTGTCAACTTCTGCTGTACAGTTTTTTTAAGCCAGGGTTGGAAATAGACTCATCTGCAGCCAGGTGAGTTTGTTAATGTTTTTTTGGTTTTTTTTCTGAATTAGATACACTCACCCAGATACCAGTCCAGGCCTAACCTGTAGGGTATGATGGAGAGCAGATGAGAATGCATATAGAGTGTGGGCTGGACAAGGATGCTTACCTCCTTCTACCAAACTCACCAGTCAGATGGGCAATTTTTCCTCCCAAGGAGAGAGAAGGAGTGAGGGAAAGAAAAGAAGCAGACAAGCCCTTGAAGCTGAAATCACCCATGGCTACCACTCTGAAGGAAATTAATGTACATTTCCTCTTGCTGAACCAACCAGCTGAGTCTAGGTTTGTAAGGCAAGACACACACAGGAGGACCCTTGAAATAAAAGGAAAATATGACCTCCAGGGGGCAGCTTTGAAGCACCAAGGGAAACAGTAAGGCCCTCAAAGAGAATGTGAGAATATTGAGAATATAATTGTCCATCTTGAGATTCAGGTTTTACATTGTGACATCATGGTGATCATTAGTGTCTTCACTACAATCAGTAAAGGTAGAAATCAACTGTCTACCCCACCACACCCTTAAGGAAGAGATTTTGGTTTCTGCCAGGGTTATTTTTTTGTTTGGGGGGGTTTAAGTTTGTTTGTTTGTTTAATTTTATATTGGGGTGTGCGTGCAAGCATGCATGCTAAGTAGCTTAAGCCATGTCCAACTCTTTGTGACCCTGTGGACTATAGCCCACCAGGTTCCTCTGTCTATGAGATTCTCCAGGCACGAATATTGGAGTGGGTTGCCATTTCCTCCTCCAGGGGATCTTCCCAAACCAGGAATCAAACCCGTGTCTCTTAAGTCTCCCGCATTGGCAGGTGGGCTCTTTACCACTTGTGCTGCCTGGAAAGCTGTATCGGGGTATAACCAAATAACAAACAATGTTGTGGCAGTTTCATGCGAACAGCAGAGGAGCCAGCCATAATACACATGTATCCATTCTCCCCCCAAATCCTGGTTTTTCTCTTTTTTTTTGAATTATGGTTGATTTACCGTGTTGTGTTAGCTTCAGGTGTACAGCAAAGTGATTCTGTTATACATACGCATATTTCCACACTTTTTCAGTTTCTTTTCCCATAGAGGTTATTACCAAGTATTAAGAAGAGTTCCCTGTGCTGTACAGTAGGTCCTTACTGATTGTCGCTGCAGTTTTGACAAGTCCCCTGGAGGGTGGAGTGGCATAGCAGGAGCCCAGGGCCCCCATGCAGTGCCTGTCGCCAGGGGGTTCCTTGTTAAGGATGACGATATCTCCCTTTGAGCAGTTCTGAGCAAACTTTTCCACAAAGCATAAATGGTAACCAGCTGGTGGGTGAGGAGTGAAGGTGTCAAGAGGCTGAGAATTTTGTCTTGAAAAAGTCTGCAATGAGGATGGCATTCCTTTGAAGTCCCTTATTTGTTCTATCTTTAAAATTCATGAAATTTTAAGTCTCCCCTATGATATTTTCATTTTTGCTTTGATATAAAATGGAGTTTAAATTACCTACCATTAAGTAAAATTTATGCTTTCTGGGAAGATGTGGTATGCTTTGCCCTTGAACCTGCATTTCCCAGGCAGGTTGCTGAGTAACTGCCACCCTTTTCCCCAAGGCCATTCCATTGTACACACCCCCAGGTTTAGCAAGCACAGTTTATATGAAATATTCATTAATCTATCCATCCAACAAATATTAACTAAGCACCATAATTGTTTGCAAGACTTTCTAAGTCATAAAACCTCATCGAACTCTTAAGGAGTTATGACTTCTAATAGAGGAGTCTACAATTTTCACTTATAATTGAGACCCTGAATGTCAAATGCCTTTTCCAGTTATAAGTATTTTTAGTAGGTATTTTCTTCCCATGTGGCACTAGTGGTAAAGAACCCACCTGCCAGTGAAGGAGACTTAAGAGACTTGGGTTCAATCCCTGGGTCAGGAAGATCCCCTGGAAGAAGACATGGTTACCCACTCCAGTATTCTTGCCTGAGAATCCCATGGACAGAGGAGCCTGGCAGGCTACTGTCCATAGCGTCTCACAGAGTAGGACAAGACTGAATTACTTAACATGGTACAGTAAGTATTTTTAGAAAGCATTTTATATCATTACAATTGCATGTATTATTATCCTATGAGTATATTGGAAAGAAAAGCAAATGATAATGGCTTTCTTCTTGGAAAAGAGGAGGAAACCTGAAAGCTTTGGCCAAAAAACAAACCAAAAAAAAAAAAAAAATATATATATATATATATATATATATATATATATAAATATGCCTTGGCACTCAGTTTTCTTGATCTTCCTTAGGTTGAAGACGTCTTTTAGTTAAAAATAAAACAAGACCAAAAAAGCATTGTCCTGTCTCAAAAGACACAAGTAGCTTGGTTATGGCAACGCATGGCCATATTCACTGTCTTTCTCACATATTAAATATCCTTACCCCAGAGAGACTATAACCCCCACCAAAGCAGCAATTGGTCTAGACCAGCACCATCCAGTAGGATTATAATGCAAGCCACCCATGTGGTTTTAAAATTATTAGTCAACATATTTAAAAATGAAAAGAAACAGGTGAATTTTAAAAATCTGGCTCAAAATATCAAACATTCCCTAATAAATATAAAAATTTGCAATAAAATATTTTATATTCTTTGTGGTAAGTTTTCAAAATCCAACGTGGTTTTTAAACTTGCAGCTCATCTCATTCTTTTTTTTTAATAATTGTATTTTGTTAGCTGTTTTTGGCTGTGCTGGGTCTTTGTTGTACCACGCAGGCTCTCGCTATGTTGTGGTGAGCAGGGGCTTCTCCATGTCGTACACAAGCTTCTCATTGCAGTTGCTTCTCTTCTTGGAGAGCACAGACTTCAGAGCACAGGCCCAGCAGTTGTGGCTCATGGGCTTTGTTGCTCCTTGGCTTGTGGGATCTTCCCAGACCAGGGATCGAACTGGTGTTCCCTGTATTGCAAGGCAGACTCTTAACCAGTGGACCATCAGGGAAGCCCCACAGCCCATCTCACTCAGTACTACATTTCAAGTGTTCAAGAGCCACCATGACTAGTGGCCACCATCTTGGACAGCACAGGTATAGACTCTGGAGCTTTAGCTGAAAGTCCAAGAATACCTCCCAGGAGGAACTCGTTAACAAACGTGTAAATGAGTTTATTTTCATCATGGGCATTGATATTAACAAACACACTCAATGGGATTTTTCCTACATTTCTTAGTCACTTCCTAAACAGCATAAATTAAGCATAATGTAAATCTTGGAGGAAAGCAGTGGGTATGAACATTAAAAAGGGTAGATGCTGGGAAAGATCGAAGGCAAAAGGAGAAGACGTTGGCAGAGGATGAGATGGTTAGATAGCATCACCCACTCAATGTACTTGAATTTGAGCAAACTTTAGGAGATAGTGAAGGACAGCGAAGACTGGTGTGCTGCAGTCCATGGGGTTGCAAAGAGTTGGACATGACTTAACGACTGAACAGCAATAAGATTCTTAAAGGAAAGCAGTGGTTATGAACATTAAAAAGAGTAGGTCTCTTCAGTCCTGCCTCAATAGGTCTAAAGACCTAAATAAGTCAATTTAGACTTGAATAGACAGATCGTTTATACTTGCCCTGCACAGTTCTGTATTGCTAGGATTTTTGTTTCCTATCTTTAGGGCTTAGAATTTTTATTTTCTATTTTCTCCATAAATATCAGGCTCTTATGTATCCTTAACTTACCATCATATAGCCACACTCCTTACTCTAACCCAGAAACCCCACCCCCCATACAAGTAAACTTACACCCCTAGAGAAAACATTACTATATGTGTTAAATGTGCAAATCAAAGTAATAGTGATATATTCTTGGAGGAAGTGACTGGAATATTCTCTCATGAATAAAAATGCTTTTGTTAACCTCTGTCCATCAACTGACTTCAAGATCCTGGCAGCTGGAAGACACATAAGATCTTTTTTCAAGAATCACTATATTAATGGATTACATCTTGCTTTTAATAATGCATCATATTTAAAAATACTGACAGTGGTCTAAAAATCTATGCAAAACACCTATGCTACTAAAAAGTCATTTGACTAATACTGATTTAATTATTTCTCAAAGTATCAACTTTTGAATACAAAAAGTCCTGGGGATATTTAGAAAGTGTATTTTAGAAATAAAATACCCATGGAGGTATTTAGTCCTCCTCTGAGGGTTTCAGCATATCATTTGTGCACATTACTAAAGCTGTCACAGCCAAGAAAATTCCAGGGAATACAGTGGTTATGAGTTGTACAACACTCTTGTACCTTAACCTTGAGTGACTTTCTTTATACTCAATTATGAATTAAAATTCCATCGATCAGACTGAGATGCTGTGACCTGGATAGATACTTTGCCCCCTTGGTGACTTGATCTGTAAAATGGAATAACAAATCCTTTTTTACACAGCAGCTGGGAAGCTTACATAAATGAATGGCCCGGGAACATTAGTAACTGCAAACATTATATCATAGGTCAGCAAACTACAACCTACAGGGCAAATTGGGCAGCCACCTGTTTTCATAAAGAAAAGTTTGGAACACAGCCAAACTCATTCATTTACATTTTACCTATGGCTGCTTTAGTACCACCAGGGCAGAATTAAGTAGCTGTAACAGAGACCTTGTGTCTAAAATACTTGCCATCTGGAACTTTGTAGAAAAAGATCATTGATCCCTGCTTTATATAAAGGTGAGGTATTATTGTAATGATGAATATTGTTCTCATGACCATGCCTGGAGAGACACCATGATATAGTGGTCCAAGCATGGGTTTTGGAGCCAATAGGCTTAGGTCACAATGCCCTCTCTACCACTATGGGAGATAGATGACTTCAGATACATTCTTTGACCTCTCTGAACTTGTTTCTAAAAGAGGAGAAGCACACACATCAACTGATTTAACATGTGGCTGAAGTAAGACTACATTTTTAAGCTGTCTGATGTGTGTCTGAGTGTCTGCTTATTTGCTCAGTCATGTCTGACTCTTTGTGGCCCCATGGATTGTAGCCTGCCAGGCTCCACTGTCCGTGGGGTTCTCTAGACAAGAATCCTGGAGCCAGTTACCATTTCCTTCTTCAGGGGATCTTCCCAACCCAGAGATCAAACATGAGTCTCTTGCATTGCAGGCTGATTCTGTACCTGTTAAGCTATCAGGGAAGTCAAGGTGTCTGATACATAATATTTACTTGCAAGCAATTGTTAATATCTCTCCCCCTTGGATTTCTTGGGCTCCAAAATCACTGCAGATGGTGACTGCAGCCATGAAATTAAAAGATGCTTACTCCTTGGAAGAAAAGCTATGGCCAACCTAGACAGCATATTAAAAAGCAGAGACATTACTTTGCTGACAAAGGTCCACTAGTCAAAACGATGGCTTTTCCAGTAGTCATGTATGGATATGAGAGTTGGACTACAAAGAAAGCTGAGTGCCAAAGAATTGATGCTTTTGAACTGTGGTGTTGGAGAAGGCTCTTGAAAGTCCCTGGGACTGCAAGGAGATCAAACCAGTCTATCCTAAAGGAGATCAGTCCTGAATATTCATTGGAAGTACTGATGCTGAAGCTGAAACTCCAATACTTTGGGCCACCAGATGCGAAGAACTGACTCATTTGAAAAGACCCTGATGCTGGGAAAGATTGAAGGCAGGAGGAGAAGGGGATGACAGAGGATGAGATGTTTGGATGGCATCACTAACTCAATGGATATGAGTTGGAGCAAGATCTGGGAGTTGGTGATGGACAGGGAAGCATGGCGTGTTGCAGTCCATGGAGTCGCAAAGAGTGCGACACGACTGAGTGACTGAACTGAACTGAACTCACATACAAAAATAACACTTTATAATTTGAACATTCCTCAAAGTGTGTTTAAAGGCCTCTTCCCTACCTGAGAGGCTGTATATCCTCTATTCCATTCCTTATGTATGTTTTTGTCTTAGTTAATTCTTTACAGATTTAACTGCTGATGGTTAGAAATACTATCTGCTGTCTCTCAGCCCTGAGGGTGAGAGACATATGCCTTCCTTTGCATAAAGTGTCCTTCCCCTCTCACCTCCCTGACAATCCCCTCTTCACCCTTCAGTGATGATTTCTGGCATCACCTCCTCCATGAAGCTCTCCCTGGTTGCCCCTGATTCATGGGCTCTCTTGCCCATTGTCCTGAGCTTCCCTTGCAGGTCACAAAAGTCACTGCTTTATTTGCCCGCTCCCACAGTCCATGTACTGCAGGGCACTAATGTAGAGGAGATAGTCTCCCTGCTTCTCATGCTGCTTTGAGATACCATTCCTCCTGTCAAAAAAAAAAAAAAAATGCAGTAGAGCTCCACTAAAATACATATTATCAGATTAATCACTCCCTACCTCTCTTTGTGGAACTGATCAACCACAGTCCAGTTATTCTTCTTCACTCACTAAAGAATTTGACATTTGCTCACCATCTTTCTCTCCATCATTCCTCCTGATCATCATTTTTTGCTGCTGTTGTTGACTTCAATCCAGCTGAAGAGGGGCCCAATGACCTGAACCTTGGAATTATAAGGCTAGCCTCACTTTTACCTCTTACTCACCTTCTACTTTATTTTGAGTCCCTTCAGTGAGGATTTTTGTTCCCACCACTACAATGATACTGTAGTTGTTAGAGTGACCAGCTACCCCCAGGCTAGCTGAGCCAATGGTTCATACTCAGCCCTCATCTTAGAATTTCAAGACATGATTGATTGCTCAGCCTTCTTGAAACATATTCTTATTGGTTTTTTTTTCTTGAGGGGCATGTTATCATTTGGCCTTCCCAGGTGACCCTAGTGGTAAAGAACCAATCTTCTAATGCAGGAGACATAAGAGATATGAGTTCAATCCCTCGGTCAGGAAGATGCCCTGGAGGAGGGCGTGGAAATCCACTCCAGTATTCTTGCCTGGAGAATCACATGGCAGAGGAGGCTTGGGGGCTACAATCCATAGTGTCACCAAGAGTCAGACATGACTAAAGCAACTTAGCACAGACATTAACATTTTAATGATGTAGATCTCTGGTTTTTCCCCAAGTAGTATTCAGACTATTCCCTCTCCTCCCACCACAATGTTTCTATGATGAATTACAAACAAAAAAGAAATCACATTTTCATGCTAAAAATATTAATAAGAGCTCTGATTTCTCCACTAGAAACTACACTAAAAGTTCAAGATTCCAAGTGCAACACCTTAAACCACAGACCAAGGCCTCACATTCTGACCTGGATTCTCATCCCCTCCCCCAGGCTTGGGCTGGCTTTGGTCTAGGCTCAGCTAAAACTGATATGGATGGGTGTTGCTCTGAGGACCTTGGGGGTTGGTGAGGAAGACACTTGAAGGACAAGCCCTAGGGCCTGGCCAGGCTACACTCCCTACTCCTGAGGGAGGACCTGCCCACCATCCGTTGATCCCATCTGGTCTCAAGCAAGCAGGCTGCCCCCTTCACTCCACGATTGTTCTCCACCAGTAAGTGAAGGAAGACCCTGTGCCCAGGAATCTGGGAACCTGGCCTGACCCTTGACTGTGGTCTCGGTGGAGTAAGGCAATAAAGAGAAGCTGAAGCTCTGGAAGGCTCAGAGATGGAGGTGGTTTCCAGAGGCCGGGTGGCCCCTTCTGTGCTAGGACTCCTAGTGGCACTGCCTGCATGGCAGGTGGACGTGGAGGCGGTGCCAAGAGACCAGTCTCTTGATTTTCTCCCATCTTCTGAGAAAGCAGTCTGCTCTCTTCAGACTCCCATGCTGTCTGCTCCTCCTCTTGTTTTCTGAGCTCAACCCTTTCCCCTTGGTCCTTCTCTAACCACACAGTCCCATAATTTTAAATACCATGCATGTGCCTATAACTTTCGTATTTATATCTTCTGTCTTGACTTCTCACCCAAGTTCCAGACTGGTATACCCAACTACTTACCTAAAAACTCATTGATCAGGCCAAAAATCTTGATTACTTTTTCTTAACTCTTATTTTCAATCAATTCACAAGTCTCTCCAGTTACTACATTGCGAACTTGACCACTTTTCAAAAGCTCCACCATTACACCATCAGCTGAAGCTCTCACTGGACACAGCAATGTCCTCTGTTCTTACTACCCTCCTGTTTATACTTTCCTTTTTATCATTTTTACTTTTTCAGAAAAAATGAAGTATAGTTGGTTTACAATGTTGTGTAAAAAGAAACTAAATGTCCATCAACAGATGAATGAATAAAGAGATGTGGTACATAAGCACAATGGAATATTATTCTGTCATTAAAAAGAACAGAATAATGCCATTTGCAACAAGATGAATGGATCTAGAGGTTATACTAAGTGAAGTAAGTCAGACAGAAAAAGACAAATATTGTACAATATTACTTATATGTGGAATCTAAAAATATAAAAATAAGCTTATTTACAAAACAGAATCATACTCAGACATAGGAAAAAATAATAATGGTCACCAAAAAAGAATGGAAGGATAAGTTAGGAGTCTGGGATTAGTGGATACACACAACTATGTATAAAACAGATAAACAACAAGGACCTACTACAGAGCACAAGGAACTGTATTCAATATCTTGTAATAACTTACAATGGAAAAGAATCTGAAATACTAACACATTGTAAATTGAATATACTTTGCATTTTCATCTTAATACATAAATTAGATCATGTCACTTCCCTACTCAAAACTCTAATAAACAACATTCAAACATACTATAAACAATATTTAAGCTCTATTAATATGCACAAGGTCTTATATGATTAGGATCCTACCAGTATCTTCAACTTCATTTCAAACCACATACCTCACTCAGTCTATTATAAGTACTGGAATTATTGCTGTTCGTGCAAAATTCATTAAAACATTTCTGCCACAGGACCTTATCACTCCTCATTCTCTCTCTCTCCTCATTATTTACAAGTTCCTGATTCTCAGAATTTCCTCCTCAAAAAAGCCTTCCTTCCCTAAGACAAGAAACTGGTCCTCACCTCCCATAAGTCTCTATATCATTTCTCTTCTTTAATTTTCTTCATAGCATTTATCTCCAAGTATAATTACATTATTTATTCAATTCATTTTTATTACCTATTCACTGTACTAAAATAAATAAGTTCTATGAAAAATAAAGACTGTAGCATTTGAAATATGTTAGCATTAACAACATAGCATTAGAAAAGCAGGGAAATGCCACAAAATCATCTACTTCTGCTTCATTGACTACACTAAAGCCCTTGACTGTGTGGATCACAACAAACTGGAAACTTCTTAAAGAGATGGAAATACAAGACCACCTTACCTGCTTCCTGAGAAATCTGTACGCAGGTCAAGAAGCAACAGTTAGAATCGGACATGGAACAATGGTCTGGTTCCGAATTGAGAAAGGAGTACCTTAAGGCTATATCTTGTTACCCTGCTTATTCAACTTATATGCAGAGTACATCATGCAAAATGCTGGACTGGATTAAGCACAAGCTGGAATCAAGATAGCAGGGAGAAATATCAATAACCTCAGATATGCAGTTGACACCACTCTTACAGCAGAAAGCAAAGAGGAACTAAAGAGACTCTTGAGGAAGGTGAAAGAGGAGAATGAAAAAGCTGGTTTAAAACTCAATATTCAAAAACTAAGATCATGTCATGCAGTCCCATCACTTCATGGCAAATAGATGGGGACATGATGGAAACAGTGACAGCCTTTATTTTCTTGGGCTCCAAAATCACTGCATATGGTGACTGCAGCCATGAAATTAAAAAATGCTTGCTCCTTAGAGGAAAAGCTAAGACAAACCTAGGCAAAATATTAAAAATCAAAGACATCAATTTACTGACAAAGGTCCATCTAGTCAAAGTCAGTTTTTCCAGTATGGATGTGAGAGTTGGACCATAAGGAAAGGTGAGTGCTGAAGAATATTTTTGAACTATGGTGTTGGAGAAGACTCTTGTGAGTCCTCTGGACTGCAAGGAGATCAAGCCAGTTAATCCTAAATTGATCAATATCAGTCCTGAATATTCATTGAAAGGACTGATGCTAAAGCTGAAACTCCAATACTTTGGCCACCTGATGCAAAGAACTGGCTCATTGGAAAAGACCCTGATGCTGGGCAAGATTGAAGGTGGGAGGAGAAGGGGAAGACAGAGGATGAGATGGTTGGATGGCGTCACCGATTCGATGGACGTGAGGCTGAGCAAGCTTCAGGAGTTGGTGATGGACAGGGAAGTCTGGCATGCTGCAGTCCATGGGGTCACAAAGAGTGGGACACGGCTGAGCGACTGAACTGAACATTAGCAACTAGATTAGCTCATAGTGTGTGCTCAATAAATATTTGTTGAATAAAAACAACAATAACAACCTGTGTGTCAATAATATCTACAATGCAAATTGATAATGCTAATAACATTTTATCAGGCATGACCATTCTAATGTTTTGTTGGTTTTTTTCTTATTTTACTGTGAGCATGGGGGTTATAAGTTATTTATCCCCAGTGCCTTTGGCAGTTTAAGGCATGAATTAGATAACAGTAAAATTTTAATAGATGAAATTACATTTACTGATTGTTATATCTTATATCATTTGAGTCTCAGCAATGAGAAGTTCAGGGATGTTATTACTTCCACTTTGCAAACAGAAGACAAATAGTAAGAAAAGAGAAATGTTCAACTCACAACCATATATAAAGTAGAGAGAAAGAGAGAGAATTGGAAATGCCAGATGAAGCTGGAGATACAGGTTGAAGCCAGATGGGCAAGTGCTTGGAACACCATGACTGGAAATTTGGACTATATCCTGTAATATATTGCAAAACTGTTGTGCAAATCACAGTATAATAATCACATCCAGTTTCATATACTATGTAACAGTTGTGAGTCCAAACCCTCCATATATGACATCTAAACCAACCGAAGAACTGGCAAATTGCTCATCAGTTTTCTGCTGTGTGGCTAGCCAAGTAGTTCCCTCATTTAATTCCCATGAAATTCTCAGGGGTTTCCATCTGTACCAAGTCTAAAAAATTAAATCGATCCAGAATACTCTTACATAAAATCTCTACTTATCATTTGCTCATTCATTGATTAGTCCATCCCTATATCCTTTTATTGGATTATTCATATTTATTCAGCACCTATTGTAAGCCAGGAATTATGTTAGAAGTCATGTTGAGTTTCAAAAAGAAGTTTATATATAATTATATATATATTAATATAATATATAGTGGAGGAGAGGGGGACAACAGAGGTTGAGATGGTTGGATGGCATCATTGACTCAATGGACATAAGTGTGAGCAAGCTCTGGGAGTTGGTGATGGACAGGGAAGCCAGGTGTGCTGCAGTCAATGGGGTTGCAAAGAGTCGAACACAACTGAGCAACTGAACTGAGATATATTAATAAATAGGTGAATATTTCAGAGAGCTAGAAATCTTTATTCATTAGTCATAGCCATCACTCAAATGGCATTTTAAAATTTATGAGGATCTTTAAATGAGAATTATATAAATTCTGGAACGCTTACTATGAGCTAAGCACTAGATATATAAAGATACATAAAAACCTCCTGCTTTCTAGCAGCAGGCCGATCTGTCCAGTGAGGGGGTAGGGGGAGCATGGGACAAGGAAAGGACAGACGTGTTGTGCAGCATTCACAACAGCCTCAGGTGGGAGTTACTTTCACCATCATTCACTCTCTACATAGGAGGAAACTGTGAGTCTGGTTTAGCAGGCAGTCAAAGATGGCAACACCAGAATATGGATATTATTTATCAACTCCCAAATCTTACTCCTCTTTTTCTTCCCTTCCCTTTCCTTTCAAAATAATTCAGTCCTTAAGTTATGAGATGGGGCAGACCAGCCCTGGCATCTAGACGCAGTTGGGGAGAGCCATGATGGCCCAGAACAGTGCTTTGGAGACATGACTTGTCTCTGTTCCACGAGATCTGAAGTCTCAGCAAAGAAGATGGAGATGATTCACTAGCTGAAGGCTGATATCAGCTGAAAAATAATGTGTGCTAAGTCGGTTCAGTCGTGTCTGACTCTTGGCAACACCATGGACTGTAGCCTGCCAGGCTCCTCTGTCCATGGGATGCTAAAGGCAAGAATACTGGAGTGGGTTGCCATTTCCTCCTCCAGGAGACCTACCCAACTCAGTGAACAAACCCTGTCTTTTATGTCTCCTGCACTGACAGACAAGTACTTTACCACTAGCGCCACCCGGGAAGCGGAAGAGTTACTCACCTAGAAAGGGCATTATTGAGACACTGAAGTGAATGCTCACTGTCAGCTGTCATCTCACCCATGGCTTTCAGACAGAACCCCTACACATGACCACTTGGTATGGTCTCTCTGCTTCCCAGGGCAGGGAACTCATGGTCCAAGAGTGAGCACCACAAACAGGCCAGCAGGAAGCTACATTTTGTTTTTGTGACCTGACTCTGGAAAATACATTGTATTAATATCAGTGCCTTCATAATCACAGGCCCATTCAAACAAAGGAAAGAGGACTCAGGCTGACTCTCAGGAGGAAAAGAGTCAACAGCACATTGTAAACACAACCAGACGAAGCCAAATATCATATGCTATCACTTAAATGTGGAACCTTAAAAAAAAAAGATACAAATGAACTTATTTACAAATTAAATAGGCCAACATACATAGAAAACAAATATACTTATCAAATGGGAAAGGTGGTGCGGGGGGGCGGATAAATTAGGAGTTTGGGATTTAGCAAACATCCGCTGGATCATAGAAAAAGCAAGAGAGTTCCAGAAAAACATCTATTTCTGCCTTATTGACTATGCCAAAGCCTTTGACTGTGTGGATCACAATAAACTGTGGAAAATTCTGAAAGAGATGGGAATACCAGACCACCTGATCTGCCTCTTGAGAAATATGTATGCAGGTCAGGAAGCAACAGTTAGAGGACATGGAACAACAGACTGGTTCCAAATAGGAAAAGGAGTACGTCAAGGCTGTATATTGTCACCCTGTTTATTTAACTTATATGCAGAGTACATCATGAGAAACGCTGGACTGGAAGAAACACAAACTGGAATCAAGATTGCCGGGAGAAATATCAATAACCTCAGATATGCAGATGATACCACCCTTATGGCAGAAAGTCTCACATCCATAAATGTGATGAAGAGGAACTCAAAAGCCTCTTGATGAAACTGAAAGTAGAGAGTAAAAAGTTGGCTTAAAGCTCAACATTCAGAAAACGAAGATCATAGCATCCGGTCCCATCACTTCATGGGAAATAGATGGGGAAACAGTGGAAACAGTGTCAGACTTTATTTTTCTGGGCTCCAAAATCACTACAGATGGTGACTGCAGCCATGAAATTAAAAGACGCTTACTCCTTGGAAGGAAATTTATGATCAACCTAGATAGCATATTCAAAAGCAGAGACATTACTTTGCCAACAAAGGTCCGTCTAGTCAAGGCTATGGTTTTTCCTGTGGTCAAGTATGGATGTGAGAGTTGGACTGTGAAGGAGGCTGAGCACCAAAGAATTGATGCTTTTCAACTGTGGTGTTGGAGAAGAGTCTTGAGAGTCCCTTGGACTGCAAGGAGATCCATCCAGTCCATTCTGCAGGAGATCAGCCCTTGGAAGGAATTCCTTTGGAAGGAATGATGCTAAAGCTGAAACTCCAGTACTTTGGCCACCTGATGCGACGAGTTGACTCACTGGAAAAGACTCTGATGCTGGGAGGGATTGAGGGCAAGAGGAGAAGGGGATGACAGAGGATGAGATGGCTGGATGGCATCACTGACTCGATGGACTTGAGTCTGGGTGAACTCCGGGAGTTCGTGATGGACAGGGAGGCCTGGCATGCTGGGATTCATGGGGTGGCAAAGAGTCGGACACGACTGAGCGACTGATCTGATCTGATCTGATCTGAATGCAAACTGCTATATATATAACAGATAGACAATAAGGACCTACCATATAGCAAAGGAGAAAGAATATACCCATCTGAACACAGAGTTCCAAAGAAGAGCAAGGAGAGTTAAGAAAGTCTTCCCAAATGAACAATGAAAAGAAATAGAGGAAAACAGTAGAATGGGAAAAACTAGAGATCTCTTCAAGAAAATCAAAGATACCAAGGGAACATTTAATGCAAAGATGGGCACAATGAAGAATAGAAATGGTATGAACTTAACCTTGGACTTCAAGGAGATCCAACCAGTCCATCCTAAAGGAGATCAGTCCTCAGTGTTCATTGGAAGGACTGATGTTGAAGCTGAAACTCCAATACTTTGACCATTTGATGTGAAGAGCTGACTCATTTGAAAAGACTCTGATGCTGGGAAATATTGAGGGCAGGAGGAGAAGTGGACGACAGAGGATGAGATGGTTGAATGGCATCACCAACTCAATGGACATGGGTTTGGGTAGACTCCGGGAGCTGGTGACGGACAGGGAGGCCTAGTGTGCTATGATTCATGGGGTCACAAAGAGTCAGACACAACTGAGCAACTGCACTGACTGACTGACTGAACCTAAGAGAAGTAGAAGATATTAAGAAGGGGTGACAATAATACACAGAAGAACTATATGAAAAATATTGAAGCAGAAGATATTAGGAAGAGATGGAAAGAATACACAGAAGAACTATATGAAACATATCGTAATGACCCAGATAACCACGATGGTATGATCACACATCTAGAGCCAGACATCCTGAAATATGAAGTCAAGCAGGCCTTAGGAAGCAAAATGATAAACAATGTTAGTGGAGGTGATGGAATTCCAGATAAGCTATTTCAAATCCTGAAAGATGATGCTGTGAAAGTGCTGCATTCAATATGCCAGCAAATTTGGAAAACTCAGCAGTGGCCACAGGACTGGAAAAGGTTAGTTTTCATTCCAATCCCAAAGAAAGAAAATGCCAAAGAATGCTCAAACTACCATACAATTGCACTCATCTCACACACTAGTAAAGTAATGCTCAAAATTCTCCAAGCCAGGCTTCAGCAATACGTGAACCGTGAACTTCCAGACGTTCAAGCTGGTTTTACAAAAGGCAGAGGAACCAGGGATCAAATTGCCAACATCATCTGGATCATCAAAAAAGCAAGAGAGTTCCAGAAAAACATCTATTTCTGTTTTATTGACTATGCCAAAGCCTTTGACTGTGTGGATCACAATAAACTGTGGAAAATTCTGAAAGAGATGGGAATACCAGACCACTTGACCTGCCTCTTGAGAAATTTGTATGCAGGTCAGGAAGCAACAGTTAGAGGACATGGAACAACAGACTGGTTCCAAATAGGAAAAGGAGTACGTCAAGGCTGTATATTGTCACCCTGCTTATTTAACTTATATGCAGAGTACATCATGAGAAACGCTGGACTGGAAGAAGCACAAGCTGGAATCAAGATTGTGAAACGAGTTGCCAGTCCAGGTTTGATGCATGATGCTGGATGCTTGGGGCTGGTGCACTGGGACGACCCAGAGGGATGGTATGGGGAGGGAGGAGGGAGGAGGGTTCAGGATGGGGAACACATGTATGCCTGTGGCAGATTCATTTTGATGTATGGCAGAACCAATACAATATTGTAAAGTTTAAAAATAAAATTAAATTAAAAAAAGATTGCTGGGAGAAATATCAATAACCTTAGATAGGCAGATGACACCACCCTTATGGCAGAAAGTGAAGAGGAACTAAAAAGCCCCTTGATGAAGGTGAAAGAGGAGAGTGAAAAAGTTGGCTTAAAACTCAACATTCAGAAAACTAAGATCATGGCATCTGGTCCCATCACTTCATGGGAAATAGACAGGGAAACAGTGTCAGACTGTATTTTTTTGGGCTCCCAAATCACTGCAGATGGTGACTGCAGCCATGAAATTAAAAGACGCTTACTCCTTGGAAGAAAAGTTATGACTAACCTAGATAGCATATTGAAAAGCAGAGACATTACTTTGCCAACAAAGGTCCGTCTAGTCAAGGTTTTTCCAGTAGTCACATATGGATGTGAGAGTTGGACTGTGAAGAAAGCTGAGGAAGCCTAAGTTCAATTCACTTCAGTTTCATCCCTCGGTCAAGACAGTTTACATGTTATACAATTCACCTGTTTAAAGTATATCATTCAATATGCATTAGTATATTCACAGCACTCTGAAACCATTCAGTTCAGTTCAGCTCAGTTGCTCAGTTGTGTCCAACTCTGCAACCCAATAGACTGCAGCACACCAGGCCTCCCTGTCCATCATCAGCTCCTGGAGTTTACCCAAACCCATATCCATTGAGTCAGTGATGCCATTCAACCACCTCATCCTTTGTCATCCCCTTTTTCTCCTGCCTCCAATCTTTCCCAGCATCAGGGTCTTTTCCAATGAGTCAGCTCTTTGCATTAGGTGGCCAGAGTACTGGAGTTTCAGCTTCAACATCAGTCCTTTCAATGAACACTGAGGACTCATCTCCTTTAGGATGGACTGGTTGGATCTGCCTGCAGTCCAAGGAACTCTCAAGAGTCTTCTCTAGCACCACAGTTCAAAAGCATCACTTCTTCGGCCCTCTGCTTTCTTTATAGCCCAACTCTCACATCTGTAAATGACTACTGGAAAAACCATAGCCTTGACTAAATGGACCTTTGTTGGCAAAGTAATGTCTCTGCTTTTTAATATACTAAGTTGGTCATAACTTTCCTTCCAAGGAGTAAGTGTCTTTTAATTCCATGGCTAAAGTCACCATCTGCAGTGATTTTGGGACACCCAAAAATAAAATCTGTCACTGTTTCCACTGTTTCCCTATCTATTTGCCATGAAGTGAGGGGACCCAATGTCTTGATCTTAGTTTGCTGAATGTTGAGTTTTATGCAAACTTTTTCACTCTCCTCTTTCACTTTTATCAAGAGGCTCTTTAATTCTTCAGTTTCTGTCATAAGGGTGGTGTCATCTGCATATCTGAGGTTATTGATATTTCTCCTGGCAATCTTGATTCTAGCTTGTGCTTCATCCAGTCTACATTTCTCATGATGTACTCTGCACAGAAGTTAAATAAGCAGGGTAACAATATACAGCCTTGACATACTCCTTTCCCTAATTGGAACCAGTCTGTTGTTCCATGTCCAGTTCTAGCTGCTGTTTCCTAACCTACATACAGATTTCTTAGGAGGCAGGTCAGGTGGTCTGGTATTTCCATCTCTTTAAGAATTTTCCAGAGTTTGTTTTGGTCCACAAAGTCAAAGGCCTTGGCATAGTCAATAAAGCAGAAGTGGGTGTTTTTCTGGAACTCTTTTGCTTTTTTGATGATCCAACAGATGTTGGCCATTTGATCCCTGGTTCCTCTGCCTTTTCTAAATCCAGCTTGAACATCTGGAAGTTCACAGTTCAAGTACTGTTGAAGCCTGGCTTGGAGAATTTTGAGCATTACTTTTCTAGCATGCGAGATGAGTGCAATTGTGTGGTAGTTTGAGCATTCTTTGCCATTGCCTTTGTTTGGGATTGAAATGAAAACTGACCTTTTCCAGTCCTGTGGCCACTGCTGAGTTTTCCAAATTTGCTGGCATATTGAATGCAGCACTTTCACAGCATCATCTTTTAAGATTTGAAAGCTCAGTTGGAATTCCATCACCTCCACTAGCTTCATTTCTAGTGATGCCTCCTAAGGTCCACTTGACTTCACATTCCAGGATGTCTGGCTCTAGGTGAGTGATTACACCATCATGATTATCTGGGTCATGAAGATCTTTTCTGTATAGTTCTTCTGTGTATTCTTGCCATCTCCTCTTAATATCTTCTGCTTCTGTTAGGTCCATACCATTTCTGTCCTTTATTGTGCCCATCTTTGTATGAAATGTTCCCTTGGTATCTCTAATTTTCCTGATGAGATCTCTTGTCTTTCCCATTCTGTTGTTTGCCTTTATTTCTTTGCATTGTTCACTGATGAAGGCTTTCTTATCTTTCCTTGCTGTTCTTTGGAACTCTGCATTCAAATGGGTATATATTTCCTTTTCTCCTTTGCCTTTCACTTCTCTTCTATTCACAGCTATTTGTAAGGCCTCCTCAATCATTTTGCCTTTTTGAATTTCTTTTTCATGGGGATGGTCTTGATCCCTGCCTCCTGTACACTGTCACAATCCATCCATAGTTCTTCAGGCACTCTGACATATCTAATCCCTTGAATCTATTTGTCATTTCCACTGTATAATTGTAAGGGATTTGATTTAGGTCGTACCTGAATGGTCTAGTGGTTTTCCCTACTTTCTTTAGTTTCAGTCTGAATTTGGCACAGAGTTTACGGTCTGTGCCACAGTCAGCTCCCAGTCTTGTTTTTGCTGACTGTATAGAGCTTCTCCATCTTTGGCTACAAAGCACATAATCAATCTGATTTAAATTTTGACCATCTGGTGATTTCCATGTATCAAGTCTTCTCTTATGTTGTTGGAAGAGGGTGTTTGCTATGACCAGTGCATTCGCTTGGCAAATCTCTATTAACCTTTGCCCTGCTTCATTCTTACTGCAAGGCAAAATTTGCCTGTTACTCTAGGTATTTCTTGACTTCCTACTTTTGCATCCCAGTCCCCTATAATGAAAAGGACATCTGTTTTGTGTGTTAGTTCTAGAAGGTCTTGTAGGTCTTCATAGAACTATTCAACTTCAGCTTCTTCAGCATTACTGGTTGGGACATCAACTTGGATTACTGTCATATTGAATGGTTTGCCTTGGAAACAGAGATAATTCTGTAGTTTTTGAAACTGCATCCAAGTACTTCATTTTGGACTCTTTTGTTTACTGCAATGGCTACTCTGTTTCTTCTAAGGGATTCTTGCCCACAAGATGGTCATCTGAGTTCAGTTCACCCACTCCAGTCCATTTTAGTTCACTGATTCCTAAAATGTTGACGTTCACTCTTGCCATCTCCTGTTTGACCACTTTCAATTTGCCTTGATTCGTGGACCTAACATTCCAGGTTCCTATGCAATATTGCTCTTTACAGCATCAGACTCTACTTCCATCATCAGTCGCATCCACAATTGGGTGTTCCTTTTTGCTTTGGCTCCGTCTCTTCATTCTTTCTGGAATTATTTCTCCACTGATCTCCAGTAACATATTGGGAACCTGGTATGTTGCAATCCATGATGTCACAAAGAGTCAAACACAACTGAGCAACTGAACAGCAACAATAACTATAAAACCCAGTGAACTATACTCATATTTTGTAATAACCTATAAGTAGAGAGAATCTGAAAAAGAAGACATATGTAAACATAAAGAATATATGTATACATGTCTATAAAGATTTGTATAACTGAATCATTTTGTTGTACACTTGAAGGTAACACAAAATTATACATCAACTATACTTCAATTTTCACAAAGAGTTAGACACGATTGAGTGACTAAACCACTGCCATACTTCAATTCGACAAGCAAACAAAGAAAAAAACCATAGCATTGCATGTAAAAAAAGCAAAAACACATAAGATGGAAGATCTCTGTAGCCATCTTGTAGAATGCAACCTATCACAGATGCAATGAGAAACACACAGCATCAATTCTGAGATACTCCTGCTAAAAAATGTATAATGTGACACTAAATATGAGGCAATATAAGACAAAGCCAAATGGAGCCAATTGTCAAAATAACTGGCATGCAATCTCCAAAAGTGTCAAGAGCATGAATTTTCAGGAAAAATAAATTATTCCAGAGTAACATGATTCTGAATTACACCCTCTTACTATAAAGGGCATTATTGGGACATTTGGAAATTTTAATGGAATTGGAAAATTAGATGGTAATAATGGGTCAGGGTTACTTTCCTGAATTTGATGGCATTGTTATGATTATGTAGAAGATTATTTTGTTGAGAGGAAATAAATACTACAGTAATAAGGGGAATAGTGCCTCAGGTCAATAGCATTTTCTCAAAGGTCTTTCTTTTACATTTATAATTCTTCTGCAAGTTTGAGATTTTTTATTAAAAAATTCATTCCACTTTTTTTGATTAACTGAAACAACAGCTGGATGCCCAAGGCCATTTCCACCAAAATCATCAAGGAATTTAAGTCTATTTTTCCCTCAAACCAGCTGGAAATATATACCAAATCTCCACTTCCTTTTGAATATGCAAAGGAAAAGAGGAAAATTAAATTAAAACCTTAATGAGTATGTTTTCTATCAGATTTACGTGTTTGCTTTTTAGCTTTTTTGTTTGTGTGCCTTTTTATTTGAAAGAGAACTGGTGACTGTCTTGTGCTCCTAAAAGAAACAACGAAACTTGATTTCTAAATAATTCATGCTTTTTATTGACTAAGATCACAGCAGGTAGTTTCCAATAATCAATCCACAATGTGCCATAATAACATTTTGCTGAAGGATACACGCAGAGTCAGGAATTTTCAGCAACCTATTTGTGTGATTCCCTATTTAGAAGTTCTGCTGTTCAAGTCAAGATTATGCTTAGATTTTTTCAAACTCAAGAAAATTAGCTTATTACTGTGGATGGATCTGGTTCATTTAATTATTCTTATAATGCCACAAAATTTACTAATCTTTGAAAAATAGTATAAAAAATCAAAGACAGTTTGAAAAAGATAAATACTGATTTTTAACGTTTCCATTCCAACACAATAGCTTTTCAATTCTTGCCTGCATTAAACATCTTAGAAGTTGTAGAGTATCATAGAACTTTTAAATTTTTTTCACTTAATGTTGTCTCACTATTATCCATATTGTATATAGTTTCTATAGCCATCAGTTTTAGCAATAATTCACTTCTCCACTACAAACATGCATGCATGCATGTTAAGTCACTTCAGTCATATCAGATTCTGTGCAACCCTACGGACTGTATCTCGCCAGGCTCCTCTGTCCATGGGATTCTCCAGGCAAGAATACTTGAGTGGATTGCCAATGCTCTCCTTCAGGGGATCTTCCCAACCCAGGGATAGAATATCCATCTCTTATGTCTCCTGCATTGGCAAGAGGATTCATTCGGAGAAGGCAATGGCACCCCACTCCAGTACTCTTGCCTGGAAAATCCCATGGATGGAGGAGCCTGGTAGGCTGCAGTCCATGGGGTCACTGAGGGTCGGACTTGACTGAACGACTTCCCTTTCACTTTCATGCATTGGAGAAGGAAATGGCAACCCACTCCAGTGTTCTTGCCTGGAGAATCCCAGGGACAGGGGAGCCTGGTGGGCTTCCGTCTATGGGGTCGCACAGAGTCGGACACGACTGAAGCGACACAGCAGCAGCAGCAGCACTACCTGGGAAGGCCTTTACAGACAGGTTTGCCCACATTTCTTTCCCAACACAAAGCTTACTCAAACTTCTTCCCAAATTACTTCCAACTTCCCTAAGGCTGTCTTTCCCTCCTCTAAACATTTGCAACATTTAATGTGTCTCTCTCAGTTGACTCTTGTCAGATATTATTGGTGTTGGGAGTTCTTCTCTCCATCTACAGCTCTGCTGTCCAGTCTGCTTCTTCCTAACATGATATGGCTATATATGTTTTAAAATTAAATTTAAAGTAAGGTTAAAAAGCTGTTCCTCAATTAGTCACCACATTTCCTCTGCTCCATACCACATGTGGGACTTCCCAGGTGGCTCAGGGGTAAAGAATCTGCCTGCCAATGCAAGAGCTCCAGGAGACTCAGGTTCAATCCCTGGGTCAGAAAGATCCTCTGGAGGGGGGGATATGGCAACCTGCTCTAGTATTCTTGCCTGGAAAATTTCATGGACAGAGGAGCCTGGCGGGCTATAATCCATGGGGTTGCAGAGTCAGTCACTGAGTGTTGAACATGCGCATAAAGTGTGTAAATACAGTCTAAGATCTTGGATGGTGCAGATTAAGAATAGCTCCGTTATCGTAAAATTTCCAATGGCCAGAGCTGTTCTAGATTAGGAGCCCTTCAAAGACACATCTTTTAAGATGTCAGTCCTGCAATTGCAGCTACATGTAAAGGTATATGGAAAGGACTTTTTCATTCAAAGGGGAAATGAGTACAAACACTTTTGAGAATAATCTGGTAATATTTAGTAAATTTCAACAAAGGTACATACAATTTTAATGGAGAAAGAACAGTCTTTTCAGCAGATGATTCTAGGACATATGCAAAGGAGTAAAGTTAGACTCCTACCTCACAACATACACAAAAAGTAATGCAAAACATTATAAGCCTGAATGAAACAGCAAGCCATAAAATTAGTAAAATAAAACAAAATTGTAAGTCATGACTCTAAGCTATTTTTAGATACTACATCAAAAGCAAAAGCAGTAAATGAAAAAAATTGTGTATCACCAAAATAAAAAACTTTTGTGATGTAAACATATACCATCAAGAAGTGAAAAGGCAGCCCACAAAATGGGAGAAACTATTTACAAACTATGTCTGATAAAGGACTTAAGTAGAATATATAAAAATATATGTATTTCTACAGCTCAATAAGAAAAAAGCAAGTAAAAGAATTTCAAAATGGGAATATGAATAGTTCTTTTCCCAAAGAATATATTGAATATCCAATAACTACAGGAAAATATTATTTGTATTATGTTATGTAGAAATGAATAAACTGAAGTACGAAATGACAACCCACTCCAGTAGTCTTGCCTGGAAAATTCTAGGTAGGCTGGAGGCCATGAGGCTGCAGTCTTCCATAACTGAGCACACACAGTTAAAACAGAGTCAAGAGGCCAGCAGGGGGAGCTCTCATGAGCTTCAAGGGTAACAACACAACAGGAAGAACCAAGATTTCCTTCTCTTGTCTCCCAAGAGCTCATCCAATTAGACTGTTACAGCTCAGGCAATGAAAAGCCGCTATATTCCAAATTCTCAGTTTCTCCAAAGGGCTCTGTTTGCTACAGCCCTCACAACCTTATTTTTCCCTCTTTAAATGAGTATTCCTCTCCTTGTTGCAGAGGACTTGCTTGTGGTTGGCTATCATTAGAGATCCCACATAGCAATTCTTTGCTTATCCTAAATAAACCTATTTTTGCTTGAGAAATAATTGGCAGTCTTTTTTCGTTCTAGGTCAACAGTTACTGTAAACGCAAATCAAAACGATACCACTTCACACCAATTGGTTAACTACAGTCAGAAAGATAGTTCACATGTGTTGGTAAGGACACGGAAGAAGTGAAATACTCTTGCATTGCTACAGGGAATGTAAAATGGTGCAGCCACATGGAAAAACATTTGGCAGCTCCTCAAAATGTTAAGCAGTTCCCACAGGCCCCAGCAATTCCCTTCTAGATATTGACCCAAGAGAAGAAGACAAATGTCTACATAAAAGCTTGTACACAGCTGTTCCTAGTAGCACTATTCATAGTAATCAAAAAGTAGAACCAACCCAAGGGTCGACCAACTGATGAATGAGTAAATAAAATGTGGTATATTCATTTAGTGAAATATTATTTAGCAATAACAAGAAATAATATACTAATACCTGCTGCAACATAGATGAATCTTGAAAAAAGTATGCCAAGTGAAAACAGTTACAAAATGTCACACAATTGGATTATTCCATTTCTACAAAATGTCCAAATCTATAAAGACAGAAAGTAGATGAATGGTTAACCTAGGGCTGAGGAGGAGAAAATGGGAAATGACTGTAAGTTGTGTGAAACTTGTTCAGTATCTTATAATAACCTATAATGGAAAGAATCTGAATATATATATTTAGTTTTAATATGTATGCATATGTATATACATATATATATATATATATAACTGAATCACTTTCTGTATACCCAAAACTAACATTGTAAATCAATTATACTCCAATAAAATTTTTGAAAATGAGTATATATTAAAAAAAAAAAGGACAAAAACGTTCCAGAATTAAATTGTGGTAATGGTTGCAGCCATGAAATTAAAAGACACTTACTCCTTGGAAGGAGAGTTATGGCCAATCTAGACAGCATATTAAAAAGCAAAGATATAACTTTGCCAACAAAGGTCCATCTAGTCAAGGCTATGGTTTTTCCAGTGGTCATGTATGGATGTGAAAGTTGGACTGTGAAGAAAGCTGAGTGCTGAAGAATTGATGCTTTTGAACTGTGGTGTTGGAGAAGACTCACTGCAAGGAGACCCAACTAGTCAATCCAAAAGGAAATCAGTCTTGGGTGTTCATTGAAAGGACTGATGTTGAAACTGAAACTCCAATACTTTGGCCAACTGATGCGAAGAATTGACTTATTTGAAAAGATCCTGATGCTGGGAAAATTGAAGGCGGGAAGAGAAGGGGATGACAGAGGATGAGATGGTTGGATGGCTTCACCGACTCAATGGACATGAGTTTGAGTAAACTCCAGGAGTTGGTGATGGACAGGGAGGCCTGGCGTGCTGCGGTCCATGGGGTCACAAAGAGACACAACTGAGCAACTGAACTGAACTGAACTGAATGGTTGTAGAGTGCTGTGCTATACTAACACATATTGAATTATATACTTTAAACAGGTGAATTGTATAACAAGTAAACTATATTTCGATAAAACTATTTTTAAAAAGCTGTAGTGAGAGGCTGAAATGGATGATAGGTCTTAATGAGAAATGACATATAAGCAGTCTGCTCTCATGAACAATAGATTTTATAGTTTTAGTCACTAAGAAAAAAATAAATTTAACAGTTTGGCAAACTTCTAATGCCTTGCCATTGCTTCCTCCCTCAAGTTTGGTTTAATTCAAATTCTACTTCCCCCATGAACTCTTCAGTGGCTTGAGATATTTTTTTCCTCATGTTGCCTAAGACCCATGTTTTATAGACCCAAAGCATTGTACCCCATGTTGACTTCTTCACTAGGTAGGACTCAGTCATTTCACATGCAGTTCTGGTTCACTTATACCCACCAGGAACATAATACTTTCTCAGTAAATTGCTGTGCAAAAATCAGACAACTAGTGGTAGAAAATATATGTCAAATGAGCTACAACTAGGTAGAAGTTATGCTTTGCTTCATATACACAGTACTTAGTAAAATAAACTACATGATACTGAAATCATTTCCACATAAAATTCAGATTCCTAGACTCTTAAAAATTTGCAGAAAATTGGGCCTCTATTTCTGCATGTTAACACTCAACTGGATGTTCACTCTTATCTCCACAAGGTCATGACCCCTCCACTCTTGTCTACACACCGGGCCATATAAGTATATTATATTTCCTGCCTGGCCTAGGATTGTATTTAATTAAGCAATTTCTATGTTAACCTATCAAGTATCATTCAGCTTTCAATGGAGAAGGAATTTTGTTTTATTTTATTGAAATGAACTCAGAAGTAAGACTGGCATTAGAATGGCCCCAGAGTTCCGAGATGACGTATGACTGGATTAAGCAGATGACTCATCAGAACATTTATACCTTCTATTATGTGTGCTGATATCAAGGCAGGAAGGTATACTTCCCACCTGTGGTTACTGAACAATCTAGCAAATATTGTTTTTTTCCTTCACCTTAGTAAAATTCTTGTAAAGTGCTTCTGTTTAGGTATTTGGTTTTGGTTTTTGTGTGTTTCTTTTAATGCTCTGTGGGTTCTGCTGGGAAGTCCAGAAAATTTTCCCCAGGAGGTAGGCTTCCTCTAAGGTCATTCTTCATTCAGGAGTTCCTGTTCTTCAAGATGACTCCTTCCCTCTCTGACACTACACCTGTGATTCAAGCACCTTGGATGAAGAAAGATAAGAAAATTGATCTCCTTAGGTCAGTCTCCCAAGGCAGAAGAAATAAAAATAAACAAATGAGACCCAATCAAACATAGAAGCTTTTGCAAAGCAAAGGAAGCCATAAACAAAATTAAATGACAACATACAGAATGGAAGAAAATATGTGCAAATGATGTGACTGACAAGCACTTACTTCCTAAAATATACAAACAGCTCATACAACTCAATACCAAAAAAAATCAAACAAGCCAATCAAAAAAAATGGGCAGAAGACTTCAAAAGACATGTCTCCAAGGAAGAAATTCAGATGGCCAATAGTCACATGAAAAGATGCTCAGCGTCACTAATTATTAGAGAAATGCAAATCAAAACTACAATGAGGTAGTTTCAAAAACTACACCAGTCAGAACGGCCATCATTAAAAAATCTACAAATACCAAATGCTGGAGAGGGTGTGGAGGAAAAAGAACCCTTATACACTGTTGCTGGGAATGTTGCTGGGAAGCAGCATGGAGGTGCCTCAAAAAGCTAAAAAATAAAGCTGCCCTAAGATCCAGCAATCTTACTCCTGGGCATATAACAAGACAAAACTGTAATTCAAAAAGAAATGCATACCCCTGTGTTCACAGAAACACGATTCATAATAGCCAAAAGCTGGAAACAAGCTAAACGTCCATCAACAGATGAGTGGATAAAGAAGATGTGGTGTATATACAGCGTGGAATACTACTCAGTCATAAAAAAGATTGAAGTGATGTCATTTGCAGCAACACAGATGCAACTAATGATTATCAGTGAAGTAAGTCAGACAGGGGAAAGTACCGTATGATTTCACTTACATGTGGAATCTAAAATGAAACACAAATGAGTCTGTCTATGAAACAGAATCAGGGACACAGAGAAAAGACTGGTGGTTGCCAAGGTGCGGAGGATGTTGGGGGAGGGGTGGAATGAGATGTTGGGATTAACAGATGCAAGCTTCTGTGAGTGTGTGTGTGTATATATATAGAGAGAGACAGAGAGAGAATGGATAAATAACAAAGCCCTACTGTATAGCATAGGGAACTATATCATATATCAATATCATATAATAATCCATAATGGAAAAGAATCTAAATAAAAGAATACACATATATAGAGAGACATGTATGTGTGTGTGTGTATATATATATATATATATATAAAACTAAGTCACCCCTGTGCATGAGTAATTAATGCGTTGTAAATCAACTATACTTTAAACAATAAAAATAAATAGATAAGCGATCTCATTCAGTCTTAAGGCTTCAAGTAGCATATGATGTGATGGCTTCTGTCACTAACAACCCTCTAAGTGTGCATCTTTCACCTGGACCTCCTCCCCAACTTTGGGATCCATTGCACATCTTGAACCTGAGTTCTTGATATTCTCCTCAAGCAGACTCCTCCTGTAGCCTTTTCCGTCTCACTAATAGCAGCTCGGTTCTTTCACTGCTCGGACAAAACTTTGGAGCCACCCTTGACTCCTTCCTTGTTCTCGCTCCGCAGATTTTGTTCATCCGCAAATCCTATTGGCTTTGCCTTCGAAAGATGTCCAGGTCTGACCTCATCACCAGTTTCCACTTGCACCTCCTGGCTCAAGGCGGCCTTATCCATTAGATGAAACATTGGAAAAGCCCAGCACTGAACTTTGAGCTGCTGTCCCTGCCACTGTCCCCCACGTCGCCTTCAGTGTGTCAGAACGGCCACCTGAGCGAGTCTCAGGTTACATGAAATACATCACATCTCAGCCCTGTGCTGGCTTCCCTGCTTCCTTCAAATGACAAGCCAGATACCCTGAAGTGGCCTTAGGACCACAGATGACCCAGAGCTCTGTCCCCTCCCTGGTCTCATCCCTTGTTTTATTGTACCACTGGCCTCCATGCATTCCGTGAAAACCATGACATATTCTTTCTTCGGATATCTGCTTGGCTGGGATCTTCTCTTCCTTTACCTCTCTTTTCAGGTTTCACATTCTCTAGGAGGCCTCTTTAAAATTCCACCCTTTTAAAAATTTTTCTTCCACTACTTCTGATCCTTTGTACCTAGTTTTTTTTGTTTGTTTGTTTGTTTTGTTTTCTTTTGGCTTAGCAGTATCACTGTCTCTGTTTTGAAACATATATGCACACACACCCCATACACACATACATATATATATATGTATTATTGTTGTTTAGTCATTAAGTCGTGTCTGCATTTGTGACTGTACTCCACCAGGGTCCTCTGTTTATGGAATTTTCCAGGCAAGAATCCTGGAGTGGGTTGCCATTTTCTTCTCCAGGGTGTCTTCCCAACTCAGGGATTGAACCTGTGTCTCCTGCTTGGCAGGCAGATTCTTTACTATTGAGCCACCTGGGAAGCCCATATTATAAGTATACATATATATGTATAATTTTATTTCTATTTGGTCTTTCTGGGTGATACTAGTGGTAAAATATCTACCTGTCAATGCAGGAGATAAAAGAGATGTGGCTTTGTTTCCAGGAGAAGAAAATGGCAAACCACTTCAGTATTCTTGTCAGGAAAATTCCAGGGACAGAAGAGTCTAGCAATGAATCAGACACATGGGGTTACAATGTGTCTGATTGTAACCCCATGGGGTTACAGCCCATAGGGTCGCAATGAATCAGATACAGCTAAGCACACACACACGCACACACATTTCTATTTAGGAAATTATAGATAAACATTTGCATTTTTATGTATATTTATTACACTATATGCATTATATATGAATGCATTTTATATATTTTACTTATTCATATATTTTACTATACACTATTTATTCTCCATGCCCATTGTCTTTTCCACCCTCCCAGAATATATAAGCACCATTATGGCAGAAATGTACATTGGCTGTGTTTCCTGCTGAATTCCCAAAACTGAGAAGAGGAACTGGCACCTAAGAAGGTGCTCGAGGAATGGAATAAGTCACGCTGTACAAACCCCATTACTTTGCTGACAAAGGTCCGTCTAGTCAAAGCTATGGTTTTTCCAGTAATCGAGTATGGATGTGAGAGTTGGACTATAAACAAAGCTGAGTGCCAAAGAAGATGTTTTTGAACTGTGGTGTTGGAGAAGACTCTGAGAGTCCCTTGGAGTGCAAGGAGATCAAACCAGTCCATCCTAAAGGAAAGCAGTCTTGAATATTCATTGGAAGGACTGATGTTGAAGCTGAAACTCCAATACTTTGACCACCTGATTCAAAGAACCGACTTATTGGAAAAGACCCTGATGCTGGGAAAGATCGAAGGTGGGAAGAGAATGGAACGACAAAGTATGAGATGGTTGGATGGCATCATCAACTCGGTGGACATGAGTTTGAGTAAGCTCTGGGAGTTGGTGATGGACAGGGAAGCCTGGTGTGCTGCAGTCCATGGGGTCACAAAGAGTCGGACATGACTGAGCAACTGAACTGAACAAACCCCATTGATCAGACTTCAGTTATATAACCCCAGACCTAACTGCAGGGGACTCAGAAGCACAGAGGGGCAGAGAGGGAGGTTCTGAACTCTACCGATGTCCGCCAGGTCCAGGATATAAGTATAAGCAGAACTAGTACAGCTCCTCTCTGTAACCTCCAGACCCATACTGCACACGGCATGCACAGTGCTATCGTGCAAGGCACTTTTTGAATTCTGACTCATCCTTTCCAATAGCACGCACTTTTATACCTTCTGTTTTCACTTCTCTAGGAGCGTCTCCAAGGCTAGGCTTGCATTCTTCACTTTTGTTCCTCACTCTAGCTACCCTCCAGCCAGAGAGTCACTGCTTTAACCAAAGCCAGAGGAGACGGCCTCTTCTTCCTCCTTTGTCTGGGAAAGTACCATTTCCTCCTTTAAATAAAGGCAAATCCATTTCTTATGACAGAGACTTGGCAGGTCCCCAAATGCTCCCACAAAAAACCCTCCTTGTGAGGTCCTCTGTGCTCCCTCCCACCTCAGGACCCCCTCACGCTTGAAACTACCATTGTCGACTTCTTGGCTTTAAAATAAGGACTTGCCTAAGGCACACTGAACTTGAAATTCACCTGTGGGGCAGAGCACAGACATCAAGAGGCCAAAGCCACTAGAATTATAAAGCATTCCCATACAAAGTGATGAAAGGGAAAATTTCCCAATTCTCTGAACATATTTATTATATTTCAATAATTCCAAATTTCAAGAGAATGGGACACCTCTTCCCTACTGCCACCCCAAGAGCCTAACACAATGTGTAGCACACAGTAGGAGCATAGTACTTTTTTTTTTCACTTTTCACTTTCTTTTCTTAAATTTTTATTTATTTTTAATTGAAGGGTAATTGCTTCACAGTGTTGTGTTGGTTTCTGCCAAACATCAGCATTAATCAACCATAAGTATACATATGCCCCCTCCCCCTTGAACCTCCCTCCCACTTCCCTCCATAATACATATTTGTTAAATGATTGAAATGAACCCCAGTCTTTGCCTTTGGTGCTAGAAATGTACAGTCATATCTATCTAGGATTGCTGCTGCTGTAGCTAAGTCACTTCAGTCCTGTCCAACTCTGTGCGACCCCATAGATGGCAGCCCAGCAGGCTCCCCCATCCCTGGGATTCTTCAGGCAAGAACACTGCAGTGGGTTGCCATTTCCTTCTCCAGTGCATGAAAGTGAAAAGTGAAAGTTAAGTTGCTCAGTCGTGTCCGACTCTTAGTGACCCTCCATGGACTACAGCCTACCAGGCTCCTCCGTCCATAGGATTTTCCAGGCAAGAGTACTGGAGTGGGGTGCCATTGCCGTCTTCAATCCAAGATTAAGTTAATCATATTAACTTAATCAGATAAATATTTTCATAGATACATATTATCACTCTTGTCTGCAAATAAGAAAATGGGGATTCACAGAGGTGGAATAATTGGCCCAAAGTTCCACAGATAGTAAAGAATAGAGCTGGGAATGGGGCCAGGTCTTTCTCACTCTGTACATAGTATCCTGTTGCCTATTCAGTTATCATGAAGTCATGGCTAATGCCCAGGAGAAGGACTCTGTGCTAATGCAATCGTTCAGTTTGGGTAAGTCCCTAAGATGACTGAACACAGGGTAATAAAAGAAGGCCCTGTAAGTCCTCTTTCTGCTTTTTTACAAGAAAGCACCCTCGCCCTACCGTGATTGCCTCCCACACATGTGAAGGCCCCCAAGTGAGCCTCACAGGCACTGCTTCTATATGTGTTCATCGACAGAGAGATTGATGATTGCTGTAGTCAGCTTTGATTTAGCGCTTAGTGCATGCCAGCCCTGATGATTTTCTGTCCTTTGTCTCAGCTTGTCTTTCATGTCCGTCCTCTCTGAAGAGTGCTGTCATCTGACCTCTAGGTTTCGTTCCAGTTAAATAACTCCCTGTGGGTCACACATAAAGGTCCAGACAGGAACTTCAATCCAGATCTGTCTGACTCTAGAGGGGGAGATGGTAACCTGGAAGCTGGATACCATCTCCTGGAGACATATCCAAGTGCAAAGAAATAAACACACAGATACTGGTGGAGTCATCCACCCAGAACTCAGTCCTTGGGGTTGTCTGGGCAGAATTCTGAGGGTCCTGCAGATCAGGGAAGAAGACTCTCTGGTTCAAATTCCATGTCTCATTCCCAGGAGATGGCCGGTTTAGGGACCCCTGGAGGTACAGTAGGGAAGGGAGAGCACTGCCGGGAGCCAGCACGGGAGTTCCCACCATGACAAGGTCATGCAGGAGAGCCCTGACGGGCAAGGCGAGTCAGGGCTCGAGGGTCCCCCCCCTCCACATCTGCCTGAGCGTCTACCCCAAAACCAGAATCTGTCTGTTTTACTATTTTACAACTTTCTCCAACTCCTCTGACATTAATGGGGGGCTATCCCCGATCACTTTTCTCTGAAGGAAATCAACTTAGAGCTCTAGTTAATTAGCCTCCTGGGCATAATAGGAGTGTTTCAATCCAAACCCCTCAGATGGCTCTCTAATTTGCCTGACAGGTTTATCCGGACTCCTACAGCTACGCATATGATTGTTTACAGTCTCCCAACTGCGAGAGGCACAGGAAGCTTAAGATATTCAAATAGTATAGAGCCTCTTGGAGAGTCAGAAATTGATAGAATAGAACTAGTAGAAGATTTCATTGTTGAGCCAATGCTTGCTGCCAAGTTTCCACATCCCCTGTATTGTGTCCTTGGAAGTGTATTAATTAATATAGTTGGTATATAGAAAAAATAAGTAGTGGCCTTGGTGCTAACAACTTTAGACCCCTAAGGTAATAAATTGTTTCCTTGTTGTAAACCCACTGCACCTCTGCCCTATAGGAATGCAACTTTACCTAACACCTTCGGAGGATGGCGCCAAACTTTAAAATAATTACTCTTAGAGAAAATAAGTCTTATGGTTGACAAACCTTTATCAGAGTCATAAAATGTTAACAGGCCTTCTGGCCAGAAGATGATGTAAATCACCTAAACCATTTGTATACCATAAGTTTGCAGAAAAGAAAGCCTGGTCTAGATAAGGATCTAAGACTGCTGACTTTGCATGATTTCACACCCCCTATTATCCTCTATGCACAACTTAAGGTATATAAGCTCCCTTTGAAAATAAAGCTACGGGCCTTGCTCAAAGCTTGGTCTCCCCGTGTCGTTCTTTCTTGCTTCCTTTTCTCTCCTTTTCTTCTCTGTTCTTCCTTCAGGGTGACTGACTTGGAGCGTGGGGGCTCTCTGAGACCACTTACTTGCCTGGGCTTCTAAGACCCACTCGAGAAGGTGCCTAAGGTGGGGCACCTTCTGCTATTCGAGAGGGCGCCTGCAGCCTCCGTGGTCAGTGCAAACCTGGTGTCACAGGTTTTATTAGTTTCCCACGTAAACCAGTTAGTTCACCTCTGTCTCTTTTTCCTTTTATCTATCCTTAATAGCCAACACTGTCCTCCAGAGGGACTCCCTGGATCCAACCGGGGCTGGACCCCAGTAGAGCACCATCAAACAAAGATGGAAGTCTTACCTTGTGTGTCGGCTCCAAGCCACTTCTCATCTAATCTATAATGTGCACAACATCCTGTAAGCCATTTCAGATCTATGTCCCCATTTTCTCTCTTTCCCATTTCTTCTACTGCTTTTCTAGTGAAGAGGAACTAGCATTTGTTGGACATCTATCTTGTGCCTTTACATATATGAACTCTTTGAAGAACATTTAGGGATTTTTATGAGTTTCCACATGTTGGTGATAGAGGAACTGAGATTCCAAGAAGTAATTGGACAGGAATCACTGTTTCTTAATGTCACACAATTAAGTGACTGTAGAACCTGTGATTTTCCTTTTACACTTTGTAAAAGCTGCTTGCTTTCTTACAAGGTAAGAATGGCTAGAATTGATTGAGTACTGACTGTTTTGGGCTACTCTGGTGGCTCAGACAGTAATGGATCTGTCTGCAATGTTGGAGACCCAGGTTCGTTCCCTGAGTTGGTAAGATCCCCTGGAGAAGAGAATGGCAACCCATTCCAGTATTTTTGCCTGGAGAATTCCATGGACAGAGGAGTCTGGCAGGCTGCAGTCCACAGAGGTTACAAAAAGTCAGATATGACTGAGCAGCTAACACGTTCCCCAGCTGTTTTGCAGCATTGTGCTAAGCTCTCCATCTGAAGAATTACATCCCATCCTCACAAAACCCTCTGAAGGGGTTCATATTATTTGAGAAAAGGTGATGGTGAGGGACATATTACTGAAGTGACAGCAAATATCACACAGTTGGAAAGTTGCACAGCCAGAATTCAAACCCAGGTGGCTGACTCCAGTACCCAGATTCTCTTTCATGATGCTGCACTTCTCCCAGAATTCCCTGTGTGCAATATAACTAGTGCAATAGAACAAAGAAACTAGTTCAAGGCAACATTAGCCTCTTTTCTTCCTGGACATCAAAAGAGCCGTTTCTCTGGAGAAAAAACAATTATGTCATTAAAAAAAAAAGTATATGTGTCCATTATTGCTTTTGCATGTAAGACGGTTAAACAAAATACAACTCTGAACAAAAGCTGCGTTGAAACAATGGTCTCTTTGGAAGGAGAATAGAAGGCAGAATTGTTGTACAGTGTGAGGGATTTTATTAATTTTCATGAAGTCTTCTCTTGCCTCAGTTATTTTGCTATATATGTATGGGTTTGGGATTATAGCAAATAAGGAGTTATTCTAAAATAGTCTTTGTCTAAATAACCTATTGACTGTATGTTTTGCTCTTTGTTCAGCTCTATGAATGATGTGCATATTCTTAAGTTCTTATTGATATCAAATTGAATTATGAAGGTTCTGTTTTTTACCCCTTATGATGCAGGCAGGCATGCATGCTAAGTCATTTCAGTCATGTCCGACTCTTTGCACCCCTGTGGACTGTGGCATGCCTGGCTCCTCTGTCCAAGGGTTTCTCCAGGCATCAATACTGGAGTGGGTTGCCATGCCCTCCTCCAGGAGATCTTCTTGACCCAGGGATCGAACCCATGTCTCTCAAGTCTCCTGCATTGGAAGGCAGGAACTTTACCACTAGTGTTACCTGGGAAGCTCACCACTTATGATAATCTCCTCTTATTATCTAGATTATCTAGGGCTATCCTAGAAAATATATAAGAGAGAGAGATGCCTCAAAGAAAAGGATCTAAATAAGGATCATCTTGAAGCTTGCCAAATGGAGGAAATGTTACCAGTAGACCTATTCAAGTAAATCTTGTCCAGAAGAGTTAAGCCAAAATCAGGACTGAGAGAGAAAAAGGCAAACATCATGGAACAAATAAAAAGAAAGAAAGGGAAAATTTTCATTTTTTTTGGAAAAGTAAAAAACTTAAAATGTAGAAAAAATTAAATCTTATTTTTTTAAAGTTAAACATTTTAATAAGAATAAAATTTGAATACAAAATATTATAAGGCCAAGGAGAAATACCAAAGAGATAATCAGATAAAAGATAGTAGGGCAGGAAGAAAAAGGATATGAATGCTCAAAAGGATGGTTCAAAACAGGCAGTTGAATATGGAAGTTCCTTTGGGAACCACAGACAGGGCCAAATTCAACCTGTGAAGCCTAATCATTCAAAAATTACCAAGGGTGGGACTTCCTTGCTGGTTCAGCAGTTAAGAACTCACCTTCTAATGCAGGGGACATAGGTTTGATCCCTGGTCAAGGAACTAAGATCTAAGATCTCACACACTTCGTGTCAACTAAGATTCAACACAGCCAAAAATAAATAAATAAATACATATATTTTTAAAGTACCAAAGACCCATGATAGGCTTGCATACTTTGTCTGTGGTGAGGAACTGCCTGACACTGGGGGAAATTCAGCTTATGCCAATAGGGGCAGAAGCCATCTTAGCAACTCTTTTGAGAGTGACACAGCTTTGAGTGACCCTGGAGGAAAGAGATGGGTGAAAATAAGGGGGAAACATTAAACAGGGAGAAAAAAAGTAAGAGAGAGATAGGTTTGATCAGAACTATTCTCCTGCTATTTAGAAAGCTGACTGCTGACTAGCAGGAGCTAAGCCCTCAATGGCCTTAACTACCTAAAGAACCTAAGAGCCTCAGCCGTGCTGACACAAGGTTTCTCCTACAGCAGAACAAGTCATGTTTTCTTCCCCTGTCATCTGATAGTCTTTGCCACATGCAGCCGAACACCCTTCCTCTTTTGCTTTGACAAAGGAGAGGAACTTGCACACAAGAGGACTTGTAATCCTTGATAAGTTGGTGCTGTTGTTCAGTCGCTGAGTCCTGTCTGACTCTGCAATCCCATGGACTGCAGCTCACCATGTTCCTCTGCCCTTCACCATCACCTGGTGTTTATTCAAATTCATGTGGGTTGAATGGGTCCATTGAGTCGGTTCTTGATAAGAACTGGTAAATTTTTGTTAATGATGGCTCTGACCTGAGCAAGCCTCTTGGCAAGTTACAATTTCTAAGTTAATAATTACTGAAAAATAAAGTACCCTCCCCAACTCTATGATTGAGTTAATGGCCACGCAGATAAAAAATATCATTCGTTTAGAAAAAGTTGCTTACATTATTAATATGATACAACTTAGCAGTTACAAGCACTGGTTCCAAAAGAAAATGAGCATATGATAAATTCCCATCCAGTCATGCACAGACTGTATGATCCTGGAAAACTAAATTTTTCTCTCTGAGCCCAAGATTCTACCTCTTTAAGACTAGGAAAAAGTACCTATATCAGAGACCTGTGTCGAACAGTAAAATATATAAGATATATAGTACTTAGCATAGTGTCTGACATATTAAACCTTGAATAAATGATCAGAGGCCTTGATATTATAAGGCAAGTCTTGAAAATATCCTAAAGGTACTTTCTTATTGTTGTAGTTGTTATTGATGATGGTGTTTTCTTTGTTTCATTCAGTGCATAGTTGGAACAAAACTGTATCCCAGGGCAGAAAAAAAAAAAAAAATGGTAAAATCATACATTGTGCTGACCATGAGTCAGGAACCTATAACACATGAAATGTGGGTTCCATCCCTGGGTCAGGAAGATCCCCTGGCAGAGGAAATGGCAACCTATTTTAGTATTCTTGCCTAGGATATCTCACGGACAGAGGAGACTAGTGGGTTATAGTCCATGGGATCACAAAGAGTCAGACAAGGACTAACCCACCACATGAGTCAGGAAGGGGTCAGTCAGAGTGACATCTCAGCCCAAAGAACATTAAAAAAAAAAAAAAACAACTGTCTCTTTTGCAAAAAGTGGAAGTCATTTAAATAAGACTACATCTGAATATGAATATTTTTCTCATGGAACTATAGAAAGTTCATTTAGATATCACTCCATATAAAAACATGTTGGCTCAAAAAAGTAAGTAATATTGACTACTTTTTTTGTCACCTTTCATTTTTAAAAGTCTCCAGTTTATACAATAATTTTATGGTCACATAAATTATGGCCTCTTTTCACAAATGAACTGCATCGTTTTGGAATATCTTATGAAATAGCTAAATGAAGCTGAAGTAAACCTTCAGCACCAAGGAAAAGCCACAGTTCTATCTCAGCAATGAATCTGGTTCTGAGCTTCCCAGTGGTCAAGACAAAAATAAAACATAATCAGTTATGTGATTCTCATTTCCAGGAAAGAAAGAGGCACTGAGTGTTTGATAAAACCAATTTTGTACCTGAGAATTCCTATAGAAGATAGAGAATAATTAAATGCATAATGAATGAGGTGGCAGGTCTGAAGCTCTGCTAGTGAGTTTGAGTAATCTTCTTAACTCTACTGCTGAGTTTAGGCATATATGAAAACATATGGTAAATTGCAGTGACAGATCATGGAAATCAGAATCAATAATATTCCCTGAGGTTCAGAAATACATGAAAATATCAAAGAAGTTATTCCATGGCATGATAAAATTCAATATAGAAAACTACGTGAAATAAAGATTCATCCTAAGAAAAAGTATACGGAATGGCAAATTTAACTCAGAAAGGAAAAATAAACAAGTAAATAGCCTTAATTCAGAGATAACCATGGATTTCTCAGTACAACATTTAGGCTATTTCTTCCTAAATCCAAATCTGCGTAGGCTTCCAACATATGCATCCGTCGGGCCTCCCTGTTGACTCAGTGGTAAAGAATCTGCCTGCCAATGCAGGAGACATAGATTTGATCCCTGGGTCAGGAAGATTCCTGGAGAAGGAAATGGCAACCCACTCCAGTATTCTTGCCTGGGAAATCCCATGGACAAAAGCACCTGAAGGGCTACAGCCCATGGAGTCGCAAAGAGTTGTACACAACTTACTGACTAAACAACAGCAACAATACATCGATCAGTGGAATACAATTCAGCAATTTAAACAAATGAACTAGTTTTAAATAGGCCGACAGGGACTTTAGAAAACAGCATGTTAAATGAAACCTAAGCTAATTACATAAAGATGAATATATTCAACAACAAAACTTGTACAAAATTTTTAAAACTTCAGCATATGGTTTATGAATTCAAGATATAAATATTTGACTCATAAGTTGTACATCGAATCAATCCTCATAGTTGTCTCTTGGGAAGGAAGGGGTGATCTGGAGTGGGACGAAGAAATGAGCTTCAAATTTACAGTAATATTATTTATTAATGACAATGTGTGAGGGAAATATTGTAAAATGTTAATACTTCTTAATTGCAAATGGCAGGTATACAGATGGCTGTTATATTATTCTCTTTTTGCTTCCATACCTTTCAATTTTTGCCTTTCCAGAGACTAAAAGCATACCTGTTTGACAAGTTGCTATGGAGAGCCAAACACAGCTGCTCTGGGACCTTTGTGACACCATAAACCCCAGATCAATGAGGCCTTCTGTACATGCTGCAGGCTACACAACCTGGCATTCTCAGGTCCATAGCAGTCCCAGAGGGGACCCAGGTGCCTGGAAGTGTGAGGGGAACTCAGTGGAAGTGGTAGTCTTCTGAGCCTTTGTCTGACTCTTCACTGAGGAGCCCAGAAATAATTCAAGACAATTTGAAGCAGTCTGGGCTCCTGTGTGGAGAAGGAAATGGCAACCCACTCCAGTATTCTTGCCTGGAGAATACTATGGACAGAGGAGCCTGGCGGGCTACAGTCCATCTGGTCTCAAGAGTCAGACACAACTGAACTACTTTTGCTGGGCTCCTGTGGTCACTGCTCATTATCAAGAACTTTTCTGGAAGTTTCCCTTTGCAGAATCTAGAGACTAACAGGTAAACGTTGGTCCAACACAAGGGTTGGACTCTTGGAATGTACTTAGTAAATTATTTGAACTAGTAATTATTAATGATACCCATATTTCCCTGATTCTAAGGAAATGGCAACCCACTCCAGTATTCTTGCCTGGAGAATCCCAGGGATGGGGGAGCCTGGTGGGCTGCTGTCTATGGGGTCGCACAGAGTCGGACGTGACTGAAGCAACTTAGCAGCAGCAGCAGCAAACCCAAATCACTTGGTAAGGGGGATATATTTGTTGGGAAACTAAAATCTTTAGGCTATCATTCACTTTTTTGAAGAAAACTAGGTTGTGGGATGGGGATTCCCGTTTTGAACATGTACATATGTATGTGCCAATAGAATGGCTGAATGGGAACACAGCGTCTTTTCTCTGAAAAGTACCACTGTCCCCAGGCTCATGCTTGCTAACATATCTAACTTGTACTCTTTTCAGAACTTATATGGTCACCTCTGAAAGCCTCACCCTCTCCTACCCAGTCCCTAGATTTGGTAGGAGGATTCATCATAACACCATGAGAATATCTCCTTCTGAATATTTCTCAGATGGTCCTTTTTTTTTCCTATTGGCAGTTATATGGAAAGGGAGTAAAGTTTTAATTTGTTGAATATTAATGGTTTTCTACAAAGTTATTTTATAGATATACATACACATCTTAATTTTATTGCATTATTTTCTAACTTTATAAGAATTAAAGGAAACCACATCCCATAGTCTCTTGAGTAGATATGGTTACAGAAAGTTGCACCTGCTGACATTCTTGTCTAAGGGAACAACTCACAGCCTCTGTTGATCAGTGGCTATATCTGATGGACTATGGGTGGGTACTTGGCAAAAAGGCAACCTATGCTTGAGACTGACCTCTGGTCTATGACCAGAACTGACACTAAAGAATAGTCCTTCTTTATGAGTCGGACATGACTGAGCAACTGAACTGAACTGATGGTTCAATATATACAATGCACAAGACAAAAGCACTTACCATACATTATTGGATTTAGTCCAAACAACAATCCAGTGGAAGTAAGAACCATAATTTTCTCCATATGACTATGGGAAAACTGAGATTCTGAGTGTTTAGCAACTTGCTTAAGGCCTCAGAGTTAATACATGTTGTGTTTAGATTTTTCTCTTGGATCTGTGGGACTCCAAAGTTAAATGTGTGTGGCCTGGTGTGAAAAAGATAAGTCTTGACATCAAGTTCTTCTTTTACAAATGTAGATTGAGCAACATGGTGAGACCATAACTATTATGATGGAGTCAGAAGCTTAAAGGATGCCTCGAGGTATAGTACGTCCAGTGAAGCCATGGGAAATCAGGAGAGATTAGTGAATCTGAGCAAGCAAAGGAAGTTTGGTTCACTTTAATGGTGGCTCAAATGGTACAGAATCCTCTTGCAATGTGGGAGATCCGGATTCCAACCCTGAGTCAGGAAGACTGTCTGGAGAACAGAATGGCAACCCACTCCAGTGTTCTTGCTTGGAAAATTCCATGAACAGAGGAGCCTGGAAAGCTACAGCTCATGGGGTTGCAAAAAATCGGACACAACTGAGCAACTAACGCTTTCTTTTCTGTCAAAGAAAGTTTAACACTAAAAAAATAAGAATTTAGAAGATGGGCAGGAAGGAGAGCCAAGCTGGTAACAAGTGAACATTAAGGAGATCCATGAGTTTCTCCCACTAAGGGCCCTGGGGTCACTTTGGTTGAGAATGCTTCCTGCCTGACTTCATCTAAAATTTCTGTGTTCCTTCCTATCCACATATATGTATCATTCCAAAAAACACCACCTTCAAATAGAACCAAAATGGCATAGAACAAACTTATACGTCATTGCATTTGACACCTTCATGTCCACGAGGCAGTGTTCACTATCACCTAATTATAAACAATGAAACTGAGACTCAAAAAGATCAAGTAACTTGCCCGAAGTCATAATCCAAATATAGGTCTGACAGTCTCTCAAGCCTCATTTTGTGGCTCCCCAAATGCCTTCTAAGACTGCTTTGAAGGATAGGATTCAAGGAATTCCTGGTTGAGATAAATACTGTGAGATGGAAATATCTGGACATTTTGTCCTGTCCTTATACAGTGGATTGGTAATTAATCAAAAGAGACTCTGGGTCACTATGGACAACTGATGCTGGAGAAGACTCATGAGAGTCCCTTAGACTACAAGGATATCAAACCAATCAATCCTAAAGGAAATTAATCCTGGATATTCACTGGAAGGACTGATGCTGAAGATCCAGTGCTTTGGCCACCTGACATGAAGAGCTGAGTCACTGGAAAAGACCCTGATGCTGGAAAAGATTGAAGGCAAGGGGCAAGCAGAGGATGAGAGGTTAGATAGCATCACCAACTCAATGGACATGAATTTAAGCAAACTCCTGGAAACAGTGGAGGGCAGATGAGCCTGGTGCGCTATAGTCCATGGGATCACAAAGAGTCAGGCATGACTTAGTGCCTAAACAGCAGCAGTGGTCAGTGGAATTAGGTCCATTCAGGAGTGAGCAGGGTATGTGTGTGCAGGTGGTTTGGGCACATGGAAACATGCTACTGTGTGTGCCTCTACAGAAACATGAATGCATGGATGGGTCTGGCTGTTTCTGTGGATGATTTAGTGAAGGAATATATGTGTGCACAGACATGAAAAATGCAAGTTTTTTTTGTCATTTTAACCTATAAAATAAACTTTGTGATTAATGTAATGAAAATCTATTTAAAAATCAAATTTCCCATCAGTTAGAAATATGGTCTAAACCCATCTCCCTAAGGTTTTGTATAATAGATCCACTCTGCATTTGCTGAGATCTCAGCCTCGATTAGATGCAAGAATTGCTTATCTCACTGACCTTAAGCATTCTAGGACTTTTTATCTTCATGCCGAGATGTTCAATTGCAAAGAATTAGAAAAATTTCCAGGGACCCTTTATGAACATCTAACAAAATGAAATATAGTAGCATCACCATCATACACTCAGGATTTTGTAGCTGACAAAGTATTCTCACCTCTACAATATAATTTGACCCACATAGCAAATCTATGAAGGAAACATTTTAAAGTTGAAGGAAATGAGATTTAGGAGCATTAAACTTTGCAGCCAATGGGACATCTTGGAAGATATGGGGTAGAAATAGAATTTTAAATCAGACCTTGTTTCTTCCAGGTCTACATTCTTAAAAGCGGGCCACCCAAATATTCTCATGGTTTACTTAATCCCTTTCCAATAAGCCAAACTCTCCTGATTATTTTAAATTAGTTTCCGCACAAGACTTTTACGTGTCTTTTTGGTGATGTGCAACTTTCTGTCCTTCATGGTGAGAAAGTCTCTCTTATCTCTTTATTTTGTCATTGTTGCCTAAAGACGTACCTTCAGCCTGTGTATAATCTCCCATTGAAGGATCCCTGAGAGTTTTGCCTGGTTTCTGTAGGCAGAGCCATACCTCTCAAGATGAATGATGTCTACATTCCATCTGCAAGGAAATCACTCTCATGGACCCCCTAGTGCTGTCTGCATAATTTTACTACAATATAACATATATGCACACACATAAACTCATTATAATCACCTTATGTTTATAGCTCTTATATGAGTATAAAACCTGAAAATATTCACCAAGTTATCAGAAACCAAACTATAGAACATTATACTCCAAAGGATCAACATCAGATTTACATGTTGGTTGATATCATTTTGATGAAACTGAAAGTGCTGTTTGAAATGTGAATATTGTAATGACTACTTGGGAAAAGTTGTGTCTGTATGTTTGTGTGTGTGCCTGTATTATATCTTTATAAATTTCATGTAATCTAATAAATCTATTCTTCCAAAGTGTGTCTCTATTCAATTTATTATTATGATTGGTGACATCAGTTTTTATTTGAAATATATTGATCATTTTCGTGTTAAATTTTATTTTGCTACTTTTTCCACAATGAAAATAATACTAATTGATGGCAACAGAATAACAAACAGAGAAATATGAGAAAAAAAAATTTGCCTGGAGTATATAGTGATGAGGTAGTAATCTCATCACTATATAAGCAACCTAGAATAGACAAAAATCAATTTCGAAAATTAACTTCAAATTAACAAAAAATATTTTTTAACATTGATAAGAATCTTCAGAGAGAACCCAAGAGTAAAAGCTAGGGGAAAAAAAAAAAAAAACCAGCTCTAGCAAACTGAAGATTGAAGTGTGTAGATTCCTGCAGCCTGAGACAAGTTGGTCAAATGAGATAAGAGGCTGCAGAAGGCACTTCCCAATAAATTATCATTTGTGGTATCCAAACAGTCTTGTGGCATAGCTGTTTTATCACCGTTTGCCTATCCATTTCAGAGACGCATGATAACACGTTGAACATCAAGAAGCCAGCAGATATCAGATCTAGGATTAGAGCCTATTTTTCTGGCTCCAAGAACAGAGTGCAAAGTAGGGGACAGCATCAGATGTCAGAAGGAACAGTTTAGCAAACCTGGAATGGGAGCTGGCAGAGAAGATTTTCCTGGAACTCTTAGACCCCAAGTATGTCTAGAGACTAGAGACTTGCAAGGACACCTCAGCAAGAGCTAGTGTTTCACCTTCCCAAGACTCCATCATCCTCAAAGGCCAGTGAGTTTCTAATGAGTCCAGGGGCTGCTGCTGCTAAGTCGCTTCAGTCATGTCCGACTCTGTGCAACCCCATAGACAGCAGCCCACCAGGCTCAGCCATCCCTGGGATTCTCCAGGCAAGAACACTGGAGTGGGTTGCCATTTCCTTCTCCAATGCGTGAAAGTGAAGTCGCTCAGTCGTGTCTGACTCTTCAAGACCCCATGGATTGCAGCCTACCAGGCTCCTCCGTCCATGGGATTTTCCAAGCAAGAGTACTGGAGTGGGGTGCTATTGTCCAGGGGAGGAGGCTTCATAACAGCCAATTAAGCCATGTGTGCTATAGGTCTAGAAGAAGGACAAAATACTAAGGCAGGAAGATCCAGAGGGATAAATACAGTCTGGATGGGACTCCTGGAAACAGAGTATGTAAAGTAGGCACCTCAGATTCACCTTGATTGAGAATAATATAAGCTTAAAATGGCATGACTTGAGTCCCATTCTTTTATTTTTAATTAACTTTTATTGGAGTCTAGTTGATTTACAATGTTGTGTTAGTTTCTCCTGTACAGCAAAGTGAATCAGTTATACATATATTTTTAGGTAATTACAGAGCTCCCTATGCTATACAGCAGGCCTCTACTAGCTATCTATTGATATTTTATATATAGTAGCATGTATGTATCAATCCCAATCTCCAATTTCTTGATCTACCCATGTCTCCAGAGCAGAAATCCAAAAGAAAGGGGCTCAATTTCAGAGGGGAGGGTCTTTGAAAATCCACTCCTTTATAAAATAAGACAATGCTGGCAAAAAATGTCAAAAGCTGTTTTTTCAGAACTTGGGATTGTAACCCAAGGACTGTTTATTCATAAAAAAAATGGATGAATCAAGGAAGAACAGAGAGCCTCTGGCATTTAAATGACTGTAACACCATTACCTTATTCCAGCTCTTGAAGTCTAACAGCTTTGCCACCTTTGTTGCTGTTGTTCAGTTACTAAGTCATGTCCAACTCTTTGCAACCCCGTGGACTGCAGCATACCAGGCTTCCCTGTCCTGCAACATCTCCCAGAATTTGCTTAAACTCGTGTTCACTGACTCAGTGATACCATCCAACATCTCAGCCTTTGTTACCCCCTTCTCCTCCTGCCCTTAATCTTTCTCAGCATCAGTGTCTGACAAGTTGGCTCTTCGCACCAGGTGGCCAAAGTATTGAAATCATATTAGCAACTACACTATACTTGCAAGTACACTAGCTATGAAAACTAGCAACATACAAGCGACAGGAGCAGGAAAAAACAGATTTGGACCATCCTAAAAGACTTTCCCTGATGAACTGCATGATTTGATCTGTCTAGAAGCTCACTGAAAAGCTCCATTCTCAGAACTCACCATTTATTGACTGACTCAAAGCTTGCTCTGTACCCACACCCCTTACCCTCAAGGTATTTGACAAAAAGGATCAACCACAATCATTCGACATCACAGCTGCTCCAGTGGTATTGCCAGTTAGTGTTCATAACAGGCTACCAAAATATTTAAAACTTAATGACCCAAACAGCATGCATTTATTATCTTAAGGTTCTGGAGGTTAAAAGTCTGAGAGTACTCCTTCGGTCAAAATCAAGGTGTAAATGGCAATGAAACCCATCTGGAGGCATTAAGGGAGAATGCATTTCCTTTTTTCATGCTCCTGGAGGTGGCCTCCATTGTTGGCTTGTGGCCTGTCTCCTTCATCTTCAGATGCAGCTAATCTGCCTCTCTTTGACCAGCTTTTTGTGGTCACGTCTCACTGTGAATGGTGACTGCAGCCATGAAATTAAGTCTTTTTCCTTGGAAGGAAAGCTATGACAAACCTAGACAGTGTATTAAAAAGCAGAGACATTACTTTCCCAACAAAGGTCCATCTAATTAAAGCTATGGTTTTTCCAGTAGACATGTATGGGTGGAAGAGTTGAAACATAAATAAGGCTGAGCACCAAAGAATTGACACTTTTGAACTGTGATGCTGGAGAAGCCTCTTGAGAGTCCCTTGGACTGCAAGGAGATCAAACCAGTCCATCCTAAAGGAGATCAGTCCTGAATATTCATTGGAAGGACTATGCTGAAGCTGAAACTCCATTACTTTGGCTACCTGATGTGAAGAGCTGACTCTTCGGAAAAGACCTTGATGCTAGGAAAGATAGAAGGCAGGAGGAGAAAGGGACAACAAAGGATGAGATGGTTGGATGGCATCACCAACTCAAGGGACATGAGGTTGAGCAAGCTCTGGGAGATGGTGAAGGGCAGGAAAGCCTAACATGCTGCAGTCATTGGGTTGCAAATAATCGGACACAACTGAACGACTAAACAACAGCAACTTCCTCAGAAACTCTGACTCTGCCTCCCTCTTCCATTTTTAAGGACCCTTTCAATGGCACGGTCCCTCTCCAGTAATCAAGATAATCTCCTTTTCTTAAACTCAGATGATGAGCAACCTTATTTCCATATGCAAACTTAAATTCCATTTGCCATGGAACATAGCCTATTTGCAAGTTCCAAGAATTAGAATATGTTCAGTTTGTAGGGCAATTATTCTTACTTTCCATGGAGTTGCAAAGAGTCAGACATGACCTAGTAACTGAACAACAACAACAATAACAGAAAACAAACCATACCATATAATCTAGCAGTTCCATCCCTAGGTATATCCAAGATAACTGAAAGCATATGTCTGTAAAAAGTAGGTGTACAGAAATACACATAGCAGGATTATGTATAATAGCCAAAGAGCAAAAATTAATTAAATGTTCATTAACTGATAAATGGATCAATTAAAAGTGATATATATGTTAAGAAGAATATTATTTAAGCATAAAATACATGGTACAATCTGAAATTAACCTTGAAAATATTGTTCTAATAAAAGAAGGCAGATGCAAAAGACAATTTATAGTATAATTCCATTTATATGAAATGTCCAGAACAGGCACGTCGATTGAGATGGAAAACAACTTGGTTGTTGCCAGGGTATGAGAGGAGGGAACACTGTGGAGTGGTTGCTAATAGGTATGGGGTTTCTTTGGGAGGATAATGAAAATATTTAATACTATGGAAATGGTGGTGATCAATGCACAGCTTTGTGAATATATTAAAAATCAGTCGTTGTACACTATAAAAAAGTGAATTTCATGTATATGATTTCTGTCTCAACAAAGATGCAACAAAAAATAAGATTTAAAAATTACAGATACTGATTTGGAACCAAAGCCTAAGTCATCCATACGGAACGTGACTTTGTGGGTTTGAGAAGGGAATTTTGTCAAAGCATTTCTCCCTCAGGAACCTATTAGAGAAACTCAGTGTGGAATGGTGGTCAAATGGACTCTCCCTACTGGTCAACATCTCATCTTTTCCACCTCTGACTCCATTAAACCTGGCACTGTTTCCCTTATTCTGGAGGAAGAGCAGTCAGCCAGTCTGCCCATAGCCACGCAACTTACCGGCAGTGTCTGGGATTGGAATCCATTCTTGCCTGGCTTCAGAGCCTATGCTATTTCCACTAAAGGAAGCAGCTTTTGAGCCATGCAATCATCACCTCATACCAAGAGCCCAACCTGAAATAGCAGTAACAGCAGCGAGGTAACAGTTTTGCTACTAAAGCAGCATTTTGCCAGTCACGTGTCACTGGGGATACGACCATAATGCACATGAATGATAATGAAAGTTAATCATATGCAACTTCATTCAGAGTTTAGCCTGAAGTCTTTTATTTAGTTCATGTTTCCATGATTATTATTCCAACTGAAGAGGGCTTCTGAGAACTCTCAAATACCAAGTCAGCACTACACAGTATACTTGATAACTTTTTCAACATTTCTCTTTATTGTCAATTAATATTTATGAGTGTCTAGAAGGTTCACATTCTAGTATTTGAGAAATGCTTTATGAAGTGACTTGTGTAGGAAGCACTAAATGTGTGTGCCTGCATGCAACTCTTACATCTGAGGTTAATTTCTGAATTTATTTGATTCACATTTCATTAACCTATTGCCAGAATGTTACATAGGTATGTGACCTGGATCTTCCAACCTAAGACTGAGATATTATTATTCATTTATTATGTGGGTAGGTCACCTATGTGGAATAAGTCTGTGTCATTAGGCTTCAGAGATGATGGGTAATAAATGAATAAAACACAGTCTTTTAAGAGAACCCAAAAAGGCTAGTCTTTCCCATCAGAAGTAAAAGTGATGTGCCTATTTTGGGAAAGCAGATGTGATTAATGCTCCTGGCATTCCTTCAAAGCTTTTGGAACATGGACATTCCATAATGACTTCTACTTCAAAAGTTAACTTCCCTGGTGTGATAAATCATTAACAGTATTCTGGGCCGAGTATTCTCAATAACCTGGGCCAAGTGAATCAGTCACCTTAATCCAATGGTCAAATTTTAGAGCTCAAATGGACTTCTTAGATAATCTGTTCAGGCATTAGGAATCATGGAGGTCATCCAAAGTCCAACATCTTAATTAAAAGTTGAGGTCCAGAAAGGTTTACACACATACCTGAGACCCCATATCCATTTAAGAGCAGATTCACTTTAGAATCTGCTTATAAATTTATTTCCTAAACATCACTGCGTATCAACTGTGTGCTAGAAGCTGGGGATATTGGCTGATTTCCAGGACCCTATATGAACTGGAGAGATAGCATGTGAATAGATTTTCATGGTTCAATGCTACACAGGCTCCAGATTGGACTGTCTGGGTTCAAACCTCAGCAAGTCCACTTGCTAGACACAGTAGCTGAGTTTCATCATCTGAAAAATGGGATGAATATTGCACCTACATCTTATAATTGGTATATGAGCTCATTGATACAATATCTGTGAAATTCTTAGAGTAGTGTCCAGTATGCTAGAAGCACTTGATATATCTGAGCCATCAGCATCAACATTGCCATCATCATCATACATATCATGATAAAATTAAATGCATGTATGTGTACTCAGTCGTGTCCAGCTCTTTGAGACCCCATGGACTGTCACCTGCCGGGATCTTCTGTCCATGGGATTTTTCAGGCAAGAACACTGGAGTAGGGTTGCCATTTCCTCCTCCAGGAGATTTTTCCAACCCAGGGATTGCACTTGTGTCTCCTGCATCTCCCACATTGGCAGGTGGATTCTTTACCACTGAGCCACACGGGAAGCCCGATCAAGTTAAATACAAGGTTTTAAATCAATATTTAGACAAAATGTTATAATCCAGCTGGAAAGCAGAGCTAGAGTTGGAGGCAAAGAACAAGGAAGATGTATCAGGCTGACTAATTTTCCCCCAAACATATCAGAGCCTAATCCCTGGAAACTGTAAATGTCACTTTATTTGAATAAAAGGATTCTACAGATGTGATTAAGTTAGGATCTTTAGAAGGAGAAATTATTCTCTATTATCCAGATATGCCCTAAATATAATCACAAGTATCCCTATAAGAGAGAGTCCAAGGGGAAGATTTGACACAAAGATACACAGAAGAAAAGGCAATGTGAAGATGGGACAGAGAAGGAGCGTTGAAGATGCTGACCTTAAAGGTTGAAGCCATGTGATCACAAGCCGAGGGATGCTGGCAGCCACTAGAAGCCGAAAGAGACAAGGGACAGATTCTCCTCCAGAGTCTCTGGGAGGGGGATATGGCTTTACTAATACCTGACCTCAGCTCGGTGATACCCATTTCAGATGTGAGGCCTCCAGAACTGTAAAGAGAATCAATGTGTTATTTTAAGCCACCGAGTTTGTGGTATTTGTTAAACCAGCCACAGGAAACTAATACAGAAGACTTCCTGGAATAGGAGATGTTTGAAATGTATATACAGGATGAGTAAAAATTAGCTGGGCAAGTAGGAGAGGAGAGGATTAGTACATAAAAGGGAAGTCTTTGAAGAAGCTCTGAGCTCTGTAAAGCTGCAATGAAAATTATCTCTAGAAGAGTTGTTGAGATGAGGCTAGAGAAGTAAAAGAAGCATGATCAAAACCCTTGAGTGCTTTTTCTGAGTTTATTTTTTAATTTAACTTTTATTTTATATCAAGGTATAGTTGGTTTCATGCTGTGAAAGTGCTGCACTCAATATGCCAGCAAGTTTGGAAAACAGAGCAGTGGCCACAGGACTGGAAAAGGGCAGTTTTCATTCCAATCCCAAAGAAAGGCAATGCCAAAGAATGTTCAAACTACCGCACAATTGCACTCATCTCACATACTAGCAAAGTAATTCTCAAAATTCTCCAAGCCAGGCTTCAGCAGTATGTGAACCGTGAACTTCCTGATGTTCAAGCTGGTTTTAGAAAAGGCAGAGGAACCAGAGATCAAATTGCCAACATCCACTGGATCATGGAAAAAACAAGAGAGTTCCAGAAAAACATCTATTTCTGCTTTATTGACTATGCCAAAGCCTTTGACTGTGTGGATCACAATCAACTGTGGAAAATTCTGAAAGAGATGGGAATAACAGAACACCTGATCTGCCTCTTGAGAAATTTGTATGCAGGTCAGGAAGCAACAGTTAGAACTGGACATGGAATAATAGATTGGTTCCAAATAGGCAAAGAAGTTCGTCAAGGCTGTATATTGTCACCCTGTTTATTTAACTTATATGCAGAATACATCGTGAGAAACGCTGGACTGGAAGAAACACAAGCTGGAATCAAGATTGCCGGGAGAAATATCAATAACCTCAGATATGCAGATGACACCACCCTTATGGCAGAAAGTGAAGAGGAACTCAAAAGCCTCTTGATGAAAGTGAAAGTGGAGAGTGAAAAAGTTGGCTTAAAGCTCAACATTCAGAAAACGAAGATCATGGCATCTGGTCCCATCACTTCATGGGAAATAGATGGGGAAACACTGGAAACAGTGTCAGACTTTATTTTTCTGGGCTCCAAAATCACTACAGATGGTGACTGCAGCCATGAAATTAAAAGACTCTTACTCCTTGGAAGGAAAGTTATGACCAACCTAGATAGCATATTCAAAAGCAGAGACATTACTTTGCCAACAAAGGTTCGTCTAGTCAAGGCTATGGTTTTTCCTGTGGTCATGTATGGATGTTAGAGTTGGACTGTGAAGGAGGCTGAGCACCAAAGAATTGATGCTTTTGAACTGTGGTGTTGGAGAAGACTCTTGAGAGTCCCTTGGACTGCAAGGAGATCCAACCAGTCCATTCTGAAGGAGATCAGCCCTGGGATTTCTTTGTATGGAATGATGCTGAAGCTGAGACTCCAGTACTTGGACCACCTCATGCGAAAAGTTGACTCATTGGAAAAGACTCTGATGCTGGGAGGGATTGGGGGCAGGAGGAGAAGGGGACAACAGAGAATGAGATGGCTGGATGGCATCACTGACTTGATGGATGTGAGTCTGAGTGAACTCCCGGAGTTGGTGATGGACAGGGAGGCCTGGCGTGCTGCGATTCATGGGGTCGCAAAGAGTCGGACACGACTGAGTGACTGATCTGATCTGATCTGATAGTTGGTTTTGGAGAAGGCAATGGCACCCCACTCCAGTACTCTTGCCTGGATGATCCCATGGGCGGAGGAGCCTGGTAGACTGAAGTCCATGGGGTCGCTAAGAGTCGGACTCGACTGAGCGACTTCACTTTCACTTTTCGCTTTCAGGCATTGGAGAAGGAAATGGCAACCCACTCCAGTGTTCTTGCCTGGAGAATCCCAGGGACAGGGAGCCTGGTGGGTTGCTGTCTATGGGGTCGCACAGAGTTGAACACGACTGAAATGACTTAGCAATAGTTGGTTTACAATATTGTATTAGTTTCAGGTGGTATACGGCCAAGTTGTTCAGTAATACATATAGATATATTCATTCTTTTTAAGATTCTTTTCCCACAAAGGTTATTACAGAATACTGCGTTTGGAGTATTGGAGTTTGGAGTTTGGAGTTTATTCTAAACATATGGTGTTTGAGCACGTTCCTTTAACAAAAGATGAGAAATTCACAAGCCTAGTCCTTTCTGAAGAAGTAAGAAGAGCCCAGTGTTTCTCCTTGAAAAGGGAACAAATAGACCCTAACCATATAACGGAGCATGGGGAAGATGGGGAACTCTATTGCATGTAAATACCTACCTCATCCAAATAGCTCTCACTGGGATGTTTCTTAAGAAATGGGGCTGTTTGGTCTCAGCAATAACAACAGCTATAGGAATAATGCAGTGTTCCAGAAAGAGCTGCTTTCAAAGCCAAATTTGAGAATAGCATCTCTATTGGTGATGCCAAGTTAAAAAGAAACAGCTTTCAGTTCCCAGGTAAAAGATAAAGAAGACCATCAGGAAAATACAACCAAAATTTCTCTCTTCTTTTTTTATTTTTGTATTTTTTTTCCATTTTTTTTATTATTCAGCTTTCTTTTTTTAATTTTATTTTATTTTTAAACTTTACATAATTGTATTAGTTTTGCCAAATATCAAAATGAATCCGCCACAGGTATACATGGGTTCCCCATCCTGAACCCTCCTCCCTCCTCCCTCCCCATTCCATCCCTCTGGGTCGTCCCAGTGCACCAGCCCCAAGCATCCAGTATCGTGCATCGAACCTGGACTGGCATCTCGTTTCATACATGATATTTTACATGTTTCAATGCCATTCTCCCAAATCTTCCCACCCTCTCCCTCTGCAACAGAGTCCATAAGACTGTTCTATACATCAGTGTCTCTTTTGCTGTCTCGTACACAGGGTTATTGTTACCATCTTTCTAAATTCCATATATATGCGTTAGTATACTGTATTGGTGTTTTTCTTTCTGGCTCTGATAAATCAGGAGAAATTGAATTTATACTTTCCTCCAAGGGTCTATTTTAAACTTAAATAGAAATGTGTGTTCTTTCTGTTTCTGATATTTAAAAAAAATTCAGTTTGATTAAGAAAGAATAATATTTTTAGTATTATAAAAATCCCATGGAATATATTTTATGCTTTTTATATTTTTACTCTGCTACACGATTAATATTGAAACTTTTCACATACACGTGTGTGTGTGTGTGTGTGTGTGTGTGTGTGTTTAATCCACTCCAAAAAGAGCACGGATTTTTTAGTTTGTAATTTTTTTTTCAATTTGGTAGGAGCCAAGTTTGCTCTTTCAATGCCTTTTGTTGGCCTCTAGCCAGGGTAAATACATACATTTTCAATAAAAATAATGTGATGCAAATACAATGGCAATCATCTGTCATGTTGCTTTTTTCAATAACTAGTGTGACTCAGAAGAATCTATGTGCTGGGCACGACTCCACTGGAAATGAAGCAAGGAATGATGACAAGATATATGCCAAGCCCTGCATGAGCCCTTCACACACATTACCTAAGGTTTTCCCAGAAGTCCTATCCTATGCTCATTTTATTATTTTATATTATAGGAATCCTAAATTTAAAGAAACTTGCCAATGTTCACATAGGAATGGATAGAGCTAGACTTCAGATTTGGGTATTACAGTTAGACTCTTACTTGTTGAAAGGGACTTATGGCCCTCAATTTCCTATATTGGGAGCTAGTGAGAAGGACACATAGAGATTCAAAAACAGTGCCAGATATAGTCCCTCAAGGTCCATCACTTCTAAGAGTATAGTAATTCTCAAGCTCATGGCAAGAGAATAATGGTTCATCATCTTTTAGAACATAGGAGCAACACTGGAGGTTTAACATTACTCATTATTTTAAGACGTGCTAGAAAATATGTAAACGTATACAAATTAGAGTGAATGGTCTGGTAAATCTACATATCTATTACCCAGATTCAACAGTTGTTGACTATGTTTCATAAACACTCTTTTTAGAAATGTGTTACTGTAGTAAACATATCAAGATTCCATTTCATCCCTACATTGTTTTTAGTATATATTGCTAGAAATATGGATAAAGTTTACAAACTATAGTGCCATTATAGCACCTAATAAAATTATCACTAATTCCTTATTATGAGCAAACACCCAGAGTGTAATCAAATTTCTTTTTGCTTGTCTCCAGAATGTCTTTTTCACAAAATGCCTCCACAAAATCAAAACTTCATTACATTTATCTGTGAAGGGGACTTTCCTGGTGCCTCAGTGGTAAAGAATCCTCCTGTCAATACAGGAGATGCAGATTTGACCCCTGGGTCAGGAAGATCCCCTGGAGAAGGAAATGGCAACCCACTCCAGAATTCTTGCCTGGAAAATTCCATGGACAGAATAACCTAGTGGGCTACAGTCAAATTGACACATTTCTAAATGCTCAAATACCCATTTTTGAATGGGAAAAACTAAAATGAATGCAAATGTTATAAATACTTCAGATATCTCAACTGATTACATTTAGTAAAGACTAATGCTCAAATTTAATGCTCAAATTGTTCCGTATTTTACCAGTGGGAACTCTTTCAGGTTGACTTCTTTGTCCTACTGAGAGGTCCTGGAACAACAAAATATCCAATGCTTGTCTTATATTTATCAACCATTTCTCCAAGAACAACCGATTACTTCTAATATGAAAAGGTGGCATGGATCCCAATGTGGACAATAAGAGTACTCATTGATATTGGGATAACATTATCTCAGATTTTTTGGTTCTCAAGACTTTTAACAAATAAATAAAATTAACAATTTTATTCTTATATTCCATTTCCAATGTAATATTTGAAGTTTTGGTTTTCTTTTATTTCCCTAACTTCTTTTATTTTAAATTCATGTTTCTTTTCTCTTATATGGAAAATATTGGTAACCAACAACATTAAAGAATTACTTATGCATTACCTACTATAATGTTTTACATAACAATACCTGTATCACTGTTGACAATTAGATACAATTTAAGATTTCTTGGACCACATCTTTGAATTATATGTCATTTGGTATGCAGAATTAAAATATAGTTTCTTAAAGTAATTTGAAATAATTATTTTTCTAGGTGAAATTATATCAGCAATTTGATAATAGTTTCATTTGTCTTGAATTTTTTCTTGTTTTGAATTTTTAAGAATTACCATTATTTATTTATTTGGTTTTAATTTTTTGATCATAAAATATTTTATATTTCCAAAGCCAAATTCTTTATATTTCCAAAACTATATGAGGTAGATGCAGAGAATTTTTACTTTTTACTCCTATTATAGATAGCCATGCTTTATTGCTTCCCAGGTGGCTCAGTGATAAAGAATCTTGCCTGCCAACGCAGGAGAGACAGGAGAATCAGAGATCTTCCCCTGAGTCGGGAAGATCCCCTGGAGTAGGAAATGGCCACCCACTCCAGTATTCTCGCCTGGAAAATTCCATGGACAGAAGAATCTAGTGGGCTACTGTCCATGGGGTTGCAAAAAGTCACACATGACTGAGTGGCTAACACATATACATGCTTTATTAGTTTTCACTTATCTTTTTAGTGTTTAATTGAACAAATATAACATTGTCCACACACACATATGCACGTATAATACTTGGCATTTCATATTATTCATCTTTCTTAAGCAGGCTCAAAACTTAGCATACTGTGTGTGCCGTTTTCTGCAGTTAGCTCTTTTGCTTTACAATATATCATGGAGATTGTCCCATATGAGTGTGTACCTTCATCAGTTTTTATCACTTCCTTATGAGTGTCCCATTGTGTATATGTAATATAGTTTATTCAACTGATATCTTATTGTTGGACATTTGGACAACTTATTTATTATTACATTTTGCCATTACAAATAATGCTTCAACAAATAATCTTGCACACACATCAATTCACATTTTTTTTCTGATGTATCTCTGGATGGGTTGTGATGTCATCTTGATCATAACCAAATTTTCTTATCATGTATCATAAATCATTTCTTATCATTTATCATTTCATTCAGGAATAAGAAGAGTGTTCATGAAAAGTTACTCTTTATATTCTCTGAGTTTATTTTGTTCATTTATTCACTAATTCCCTTTAATCTGAAGATAGCTAATGTCTGCTCACTAACCTTTAGGCAATATTTTAGCTCCTATGATTGTATCAACACACAAAAATGACAAAAAGCCTCATTTCAAAAACCTTATATTATAGATTGGAAAGGTAGACATAAATAAAATCATAAATGACCTATTAGTATACTAGAAGATAATAATCAGTTCAGTTCAGTTAAGTCATTCAGTCATGTCTGACTCTTTGCAACCCTATGAAATGCAGCACGCCAGGCCTCCCTGTCCATCACCAACTCCTGGAGTCCACCCAAACCCATGTCCATCAAGTTGATGATGGCATCCAACCATCTCATCCTCTGTCATCCCCTTCTCCTCCTGCCCTCAATCTTTCCCAGCATCAGGGTCTTTTCCAATGAGTCAGCTCTTCTCATCAGGTGGCCAAAGTATTGGAGTTTCAGCTTCAACATCAGTCCGTCCAATGAAGACCCAGGACTGATCTCCTTTAGGATGGACTGGTTGGATCTCCCTGCAGTCCAAGGGACTCTCAAGAGCCTTCTCCAACACCACAGTTCAAAAGCATCAATTCTTCGGCACTCGGCTTTCTTTATAGTCCAACTCTCACAGCCATACATGATCACTGGAAAAACCATAGCCTTGACTACATGGACCTTTGTTGGCAAAGTAATGTCTCTGCTTTTGAATATGCTGTCTAGGTTGGTCATAACTTTCCTTCCAAGGAGTAAGTGTCTTTTAATTTTGTGGCTGCAATCACCATCTGTAGTGATTCTGGAGCCCAGAAAAATAAAGTCAGCCACTGTTTCCACTGTTTCCCCATCTATTTGCCATAAAGTGATGGGACCGGATGCCATGATCTTAGTTTTTGAGCTTTAAGCCAACTTTTTAACTCTCCGCTTTCACTTTCATCAAGAGGCTCCTTAGTTCCTCTTCACTTTCTGCCATAAGGGTGGTGTCATCTGCATATCTGAGGTTATTGATATTTCTCCTGGCAGTCTTAATTACAGCTCGTGCTTCTTCCAGCCCAGCGTTTCTCATTATGTACTTTGCATATAAGTTAAATAAGCAGGGTGACAATATACAGCCTTGACATACTGCTTTTCCTATTTGGACCCAGTCTGTTGCTCCATGTCCAGTTCTAACTGTTGTTTCCTGACCTGCATATTACATGTGAGTAAGTTGAGATCAGAGACTTAACAGTGGGGCTGGATTGTGTGGAGTCCAATAGGCTACTTTAAGAAAGTTTTTAAAGCAGAAATATAACCTGATCAGATTTATTTTATAACAAGATTACTCTGGCTCTTGAGTTAGAAATGGATGCTAGAGGTTGAAGATGGAAGCAGAAAGATGGGTTAAGAGGCAGTAGTGAAAGCAAGAGCTAATGGTGGCCCAGGCCTGGTTAATATGGTAAAAGCAATGGAAAAGAATCAAATTGGCATATACTATCTTGAAGGGAAGACTTAGGATTTCTGGATGAACTGAGAAGAATATTTGGCATGAGAAAAAGAAAGGAGACAAGTAGGACCCTGAGTGTTTGTTTGACAAAATTAAATGACACAAAGCTTGGGAATAGCAAGCAAAAATAATCATCTGCAGCAAAGTTTTCAGAGGACGCTGCAATTAGGATGAAAGCCATGCACCATCCACTTCTAACACAGAACCTATACACTTTCTCCTCCACTTCCCTGACTTTCTCTTGTCCGTGTCTCTCTTACAGCCTCAAGACTTTTCATTGATGGAAATCAGTTTGAGTAGTAAAGAAAGCTGAGCACCAAAGAATTGATGCTTTTGAACTGTGGTGTTGGAGAAGACTCTTGAGAGTCCCTTGGACTGCAGGATGATCCAACCAGTCCATCCTAAAAGAAATCAGTCCTGAATATTCATTGGAAGGACTGATGCTGAAGCTGAAACTCCAATACTTTGGCCAACTGATGTGAAGAATTGAATCTTTTGAAAAGACTCTGATGCTGGGAAAGATTGAAGGTGGGAGGAGAAGGAGACAACAGAGGATGAGATGGTTGGATGGCATCACCAACTCAATGGACATGAGTTTGAGTAGACTCCAGGAGTTGGTGATGGACAGGGAAGCCTGGAGTGCTGCAGTCCATGGGGTCACAAAGAGTTAGACATAACTGAGCAACTGAACTGAACTGAACTGAACTGAATTCAACTTCAAGTGAAGCTAGCTCTAAAAAATCCACCTGCCAATGCAAGAGACATAAGAGATGCAGGTTCTGTCCCTGGGTTGGGAAACTTCCCTGGAGGAGGGCATGGAAACCTGCTCCATTGTTCTTGCCTGGAAATCCCATAGACAGAGGAGCCTGGTGGGCTACTGTCCACAGGGTCACACAGAATCTGACATGACTGAAGTGACTTAGCACACATGTAGGATTCCGCTTCAACAAAAATTAGTCATTGAGCCATGGCCTCTTGACTGAGGTGTCAGCAAGACGTGGCATATGGGCAGGTGGTTAAGTCCTGCTGTCCTCCAAGTTCGTGTCTTTGGCTAATTAGGAAAAATGCTTATTGTCTTAAGAATCTAAGGTGGAGCTCATGTCCAGTTCAAGTGGTTTCCATATGGCCTGCAGGTTGGAAATTGGACTCCTGGGTTTAGAATGTGAACTCTCACAGATCAGATCATCCACTTTCCTTTTGCTCCATTCATTATTTCAAAGAAGAAAAACAGACTGCACACTCTCAGTAATAAATAGCATCAACCTATGACCCTGTGCTATGGAAATTCCATCAATAATAGTTTCAAGAAAGTGAATTTTGCCTGTTAATCTTCCAGACAAAAGCTTAAAACTTCCAAAAATGTTTTCAGAGATAAAACAATGTACTGGACATTTCCAAAGGAAACTGTATAAAGGATGGAATCAGAACCAGGAAGATGTAAATGGCCTCGTGCAAAGAGAAGGGCTGGAAGAACAGGGATGTGAGTTCACTGAATGAGTATGTGTCTTCATACTCCTACTAAAGGCTGCAAAGCTTTAGTCTTTTCATCTGCAAACAAGGGTAATAATATAAACACCTCCATGGGGACTTGTCAGAATCTGTTGGGATAACAAATGCAATGAAATTGTTGAAATTATACAGCTTTCCTTAAATGTTTGTTCTATGGCCCCTATCTAAATTATAATCCTTTGTCTGTGAGATTTCTTAGAAAGAAAGCAGATATGACAGGGAGAGAGACAGGGAGAGAGGGAAAATAGTGAGACTTACCAAGAAACATGGCCAGGCATCCCTTTGAGTAAAAGTCATCCCTGATCACAGAAAAACAAATTGTACACAGATAAATTGAGTCAAGAGCTTGACAGAACCCTCCCCCAACCCCCCACTCCACCCCCACCCCAACCCTCCAAAAAAAAAACAACTCTAGGAAACAGACACCAAATCAGGGTGACTTGAGAGACCCTGGGGAGATAGGACAGGGCCGCACACTGAACATGTGGTAAAGTCACCAAAAACTGAAAAAGGAGAAAGCAGTTAGCCAGAATATGAGGAAGAAAGAAAAGAAAGTATTTCAGCGAGTTTGCTCTGATCGAACTTAGGGGCAGAAAACAGTGATGATCATGGCTAAACACTGGCCCTCATATGGACCTGGCTCTGGCTAAAATCTTCGTGAGTATTATGGCCTTAAATCTTCACCATCAAACCAGTAAATGGAACAGCATCGAATCACCTGCTGTTCCATTAATTCTTCACAATCACTCAGTGAGGTTAAGGACTGACACTTAGGAGGATGTAAGTGTGAAATTGAACGTGCTTTCAGAACATCAACACATGGTGAACTGTTCAAAGGAGAAGTCAGTTTCCTTGAAGGGACCCCAGCAGAGGACCCTTGGGTTGCTGGAGGGAGCCGGTGAATTGAATGCCTCAGCTCCCAGTGCCCGCTCACATCTTCCATCACTACCTGGGTGTCACGTTATTTTCACACTGTCCACGTCTACTTGTTCTACCCTGAGTTCCACTTCAGGCTTCTCTGCTGACTGAGACTCTGTGTAACCTTCAGAAAAGCTAATTAAACCTCACACCTCAATTTCCTTGATTGGCTTAAATAGCAGTTAATTGATCAGAGGTTTCTAGAGATTAAAGAAAACTACCCATTAGTCACAAGGAAAAGGCTCTGTGATTAGTCTGATGACAAGAGGTTTTCTACATGTAAGGCACGACCCAAGTCCCTGACAGTCTTCCCATCAGATGCTGAAGTCAGCCTGTTGCCTTGGCAGATCATCTCGGGTCTGACTGTTGCTGACAGCCCTAAGTGGGAAGCAGGTTGAATGGGGAGGTGTCCCTTCTGCATCATTTACAATACAAGGTCTTTATTTTCATGATTCATTATTTCACCACTGAAATTTGGCTCAAAGGAAACCCATCCTTTCCCTTCTAGCTAAGCCCCGTATCTTTTTTTTTTTTTTTTTTAATTTTAAAGAGTCCTGTGCTTACATCATTTCAGGACTTATTATATTTGTGGGGTGCTGTAGGACACATTGACTGCATCACACTCTGGGTTATTCTCCACTGAAAGTCTTCAGATCCCCTAATTCTAGAGGACGATAGCATTTGTTGGGCTTCCCTGGTGGCTCAGATGGTAAAGAATCTGCCTGCAATGTGGGAGACTTGAGTTCAACCCCTGGGTCAGGGAGATCCCCTGGAGAAGAGAATGGCAACCCACTCCAGTATTCTTGCCTGAAGAATCCCATGGACAGAGGTTATAATCTTTGGGGTCGAAAACAGTTGGACATGACTGAGTGACTAACATTTTCACTTTTGTGGCAATAGTAAGGACAGCTTCCAGAAAGACATACATGGTTTCTCAAAATAAAAATAATAATAGAATTAGTAAAGACTTGTCAACTAGGCCTTGTTTAAGAACTCAGTATCCAGAAAACCCAATACCTTGAAGCTGAATAATCTATCTCTGTTTCTGAGCGCTCCGTCACTTCAGTTGTGCCTGACTCTTTTCGACCCCATGGTCTGCAGCCCTCCAAGCTCCTCGGTCCATGGCATTTTCCCAGCAAGAATATTGGTGTGGGTTACTATTTCCTCCTCCAAGGGATCTGCCCAAGGGGAATCAAACCTGTATCTCCTGCACTGGCAGGCAGATTCTTTACCACTGAGCCACTGGGAAAGCCCTGGTATCTCTGCTTATGTCTCCCTATTTATCTTGATGGAGGAGAAGGAACTGAATAAGAACATACCTACTACATGCCAGGTTTGGACTACAAATGTTAAGTGCTATATTTTATATTTATTAAGTATCTATATTTTTATTTTATATAAAGTTATATTCATGTTATTTATTCACTCTATTGTTTATTTTTTTTCTATGAGTGCTATATTTGTTCCATAATCCATATTCCAAATATAGGCTATCTCCTCTATTAACGTCTGGTCTCACAAGTCTTGAGACGACCAGGCTCCTGTCCCTAAAGTTCTAACTTCATTCAGGATTGGGAACACATTTATTGTTTATTATATGTGATTATTATTTTATACTGGGCTTTTCAGGTAGCTCAGCTGGTAAAGAATCTGCCTGCAATGCAGGAGACCCCCGTTTGGTCCCTGAGTCAGGAAGATCTCCTGGAGAAGGGATAGGCTACCCACTCCAGTGTTCTTGGGCTTCCCTGGTGGCTCAGGTGGTATAGAATCTGCCTGCAGTGTGGGAGACCTGGGTTGGATCCCTGTGTTGGAAAGATCCCCTGGAGGAGGGCATGACAACCCACTCCAGTAGTCTTGCCTGGAGAATCCCCATGGATAGAGGAGCTGGTAGGCTACAGTCCATGGGGCCAAAAAGAGTTGGACATGACTGAGAGATTAATTACAGCACACAGCACAGCATAATTTTATATTAAGTTGTAATTTAAGTAATTGAAGCTATATTTAAGTGTCATAATCTCCCAACAAGTTCTCAGTAATCTCAAGATCTCAATATCATTCTCCCTGTCTTGCATCTGTTAGATTCTTATCAGCCACATTGCTGATAAGAAGCAGATTTTGAGTTTGTATCTGTCCAATGCAGAGGTCTGGCTGTTTCCACAACATCAGATTGTCTCTAAAACACTAAGTCTGATATCAGAGTTGCCTGGGGCTTCGAGAAACAGTGTACTTTCCCAGGTCAGGTACCAAGGAAGAAAGATAAATCATTTTTATGTAAGATTCCAAGATATTCTCTGAACAATCTTAGAATGATAATCTACTTTTGCATTAGAGGAAGCCTAGGCTCAGAGAAGGTGGGTTATTTGCATATACAGGTGGTTAAGAGCAAATGCTAGGTATTTACCCAAACCTGTTTTTCCCACATTTTTAGTTTCATAACATTCTTCATTCATTTCACAACCAGGACAACCACCTAGGTTTGATCTCATTCTTTCAGCCTTCCAGGCTCCTCTGTTCATGGGGATTCTCCTGGAAAAAATACTGGAGTCTGTTGCCATGCCCTCTTTTTCTTCTCTACTAACAGGACCCTAATTTTGTTTGAAGCAGTAATACGTTGAAAGGAAAAAAAGAAATTCCAAAGCCCCAGTCCTACTGTCTTCCTTGATGGTAAACATAGATATTTGATACTGTTTTGAGCAATGAGACATAAACTGTGGTCTCCTGCTGATTTCTAAGAAAATCTTCCAGCCATAGAAAAGTCCATTCTTCCTTATTACCTCCTTCTGACTGGAAGATAGAATCCATGTCCCTAAGGACAGAACAGTCATCTTGTATCCCCAATGATGAGAACTATGTGCTACAGATGGTGGAATAAACAGAAACTAGATAACTCTGGATCCTTCGTGACTCCATTGAGCAGCTGCAAAAGCCCTGGAGCGCTCAGTAAACAAAGTTTTATTTGCCTTTGTGCAAGAAGGGAGATAAATACAAGATAATTTCATGGCCTCCTGACCCCAACATGAATCTGTGAGATCCATCCCCAAATTGCTGGTGATCTTTCCTTCCTGCCCATTCTCCCTACAAACTTCACACTTCAGCATCAGATGTGGAGATGGCCTTGCAGATGCTCCTTAACAAGATTCACAGTTACATACAATATCTCTCCCTCTTTTTAGTTTGTATTTTGTTGCTGTTGCTATTTAGTTGCTAAGTCCTGTCTGACTCTTTTGCCATCCCATCGGCTGGATCATCGAAAAAGCAAGAGAGTTCCAGAAAAACATCTATTTCTGCTTTATTGACTATGCCAAAGCCTTTGACTGTGTAGATCACAATAAACTGTGGAATATTCTGAAAGAGATGGGAATACCAGACCACCTGACCTGCCTCTTGAGAAACCTATATGCAGGTCAGGAAACAACAGTTAGAACTGGACATGGAACAACAGACTGGTCCCAAATAGGAAAAGGAGTACCTCAAGGCTGTATATTGTCACCCTGCTTATTTGACTTATATGCAGAGTACATCATGAGAAATGCTGGGTTGGAAAATCACAAGCTGGAATCAAGATTACCGGGAGAAATATCAATAATCTCAGATATGCAGATGATACCACCCTTATGGGAGAAAGTGAAGAGGAGCTAAAAAGCCTCTTTATGAAAGTGAAAGAGGAGAGTAAAAAGTTGGCTTAAAGATCAACATTCAGAAAGCTAAGATCATGGCATCTGGTCCCAACACTTCATGGCAAATAGATGAGGAAACAGTGGAAACAGTGTCAGACTTTATTTTGGGGGGCTCTGAAATCACTGCAGATGGTGATTGCAGCCATGAAATTAAAAGATGCTTACTCCTTGGAAGGAAAGTTATGACCAAGCTAGATAGCATATTCAAAAGCAGAGATATTACTTTGCCAACAAAGGTCCATCTAGTCAAGGCTATGGTTTTCCCAGTGGTTATGTAAGGATGTGAGAGTTGGACTGTGAAGAAAGCTGAGTGCCGAAGAATTGATGCTTTTGAACTGTGGTGTTGGAGAAGACTCTTGAGCATCCCTTGGACTGCAAGGAGGTTCAACCAGTCCATCCTAAAGGAGATCAGTCCTGGGTGTTCTTTGGAAGGACTGATGCTAAAGCTGAAACTCCAATACTTTGGCCACTTCATGCAAAGAGTTGACTCATTGGAAAAGACCCTGATGCTGGGAGGGATTGAGGGCAGGAAGAGAAGGGTATGACAGAGAATGAGATGGCTGGATGGCATCACTGACTCATTGGACATGAGTTTGAGTGAACTCCGGGAGTTGGTGATGGACAGGGAGGCCTGCTGTGCTGCGATTCATGGAGTCACAAAGAGTTGGACACGACTGAGTGACTGAACTGAACTGAACTGAATTGAACTGAACTTTACGTAGCCCATCAGGCTCCTCTGCCCATGAGATTTCCCAGGCAAGAATACTGGAGTAGGTTGCCATTTCCTTCTTCAAGGGATCTTCCCAGGACAGGGTTTGAACCCCTGTCTCCTGCTTGGAAGGCAGATTCTTTGCCACTGAGCCACCTGGGAAATCCCTTTTATTTTGAAATAATTTCAAACCATTCGTTACAGAATGTTTCCAAGACATGTATAGGAAAGTTATGCATATCCTTTTTCCAAATTCACCAATTTTACTACATTTGTTTTATCATATCCTCTCTGTGTGTCTCTCTCTTCCTCTTCCTGTCTGTATTCAGAAAGAGTGAGAGACAGAGAGAGAGGAACAGTGTTCCTTGTCCCTCACTCCAAAGATCTTCCCAATCAGCATCTGTGGATTCAACCGACCAGATCATGCAGTAAGTACTATAGTATTTACTCTAGTAAATCCTAGTGTAAGTGGACCTACCCAGGGACTTCACTGGCAGTCCAGTTGTTGAGATTTCTCCTTCCAGTGCAAGGAATTAGGTTCGATCCCTGGTCCAGGAGCTAACATCCCATATGCCCCTCATGGCCAAAAAATCAAAACTGAAATAATATTGTAAAAAATTCAATAAACACTTTAAAAATGGTTCATATCAATTAAAAAAAATTTTTTTTAAGTAAGGTGGATCCACCAAATTCAAAACCATGTTGTTCTAGGGCCAATTCTGAATTAACATTTGTTGGGCCATCTCCTGCGCACTGGGCACTACTCTGAGTGTTTTACAATCATCTACACCTCATCATAGCCCAGAGGGGCAGGAACTGTCATTTCCCCCATTTCACCACAAGAAAAAGAAGAACACAGAGGTTACGTAATTTTCAAGTCACATGGCTACCAAGTGGCTGGGCTGAGTTCAAACCCAGGAAGGTGAACTCAAGACCACACAGTAACTGCTACCTGAAATCATCTCATGGCAAGTTGCCTAATAGAACCCATCTTTCTGCAGAGCACCCTGTCTTGTAATATTTCTTGAAAAGAAAAGTAGGTTTCACAGGATAAGCAGAATCTGTATGTGAGAGATTACAAAATGCGGGCTGTGAGCATACATTGAACACTCTCTGTGTTCTAGGAGATGTGGTAATTTATGTGGCAAATTGTTATTGTCATTCAGTCACTCAGTCGTGTCTGACTCTTTGTGGCACCATGGATGGCGGCACCCAGGCTTCCGTGTCCTTCACCATCTCCCGGAGCTTGCTCAAGCTCATGACCATTGAGTCACTAATGCCATCAACTATCTCATCCTCTGTCGCCCCATTCTCCTCCTGTCCTCAATCCTTACCAGCTTCAGGGTCTTTTCCAATGAGTCAGCTCTTCACATTGGGTGGCCAAAGTATTGGAGTTTCGGCTTCAGCTTCAGTCCTTCCAATGAATATTCAGGCTTGATTTCCTTTAGGATTGATTGGTTTAATCTCCTTGCAGTCCAAGGGACTCTCAAGAGTCTTCTCCAACACCACAGTTCAAAAGCATCAATTCTTCGGTGCTCAGCTTTCTTTATAGTCCAACTTTCACATCCATACCTGACTACTGGAAAAACCATAGCTTTGACTAGACAGACCTTTGTTTGGAAAGTAATGTCTCTGCTTTTTAATATACTGTCTAGGCTGGTCATAACTTTTATTTCAAGGAGCAAGCATCTTTAATTTCATGGCTGCAGCCACCATCTGCAGTGTTTTGGAGCCCCAAAAAATAAAGTTGCTCACCTTTTCCATTGTTTTCCCATCCATTTGCTTGAAGTGATGAGACTGGATGCCATTATCTTAGTTTTCTGAATGTTGAGTTTTAAGCCAACTTTTACTTTTTCACTCTCCTCTTTCACTTTCAAGAGGCTCTTTAATTCTTCACTTTCTGCCATAAGGTTGGTGTCATCTGCATATCTGAGGTTATTGATATTTCTCCCAGAAATCTTGATTCCAGCTTGTGTTTCATCCAGCCCAGCATTTTGTATGATGTACTCTGCATATAAGTTAAATAAGCAGGATGACTCTCCTCTCAGTCCATGGAAAAACTGTCTTCCACAAAACTGGTCTTTGGTGGCAAAAAGGTTGGGGATTGTTGCTATCATATATGATAGTATAGTACAGATAGTGTAGTAAACTATATATAAGTGAAGTGAAAGTATCTCTTGCCATAGTAATAAACAAGTAATGTCACAGCCATCAGTGATTCCTGGCCTCCAAATGTGAATGAGAGCTCCCAAACGTTGATGCAGAGGATGCTGCCATCTCCCACAGTGATTGCTGAGGATCTAAGGGAATTTGAGAAACAAAGTGAAGAAGAAAACAGGATTGGCCCCAGATAGCTGAGGTGCATATGCAAGGAATGAATTCAGCAAACCCAGAGTCTTGCATCTTCCCATACATAGAATGCTAGATTTGTTATACCTGATCTTTGATGTTCAGACTGCCTGCTCCCTTTGTTGCAAACTTGTATTTAGCCTGACTTACCTTCCTGTCTCCTTGGAGCAGTTTTCTCAGAGTTACTGAGATGTTGTTTTCCAGGCTTAGAGTTCTAAACATTCCCACCAGATAAAATAACTCTGTACTTTCAGCTTGTAACTACACTTTCTAGTCTCTCTTTCTCTCTCTCTCTCTCTCTCTCTCTCTCTCTCTCTCTCTCTATATATATATATATATATATATATATATAGTTTATTATATAACATATAGTACATATAATAAAAACAACAAATTAGATGGCCCCTGCCAACTGAAAAGCAAAGGCAAAGGAGAAAGTAAGAGAGAAGGACTCAATACAGAGCACAGCATATTCTAACTTCTTTGACAAATAGTCTTAGCATTTCTGGACCATCTTTAAAGGGTCAGATTCACATCTCCAACTTAGACAGTGTGTCCTCTTAAACCAGCCAGTATGTGTTCATCATACTGTTTGTTCAGCCTTTTTTAAACTTCACAGGAGTGCTTAAAAGGGTGGGAACCTATCCATAGGTCAATGGGAAGGTAATGGCTGAAAGATCACTTTGAAGTCCAGCCACAATGACAGGGTAGGGTTGAGTATCTCATGTGAGTTCATGGGAAGAGTCTAGTAGAGTTCCTAGCACCTAGTTTTCAGAAACTTTTTTTTTTTTTTTTTTAGTTTTTAAGGTTGTTAAGTGCATCTCTGTGATCAGTGTTCTATTTCCTTGAGAAGGATGCACATTGCACAGAACAGGGTGGTAAAGGAGATAGTGTCGAGGTCCAATAGCCAGGAGCATGGGGTCTATTTCCTTCTTTCACCCCTGGTTTGCGGTGTGACTTTGGGCAGATACTTTCCTTTGCAAAGCAGAGAAAACTTAGCCTGGGTTGTGAGCAGCATGAAGCAAAAGTGAGATAAGGTTGTAAGGATGTTGGATTTAGCAGGGAGAAAAATACTGCAGGAAAAAAAAATTACCATGCAGACATACAAAATGTAATTTATGGCTAAGCCTGAGAAAGCTGGGGGAGTTCTCCTTGATCTTATACACAAAGGTACAAACTGGGAAGACGCTTGACCCAATTCAGGATTTCTTTCATTTTTTCCTTTAAGTTTTAGCCAAAATATGATTGAAATGTATTTTGACTCAGTCTTATATAATAACTCAATCACAAAAACTGGAGAACTGAAATCTCTCTTTCCTTACTTGGAAGTTAAGAAATGTAAAAGTCAGGTTGAACCTTTAGATCTGAGCTTCCCTAAGCAGAACAGAGGGCTTACCTATTCTCTTGCCTCTCTGTGTCCATTTTCTCCATATGCATTTGCTCAACACCCATAAACTGGCAAATATGCCATGAGGGAGAAGCACAGCATAGACTCTTAAACTGACTCCTCAGAGAGCAGTCTACAGACCAGCAGCATCAGCCAAAGCTGGTACCTGGGCATTAGGTAGAAATGTAGACTCAGGCACCAGCTTAGACCTGCTGAATCAGAATGTGTATTTTCAACAAGATCTCAAGGTGTGTTTCACTCTAAGCCTGTATTATAAGCCAGTGCTTAAGTCACCTGGAAGCTTGGAGTCGAGAAATTTAAATTCAATTTGCAATATGGCTACTTTCTTGCTCTATGATTTTGAGAAGAGCTTATAAAGACTTATAAGCCTATGTTTACTTATCTGAAGAAAGGAAACAATAATAACACCTACCTCTTAGATTTGTTTTGAGGATGAAACAGAGATCTCTGTTGCATGAAACCTAGCATAGAGATAACTCCCAATTAATATTAGTTGCTTTATCAGTTTGTTACTATTATTATTATTAGCAAATTGCTCCTATTCTGTGAGAAATGAATAACCTAGACTATGGAGATACACATGGACAAGTAAGCACACCAATGTATTCCAGGTACCATAAGACACTTTCTTCCAATCTTTCTCCCAGAGACCCACGGCCTTTCACCTATGAGACATCACCTCTCTTATCTGGTCATCAGAATCGGAGCAGACATAGAGTCCATGGAATTCTCCAGGCCAGAATACTGGAGTGGGTAGCCTTTCCCTTCTCCAGGGGATCTTCCCAACCCAGGGATGGAACCCAGGTCTCCCACATTGCAGGTGGGTTCTTTACCAGTTGAGCCATAAGGGAAGCCCAAGAATACTGGAGTGGGTTGCCTATCCCTTCTCCAGCGGATCTTCCCAACCCAGGATTCAAACCAGGATCTCCTGCGTTGCAAGAGGATTCTTTACCAGCTGAGCTATGAGGGACGCTACCTAAGATTAAAACCAGTCCCTACTTAACCCCAAAATATACATAGATGCTCTCTTTTGGATGGAAAGCATAGTGAAAACAACTGGAGAATTTTCAGGCTTTGGTGCTGTTTGGTTTGTTTCCTATTCTATATTGGAAAGCTTATGATTCTGGGCCTGAAAATACATCCTCATGCATCTTCAAAGTGGGTACTTAGGATAGAGATCTCAAACCAGAACTGGGCCCAGAATTCTACAGGACTATCAATCAAGAAGGGAAGTTGCCAGAACCAGAGGATCTGGATATGCTGAATTGAAGTGGCTGAGTGTGGAGCAGGACAAATAGAGTATGACCCCAACATTGTCTCCTTCCCTCCTTTTTAGCCTTTTAAGCCGTCTCATACCCTCTTCCAGACCCTTAAATTTTGGAGTGCTTCGTGTTCTGTCCCCAAAAAGCTTATCTATGCTAGCTATACTGTTTGTTGGGTGATTTCAAGAAGTCTCCTTTATTTAAATACCATAGATACAGTGCTTTCCAGGTGGTCCAGTGGTAAAGAAACCATCTGCCAATGCAGGAGATGCAGGTTCCATTCCTGAGTCTGGAACATCCCCTGGAAGAGAAAATGGCAACCCACTCCAGTATTCTTGTCTGGGAAATCCCATGGACAGAGAAGCCTGGCAGGCAAAAGTCCACATGGTCTCAAAGAATCTGAATTGACTGCAGCAACTTAGGTAACTTACCTAACTCTGATTCATCAACATGTTATATGAGTTTTTTTTTCTTAGTTTTCAGAGTGCTAGTCACTCTTTTGTGTCTGAATCATTGCAACCCAGTGGACTGTACCCCCACCAGGCTCCTCTGTCCATGGGATTTCCCAAGCAAGAATACTGGAGTGATTAACAGTTCCCTTTGCCAGGGGACCTTCCCGATCCAGGGATTGAACCCAGGTCTCTTGCATTGCAGCCAGATTCTTTGCCATCTGAGCCACTAGAGAAGCCCTCTTAATGCTTCTCTAACCCTGTCTTCTCATTATCTCTCCCACAGAAATCTGAATCCAGGTCAGCATTGTCCATCACCCAGCTCCTGAGTCATCCCTTTCCCTGGTATCCCTGCCTCATCCCTGTGCCCTAGAGGATGCTCTCTGGGCAGAAGCCAGAGGGATCTTTGTAAACAGTTGATGTAATCTCCTTGCATAAAGCTGTGCCCCAAGTTCTTAACTCTGACCTTCAAGGTCTTTCATGATGTGGTCCCTCCCCTTCTCATGAAGTCATCTCTCTGGTCAGAGTCTTCTTCATTTCTAGGCTCCAACCACACTGACCTTCTTAGTGTCCTTGCTGCTGCTGCTGCTGCTGCTAAGTTGCTTCAGTCGTGCCCGACTCTGTATGACCCCATAGACGGCAGCCCACCAGGCTCTGCCATCCCTGAGATTCTTTAGGCAAGAACACTGGAGTGGGTTGCCACTTCCTTCTCCAATGCGTGAAAGTGAAGGCATTCAGTCGTGTCTGACTCTTCAAGACCCCATGGACTGCAGCCTACCAGGCTCCTCTGTCCATGGGATTTTCCAGGCAAGAGTACTGGAGTGGGGTGCCATTGTCTTTTCCCTTAGTGTCCCTAGAATAGCTCAAAACTATACAAAACTGTACAAAAAAGGTCCTAATGACCCGGATAACCATGATGGTGTGATCACTCACCTAGAGCCAGACATCCTGGAGTGTGAAGTCAACTGAGCCTTAGGAAGCATTACTACAAACAAAGCTAATGGAAGTGACAGAATTCCAGCTAAGCTATTTCAAATCCTAAAAGATGATGCTGTTAACATGCTGCACTCAGTATGCCAGCAAATTTGGAAAACTCAACAATGATCACAGGACTGGAAAAGATCAGCTTTCATTCCAATCCCAAAGAAGGGCAATGCCAAAGAATGTTCAAACTACCATATAATTGCACTCATTTCACGTGCTAGCAAGGTAATGCTGAAAGTTCTTCTAGATAAATTTAAACAGTTTAACCAAGAACTTCCAGATGTACAAACTAGATGTAGAAAATGCAGAGGAACCAGAGATCAAATTGCCAACATCTACTGTATCATAGAAAAAGCAAGAGAATTCCAGAAAAATATCTGCTTAAATGACTATGCTAAAGTCTTTGACCATGTGGATCACAACAAACTGTGGAAAATTCTTAAACACATATGGTGGTCTGGAATACCACATGACCTTACTTGTCTGCTGAGAAACCTGTATGTAGGTCAAGAAGCAACAGTTAGAACCAGACATGGAATAATGGACTGCTTCCAAATTGGAAAAGGAGTACATCAAGGCTGTATATTGCCACGCTGTTTATTTACCTTATATGCAGAGTATATCATGTGAAATGTCAGGCTGCAAGAAGCACAAGTTGGAATCAAGATTGCCAGGAGAAATATCAATAACTTCAGATATGCAGATGACACTATCCTAAAGGCAGAAAGTGAAGAGGATTTTAGAGCCTCTTGATGGAAGTGAAAGATGAGAGTGAAAAAGCTGGCTTAACACTCAACATTCCAAAAATGAAGATCATGGCATCTGATCCCATCACTGCATGACAAATAGATGGGAAAACATGGAAATAATGAAAGACTTTATTCTCTTGGGCTCCTATGGACAGAGAAGCCTGGCGAGTTACAGTCCATGGGGTCACAAAGAGTAAAACAGGATGAAAGTAATTTAACACTGTATTTACCTTTCCTTCTGTTTGGAATATTCCCCCTCAGATCTTCCCATGATGATCTTCTCATCATTGTGTTTCAGCACAAAAGTCATCTCAGAGCTTTCCACCTCCAGCTGTGGCAGACTCTCAGCTACTCTTTCTTTAAAGTAATTTTATTTGTTTATTTATGCCTATGCTGCATCATTGTTGCTGTATGCAGACTTTTCTCTAGTTGGGAAGAGCAGGGTACATACTCTCTAGTTGCTGTGTGCAGGCTTCTTATTGAGGTGGCTTCTCTTGTTGCAAAGCACAGGCTTTAACCATGCAGCATGTGGGCTCAGTGGTCTGACTCCTGACCTCTAGAGCACAGGCTCAGTAGTTGGGCTGCACAGGGTTCATTTCTCTGTGGCATGTGGGATCTTCCAGAATCAGGGATTGGACCAGGGTCTCCTACATTGGCAGGTGGATTCTTTACCAGGAAGCCACCAGGGAAGTCCTTTCCTCAGCTAATCTTTTGTGTGTCTGTAAGTCGCTAAGTTGTGTCTGACTCTTTGTGACCCCCATGGACTGTAGCCCGCCAGGCTCCTCCATCCATGGGATTTTCCAGGCAAGAATACTGGAGTGGGTTGCCATTTCCTTCTCCAGGGGAATCTTCGCAACCAAGGTATTGAACCCAGGTCTCCCGCATTGCAGGTAGATGCATTATCTTCATTACATTTTTGTTTACATGTTCTTTTTCTGCTTTTTTCTCTAGAATGTAAGTTCTTTAAAGGCAAGGACTAGGTCTCTTTTGTTTCCACCAACACCTAGAACAATGCCTAGCCCATAGTAGGTACTATATACCTGTTGACCAATTGATTTCTTTCTGAATGTGCAGGTTCAGCCTACTACATATAAGCTGTTTTATACCTTCAAGCAGCTACCCTGTATGGTGAGCTTAAGAAATCAGATTTCATGGTAATTAGGGAGCTCTGTTGCTTTTCAAAAGAGAGTTACTATTTCTATAAACCATTTGAAATAAGATAAAGTTTCTTGTTTACATGTCACAGCTATTCTTTCCTTTAAACCATTATATAAAAAAATGTGATTGCACAAAAAAGATGTTACATTCAAAAATAGAATTTTACAAACATTGCTACATATTCACCAAAAGAGAGCAACCACGTACATCATCTTGTTGCATGTTTAAGAATTATCTCTGCTTAGTACACTGAAAAGGCCAGAGAATTGGGATGAAAATTGTTCTTGGAATAAAAGTAGTAAGTGAAAAATAGTAAACAAAAAATATATATATTAAATCAAAAAATATCAATTAAGAATAATCTCATTTTTTATTTCTCAGAGCTGGAATAGAGAAATTACAGAGAAACAGTGCCTCTGAAACAATCTGTATCATACAGATCTGAGAATAGAGTGTAAGCTTCATGAAGGTAAGGAAACCTTTCTATATCCACCATCAGTTTATCCCATGGCTATAGCTCAGGACTTGGGAAATAGAGTCTGATAAATTGTTACTGAATGAGTAAAGTGGACTTGTGCTTGTGCTCAGTCGTGTCCAACTCTTTACAACCCCATGGACTGTGGAAGCCAGGCTCCTTTGTCCATGGAACTTTCCAGCAAGAATACTGGAGTGGGTTGCCATTTCCTTCTCCATGTGATCTTCCTGAGCCAGAGATCAAATCCGAATCTCCTGTGACTCCTGTGTTGGCAGGTGCATTCTTTACCTCTGTGCCACCTAGAAAGCCCAGATAAAGTGGAACCTCTTTATAAAGTGTACCATCAGTTCTATGATCAAGGAATCATCTATTTCACAAGCCCCTGCTATATCCCAAGCACTGTGTCAGTGGCTAGTGATAAAGAAAGCATTAAAGAGCATCTTATGATGACAGACAGAGAATGTGAGAAACTCCGCAGACCCTGTCTCTTATGTGAGTTCTGCCTCTGTGTAACTTTGGACAAGTTCCATGACCCCTTGTAATGTAAGCCCTGACTTCTGCTTTGACTGTTGAGGCATATACTTAAGTATCCATTTCAAAGAAGGCTATCTAAAAAACACACAAAACCAGACTGCCGGTCACAGGATAGATAAAGATCCAGTGCCCCTCCCCTACCACCAACTGCCTTTGATTTAGAGATCTTCTTTGGCTTAAATAATTGACATTTTGGGCCACTTGTTTTTCTCTTCCCTTGCTTTAATTCCCCCTCTCCTATATTAAATTCACCAAAGAAGTTTGGGATTAACGTAGATGTACTACTATATATAAAACAGATAAGCAACAAGGACCTACTCTATGGCACAGAGAATTATACTCAATATTTTGTAATAACCTGTAAAAGAAAAGAATCTGAAAAGAATATAACTGAACCACTTTGCTTACACCTGAAACTAATACAACATTGTAAATCAACTGTACTTTCCTAAAGGAAATCAATCCTGAATATTCATTGGAGGGACTGATGCTGAAACTGAAGCTCCAATACTTTGGCCACCTGATGTGAAGAACTGACTCATTAGAAAAGACCCTGATGCTGGGGAAAACTGAGGGCAAGAGGAGAAGGGGACGACAGAGGATGAGATGATTGGATGGCATCAGTGACTCAATGGACATGAGTTTGAGCAAGCTCCAGGAGCTGGTGATGGACAGGGAAGCCTGGCATGCTGGATGGAGTCTGTGGGGTCACAAAGAGTCAGATATGGCTGAGTGACTGAACTGAACTGAACTGATGCTGGGAAAAAATTGAAGGCAAAAGGAGAAGGAGGGCAACAGAGAATGAGATGGTTGGATGGCATCACCGACTCAATGGACAAGTTTGAGCAAAATTAGGGAGATAGTGGAGGACAGAGGAGCCTGGCTTGCCTATAGTACATGGGGTCCCAAAGTCAAACACAACTTAGCGACTGAATAACAACAACAGCAACAACTCGGGATGAGCTGTGAGTCTGATACTTCAGTGAGTTCTCTACATGTGTGATTTAATTTAATCCTCATCATTGATCCAAGTTGTGAGTTATATTCTCATTATTAATTTAGCCTTGGGGAGCTTATGATATTTGCCCAGTGTCTTAAGTTCAAGGAGTCTGGGATTGGATCCAGCTCTTCCTGACTACAAAGCCCAGGCCTTGAGCTCTCCACCTTACAAGGACTGGGGACAGTCCTAGCCTTACGTGGTTACCATGTGCCCAGTAGGATTTTTACTTTGGGACTCGTGGTCCCTCCCTGTTAGAGACAATCATCGCATGTGCTCTGTTCCCCCTCTGACTTTCCCTGGAGCTTAGACAAAGTGAGGGACCAGCTAGTCATGGAGAAACTCAGGTGGGGCATGATCACTTGCCTCTGGTTCAAGGAATCTGAGTGGGATCAGTTCCTACCAGGAGTCAGGTGCTGGAGAAATCCAAATTCATTTGCATAAATAAGAATTTGAGTGCTGTACTGGTGACAAGGATGATTATAATTGTGGTAATAAAAATAATAGCAAACACAACAATCAGAAAATTAAATGTATTTTTCTAACGTAGATTATATAACCAATTAAGTGCCTCTTTCCCCTGGAGAAGGAAAGGGTTACCCACTCCAGTATTCTTGTCTGAGAGATATCATGGACAGAGGAGCCTGGCAGGCTACAGTCCATGGGGTCGCAAAGAGCCAGACACAACTGAACGACTTTCACTTTCGTGTTTCATAAAGCCCTTACTGAGGATTTGTTCTTTGCCAAAGAACCAAACTTCTTCCTAAAACTCCTACTCTCTGAGGCTCTTTTCTCTCTCATCTCTGAAATGGGAATAACAGACCCAACCTGACAGAGTGGTGTGTGTATGTGTGTGTGTTCAGTCATGTCTGACTCTTTGTGACCTTGTGGACTGTTGCCTGCCAAATTCCCTCTGTCCATGGAATTTTCCAGGCAAGAATACTAGAGTGGGTTGCCATTTCCTTCTCCAGAGAATATTCCCAACCCAGGGATCGAACCCATGTCACTTGCATCTCCTGCACTGGCAGGCAAATTCTGTACCATTAGCACCACCTGGGTAGCCCATGATAGAATGAAGTGATTATCATTCAAAGAGGAAAATGCACTGAAGGGATAAATGAAATGTCTAATCCCCTTTAGCCCCAGTGTCAAGACAGAGTTCTTTATAAACACCAGTGTGTTCACGTATTTTTTTATTCATTGAATATTTTCCATACATGGACCCACATACTCATTAAATAGGTGCTTGAAAGAAAAACTGAAAGTGAAGTCGCTCAGTCGTGTCCGACTCTTTGCAACCCCATGGACTGTAGCCTACCAGGCTCCTCTGTCCATGGGATTTTCCAGGCAAGAGTACTGGAGTGGGGTGCCATGTCCTTATGCTTATAATGCGAGGTGTGACATGACCGCTGGAGATGAATCCGGGTATTACTTCTGAGATTCATTTCTAGGCAGGTGCCTTGAGTAAGAGGAGGAAGACAAAATCCACAGAATACCAGGAACCAGGCATCAGACTAGCACTTCACAAACACAATTTCATTTAAATTTCACAGCAGCCCTATGAGGTAGAGGTTCCAATTCACACTCTGCAAGTGAGGAGCTTGACAGCAGGGAGCGTAAGTGATCTGCCCAAGGTCAAAGGTTAGCTTGCTTTCCAGGCATGAAAGCCCATCTTCTTCCTACACAGCCCCCTTTGTATCCATGAACCGTGTGCACTGCCTCCTGGCCCCTTTCATCGTCCAGAGATACAGCGTGCCAAAGAGTGATTTAATGCCAGTAATATCCACTCCCAAGTACAGAAGCCTTTGCAGCGTTCCCAGCTCTTTCACATTTATTATCTTGTGCCTCCTATGAAACAGGTTCACACCCTTCTCGCTACCTTTTATTTTCACAGGCATGGCAAGTACAGGATGTGATAAACACCCTGAACAAGGAAACGTTTAGCCTAAGCTAACTATTATCGGCAGCATCTATGACAAATGACTTAATATGACCCCGAAAAGCCCAACGTGATGACTAATTTGTAGTTTAAAGTAGTTGGAAATTTACTCTGTAAAAAAGTTACGTGAAAGGAACTCAATTAACTTTGAAAGAGAGAAAAAGCCAAGGAAAATATCCCCATAATGATTTACTCCTCCTGGCAGGGGTAGCAATAAAGATAAGAATTACAACCCCAAGAGCATGTAGAGAGGCAATGAACATGCTCGACTTTGCATGCCGAATGCACAGAATGTATCGGGGCAGGCAGGGCAAAATTCACTTCAGTTGTCTAGCTCGATCTCCTCACTTAACAGGAAGAAACTGAGTCATATGTGGGGGTGTCTGATTCGGGATTCACTGAGACAAGATCTTCCCCTTGGCAGGGAAGGAAATAAAGCTTGGTGTCAGGGAAGGACATGAAATCTGGGATCCTGGCCTCAGCTCACTGTCTCCATTCTGGGTGTTTTGGGACAAATCACCTAACCCTTCTAAGTGTCAGACTCTTTGGATGAAGAATATGATTAATAATGCCAAGTTCCTAAGATTATACAAGGTAAGCGGCTTATTCCATATAAAGTTTCTAGCAAATGCCTGGCATGCAGTAATTTCAAAACAAAAATATTCATTGCTTTCTTCCTCTGCCTAGTTATTGTTGTCCCCATGGAAGATCACATCAGATCTTTCCTAATTCTCTCTCCAACTCTACTCCTCACCAAAGAAAATTGTAAGATTGTTATTGACCTCATAGGAAAAGCATGAAGCCATCTAATCACTGTACAATGTGTTTGTAAATACTTAAGCCCCAGGATTCTATCCTAAATTGTCCAAAAATAAGGGTGCTAAATGTTCACTTTCTCACTATGATTGTTTTGGCCATCATTGCTCTATTTGTCTTCACTTTCATTGTTGCTGTTGCTGTTGGATTGCTAAGTCATGTCCAACTCCTTTGCGACCCCATGGACTGTAGCTTGCCAGGTTACCCTATCCATGGGATTTCCCAGGCAAGAATACTGGAGTGGTTTGCAATTTCCTTCCCCGGGGGCTCTTCCTGACCCAGGGATTAGGTCTCTTGTGTCTCCTGCATCGGCAGGTGAATTCTTTACCACTGAGCCACCAGGGAAGCCTCCACTTTCACTGAATGCAGTTTAATTAGTGTCCTGGCATGTGGCATGGTGGTTATTCAGGGACTGGAGGAAGTGACTGGAAAAACATGACATCCCAAGCAGATGGAAACCTTCCCTAGTCATGAGCATATCTGAGAAGATAAAACTGCCACTTCTCTGTGATTCCTGTTAGCTCTACCAACTGCTGATTCTGTGTTGTCTGGACTTTCCCCAAACCTATTCTGGAGACTTTCTACTGTCCCTCTCTTAAAAGGACTACTCCCTTTGTTCTTAAGCGTAAAAGGCAAACTGCACCATGGCCTTTGAGTGCGTGGCACCTGTCTCCACTCCTCATGGTCTCCAGCCCCTCCTTTCTGCCCCTTGAACTCATCAGCCCTCTCACACTCAGGATGTTTTTCCACACTTTCACGTCCTCCTAGAATGACTTTCCAGAATTGCTACTTCCACTTTGCAACTGCCTGCTCGGATATCACCTCCTTTGAGGTGACACTGTCCTGAGTATCTCATTCTAAGTATGCTTCCCTTTCACCTGGTCCTCTAGCACATTCCTTGGACTAACTTTTAAACACAAAGTCTCAAAGTTCTGTACCTGTGTTGACATTTATCGGCCTGTACTTTTGTTGCCTCCAGTAATGTGAGCTTAGAGGGTGTGTTACATTCCCAGGGCTGCTATAACAAAGTAACACGGAGTGACTTCAAACAACAGAAGCATATTTTCTCCCAGTTCTGAGAGCAGTCGGAACTTCTCCAACACTGTTGGAACCAAGCAACAGTGTTGGTTCTTCTGGAGATTCCAAGGGAAATTCTGTCCCCAGCCTCTCTCTAGTATCTGGTGGCTCCAGGCAGTCTTGGTGGTCCTCAGCTTGTAGATACTTCACACCAATCTCTGCCTCAAATTCCCCTCTCCTTTTTCTTGTAGGTACAATAGTCACTGAATTTACAACCCACCCTAAATCCAAGATCTCATTCCAAGATTTTTAGCTGAATTACATCTGCAAAGATGTGATCTATAGATAATTTCATCTTCATGGTACCAGGAATTAGGACTTGAACATCCTCTTTTGAGGGAGGAGCATAATATAACCTACTACAGAGAGCAAACACCTTCTCTCTCTTGGGGACCACCTGAGTCCCTGAGCCCAGAATAGTACCTTTGCTTTAACAGGCTTTCATTAAATACAATTTTGAGCTAATAAACACTGCCATTTTATGAGATTCCCTCTCTGATCCCAAAGCCTTGGCAAGTGGCCCCTCCTACCCTGAGAACTGCAGTTTTCTGTCTGAGCATCTCATTGCCTCTCCCACTATGGAAGATCCACAGGAAGCCGGGTCCCTGGCAGGAGCAGCCCAGTAGGATTGCATGTCCTCAGACAAACAGTGTCAAGTGGTGCTGTGCACACCACTCAGGGAGTCAGAGCAGACTGTACGTGCTGGGCTCCATGGGGACAAACATCAGGGCTCTTGTTGCATGCTCAAATGACCTTCCTTTCCTCAGACATTAGACATGGTGGATTCGTGGTTACAAATGCCTCCTCCCATTGCCACCCTGACATCACCTACTGGGTTTTCCTCTTCCCTTGATCTCAATCATTAAATTTGTCCCCACCCTAAAATCCCTTCATTAGTAATACAGACCACTGAAACTATAGCCCAATCTACTTAGTTGAATGATTACATGCTTCAGTTCAGTTCAGTTGTTCAGTTGTGTCTGACTCTTTGTAACCCCATGGACTGCAGCACGCCAGGCTTCCCTGTCCATCACCGACTCCCAGAGCTTACTCAAACTCATGTCCATTAAGTTGGTGATGTCATCTAACCATCTCATCCTCTGTCATCCCCTTCTCCTACCGTCATTCTTTCCCAGCATCAGGGTCTCTTCCAAGGAGTCAGTTCTTCACATCAGGTGGCCAAAGTATTGGAGTTTCAGCTTCAGCATCAGTCCTTCCAATGAATATTCATGACTGATTTCCTTTAGGATTGACTGGTTTAACCTCCTTGCAGTCCAAGGGACTCTCAAGAGTCTTCTCCAACACCACAGTTCAAAAGCATCAATTCATCAGCGCTCAGTTTTCTTTATAGTCCAACTCTCACATCCATATGTGACTACTGGAAAAAACATAGCTTTGACTAGATGGACCTTTGTTGGCAAAGTAATGTCTCTGCTTTTTAATATGCTGTCTAGATTTTTCATAGCTTTTCTCCCAAGGAGCAAGAGTCTTTTAGTTTCATGGCTTCAGTCACCATCTTCAGTGATTTTGGAGCCCAAGAAAATAAAGTCTCTCACTGTTTGCATTGTGTCCCCATCTATTTACCATGAAGTGATCGGACTAGATGCTATGATCTTAGTTTTTTGAATGTTGAGTTTTAAGCCAGTTTTTCCATTCTCCTCTTTAACCTTCATCAGGAGGCACTTGATTTCCTCTTCACTTTTTGCCATAAGGGTGGTGTTACGGGCATGTGTGCAATTACTCAGTTGTGTCCAACTCTTTATGACCCCACGGACTGTAGCCCACTAGGTTCCTCTGTCCATGGATTTTTCCAGGCAAGAATACTGGAGTGGGTTGCCATTTCCTTTTCCAGGGGATAGTCCCAACCCAGGAATTGAGCCCATGTCTCTTACATCTCCTGCATTGGCAGGCAGGTTCTTTACCAGCTGAGCCACTGGGGAAGCCTGACTTCCCCAGTCATATCCAGTCATCTGCATATCTGAGGTTATCAATATTTCTCCTGGCAATCTTGATTCCAGTTTGTGCTTAAGCCAGCCCAGCATTTTACATGATATAATCTGCATACAAGTTAAATAAGTAGGGTGACAGTATACAGCCTTGACATATTTCTTTCCTAATTTGGAAGCAGTCCATTGTTCCATTTATGGTTCTAACTGTTGCTTCTTGACCTCCATACAGATTCCTCAGGAGGCAGATAAGGTGGTCTGGTATTCCCATCTCTTGAAGAATTTAGATTACATGCTTACATAACATATTTTTCCTTCAACAGACTCAACCCATCAATAATTAATTGTTAGTGTATTTTCTGTTTTATTATTTTTGTTCATTTCTAATTTTTAACTCTGCTGGTTCTTATTTATTTGTGTGGGTTTTCTCTAGTTGCAGTGAGCAGGGCTACCCTCTAGCTGCGGTGCACACACTTCTCATTGAGATGGCTGCCCTTGTTGCAGAGCAGGAGATCTACAGTGTTGGGCTCAGTAATTGTGCTGCATGGGCTTAGTTGCCCCCCGGCCTATGGGATCTTCCCAGATCAAGGATCAAACCTGTGTGTGCAGGCAGATTCTTAACCACCAGGCCACTAGGAAAGTCCCTAGTGTATTTTCTTATACAAATCTGGCTTCCTGAAAAATCTTGAAGCTACATGGGGGCAGCTTCTGTTCATTCTATAAGGAGAGTGCAGCCTCCACGCCTGCCAGCTAGAAGATGCTGAACACGTGCAAATGACCACCTCCACTGGGAACGGTCTCAGCTACAGAAAACTGCCTTACACAAGGTCACGCCTTCTTCTACAAGGCAGCTGTATGTGGGCACTGCTAATCAACAAAAGGGTATAGAGTCCCAGCTCCCTTCTCACAACTCAGGACATTTCTGATGAGCCATCTCCCCTTGGGAATATCTGAAGACTTTGCTAGGTTTGAATCAGCTCAGTTTCTCCCTCTGCAGATTCCTGCTTCCTCTCTCTCCTTTCCAAAGCTGTACCTCTTTCTCCCTTCCACAGCTGTAGATCTCAAAACACTCCTGGAAAGAATGATGCTAATTCTGCATGCTAATCTCCAAGTGTCTTCTCAAGGAATCAGTCTGTGATATTATTTGCAGATGCTATGCCCTCTGCCTGGATAGTATTTCTGTTTTATATTAACCTGCCAATCTATGTATTCTTCACATCCCAAATCAAATGTCATCTAGATACACATTTCAGATTTTCTCTATATCAACACATATTGCACTGTCCTATAATTATTACTCAGACATTTTCCTTTCTTGCTAAAATAACTGTGTTATGCAAGGATACTGTAGTAATTAGCTACTTCTGTGTAAAATGCCATAAGTTTAAGGGCTTGAAATGTTGTTGTTGCTTAGTTGCTAAGTCATGTCCAATTCTTTTGCAACACCATGGACTGTAGCCTGCCAGGCTCCTCTGTCCATGGGACTTCCCAGGCAAGAATATTGGAGTGCATTGCCATCTCTTTTTCCAGAGGATCTTCCTGGTCCAGGGATCAAACTTAAGTCTCCTGCATTGACAGGTGGATTGTTGACTGCTGAGCCATCAGGGATATAATACCTCCTTATTATCCGATTGGTCTGTAGGTTGGTAATCAAGAAGAGCTCAATTAAGTTCTCCATTTAGGATCTCAAAAGACTGAAATCAGGATGTCAACCAGCCTGGCTCTTTCCTGGAGGCTTTGGGGAGAATCCATTTCCAACTATTCAGGTTGGTAGAACCCAGTTCCTTGTGGTTGTAGGACTGGGTTCCCTGTTTCCTTGCTGACTGTCCCCTCAAGGCAACTCTGCTTTTAGAAGCTGTCCCCCTGCATTCTCACATGGACTTCTCCATCTTCAAAGCCAGAAATGGTGCATCAATTCAACGTCTTCTTATGATCTGAAACTCTGTGGTTTCAACCTGTGTCTTCTGCTTCTGCTTCTGCTGCTAAGTCACTTCAGTCGTGTCCGACTCTGTGCGACCCCGTAGACGGCAGCCCACAAAGCTCCCCTGTCCCTGGGATTCTCCAGGCAAGAACACTGGAGTGGGTTGCCATTTCCTTCTCCAATGCATGAGAGTGAAAAGTGAAAGTGAAGCTTTATGCCTTTAAGGACTTGTGTGATTAGATCAGGCCCACCTAGATATTATCCCTTTTTATGGTGAACTTTGCCTTATAACACAATCATAGATGTGATATCTCACATTCTCAGGGACTAAGAATTAGAGAGGGCATGGATTCTGGTAGCCTTATGTAGAAATTCTGCCTACTGCAGATAGAAAGGGAATCTTATTCACAGATTATGCTTCTCAGCACCTTGCAGAGCTTCTGATATTAAAGATAATTGATGCTTGTATTAATTTTTAGGTCGAACTGACTTCAATTTCAATGACTATTATGCTTTTAAATGCTCTATTTTAGTTGCATGCATAGTGAGAAAAATACCACAAATGGGGAATTAAAATAATTTTAAAATGAATTGCAGTTTTTTCATGATGAACATTTGATTCATAGAAGAGATCAAAAAATGGAAATGTCAAAAGATGGAAAGAAAGAAAATCCTCTTGAGAGATGAACATATAATTTTGTAGTTTGGTATATTTTACAGATGAGTCCATCAACTTCCAAGTTCAATAAGCAAATGGTAGTTATCAGTTACTAAAGTTGCTTTACTGCTAATGCCTTGATTCAATTAATGACAGAAGATTTTCTAAACCTGAATCTGCTTAAATTTATAATATTAAATAGAAATCCAGATTGGAGGTGTAGGAAAATGAGAATCAGTAGACTGCCCCTAGAGTGTGCTGTGATGGATTAATGGTTTTGGTTTGGAGATGAGGTTATTTTCATGCATGTGCTTATGTGTTTGTTTATCTACACCACTGCTGTGTGTTCAGAGTTGCTGTCTCTCTATATATACACATACCAAGACTGACACCTTTTTCTAGCCTCCTTCCCTTCTGCTTATTGAAACCTTCACTTCATTTTGTGCTGCTGACATACAGAGTGATGACAAAGGTGGACAGTTGTTTCTGGTTGCAGCTCACCCAAATAAAACTGTTTCAATTGATTCAGAGCCCTGATGTCAGCCAAGACCCTATACTTCTTGACATTGCATTTTTCCCAGTGAATAATAAATCACTGTTCCACCAGCAGCTTCTCTTCCTCTGCCTTTCTCTTTTCTTCCACCATTAGTCATGCTGGTCCAACTCACCACCTGTCACTTGGCAAGCTTCTGCAAATACTTTTACCCACGTAGAGGCAGATTTGGTTTCATTGAAGTTGGGAACACACCTGTGCTGACTTGAGCCCTCAACGCACAAGCTGTAGTCCTTTGAAAAGTTGTTTTTTTTTTTTTTTTTTTTTTTTTTGGCTGTTTGTATATATTGCAATCTGCCGTTTCTTGGTATGGACTTTTCAAACATTTCTATCATTAGAATTTTGAATTTCAGATGATGTAAATATGCTTCAGGACAAAATATATAAGTAGTTAAACACATAGTGGATAATCTTGAAAGAGGATCAATGTTACATAATTAACTTGTATTTAGTTCATAGCTCCTTTAATTCTCCCAACAAATCCACTGAAGAGAAATTTCACATTATTTTCAATAAATAGATGAGAAAGTTAGACCCAGGAGGAGCAACGTGTCTGTATCATTCACCAACTAACTGAAAGATCCTGAACTGCTTGTAAAGAGTGTCTGATTTAAAGCCCTTGTAATTTTCACTTTGTATGCTGCATTTTCTACTTGGTAACACTGACCCCTTATACCTAGTTCCTCAACATTTGAAGATTCCCTACTATGGTGCTAACAACAAAGGTTTGTAGAGGCAAACACACAGTCCTGTCCCACAGATGCTGGTGGCTCAGCCGAGTAAATGTTCATGTAAACAGTTATGATGCAGTTTTTATTAGAAGTTCTGTAACAGAAGTAAGTCTCAAAGTAGGTTTATGTAGAGCTGCTCCTCCAAAGAAGTAGTCACTACTCATGTACAGTTATTTAAATGACTAAAATGACTTTGTATGTAAAGTTAGGGATTCAGTTCCTTTAAAGAACTTGATAGACATGGGTAGGAAGTGTCTACCAAAATGGACAGGGCAGAGAATAGAACACACCCATCATCATACTACTTTCTATTGGACAGCGTTAGACTAGAGGATCAGAAAGGCTTCACCCCCTCTGTCCAGTTTGGAGGAATGGTGGTGGGGACGTAAAATGGAAACTGGGATGGATGAATACAAAAGGCATGGAAATAGATGAAGAAAAGATGGTAAATGACACTCTAACTAGAGCAGAAAGAATGGTCTCAGGATTTGAAGGAATCTAGACTATAAGGAAGAGAAGCAGACTCATTTCCATTTATTCCCCTTGGGCAATTTGGTGGCTGGTGGTATCATTTTTCATGATGTGGAATTCTAAAGGGATGGTTTACTTATTGGTTTAAATTCTCAAGGCCTCAAAAAATAAGAAGATGAGGAGCATGATGGTTTACATTTAGGCCTTGAGTTATGGCTCTGTCATTCTGTCAAAGTCAGAGGAAATATCCCCCAAATCCTGTTCACATCAATGAATAATGTATATCTTATTTCTTTATTCTTCCCCATAGCAAACACCAATCAGAAGCATCTGAAACAAACAGACCCCAGAAACTAGAGTCAAACCAGCATTTTGTCAACTGATTAGATAGCAGTTAATTTAATGCTAACATTAATCAGGGTCTGATTGCTCCATTGTGAGGAACAAGAACTGTGTGCAGAGATTAATACGCAACATGTGTTTCAGAATGTTTCTGTAGAAACCCCCACACAGTAATTAAGAAGAGCACCAAATGAAAGTTATTGATCCATTGTGTTATTGAGAAACAACATAATTGATATTTCAGATCTTAATTGTTGGTTCCAAAGTAAAAGAGACAGTCTGTACAGATCATTAGTAACACAGAGTCCTTTTGTGTGTGTGGTTTTAACCATTTAAACTGAGACATGGAGTTCAAATGTTACCCTGGTTCAAATAAACATTGATTTAATTGGCAAGCAATCTTTATTTGTAAGTGTTTAAAGTTATCACCATTTGGACAAAACTGAGCTTTGCAGTCAGTTTCCATGCCTGACATCTGTGGAATGAGGTTTTTCATCTTTAAATGAAAGGCTACTATCTGGGTTTCAACACTCTTTTGCAAAGTGACATGGATAATACCCACCTCAGAGATTTGTTGAAAGGATTCTGGGAGAAAGTCAGTGTTAGAGAGTCAGTACAGCTTACTGTTTAGGAGCAGACACTGGATTCAACTTCTGTTTTTCAAGCACAGCTTTGCCACTTATTAGCTGTGCAAACTTGGACATTTTAATTAACCTCTCTGTTCCTCATCTTTTTAAAGAGGTATAATTGTAATAGGCATTTATGACAGGGTTAGTGTAGAATTAAAATTTAAATATATATATATGAGAAGTTGCTAGAAGAGAGCCAGGCAGATTACAATCATGATATAACCATCAATAGTTTTTATTGTTATAATTTGAAAGTATTCAGGCACAGAGTTTATTCTCAATAAATATTAACTACATCCTTTTCCTCTCTACAGTAATTCAGTAGCTGGGAGGCTGGCTTTTTCTTTATATGCAGCAATGAGACGGTAAGGAGGCAAATTGAAGGAAAGACTCTTGGTCTGCATGCTTTACCCACTTGTCCACAGAGCTTCCAGATAGCATCTTTTTGTCTAATTCTTAAATATGACTAGACAACCCAGAAAAACCTGAAATGTGAAGAAACTGTGGTAGAGAAAGACTAAGATGAACTAGTTGAGGAATGAAGACCAGGAAGCAGATTCTAATTAGTACCTACAGAAAACTAAGGGCACACTGCTATCAAAAAAAGAATAATTTGCCATGAGAAGCAAACCATGAAACAACAGGAAGAGTTTCTTTGGAGTTTACACACACACACACACACACATATGTATCACTGGAAGGACTGATGCTGAAACTGAAACTCCAATACTTTGGCCACCTGATGCAAAGAACTGACTCATTTGAAAAGACCCCAATGCTGGGAAAGATTGAAGGTGGGAGGAGAAAGGGATGACAGAGGATGAGATGGTTGGATGGCATCACCAACTCAATGGACATGAGTTTGGGTAAACTCCGAGAGTTGGTGATGGACAAGGAAGCCTGGCATGCTGCAATCCATGGGGTCACAAAGAGTCGGACACGACTGAACAACTGAACTGAACTGATATAAAATTGAAGGAAAAACATATACATGGGTTGAAGATAATGTCAAATAAATGGCACGGAACCTAGAGCTAAAAAGATAAAGATGAATTTGAGAGAAAAGATGAGAAATAAGTCAATGGGCCCAGCATTGGACTCAGATGAATTCTCAAAAGGAGTAACGGCATTGATGGGGAGACTGGCAGAGGGATATTGCTAAATAAATAATACAAGAAAAGTTTTCTGAACCTAAGTATGAATACTCCAAAGGAAAGTCCAAATCAGAGATACAACTACACATATATCAAAATGTCTAAGAGTAGAAAATAAATAAAATTAAAAGGGAAAATACTAAGTGATGGGAATAATGAGTAACAACCAGCATTCTCATACACTGCTGGTAGGAAAACAGAAAGGTGCATCCAACTTCAGAAAACAAATTGGTGATATCACATAAACTTAAACATGTAATTATGCTGTGACCCAAGATATGTTGCTTTCAATTATTCATACAAAAGAAGTGAAAACAAATGACCACAAAAAAGTCTGTAAAGAAGTGTCCATGGCAGCTTTATTAATATGATATTTAAAAAAGCAACCCAAGTGATCAATTCATCAATTGGTGATTGGATAAACAAATTATGGTACATCCAAATAATGGAATACTACTGAAAGCAAAAGGAACACATTACTGATATATTCAACAACATGAAAAAGTCTGAAAAGTATTTTAATAAATTCAAGAAGTGAGACATGAACAACTGAATTGTTCTGTTTGACTGCATACTGTTTGACTGCATCTGTATGACATTCTGAAAAAGGCAAAATAATAAAGACAGAAATAAGATGAATGTTTTCCAGGGATGAGAGATGGAGGACTGGAGGTTAAGAAGAAGCTTGAAGTTCTGGAAAGATTCTGTATCTTGATACAGTGGTAAATTTATAATGATATGTTTTGTGAAAACTTGTCAAAATGAACTTCAAAAAATGGGTAAAATTGCTCTTGAATTTGCCTTTAATAAACCTGGATTAAATAAAAAGATAAAAGGTTTACTTAATAAAAAGGAGATAATTTGTTAAGACCCACATTGCATATGTCATTAAGAAATTTCAGGAATGGTGCCAGCCGGATGATAGAGTAGGAAGCTTTGGAATCAACTTGCCTGTACAAACACCAATTCAACAATAATTCATGGACAAATTATCTTTGTGAGAAATTCAGAAATTAGATGAAAGACTCTTACAACCCAAGAGAATGTGGAGCCAGGCTCACAGAAGCCAGTAGGGAGATTCAGGTTACCTTCTCACCTCTGGACCTGCCTCTGACACAACATCAAATTATCAGATATTTTTCCAGGATAGATAATATGTTAGATCACAAAACAAGTCTTAGACCATTCAAGAGGATTGAAATTATACCAAGTATTTTTTTCTGACCACGATGGATTGAAAGTAAAAATTAATAAAGGATGCTGAATCTGTAATACTTTGGCCACTGAAAGAGAAGAGCCAACTCATTGGAAAAGACCCTTATGCTGGAAAGGACTGAAGGCAGGAGGAGAAGGGGACTACAGAGGATGAGATGGTGGGATGACATCACCGATTCAGTGGACATGAGTTTGAGCAAACTCCAGGAGATAGTGAAGGACAGGGAAGCCTGGCATGCTGCAGTCCTGAGTCGCAAAGATGTAAAGCGTTGGATACAACTTAGCAACTGAACAAAAATAGTAGAAGGAAAACTGAAAAATTCATAAATGTATGGAAATTAAACAACACACTCTTGAATGGCCACTGAGTCAAGGAAGAAATAAAAAAGAAACAGAAAATACTTTGAGACCAAGGAAAATGAAAACACAACCTACCAAAAACTTAGGGGATACAGTAAAAACAGTATTAAGAGAAATGTGTGTGTGTGTGTGTGTGTGTGTGCGTGTGTGCGTGTGTGCGTGCACACGCTCACTCAGTTGCTCAGTCATATCCAACTCTTTGCAACTCCCTGGATTGTAGCCTGCCAGGCTCCTCTATCCATGGAATTTTTCAGGTGAGAATACTGAAGTGGGTTGAGAAAGTTTCACAGCAATAAATATCTCTGTTAAAAAAGAAGACAGATCTCAAATAAACTACCTAAATTTCCATCTGAGAGAGTGAGAGAAAGATGAAACCTAAAGTTAGCAGAAGGAAAGACATAGCAAATATTAGAGCAAAAATAAATAAAATAAATAATAGAAAAATAATCAACAAAAGTAAGAGTTGGTTTTCAAAAAAGATGAACAGAATTGATAATTCAGTTGTTTAACTAAGAAACATAGGAAAATATTCAAATATATAAAATCAGAAATGAAAGAAGAGACATTATATCTAATACCACAGAAATAAAACAGATCACAGGAAACCACTATGAACAATTATAAGCCAACGCATGGAATCACCTATAAGAAATGGATAAATCCCTAGAAACATATCTTGGTAAAACAAAATCATGAAGAAAAGAAAGTCTGAACAAACATATCACTCATATGAAATTGAATCAGTAATCAAAACCTCCCAATAACAACAAAAAACCCAGGATCTGATGACTTTGTAGAAGAATTCTACCAAATATATAAAGAAGAATTAATGTCAATCCTTTTCAAATTCTTCCAAAAAACTGAAGAGGATGAAGCATTTCTAAAATTACTTTATGGGTGCAGTAATACTTTGGTACCAAAACCAAACAAACATACAGTTAGAAAAGAAGACTATAGGCCAATATCCATAATGAACAGAGATACAGAATTTCTCAACAAAATACCAGCACACTGAAACCAACAGTGCATTCAAAAAATTATACACCATAAGTGAAATTTATCACTGGAGTGCAAGGATAGTTTAACATAGAAAAGTTAATTAATGTGACACAGTACATTAAACAAAACAAAAGGCAAAAAACACATTATTGTGCCTATAGATGCAGAAAACAATTATCAAAATTTTGTTTGACACAATTTAACCTTTCATAATAAACACCATCAACAAGCTAGAAATAAAAGGCCATTACTTCAACATAATATAGGCCATACATGACAAGGTAATGTCATAGTCAACACAACCTACCTAATAAAAAATAAAAAGCAGAAGATTGAAAGTCTTTCCACTAAGAACAGGAATGAAGCAAGGATGCCTGCTGACTCTCACTACTTCTATTCAACACTTTACTGTAAGTCTTAGAGTAATTACACAAGAAGAAGAAATAAAAGGCATATAAATTAGAAAAAAATTAGAATTGTTCCCATTTACAAGTGTCCTGATCTTATATATGGAAAACCATAAAGACTCCATTAAAAACAACAACACAAACTTTAGAACTAATAAGAGCACTAATTTCATTCATGCAGGGTCCACCGTCATAACTTAGTACCTCCCAAAATCTCACTTCCTCATATCATCATATGAGAATTAGGATTTCAAAATATGAATTTTAAGGGATTACCAACAATTGGACCATATCACATGGTCCAAATTAAACTCCAAAATATATAAGGAACAATTCAGTGGTGAAAAACAAACACTTAACTTGATTTTAAAATAAGGACTTAAATGAACATTTATCCAAAGAAGATATACAAATGGTCAGTAGGTAAATGGAAAAAAAAAATGGTCAGTGTTGCTAATTGCAAATAAAACCACCATGAGATATCACCTCATACCTGTCAGAATGGCTATTATCAAAAATAAATAAAAAATAAAAAGGCAGCACGTATTGGTGAAATGTGGAGAAACTGCAACCCTTTCAAACAGTTAATGGAAATGCAAAACAGTGCAGCCTCTATGGAAAATAGTATGGAAGTTCTTCAGAAAAATAAAAATAGAACTATCATATGATCCAGCAGTCACACTTTCGATATTTATCCAAAAGAATAGAAATAAGGATCTTGAAGAGATATTAGCACTGCCATGATCACCGCAGCGCTACTTACCATAGGCAAGACAACCTAAAGACACATTTATAGATAAATAGATAAAGAAACTGTGGTTTATACACACAATGGAACGTTACTCAGCCCTTACAAAGAAGGCTACTTTGCAATATTCAATAGCATGACTGAATCATGAGGACATCGTGCTTCATTTTAAAAAGCCAGTCACAGAAAAGCAAATCCTGCACTATTCCACTTGCAGGAGGTTTCTAAAATGTTCAAGTTCATAGAATCAGAGTGTGGAGTGGTGGTTGCCCAGGACTGGGGGTAGGGGTAAACGGAGAGGCAGTCATCAACAGGCATAAAGTGTCAGTCAAATGAGATGAATAAGCTTTAAAAATATGTTCTAAAACATTGTAACTATAGTCAACAGTGATGTATTATACATTCAGAACTTTGTTTATAGGCTGGGTCTTAAGTTGTGTTCTTCTCACAATAAAATGAAATTTAAAAAAAAAAGAAATTTCAGTACACTGAAGAGTAACAAAGTGTTAACAATCACAGAGAGAAAAATAGGTTATCTACAAAGAAGGAAAGGACGGGGACTTCCCTGGTAACCCAATGGTTAAGACTTTGTGCTACAAATGCAGAGGGCATGGGTTCCATCCCTGGTCAGGGAACTAAGTTCCCACATGCGCATGTGGCATGGCCGAAAGACTTAGAAAGAAAGGACAGAGTATCTTCAGATGCATTAAGAACACAGGAGGCCACAAAACAATAGAGAGAGGATTCCAAAGTAATAAGGGAGAAATAATTTTCAAATTCAGAATTGTATATGAAGGCCAATTGTCAGGACAGACAGAATGTATGAAATGTATACTCTGAACATTCACTCCTAGGAAGTTACTTGAGAATATACACCAGCAAAATTGAAAATAAAAACTAAGAGAAAGACATGGCTTAAAAAATAAAGATAGTAAATTTAAATCAAGACAGCAATAAATGTAAGCCCAGAGGACAGGGTGATGTGAAGCCATTTTAGAGAACATACAGTCCAGATTCAACCAGGACATGGAAAGAAGGATGCTATGAGAAAAAAAAGAATTAAACAGAATAAGAATAATGCTTGAAAATGTAGATTGGCAAGAGTAACATCACCAAGACGGTGACAGTTTATTCCCAACTTTGCTTCCCTCCACCACACACATACCCAACAAGAAGGAGAACTAACAATTATTCATGGACAAGACACCACTGAGAAAATTCTAGAATTTGGTGGTGAGGTTGAGGCACCCTCTACACTACAGAGACTGAGAAAGAATGATCATATGACAAGGGCACAATTTTCAAGAAAAAAATTTAAAAAGAAAAGGAAAGCTACTGGAAACAGAAAACAAAAATGGCATCAGGGAGTCATAATCTTTATTTGAAACAGCCCTGGAATTTTGAAACAGACAGTAGGCTTTGAGATATTTCAAGAGGATTCCAAGCACCCCTCCTCACAAATTTAATACACAATTTGAGAAAACAAGGCAAGATTGAAGATGCATTGATTTAAAGAGTTTAGCGCTAAAATCACATAAAACAAATGCCCAAAGTGACTCAAAAAAACTCACTGAGACAGAAAATGAAACTTAGCAGAATTATATGTTTGTACAACAAAAATCTTATTTGAATAAACTGCTGTAGAAAATTGATCTGATGTGTGGGAATTAATGTTTTTTTTTCTTTTATTATCAAAACATAAACAAGGCATATAAAATAAATTAAATATGAAACTGTGCAGAATTAAAACAAGGATTTTGTGGATACAACATAAACTTTGGGAAGCATAAACATTACATGTTTCCCTACTTCCACCACCATTCAAGTTAAATTGTTATACGGAGGAGTGCCAAGTTTACCAGTTAACCTCGTATATCATCTTCCCTGCCCCACCTCCCTGCTCCCCCAGCACATAGAACTTGCCTCTTGGTGTAACAGAGTTTGAGAACTTGTTTTAACATGATTTTCATTTACTGACTTCAATCATTGCCAACTGGCACTGATACCGTGAGTACATATGCTCTCTTTTCAAACATCTCTAGCTGAGTCTCAAGGTATCATATTGGCTCACCAGAATGAAGATTTTCTTAAAATTAGAGGAAGGTTCTTTTCCTTTATTAACTTCTTTCAAAGAGATCTATTCTATTGGAAAATAAAATTCTTACTGAATCAGGCAGCCTTGTCAATCTATGGTACTGTTCACAAGTACCTAAATTGCAGATATTATGTTCCTTTGATCTACTTGAATAGTATTGAGCATTAACTCAAGTAAGGAAAATGAAGGTGAGATTTACCTAAAATACCATAGTTCACTTATTCAGCCACTCATCAGTCATGTGATGATGAGTTGTGGTTCTGTTGTTGTTTAGCCACTAAACAGTGTTTGACTCTTCGGCAACCCCATGGACTGTAGCCTGCCAGGCCCCTCTGTCCATGGGATTTCTCACAAAATACGGGAATGGGTTGCCATTTCCTTCTCCGGGGGATCTTCCCAGCCCAGGGATCGAACCTGTGTCTACTGCATTGGCAGGTGGATTCTTTACCACTGAGCCAGCAGAGATGTCTGGGATGATTAGTTATTGAGCATATAATACTAGCAGGCATGCTGTATTATGGGGGTACAACGATGAGTAGATTGTTACATAATATTTGTGTTTGAAAAAAAAATAGTTGGCTGTAAGGTAAACAGGTTAAAGAGTGAGAAAGCTGAGAGTGGAAGGAGACTGAATGCCTGAGTGACAGATAACCCACAAGACCTGATGTTGGCGGAGAGAAAGAAGGATGTATTGAGGTCACCTCCTAGGTGTCAAACTTCTTACCCAGATAATGTTCTAAGGAGAACCTCTAACAACTATCCTGCTGGGCTATAGAAGGAAATCCTTTTTCAGGAAATCCCTGAGAAGCCTCTCCTTAGGGTGGTGTGTTGCCACAGGCGCTTGACTTATCTCAAGGGTTTGCATGCTCATAAATTCATTCAACTTCAAGACTCGTTAATTACATTCTCGTATTTTAAGCCTATGATGGAAGAAATTCAAACCACATGGGTGTTTGTCTACAAGTCAAAATTTGCTCAAGATAAACCAGTGGTAATAACTTAACCTCAGGCCCAGGGACTCTTGAACATACTTAAACCTCAACGATTTAAGGGAAATGATGACTAATAAACATGTTGGAGTTCTTTCCAGATGGAAAACAAATATTTTCTCTTCCTAATTCCCCCTTAAACTTGTCATTATTTGGCAGAGCTGGTCAAAATAAATGTACCATGCTTCAGAGCAGCCAGCACGTGAGAGGCCAGATAGCAGCAAGATGAATCCACTTGTCTCAGCAGATATATGCTCTGAGCACAGATGTTTGGGAAATGGAGGTTGGGCACTTGTGATAATGTATGGCATCATTTCTTTGACCTCAAGATAAAAGCAAACAAGAGAAGCAAAATATGCCACTCACCAGACTATAAAAATGAAACTGCCACACAACTCTGATCCAGTGCATGAATTCTGTCTTTGCCTAAAAGAGTATTTTCATCAGAAGGCCAGTTATTCCTGGTTCTGGAACACATTTTTTGTGAAAAAGTGTACCACTTAGTCGCTCAGTCACGTCCTCTTTGTGACCCCATGGACTTTAGCCTGCCAGGCTCCTCTGTCCATGGGGATTCTCCAGGCAAGAATATTGGAGTGGATTGCCATGCCCTCCTGCAGGGGATCTTACCAAGCCAGGGATCGAACCCAGGTCTTCCGCTAATATATTAGGCCACATTCATGACCTGTTCCAACATTCTGAAAGGATAAAGAAAAATGAACAATTACCCAGCTTCTAATGTCATAAACTTTGAAGGCATGTTTTTACTAATGTTCTCAGCAATATTGTGAGGATGCAATTATTTTCCCTAATTTTAGATGATGAAACCAAAGTCTAACAAAGTTACACAACTTGCCCAACATCAAGTAATCAGGCTTTAATATGACCAGGAACAAAATTTGAATCTAATTCTAAAGCTCACATGGTCACCTAAGTCTCACTTCTTCTCAGTGGTAGATGCTGTGTAAAATATAAGGCTGTGTGGTTGTAATAAATATAAATAAAACAACACAATAATTATTGAAGATGGCTCACATTTGAATACTAAGTCATGTGATGCTTAGTGCAAAGCTACAGGATTTCCACAGAAATGTGTAATGAAAGGAATATGATCTTTGAGATCAAAAAGACCCTAGTTCTGTAATGGGGAAGAACTAATCTGACTCCATAGTAGATCGGTATCTTTTACTTTGATCTTTGTATTGCTTTTGCTTCCAGTGAAGAATGTTGGTGGATGAACCTAGAGCCTGTTACACAGACTGAAGTAAGACAGAAAGAGAAAAACAAATACCATGTAATAATATATATATATATATATATATATATATATATATATATGGAAGCCTGGTGTGCTGCAGTCCATGGGGTCATAAAGAGTCAGACATGACTTAGCAACTGAACAGTGAACAACAGTATGGAATCTAGGAAAATGGTACTGATGAACCTATTTGCAGGGCAGAAATAGAGATACAGACACAGAGGGTGTACTTGTGGACACAGCAGGAGAAAGAGAGGGTCAGACGAATTGAGAGAGTAGCACTGAAATATATACATTATATGTATAAAATGGACAGCTAGTGGGAAGTTGCTGTATAACACAGGGTGCTCAGCCTGGTGCTCTGTGATGACCTAGAGGGGTGGGATGGGGAGGGTGAGGTGGGAGGATGACTCTAAAGGGAGCAGACATATGTATACTTACAGATGATTCACTTTGTCCTATGGCTGAAACCAACACAACATTGCAAAGCAATTATCCTCCAATTAAAAATAAAAATTAAAAAAAAATGTTGCCTCTAGCCTGAAATATATAGGATAGTCTATTCTCATTGCTCTTACCTGTAAGAGTATAGCACTTTTCCATTTATATATAAAAACTCAACATTCAGAAAACTAAGATCATGGCATCTGGTCCCATCACTTCATGGCAAATAGGTGGGGAAACAATGGAAACAGTGACAGACTTTATTTTGGGGGAGGCTCCAAAATCACTGCAGATGGTGACTGCAGCCATGAAATTAAAAGATGCTTGCTCTTTGGAAGAAAAACTATGACCAACCTAGACAACATACTGAAAAGCAGAGACATTACTTTGCCAACAAAGGTCCATCTAGTCAAAGCTATGATTTTTCCAGTAGTCATGTATGGATGTGAGAGTTGGACTATAAAGAAAGCTGAGTGTCGAAGAACTGATGCTTTTGAACTGTGGTGTTGGAGAAGATTCTTGAGAGTCTCTTGGACTACAAGGAGATTCAACCAGTCCAACCTAAAGGAAATCAGTACTGAATATTCATTGCAAAGACTGATGCTGAAATTGAAACTCCAATCCTTTGGCCACCTGATGCTAAGAGCTGACTCCTTAGAAAAGACCCTGATGCTGGGAAAGACTGAAGGCAGGAGGAGAAGGTGACAACAGAGGATGAGATGGTTGGATGGCATCACAGACTCAATTGACATGAGTTTGAGTAAGCTCTGGGAGTTGGTGACCGACAGGGAAGCCTGGAATGATACAGTCCATGGGGTTGCAAAGAGTCAGACATGACTGAACAACTGAACTGAACTGAAAACGTTTCAGAATGGAGAATAGCACTGGTTTTGTTGGAAGTTTACAGAAACATTGTGACCTGACCTACCCCAACAAAAGATTCCTGCATCAGAAGTTTGCAAAAACCAACCTTGCCCCTCCCCACCTTGTCTTTAAAAATATTTTACTGAAAGCCTTCAGGGAGTTCAAAGTTTGGGGGGTGGTCATGAACAACTTCTTTCCTTACACATACAAATATTTATTAATATTCTTTCCTGGAAAATTTGATGGACAGAGGAGCCTAGCAGGCTGCAGTCCATGGGGCCACAGAGAGTCAGGCATAACTAAGCAACTGAGTGTGTGCATGCACGCACACACACACACAGACACACACACCACCTCTCTCCTTGTATGGCCCTGCAGTAAACCTTTTTCTGCTCTAGATGCCAACGTTTCAGAATTGTTTGCCCTCACCATGTACGGTCACACAAACCTGTGTTCTGTGACATTTTGAGTCTCAGCTCTCACCCTTACTTTCCCTGTGACCTGGAGCAAATTGCATAACCTTATAGCTGCAGGTTCATCATCTAAAAAATAAAAGTTGCCCATATTATAGAGTTTTTGTGAGAATTAAATTCTCTCTGGCTAAATAAACACTGTTTTCCATTTTAAAATGATGATGTGATTAAATTACTTGCCAGTATGCCTTGTCCAACCAGTCCGTTCTAAAGGAGATCAGTCCTGGGTGTTCTTTGGAAGGAATGATGCTAAAGCTGAAACTCTGGTACTTTGGCCACCTCATGTGAAGAGTTGACTCATTAGAAAAGACTCTGATGCTGGGAGGGATTGGGGGCAGGAGGAGAAGGGGACGACAGAGGATGAGATGGCTGGATGGCATCACCGACTCGATGGACATGAGTCTGAGTAAACTCTGGGAGTTGTTGATGGACAGGGAGGCCTGGTGTGCTGTGATTCATGGGGTTGCAAAGAGTCAGACACAACTGAGCAACTGAACTGACTGATGCCTGGTCCACAGTACCTGCCTTCCAAATGTCACCTTCATGTCACCTCAAGCTAGTGACACTGAGAAAGAAAAGTCAAAGAGGAATTCATGAACCAAGTTACTATCTACAAGGCAAGCTGAAAAAGCATTTATGGTAAAGTTATGTGGAGACTTCTGTATATGTTTGTACATGAATGCACATATATATGTACCTTTAAGTTTTATGTAGCTAGAAAATAAGGTCATTTCAAAACTCTGCCATTATTCTATCTATCCGACACATGTTACCCCAGTTCTCTGCCGGGAAAAAAATGTAAATTTCCTATTCATGTCACCAGCACAATGGGTGATGCACACTTGTACATTTCCAGCCCAACTCCCAGGAAGAATGAGTATAAATGCAGCAATTAGCACACTGTTATACTAAACTTCAAAACCTCGTCTGCTATACTTAGGATCACAAACTTGACACTCGAGCACAGTTTGGCAAGGAAAGAGTTTCTCTCTGGCTAAATAAACACTGTTTTCCATTTTTAAAATGATAACTCCAATTATACAAAAAAATACAATATACTCCTCCCCTAAAAAACTCTCTTAGTGCTCCCAAGAGATATTGCCTCTTCCTGTAATGGTTGTTAGCAGAGTTTGCTTACATTCTTACAGTTTTATTATAGATACCCTACCATTTTACTCAGACTTTTCCTTCAATATCGCAAAGATTATTTTCAGCAGAGTGGTTAAATCTCTGAAACACTCTCTTCCAACAACACAAGAGAAGATTCTACGCATGGACATCACCAGATGGTCAATAACGAAATCAGATTGATTATATTCTTTGCAGCCAAAGATGGAGAAGCTCTATATAGTCAGCAAAAACAAGACTAGGGGCTGATTGTGGCTCAGATCATGAAATCCTTATTGCCAAATTCAGGCTGAAATTGAAGAAAGTAAGGAAAACCACTAGACCATACAGGTATGACCTAAATCAAATCCCTTACAATTATACAGTAGAAGTGATACATAGATTCAAGGGATGAGATCTGATAGACTGAGCGCCTGAAGAACTATGGACGGGGGCTCATGACAATGTACAGGAGGCAGGCATCAAGACCATCCCCAAGAAAAAGAAATGCAAAAAGACAAAATGGTTGTCTGAGGAGGCCTTACAAATAGCTGAGAAAAGAAGAGACGCTAAAGGCAAAGGAGAAAAGGAAAGATACCCAAAGATACATTTGAACGCAGAGTTCCAAAGAATAGCAAGGAGAGATAAGAAAGCCTTCCTTGGTGATCAATGCAAAGAAATAAAGGAAAATAATAGAATGGGAAAGACTAGAGATCTCTTCAAGAAAGTTAGAGGTACCAAGGGAAAATTTTATGCAAAGATGGGCAAAATTAAGGACAGAAATGGTATGGACCTAACAGAAACAAAAGATATTAAGAAGCGGTGGCAAGAATACACAGAAGCACTATACAAAAAAGACCTTCATGGCCCAGATAACCACGATGATGTGATCACTCACCAAGAGCCAGACATCCTGGAATCCGAAGTCAAGTGAGCCTTAGGAAGCATCACTACAATCAAAGCTAGTGGAGGTGATAGAATTCCAGTTGAGCTATTTCAAATCCTAAAAGATGATGCTGTGAAAGTGCTACACTCAATATGCCAGCAAATTTGGAAAACTCAGTGGTGGTCGCAGGATTGGAAAAGGTCAGTTTTCCTTCCAATCCCAAAGAAAGGCAATGCCAAAGAATGTTCAAACTACTGCACAATTGCACTCATCTCACACGCTAGCAAAGTAATGCTCAAATTTCTCCAAGCCAGACTTCAACAGCACATAAAGTGTGAAATTCCAGATGTTCAAGTTGGATTTAGAAAAGACAGTGGAACCAGAGATCAAATTGTCAACATCTGTTGGATCATTGAAAAAGCAAGAGAGTTCCAGAAAAACATTTCTGCTTTATTGACTATGACAAAGCCCTTGACTGTATGGATCACAACAAACTGTGGAAAATTCTTAAACAGATGGGAATACCAGACCACCTGACCTGCCTCCTAAGAAATCTGTATGCAGGTCAAGAAGCCACAGTTAGAACTGGACATGGAACAACAGACTGGTTCCAAATTGGGAAAGGAGTATGTCAAGGCTGTACATTGTCACCCTGCTTATTTAACTTATATGCAGAGTATATCATGGGAAATGCCAGGCTGGATGAAGCACAAGCTGGAATCAAGATTGGATGCAGAAATATCAATAACCTCAGATATGCAGATGACACAACCCTCATGGCAGAAAATGAAGAAGAACTAAAGAGCCTCTGGATGAGAGTGAAAGAGGAAGGTGAAAAATTTGGCTTAAAACTCAACATTCAAAAAACCAAGATCCTGGCATCTGGTCTCATCACTTCATGGCAAATAGATGCAGAAACAATGGAAACAGTGACAGACTTTATTTTTAGGATGCTCCAAAATCACTGCAGATGGTGACTGCAGCCATGAAATTAAAAGACACTTGCTCCTTGGAAGAAAAGCTATGACTAATGTAGACAGCATATTAAAAAGCAGAGACATTACTTTGGCAACAAAATTTCATCTAGTCAAATGTATGTTTTTTCCAGTAGTCATGTATAGGTGTGAGAGTTGGACCATAAAGAAAGCTGAGCACTGAAGAATGGATGCTTTTGAACTGTGGTGTTGGAGACGACTCTTGAGAGTCCTTGGCCTGCAAGGAGACCCAACCAGTCAATCCTAAAGTAAATCAGCCCTGGATATTAATTGGAAGGACTGATGCTGAAATTGAAACTCCAATCCTTTGGCCACCTGATGTGAAGAACTGACTGCTTAGAAAATTCCCTGTTGCTGGGAAAAATTGAAGGCAGAAAGAGAAGGGGACGACAGAGCATGAGATGGTTGGATGGTCTTACTGACTCGAAGGACATGAGTTTGAGTAAACTCCAGGAGTTGATGATAGACAGGGAAGTCTGGCATATTGGAGTCCATGGGGTTGCACAGTCAGACAGGACTGAGCAACTGAACTTAACTAAATCTCTGAAAACAAACTGTGATATCCAGGACATTCCCTTTACCTGCTCTGTGTCCCTGAGCTGGGTACTCAAGGTCTGTAAACCTCAAACTTTTACATGCAAAGTGAGGATAATGAAAGGCATCAACTTATTACAGGGCCCTGTGAAGGTAAAGTGAGATGATCCATATAAAACTCTTAGGAGAATCCTGGGTAAAAAGTAAGAACACAATAAAATTTTTATTGTTTATAACTAGGAGGACTTCTTTTGATTACAAATATCAACAACAAAAAAAATTCAATTAACTTCAGCATATGGAAGCACATTTATTTCCAAAGTGCCAAGTCTGAACGTAGACCTGGACAGAACCAATCAGTGTGGGTGGTTCCTACTCAGAGACAAGCTCTGCCCATCAGGAGGCAGGACACCTGCAGTGGAGCAGGTGTTGGTCCAATCCCCCACAACCCTAATGCCAGCAGAGAGAACCTCTTGTTATCACATGCACAACTCCCAGTAGTCCTTCTGATTGGCTCAACCTGGGTCACTTGCTCACCCAAAACAATGACAATTGCTTAGGGAATTTGATGCTTTGAATGACTAATCGTGGGAGGTCAATTAGTAGCCCCCCAAAGTTGTTCACTAATCCGAGAAACTTGTGAATTGGATACCTTGCAAGGCAAAAGGCACTTTTCAGATGTTGTTTGATTAAGGATCGTGAGAGAAAAAGAGTACCCTAGATGATCTGGGTGCCCCAGTGGGATCACAAGCGTTCTTATAGGAGGAATGCAGAAGGGTCAGAGGTCAGGCAGCATGACAATGGAATCAGAAATTAGAATAAAATAACCACAAGCCAAGAAAGGCCAGCAAGCTGTGCAATCTGAAAGAGACAGGGAACATATTCTCTTCCTGGGGCCTCTGAAAGGAAACAGCCTGCCGGCTGAGACCATGAGGTTAGCCCCATGAGAACCATTTTTGACCTCTGACCTTCAAAATGGTAAAACTCTATGATCTTTTGTTACAGCCACACCAAGAGAAACAAGACGCTAGTCTTGGGTCACGGTCTTCACTTCCCTGTGTATTCAGATCACGTGAAGGAAAATGGAGGAGGAATAATTCTCAAGAAGGAAAACAGAGATTCTGTCATCAGAATAGAATGAATATTGGGGTAAAAGTTCACGTCTGCATATCAATGTCGGCTTTGCTGCTGAAGCCTTTTGCTGTTGTTATTCTTTTTTAAAAAGTCTGCATAAAAAACACTATCATTGTTGCCTATATCTTTGAGTAGCTCTCTATAGTATATTTACTTCATCTTCTATACTTCTAAGTTGGATCCTTGAACAAGGTATTTTTCTTTGTTCATCCTGGACATGCATGACGTTGAGATAACAGCAAGGCCATCTGTGCAGTCAGTTGACAGATTATATTCCTATTAGTGTTGACCACATGACAAGATCACATGACCTAATAGTAGTTATAACCATGATCAGACAATTGAAAAACGCAGTCAGTTCTGGCAACTTAAGTGCTAGGCCTTCTTCTTTCCCTAACAGGTTTGTTCATCTTAAAGATCCCACTTTCCTTCTTTGGGTCCTGATTCATGATCTACAGATTGTGTGTGTTCTGCATGTGTTCAGTCATTCAGTCATGTCTGACTCTTCTTCGACCCCATGGACTGTAGCCTGCCAGGCTCCTGTGTCCATGGGATTTCCCAGGCAAGAATACTGGAGTGAGTTGCCATTTTAGTCTACAGATAAGTGGGAGTTGAATGAACAAAGCAATCTCAAAGTCATCTTCTGAGTTTATGGCTCTGTCACTCCATATTAGTGGCATTGATTGCAAGGGAATCACAGCCTCTGGTGCACAGAGATTTTGGGGTGTAGGGAGGAAACAGTTCTGAGTTTGGAAATGTTGGGATGATAGTCAAAAGAAAGTTGACAAGAGGCCAGAAACACTAAATTCCAAGGCCAAATCCAGCATCACCCAATTTTCTCTCTTATGTATTATTTCGCTTGTGCTCAGTCAGCTCTAATGGACTGATGGTCCAATGGACGATGGTCTCTGTGGCCCCATGGACTGTAGCACACCAGGTTCCTCTGTCCATGGATTCTCCAGGCAAGAACACTGGAGTGAGTTACCATTGCCCCCTCCAGGGGATCTCCCTGACCCAGGGATCACGAACCCTCATGAATCCTGATCTCTGTGTCTCCTGCATTGGCAGGGAGGTTCTTTACCCCTGTGCCACCTGAAAGCCCTCTTATGTCACTATAAGAACGATGTATTGAATCCACAGCCAGGATAGTAGAGGAGGCTATTAGTGAGTGAGGAAATGGACAGGGAAAATTTATTTTTATGAGAGTGGCAGCAGTATACTGAAATCATCTGGGAGACTTTTTTTTTTTTTTAATTGTCAATGACATAATCACAGAAAAATGCCCCTCAGCCAAGTTAATTCTGACAGTGTCTTTAAATGTCAGGATTCAAGGTGGAGGGTCTTGGGCAATGTGATCAAAGTCTCACAAGTGATTTTGGCACATGTTCATTCCCCAATCTACCCCAGCTGCCCACCCCCATTGGGTCTAGATTATATGTAATGTCTTTTGCATTTTCTGTCTTAATTTGGATTTACCTTCTATTAGCTGCTTCTCCCTGTGTAGGAACTCAACACACACTGAAGAAAGACATGAAACTATCCCCATCACCTTATTTTCCACCCGATAACTTTTCCTGGGCCAAGGTGCAGACAGAGCTTTATGCCAGCCATGTCCAGAGCGCAGAGCACTAACCCAGCCCAAAGTGACCTCCATCTGACAGGTGTAGGTGGCAGAGGTTCCCCCAGGACTCAAAGGTAGAATCTTGAGTTTCCCAGACAAATGCACACAGATCAGAACTCAAAAGTGGCTAACACAAACAGGCCATCCCCCACAGTGGGCTTCTGGCCACTACACAACAAGGCAAGTTCAGAAACTCAATTTTCCCTGACAATTCAGTATCAGGCTCTGACAAGACAAGCTACTTCAAGATCTGTCTGGCAAAGAGGGACAAACAATTTTGTCCTGGTCAATGGGGGTTGATACTCTATCCAGGGAAATGTCTGTCATCAAGAGCCATGCTATGTTGGACCATTTACAAGTCTTTCTAGGACTGCTCTAAAAAAATAAGAATGTGTTTATCTAACGCGGGGTCATTACCACTATTTATGACTCAGAGCAAACATTCAAATCACAGGGAGATAGAGCAATTCAGCAAATGAGAAGAGACTAGAAAACTAAATAAAAAGAACCACTGGGATAGGACATCTCTGCTTTATCAAAGACAACAACGCTTTAAAAATTAGAATATAATTGCTTTACAATATTGTGTTAGTTTCTGCTGTACAATGAAGTGAATACCTATATGTATAAATATATCCCCGCTTACTCCTTGGAAGAAAAGTTATGACCAACCTAGATAGCATATTCAAAAGCAGAGACATTACTTTAACAACAAAGGTCCGTCTAGTCAAGGCTATGATTTTTCCAGTGGTCATGTATGGATGTGAGAGTTGGACTGTGAAGAAAGCTGAGCATCAAAGAACTGATGCTTTGTACTGTGGTGTTGGAGAAGACTCTTGAGAGTCCCTTGGACTGCAAGGAGATCCAACCAGTCCATTCTGAAGGAGATCAGCCCTGGGTGTTCTTTGGAAGGAATGATGCTAAAGCTGAAACTCCAGTACTTTGGCCACCTCATGTGAAGAGTTGAGTCATTGGAAAAGACTCTGATGCTGGGAGGGATTGGGAACAGGAGGAAAAGGGGATGACAGAGAATGAGATGACTGGATGGCATCACCCACTCGATGGACGTGAGTTTGAGTGAACTCCAGGAGATGGTGATGGACAGGGAGGCCTGGCGTGCTGCAATTCATGGGGTTGAAAAGAGTCGGACATGACTGAGTGACTGAACTGAACTGAACTGAACTCCCTCTTGGACCTCCCTCCCACCCCAGCCCCATCCCACACATCTAAGTCATCACAGAGCACCTAGCTGAGTTTCCTACTCTTTATAGTAGGTTCCCACTAGTTATCTAACTTACACATGGTAGTGTATATGTGTCAATACCAGTCTCCCAATTCATTTCACCTTCCCCTTCATCTCCTGCATCTACATGTCCATTCTCTTTGTCGCATTTCTATTCCTGTCCTGGAAATAGTTTCATCTGTACCATTTTTCTAGTTTCCACATATATATGTTAAGAAGCCATGATTTAAAATGAGAAGACTACATCAATGCCTTTTACAAGAAAATGAGGAGTCAAAAGACCTATATGGAAAGATTTACTGTATGTCCAAAACTGTGTTACTTCCTTCCTGTTCACAACCTTATTTAATCTTCACAACCAAATTTAGAACTGTGTTGATTCTATAGATGAAAACATTGAGGAACAAAACACCAGAATGTATTGTACTGGTGTATATGTGGGAAGAAAAATCTCTCCTTCTGCCCTTTCTTGCACAACCTAGATGTTTCTCTTGGTTTGAACTGAAGACTCTTTACCCTCTCATGCAAACTATTCCAGGGCTCACTTCCTGGAGGAGTTAAGGCAATGGTGGTCCTAGAACAGGACCTTATTAAGACCCACCAGTCACTGTGCACCTGATCAGATGCTTGCCTGGGGCTCCTTGACAAGTCACACATGTTATTTTAGAAGTTTGTTTCCCATTGACAGAAGCAACCATCAATTGGCAAAAGTAACACAAGAATTTGGTATGGACCAAATATTGGGGCATTTGAACAGAGGGGCTAAATAAGGTGAGGGGATAAATGTAGGACCTATTGATTTTTAAGAAAACTGAAACCAGGTGCGCAGAAGGCTGCCAGAACACATTCTCTTTTTATCCCTATCTTGGTTTGTACCTATAGTCCCACATGACCCTCAATATCTTGCTAGGGGTGGACTTACTCCATGTAGTAGGAAACTTATCTCTCACCTTCTGATAGGGACTGACTTATATTCATTCTGGTCACAGATTTAGAAATTAGCTCACCTCATCTTCTTTATCCTTTCCTCTGTTGATGGACACTTAGGTTACTTCCATGTCGTGGCTACTGCAAATACACTGCAATGAACACTGGGGTGCTGTGTCTTTGTGAATTCTGGTTTTCTCTGGGATATGCCCAGTAGTGGGATTGGTTAGTCACGTAGTAGTTCTATTTTTAGTTTTTTAAGGAACTTACATATATACAATGGAAACTGAAAGTGAAAAGTGAAAGTGCTAGCTGCTCAGTCGTGTTCAATCCTTTGTGACACCATGGGCTGTAGCCCACCAGGCTCTTCTGTCCACAGAATTCTCTAGGCAAGAACACTGGAGTGGGTAGCCAATCCCCTTCTCCAGGGGATCTTCCCAACCCAGGGACCAAACCCAGGTCTCCCAGACTGGAGGCAGATTCTTTACCAAAATGAGCCATCAGAGAAGCCCCAATATTTAGCATTGAAATACATTGTATTTCTTTTTGAAATAGAATTTCAAAAAGAAATGAAATTGGGTACTTAGTGTGACATAGATAGACCTAGAGTCTGTCATGCAGAATGAAGTAAGTTAGAAAGAAAAAAGCAAATACCTTATATTAACACATATATATAGAATCTGGAAAAAAATTGGTACAGATCATCTTATTTACAAAATAGAAGGAACAAACATATGGATACCAAGGAGGAAAGGGCGAAATGGGATGAATTAGGGAATTGCAACTGACATATATATACTATAGATACTATGCATAAAATAGATAATTGGTGAGAACCTACTCTACAGCAGAGAACTCTACTCAGTGCTCTGTGGAGACCTAAATGGGAAGGAAATCCAAGACGGCATACATGCATAGGCATAGCTGATTCACCTTGCTGTACAGCAGAAACTAACACAACATTGTAAAGCACCTCAGTCCAGTTCACTTCAGTCGCTCAGCCGTGTCCGACCCTCTGCGACCCCATGAATCGCAGCACACCAGGCCTCCCTGTCCATCACCAACTCCCGGAGTTCACTCAAACTCACATCCATCGAGTCAGTGATGCCATCCAGCCATCTCATCCTCTGTCGTCCCCTTATCCTCCTGCCCCCAATCCCTCCCAGCATCAGAGTCTTTTCCAATGAGTCAACTCTTCACATGAGGTGGCCAAAGTACTGGAGTTTCAGCTTTAGCATCATTCCCTCCAAAGAAATCCCAGGGCTGATCTCCTTCAGAATGGACTGGTTGGATCTCCTTGCAGTCCCAGGGACTCTCAAGAGTCTTCTCCAACACCACAGTTCAAAAGCATCAATTCTTCAGCGCTCAGCCTTCTTCACAGTCCAACTCTCACAGCCATTCATGACCACAGGAAAAACCATAGCCTTGACTAGACGAACCTTTGTTGGCAAGGTAATGTCTCTGCTTTTGAATATGCTATCTAGGTTGGTCATAACTTTCCTTCCAAGGAGTAAGCGTCTTTTAATTTCATGGCTGCAGTCACCATCTGCAGTGATTTTGGAGCCAAAAAAAATATATCAATAAAAAAAATGTTTTTAGAAAAAGAAAGAAAGAAGCTCACCTCATGTTCGGTGTCCACCCTTGGACCATCAGCTAAGGCCAAAGAAGTAGCTCTGTATGTTCTGACAACAGGAGTGGACAAATAAAGTGGGAAAAGAGAACTTTCCAGAATAGTAAGCCTACTGGGCTAACTGTACCACTGGCACCCAGGACATAAAGGAGGCAAACATCCATGGGCTAAGAGAGAAGTTTCTACTAAGTCTAAGGTAAACATTTCAGCATCCTGGAAACTCTGTTACATTTTCAAACTGGGAGTAGGCGGTTGTCAAGACTTTAGAGCCTGCTTGCACTCACTTATTCATTCCTCAGACATTTACTTGTGCTAAAATAGAAAAGAAAATAAGAATAAGATATGATCCCTACCCTCAGAGTTTACTGCCTGCTGGGGGAAACAGACAAGTATACTAATGATGTCAGTATTGTAAGCGGAGTGTATTAATGAAGGTCCATAGAGGGCAGTGTTTTTCACGCTGTGTGTTGAGACCCATTGGCAGGTCATTAAATCAATTTAGTAGGCTGCAGACAGCATTTTTTTAAAAAAGAAATAAAACATACCAGAATATATCAGTGGGCATTGCACAGCAGTAAAGATACAAGAATTTTGGTGAGACAATTGCATTTCAATTGCGTGGGAAGCTGTGTCGGCTTGTGCACCAAGTCATGATGTAAAATATATTTCTAACTTGAGGTCACTGTCAAGAGTCTTTGAAAGATGCTAATATGGTGTGAGTGGGAACACAGAGTAGAGATATCTAGATGAGACTCCTAGGAGATGGTAGAGGAAGTTTTCTAAAGAAGGGAGCCCTTCAGCTGAACTTTGGAGAAAAGGCAGTAATTCCAAGAGAAATGGCTCAGTCATGTCTGACTCTTTGCAATCTCATGTACTATATAGCCTGCCAGGCTCCTCTGTCCATGGAATTTTCCAGGCAAGTATACTAGAGTGGGTTGCCATTTCCTTCTCCACAGGGATCTTCCCGACCCGGAGATTTAACCCATGTTTCCTGCATCTCCTGCATTGTTAGGCAGATTCTTAACCACTGCACCACCTAATAGAAATGTCAGCTTCTGAAAAAGGCACAGAGAATTCATTCAGAAAGCAGAACAGACTGAAGAAGTCTTGTAACTGAAGAGTAGCAGTTGTTGACCTGCAATGGGTCATGCCTTGTGCCTTGATCCCTCAAGTTACCACTCGAGGACCAAGAGCTGATGATGAAGAGATGGGAAGATGAAGTACACATTTATCACTGCAGGCATGAAGTCATGAATGACAATCAGATTAAAGTATTACAAAAATTTAGAAGTGTTAAATGCTGCTTTTGCTTAAGAACCCAAGAAAGCTTCATGAAGGAGGAAGCAGTTTTTTAATAATCTATGAATATTTTATAAACTTGGCACAGGGATCAAAAAGGCAGGGTTTATGTGCCTGAGTGTGGGGAGCTGGGTGGAGAGGAAGATGAAGAAAACATTCCAAGAAAATTTCAGCACCAAAGAAAAAAAGGAGACTTTGAGTGGGTCCACCTCTTTCATTGAGGCTACCTCAAACCAATGGTTGTTGTTGTTTAAGTTCTTGGTACAATGGCAAATAAAATCCAATTCATTATTTGACACTCACACATATGCTCATTGGAGGGAACCAGTCTTGCATTTTGGTTAAAAATCAGATCTGCAGACAGGCTGCCACTTACTTGCTGTTTGATGTTGGACTAGTTACCTCATCTTTCTGGGATTCAGAGTTCTCATGGGTGAATTCATAACTGTGGCCACCGTGGAGATACGCTGCTCAGATCTTGAAGCAAGACCTTGACAGGAAGCTGAGAGCAGTGTCATTAGCTCTTGGCCTTCAGCAGCAGCACCACTGGCTTCCACTGCAGAATTCACGCTGAGGTCCTGCCCATCAATGAAGAAAAGGAAAGTGAAAGTCACTCAGTCATGTCCAACTCTTTTGCGACACCATGGATTGTACAGTCCATGGAATTCTCTAGGCCAGAATGCTGGAGTGGGTAGCCTTTCCCTTCTCCAGGGGATCTTCCCAACCCAGGCCTCCCACATTGCAGGTGGATTCTTTACCAGCTGAGCCATCAGGGAAGCCCAAGAAGACTGGAGTGGGTAGCCTATCCCTTCTCCAGTGAATCTTCCTGACCCAGGAATCGAACCGGGGTCTCCTACATTGCAGGCAGATTCTTTACCAACTGAGCTGTGAGGGAAGCCCTATGCCCTTCAATGGCCCTAGTCAATGACAGAGCATAGATACACACATCCTACCACCATTGGTCCAAACTGGGGCCCTGTTAAAGGGCAAACTTCATTTTGGATCTCCTCCTTGGGATTGCCAAGACATTGTCAAAACTGCATCATAGTCGGAGTCTCACTCTGCCTATTAATAATTGTGCTTCCTCCAGACTCTGCCCATTCAGAGGTGTCAGGTCTGCTCTGTGGCCTGAAGGCTTTCCGGACCCTCTTCTGCATCTTCCCTCTTTTTCTTTCACTGGCAAAACGGCTAGGAAGCCCCTTATACTGCTCAAGCATCTATTTCCCTGAATGGATACAACACCCAAATACTGACTGCTCCAGGTCTCAGTTCTTGAATCGCTGTTCCTTATTTCCTAGATAAGCCCACTTCATTTTTTAGGGTTTTAATGCCATTCCTATGTTGAAGTCTCTCAGATTTGTGACTCCGGCCCCAAACTGTCTCCTGAACTCCAGATATATCCAGTTCCTCTTTAACATCTCTATTGGCACTCCAACAGGAACCTAAGACAAAACTGTCCAAGTTTAAACCCACCATCTTTTATCCTAAAGCTGTCCTTTCTTCTTTTTTTCCCATCTCGGTAAATAGCAACTCAACATTTACAGTTGCACAAATGCTTTAGAGTCATCTTTGATTTCTCTCATTCTCTCATAGTCCACATTCCATTCATCAGCAAATCCCATGGGCTTTACCCCTCAAAAAATAAATCAACCAAAAGAACAACAACCAAAAAACAAACCACTGAACCCAAGCAGTTTTCACCCTCTGCACCAGTACAATCCTGTCTCAGCCACCTGTCCGCATCTCCTCTCTGAATTACTGCCATGGTCCCCTATTTGGGCTTCCTGGCCCTGCCCTTGACCCATCCATCTATTCTCAACACAACCAGTGCTTGGTGCTCTGCTGTGCTCAGTCACTCAGTCGCTTCAGATTCTTTGCGATCCCATGGACTGTAGCACACCAGGCTCCTCTCTCCATGGAATTCTCCAGGCAGGAATACTGGAGTGGGTTGACATTTCCTACTTCAGGGGATTTTCCCTACCCAGAGATCGAACCTGAGTCTCTTGAGTCTCGTGCATTGGCAGGTGAATTCTTAACTACTGAAACCAGAATACCCTTTTAAAATACAAACCAGCTCGTGTCATTTTCATCTCAAAGCCCCCAATAATATCCCCTGCCATTCAGAATGAGCCCTTCACAAAATAATCTGTAAGACCCATGTTAGTTGTTCCTTCCTTCGCAGTGCTCTCCTTGTTCACTCATTTCTTGTACTCTATGTATTTATGTAAGTATGTCTATGTATGTATGTATGTGCTTAGTTGCTCAGTCATGTCCAACTCTTTGGAACCCATTTATTTGACCAGGCTCCTCTGTCCATGGGATTCTCTAGGCAAGAATACTGGAGTGCGTTGCCATTTCCTTCTCCAGGGGATCTTCCCGATCCAGGGATCAAACATGCATCTCCTGTGTCTCTTGCATTGCAAGTGGATTCTTTACTTGCTGAGCCAATGAGGAAGCTCCTGTACTCTAACTATATGAAATTCACTCCTGATCCCAAATATTCCATGTCCCTAGCCCAGAATTTTCTTCATGCTATTTCCCCCAGATATCTGAATGGCTCCCTCTCTTCCCTTCTCCCTATTTCTGCTTATATGTCCCTTATCAGTAAAGCCTTCGCTGAACTCTCTCTGAAAAATTGCATAACCCAGCACTCCCTTTTCCCTTCCTTGCTACACTTGTTTGTAACACTCTTAACATTTAGCTTAATTGATGTTTGTCTTATTGCTCTCTTATGCTCTGCTAGGATGTAAATTCCAATGGGCCAAAATGTTACACTTATTTTAATCCCTATCATATTTCCTAATGCCTATCTCAATGCATTGGGCTTCCCTTGTGGCTCAGCTGGTAAAGAATCCGCCTGTAATGTGGGAGACCTGGGTTTGACCCCTGGGTTTTGAAGATCTCCTGGAGAAGGGAAAGGCTACCCACTCCAATATTCTGGCCTGGAGAATTCCATGGACTGTATAGTCCATGGTGTTGTATAGAGTCAAACACAACTGAGTGGCTTTCACTTTCATTTTCTTTCTTTTTTTTTTTTTTTTTCAGTGTTACAGCTCTATTTTATTTAGAAGATAGCAGGAGAGTCCAAGACTTGAAGAGAAGAGAGTGGAGGAGTGCGTGGGGAGGGGGGGAGAGAGAGTGAGAGAGAGAGTGAGAGAGAGAAAGAGAGAGAGAAAGAGAGAGAGAGAGAGCGCGCATGCACGAGGGAGAGAGAGAGTCCGAGAGAAAGCGCTTTGGCTCCTCCTTTTATATGTTTTTTCCTCCACCTGGGCCTGCCCTATGCAAATTGGGCTTAGCCAGGAGTGCTGTTTGTTCTGTTTGTTCTGCCTGAAGTCTTCACTCTGGTCCTCGGACCTCCCTTTGACCTTCCTTGTCTTTTTGCCACCGCCATTTTGGACTCCTTTTCCCTATTCTACCTACCTAACATTCCCCCCTCAAGAGATAGGAGGCCCAATTCTTTGGGAAGAGGGGCGTCGAGGTCTTTCTGGCTACTTCCTGCGGAACTGGGGCGATGAGGGGTATTGGGCCTCCCCCTCTTGCTAGTCTCAGTCCTCAGAGTCCTTATAGCAGTGTCCAAGGGTGTGTGATATTTTCCGTGGTCAGCTGTAGTTTTATATCTTTGTTGAACTGGCACTGCATGTCGTAGCTGGTTGACCTGGGCAGAGACAAAACAGGTTAGACAATTGACAGTACATGGAATAATCATAGGCATCATCAATATAGCATAACAAGGACTAGTAGGGACATTGGTCAATTTTAAATTCACATCGCCAGGATGGCTCAAGTCCCTCTTTGTTCAGGGATCAGAAGATCTATCTCCTGTCTGTTTTGGAGTACAGTCTCTGTCAAGCTGTGTTGGCTCCTTAGAGCTATCCTGAGAAATCTTATCCCCAGAAACCAGATTTTGGGGGTGTTCATTAGAATGACACTCAATGGTAGTTCTGAATAGGTATCTGAGATCTCCCAGGGGCTCACTGGTGTATTGAGTGTCCTCTTCTGTTTCCTTCCATGGTTTGACTTGTGAGTAGTGAATCCAGGAGTCATGTCCTGGTACCTTGACTGCTGTGGGGGTAGAAAGTATTACAGGATAGGGGCCCTTCCATGTGGGCTGGACTTTAATTAGGACTTGAGTTCCTGGAGCATATAGTGGTGACTCTTTAGAATCTTTTGGGTCCTGGTTCATACCCCACAAGCATATATCCTGTTGGAATTGCCCAATGGCTATGGTATAAGACTGGAGGGTCTGAACCTCTGGATCTAGGAAGAGGTCATTGACATAAACAAAAGGTCTCCCATATAGCATCTCATAAGGATTAAGACCAACCTGTTCCTTAGGGGCAATGCGGGTGTGGAGGAGAGCTATTGGTAAAGCCTCCTTCTATCCCAGGGAGGTCTCCTGGATTATCTTTTTTATCGCTGATTTTAAGAATTGATTGGCTCTTTGTACTTTTCCTGAAGATTGAGGCCTCCAGGCACAATGGAGATAATAATTAATGCCCAATGCTTTCGAGACTCCTTGGGTGACCTTAGAAGTAAATGATGTCCCATTGTCACTTTGTAATGACCTGGGCAGACCAAATCTTGGAATGATTTCATGGAGCAATTTTTTTACTACATCCTCAGCCTTCTCAGTCCAGGTGGGAAAGCCTTCAATCCATCCTGTGAATGTATATTTGTACCCTTGAGAAACTGGCATCTGGGTGAAGTCCATCTGCCAGTTCTCTCCTGGGTAGGCCCCACATCATTGGACAGGCTGGGCCAGCTGGGGTCTTCGAGCTCCTTGGGGGTTGTTTAATTGGCAAGTGAGACAAGAGGAGACCACCTGTCTTATAGTTGTTTGGAAGCCTGTTCTTCTGAAGGACCTTTCTAGTAATCTTTGGAGGGACTTTTCTCCTAAATGAGTAGTGGAATGTAAAGAGTACACCAACTTCCATTGGAGGTTTCCAGGCAGAAAAAGGAGTCCCTCCTTTTGGAACCACCCCATATGATCTTCTTGAAAGCCCTCGCTCTTAGCTTTAAGAGTCTCACCTTCAGTATATGAAGGAGTTTCTGGCAAATTAGTCTGTGGAACTAAGGTGGCAATCCCTATTAGGTCATGGTTCTGTAATGCTGTTCTCCTAGCTGCCTGATCAGCTGCTTGGTTCCCTTGTGCCACTTCCGTGTTCCCTTTTTGGTGTCCTTTACAGTGGGAGACTGAAACCTCAGTAGGCAGATGGACTGCCTCCGAGAGTCGAAGAATCTGATCACCATATTTGATTGGGGACCCTCGGGTGGTCAAGTGGCCCCTTTCTTTCCAAACAGCCGCATGTGCATGTAGCACCAGAAAGGCAGACTTGGAGTCAGTGTAAATGGCTATTCTTTTTCCTTTTCCCAGCTCATTGCATTGTATGTGGCAGGAACCCAATATGTGTCTGGTGTATAAATTAATGAATTAAGATAATAATAGTGCTGATCTCATACAGGGGTTGTGGTCTCTAATAATTGATGTAAATACTTTAGAACAGTAACTAATACCTAATAAGTACTCAACAGCTGTGAGTTTGTGCTACTCATATAAGCATTAACAAGTATTAGTCATGTCTCCCTTGTAAAAAGGGAGCACACAAATGCATCTCCATTCTGGGGACAAGGTTTAACTGCAGTAATCAGGTAGGGGCTACAGAATCTAAACACATCTATTAAATGGTTTGTTCAGGAAAATTTAGGACAACACATCCCATGTAGGTAAAAATGTAAAATTTACCCACAAAATGAGAACTTTAAATAGCTTACTGTCTTCCTAATAAATGCATTGTATAAACACTGCACAGTTAGATTTCTAGTGTAAATGTCAATTTCTTCTTCAATAATGTGAAGGATTTTAGCTAGGTTGAACTGAAAGGCACAACTCTAGTTTAGTTTGCCTGAATTTTTTCCTCTTTCATCTCTGAAGTTTGGAAACTATATTTATTTTTTTTCAACAAATATTTTTGGAGTGCCTGCCTGATATATCAAGGCACTGTGTGAGGGGAAAATGATTCAGCAGTTAACAAGACAGGCTTGGTTTCTGCATTCATAGAGCTTATGCTATCAGTGGGACTTCCCTGGTGGCTCAGCTGGTAAAGAATTCACCTGCCAATGCAGGAGATGCAAGATAGGGGGATTCAATCCCTGAGTTGGGAAAATCCACTGGAGAAGGAAATGGCAACCCACTCCAATATTCTTGCCTTGGAAATCCCCTGGACAGAGGAGCCTGGCGGGTTACAGTCCAAAGGGTCTCAAAGAGTTGGACATGACTGAGGGCTCATGCACACACACATGCTTAGGCTATCAAGAAAGGGGCTAATTAAATAAAGAAATCACAGTAGAAAACTGCTACCATAGTGGAAGTACAGGATGCATATGATAGAAACAAGTAACTTAACTCAGGGTGAGGAACAAAGATGGGAAAAAAGAACTCTTTGCTTCTCCAAAAAGAAAATATTTAGGGTGTGTGAAGTTGCCCTTATAAAGATTAAAATGCAAAACAAAATCAAACAAAAACCCTCCTAACAAAGAAGTTATCCTGGTAAAGCTAAGGGTACTTGTAGACAGATGGGAAATATGTACAATGGCTTGAAGCCTGGCGAGAACATCAGATATCCCAGTCTTAAAAGTTCTGGAAGGTGTTCTTCAAGGTAAAACAAGGCTTACCCGCTGTGTCACATGAATCACTTGCCCATAATGAGCTGCGTTTCTTGGACTCTATTAGCAGGTACAGAAAATTCTTAATCTTCCTTTAATGCATGCTCAAAGTTGTCATTAAATATTAATAAACAAGGTTTCATTTTTAATATGGCACACTCCAAATACGTCTCCTGAACACATTTAAACTCTAGCCAGGATTTCCTGTCTGTTATCACGGCCCTGCAATCTGTCTCACTCAATGGCAAGAGTCTACAGCTAGCCTTCCCTGCTGGCACAGGGGTAAAGAACCTGCCTGCCAATGCAGGAGACACAGGTTCAATCCCTGGGTCAGGAAGATCCCCTGGAGAAGGAAATGGCAATCCACTCCAGGATTCTTGCCTGAGAAATCCCATGAACAAAGGAGCCTGGTGGGCTATAGTCCATGGGGTCACAAAGAATCAGACATGACTGAAAGACTAAACAACTGGCCTTGGGCTTTGGACATTGACCTTCTTTCCGGGCTGGAGTAGACTACTATTGCCCCTCCAACTTAGTACTGGAGACAGTTCAGTTTAGTCTCTCAGTCATGCCCGATTCTTCATGACCCCATGGACTGCAGCACACCAGGCCTCCCTGTCCATCTGGAGACAGCTGAACATAAATCCTGAATGCAGGCACCACATGAGAGCTTTGGCAATTCCATCTAGTATCAGGCCAAAACTACAGATGTTCTACAGGGCACTGGAGAGAGTGGCAGAGCCCAGGAAATCTACAGGGTAAATAAGGAGATAGGGCATGTAAACGCAAAAAGACACTTAACAACACAGTACGAGCTTTGTGGAATGACCAGTGGTTTCCCCAGATAATATAATAGAAAATCAGTGCACTGGGACGACCCAGAGGGAGGGTATGGGGAGGGAGGAGGGAGGAGGGTTCAGGATGGGGAACACATGTATACCTGTGGTGGACTCATTTTGATATTTGGCAAAACTAATACAATTATGTAAAATTTAAAAATAAAATAAAATTAAAAATAAATAAATAAAAGAAAATCAAGAAAAGGAAAGACCGTCATGATCAGGAAAGATCTCTCAAAGCGATAGCAGTTTGAACTGGATCATGAGGAATGAGTGGGATTCTGAAAGATGGGTATCAGCTGGATAATTCACACAGGGAGAGGGAAGGTGTGAGAGTGGGAGGCAGAGAGGCAGCGGAGAAAGTATAAATTAGAAGATTTGGAGAAACCTGCAATCAGCGTTCTGAGGTATTAAAGAGACTCTTTCGATTTTAGTGATCTCTCTGCTTGCAAACTTAGACTCATTCACGCATGGCATTGAAACATGTATAATATCATATATGAAACGAGTCGCCAGTCCAGGTTCGATGCACGATACTGGATGCTTGGGGCTGGTGCACTGGGACGACCCAGAGGGATGGTACGGGGAGGGAGGAGGGAGGAGGGTTCAGGATGGGGAACATGTGTATACCTGTGACGGATTCATGTTGATATATGGCAAAACCAATACAATATTGTAAAGTTAAAAAATAAAAAAAAAATAAGTAAATGCGGACGTGGTTGGTTATTCAAAACCTAAGATTCTGCAAAGTTTTAGGATAGGATTTAAATCAAACCAAGGAAATAAAAACCAATGTTTAAAGAGTAAAATCATGAATCATAAAAGTCAGCTATTTTATAGTTTGAGCTATTTAAGTTTGAAGCTCAAGAAATTAAATGTTTAAGTGCCTAAGTAGTCTTCAGTTGACTTTTAATTAACCTCTCTCTCCCATTTCTCATCTAGGGAAATTGAAAATATTTTTATAGAGCAACAAAACTTATTTTAGAAAAGAATTATCCAAATTTGAGAGTCACTTATAATAATCTTTCAAAACATGTGATGTTTGCAGTTGAATCAAGACAAATTGTATTTATCCCTTATCAGTCCTAGTTATCTTGGCATCATTCTCCTATTAATAAGATTCAGGCAAAGCTTAGCCTTCCAGTGCAGAAGTGAAAACCCACAGTGATTTTGAAATGATTTTCTCTAATCAGGTTACATCTCGTTAGCTGTGATTCCTTTCTTTTAGATTCTGATGTTTGCAGATGCTTTTTGTGGTAACAATATTTAAAATGTTCTCCCAAGTATATGCCTGCCTCTTCCTACAGATCCTTCTTTCTCTGTCCTTCTGGGTTGGAAGAGAAAGATTTTTTTTTTCTATTTAGCTTAACCTATATCTCAGTACAGAAAAGGAAGGAGTTTCTATTTCTTTACACCTCCACCTCCAGCTCTAAAGAACAAGATCATGGTATATTTGCTTATACATAGAGAGAGAGAAAGAGAGAGAGAGGTTAGGTCATTCATTTTTTATTTTGATGGTGATACGTGGAGTCCCCTAGCCACTTTGGAACCCCAAATTATGAGATTCTTATGCCTTCCATGATAACTGGCCACCAAAAAACGGTCCCCTACCATGTCAGTCAGGATAGGCTAGATTGTGCTGCAGTAACAAATAAACTTTATGATCATGGGGGCTTAGAGAAATGGAAGTTGATTTCTTCCACACACAAAGTCTGATGTGGCTTGCCTGGGATGCTCCTCCATCCTGTGATTCAGAGATCCAGGGTTTCTTCAGCTTATAATTTAGCCTCTTTAGCATGTTCCTTCTAAAGTCACTTTAGCATGGGGAAGATAAACGGGGGAGAAGCACACTGGCTTGTTAACTGTCTCCACCTGGAAGTAATGTATCATTCCGTTTCAGATTCTTTGGACAGAAGGAATCATTGGCCTCAACCTAATGGCAAGTGCAAGTGAGAAATGAAGGGAGATGCCCAGAATATTTGTTGAGAAATAACCATCTCTGCCTCAGTCAGATGATTGATTGCACTTGGTTATCCTAAATCAAGCTTAGAAGAAGCAAATGGAAAACATATTCTTTTCAACACATTGAAATGAAATCACTGTCCAGAAGTAACCTGGAATGCAAAGTATATACATTTTGGAGAAAAAAGTATACTTATTGCCCCTTTCCAGCAATAAGACTTTTGGCAGGTCTCATGGACACTCTGTCTCAGTGTCTTCATCTATAAAATGGAAAGAATACAGACAAAACAGTTGTGAGGATGGAAAAGGAGGTAGCAAAAATACTGCATATTCAATTTGAAAAGCAGTCATTATTATGATTGTATTTTGTTGGTACTAATAAAATGGTGATATCATTATCATCATGCAAAATCATGTTTGTCATATTTAATTGACCAAAAATAATTAGGACAATTTTGAAATGTAAGCATCTCTGAGACTTCCTAGTTAAGCTCAGAAGTGGCTTTTGAGCATTTAACTTACTATTAGCAGGAAATAGAGCATATTATTCACCTTCAGAATTTCTCATTTCAAATTTTTTTTAAACACCAAACTTTTGAAGTAATCCCAACAATTTTAAAGAGACCTTGGAGTAAGCAGAGAGGTGTGTTTCCATGACAACATCTGACCAGCACACAGGGAAGAGAAGGAAAAGGAGTTCCCATTTAATGAGTACCTACATGATGTTAGGTAGTATGCTTTAGATCCAATTTCTGTCCAGAATGTGGGGAAATGCTACGACATCAGTACGATGATCACAGTTTTATGGAAGAATAAACAGGGTTAAAGGTATAGAGAGTTTCCTCAACCGTTTAGAATGTGGCCCCAGTGGGATCTGACCCATCCCTTTGCCTGCAGCTCCTGCCTAGGTTCTCCCTGAACCACTGAATCTCCTGCAACTGCAACTTCTTTCTGATTCCTATGCTGAGTTTCCCATGATCCCTTGGCTTTATTTCTCTTTGTTCTGAGACATTCTCAGGGCTTCTCAGGGGTTAACATATAAATCTTCATCTCCAGCTTGCTCTCTTACCAACACACTTGTCCCATTCTCTTCTGACAATAGGATAAATATCCTTAGATTCATCACCTTGCCTACTCAAAAAGAGTTCTTTCTTATTGTAGAATGCCTGTGATGACAGTGGAGAGAGGGGCCTTCCCTGGTGGCCCAGGGGTTAAGAATCCATCTGCCAAAGCAGGGGACATGAGTCTGATCCCTGGGAAGATTCCACAGGTCGTGGGGCAGCTAAGCCCATGTGCCACAACTACTGAGCCCTTGCGCCTAGAGCCAAATTTCTGCAACAAGAGAAGCCACTGCAATGAGAAGCCCATGGACCACAGTCAGAGAAAGCCCACGCACAGCAATGAAGAGCCAGTGCAGCCAAAAATAAATAACTTAAAAAAAAAGTGGGGAGCGCTAGAGTACTGGAATCACAATGCTGATCCATCCTAGGGAGGATCCAGTAGGCAAGGATCATCAATGCTGATCCAGATCTAGGGGAAGATGTAGTAAGGAGCAGAATACTGGCATGATGTCAAAAGGGTCTCCCCACAGATTGCTTCTTAGTTGAAAAAAGAAGGCCAGTCACCATACACTGGTGAGAACAGATGACACTTAGGCTTTGTGCTCAGAATTACCCTTAGCAGTGAGGAGCAGGTGGAGACCATAGCCTCTGGATGTAATGTGTTGAGGAGGAAACACCATCCCTTACAAGTCACCTGAATCTAGTCAAAAGGAAAACATCAGGCAAACCCATAGTGAACAGTCTATAATTGGTCTGGATTCTTTAAGGACTGAGAAGCCTTCCAGATTAAAGGAGACTAAATAGGCGTGACCACCGAACAGCCACCAGACCCTGTACTGAAAGAGAAAGGGCTTAAAGGACATCATGGGACAATTCACAAATATGTGATATTGGAAGGTAGATTTAATGAAAGTATTGTAATAATGTTAAATTTCCTAAATGGAACAGTGAAAGTGAAGTGAAATAAAAGTCACTCAGTCATGTCCAACTCTTTGTGACCCCATGGACCATACAGTCCATAGAATTCTCCAGGCCAGAAGAGAATGGAGTGGGTAGCCTTTCCCTTCTCCAGGGGATCTTCCAAACCCAGGGACTGAACCCAGGTGTCCTGAATTGCAGGTGGATTCTATACCAGCTGAGCCACAAGGGAAGCCCAAGAATACTGGAGTGGGTAGTATATCCCTTCTCCAGTGGATTTCCCTGACCCAGGAATTGAACCAGGGTCTCCTGCATTGCAGGCAGATTCTTTACCAACTGAACTATCAGGGAAGCCCCAATGGAACAGTAGTGTGGCTACTTAAGAGAATATTCTTATTCTTAGGAATTACACACCAAAATATTAATAAGTAAAAGGGTAGAATATAAGTAACCTACTTTCAAATGGCTCAGAAAAGCAATATTTTGGAATTTATAATTTACACATACATAGGTGCATGTACATGAAGATACATGTGTGTATGGTTATACAGCTGTATGTATGTATGGAGGACAATAAACCAAATGTGGCAAAAATGTTACAGACTGGCGAATCTGGCAGAAGTGTAACTACAAGTTCTCTAGAGAGAGAGAGGCTGTTTTTTCTGCCAATTCAATGAGCTTTAGAAGTTTAAACAAATTGAAGTTTCTATTAATAGTGAGTAATTATTGTGTGCCCATAATTTGCTATGGTATGTCCTAGGCAGGTCACAGGCATTCTTTCTAATTTTTTTCAGTAGCTCTGGATGTGGAAATCATTTTCGTGTTTTGATATGAGGAAATTGAAACAGGATACAGTCACTGCCGGATGTGGCAGGGTCCTGGATCTGAGCTCAGGCCAGGCTCATCGTGCATCAGTAGAAGGGATCATTCATTTGTGGTCAGGCAGAAAGAGGCAGGGCTTTGCCTTTCCAGAGCTCACAGGCCTTGCAAGGCTAGAGAAGGAATATAGAAAAGACAAATACCATATGATAACCCTTATATGTGAAATCTATTAAAAAATACAAAATACCTTATTTACAAAACAGAAATAGTCCTACAGTCATAGTAAACAAGCTCATGGTTGAGGGAGAGGGATAAATTAGGAAAATAGGGTTACCATATACACACTGCTGTATAGGGGCTTCCCAGGTCACTCTGTGGTAAAGAATAAGCCTACCAATGCAGGAGCCTCAGCAGACAGGAGTTTGATCCCTGGGTCAGGAAGATCCCCTAGAGGAGGAAATGGCAACCCATTCCAGTATTCTTGCCTGGAGAATTCCATGGACAGAGGATTCTGCTCAGCTATTCACAAAGAGTCCAACGTGACTGAGCAACAGGGCATATGCAAGCAATACTGTATATAAAATACATAAACTCTAAGTATCTACTGTACAGCACAAGAAAACATACTCAATATTTTATAATAACCTACAAAGGAAAAGAATCTGAAAAAGAACAGATATATGTATATGTATAATTGAATCATTTTGCTGTACACCTGAATCTAACACATTTTAAATCAACTATACTTCAATTTAAAAAAAACACATAAATAATAAAAAATTAAACTAGAAAGAAGGAAGAAAAGTAACTGGATGGCATAGAGTGCTGTGAGAAGTACTGTTATAGTCTTCCAACCATTATTCATTGAGCACCTACTAGCTGCCGGGTGTTATGCGAAGCTCTCTGGGACCAGAGCTGTGGGGAGCAGAGCCCAGAGCTCCCATTGCAGTGTGTGTGGTGAAGCTTGAGGGCAAAGTACCTCAGGAGCACCTATGATGGACGGGCATCTCATCCAGACTGGGGGCTTCTCAGAAAGGACGTGCCTGCTGCCTTAAGACTGCTAGAGATGGATGAACCTGTGAAATCTGGCCCACCTCTATGTTCTCAAGCCTAGCACGTAGGGAGCTCACTAACTGGTGAACTTGAAAATAGAGGTGTTCTATCTTGTGTGCCTGGAGAAGGAAATGGCAACCCACTCCAGTACTCTTGCCTGGAAAATCCCATGGATGGAAGAGCCTGGTAGGCTACAGTCCATGGGGTCGCAAAGAGTCGGACACGACTGAGCGACTTCACTTTCTTTCTTTCTATAGTTCCTTTTGGAGAAGGAAATGGCAACCCACTCCAGTGTTCTTGCCTGGAGAGGCCCATGGACAGAGGGGCCTGGTGGGCTACAGTCTATGGGGTTGCAAAGAGTCGGACACGACTAAGCCACTAATACACACACAAACACACACACACACATACATCTTGTGTACAGACTGCAGTATTCCTAATTGAAGGAATGAGTGAATGCATGAGCAAGTGAATAAATCCTCACCTGCAAGGAGCATAGGGAGACGAGCTCTGCCATGAGGCAAGCTTCTCTGTCATCCTTCCAAGCCACCGGTGTCAGCAAGTCTTTCCCACACTGATCTAGCATTTAGAGGAATTTGGGGGGAGGCATCTGGTGATTAACCCATCAGGGTGGTTCCTGGTTACCCTGGCTTCTGTGTTTTCCTTTCAATTGGAGGAAATGCTTTATTAAGAAAAGACATTCAGATCTCTCTTTCTCTCACAGTCTCTTTCCTTGCTGCTGCTGCTGCTAAGTCACGTCAGTCGTGTCCGACTCTGTGCGACCCCATAGATGGCAGCCCACCAGCCTCCTCTGTCCCTGGGATTCTCCAGGCAAGAACACTGGAGTGGGTTGCCATTTCCTCCTCCAATGCAGGAAAGTGAAAGTGAAAGTGAAGTCGCTCAGTCGTGTCCAACTCTTTGTGACCCCATGGACTGTAGCCTATCAGGCTCTTCCGTACATGGGATTTTCCAGGCAAGAGTACTGGAGTGGGTTGCCATTGCTTTCTCCCCTCTTTTCTTGAGTCACTCAATATTTTTTCAAACTTTCACCAAAGAAAATCAAGCCACCTTTCTGAAGCTCTGCCTCTGGTTTTGTCTTAGTCAATGTTGGGCAAAGCCAGCAGCCCACAAGCCTCTGTAGGTCAGAAACAAGGGTCCTTTCGCTCCATTCAAAGACCATAACCATCACAGTAACAAAACTACATCCTTCCAGTTTTGCTAGGGGCTTTTCCGTATCTCTTTTCATGTACAGAGTACTTTTAAAGAATGTGTACAACATGTGTGAATATACTGCTTAGGGATTTCCACATTCCTTTTGGTTGTGCTGCAAAAACCTGTTTGGAAGCACCGGGGGCCTGCTCTTGGTGGGAAGGGGCCCCCTTAGGGCCAGAAGCTCACTTATTTCTCCGCCCTTTGCTCAGCCAACCACACCAGCCAACTCAGCTGCTTGTTCCTGCAGGAGCAGTAGCAGTAGCAGCATTAGTCGCTCAGTCGCGTCTAACTCTTTGCGACCCCACAAACTGTAGCCCGCCAGGCTCCTCTGTCCATGGGATTCTCTAGGCAAGAATACTGGAATGGGTTGCCATTCTCTTCTCCAAAGGATCTTCCTGACCTAGGGATCCAACCCAGGTCTCCTGCATTTTCAGTTCAGTTCAGTTCAGTCGCTCAGTCGTGTCCAACTCTTTGTGACCCCATGAATCACAGCACTCCAGGCCTCCCTGTCCATCACCAACTCCTGGAGTTCACTCAGACTCACGTCCATCAAGTCAGTGATGCCATCCAGCCATCTCATCCTCTGTCGTCCCCTTCTCCTCCTGCCCCCAATCCTTCCCAACATCAGAGTCTTTTCCAATGAGTCAACTCTTTGCATGAGATGGCCAAAGTACTGGAGTTTCAGCTTTAGTATCATTCTTTCCAAAGAAATCCCAGGGCTTATTTCCTTCAGAATGGACTGGTTGGATCTCCTTGCAGTCCAAGGGACTCTCAAGACTCTTCTCCAACACCACAATTCAAAAGCATCAATTCTTCGGCACTCAGCTTTCTTCACAGTCCAACTCTCACATCCATACACGACCACTGGAAAAACCATAGCCTTGACTAGACGGACCTTTGTTGGCAAAGTAATGTCTCTGCTTTTCAATATGCTATCTAGGTTGGTCATAACTTTCCTTCCAAGGAGTAAGCGTGTTTTAATTTCAGTGGCAAAGTTACAATATCTTCTTCATAGTGTTTGTAAGAAATATAGGCCCAGAAAGGGAAACTGTTTGCCTAAAATCACAAAGCTAATTAGTGAGGGAGCAGAAACTAAGTCCACATCCTAGGTATCATTCTGATTTCTACTACAGAACACGTGACTGCTGCATCTGGCTAAACCAATCACAGTCAACGAAAAGCAGAAGTGATCTGGACCAAGAAGGGAAAGAAATATAATAATTTTTTAAAAAAATCTTGCAAACTGAAGTTTCTGTGTCCCTGGTAGGTCTGAGTTCTCTGACTCTTGAAAGGTTCCAGAAGGCCGGGTGAAGCCACCTCTCCCACCAGGAGCCATACATTCCCTCCATAAACTCACTACCATCTCTTTTGGCTCCAGAATGTTCTTCCAGACAGGAAATAACTCACCCCCATCCTGACTAAGTAAAAGACTGGATTAGAGGCTTGAATGAAATAATGGAAGGGGACACTTTCTTTCTAATGTAAAACAATAGGACTTTATCATGTTCAAGCTGCCTTGCAGCAGCAGAGAAAGGCAATCAGGTTTAGGTAATGGAATCACCAGGGCTTCCCTGGTGGCTCAGATGATAAAGCATCTGCCTGCAATGAGGGAGACCTGGGTTCGATCCTGGGTTGGGAAGATCCCCTGGAGAAGGAACTGGCAACCCACTCCAGTACTCTTGGCTGGAAAATTCCATGGATGGAGGAACCTGTTAGGCTACAGTCCATGGGATTGCAAAGAATCAGACATGACTGAGCAACTTCACTCATGCACTCACTCAATGAAATTAAGGACTTCACTGGTGGCTCAGCAGAAAAGAATACACCTGCCAATGCAGGAGATAAGGGTTCCATCCCTGGGTCAGGAAGATCCCCTAGAAGAAGAAATGGCAGCCAACTCCAATATTCTTGCCTAGGAAATCCCATGGACAGAGGCTACAGTCCATGGGGCCACAAAAGAGACACAACTCAGCGACTAAACAACAAGGGAATCAAGCCTCCACCACAGCTTTCAAAAACCACAGAAGGGAGAAGGTCCCCAAGCTGCATGAAGTTCCTTTGAGAAGGCAAACTCAGATCTATTCTAGCCTCTTCCTGTGAGTGAATGGCAGCCCTGGAGATGATCCTTGGGGACACAGCCACACTTTGTCCCCCAGAGGCTCTGGGAAAGTGGGGGAGACCAAGGCAGTGGCTGCAGCTGAATTAGTATCTCCAGGGGGGCCAAAGGACAGTTATTTACAAATTGTCATCACTTTCAGCACACTTTTTCCTTCTGCAAAGAAAAAGATGTTGGTTTATAGCTTCCTTACCTGTAATTTCTTGCAATGGTTTTTTCTTCTTCCTTTTTCCCTTCATTCCTTTCTTCCTTCCTCCAGTAATCAATCTCTCTCTTTCTCTCTCTGGCAAAAACAATACCACGTTTTCCTGTTCAATCCCTGAAGAGCGTACCAATTACACTTATTTTAAAATGATGATAACAGTATAATTACTGAAAGCCATTAAAAGCAGTTAAATCCTAAAAGCTTGAAAGTGCTGATCCTCCAAGAAATTATACTGATTTGATAGATTCAAGGGTTGAGCATTGCCTACTCTGTCATGTGAATAAAATGTTATCTTTTCATCTTAAGAAGTGGCTATATCGGTATTTCTTTTATGATGTCTGGGTTGTTTCCTCTCTGTGAAGAAAGAACTTTCATTTTCATAGTCACAAAGGAAATTAAGGAATGTCTATTCAACTTTTACAGATTGGGGCATGTACTGATATTACCAGTTTCCTTCCCACTCTTATTGCCTGGCTAAGCAAAAGAGAAATAATTCTGTGGTTGTTTGCTGTATCACAAAGCAATAATATTGACCAATAAACAAGTGAAATGACCTGTCAAATTTTCCACATGTCCCATAGGTTAGAGTTGACAAACGGCTTCAGAGTTTTTCAATACACATTTTTTTTTTTTTTAAGATTAACCTACATTTAATTCTACTCTCTCTTGTTTGCTGAATCTATAAAGTTGAACATGTTACCATACTTCTCTGAAAGTCTCTTTCTGCATATGTAAAATGGAGACAAGACCAGTATTCACAGGTTGTGGGTAGACTGAGCAAGAAAAGATGAAGCTTAGTGGGATGTCTCACATATAATAGATCCTTCCTCAATGTGGTTTCCTCTGATTTCACTGGAACTATGCACTGACCTCATGAGGTTGATGGTGCAGGTGAAAGTATAATTCGTGTCCCACATGGAGGCAACTGAGCTCAGAGAAATAAAATGAACTGACCAGAATCTCAGAAGTGGTTAACTATCACTTTAAACCCCTAGTTCTCAACCAAGGGTAATTTTGCCTCCAGGGGACATTTAGAGATGTTCAGAGATTGGGAATTGTCACATTAGAGGGATTATGCTTTTGGCATCTAGTGGGCAGAGGCCAGGGATGCTATTAAACATCCTGCCATACACAAATACAATCCCCTACAGAAAAGAACTGTCCAGACTAAAATGTTCGTAGTGCCAAGGTTAAGAAACCCTGGCTTAGATCCATGTATTTTGACACCAAATCAAGAGTTCTTTTCAATCCGCCTTACATTTCCCAAAGTACATCAAAGCACCTTGTAAAACTCACACACTATTTTTGTTGTTTGAAAGGCAATAGAATAGAATAGAAAACTTTAAGGTTTGACATATCTGGGTCTATTCTCAGCTCTGCTATTATTAACATTTAATCTGTGTGACCTCAGGCAAAATTAACTCATCTGAACCCTTGCTTCTCTATTTATGAATTGTAACAGGACACTTCAAAAGTTAGAAATAATATAGCAATGCACCATTCACAGCAGCTACATATACATTTATTATTACAGTTGATGTATCATTTATGGATGCGGGTGTAGATAAATGAGGTACTGTCCATTTTTTCAACAGATACTAATGAATACCCACTATGTCCTAAGCACACAGGGGAAAGAGGGAAATAATACAAAAGAATGCATTTTTAACTCCATGGAAATCCATTATCCCCTAAGGGGGGATTCCAAATAATCTAAATTATTGGATAAGATTTAATTTTCCAGGTAATTTAAATTTAGATTATCTTCCATAACCCAGTAGAATAGAAGGACTAAATAAGAAATAGAAAAATTTCTTTGCACACTTTGGGGGCGGTGGTTTAGTCTCTAAGTTGTATCTGACTCTTTTGTGACCCCATGGACTATAGCCTGCCAGGTTCCTCTGTCCATGGGATTTTTCAGGCAAGAACACTGGAGTGGGTAGACATTCCCTTCTTCAAGGGATCTTCCCAACCCAGGGATCAAACCCCCATCTCCTGCACTGCAGGCAGATTCTTTACCACTGAGCCATCAGGGAAGGCCTTTCAGTGTACTATGAATATGTGTGACAACATAAGAGAAAAAAATTGAGATCAATCTAGAAGTTCCTCAAATGTAAGGTGAGCACAAAAGCAAAACTGCTTGTTTTAGAGAAATGAAAGAAGGAAAACAGGCCAATATCAGGTGGGGGAAGACAGTGTCCTCCTGTAAGAGGGCCAAGTCCTCCAGGGGCCTGGGGATGTCTGACCTCCTCCTTTGCACCTGTCTTTTCTTTCTCTTTACCTTTGAGACTCACCCTCAGTTCCTGCCCCAAATTCTGTCTATCAGCCTGTTAATTGCTGACATGTCAGTTCTCTGCCTGGGAAGGGCCTGACTTTGGTAAAAGCTGAATTTATGATTAGGGCTGGTAGATAAAATACAGGATGCCCAGTCACATTTGAATTTCAAATAAATAACAAATTAGTTCTTGTAAAAGTATAAAATCCCAAATGTTACATACAAATATTAGGACATACTTATAACAAAATGAATTATCATCTACCTGAAATTTGCATGTAACAGGACAGTCCATATCCTTAATCTGGTAACCCTACTCTGAACAATGGCAAACCTAGATTCTGATCCAAAACCAAGTTGAAAGGGAAGAGGGTACCCATATAATCATCCATCCACATTGTGCCCCATCTAGACTGAGACAGGAAAGACCTCACTTCTAGTATTCATGAATGTATAAATATTAATACAATACAAATATAACTTTAAACAGAAGTGTTTTCAAAACTGAAGTTCTTGGGGAAGAGTGCATTGGAAGGTTGAAAGTACCCAACCACCCTGGACCTCACCAAGGAAGGAGGCCTTCTCATTATACCAATTTTATGTCAATATTATTGGACCTCACAAAGCTCTCACAGACAAGCATCATTATGTGTATTTCACAAATGGTAAACTAAAAGTCAAGGAGTAAAGCAACATTGAATCTTAGTCAGAAGTGAACTAGATGGACACCCTGTAAATGAAAGTAGCTCAGCCGTGTCTGACTCTTTGCAACCCCATGAACTATACAGTCCGTGGAATTCTCCAGCCCAGAATATTGGAGTGGGTAGCCTTTCCCTTCTCCAGGGGATCTTTCCAACCCAGGGATCGAACCCAGGTCTCCCACATTGAAGGTGGATTCTTTACCCACTGAGCTACTAGGGAAGCCCCTAGATGTATACCCAGAAGGCTAAATTTTTAATTTCAGCTCTATGCAGATATTACTACCAGAAATACCTTAACATTTTTTAGTCTCTGATTATCACCTTGTGGCAAATAACACACAGACCATGGGGTAGAGGGAATATTTCATATTTGATGAATGCAAAATAAAAACTAGTACTGAAAGAGGTACCCCAAAACTGATAACTACTGGTATTAATTTCTATGGAGTATGTTTCCCATGAACAGTGATGCTGTGACTAAAATCAGGGACCTGGTATGTAGCAGTCATGGGGACACGGAGTTATTTAATAAAGCAGATTTAAATTCATGCCTAGTACTCAGATAATGTCTTCAAATTAAGCCCTGGCCTCCCCTATAACCCTATTTTTAAATGTAAATTATAATGTGATACTTTAGTAATATCTTGAATCACACACATGTTTAATGAATTCAATTTATCAAATCAATTTTCTTATTAACAGCAGACTCTGGCCAGTGACATACTCTGACTGTAAAGCTCTTCATGGAGAATAGACCCATTCTTTGCTCATCTCTGAGAAACTGGAAGAGAGGGTATCAACAGGCAAAGATAAGGTGGTGGGGAAATCTGGGCACAAGTAGGGAAAGTGAAGGTCAGTGAGTGTTTATAGGAACTCTTTTGATGCAAATCTCTTTGATGACAGATATCTTCCATAATTCCCATCTCTTTAAGAAATACAACAGCCGCAGCATTTTCCAGCGAGGCAAAATCATTTTTATTTGCCACCAGGGATCTTAATCTTGCAAAAGGATAAAGTTAGTAATATAATTTTACTAATAATTATATCATTAACTTTAAACTTAGTGATATAAATATTATAAATATTTAAAGTTAGTGAGATAAATATAAATATAACTTTAAAGTTAGTGATATAAATAAAGTTAGTAATATAAATATAAATATTAGTGATATAGAGTTAGTGATATAAATATAATATCACTCAAAAAAAAAAATTTGAGTGAAAGTCAGCCTCCCTCATTTATACTGGAATTAATAGCCAAGAGTCCTGGGACATAGGAAGTGGAGGGCTGAAGGTAAGTGCCATTAGTTCATGCCACACATCACACCTTTTCCCAACTCCAACCAACTTTGGAGACCTTCTCAGGAGTTGACTTTCAAGTTTTTGTGTGTACAAACAATCAAATTTACTACTTGCTATTTCTTTAATGTTCGATGTAATTATACTTACAAGTATACCAGGTAAATTTTCTCTAAATATTTAAACAGACTTAATCTATTCGTAAATCAAAATTTAAACTATAAGTCATCTTACACATTGAAAGGTTGATTGCAAACCTTAATCAAATTCTCTAACTCAACAAAAGCATAAACCTAATGTATAACATTCCTTTAGTGCTTCAAATACCTTAGAAACGTATTCACAAATACATGATATTCACAAAGTATCATAATGCTTATAAAATATATTGTTATATTCATACTCAGCCTAGCAGAAAATTAGTGATCATACAGGTTTAGCTAATTTCTCCATTACTCACATACTTTAATATATTTTACTGCATCTTTCCAGGTTACAGAGATGTATTGAACATAAAGCAAAGAGATTATGGTTGATCAGCTGAGATCGTTGAGTTATCAGTGAATTCACTAGTAGTCACACCAAAGGCCACAGTTTGAACTTCTAGAGTGAGTGAAAGCCTAGCAGGTATTTCTTATCAAGGTTGTTTCATTTTGTCAGAATGTCCACAGTCACGTCTTTTCCTGCAACTTGCTGTCTCTGCTCTCTCCCTTCATTATTTCTGTGTCATGGAGGCATTGAGCTGACTTATGTCCTCCCTAAGTTCCTCTTATGAAGTCTTAACCCCCAGTATCTCAGAATGAAACCATAATTGGATATGGCATCTTTAAAGAGATAATTTAATTAAGCCGAGGTCATATGGGTAGACTCTAATCCAATATGACGATGTCCTTATAAGGAAAGTAAATTGGGACTGTAGCCCACCAGGCTCCTCCATCCATGGGATTTTCCAGGCAAGAGTACTGGAGTGGGTGGCCATTTCCTTCTCCAGGGGATCTTCCCGAGCCAGGGATCGAACCCAGGTCTCCCGCATTGCAGGCAGATGCTTTAACCTCTGAGCCCATGAGACTCCCTCAAATTGGGACATAGATGTATGCAGAAAGAAGACAATATAAAAACAGAGCAAGACAGCTTTAAGTCAAATAAAGTTCCTAGGACAGATTCCTCCCTCATGACTCTGAGAAGGAACCAAGCCTGCTGACACCTTGATCTCAAATTTCTAGCCTCCAGAACTATGAGAAAGTAAGTTTCTGTTTAAGCCACTCCATCTGTGGTATTTTGTTCCAACAGTCCTAGCAAACTAATATAAGACAGTTAACTCCAGTTTACAATTTAACTCAACCTCCACGTTTTGCATCTCAGGAAAATTGATGGACTCATGCAGACATTTCATTCTCTAGGACATAAGAGGCTGAATTAACCTATCAGGTAGTCTTCTTGAATTTGACCCATTATATGGAAACCATAGGGCTTCCCTGGTGGCTCAGATGGTAAAGCGTCTGCTGCAATTTGGGAGACCCGGGTTCAATCCCTCAGTCAGGAAGATCTTCTGGAGAAGGAAATGGCAACCCACTCCAGTACTCTTGCCTGGAAAATTCCATGGATGGAGGAAACTGGTGGGCTACAGTCCATAGGGTCGCAAAGAGTCAGACACGACTGAGCAACTTAACTTTCACTCTCTTTTCATGGAAACCTACTGGCATGCTTTCTACTCTCATTTTTGCCTGTGGTCTCTTGTGCTCACAGATCTTTGCTCCTCTAGGTGTAATTTCTATTTCCTAGGTAAAGAAACAAAAAGACAAAATGTAATACTTACATTTACTTGGAAAAGCAGAATGTCATCTATGGCAATAGTTCCTTACCAATTTTAGCGCATTTAAAAATTTCATTCACCCTTTCTTTTGTATTATAATTATCATCTTATACATTTTAATGAACTTATTTCATCTTTGAATGTCATAGCTTTCTTATAGACTCAATTCATTCCAATTAGCTATAGTTAATATTCTTGTTTGATGCTTAAACTGTTATAACTTGACAAGTAGGAGTTTCTTAAAACTATCTCCTTTGTCCTTGCAGTATGACCCTTGCATTTTTAAAAAGTTTCCTTATCTTCTGGCACTCACTGTAGCTCAAACTCCATCCTAATTTTTCTCCATCCCATGGAGTCAGTTGACCTCCCCGGAGTCTTGGTTCTCTCTTACCTAGTATTAGAAGATGAGATGTGGCCACTTGGTATTCATAGCTATCTTTTCCACATGCATGATGGGGGATAGGAAGACATCAATGCTGGACCACCCTGGGGATAAAACTGAAAACATCTATTTGTCATCAAGGTCATGAGGCTCACAAGCTCTAATTTAGCTGTAAGATTAGCATGTGTTAAGTCACTTCAGTCGTGCTTGACTCTTTGTGATTGTCAGGCCCCTCTGTCCATGGGATACTTCAGGCAAGCATCCTGGAGTGAGTTGCCACACCCTCCTCCAGGGAATCTTCTCAACCCAGGAATCAAACTCAAGTCTCCTGCATCTCCTGCCTTGCTGGTGGATTCTTTACTATGTGGTCTAGTGGAAATGGAAGCCCACGCCAGTACTCTTGCCTGGAGAATCTCATGGATGGAGGAGACTGGTGGGCTGCAGTCCATGGGGTCGCTAAGAGTTGGAGATAACTGAGCAACTTCACTTTCCCTTTTCACTTTCATGCATTGGAGAAGGAAATGGCAACCCACTCCGGTGTTCTTGCCTGGAGAATCCCAGGGACAGGGGAGCCTGGTGGGCTGCCGTCTATGGGGTCGCACAGAGTCGGACTCCGCTGAAGTGATTTAACAGCAGTAGCAGCAGCAGCTAGTGGAAAAGAACCATCTGCCAATGCTGGAGATAGTGAAAGATGTGGGTTGGATCCCTGCATCTAGAAGATCCCCTTGAGTAAGGCGTGGCAACCCACTCCAGTGTGCACACCTCGAGAAACCCATGGACAGAGGAGCCTGGCGGGCTACAGTCCATGAGGTAGCAACGAGTCGGATACACTGAAGCAAAGCATTCTTTCATTCTTCTTTACCACTTGCACCACCTGGGAAGTTATTTTAAAAAGATCAATACTTTATTTTAATTTATTTCCATTTCAGTGTGCTTAACTTAAATTTTAACCTATCACCCCAATTGTAATCATGTCTCCATTTTTACTTTCTTTTTATGTCTCATCAACCACCATTTTGCAATCACTTTACTGACCCCAAAGAATCGAAAGCACCTCCTAAATTGCCTCTATATCTCCCCCCTCACTCTTGGGACAGATGCAAAGTAATCCAGCCCCTTTCACACACGTAATCACATTTAGGTCCCAGAAGGTGATATTTCCCAGGCTTCAGCCCTCATTTTCTAAGGATGTAATTTACAGGCTGAGTGACCTTTACCTACTCTCTTCCCCTCTTTGGACCTCACTAACTCATTTATTTGGGAGAAGGCAATGGCACCCCACTCCAGTACTCTTGCCTGGAAAATCCCATGGACGGAGGAGCCTGGTAGGCTGCGCTCCATGAGGTCGCTACGAGTCGGACACGACTGAGCGACTTCACTTTCACTTTTCACTTTCATGCATTGGAGGAGGAAATGGCAACCCACTCCAGTGTTCTTTCCTGGAGAATCCCAGGGACGGCGGGGCCTGGTGGGCTGCCATCTATGGGGTCGCACAGAGTCAGAGACGACTGAAGTGACTTAGCAGCAGCAGCAGCAACTCATTTATTTATACTGTTTTTTTCTTTTTTACTGAAAAAAGAAAAGAAGAAAAAGAAAAAGCCAGGTCTCAAATTCTATGATTCAGGAAGGCATGCGGTCCAGGATCAAATCTGCTTCATTACCTAAAGTATCTTTACAGAATGAATATGGAGGGAAGGAAGAACAAAACACCTAAGAGCTCTCCAGGTTCCTATAAAACTGGACGCCGGAAGCCACTCAGCCATTCTTTGCTGATGCGAACCCAAAGCTGAAAAGGGTTAACCTCTGTGTGTGAAAGCACTTTCTAAACTTAAACCCTGGGTACATTTTCTGCATTTTTATTACGAATTAGCAATCACAATAATGACTGAGTTAACACAGGCATTAAGCTGTTAAAGCCCTCACCTCGGTGTCAGCAGCAAAGATCTTCCAAAGTCCACGGACCCTGGATTTCCAATTCAGGGCTCCATCCACCAGGTCATGCAGCATTTCAAATATGAAAATGAACTCCGTGGATGAAAAGCAATCATTCACCCATGGGCCAAGCTCTCATCTTTCTCTGCACACCTGTCGGGAAGAGAGCCAAGCGGAAAGGCCCCACTTACCTGAGATAAAGGCCAGTCCACTAAGGACCGTGACGCGGGTGCCCTGCCCTTGAGCCCCGTAGCACACCAGCTGCATCAAGACTGTAAGGCACACAAGCCTTCCTGGCCTATTTTATTCATTCCAGGTCCCGGGGATAGTGCTCCAAACTCTGAATGAAAGGCACATTTTTGTTTCCATCCCAGTGTAACCTAAGAAAGCAGGCTCTTGATACCGCAGTTTAATTAGAGTATGCAAATCACTATGCTTCCATTTCTCTCCTGTGTCTTACCAGTTGTGCCTTATTTACAGGAGAAGAGAATGCAGCTCAGAGAAGTGGTGGGGATGATCAGAAAAATTAAAAAAAGGAAAAAAAAAAGGAAGCAATCTGCCCTCCTCCAGAACAATGTGCTGGTGAGGATGGTGAGAGATAAAGGGTCACAAACTTGCTCTCCCAATTCCCATCACGTGACACCATTCAATATGCTTAACTTGTGAGACAACTTTGGTTAAACCATGTCCAAAGTGAGGTGCATGCATTGTAAACAACATGTGACTTTTGTAAATTTATTTTTAATATACAGACTCTAAAGTATACTCTTTTATTATTGAAGTATAGTTGATTTACAGGTTGTGCTAATGTCCTGCAAAGCAGGAGACCTGGGTTTGCTCCCAGAGTCGGGAAGATCCCCTGGAGGACAGCATGGCAACCCACCCCAGTATTCTTGACTAGAGAATCCCATGGACAGAGAAGGCTGGAGGGTTATTGTCCACAGGGTCTCAAAGAGTCAGACACGACTGAAGTAACTTAGCATGCATGCATGCATGACTATATCAGTCGACACATTGATCTTCATTTCATTTCCACGTTAGAATGGCAAATAAAGAATACCATTTTGGACATAAGTTTCTAATATCTGAGAGAGATTTGAATGGAGCTGTCAAGTATACAGTTAGACTAGCAATCCCAAGAAAAGGTGAGTTGAAGCCATAAACCAACAAGGTGTCAGGACAGAGGGGGGAGTTGATGGGGTCCTTTAGTAACTAGGTTTTAAATAGAAGGGAATGCTAACATTCAGGCATCCCAGGTGGCTCCATGGTGAAGAATCTGCCTGTCATGGCAGGAGACACAGGCAACATGGGTGCAGTCTCCTATGTTGGGAAGATCCCCTGGAGGAGGAAATGGTAACTCACTCCAGTATTCTTGCCTGGAGAATCCCATGGACAGAGGAGCCTGGTGGGCTACCATCCGTGGCGTCGCAAAGAATCAGACAGGACTTGGCATCTGAGCATGTACACATGCTAATATTTAGAGCTTAAGCAGGAGAGGGGAAACAATTGAAGAAAACAGAGAAGACAAGTGTAAAGAGTGTGCAGAGAAACAAGCTTGTTCCCAGGAGAGAGTAGTGTTTCATAAAATGGTAGACAAGGTGTCAAGAAAGACTGATGAACCATATTACATTTTGCTGGAGGGTTTAGTAAGATGAGAGGAGGACATGCCTACTGAATTTGATTCCCAGGATGTTGGTGACCTCACAGTGATCTCAGCAAGACAGTGGCCACTTCAGGAGACTCCAGTGCAAAGTGAAGCACACAAAGCCCATGCCCCAGGAAGGGCATTTTCTTGTTATTGTTAACAGAAGCATATTTTATTTTGTATAAAGAAATATATGCATGTTCTGACTGAAAATTAAGGGAATTAAAGAAATGCATGAGATGACCAACAAAAATGTGTTTTAAATTTAATCATCAATAATCCTCACCTAAAAGAAAGCCCTGGAAGAATGTTGAGTGTCCAATTCCTCTATTTTCTGTTGGTAGATTGTGTTCCTTTAATTTACTCCATGTAATTATGATTAGATTTTATGCACTGTTCTTTTTTCACTTCAGTTTTTAACAAACAAACTTTAAATGCTTTGTAAGCATAGTATACCACAAAGTGTGCACATCATATATTCATCCCATTTAGATTGTTTCTAATTTGAAAGCTATTACAAATAGAGCTGAAATGAATGTATTTCTATATAAGCCTTCTCCACAATTATTCTGGATTAAATAAAAAACAGAAATATTCCTAGGGAAAATTCTAGGTTAAATGGAAATATAGCTGATTTGGGGCTTCCCTGGTGGCTCAGCTGGTAAAGAATCTGCCTGCCATGCGGGAGACCTGGGTTCGATCCCTAGGTTGGGAAGATCCCCTGGAGAAGGGAAAGGCTACTCACTCCAGTATTCTGGCCTGGAGAATTCCATGAACTGTATAGTCTATGGGGTTGCAAAGAGTTGGACACGACTGAGCGACTTCTGTGTTTGCATTGTATTCGTATAGCTGACTTACAACATGATGTTAGTTTCAGGTGTATAGCCCAGTGACTCAGCTCTATAGTGACCCAGGGATCGAACCCATGTCTTCTGCATTGGCATGCAAGTTCTTTACCAGCTGAGCCACCAGGGAAGCCTGGTGGGCTACAGTCCATAGGGTCATAAAGAGTCAGACACAACGGAGCAACTGAACACACACAGTCTGTGCTAAACAGTAGGTCCTTGTTGGTTATCTGTAACTTTTAATGAAAATTTCAAACACACAACAAATTTGAAAGAATGTTACAGTAAGCACCCATACACGCAAACCTAGATTCTACTATTAGTATTGTATTATACAGTGTGTTTGCTAAGGACTTATTTTTAAAATGAATATTAGTATGCTGTGGAATGACAAAAAGGACCACAAATTGATCCATAAACAAGATAATAAACTCTTGGTAGTTTTAATTCAGCAACTTCCATGAATATAATTTCTAATTTCCTTTCTCACCGTTCAGAATATTACTTTTCTACCTTTACCTCCAAGGATTTAGAACTTGTCTAATACTGAGCAATAGAACATTGCTGCCCATACAAGAAGACAGACATGGGTCAGAAGAGAGAGAAAAATCGGACAGGAAAGGAAGGAAAGGAAAGAGAAGGGAAGACCATTTGCTACCATTGATTTCAAGGAAGCCTTTAAAATTGCGTAACTTTTTTCCTCCCAAATTTTTGTGTTGTCCAAAGCAGGAGCATCTGCATAGTAGACACTGTTTCTGCTTCTGGGACAACCAGCCTCCTTTTCCTATCACCCTCAGTCTGATATTTGAGAAACTCCTATTAAGTGGAGTCCTGGGGAGAAACACCCATCCCTCACTAGACAAGGAGAAACAAAACAGTTCTCGTTCTGTCAGTAGGACACTGACACATGGACTGGGCTCTGCAAGTTGGTAATCAATTTCAGCAATCAATTTGGGTCTTGAGAGAATGATGCACTTATGTGGGGATAGAGGGCATAGTCATCACCGTTGCCACCTGAGCAGGCCAGCCCACACACGTCTGCAGTACCTTGTGCTGCAGTCTTTGGTGGTTATCTGTCCCTGGCTATCACTTTTTTCTACATCTGCTCTTCCTCCTCTTGTCATTTCTATGAACCCTAAAAACCCTTCAATAATCACCCTTTCCACCTAAGTTGCCACAGTTCAGTTCAGTCACTCAGTCGTGTCCAACTTTTTGTGACCCCAAGGACCACAGTACATCGGGCCTCCCTGTCCATCACCAACTCCCGGAGTTTACTCAAACTCATGTCCATTGAGTCGTGGATGCCATCCAACCATCTCATCCTCTGTCGTCCCCTTCTCCTCCTGCCTTCAATCTTTCCCAGCATCAGGGTCTTCAAATGAATCAGTTCTTCCCATCAGGTGGCCAAAGTATTAGAGTTCCAGCTTCGACATCAGTCCTTCCAATGAACACTCAGGACTGATTTCCTTTAGGATGGACTGGTTGGATCTCCTTGCAGCCTAAGGGACTCTCAAGAGTCTTCTCCAACACCAAAAAGTTCAAAAGCATCAATTCTTTGGCACTCAGCTTTCTTTATAGTCCAACTCTCACATCTATACATGACACTGGAAAAACCATAATTTTGACGAGATGGACCTTTGTTGGCAAAGTAATGTCTCTGCTTTTTAATATGCTGTCTAGGTTGGTCATAACTTTCCTTCCAAGGAGTAAGCATCTTTTAATTTCATGGCCACAGTCACCATCTTCAGTGATTTTGGAGCCCCCAAAAATAAAGTCTCTCACTGTTTCCCCATCTATTTTCCATGAATTGATGTGCCTGGATGCCATGATCTTAGTTTTCTGAATTCAGTCTTTAGTGTTTGTAAAGAGGTCTCTACCTGAGCCCAGTGGGCAAGACCAGGCTGCATTAGGATTTTGGACTTTAGAGTGATGGAAAGTTTCTAGTGGGTAAAAACTCTTTCATCACAGGACTATTATCAAGGGAGGCTGGAGACCTCCCTGAAAAAGAGTGGCAGTCCGAACAAAAGGATACACAGGAGTAAATGCCCCAGATGGTAAGGAGTCGAAAGAAGGCTGCTCAGAGTGGCTGACACATGGGAACGAGGACCTTCTCATTTTCCCATCATGCAAAGGCTCAGGACTCCAGGGAAACGAAGACAAGAGACACAGAGGCTATGACTGCACCTATCTGAGATTTCCAGGGACAAATGAAGATGCCAGTAGAGGCATTCCATGAGGCTCCTGTAAAGACTCCGGAGCTGTGTTTTTCCACTTCATGGAGCCAAAAAGAATGAAAAATTGATCATTATCGGTTCTTCTGACAGCTCCTGACTCCTCAACGCTCATCTCCAACATGTCAGGTGGGAAAATTCCACTCAGCCCACAGCCCCCACTCCCACCTTCAAGAACAGTTTCCTAACTCAAATAGGGGCTCTGTTTCAACCTAGAGGGGTAGGATGGGGAAGGAAATGGGAGGGAGGTTCAAAAGGGAGGAGATACATGTATATTTATGGCTGATTCATGTTGAGGTTTGACAGAAAACAACAACATTCTGTAAAGCAATTATTCTTCAATAAAAAAAAATAAATTAAAAAAAAGAATAGTTTCCTAAACATCACAGATAAGATTTTAACATGAAACTCTGGTTAAAAACCCAGCTTCCCCAACTCTGCCCCCAGAAGGCATGAATCAGAGAGTAGAGGTGAAAGCTGAGAATGATTTTTACCACGTTCTGCCTTATGACTCTTGTTATCATGGAAGTTTGTGAAACACCATTTTAACATCTCTTACCTGGTAAAGATATGAAGTAGATTCCTAGCAGGATTTCCCTGGTCATCTGTGGTATCATTACAGATAAAGGTGGTTTCAAGGGTGAGACTAGTGGTTCTTGATACATCCCAGCATCTCCTGGAGTCTACTGGGGGACCGTGACAGAACAGACCACTGGTCCCACTCCCAGAGTATCTTACTCAGAAGATCTTGGTTGGGGTCTTAGAATTTGTATTTGTGACATTCTTAGGTGAAGCTGAAGCTGCTGATCTTGGGCCACATTTTGAGAATGACTGACCCAGAAGTCTATAGGTATTCATTCACCTTATTATCAGTCACCTATATCACCAAAGGAAATCCCTCACACAATCAATAAACTGGTAGAAAAGGACAGGAGATTGTCAGTCAAGAATTGCATACCCTGAGGCACTAGAGACCGAGATTCTCCCTCCATTATAATATATCAAACAATAAGATCTAGAATCTCCAGTGTGGTCATCATGTGGACTCAGAGATGCAACGTGAATCCTAACCCTCTTTAAACTGAATAAAGTTGGAGGTTGTTGGGACATGGATACCTATACAGTGGTTGATGTTTCTATAGTACAGCCTTGGGAAACCCAAGGCAGAGTCAAAACAAGGAAACTGAGACAAGGACACCTGGGCCTTGGGACACATCCCTAGTGTCGGAAAGAGGACAGCTGACAGTAGGGGAGGTCATTCCGGGGGGGAGGGGACAACTGGGGAGAGTTGACAAAGCCAGGCTGGAGCATCCAGTTTGCTCTGCCATGCTCTGGTGGGATGCCACTAGGCATCGAGTTGGACTACAGAACCTAGTGCATATGGTCTACCATTGGGTGGATGGGAATTAGTTCAGTTGTGTCCAATTCTTTGTGACCCCATGGACTGTAGCCTGCCAGTCTCCTTTGTCCATGGAAATTTCCAGGCAAGAATACTAGACTGGCTTGCCATTCCCTACTCCAAGGGATCTTCCCAACCCAGGGATCCAACCTGCATTTCTTGTGTCTCCTGCATTGTCAGGCAAATTCTTTATCACTAGCACCATCTTGGACACCCTATTATTGGAATGCTTTGTAAATGCCTGATGATGCACTGTTCTAAGAGCTTTTCATGAAACAACTCCCTTAACACACCCCAGCCCCAATTAGCAGGTACTAATAACATTGACCTTTCCTGATTAAGGAAGTAGGGCACAGAAAAGCCAAGGATGCTGGTGGAAGACACAGGGCAAGTATTCAGTGGAGCCACATATCAAATCCAGGTCATGTGACTTCAGAGGCTCTTGGCTTACCTCAATGTGCCACTGCTGCTGGGCTGCTAAGTCCCTTCAGTCATGTCCGAAACTGTGCAACCCCATAGATGGCAGCCCACCAGGCTCCCTGTCCCTGGGATTCTCCAGGCAGTAACACTGGAGTGGGTTGCCGTTTCCTTCTCCAGTACATGAAAGTGAAAAGTGAAAGTGAAGTTACTAAGTTGTGTCCGACTCTTACAACCCCACAGACTGCAGCCCACCAGGCTCCTCCGTCCATGGGATTTTCCAGGCAAGAGTACTGGAGTGGGGTGCCATTGCCTTCTCCGAAGAGACTATGTAGTTCATGATTTATTGTTGTTTAGTCACTAAGTCATGTTCAACTCTGCAACCTCATAGACTGTGGCCCACCAAGCCTCTCTGTCCATTGGATTTTCCAGGCAAGAATACTGAAGTGGGTAGTCATTTCCTTCTCCAGGGGATCTTCCCAACCCAGGAATGGAACCCGTGTCTCCTGCATTGGCAGGTGAATTCTTTACCACTGAACCACCAGGGAAGCCTTATTTCATGATTATCTGCCACCTTTAAGTCCCCATTTTAGCCACCTTCTGTGGGGTCTTGAGGAGAGGCATGTAAAAGAAAAAAGATACTTTTCCTGGAGGAAGATGATCATCTAGTAAGACAGACAGACCCCTTACAGTTAACAAAACAGATGACAGGTAGAGACATCTATGTCCAGCTAAAGGCTGTGAGGCTGCAGAAGAGGGAATTGAGGGAGTAGATGGTCAATTCTGGAGACCCAGTTGATAGAAGCAACCTTCAATCTAGGCCCTAAATGGATTACAAGGGAAAAAGAAAAGTACTTCCAAAGTGGACACTTAAAAGAGAATATCTTAGTGGAAGAAGTACCTGATGCTGAAGTTCTCACCTCATTTTTCAGATTCTCCTTTGCTCTGCACCCCTCTCTGGTTCCTGCTACCACCATCCTGCTGGCCTCAGAGGGTAGTAATCTTCTTCAGATACCCTGGCCCAGACAGAAAAGACCTTTCTATTAACTCCCCACCATATAGCTGAGGCCAGGCTGGAATTAAAAATAATGAAAATCAATATGCCTTTTGCTGAATGCTCAGGAGCAGAAACAAGGAAATAAACAGTCCTATCATATCAAAACTTTGTCTAAGAGGTCTGCTCCTTCTGCATGGGATCCCTGGGGTAAGAGCATCAGCACTGACGCCTTCCCTTCCTAGACCTTGGTCTCCCTCGACTTAGGGGATACTATTTTCATCCCCGCCTGCTATCAGGACTCCTCAAAGTCTAGACAGGAGATGGACAATGGTCTTCCCTGGATCTGTGTGCCTGTCCTTTCAGGTCTGGCGTCGTGTGTTCTCACCCACCTTCCCTCTGAGTAATTAGAAGTGATTGACTTTCTCCTCTGGACTTTAATTTCTTTACAGCCTTTTAAAGAACACCATGGCTACCTTGTCTGAAATCAAGTCTGGATGGAACCATGAATTAACTGCAGAAATTTGATCCAGGCGTTTGACCTTTCTGTGTTTCTGTTTTTCTGCTGGCAAAATGAAGGGTTGGAATGAGTGGTTAGCTCAGTCTCCTTTCTGATCTCTCTATTATTCTAAGGCCATCTAACAGGCATGACTCAAATTGCTCGTAGCCTAAGTTTTTCTTCTACAGCGATACACTGGGGGAAATTGCCTGAACCTGAAAAGTCATGTCTAAGATCCCATTGCTTTTAAAGAACAAGCCTGGCTGAGTAGAATCTGGGCTTCTTGATTCTCTATCTCCATAGAGATGGTATTTAAAGTACATGAGGGGGGCTTCCCTAATGGTCCAGTGGGAAAGACTGTGCTCTCAGTGCATATCCAAAACCAGATCCTGAAATGCTGTAATTAGAGATCCCATGTGCTAAGACCCAGTGCAGCCAAAAAAAAAAGGGGGGGGTGGGCATTAGGTTTAAAGAAATCCAGAGCCCTTCCTATCTCTGGCAAGCTCAACTGCATGTAAAAACAGCATGGCTGATACAAACACAAATGCCCAATCATCAGCTTCCTCCTCAGGCCCCAGTATCCAGTCTCTGATATTATAAGCAGGATTCAAGTTAGAGTCATGACAACAAGCACTTTTGCAGGAACAAACAAGTTGGTATGGCTGGGACATGCCAATGGGCCATCAGGATATACATACAAACAACTCTGAGCTAAACACTGGTAGTCACAGTTTCCTTTTCATATGTGAAGATGTACACAGTTTTACTATGATGATGATAATGACAAGATTCATGTTCAAAGAGTAAAAGAACTCAAGTGAAAATAATAAAATGTTTGAGGTGACCCCACTGCTATCAGCGATATCTAAGATTGTGTGGAAATTCACACTATTGCCTGAAGGCTTTTTACCAGTAAGGATCTAGAATATCAGATGCTTGTCTTTTGGCAGGAGACCTAGGAGAACTAGACCTGGAAGACATAGATATAATAGAAACAAGATGGAGACACCTCTCAGTAAAAGTCTAGGAGGCAGCAAAACCAGGAACCCTGATCCAGTGAAGAAACAAAGTTAAGAGATCAGAATGCAGAAAGAAAAATCAGACTTGGGTACAGAAGCAAGGAATTCAAAGGCAGGAAAACAGAAGAGAGGACCATTGAATGAAATGAATTAGCAGAAGATCATTTGGACAAATACCAGAAAAAAAATCTTTATTATCTGAGGTTGGATATTAAGATGATTTTCTAATGTCATGGTAATATGGGACACAGGGTTCACAAAAGGTTCTATAAGTCAATCTAACCCACCAAAAAAAAGACAAAGGATGTGTGTTTTCTGGGTTTCATGATGGCCTGGGCTTCCAACTGAATTTGGTTTCATGATATATTAGCACATATCCTGCTACATATCTTTGAGTAACAATTAGCAAGAAACTTAGCAGCTTAAAACAGCATATTTTTATTGTTTTGCTCCAGTATTCTTGCCTGGAAATTTCCATGGACAGAGGAGCCAGGTGGGGTCACAAAGAGTGGGACACGATTGAGCACACACACCATTATTCTCTGGACCAGGAGTCCAGGCCTTACTTTGCTGGGTTCTCCACTTCAGAGTCTCATTTGAAAGCTTCAACCAAGGTGTTGGCCTGGGCTGCAGTCTCACTTGGAGTTTCGGCTGGGGATAAAATCCTCTTCCAGGGCCACATGACTGTTGGCAACATCACAACTGAGGCTGTGAGACAGACCTCAGTTTCTTGCTCAGTTAGAAGCTCTTCTCAGTTCCTCATCATGTGGCTTCCTCCACAGGGCAGCTCATGACATGCCCGGCTTCTTCAGAGCCAGTTAGGAGAGCCTTCTAGAAAGACGATGTTACAGTCTCATGTAATGCTACCAAGGGCATGCACATATGTTCCATCACCTTTGTCATATTCTAGTGATCTGAAGCAAGTTAGAAGACACACAGGCACTCAAGCAGAGGGAATTATGCAAAGGCACTATTAGAAGGTGGGGATCATGGAAGTCCCTTCGAGTCTGTCACCCGTAAATAGAGGTGTTGTTTATTGCTGGATCTCAGTATTCTTCCATTCTCTTTGACAAATTCAGAGAAGACACCACATGCTTGGCAGTGAACAACATCACACAGTTAAGTACAGGCTGCTGGACCAGACAATGGAGCTCTCTAATCATTCCTTAGTTGACAACACAAGGTTGTTTCCTTTCTCTTGGGTAATAGCTGAGTTTCCATTCCCAGAAATCTAAGCTTTCCTTTTCCCAAGTAGACAGAAACCACGAACCAGATGAAATGAGGTAAAAATTTAACAAGGAAAAGTATTAGGGTTGACATCTGAGTCCCTTAAACCTACCTCACAAGTCGGGGCACGATGTGGTCATAAAGACTCGTGAATAAAGCTTAAGGGATTTGATTGACTCAGTCTGAGTCAGCAGTGTGATGAAGCTGCCAAGAACAGCAAAGGCTGTGTTAGATGCAGTGTAATTAGTCCAGATGGGTGATTACTCCAGAGATGACGACCCTTTCTCACTCTGGGCTGCTCTGACCACACACTAAGACTGGTGCTGATGCCAAATCTCACATTCTGGAGGGGACATGGGTACATCGTGCTTAGTCGCTCAATCGTATCCAACTCTTGGCAACCCCATCGACTGTACCCTGCCAGGCTCCTCTGTTCATGAGATTATCCCAGCAAGAATACTGGAGTGGGTTGCCATTCCCTTCTCCAGGGGATCTTCCCAACCCAGGGATCAAACCTACATCTCCTGCATTGGCAGGCAGATTCTTTACCACTGAGCCACCTGGGAATCCCACGAGTCCATCTCTGCACCAAAAAAGTAGAACCTCTCAGGAGGCTGAGGAGGTGAAAGCATGAAAGATGATAAACCAAAAGGAACAAATTCCTGAATAGTGGACAGCACTGTTTTCAAACCCTAGAGGGCTGTCTTATGGACAGGTATGAGATGGTTTTATGGGAGTCCAAAGAAGAGCACTGATACCCTTAGTGGAAATTGTGGAGGATCAGAGTTCTGCTCAGAATGAGAAACATTTTTCAAAAGCCACAGCTGCCATAGAAGAGGTTAGATGTTTGTCACTGGAGAGCTTCATCAAGTCATTCAGTTATTCAACAAACTTTTATTAGTTTCTGCCGACAGCCAAGCACCAAACTGTGTACATAACCAACAAAGCAAATGCATTCCCTGTCTTCAAGAAAGGTATCTTGAATAAAACAAATTAATAAACAGTTTCAGTGACAAGAAGTATTCAACAACCTCCAAGCCTTAGATAGTCAGTTCTTACTGATGGCCCATGTAGGAGACCATAGCTTGGTGCCATGTGCATGCTCATTCTGGAACCAGAATGAAGGAACTTAGGACAAGAGAAGAACAAGAGTGATGTCATTGAAAGCTTCCCCTTAGATGAGGCTTGTCTACTCACATCCCATTGGTTAAAGCACGTCACATGGCCAATGCCAATGTCCATGGACTGCACCAAAAAGTACAGTCTTGCCACATAATGACACAGCAATAGTCAAGTATGTATAACCCTATACAGGAAGGTGGGAGCAATCAGTTCAGTTCAGTTCAGTCGCTCAGTCATGTCCCAGTTTTTGTGACCCCATGGACTACAGCACGCCAGGCTTCCCTGTCCATTACCAACTCCCTGAGCTTACTCAAACTCATGCCCATTGAGTCCGTGATACCATCGAGCTATCTCTTCCTCTGTCATCCCCTTCTCCTCCTGCCTTCAATCTTTCCCAGCATCAGGTCTTTTCAAATGAGTCAGTTCTTCCCATCAGGTGGCCAAAGTATTGGAGTTTCAGCTCCAACATCAGTCCTTTCAATGAACATTCAGGACTGATCTCCTTTAGGATGGACAGGTTGGGTCTCCTTGCAGTCCAAGGTATTCTCTAGAGTCTTCTCCAGCACCACAGTTCAAAAGCATCAATTCTTCGGCACTCAGCTTTCTTTATAGTTCAACTCTCACATCCATACGTGACTACTGGAAAAACCATAGCTTTGACCAGATGGACCTTTGTTTGCAAAGTAATGTCTCTGCTGTTTAACATGCTGACTAGGTTGGTTATAACTTTTCTTGCAAGGTGGGAACAATATCAGGGACAAAAACACACTTTATTCTTGAACTCAGTCTGTAGAAGTTGAGAGAACAAGATTTTGTGGACTATGTAACTCTTTGAAGGGGCTTCAAGGATGAAGAAGACTGTTTTCTTGACAGTCTTAGGCCAATCACTGTTCCTTTCCAAAATCATTCTATATTTACACATATACTTATATATAATAATACAGTGTGGATGTTTATAATTTAGTTAACTCTGGTCTAAAGGAGATGGTTTTCTTGCCTGGGGAGAGAAATGAAAAAATAAACAAACTTTCCACTCAAAAAAATCTCCAGAAATTTAAATAAGGTAAATGAAATTTAACAGTTGAGAAATTACAACTATGAAGAACTAGGTTAATCCAGGAATGAAACAGAGTGAATCAGGAAAAAAAAATATAAGAAGCTGAATTTAATTAAGGGACCAAGAAGGAAGATATTAGTAGCTGTTCTCTGTGAGGAATAATAAATGAAAGATTGTCATTTTTGGTTGTAAAGGCCTAAATTATGGTCTTATGCATGCTTCCCTCCTCAAAAAAGAATGAATTTAATTTATCTGTAAAAATTTTACAAATGGAAGGAGCCAAGGCAAGCTGACTACAGTTTGTTGATTTGTTTGTTTATAAGAAATTCTACTGCCTTGGCTACTAGAGGCAAATTAATTCCCAAATGGGGAGAAAAGAAATGTCCTTTTTTCGTAAGTATGGTTGGTGAACCAAGAGAAGTTGTTTGAGGCAGAAATGGGCACTGAGCCTAAAACACGTCATTGCTCACACTGCATAACTTCAAATACATTTAATTCCTGTGTTTGGGGAGTTTTTTTGTTTGTTTGTTTGTGTGTCTGTGCGTGTGTGTGTTCAACCTCCTGATGCAAAGTCATTCTATAAAAACTTTTGGAATCTTGGAATCAACATGCCAAATGCACCATAAAATGGCAGTGAGTTAACTGCTACTTCAGTAATTTTCAGTCAAAAACCACTTTGTTCTCTTCAGAGGAAAAACACAATTTTAATATTTTAAAAACAGTGTGGTGATTATAATAAAATCACAACCAGCATTTTCCTCTAAAGCTATGACTAGGGCCTTGGGTATGTCGCTCAGTCACATCTGACCCTTTCAACCCCACGGACTGTAGCCTGTCTGGTTCCTCTGTCCAAGGGATTTTCCAGGTAAGAATACTGAAGTATGTCCCTTCCCCAGGGGATATCCCCAGCCCAGGAACTAAACCCACACCTCCTGCATTGCAAGCAGGTTCTTAACCACTAAGCCACCAAGGCCCTAGTTGGGCCCAATTAGGGGTGACTAAGGTGAGTTCCAATCTTTCTGGATCTGTAAAGTAACTGTTTGCAAGGCAATGTTGGTAAATAGGAGTTTGAAGCCTCTTTGGAGTTCTGTGTCCACAATATGCTAGCCATGGGAACCTGACCGGTAACAAAAGCAAACGCTTACGGAGCACTTACTATGCGCCACTTACAGTTCTAAGTGTTTACATGCATTAACTCATATAGTCCTAGCAACAACAAGATGTAAAGTAGGCAGTATTGTCATTCACATTTGTAGGCAGGAAAACAGAAGCGTAGTAACTTGCCCCAAACATACAAAGATTTTCTATAAATCAATAAACACAAGACAATAGAAAAATGGGCAAAAGACATGAATAGGTATTTTATAAAAGAGGGACACATTGGGGTATGGAATTAACAGATACAACCTACTACATATAAAGTAGACAAGCAACAGGGTTATGTTGCACAAGACAGGGGGTTACAGCAATCATCATCTCGTAGCCTATAATTGAGTGTAACTGCAAAAATACTGATTCACTATGCAGAAACCCTACTCCTAAGTTTACAACAAACATAAATGTTTACATTTCTGCACCAGAAGGACACACACAAGAATGTTCACAGATGCATGATTTGGGAAAGTCCTAAACTGGAAACAACCTGAACGTCATCAACAGTAGGACTAAGACTCTTCCAACACTCACACAATATTCAGCAGTAACAGAGAATTCCATCTCCAAGCAATGGCATGGATGAATTGTATAAGCAATGTAGAAAACAAGGTCTGGGACTCAGAATAGTGATGCATGCTGGTATTTAAATCACATTCCGGTTTGCAAATTTAGTCTCTAACTTTAAAATTCAGAAGGGGTGACTTTGGGGAAGGAAGAGGGGGAGGATGTTTGATGAGGAAGAGGCCTGAAAGTCTCCTGGAGGTAAAGACCTACTCCTCCATCTAAACCCGCTTCTTCATTCCTGGCTCAAGAACCGGGTGAGAGTGAATTGCTTGACAAGTTGTCCTTCTTCAGACTTCCACGGGTCATCAGACAAGAATGTACTGGTCATTTTCTATATAAAGTAAATATTGAAGTATTACTAAAACTGATTTTTTAAAAATCAGAGACTAGGCCCCGGTTTGCACCCTTTCCTAAGAAATCAGAAATCCAAATATACAATAATGTTATGTTTAATAAAGTTAAACATAAACAACTTTAAATGCTATAGACTTAGAAATACTCTAGTACAACAAACTAGTGATTTCAATTTCATTTTTCATTTCAGTTATTATCTACCCAGTCTTAATCCAGGAATTGCCTTCAGGTAGTGGTATTATTGTTTTCTTTTTTTCTCTGTCTAATTTTCTGTGATTCTTTTCCAAATTAGCTATAATGAACAAGTATTACTTTATAAGAAAACAAATGCCAAAGCAAACTTTAAAATTTAGCTTAACCCTTACTACTGGGATGTGGAGGTTTAAAAACAGTATTTAGCCCTCACTTGTGTGTCATTGGTGGCCTGTATGCTTTTTTCTCCTCTGATCTGTTCAGTAAATTCAGTAGAGAATTTTGCTATTTGAAACGTCTACTGAAACCAAACATTATGTTACATGGATGTGGCCCAAATCCCACCTCTTTATGAAGGATTCTGTTCCCTGATTAGCTGATCTTTTTCTCTGAATCCATCAAACACTCTGAGGGTAGGGCTTCCCTGGTGGCTCAGTTGGTAAAGAATTTGCCTGTAAGGCAGGACACATGGGTTTGATCCCTGGGTGGGGAAGATCCCCTGGAGAAAGGAATGGCAACCCACTCCAGTATTCTAGCCTGGAAAATCCTATGGACAGAGGAGTTTGGCTGGCTACAGTCTATGGGATGGCAAAAAGTCAGACATGACTAACACACTTTCGCATGCATAAGGGCTTCCCAGGTGGTGCAGTGGTAAAAAAAACCACCTGCCGATGCAGGAGACTCAACAGTCTAGGGTTCAATCCCTGGGTCAGTAAGATTCTGTGGAGGAGGAAATGGCAGTTCACTCCAGTATTCTTACCTGGGAAATCCCATGGACAGAGGAGCCTGGGGTCGCAAGAAGTCGGACATGACTGATCATGTCTGACTGATCATGCATGAAGCAGCTGTGGAATGCATAGAACTTAGTGGTATCCATCTCTTGACTGATTAAATGATTTACTAATTAAGTACCTCAAAATTTGATTCCACAATTTTGGCTTTCTTTACTCTTATTATAACATATAACTGCAAAGGTCATGTGAAAATTACAAGAAAAAATTTATAATACATCATGTAGGGGTGCCATTTCAAAGATTCTAAGAAATAACATTGCATTTCACTGACTTTACATTTTTTACATCTTAATATTTATGAAACTGAGATTATATCACAATTGATAGCATCTCACCATTGTGATCCGCCAAGAAGTTGTCATGAGGCTGATGTCGCTGCCTGCTCGTGGATGGACTTGCCTGTTGCCGCATTTAGTGTGTGCTATGTACCAGGCACTTTCTGTGTAATAAGATGAGGAGGGGGCCATTTTCATGATTTTACAGAAGAAGAAGCTGAGGCTAAGTAACTCAGGTGAGATCACAGAGCTCATTCTGCAGATCTAGGATCTGAACCCTGGCAACCTGGATCTGGAATCTGCCCTCTTGAGGTTTGTCATATGTCCTGAATGTTTATTTTGGAAGAATTCACCTCACGTTCTCTTTCCAAGAATGAGTAGGGCCTAAAAGGTATAAACTATGAACCCAACAGACTTACAATAACCCCAGGAATTGACCTTGGCCATGGTTAACAATTAGAGCACAGGATGGTACATAAAGAGTGCTAATTATGGGCAGTTCTGGGGTTCAGCTCAATGAAACTATGAGCCATGCTGTGTAGGGCCAGCCAAGACAGACGGGTGATGGTGGAGAGTTCTGACCAAATGTGGTCCACTGGAGAAGGGAATGGCAAACCACTTCAGCATTCTTGCCTTGTGAGAACCCCATGAACAGTAAGTGAATTAAGATAAAGGGGAAAAGAGTTCATCAGTTGGGAGATTTTAAATCAACTTCTGTAAGTGGCATCCCTATTCCATGCCCATGCTGTAAAGACCAAGATGGACGTCAGCTAAATAAGTTCTTTATTACTGAGGGAAAAGAGATTGCAGAAATTTACCATATGAGAGCTAAGAGGGCTGCATAACTGAACCCCAGAACTGGGCACTTACCCAGAAGGGAAGAGACAGCCCCCAGCCAGAACAGACCTCTCTCCCATAGAGGTGGATCCCAAAGAGGCAGCAGAAGAGTCAAGCAGGTCGGACATTTCCTATAGGCATCTTGCTCCCAAGAGGAAGAAAGGCAGAGCTAACGGATAATCTGAAGATACACTACCCAGTTCATTCACAAGTAAGTCCATTCACTGGGCTTCAGTGGTAAAGAATCTGCCTGCCAATGCAGGAGATGTGGATTCAGTTCCTGGGTTGAGAAGATTCCCATGGAAGAGGAAATGGCAACCTGCTCCAGTATTCTTGCCTGGAAAATTCCATGGACAGAGAAGACTGGTGGGCTACAGTCCATGGGATTGCAGAGTCAGACACGACTGATTAACTGAGCACACACATACACACTGACACACAAGTCCATCCACTTCCCTATGCAGGCAGAGTGTCTCTACCAATCAGAACAGCTTCCAGGTAGAGTGAATCCAGAAGGGCAGGCTGAGCCCAGATAAGGAGCAAGAGCTGTGAAGGGCATTCAACCCTCCAAAGGATATGTGGACACCTTCCTGATTTTCAGCTCTGAGATGACAGGAAGTGCTATCCTGTCCACTCCTGTATCTCCAGGGCCCACCCCTGTGCCCGGCACAGATGAAGAACTAAAAACTACATGATGCTGGAATAATGAATGAATGACCACAGACACCAGAACGGAGATCTGAAGCCCTGTGTGAAATCAAGGGCAGCAGTGTGAGATAAAGTTTGCCAGCAATACATCTTCATCATAAATGTATGCAGGTTGAGAAAAACAATGACACTGAGAACTGAGCTTTTAAGCCTAGAGTTAGTTTACTAAATGCAATTATAACAGTATCATGAATATGGGATTTAAATACCTTATGGTTAATTCCTAGAATGTAAGTATCTTTTCAAGGCCTGAAGAGAACCCCTGATCTCTTCTTCATTTGGAAGAGGTAGACCATAAACTCCACTGGACTCTTCTTTCTTTGATGAAGTGAATACATGAAATTAAGCAAGGAAACAGAGATTATATCATGAGATAGGAGGACAAAAACATAGAAGGACTTGATGTTCAGTGCAGTTCAGTTCAGTCGCTCAGTCGTGTCCGACTCTTTGCGACCCCATGAATCTCAGCATCCAGGCTTCCCTGTCCATCACCAACTCCCGGAGTTTACCCAAACTCATGTCCATCGAGTTGGTGATGCCATCCAGCCATCTCATCCTCTGTCATCCCCTTCTCCTCCTGCCCCCAATCCCTCCAAGCTTCAGGGTCTTTTCCAATGAGTCAACTCTTCGCATGAGGTGGCCAAAGTATTGGAGTTTCAGCCTCAGCATCAGTCCTTCCAATGAAGACCCAGGACTGTTCACCTGGTCCTAAATTCAGCACTGCTGGCTGTATGCCCTTTAGGAACCTCCTTAACTGCTCTATATCTGTGCAAAATGAGGATAAGAGATATTCAGATCTCCTAGCACAAAGCTTATCAATAAACGCCATGATTTTTGCTTACCTCTTCATATCTCCACCTTATTTCTCATGCTGTCTAATACATTTTCCCAACTTTGTACCAGTTAGCCATTTTTAACATGGAATTCAAGCATGGTTTCATCTAATCAAAGTCACTCAGTCGTATCTGACTCTTTGTGACCCCATGGACTATACAGTCCATGGAATTCTCCAGGCCAGAATACTTGAGTGGATAGCCTTTCCTTTCTTCAGGGGATCTTCCCAATGCATTCCAGGCAGATCCTTTACCAGGTTTCATCGAGTCTCTGGCCTAAACTGTCTTTAGTCCACTTGTTTTGACATCTTCTGTGTCCTGGAGGTCAAACTTTGTTTCCATGGTGAGGTCTCTCATGGTCACAGGATAGATACAAAACAGAATTGAGGTATCATATTTGCAAGATAGCCATTTTAAAATTTTATAATAAATATTGTTACCAATATATTGAGATATGTCAACTTGATCATTTTAAATATCAAACGCTTTTTTTTTTCTTTTAGAGCTAAGTTGTCTGAGCTTCAAAGTGTTCTATAAAATACACATTACTACCATAAAGGAGAAAAAAAAAAAAATATATATATATATATAGCGAGCTCTTTCGGAGTGTCATTACAAACTCTTTTAAAAGAAAAGTATTATAAAAGTCAGAAAGAGAACTCACAAGCACCTTTCAAGACTTTTCTCATAGTTTTGATTCTATTTTAAATCTGGAATCAAAACAAGGCTCAGAAGTGAGAAGGCAGCCCTGCCGGTTTGCAGGGACAATAAGGCCACGCTCTGGAGGACTTCAGCAGGGACTCCAAGAGGAGAGAGCTGCTAGAAATAGCAAGGACTGCTTAAAGCTGCAAGTTCAGGGTAGAATGTAAGGGCGTGAGAATCATATTCCAAATGTTCCGTCGACCTTCCTGGTACACCGGGAACCTGAGCGCATGAGAATCGTCAGGCTGAATTGTAATTTTCCTCTTCTGCACATCTGTGAGCCCCTTTGGGGTTAGGGCTTACACTTTCTTCTTCTCTGTACATCTCCACCCAGGTACTTACCACCGGGCTGCTATCTAGGACGTACCCAGTAAATGTTTCCACTGAACTGACAGGGCTAGAGAGAGGTAAAGATCCTTTTTTGTTTTTTTTTTTTTCCCTGAAGAGTTTGAACCTCTCAGGATCCTTGAATAAGGCCTAAAAGAGAGAATCAGCAAGACCCGCTTATCAAAGCATCATCAGCTTTGGTCCCTGCAAACCTGAAATCAAAGAGAGTGCCACAATTTCCCGTGGCCCTGAAGTCTTTCTGGCACTCAGCAGGGTCTAACAATTTGAACAAGAGGACCACTTCAGGGCTGCAATATTGCAATTTCTGCAGCACTGATGTGTGTAATTTGGGGCAAAGCTTGACACAGGACCAGAAATAAAAGCAGCATGTTTTCTATAGTTGTTTATCCAACATAACAAATGGACCTTGAAGTATGAGTCTGGAATTGCGGTTTTCATACATACTCTGTGTGATCAGTCTCTCAGTCATGTCCGACTCTCGGTGACCCCATGGACTGTAGCCCTCCAGGCTCCTCTGTTCATGGGATTTTCCAGGCAGAAATACTAGAGTGGGTTGCCATTTCCAGGGACTTTTCCTGACTCAGGGATCAAACCCATGTCTCTATCTCCTGCATTGGCAGGCAGATTCTTTACCACTGCACCTCCTTACCAGAATCAATTAAGCATTCATCCCCAACAACATCACCACCAACAGAGGGCCAACCACTCCATTAGAAATCTTGAGGTTTCTTGTATCTCAAGGTACTTTCAGCGCCTTTCAAAAATATTGTAATTTCTTTTAAACTCCCAAGAAATACTGATTTGGGGGACCTCATAAAATATTTAAATAAATAAAAATAATATCAATGTATTCTGGAGAAGGAAATGACAACCCCTTCCAGTGTTCTTGCCTGTAGGATTCCATGGACAAGGGAGCTTGGCGGGCTACACAGTCCATGGGGTCATGGGGAGTCAGATCACAACTGATCGACTGAACACGCACACACATGCTTCTTTATGGCGATGTAAACATGCCATATAATTTTAATTTTTAATTAATTACAAAAGCAATATGGGAGAAGGATAGGTCCTATAAAGGCAAAAGTTAGAACTGAAACTTGTCACCACATGTGCCGTGAGTATCCAGTGTTACTAAGGGGATGAAAGTCCTGTTTTCAGAAAAACATCCCATAGTCTATTAATCACAGAGGCGTGAGTCATTTTCAAGGACACACAGATAAGGTTGGGAGTTGGACAGGCTGGTGGGGTAGGCAGGTGACAGGTGCGCTGGCTGGGAGAAATCACAATCCTACATATTTTCTGGATATGACCATCATTTTTCTATTCTCACAAGCCTTCTGCTCCAGCTAATTAGCAAGTCAAAAGAAATGGAAACAATTCTAGACCTCAGCACAATCAAATTAGAGGAGTTATTTGAGGATACCATTTTCACACAGTGCAATCACACTCCCTTTGTTTTGGTCAAATGAGTGAAAACTATCTTTCAAAGCGAACGCCCTCTCCTCTCCCAACCAGCTCTGTGCACAGCGGCATTTCATATCTGCTCTCATCCATTATACACGTGATCTTTTCTATGAAGACAGGGATGCACAGTCTACAATTAAACACACCCATCCAGCTTTCTCTACAACAAGGGCATTTTAAAAGTACATTGACTTTTAAGGTGATTCAGCACTGAAAGCCATTAGTGCATCATCTAAATCAAGACTTGGAAAGTTTATTAAAATTGGATTTTTAACCTGATCCCAATTTCCTCTGCTTATAAAGAATCCCATTGGACTCCTTAATATTCATGCTATTAACCTGAAAGTTTCAAATGGCCATTAAGGGAGGAAAGGCTGAGGCTGTACAGGGGAGCCTTACAGATAAAATCAGGTTGAGCTCAGGAAGGTAGAGTGACTCTGAGTCCTCGACGTCATCCGAGGAAGCAAGCCCTCTCTTTCTCTCTCTCTCTCTAATTCTCCTTCTCCTGACCTCTCTTCCATCATACATTTGAGGAAAAGTAGAAAACCAGAGATAACAAAAGCAAACATAAACTATTCAAGTACAGAAAGCACAGGGCTAGGAATCTTTTTCATGGCAAATAGATGGGAAAAAATGGAAAGTGGCAGATTTAATTTTCTTGGGCTCCAAAATCACTGTAGATGGTGACGGCAGCCATGAAATTAAAAGATGCTTGCTCCTTGGAAGAAAAGCTATGACAATCCTAGATAACGTATTAAAAAAACAGAGATATCACTTTGCCGACAAAGATCCATATAGTCAAAGCTGTGATTTTTCAAGTAGTCATGTATGGATGTGAGAGTTGGACCACAAAGAAGGCTGAGCACCAAAGAACCGATGCTTTGGAACTATGGTGGTGGAGAAGACTCTTGAGAGTGCCTTAGACTGCAAGGAGATCAAGCTAGTCAACCCAAAAGGAAGTGTTAGTCACTCAGTCATGTCCAATTCTTTGTGAGCCCATGGGTTGTAGTCCACCAGATTCCTCTGTCCATGGAATTCTGTAGGCAAGGATACTGAAGTGGGTAGACATTCCCTTCTCCAGGGGATCATCCTGATCTAGGGATCAAACCTGGATCTCCCACATTGCAGGCAGATTCCTGAGCCATCAGGGAAGCCAGGAAATCAACCCTGAATATTCATTGGATGGACTGATGCTAAAGCAGAAACTCTAATCCTTTGGTCACTTGATGCAAAAAGCCAACTGATTGGAAAAGACTCTGATGCTGGGACTAAGGGCAAGAGGAGAAGGGGATGACAGAGGATGAGATGGTTGGTTGACATCACCAACTCAATGGACATGAGTTTGAGCAAACTCTGGGAGATGGTGAAGGACGGGGAAGCCTGGGGTGCTGCAGTCCATGGGGTTGCAAAGAGTCAGACAGGACTTAGTGAGTGAACAACAATAACAGCAACAAAGATGCTAAATAAGAACAAAGTAACCAGTGAATACTTTCTTATTTACCTAAGCATAAGAATATTGATCACTGATCAATGAATGCTGGCCAAAATCAAAAAAGAGAGAGAAGCTAAAACACCAATCCTTGACAGTGGCCAGATCTGTCTGGAGTCATTTGGGGAAAGAGAAGTTTGTGACCGAGTCTCAGGGCTGCAGCCTGAGGTTCTAGTTCCCTTTTGGGGCTCGTAGTGGGGAACTAAGTAGATCAGTTAACCGGACTTTGGCTCCCAGGGTACAAATGGAATCACCGCCAGTCTCACTTTGCATCTCACAAATGAGTTGTGAAATCCAGACTGTGGGCCCAAAGGCACTTTGAACTCTTAAGGAAAAGCAATCATACCTACTTAGGACATCAAAGTGGCTCCCTATTTTGAAGAACTTGTGATCTGCGCTGGGCTTAGCTGCTGGTAGGAGCTTAAGGACTCCAGTACTTGGCAAGGGTATATTTGAAAATACCATTTGACCTGCACAACCTCATCATACATGATTTTATAGGGGTTCATCGAATGAGGCAGGAAAAGTACTTTTTTTTAGAAGCTAATGCAAATTTGAATGTTAAGGCTTTTCAAAGAGAGGCTTTAAACTGACTTTGTTTTTTTCCAGGTTTATTGAGATGTAACGGACATACATCACTTTAAGTTTAAGGCATACAGCCTTCTGGTTTGATTTACATCTGTTGTGATATGATTATGACAATGAGTTCAGCCAACAGACACCTTCTCACATAAACCCAACAAAAGGGAAGAAAAGAAGAAAAGAAAAAAGTCTCTTTGTGATGAGAACTCTTGGGATTTACTCTTGGGATTTATTAGCAACTTTCCTATATACCATACAACAGTGTCAGCTATAGTCATTATGATGTACATTATACCTCTGATATTTATCTTTTATCTGGAAGCTTGTACTTTTTTACTAGCTTCCTCCACACCCAGCCCCCAACCACAAGTTTGATTAAAATGACTTTTTAAAATACATACGTGTGTGTGCGTGTGTTCAGTGGCTCAGTCATGTTTGACCCTCTGCAGTCCCATGGACTGCAGCCCACCAGGCTCTTCTGTCCATAGAATTTTCCCGGCAAGACTATTGGAGTGGGTTGCCATTTCCTTGGGCTTCCCAGGTGGTACTGATGGTAAAGAACCCACCTACCAATGCAGGAGATGTAAGAGAGGACTGTTAGATCCCTGGGCCAGGAAGACTCCCTCCAGCAGGAAATGGCAACCCACTGCAGTATTCTTGCCTGGAAAATCCCCATGGACAGAGGAGCCTGGTGGGTTACAGTCCATGGGGTCACAAAGAGTGGAACATAACAGAAGAAACAACACAAAGATACTCCAAAAGTATTTCAAAAGTTCTAAAATATTATGTCAATATTAGTCTGGCTCAAAGAAGCGATCAGGATCATTAAAACTTCTATAATCTTATTTTCCAAAATAAGACTTGGCCTTGGCTTCCCAGATGCTACTTGTTTTATTAGACAGCCAGAAAATGCTGATCATCGTTTTGCTTTCCAAAAGGGCAGTGGGTAACATTACAAGAGAAAGAGGTCAATTTCCTACAGGATTTATTACTTAGGTGGGTGTGTATTTTTAATCTGAGCAAAGTTAATGAGGTTTTTTACACTTGAAGGGCAAATTTGATTTCTTCCAAACATTTATTTTCCAATACTTAAGATATGGAAGAGCGACTGAAATTTCATCTAAAATAAATTACTTTGACACTCATCTGGCACGTTTTCTTTTTCTTTTATTTAATTTCTTAACATATTGGCTGATCTGCCTTTTAGGGCCACTAGTTTGGGCTCGGATAGAGAAACAGCCTAGCTTCTCCAAGGGGATTCCTACCCTGGGTCCCTGGAAACCTTACATCTGAAATTAGACTGAAGGCTGGTCTAGTTCTGACACAAAACTTCCCAGGTACAGGAACGCGGGGGAAGGGGGCAGGGGGACCGGCTTAATTTCAGAGCCCACGTTTGCAAACCCGATGCCCTAGAGAAGGCAGAGCTAAAAAGCTCTGCATTCTCCGGATGAATCCGCATCCGCTCCGGGGACGCGAAACCGAAGAGGGAGGGAGTGTTCAATGGCGACACCGAGCGCTGGGGAGCCGGCTCCTCGCGCGGATCCTCGCTCCGGCTGCCCGGCCGCCGGCGTCCGGGTCCGACTGCGGTGCGAGTGGATGGCTCCCCTCGCTTCCTGAGCGGCGCAGGGAGCAACCGATGCCTAAGGTGGGCACCTGCCCTGACGGAGATCGGCCGCGCTGACGCACGTGGGAGGACCCGGCGAGGCCGGGGAGTGGAGGAAGACTTGGGCTCCGGGTTAGGACCTCGCCTTCCCTAACAAGAGTGACGGTGGAGACAGGATGTCCCAGGTTCGCAGGGACGGCAGTCGCCCAACCCACAACCGGCCCCACCCTCCCGGGAGGGAGCGCTAGTCCCCTCCCCAAGTTCCATCCCCACCCCCAGCTTCCCAGGGCTGAAACCCCGGGAACTGCCGGGCCAGGGAAGGGGCGGGACTGACTCGTGCCGTACCTGTCCGTGGGATTTCCCGAGCCCTGCCCGGCCGCCCTGGGAGCTGCGTGGCGAGCCGGACTCCGAGTCGACCCGACCCCGGGGCAGCACCGGAGCGGACCGGGCAGCAGTGGGCGCTCGCGATCCTCCTCGGCCCGACACGCTCTCCCTGCGGGCCCGGCCTCCTCTGTCCCCTCCTCCCACTCCCGCTCCTCCCTCTGCTCCTCCCCTCGGCGGCGGTGATAACCTCGCCTCCCCGCCTGCAAAGTCCCCGGCGCGAGGGCAGCCGCGAACCGCCGCCACCACCGGGTCTCCGCGGGCGCCTGCGCCGGTGTCTCGCCCTCCGGCCCGGGTCGTCCTGAAAAAACTCGCTCCGCTGGCCGCCAGGGCTCCACGGCGCTGCCCATGGCCAAGCCCAGGAGCCGACTTCGGGCGCCGGACCGGCTGGACCGCCGAGGCGCGGCTCAGGTGAGTGCGGCGCGCGCTTGCGGCGGCGGGGGTCGCCAGTGTGGGGAGCGGCAGGACCCGGGGCCATCGAGGTGTCCCGACCTGGCATCCTGAACTTCAGGGCGAGAGCAGAGCCCAAGGTGAGTGGAGGCTGGCGCAAGTGGAGTGCACGTAGGTGGAGGAAGGAAGGAGAGCCCAGAGCTTTCCCCATCCTACTAGCCTCCTGACTTCGTCCCTCAGCTAGGCAAGTCTTCAGGGACTGGTTTTTTTCAAGCAGGTTTCTGACTTGGTGGATTTTTTCTCTTTTTTTCCCTTACCCCCTAGAAGAGTCAGGAGGTTTGCTTCTGCCCGACGCGTCTCTCTAGAACCGACCGTGAGGGGCAGTAGGAGCGCAAAGCGCCGCGGAGCCTGGGTACCACTCTGGCTGGCAACTGGGGCGGGGATAACAGCAAAAAGTCCGTCTTCAGGGAGCATCCAGGGTGGGGAAACCTCAGTGCGGTTAGCTTTGGGAACGAAGCAGAGATGGGACATCTCTCGAGGGGCGGGAAAAGCTCGGGAGGAGAGAGATGGAAGCGGCGGACAGACAGTAAGTAGCCTACCCCCTCGCCTCCCCCCCCCCCCCCGCCCCAGTGCCAAACATGCACGGTTCTGGTTTTTCGTGTTACTTTTTACTTTTTTTTTTTTTTTTTTAATCCTGCGTCTGTTTCTATTTCGAGCACCTTGGGTGGTGACGGCAGATGAAGGTGAGGGGAGGAGGGGCGCCAACCCGCGGTGGAAGCGCGTAGACCCGGACTCAGAACCGGGCATACTCGCGGAGCCTGAAGTCTGCAGGTGCTACCTCTGGGCCAGGCGGCCGACCGCGCGCGGCTCGCGCTGCTGACCCCAACCTGTCCCGGAGGCCGGCAAAAAAAAAAAGAGAGAGAGAGAGATGGAGAGGCGAGAGGGAGCAAGAGCTGTGATGCAGGGCGCGGGGCGGGGGTGGGGTGGGGGGGCCGGTGCGGGGAGTGTGAGGTGTGCTCTGCTCCGCGGCGGTTTGCGAGCTCCGCGAGTCTTCCATCTCCTCCCCTCGGCGAGGCGATCGTCCACGCTGCTTCGCGCACCCAGGCCCCTCTCTCGGGAGGGGATCGCACCCCTCTTCCTCCGCCCTCCACTTTGCAGGACCAGTCGGATCCTTGCTTAGCCTTGCGTGAGTCTCGCTCCTCCCTCCCCCCCGGTGCTGTCCGCTGGCTATTTTTATCCACTACTTGTTCAGAGATGCTTTCGGGGGGGATTCTGGGGAGGCGACTCCAAATCTGGTGTCTTCTCGCTCCGCTCCCAGAAGCGGTCCCCTCCTAGCAGGGAGCAGCCGCGAGAAGCGGCCAAGGGATGGAGACTGAGCTCTGGAAACCCGGGATCCACCTGCCCCGCTTCTCCGCCTGCCGCTAGGTGCGGGCGCGGATCCTTGAGGGTCCCATAGCACCCTGGGGCCGGTACTTAGCTGGCTTTTGTTGCCGCAGCCCGTTTACACTCAGGATCCTGTGGGCCCTACTTGGGCGTTATTGCTCTGCAGCCACATCTTACCCTATTTTGTTGAAATGCAATTGCCCACTACCGTTCAAGGGTTAATTTCAGGAATTTTATGTTAAAAATAAAAGAAAAAAAAGAAAGAAAGAAAGGGTAGGGAGATAACCTAACTTCTGCCTCCTTGCATTTCTAAACCCCATCATTTGGCGTTCGGAATTATTCTTCCTTTCTGCTTCCTCGGTACTGATTGGGTGCGACTCGAATAAGCCTGACCGAGTGAAATTCCAGAAGATGAACGCTTCAGCTGCAGATCCCCGCGTTACTCTTTGTATTTCTAGCTTTTAGATTTTTTTTTTTCCCTTCCCTCCCATAGGATTGCAGAAATAACATATTGAAATGGCCCATTGTGTTACATAAGATTTTCTCCAGCGCTCGGCAGAGCAAAATCAACTTCTCATGGAGCGTTTCAGGGCTTCAGCGGATCCCTCTAACTCAGCTGAGTTTGCCTGGGATCAACAACTTCGTGACTAAGCACTCTTAAGTCGAAACAGTTCATTACCATGACAGCATACACTGAGGATCCCTTTCTGAGGCATCCTGAGCCTTGCTTTTGCGGCTTCTGATTCAGGCTAAAGCTGCCCGCTGTACAGTGCACTGTAGCTTTAAGATGGGAGATTCTTTGCTTGGGAAACTGGTGAGAAAGTGATACCTTGAACTCTACGGGGGAGAACAGGAAAAGCCCATGGTTCTAGCTGTGCTGTTGGTGTGCCTTGTGTGAAATTTCAAGTCTTCCACGTTGTTGTTCAGGAGTCCTTTACTTGTATTCTCCCGTGTAATTGGGGATGTGCTTTTGTTCTGAAAAGAAGACCATTCTCTTACTGGAAATGTCCAGAGAGCTCCTTGAAGGGAAATGCAATGTGGAAGCTTTCCTTATCTTCAATTAAAATTTGATGATGGCTAAAAAGAGGCTAGGGAGAGGGACTGGCTAATGTAATGTGCTTGATTGGTACAGAGTGGCTTTTCCAGAACAGAGCATCTACCCAGGGTGGTCCAAACCCATAGTGAGTCCTGAGTCACGTTCTGGTTATAGAAGCCAGTTTGGAGAAAGGCATAGTAAAAGGTACTGATGTCCTGGTGGAACTGAGTCTGTATTCAGGATCAGGACTGAGAATTTAGGCTCCAGGGCCTGTTTCTATGCCAGGGTTCTTGTGTAAGAGACAATCTTGGAGGAGTAAACGCAAGTAGCAACTTTGGTGAGTAGCAGCAGCCTTCTAGCTGCTCTGTGGGAAATGAAGTGACTTTCTGGCTGTTGCTGAAAGCTGTAACTTTCCAGCTGATGTTGGAAAAGATCTGCCTTTTCCCCCATCACTTTGATGTAAGTATCTTCCGTCAACCCCACTAATGGCCCAGGGCTTCCCAGTCAGGCCAACCTTTTCCAGTGGGGAATGGCAAGACTGCTAACTGGATTTGGAACCAGCTTCTTGCCTCAGGACCCTAAGCAAATGCTTTTTCCTCTCTGAGCCTCAGATTCATCCTCTAAAAAATAGAGCTCGAAAGATTATTATGAGAAAGTGGGAAGATACATGTGGAGAGCATTTGGGCAGTTCTAAAACACTGGTGAAAAACGTACTGGGTTAATTTCCTTTTCCTGCAAATTTCATTTGATCTATTTTAATGCTAATTTTCATTTTAGTTTGTGAATGTCTGTGTGAATTACATATTTTAAATATTCAGTGAGGGAGAGGATTTCATGTAATGGGCCAATATCTCCTGATTATTCCACCTGAAATTCACCGGCATCAGGCCTCACTACTTCTGAGAACCATTAGTTTCTTATTTGTAGAATCAGAGTTAAAGTTTTTTGGTGCTTTTTTTTTTTTTTTAGCTTAATGCATTTTGTATATTAAAGGAAATGTATGTTTCAGGAAGGGCCTTGGTATTGATTAACCAAAAAAGGAAGAATGTTGCAGATTAGTGTTAGCAGTTGGGGAAAAGGGATACATGATCAGTTTTAGAAGATGACCTGGGTCTCTGATGTCTACATCTGTCATCTAGCATAAAGCACTGTCTCTCTGTTGCATTTTTGTTATTCAAAATTTGTCCCCAGGTGCTAGTTAAGTGGCTTAGTAGATGCTCAAATAGTAATTTCAAAATAAGTGAATGAATGCTTGAACTGAACCTTCACAGCAAGCTCATGCGGTACATGGGCAGATGGCAACTTTTCTATTTTAAAGATTTGGAATCTGACGATTAGAAAAGCTAATTAATTTTCTAAAGGTACAAAGGATTCCAGATTGGAGTTGAGGTCTGCCTGTTCTCATTCCATTCTGTTCTTCATCCTGTGTCGCCTCTCTCCCATCACCACTTAAAATTCTCCTAATCCATAGTGGACTTTTGCATTTTGTAAGGTTTCCAGCAATCAAACACCCTTCTTCTTCAGGGAGGTACCAACCTTCCCTCAGGTTGGCTTAGTAGTAAAGAATCCACCTGCCAATGCAGGTGACATGGATTCAATTCCTAGGTGGGGAAGATCTCCTAGAGAAGGAAATAACCCACTCCAGTATTGTTTGGAAAATCCCATGGACGGAGGAGCCTGGCATGCTACAGTTCATGGGGTCGCAGAGAGTTGGACAGGACTTAGCCACTGCTGCTGCTGCTGCTAAGTCACTTCAGTCGTATCCGACTCTGTGTGACCCCATAGATGGCAGCCCACCAGGCTCCCCTGTCCCTGGGATTCTCCAGGCAAGAACACTGGAGCGGGTTGCCATTTCCTTCTCCAATGTATGAAAGTGAAAAGGGAAAGTAAAGTCGCTCAGTTGTGTCCGACTCTTAGCAACCCCATGGACTGCAGCCTACCATGCTCCTCTGCCCATGGGATTTTCCAGACAAGAGTACTGGACTGGGTTGCCATTGCCTTCTCCAGACTTAGCCACTACACAACAGCAACAGCAACCTCCCCTCATGGAAGGACTTTAACACGGGGCAGGGCGGCGGGGGATGGGGGGGCTCTTTCTTTGTATCCATATCTCTGAGCTCTGAACTGGGGCTCAGCCTGGTGATCCCACCTGAGGCTTGGAATCTCAAAGGACTGACTGAAGGACAAAAGGACAATCGAGCGTTTATTTACCAGTGTGAGTCATGAGTCAAGAGGCGTCAGCTGCAGGCCCAGTGTCAGGATGTCCCAGGGATGCTATTCCACGGGCATAATCCTGATGCTTCCAGGTTCTCTTCGTTCCTTCTCGTTTCCAAGACCAGCTTTCCAGCTTCTCATGAATTCCTCGAGGTAACTCATAGTCTTCAAGTAAATTTCTTCTCTCTGGGATTCAGTCAGTCTTGTAACCAGCTGATGTCAGCCTCTCACAATGCATCTTCAGGCCTGCCTCGGGCATGAAGCTTTCTCAGCTTCCTCTACCCACAGGGAATTAAGTTTCATAGCTTTTTCAGGCCCTTAGAGGAATATTTACTGGGCCATAGTATGTCAACAGTTATGTGATACTACCAGAGTTCTAGAAAAATGAATACATTATTCTTCCGAGAAATAGCCTGAACATAAGGGAAATAGGTCCCAGTGGGCATTTTTTCTTTTCTTTCTTTTTTTTTTTTTAATCCATGCTGTGTGTTTTTTTGGTAACTTTCCAGCAGGGGTCGCTCACTCTAATGCCTTCAGCAACCCGGCAAGTAAATAGCCTGAGTGAAACAGGCCTGGAGGACAGGCTGGGTAAGGGGGATGTCTTGGCTCTGATTCAGCACACAAGCTGGGACCTCAGGCTCTGTCTTGCCGAGTATGATTTTATTTTCCAAGATAGGCTGTGAGTTTCCAATTTTATGTAGAATTGACTGACTTCAGTTGTGTTAGTTGTTCAGTGTGTCTAACTCTTTGTGACCCCATGAACTGTAGCCCACCAGGCTCCTTTATCCATGGGGTTTTTCAGGCAAAGAAGACTGGAGTGGGTTGCCATTTCCTTCTCCAGGGGATCGTCCCGACCCAGGGATGGAACCCACATCTCCTGCACTGGCAGGTGGATTCTTTATTGCTGAGCCACCAAGGAAAGCCCTTGACTTTTAATTGTGTCTGTGTGTGATCAGTCATATTGGATTCTTAGTGACCCCATGGACTGTGGCCTGCCAGGATCCTCCGTCCATGGAATTTTCCATGGACGAGAATGCTGGTGTGGATTGAAATTTCCTACTCTAGGGGATCTTCCCGACCCAGGGATCAAACTCCAGTCTCCTATCAGCAGCTAATTACGTATTTTTAAAATAATACGATGTGGACCAAACAAAGCATGTCTATAGGTAGACCTCCTTCCTCATCTGTACCTGCATCCCACAGGCCTCCAGTTTATGGCCTCTGGGTTCCAGACATAGAAAAGTAATGGGTGGGGCCACAGAGGCTCAGTATAATCAGTTATTCATAAGCTTGAAGCAAGAGTGCATCAGGAGTGTAGTATAAACAGTGTTCCTGTGAGTTAAATTTTGCGTTTACAGAATTTCTGTTTGCGGTGTTACTTTTTCCTTGTGCTGTAAGCAGCGACACCAATCACATTTATGCCCTTAACACATGTTTATTGAGTTCCAGTCATGTACCAAGCGCTGTTCTTCTCACTGGTGACACAATAGGGGATAAAACAGATGGAAAGCTCTGCTCTTCTGCTTGTCTTCAGTGGAGGAGACAGGTAAAAGCAAGACGGGGAAGGACAGTCCATCTTAGGTCAGACTCTTAGGTACTAAGAATAAAGATAAATTAGGGGAAATGTCAGGGTACTGGGGTAACACCTTTGGCAGAGGGCCAGGAATCTCCAGGTTCAGTCTCTGATCCAACATAACGAAAGTCAGGGCCGACATAAAGGACATAAAGGATTTGAGGATTTGGGAGTTTGGACCTAGTATTATATTCCGGGACTTGCTATTGTGGGTAAACCCCTAAGAGCAGACTCTTCTCTTAGTTTTAATGAGGTCACCTCTTGAGCCCATTCATTGAGTGTCCAGCAGGTGGTAGGTGCTACATTAGGTGCTAGAATCCATTAACACAAAATTTCCAGTCCTCCAGGAAATTGTAGGCCAGTTTGGAAGACATGAACAGATGATCACAAAAGAGATTACTAAAGTGAGTGATGAGGGTGAGAAGGGAGTTGTAACTGCTGAGTTTTGACACTCAGAATGCTGACATTCAGCATCTTTTTGACTTTTTTTTTTTAAGATTTTTTACTTTTTAACATGGACTGTTTTTAAAGTCTTTATTGAATTTGTTGCAATACTGCTTCTATTTTATGATTTGACCTGTTCCCTGTGAGGCATGTGGGATCTTAACTCCCTGACCAGGAATCAAACCCAGGTGCCCAGCATTGGAATGCAAAGTCTTAACCACTAGTCTGCCAGGGGAGCCCCCAATTTAACATCTTTTTAATGGACCATCTGAGATGTACCAGAAACAGTTTAGATCTGTGCTTTTTATCATCAATAAAATTTTTTTGAAGCTTTTTTTTTTTTTTTTAAACCTGGCCATGGCATTTTGTCTGAGAAGGCACTGGCACCCCACTCCAGTACTCTTGCCTGGAAAATCCCATGGACGGAGGAGTCTAGTAGGCTGCAGTCCATGGGGTCGCTAAGAGTCATGTCACTTTCCCTTTTCCTTTCATGCATTGGAGAAGGAAATGGCAACCCACTCCAGTGTTCTTGCCTGGAGAATCCCAGGGACGGGGGAGCCTGGTGGGCTGCCATCTATGAGGTCGCACAGAGACAGACACGACTGAAGTGACTTAGCAGCATGGCATTTTGTATTCTTAACCAAATTTCCTTTTGTATCAAGACAGTTGAGTCTTTAAAAAAATCTTTTCTAAGTGTGAAATGTACTTAGGCCCTTTGAGACTCTGGTGCATCTCCCTCTCCAGTCGACCCTGCCATTGATGGTGACTGTTGTTGCCAGGGTAGCTGCACAGAAGCGAAAAAAAAAAAAAGTTATTGTTCTTGAGGAACTTACAGTTTAGTATTGGCAGTCAGATAAATGAGCAATTTTTTTGTGTATGAACCGAGAAATGCATCCTGTTTGGGCCTTTGCTTGTGGCATCAGGTAGGCCTGCCTTTGAGAACTTCTTTCCAATCACTCTATTTCTTTCTTTCATGGCAATCCTCCTTCCCACAGCATAGTTTTGCAGCCATAATGTTTATCTGGAGTCATCCTGTTACTTTGCTGGTTCTCGTTCTCCCCACCTTTCACGCCCCCGTAAGAATAAAGAATATACACCGGGTCTGAGCAGGCATCTGGAGCCTCAGGTTTGTTTCTGCCACCAGTTTGCAGAACAGTGTGTCTGGTTCCAAGTAGTTGCTCAGAAAAGGAGCAAGAGGCAACATTTCTGCCTGGGGGAACTGGGAAAGGCTTCATGGGGGAAAGAAATATTTAAGGAAAGAGAGAGGCTTGCGGAGAAAAGCCAATGAATGGTGATGATACAAGATAATCAAAATATGGCCCCAAGCCATCCCATTTGTCCATTTTAGAAATCCCCAGTGTGGTCGGTCCAGGTAAATAGCTGGCATGTTAAACACAAACCCTTCCCTGAATAGATTCTGGCAGCACAAAAGTACTCTGGCATGAAAAGAATGAAAATGATTTAAAAAGAATGAAAAAATGGAAAAAATTAATAACAAAATAAGAGAAAAGAATGAAAATGATAACTCTTAACTTCCATCTAGAACTTTCATACCCACTGTCTCCTTTTTGTCTTGTACCCGGTCCTTCAAGGGAGACAGGGATCTCTTAGTATTTTTATTTTATATTTAAGGAAACCAAGATTCTGAAAAGTGACTTTTCTTAGATCTTCAGAATGAAGATGGCAGACCCTGGTCCAGGGCCACAATTCTCCACTTGCAGTGAGCAGATGGCTCAAGATGGAGACAGGTTAAATCCCAGGGGGGGCTGAGTAGCCCACATTTTCTATAAACAAAGGAATGTTTTTAGATTTGAAACATTCACATCTTTGTTGAGAACTTCCACTTCAGCACTTTCCGAGATGCATTTTGTGTCTTGATGAATTTCCCCTAGAATTCCTACAGATTAGGTACACCCTGCAGTAGGGTTGTTTTTGTGTAAATATCTTTACTCCTTAAGGAGAGTAAATCAGAGGCCTGTATCAGCAGTTAACATACAGTAGGAGAAAGGTGATTGCAGATGCAGCTGAAATGAAAAGGCTTGCTCTTCTAGCTGTGCTCAGAGAAATACATACTTGAGTGGCACATAGTGAAAGCGGGCTGGCACAGCACCACCTCTGAAAAACTCAGTTTCACCTGATATAAATTCCATCTTCAGCCAGATTTTTCCCAGTGTCCCTGATAGGAAGGAAGGCCAGAGAAGGTGTTAATCATACGTTTCTGGAATTAGGTGTAGGAGTTATTCTCGAAGAGTGTGGCTTTTGAAGTCATGTCTGTTTGAATTTCTGATCTCCTCCTTACTGATGGTATCACCCCAAGAAATAGACAGTTTATCTGGGTCTCAGATTTTTCAATATTTTAATGAGGATTAAAGGAGATTCCCCTTGTCAAATGCCTAGCCTAATGCTCAATAAAATGCACGTTCTTCTTATGCAGGGTTGCCGGATTTCACAAGTAAAAATACAGGATGATCAGTGAAATTTGAACTTTTAATAAAGAACATGTACTCTTTTAGTATAGGTATATCCCGGATACTTCATATTAAGACATGATTGATTGTTTTTCTGGAATTTAAATTTAACTGGAAGTCCTATATTTTATTAAGCATCTCTATTCTTGCAGTGACAGTTGTAGGTGATGCGTTTGGTGAAACTTCTAGAGCTGCAGGCAGTGAGAGAGGGAAGAACACAGTCATTTGGAGGTGAAATAATTTAGCCACCGTATGATCCAAGGAGAGAAGGAAGGGCTGTTTTCTCTGATGAGCTTAGCAACAGATCAAACCAAGGCAAACTTGTTTGCGAAAAGAAGCAGAAGAATTGTGGACAAGTCAGATCTCTCCCATCTATGCAGCAGATTATTCCCAGCACCCTTTGGGAAGAAGGCATTTCAACCCTTTAGGCCACCAGGGGAGCAGCCAATCCACCAACGCAGCACATTATTCAACACAAACATTGCTCTGAGCTCATTACTGCAGGACCGGAGTTGGAACCAAGAGATCCACACAAGGGCTCCACTGAATGCAGTGAAGGAGTGCTTTGTGCTTTGAAAACTCACTCTTGCAATTGCTCCCTCCTTGGATGAATCCAAAGCTAATAAAACAGTGAGAGGGCCTTTCAGACTGGCTCCTCCCAAGCAGATGACCTCAGGTTATGAACTGAGGCCGAGATCTCCCCAGGACTGCTGGACTATGTTGTTCTGAGGATGGCCATGGAAATGTGTTTCCATTTCAGGTAATAACCTGGCAGAAACTCAACAAGCAGTACTTTGGTTGCCAGTGGACTTTTCCCAAGCAGAGTTTAATGCTTTCTTCTATAGTAAGATACTGCTTATGCCAAAATGATGTTTCTGTTGCATCTGAAATTACTAACTCTTCATTTAACTCGAGCTGCTTACGAGCAGTGTGTTTATATGGAATATGGACCAGAAAGGAAGCAAAGTGGCTTGGCAGGTTGCATGTAGAATGACTCAGCCAGAGAGATCTGGTTACATCCACTTTGCTACCTCTTGGCCATGCAACAGGAAATGAGTTATCTCCCATCTCTAAGCCTCAGTTTCCACATCTTCAAAATGGGCATAATTAAAATTATAGCAGATAATTGTTTAGTGCAAATTAAACTAAATAAATTATGTCAAACATTTACACAATGCCTGACTCATCAGCATTAAAAAAAAAAGATGCTGTTAATAAGATAACAAAAGAAAGCAGTGTAGACTTCTAGATTGCAAACTCAACGTTATATTACAGAGAGCGTGGATCTCATAGCTCACATTCTTGGGAGACTGTCTGGTCTTTTGCCCTGTTTCTTTAGTCTTAATTTATATAGTGTGAGCAAATCTTATTATTTCATTTTCTGGGCCAAAAGCTTAGAAGCAGCAATGCAGAAAGGGTACAGCAGGAACCGTCAGGGGAAGGCAAAGTACAGAAAGAGAAGGGAAGGAGGAAGAACCCAGGAAAGAAGGAGGGAAGAGAAGGGAGGAGAAGCCAGGACAGAAAAGGATTATGAGCAGACAGAGGATTCGTAGCCCAGGGAAATGCAGTGGCCTCTTGTAGCATGAAGTCCCTGGTTAAATCCTATCCAGATACAGTCATTTAAGTAAATGTCACTCCCTCTCCCTGTCCCAAGGCTTCTCAGGATCTGGGCTTAATACCTATGACCTTGAGGGAAGGACATACAAATTGTAATGGTGGAACTGGAAAAAATGTGGAACGTGATAGAACTAGAGAAGTTGAGGCCTTTCTCCCTGCTCTGAGTCAGCACGAAGTCCTAGATGACAGCTGAACACAAGGGAACCCAGTGCCATCTGGTGGAGACACCGGCCACCATGCCCCTCATGGTCCTCCGCATGATGCCTGGAGTGGGTCTGTTACTTTGGATTTGGTTTTATTTCCATTCGTTACACAGGAGCTCTCTTTATTTTAACTTTATTTTTTCTTGGGGTATAGCCAATTAACAGTGTTGTGATAGTTTCAGATGATTGGCAAAGGGACTCAGCCATACACATACATGTATCCATTTTCCCTTGAACTCCCCTCCCATCCCAGCTGCCACGTAACATTGAGCAGAGTTCCATGTGCTGTACAGTAGATCCCTGTTGGTTATCTGTTTTAAACATAGCAGTGTGTACATATCCATCCTAAACTCGCTAACTATCCCTTCCCCTCATCCTGCCCCCAGCAACCATAAACTCCTTCTCTAAGTCTGTAAGCCTCTTTCTTAAATGTGGGCTCTTATTAGAGAGAGTTTCGGGTGGCATCTCTCCTGCCGTGCTTTCTCCCTGTGAAATGGTTCCTCCCCTCCTGACCTCTCAGCCCCATCTACACACACATCAGAGGAACTGACCTTTTCTGGGGGACAAGTCGGTCCTCAGTTGTTCAGTGAGGCAGGAGCATCCTTGGGGCCAGAGCATTATTGAAGATCACAGAACCACCCCTGCTCCCGATAGCACTGCATTATTTGAGGTTTTTGACATTGGAGAAAATGCTTTTGTTTTTCCCAACCTTGACTGTCCTGTTAAAGGGCATTGCATTTCTTCATGGCCCTTTTGGTCTTCCCTGGTGGCTCAGTGGTAAAGAATCCACCTGCCAATTCAGGGAACGCAGGTTTGATTCCTGAGTTGGGAAGATCCCCTGGAGAAGGAAGTGGCAACCCACTCCAGTTTTCTTGTCTGGGAAACCCCATGGGCAGAGGAGCCTGGTGGGCTACAGTCCGTGGGGTCACAAAGAGTCAGACACGACTGAGCAACTAAGCAACAGCAATAACCTGGACCTTTCGCTGGTAGAAACGTTGGATAATATATGTAAAATACCCATTGGAAAGTCTGGTACTGAGTAAGTGTGTATAAGGCGGCACTTAGTAGTGATTATGAGCTTTTCTTGCTGGTAAGCCTGATCTTGTGTGAAAAGCAGATTAAGAATGTTACTAAGGCTCTCGCTGTGTATCCGCACCCAGACCACCTTGTCCTTCGCTGATCTGTCCAGGTGGGGAGAAGCCCAGGACGACCCCGGCAGCTGCCCTTACCCTCCGCTCTCAAGTAGGAAGGGAACAAGGTTGAGGGACTCCTAATCAGGGTAGAAATCTTTCTCAAAAGCCTGCAGGAGATTTCCCTGTAAAACAGAGAAGTTTGAAAGTTAGTCACTCAGTCGTGTCTGACTCTTTGTGACCCTATGGACTATACCCACCAGGCTCCCCCGCCCATGGAATTCTCCAAGCAAGAATACTGGATTGAACCCAGGTCTCCACATTGCAGGCAGACTCTTTACCAATTGAGCCAAAAGGGAAGCCAGATTTCGCTGTAGGTCCCCTTATCCAAAAGTTTGGTCACATGCACACAGGTCAGAACTGCAGAAGGAGAAACTAAGGCACAGCCATTTGAAACTGTGGAAGAGCCAATTAATCAAACAATAAGCCAATTAATCTGGGTCATCCAGAATCGATCCCTTCACTTTCGAGCAACTACAGGAGACGTGAGGGAGACTCAGGTTCGATCCCTGGGTCAGGAAGATCCCCTGGAGGAGGGCATGGCAACCCACTCCAGTATTCTTGCCTGGAGAATCCCCATGGACAGAGGAACCTGGCAGGCTACAGTCCATGGGGTCACAAAAAGTCAGACACAGCTGAAGTGATTTAGCATGCACAAGCCTTTGAGCAACAATTACACTTATGTTTGTATCTTGCAATTGGTGATGTATGCTGCTCCTCTCTAAAACAACTTTGACTACTGTCTTCAGCCAAAATGTAAATCTTATATTCTTCTGGTTTTGCTTTTCTTTTCCCCCTCAGCTTCATAACTTTTAAAACTGTTTGCAATCTACAGTATTTCTCTATGTTAATTTCTCTAGCTCTGACCCACTGTGCATAACACAAATATAATCTGGTTCCAGCCCTGTCCCTCGGTGCACAGTGTCCCATGGAATCCATGGTTTACAGCATTGGTGTTTGAGTACAGGACATTTAAACGCAGATGAGCTGTGGGCCCAACTACATTGCTACATCACAGTATCCCTTTGGGCAAGGTTATCATTTCTGCAAACCTCACATACTCTTCATGACTTTTTCATAAACTTATTTAATGTTTAATCTGTTCCAGTAGATTAAATCACAGGAGGATGGAGGCTTTGTCTGGACCCCCCAACCCCTAGATCAATCCTGAACCAGGGTGTGGTAGGCAGTTGTCACCCAAGAAATAACTACTGACCAAAAAAACTAAGGACCCCAACATATTCTGTTTTATTGATTTGTCAGGATTAAAGGCAGTGGTGTATGGAGGACATTTAGTGTTCCTGTTGTTATTTAGTAGCTAAGTCACATCTGATTCTTTTGCAACCCCGCCGGACTGTAGTGCTCCAGGCTCCTCTGTCCATGGGATTTTGCAGACAAGCATACTGGAGCGGGCTGCCATTTCCTACTCGAGGGGATCTTCCTGACCCAGGGATCAAAACATCGTCTCCTCCATCTCCTGCATTGGCAGGTGGATTCTTTACCACTGAACCACCAGGGAAGCCTTAATGCCCGTAGTGGGTTCTCCAGACCTAGCTGTTAATAATGCAAGTAATGATACAATTCCAAGTCCTGCAGCCTGGTGTTCGCACACTACTCTTTCAAGCCATGTCCCTTGCTGTCCTCTGTTCTGACTCCCACCTCGTGGTCTGCCCACGGGACTCCCCACTGTTTCCCCAGATGAATCAGGAACATGGGCATCCCCACCCTTTGCCCGGGCTGTGCTCCCTTTGCCAGCCCCATCCCCTTTCTTCTTAGCTCCAGACTCTTGTCTTTGCCCCAGATCTGTCTTGGATGCTCTCCGCCTCCCACCTCCCATCCAAAATAATAATAATGATGCCTGTGGCAGCCTCCTACTGTCTGTCTTTAGGTTCAGAGTAGGGTTGCACTCCCTACCCACCCCCCCACCCCATCTGAAGGTCAGATGGCCTTGGGACTTGCTGCGGGCAGTGAAAGTGACAGGAAGCACTGTGTCACTTCCTGGAGCTGGAAGGGCCAGCTGAGGTTCTATGCACTTTCTCCCCGCTCTGGCCCCAGATGGCCGGCGCTGTCTTTCTAGGTCTCTGAGACCCTCGAGTGGGCAAAGTCCTGCCACCAACCCAAGTGGGACAAGAAGCTGAGGGTTGGAGGTGCTGAGATGCAGGGTCTATTCTCGGTGTTCCCGGCTCCTCTGGCGCTGTGACATTGCTGTAATTGACATGGGCTTGGCTGCTTCCCGCAGGAAACGCCTGCCACGGGAGAACAGGATAAACCTCTGCTGTCAGCTCTGCACCCGCTCCTGCCTGGTCCCAGATCTCAGTGCAGGATTACGCAACAGAATGTGGATCTATGTGTGGAGAAGGCAGAAAAAAAAAAAAAAAAAAAAAAGCCTGCCTTCGCAGCTGCTGAAAGTGAAAGTACCGTTAAAATAAACAGAAACAGGAGTCTTTGAGAGAAGCCTGAGGTTTTAGTCCAGATTTGTGAGTTCAGATGGGCAGCTGTCGTTGGTGGTCCATCAGGGAATGAAAGTGACCTGAGTCAATGGTCTCTGGGTAACATCAGTGCCACCTGGTGCTTTGTTTTCTCATGAGCCCTCTGGTTGCAGGCAGCCCTGTGTGCACCAGCCTTCCCGCAGCCTGGCAGCCCCTGTTCCCAGGACTGCTTTACATTATTTAGTCTTGAAAGTGGGCTTCCCCCGTGGCTCAGCTGGTAAAGAATCCATCTGCCAATGCAGGAGACACAAGAGACGTGGTTTCAATCCCTGGGTCAGGAAGATCCCCTGGAGGAGGAAATGGCAACCCACTCCAGTCTTCTTGCCTGGGAGATCCCATGGACAGAGGAGCCTGGAGGGCTACAGTCCGTAACATGGCAAAGAGTTGGATATAACTGGGCACACATGCACACACACATGGTCTTGAAAGTCAAGCTTGCCTTGACCTTACTCTGCTCCCAGCCACGCTTCCTGGCTGTACAGATTCCAGCAGAAGCTGCAGAAGGGCTCAGGGTTGGCATGGAGCCACTTAGGAGGATGCCAGTTACACAAGCCACCAGGCCGTGCTGATTGAAACAATCTCGTGTTCAGAATTGCCTTCACCTGCCACCGTTTCTTACTTGAAGAGTTCTTTACAGTCCTCTGCAAAGATGGTGCCAAGGCTAATTATCTCATAAACGTTGTCCTTTAAAAATATTAGTTTAAGAGCCACTTTGTGCTCTTTATTCTGCTATTTTCTTTGTTTTCTCTCTCTGTCTGTGAATGGCTCTCAGTGCTCAAAATTTTCCGCTTTCCCTAAAGAATACTTTTCCTTACATGTCAGTTTTTGGAATGTTGCGATTCCTTTCTTTACTTAGGACCATTATTTAAGCAGGCTGGATGTTATAAAAATCTGAATTTTAATTGCTATTATTGTCCTTTTACTTCTCTTTTCAAGCTGATGTCATCATGCTACTGTTACTCTGGTATTTTTGAACTCCTTTGTCTTGAGGGTTTAACCTTGTATCAGGTGAGCTAAAGTGTTCTTCCTCAATACCTTATTTGAATCTTACAGTCACTCAACAATGTAGGAACCACCTCCTTTTTTGCGTATGTGGGTGCTTAGTTGTATCCAACTCTTTGCAACCCCATGGACTGCAACCCACCAGGCTCCTCTGTCCATGGGATTTTCCAGGCAAGAATACTAGAGTGAGTTGCCAGTTCCTTCTCCAGAGGATCTTCATGATCCAGAGATTGAACCCGCATCTCCTGCATTGGCAGGCAGATTCTCTGCCACTGAGCCACACTGGGGGAGCCCCCTACTTTCTTTAGATGGGAAAAATAAGACCCAGAGAGATGTGTGACTTTTTTCATGATCAAATAACTAAGCCAGGATTTAAACCCCAGCAGATATCAACTCACTTGCTTTGATCTTCCCACACCATTCTGTTTATTTCTCTGTTTATATGCTTTACCCTGGATGTCATTTTAAAGCATATTGAACTTGGTTTTTGTCCTCACCAGACTTCTAAGTGTTCCCTAGGTGTTTTTTCCATGAAGTATGTCCCAAACTTCCTCTTCCTGGCTTCCTTTAATTTGCTAAAATAGTATTCATCCCAGATCCTCCTCCGACTAATTGGGCCAAAAGTGTCTATTTCCACATCCTTCTTCCTCTGTCCACAGTGGGCCTCTGGGGGCTGTGGAGGGACCTGTCTCCTTCTAGTATCCCTGACTGGTGTCCAGAAGGGACCTGTGCTCTGGAGACCTGGTATCCATGTCCTGAGCAAACGATGTAGTCTCCTGGATGGTATCTGAGAGAAGAAAGAGGGTAATGTGTGTAAGAAGAAATCTTGAAATTTAATTTAGTGACCCACATTATTAAATGTCTTTCTTCCTGTGACTGTAAATACTTGAAAGACACTTGTGGAAAGCCAAACCAGAAATGTCAGCATAATCGTCAATACCTCATTTAATGGGAACTGTTGAGCTTGGACCAAGCCCCTCATTTGCCCCCACATATGGGACACCAAATGCTGAAGAATTGGTGCTTTTGAACTGTGGTGTTGGAGAAGACTCTTGAGAGTCCCTTGGACTGCAGGAGATCAAACCAGTCCATCCTAAAGGAAATCAATCATGAATATTCATTGGAAGGAGTGATGATAAAGCTGAAGTTCCAGTACTTTGGCCACCTGATGCAAAGAACTGACTCATTGAAAAAGACCCTGATGCTGGGAAAGATTGAGGGCAGGAGGAGAAGGGGATGACAGGGGATGAGATGGCTGGATGACATCACCAACCCGTTGGACATGAGTTTAAGCAAGCTCCAGGAGACGGTGAAGGACAGGGAGGCCTGTAGTGCTGCAGTCCATGGGGCTGCAAAGAGTCAGACAGGACTGAGTGACTGAACAACAGTGAATGCTGGTTTGAGTTTGATCCTAGTCTGAAGCACAAAGCCAGGGCATCAAGTTCACACCAGCTGATGGGGAAATGAAGATGATTGTCAACGTGGGAACTCTGTGTGGCTCAGTGACCAAGATGGCTGTAGTGATTTATTCTTTGACATCTTAGAAAATGTCCCTTTGGAAATGCATTGTCAGAGAAACATCTCATAGGCAAGACCTCAAGGTGTGTGTTAGCTTCCCTAGTGCCTTGATTGTCTTGAGAGGATGTAAAAGTTGCAGAAAGTCTTAAAAACCTGGTCTATCATCAGAGCTCTAACACAAAAACACACACACATACACATACATACAGATTTTATGTAGCAAATTCCTTTCGGAGGATGAACCTTCATGGTGTGTGTGTGTGCTCATTTTTTCCAGGCAGGAATTGTGAGGCCAGTGGCCATTTCCTACTCCAGGGGATATTTCCAACCCAGGGTTCAAACCCACGTCTCTTGTATCTCCTGCATTGGCAGGTGATTTTTTTTTTTTTTAACCACTCATGCCACCTAGGAAGACTGAACCCTATTGAAGTCCCGTCAAATCAAGTTGACACCATGAAAGAAGGAACAATGGAGAAATTCACACGCAGACTCCTGTCTCTTCTCTCCATCTCCCAACACCTTTGCTTTTTCCTTCTTGTTCACTAAGACTTGGAGGAAGAAATTCTGCCTATTACTGGGACATGAGAACTCCTTCCCACACCATTTTCCCACCTTTGGTTTTGACAAATAGAACAAACTATTTCTAAATGTAACTTTGTTACAGTTCTTCTTGCCTCTTGACACATTGATATGACCAAAATAATTTGATGTTGATGTATGTATACCCATCATTCTGTTGTCTGTGAATCTTTATGCTAGTAAGCCGTGCATTCATGGCCATTTCTCAGCCCTAACCTCAGTGCAGTTATCACGTATGTTGCCTCCTCTCTCTCATCTGCCCCCCAAAAACACCCTATACCCCTGCATGTACCTGAGTTATTGGAGGGAAGGAACAAGGATGCAAGCTGCGTCTTTTAATTCCCCAGGGCCTGAGACAGCAAATCCGTTTAGGTCTTGGCTGGGTTCTGGGTATGTTTGGCCAGCTGATGATTGTGTTTTGCACTTCCTACTATTCGTTAAAGGTTGCATCTTCATTGATTTAGGAAGAGACTGGATGTTATGTGTGATCAGGACCAAGAAGCGGGACCCCTCTGACAGCCCTCCATCCTTTTCTGTTGTCTTAAGGAATTCTGCTCACTCCCAAACTTCCCTCCCAAATGTATCCAAGCAAAAGTCCTGAACTCAACTGCCTCCATCCAGCCCAGAAGGTGCTGAGGCTCACCCGTTGGAGTTGGGTGTGTGGGAAGGCTTATCCCATGACACACAACCCCTCAGCCCCCACCCCAGCTGGAAGGACTTGGTCTACTTTGTATATTTCCCTTTCATTGAGAAGCTTTTATATAATGCCATTTTTCTTAGGGGTAATGAAGCCTCCTTCAGAGAGGGTTCCCCTCTCCTGCATATCCACCTCTTAATCAGGTCCTGGGTTTCATTAATATTTGTTGATTGAATGCTGAATATGATCTGAATAGAACCAGAGCAACAGGTAGCTTGGGAGACCCTATACCTGTCAGTATAGGAGACATAAGAGACGTGGGTTCAATCCCTGGGTTAGGAAGTTCCTCTGGAATAGGAAATGGCAACCCACTCCAGTATTCTTGCCTGGGAAATTCCATGGACAGAGGAGTCTGGCAGGCTACAGAGTCGTAAAGAGTAGGACATGACTGAAGTGGCTTAACACACACACACCCTCAAAGGGAGTCCTTCCTGCTAGAAGCTATATGATTTTCCTGAATATCAAAATGACCTCAGAAGTGTAGAAATTCAATATACATTGCTCCCTTTAGCCTATGAAATGGAAAGCTGATGCCAAGTGACAAAACATTATTAAGATTTATTTTTAACAGTGATTGTTTTGTTTAGAATCTTGGATAATACTGTCTTGCTTTGACAGACAAGAATGTTTCTTAATTCTCTAAAGCCTTCATATTATAGATGGATATAAGAGGGCAGATGTTCTGAGAATTTATGGTCCAATTGTTTTCTTTTGTAAAAGAGGCTTGAGAGTATTTCTGGGTCTTGGCCAAGGTCACACAGAAGTCAGGACAGAACTTGGGACTAGACCCCAGCTCAACACCCTGCTCGCTCTTGTGTATGGGTTCTTTCAAGCCAAGACGATTTTGTGGAGATGGCATTTTATGTACCTGAAATGATCGGTGTTAGAGAAATTGATTATCTGGATTAAAGATGGAAAACAGAGTTCTGCCAGAGCTGATGATCACGTTTGGTGAGGGTTTTCTACATGCCTGGCCCTCTTCTTGGCACTTCATGTATGTGGTAATACCTTCTTTAAGCCTCACAGCAATCCTATAGTATTAATACTGTCATCTGTGCATGTTATGTACAAAAACAGAGCCCACAGTGGTCACATGACCTTGGTCACACAGTGGGAGTAAGGGATGGAGCTGGGGTTCAAACCCACACTATTAACCACCAGCTGGCCCCTCTGAGCTTGTCATTCTTGAAGATTCCTGAATGTCTCCCTCAGATGCCAGATTGTTTCAGGTACATTATTTAAGGGATAATAACTTGAATATATTTTTAAACTATAAACGACTTTGTAACAGCATGCAGAAAGAATACGTGATCAGGCTGACGATGGTTGAACTTACTGTATAGTATTGTAGTTAATCTGAAGATACTGAAATTATCACAAGCTGTAACAAGAGATCACAGAGAAGGTTGTGTCAAGTGCAAGATCTAGGTGTAGTTCTTCTGGGCCGATTAAACAGCATTTAAAGATTCCAAGATGACTGAGATAATAAGGCAGATGCTTTCTGTTTAAATTTATTATAGATAAGTTCAAGCTTGATTTAGAGGCAAATGAGACACTAACTCATTTTGTAAAACCTGAAGCTTTAAGAATAAGGAAATATTTAACTTGAATAGTATTTAAAAAAAATTTTTTTAAGTAAGGGATGAACAGAAATCACAGTGTATGTGTGGGAGGAGGGAGAAAACAGCCGTTACTTTATTCAGTACTGTTACAGGAACAGCAACAACTCAATTCTGAAAAGGAAAAAAAAAAATCACAGACAATGTAAAATCGAAACCAGCTATGGTGCCGTGCTTTAATTCTGCCCATGCCTGTTTCCCCCTCAGAAACTTGCAGCCAGGGGTATCTCAGTCCTTGCCCCACCCTGGTGTCTTTCAAGGTCAGTACTGAGCTCACACTCAAACGTCTGTTTTTAAATGATCACGTTAAACCAAGAACACGCATATCCAAAGAGGAAAGACAAAAACAAGCTCTTGGACCAAGAGTGAGCAGTAGTTTCCAAGATTTTCCATTAACGTGTCCCAACTTGGAGTCTGTGAGTGGCATTTCTGGGACTCAGGCTGAGGAATTTTTCCTTTGTTCTATTGCCAGGGCTCTTTCCCCTCCCTGTGCTTCTGAATCTCAAGTTGTGGCTCCTACGGGCTCCTGCAGTCTTGTGTCATCTGCCACTTTTCCCCAAAGACCTTACCTCCACAGCCAACCCCAGCACAGGCCAAGTCCCTGCCCCTGCCCAGCCCTGATTCTGCTGCAAACTCTTTCTGGGCTGATTGTCCCTGGGGACTTCCTGCCAAGCAGACCCCAAGCCTCCTCCTGGATTATTTCTGGCCACTGATGTTGATTCCTTTTAGTGCAATGATGCCAGGCCCTCCCTGTCTTCTTCCTGTGTGGCTTCTCTCCCCTGTGCTCTGATACAGCGGTCACCTGCTCACCCTGGACACCGTAATAGGTTTCCTTCCACAGGTATCTTCTACATTACAGGGTGCTCTGAGGGCAGTGACTGGGTCATTTCTGTGTCCCCAGGAATTCCCTCCTCCAGGGGATCACATTTTGTCGGAACTCTTCACTGTGACCCGTCTGTCTTGGGTCACCCTGCACGGCATAATTCATAGCTTCATAGAGTTACACAAGCCCCTTCGCCATGACTAGGCTGTGCTGCATGAAGGGGATGGAAGCATCATGCTGCTGCTGCTAAGTCGCTTCAGTTGTGTCCGACTCTGTGCGACCCCATAGACAGCAGCCTACCAGGCTCCCCTGTCCCTGGAATTCTCCAGGCAAGAACACTGGCATGGGTTTCCATTTCCTTCTCCAAAGCATGAAAGTGAAAAGTGAAAGTGAAGTCGCTCAGTCGTGTCTGACTCTTTGCGACTCCATGGACTGCAGCCTACCAGGCTCCTCCGTTCATGGGATTTTCCAGGCAAGAGTACTGGAGCATCATAGGTGTCTTGTAAAAGTGTGAAGTGATCACCTGTGGGCAAGCATAGACCTGAGGCATCAGTCTTTGCAGACTTGCCTTCTAATCCTTTCTTTAAAAAAAAAAAAAACTTCACCTTTTTGAGCATCCATAAAAATCAAGAACTTTCATATAAGTATCCATAATAGAGTCTCAAAAAATCCAAAGATCAGACGACACTGGTCCCTCTTCCCCAACAACATGGGCCAGAGTTATGGCAGCAGCTTGCTCATTACACCGCCTGTGTACACACGGGGCTGCTTGCTGCTGTCCCCCGACCCCAGCCACCCGGTTTCCAAGGTTCATGTCACCTGCCTGGATCCAGGAGACCATGGTGTGCCACCCTGGGAAGACTCACCCAGTGGAAACAGTCCCAGGCAGACTCGTTCTTTCTTCTTTCTCCTAAGGGCTGTGTATCAGCCCTGGTGGCTCAGATGGTAGAGAATCTGCCTTTAACGTGGGAGACCTGAGCTCGATCCCTGGGTTGGGAAGATCCCCTGGAGGAGGGCATGGCAACCCACTCCAGTATTCTTGTCTGGAGAATCCCCAGGGACCAAGGAGCCTGGTGGGCTACTGTCCATGGGCCTTGGGGTGGCAAAGAGTCAGAAATACCTGAGAGACTAAGCACAGCATAGCACGTGAGTGTGCTCAGGCAGCTGTAACAAAATGCCAGAGGCTGGGTGGCTTAAACAATGGCAAGTATTTATTCTTCCCAGCTCAAGTTCAAGATGTGAACAGATTCAGTTCTTGGTGAGAGCTCTGTCCAGGTTACAGATGGTTACCATCTAGCATTGGGGCTTCCCCGATGGCTCAGTGGGTAAAGAATCTGCCTGCAATCCAGGAGACACAGGCGATGCAGTTTCGATCCCTGGGTTAGGAAGATCCCCTGGAGGAGGAAATGGCAACCCACTCCAGTATTCTCGTTTGAAAAATCCCATGAACAGAGGAACCTGATGAGCTACGGTCCACAGGTTCACAAAGAGTCAGACACGACTGAGCGACTAAGCAAGCAAGCAAGCAAGAGCATGCTCAGGTGGCAGAGACAGAGCACGAATCTCTCTTCCTCTTTTCCCAGGGACGCTCATCTCATTACGGGTCTTATCCTCAGGACTTTATCTAACTCTAATTACTTCCCCAAGGCCCCATCTCCAAATATCCACCACACCAGAGACAAGGGCTTCAACCTATGAAATTTGAGAGGCAACAACATTCAGTCTATCCAGCCTGGCTCAAGAAATGAGACAAATTCACCCTCCACCTTTGCGTATCCAGGGGAAGAATTTACTTTGACTTGTATATATTTATTTTCAGTGGCAACTATTCTAGGGCTCCGTGACCCCAAATAAAAGAAGCACAGGTTCCCGTGTGTTTGAGGTTCGGTGCATGCGTATCAGCAGACCTTGCTTTCTGATTCATTTCAGCCCCTGCACCCTTGACCTTGGGGCTCTGGTCCTCTGTGACCTGTGTCCTAATCAACAGGGATGAAGAAAGGACAGGGGGTTCTTTGGCCTCTGAAGCTCTGTGTCTCTTTCCTGTCCATTTCCAGGGAAATGGATTGCATGGGTGCTGGCCATGAGTGGGGTGATGAGGACTGTCCACCTCGTCCAGGGACGTTCTCACAGTCAGATGGCACCTGTCGGGAGATTGGCTCATACCTGGAGCGGGAGCTGAGCCGTGCGTATCCGAGCGCACCGAGGCAGTCGAGATCCTGTCTCCCGTCTGCTGGCACGGCCCCCTTTTCCACTCAGCTGCACTGAGTAATAAGACAGGCCCCGTCCGCCCTCCTGTCACGGAGCTCAGCCTGTGCCAGTGTGTTTCTGCTTCTAATGAAGGATTTATTTAGGTCACCACTGCCTCCTGTGCACAGCACCGCAGATTAAACATGAAGGGGGCGGGGGGGGTCCTCTTCATCCCTCCTGCACACACCTGGCCGCCTATCACTCAGGCAGGGGGCCTTTCTGGAGGACCCTCTGCGAGCCCCTCCCCAGACAGAGAGCCTGGATTGCCCCTGCGTGCCACTGTCCTTTCTCCTGCAAGCCTCTGTCTGGTTGAGTCACTGCAGTACTTTGGATCATGAACAAATGCGTTTGACTAATTATCATGCTTGATTCCCATTTATATCACACAGCCTCCTTTTTTTTTTTTAAGAGACAAAAATAGCTGCCACGATTGAAGGGCTTGCCATCGGCCAGGCAATATGGCAACATCGTAAGCACCCTCATAGGCTGTTCTGTTTAATCCTCACAATGGTGTACGTTGGCCAGGGCATTCGATCGAAGGCTCTGGGTTTTCAGTGCTCTCTCATGGATTTTAAGTTATAAAGCTGAGATTTGCGCCTGGGTTTTTGGCTCTAAATCCTCTGAATTCCAGCATCGGCCCTCCACCCCCCTCCACAGATAACACCACCTCTGTGACCAGACTGATCCCTCTCTATTTTGTCTGCTGCAATTGTTTCCAGCCTTGGATTTAAAAACAAACTACCCTAACAACCATAGGAAACCAAATCCAAAGGCAGCCTTCCCAGCCCAAGGCCGGGGGCATCAGGCTCCGAACCTAAATGGATGCAGTTGTTCCAAGCTCAGGGAGTTCTTGAGTTCTTCCCATTCCAAAAGCTGTGGGTGGGCAGACCGGTTCTCCAGGCAACTGGTTAGAAACGCAGACTCCCAGGCCTCTGCCCAGAACTCTTGGATTAGAATCTGCATTTTGAACTACATCCCCAGGGAATCGATGTGCACTTGTAAGTCTGGAAAGCGCCTGGCGATGGTGATGGAGCAGCCAGAGCTCCTGGCGGGGATGTGGGGAGCTTTAACTGACTCCAACTTGCAACCCCTTGCCCAGATCCTTCAACCTAATCTCTCACCTAATTTGGAAAAGTATATCCTGTGGGTTGACTTCAGGCCACCTATGGGGCAGTTGGCATTTATCATCCATCGTTGGATCAGGGAATTCTCAGAAGCTTGGAAATAACACAGTGATTGAAATCCACTGGCCCCAAATTCTTGCCCCACCATGCTGCCCTCCCTGGCTGACCCAGGCACCTCCTTCCTTCAATTCCAGGGAGTTGCATTCATTATCCAGGTACCCTTCTGTATATATGGAACCTCCCGTGTCATGGAGGTAACAGAGCCTAGAAAGTGGAGTAGGGAGTGTTGAAACAGTCCTGGTCTTTTTCAAGAAGAAAATAGGGCTGGTCACTCCTCCTTTTCCCAGGCAGTCAGTGTGGCCCAGAGAAACTTTTTTTCTTTAAATTGGAATATGATTGCTTTACAATGTTGTATTTATTTCTGCTGTACAGCAGAATGAATCAGCTATCCGTATACATATAACCCCTCTTTTTTGAATTTCCTTCCCATTTAGGTCACCACAGAGCACTGAGTGGTATTCCCTTTGCTATACAGTAGGTCTTCCTTAGTTATGTATTTTACACATAGTACCAATATGTATAAAACAGATATATATCAACGTTCATGTGTCAGTCCCAATCTCCCAATTCACCCCAATCCCCCCTTGGTATCCACATGTTCTCTGCATCTGTGTCTTTATTTCTGCTTTGTAAATAAGATTGTCTATACCAATATATTTTTTCCGATTCTACATATATGCATTAATATTCCACCCTTGTTTTTCTCATTCTGACTTACTTCTCTCTGTAGTAACATTATGTGAACTGACCCTGCGTCTTTTGTACCCTGAGCTCTTTTCTACCCCCAGCGTACCTCACAGCAATTACCATGAGTAAATTCAAGCAAAAGTCAATGTCAACAGCTGTTGACAAGTGTCATGTGTAGGCAGTTTCAAGAAAATAAATATTTATGGGAGTCTTGAGATCTCTCTGTCCTTCTGTAGACTGACAGGCAGGAGCTAAATCCATTTCCTCTTTCTTGGTTTCCACGATGACCTGCCAAGGATGGAAAGTTGACCCTGCTGCCACATGCTCTTAAATTAGCCATGCAGAGGTAAAGGTCTCCTAAAGGCAAACAAAAAATCATATACCGTTGATTGCTCAGAAGTTTGGTTGGATACAGAAAGGACGGTTCTCATCAAACCGTCTTTACTTGGGTATTAGTGTATGCCAGAAAGTTAAATCACTCGACACTCCAGCATGTGTGGAGAGAGGCAATTCTTGGAGAGTAACACAAGAGCTCTCCTCCTTTCTGCTGTGTTATCAGGCTTGGAGCAAGCTCGCCCCCTCTGCCTGGGATGTGCTCGCCGCAGCCCAAGGAAGGCATCTCCACTCAGAGGCAAAGCACACTTCTTGCCCCTGTGACATTTTTGTTCTATTCAGTCGCTCAGTTGTGTCCGACTCTTTGTGACCCCAGAGAATGCAGCATGCCAGGTTTCTCTGTCCACCATCTCCCGGAATTCGCCCTAACTCGTGTCCATCGAGTCGGTGATGCCCTCCAACCATCTCACCCTCTGTCGCCCCCTTCTCCTGCTTTCAATCCTTCCCAGCATCAGTATCTTTTCCAGGGAATTGGCTCTTCGCATCAGGTGGCCAAAGTACTGGAGTTTCAGCTTCAGCATCTGTCCTTCCAATGAATATTCAGGGTTGATTTCCTTTAGGATTGACTGGTTTGATCTCCTTGCAGTCCAAGGGACTCTCAAGAAACTTCTCCAGCACCACAGTTCGAAAGCATCAATTCTTCGGCACTCAGCCTTCTTTATTTGAGAAGGTCTTTTAACCTTACTCAGCTGAGCCACAAGGGAAGCCCAAGAATATTGGAGTAGTTAGCCTATCCTTTCTCCAGCCTTCTCCAGTGATCTTCCTTACCTAGGGATCGAAACGTGGTCTCCTGCATTGCAGGCAGATTCTTTACCAACTGAGCTATCAGGGATAAAGAATCTGCCTGCAGTGCGGGAGACCTGGGTTTGATCCCTGGGTTGGGAAGATCCCCCGGAGAAGGGAAAGGCTACCCACTCCAGTATTTCGGCCTAGAGAATTCCATGGACTGTGTAGTCCGTGGCATCGCAAAGAGTCGGACACAACTGAGCGACTTTCTCTTTCACTTTAACCTTAATAGCATGTTTCTGTGTCTGCCTTGGGGAGAAAGGCAGGCCATTAGCATTCGTAGTATGCCCTGTAAATGCCAGACATCGCCCTGTAGGAATCATGATAGCATCCCTATGAAGTAGATTTTAGCCCGTTTTGCAGAATGGCACACTGAGGCCCAAAGAGATGAGAAGCTAACCTGAGCTCAGTTAGCTATAAGAATTCTAGCCTGGGTCTGTCCAGTTGCTTTTCTATTACCACTCACTGCCCTTTTATTGCTTACAAATATATAAGATAAAAGAATAGCCACCCCCTTGATACTGTTACAAGTATTTGGAGGGATAATTTCTGCATGAGGGCTTACTGCCTGACACGCGGTGGGCACTCAGGGAGAGAGTAATTGCTTCCTTTCCAACCCTTCTGTCAAATACCTTGGATGACGTTTGTCCCCCAGATAACCATCCTTGTCATGCAAGAAGATTCTCACCTGTGCCAACTGGTTCACCATCGTTTTCTAAGGGGCAAAAAGGTTTTCCTGCAGACAGAAGGACCACAAGCATCGCTGTGCTTGATGTACTGACTGTCCCTCCTGTGAAATATTCTAGTTCTTTAATTTTATCCATGAATATGTTCTAGTGATGGGGCTGAGAGCAGATGTGTGGTAGTGGTTACATTTGAAATCTCAGTCATAATGTGAATTTTGTAGTAAGACTTAAGAAGAAAATTAAAATATTTTTGAAGGGTTATCTCACTAGTTCCCATCCTTTTTTAATGAAAATGCATTCTAGGCTCTCAGGCAATTTTGTCCGTCCTGCAGGAGAAATTTTGAGCCCCCTTCTCAACATCTGGTTCCTATTTGATCCTCTAGGGAGGAAAGCTTGCTACTTTTTGCCACTGTCTTTTTCATAAGTGGCAAACGGTTAAGTTTCTCTTTCTGCTGAATGAAAAGCCTCTGTCAGTGCCTTCCGTCATTTGCCTGACTTGCCACTACATCCGATGTGTTCATTCAGCAAACAGCATCTCTAGCACCCGCTGGGTACCAGCAATCACACCAGCCCCCGAGGATGCAGCGGCAGGAGGTAGGATGCTGATAAGGAAGCCCTGAATGGACTTTGTTGGGTGGAGAGGCAGGCAGTAAACAAGCAAACATAATTTTGGATAGTATATCAGGAATATAAAACAAGATGATGGGAAAGAAAGTGATTAAAGGCGAGAGGGTGAGCTCATGTTGCTGAGGAAAGCCAGCGTTTGAAATAAAATCCGTGACGGGACAGCCAGCCTCAGGAAGCATGTTGGGGGGTGGAGCATCCTGGAAAGACGGAGCAGAGAACGCCAAGGCACAGAGCTGGTGTGAGCTTGGTACCATCAAATGAACCGGAAGGCCCGAGCTTGGCTTAAAAGGGCAGTGAGGTGGGAGGGGCAGACAGATCCTATTCTAGGTTCATTCCTGACCCGAAAAGGATTTGGATTTAACTTGTATTTTTTTCACCTCAAAGCATGTGGCTTACCAGTTCCCCGACCCCATGCCTCCTTCAATGAAAGCTAGGAGTCTTAACCACTGGACCGCCGGGAAAGTTCCCTTGGATTTAATTTTTAATGCAGGGGAATCTCCACCTGGAAAATTCTGTGTCCTTTCCCATGTGTCCCCCATGCCTGGTGTGTGGTCAGCATCTTCATGTGGAATCCAAGGAAGCCTAGTGCTGCTGATGGGAAAGACTCTTGGCTTCGGAATTCTTGAAACTCAGGGCTTGGTTTATCACTGCAAGATGAAGCAAGCAGCCTGCCTGGTAAAAGGGAGTGAACAGAGAGTGAGTTAGATCTCTTTCAACAGGGAAGGATGGGACTTCTCAGGTGGTGCTAGTGGTAGAAGAGCCCACCTTCCAATGCAGGTAAACAGAAGAGACGAGGGTTCGATCCCTGGGTCGGGAGATCCCCTCAAGTAGGAAATGGCAACCCACTCTGGTATTCTTGCCTGGAGAATCCCAGGGACAGAGGAGCCTGATGGGCTACAGTCCTTAGGGATGCAAAGAGATGGACATGACTGAAGAAACCACTCTGTTTCTCTGAGACTCACTTTCTTGTGACAATATCAGTTCTGTCCAACATGCAGTGTGTCACACGGGTCCTGTGTGCAAAGTGGCTAGCCTAGTGTCTGCTCAGTAGCAAGTGCTCTGGGTGACTGCTGCCAACATTGCTTTTTGGAGGAATGTAGACTGGCCTCCAGGTGCTGTTGAACAGTCTTTGTGCTGATGCCAGCTCAGGCTCCAGACTTCCAGCAGATTCCCTTTGATAGTACCTAGTTTACTTCTGAAGAGAGAATACTCCATTTATTTTTGTGCTGCTTGCAATTTCAAACTTTCCTTCCTGGTTCTTTTCCTGTTTGAGATGCTCCTGATTTGTGAGTGGGGTCAAGGATCTTACTTTTGAAGAAAGCAGTTTCCACAATTAACAAGCTTTCAGAGTAAGAATTGCAACATTGCTCAGTGCTGTGGATCTCTGGGCTGTCCACTCCAGTTGTCAGAAACCACATGTGGCCTTGGGCCCCAGAATCACCTCAGATGGTGATTTCAGCCACGGAATTAAAGGATGCTTGCTCCTTGGAAGTAGAGCTATGACAAACCTAAACACCATATTAAAAAGCAAGCCTGGCTTTGCAAAGGGGTTGCAAAGACTCAGACGTGACTTAGTGACTGAACAACAGCAACAAGAAGCAGCCTTGAGATGTCCTACAAATGTATACACACTGGCTTTTGAAGACTTAAGACAAAAAAACTGCAAAATATCTCCTTCATTTTGTGTTGAAGTAATAATGTTTTGGATAGGGTTACAGAAAGTATTCTATTTTTAAAACGGGGCTCCTGGAAAATGTGCAAATGCATATGTGGGTCATTTTAACATCTATAATGAAAGTAACAATGAGATATGATCCATCTTAGGGCAAGCTGTGACTAAGTGTTGGAGACATAAATGAGCAGTGGTTACTGTCAGCTTTGAGAGGGTTGCTCTTACCTTCCGGAGAAGGCAGTGGCACCCCACTCCAGTACTCTTGACTGGAGAATCCCATGGTTGGAGGACCCTGGTAGGCTGCAGTCCATGGGGTCGCTAAGAGTCTCACAGGACTGAGCGACTTCACTTTCACTCTTCACTTGCATGCATTGGAGAGGAAATGGCAACCCACTCCAGTGTTCTTGCCTGGAGAATCCCAGGGATGGGGGAGCCTGGTGGGCTGCCGTCGGTGGGGTCACACAGAGTTGGACATGACTGAAGCGACTTAGCAGCAGCAGCGAGAGCAGCTCTTACCTTCCTGAGCAGCTCTTAATGACCTGTGGTGATTTGAGGTTTTCTGAATATCTTGTAAAACAGTGTGTTACACTTTTACTTACATAACTCCTTTGGGGAAGGCAGTGTGGTTGGAAGAGTGGAGGGGAGAAGGTATAGATGAAAGTAGGGAATACCAGATCACCTTACCTGCCTCCTGGGAAACCTGTATGCTGGTCAAGAAGCAACAGTTAGAACCAGACATGGAACAGCAGACGGGTTCCAAATTGGGAAAGGAATAGATCAAGGCTGTATATTGTTACCCTGCTTATTTAGCTTATATGCAGAGAACATCATGTGAAATGCCGGGCTGGATGAAGCACAAGCTGGAATCAAGATTGCCAGGAGAAATATCAATAACCACCGATAAGCAGATGATACTGCCCTTATGGCAGAAAGCGAAGAGGAACTAAAGAGCCTCTTGATGAAAGTGAAAGAGAAGAGTGAAAAATCTGGCTTAAAACTCAACATTCGCAAAACTAAGATCATGGCATCCACCCATCACTTCATGGCAAATAGATGGGGAAACAATGGAAACAGTGTCAGACTTTATTTTCTTGGGCTCCAAAATCACTGCAGATGGTGACTGCAGGCATGAAATTAAAAGACATTTGCTTCTTGGAAGAAAAGCTATGACCAAACCAGACAGCATATTAAAAAACAGAGACATCACTTTGCCATCAAAGTTCCATCTAGTCAAAGCTATGGTTTTTCCACTAGTCATGTATGGATGTGAGAGTTGGACTATAAAGAAAGCTGAGTGCTGAAGAATTGATGCTTTTGAACTGTGGTGTTGGAGAAGAGTCTTGAGAGTCCCTTGGACTGCAAGGAGATCCAACCAGTCAATCCTAAAGGAAATCAGTCCTGAATATTCCTTGGAAGGCCTGATGCTGAAGCTGAAGCTCAATTATTTTGGCCACCTGATGCAAAGAGCCAACTCGTTAGAAAAGACCCTGATGCTGGGAAAGATTGAAGGCAGGAGGAAAAGGGGATGGCAAAGGATGAGATATTTGGATGGCATCAGAGACCCAAAGGACATGAATGTGAACAAGCGCTGGGAGATAGTGAAGGACAGGGAAGCCTGGAGTGCTGCAGTCCATGGGCTTGCAAAGAGTTGGACACAATTAAGCGACTGAATAGCAACAAGGAGTTTTTAAACTACATACTAGTCTTTTGGTTGTTTTGGAGGGGGAGTTGTTTCGGAGTGGTGGTGTTCTTGTTTTGTTTTTGTAAAAGACAAATTATATTTAGTTTCTTCTCAGGAATTCCCTGATGGTTTAGTGGTTAGTACTTCAGGCTTTCACTGCTGAGGGCCCAGATTTAATCCCCCGTAGGGGAACTAAGATCCCACAAGCCTCGTGTTTCAACCAGAAAAAAAAAAAAAAGTTTCTTCTTTTTGCTGTCTGCTGGTAACTCCCCTTTAGGAAAGTGATCTCAGGTGCTCCCTGTGCTAATCCGCATGCCTCATAATAAAGTGAAAAGAGCATGGATAGTCAAAGGGTGTGGATCTCAGGTCTGGCCTCTGGCTCTGTTCCTTCGGTGTCCCAGGATCGGGCTATTTTCTGGGATGTGAGGCTGTGAGATGGGGAGAGTGTGGCTGCTCAGTGTGGAAGAGCTGCTCTCTCCCTCACTTCACCCACGTGACACCCTGCACATGCACACACACGTGTACACACATGTACACATAGACGTGCAGACACACAAGCACACACGTGCACCTGCTCACATACCCCAAACTTGTGAAAGGCAAGCACAACGGGTCCCTTTGGCTGACCCACACAAGCAGTGGAAAAGGAAATAGAATTTCACTGACTCATGCTAAAACATGCATTTGACTAAAGCAAATGGCCCATTAAATTGAGCTCATCCAATCAGTAAGACCAACCTTGAACCCCATCTTGTTTGGCCAGCTCTCTGAAACTTTTTTTTTTTTTTTTTTCCTAAATGAGCATGTGGTGGTTTTGCAGTTTCCTCTTCCAGTGTTCTATGATTTTTCAACTTTTTAATTGTTTGATCTTGAATATACATTTTTCAAAGTGGTTAATACAGTTGATATCTGAAGGATATCAAATCAATTTGATCATAAACAGGGAAGCTCTGTATATTGTTCTTCATTACATATTCAAGATAAATTTTAGTACTTCTCTAGTGGATCAGCCGGTAAAGAATCTGCCTGCAGTGCAGGAAGTCTGGGTTCAATCCCTGGGTCGGGAGGATTCCCTGGAGAAGGGAATGGCAACCCACTCCAGAAGTCTTGCCTGGGAAATCCCACGGACAGTGGAGCCTGGTGGGCTATATAGTTCATGGGGTCAAAAGAGTCGAACACAACTAGCAACTAAACCACTACCACCAGACAAGTTTTAAACTATTAAAGTGAATTTTAAACCTGGCATAATGAAGATGATGGGCCTTCTTGATAGAAAATGTTTTCTGGCTTTGTAAGTCCTACAGTCCCCAAACTGGGCCTGTCTCCAACTCTCCCTAAGCTGTGTTTAGACAGAGATTATTTAAACAGAGCTTCCAATCGCCTCTTTCCTGGAGAGGGTCAAACACGGATTGCTGCTTATCAGCCCCGTAAAAACATCAACCATGGCTCATGTGTCTTGGGGGCCCATACGCTGCAGCTCAGCAGTGCCTGTGTTCCTTAGGGACTTTAACGCCCAAATGTGATAAATCTCAGAGAGTTAAAGGAGGAGAAGGCATAAAGGAGGCAGTTCATGGGAAGAGCCCTGCGTTTAGAGCTTTAAATTTGGACTGTGAATCTTGAAATGGAATAAATTTTTGTGTCCCTGGGCAAGACCCTCATCTATAACTGTCCTGCATGTCTACTTTCCACTGCCGTGTTGGGGTGACATTCCACTGAGCAGACTGCAAGACTTGCTCTTTATAAACAGTTAACCTTTGCTTGTGTGAAAGTTTTTTGTTCCTTCCAGTAACCTCACCTGTTCATCCCTCCAGGCCCACTGCACACACTTGCTCTACTAGGAAGATATCCCTGATTGTTTCAGGCAAAATGAAGGAACACAGGTCCTCAAAGTACCTGAACTGTGATCATAACGGATACCATACTGATGCTTGCAGTCAGGTTATGTCCGTTAACTTTTGCCAAATTTGTACTGTAATACAAACCAGCCCAAAACTCAACAGCTTAAAACCACAAGCATGCATTCTCACACACGAGGGAGATGGCTAGGCTGCACACATGGGATGGCTCTATGCCAAGTGTGGTTTGTCTTTCTCCTGGGACCTGGGCACATTTTTTTGTTGTTGTTGTTCATCACAATGGTGTAAGGGCTGAGGGCATGTGAAAACACACTCCTCTTAAGGCCTATGCTGGGCACTGGCACACTGTCGTTTCTGCCCACGTTGTTGTGCATTCACTAAGTCATGTCCAACTCTTTGCAATGCCATGGACTGTAGCACGCCAGGCTCCTTTATCTTCCACTATCTCCCTGAGTTTGCTCAAACTCATGTTCATTGAGTCAGTGATGCTATCTAACCATCTCATCCTCTGCAGCCCCCTTCTCCTACAGCCCTCAGTCTTTCCCAGCATTGGGGTCTTTTCCAATGAGTGAGCTCTTTGCATCCAGGGGCCAAAGTATTGGAGCTTCAGTTACAGCATCAGTCCTTCTGATGAATATTCAGGGTTGATTTCCTTTAGGTTTGACTGGTTTGGGCTGAGTGCCAAAGAATTGATGCTTTTGGATTGTGGTGCTGGAGAAGACTCTTGAGAGTCCTTTGGACTGCAAGGAGCTCAGACCAGTCAATCTGCCCACGTGCCACTGGCCAAATCTTAAAATCACTGGGAAGTACACCCCCCCACCCCCACCCCCTGCACTGAGGCCACAGCAAGAACTGGATCCAGGGACAAGTGAACAATAGGAGCTAACCATTCCATTTTTCAAACAGGTTCGTCGGTCCTATTAAATCAGAAGCCCCTCATGGGTAGGGGAGCAGAAACCATGGCTGCTTCGCTGTCTCTTGCCCCTCTGCCTGGGCTTGAAGCTAGTTGCTATTCACTGATGTTTCCTGAGGTCCAACAGACCTTCCCAATCTTTTTCCTTTGTAGCAAAGGTTGGCAAAATAGGACTACAGGCCAAATCTGGCCTGGTTTTTGTGTCAATAGAGCACTAAACATATAAATGTTTGGGGAAAAAAAGTAAAATAAAAATTTTTAATGACCCATGAAAATGATATGAAATTCAAATGTCAGTGCCCATAAATAAGGCTTTATTGGAACACAACCACACCCAAGTCTCTGCATTGTCTGTGGACACTTAAGAGCAAAACAACATAGCTGGAGGAGTTCCCAAGGAGACTATACGTCCCCCAAAGCCTAACCGTTTACTTTCTTGCCTGGTACAGAAACTGTTTGCCACCCCTGCTTGATAGGATAAGTGAAAGTGAAAGTCACTCAGCCATGTCACACTCTTTGCTACCCGACCCCGTGAACTCCTCTGCCAGGCTCCTCTGCCCATGGGATTCACCAGGCAAGAATACTGGACCGGGTTGCCATTTCCTTCTCCAGGGGATCTTCCCCATCCAGGGATCAAACCTGGGTCTCCAGCATTGCATGCAGATTTTTTACCATCTAATAAAGAAACTGAGAAAACCCGGAGGAGCTGAATGTCTTGCCAAAGATGACAGAGTTGTCAGCTTGATTAAGCCAAGTATTTATGTGGGGTTAATATTTTCCCCTTTGTTTCCTAGTAATCAGAAGCCTGCAATACCCATGTGTCACTGATCTGGAGACGTCCCCCCGAGGGCAGCACTTCATGACCCAGCGGCGCCCGGCCCAGTGAAGCCACCGTGGTGTCCGGCATGGCCCCGCTGCTCCTGGGCGCGGTGATGCTGGTGGCCCAGCTCCAGCTAGTGCCTTCCCGCCCCGCGGTGGTGCCAGGGGACGAGCCGGGCCTGCCGGAGCTGGTGCGGAAAGCGGCAGCCCTCCAGGAGGAGATCTCCGACGGCGCCGCCCCCAACGGCTCCGCCCAGCAGCTGCCGCAGACCATCATCATCGGAGTGCGCAAGGGCGGTACCCGCGCGCTGTTGGAGATGCTCAGCCTGCATCCGGACGTGGCGGCCGCCGAGAACGAGGTGCACTTCTTCGACTGGGAGGAGCACTACAGCCAAGGCCTGGGCTGGTACCTCAGCCAGATGCCCTTCTCCGCCCCACACCAGCTCACGGTGGAAAAGACCCCTGCGTACTTCACGTCGCCCAAAGTGCCTGAGCGCGTCCATGGCATGAACCCGGCCATCCGGCTGCTGCTTATCCTGCGGGACCCGTCAGAGCGCGTGCTATCTGACTACACCCAAGTGTTCTACAACCACGTGCAGAAGCGCAAGCCCTACCCGTCCATCGAGGAGTTCCTGGTGCGCGACGGCCGCCTCAACGTGGACTACAAGGCTATCAACCGCAGCCTGTACCACCTGCACATGCAGAACTGGCTGCGTTTCTTCCCGCTGCGCCGTATCCACATTGTGGACGGCGACCGCCTCATCAGGGACCCCTTCCCCGAGATCCAGAAGGTGGAGCGGTTCCTGAGGCTGTCTCCGCAGATCAACGCCTCCAATTTTTACTTTAACAAAACCAAGGGATTCTACTGCCTGAGGGACGGCGGCCGGGACCGCTGCTTACACGAGTCCAAAGGCCGGGCGCACCCCCAAGTGGACCCCAGACTCCTCAATAAACTGCACGAATATTTTCATGAGCCAAATAAGAAATTCTTTGAGCTTGTCGGCAGAACATTTGACTGGCACTGATTTTCTTTTTTTTTGTGATAAGCTAGGCTCGGAACCTTTCCTATTGTAAGTTCTGGTGTACATCTGGGGTGGGGGAAAGAATTTTAAAAGGGCATTTAAGTATAATTTATTTGTAAGATCCATAAATTACTTCTGTACAGTATTAGATTCACAATTGCCATATATACTAGTTATATTTTTCTACTTGTTAAATCGAGGGCATTTTGTATTGTTTTTCATGGTTGTTAACATGTGTAATATGTCTCTATATGAAGGAACTAAAATATTTAACTGCAAAAAAAAAAAAAAAAAAAAAGAAAGAAATTCTGGAGATGCAGTCTTTTTTGAATATAATTAACTTGCCCCCAACTCCAAATAGCTGTGTGTGTTCATTCATCGCATATATTTCTTTGTTATTCTTTAAAAAAAAATGTTTTTCATATTTATTACCTTCCTCTCCCCTTCTCTCCTGTCTTCATTGTCTTTTAAATTTTTAATGTCTCCCTGAGGTCATCAGATTTATTTTTAACTTGCATTGTGAGATTTATCTTCATTGAGATGCCCGTTATTCTTGGAGGTGAAAATTTCACCCATTTCCAGCTTTAGCAGGTCCCTGAGTGTGGATTCTAACTCCACGTAAACTCCAAGAGGACAAAACAATTAAGCTGGAGAAGTTAGTTGCTAACCAGCAAGAGACTTGCTTCAAAGAGTGCTTACACTTCCTTCTGATTGCAGCAATAGATGAAACAACAATAAAGGAAATTAAACCTGGCTTTCAGAATGATCTTGGGGCTGTGTACTTTGCCCCAGGTGGCAGTGGGTCTCCAGAAAGTCACTTAGAATAGAAAAGAGGAATTGCAGAATCTTTGCATGTCCCCATCTGTGAAAAGCTGACTAAAAGGATAACCGTTTGCTTGGGCTGCTGCTGCTGCTGCTAAGTCACTTCAGTCGTGTCCATCTCTGTGTGACCCCACAGATGGCAGCCCACCAGGCTCCCCTGTCCCTGGGATTCTCCAGGCAAGAACACTGGAGTGGGTTGCCATTTCCTTCTCCAATGCATGAAAGTGGAAAGTGAAAGTGAAGTCACTCAGTTGTGTCCGACCCTCAGTGACCCCACGGACTGCAGCCTTCCAGGTTCCTCCATCCATGGGATTTTCCAGGCAGGAGTACTGGAGTGGGGTGCCATTGCTTTCTCCGAGTCTATTAATCTATTTCCTGAAAGATCAATATGCACTTATAGACATATATTCCATATGCTTTGAGATCTGAGTGTGTGCATGTTTAAAACATCAGCTCCAAATTTGGAGTCCTGAATGTGAAAGGAAATTTAAATTCCCAAGGGTTGAAATTGAAAAGAGAAAAAAGTTCAACGCAGTGGCGGATATAGGTTTGGAACCCCTTGCACCTGCCTCAGAGACGAGGGGCCCAATTTCAGTTTCACTTCTGCCCTGAACAACTGGATTGTTAGGAATGATCAGATAAGCCCCTCTGAGCCTCAGTTTTCTCCTGCATTCTTCATTCAGTCAGCCTCATACAGAATTAAATAAATCAGATTTTTTTTCTTATTATGAATACAAATATGTTTGTTACGGTAAAACAAAAAATTACAAGGACACAAATGCATCTCCTGACATAGTTCTTACTTAAGGCAGAGGAGTGAAATAGACATTTTGTAGAGGAACTCATTGAGATTTCCCTCAAGCAACTCCAGGAAGGAGGAATTACTCTGGCAAGTTCACAGTGGAAGAAACAGGCACAGTGAAGATAAGGAACTCGCCCAAGTTCACGTTGACTATAAAACAGAGCTCAGAGTCCACTTACAGTCAAAGCCCAAGGGTTTTTTTGTTTTTTTTTTGTTTGTTTTTTTTCTCTACCCATTTTCCCCCTAAATGCAAATGAAAAGACCTAGAGACAGTTCTTCCTGACATATTCCTTTTCTGGTGCCAAATGTCTTCCATCCCAAGAGGTGAGCCTGAGCCAGAGGGAAAGAGCAAGAAGGAGCCTGAGGTTTTCTCAGCCGTGCTATCATTGAAGTGAGTCACCTTAGTTATGCTTCACCAGTCTGGCTGGACCTTAGCATGGACTGCGCCCCACCCTGGGCCCTGCACAGACAACAGAAAATGCCTTCTCTGCACCTTCATTTGGAGAAGGCAATGGCACCCCACTCCAGTACTCTTGCCTGGAAAATCCCATGGACAGAGGAGCCTGGTGGGCTGCAGTCCATGGGGTCACTAAGAGTCAGACATGACTGAGCGACTTCACTTTCACTTTTCACTTTCATGCATTGGAGAAGGAAATGGCAACCCACTCCATGTTCTTGCCTGGAGAATCCCAGGGACGGGGAAGCCTGGTGGGCTGCTGTCTATGGGGTCGCACAGAGTCGGACACGACTGAAGTGACTTAGCAGCAGCAGCAGCACCTTCATTAAGTGAAAGTGAAGTCACTCAGTCGTGTCCGACTCTTTGTGACCCCATGCCTAACAGGCTCCTCCATCCATGGGATTTTCCAGGCAAGAATAATGGAGTGGGCTGCCATTTCCTTCTCCATGAAATCTTCCCAACCCAGGGATTGAACCCAGGTCTTCCACATTGTAGGAAAATCCTTTACCGTCTGAGCCACCCGGGAAGTCAAGGTTGTCATTAAAAAAACCAGCTCCCCAGAGGGTGTGGCAGAAATAGAGTGGGCTTCCTGTTGACACGGTACTTTCCCATCTGCAGAGTGTTTCCCTCTATAATGCACCACTGGATCTTACTTCTATTATACCCACTGTAATAGATGAAGGCTGAAAAAATGAGAGACAAAGGTGAAATCAAGTTATCAAGGTTGCCCAGGAATTGGTGACTAAGGGGAGACTCTGGTATGTGTTTTCTGACTCCAAAGAGGATGCTTTTTGCAAAATACCTAAGCATGCTAGCACCCTCAGGATGGTATACTTGAAACTTGTGCTGTTGGGGCAAGAAGGTAGTGGGTAGGGTTGAAGGAGGGAAGGACCAAGCACTGGAGACATGATCTACCTTTTGTGGCTGACACAGCTGATGCTAGGGGATGACTCAATTTAAGATGATCAATGGGTATAAATTCAAGAATTGTTGGTTTGGAGGTGTACTTGTGTGCTCAGGTACATCTGATTCTTTGCAACCTCATGGACTACAGCCCCCCAGGCTTCTCTGTGCATGGGATTTTCCAGGCAAGAACACTGGAGTAGGTTGCCATTTTCTGCTCCAGGGGATTTTCCCAACCCAGGGATCGAACCCATATCTCTGGCATCTCCTGAATTGGCAGGTGAATTCTTCCCCACTGAGCCACCTGGGAAGCCCAATGGGGGTGTTGTTGACTAAAAATGCTGTCATGGAGGTCTACCACAGGCAAGGGTCAGGGGTCCAAGTAGCTATTTCTATTCATCTGTTTTTGGTACCCCCTGAGCCAGCCATTTGGAAGGGATAAGCAGTATGAGGCTGTTGCTCCAGACCTGTTCCAGGCCCTTGGCTCTCATCTGAGCACAGTCAGATTCAGAGGGGTCCTGCTGTAGACCAGGGTGGGCCTACTCAGAGGCCCAAATGCAGTGACTCAGGAGTCAGATGGACACCTGATCCGTCTCCAAACGCTTCATAGGAAGTCTATTAACAGAGAAAAGCCTAGGGACTGAGGTTGCTGCCTGGATTGGTCTAGGCTCAGGGCCAGCCTGGGTGATGACCTCCTCACAGGGCGACGGAGAACAGCTGAGCAGGGTCTCAGCTATTGTGTTTGGGATATTTGGAATATTCACTTCACTTGATGCTTCTGAGGCATCAGACAGCCCCCTCCCATCCTCCAGGAATCAGATAGTGCTGAAACCCTGATAACACTATTTTAGTTATCAGCTCACAGCCTGGAAATTTGCTATTTTAGCAAAACTGCTGGTGTGCCTCTGAGCAGAGTGCCTTGCTCTTTCTATCTTGGGAGACAGTACACAGCAGAAAGGAGATGTGGGGCAGAAGAGGCCAGCGTTCAGAGTGCCTGCTACCCGCAGAGGTAGAGTCAGAGATCACTGCTGAGAGTTTGGGTATTCATTACAATTGTGTTTTTCTTTTGAGACCCTACTACGTGCTTAGCATGGCAGTAAGCTCTCAGGAGAATGAAAATGTTAATCCAGGAATAAATAGTCATTAACTGTTCTGTGTTTAAAATAAAAACAACAAAAGCATAGAAGCACTAGGAAGGCTATTCTGTGTTTAAATTAAAAAAAGGAAAGGCAAGGAAATCAGGCAGTTTAAACTGTGTATAGATTAGCCAGTGTAGTGTGCTTAGGGCCTTCAATATGGATTCAAGAACATCCCTGAGAAAAGTCAGTTAGCCCCAGGATAGAGTGGACTAGCTGAGGCATAAGACATGGACCTGCCCCATTGTTTTAAAAGAAAATAAGTAGAGGGAGCTTCCCTGGTGGTCCAGAGGCTAAGTCTCTGCATTCCCCATGCAGGGGGCCCAAGTTGATCCCTGGTCGAGTAACTGGATCCCACAAACCACAATTAAGAGGTTGCATACTGCAGTCAGGAATTTGCCTTCCTCAGCCCGGGGTTCACATGCTGTGACTGGGGATCCCACGTGCCACAACTGGGACCTGGAGCAACCAGATAAATATATATATAAATATTTTTAAATGATAATAATAAAGAGAGGAATACTATTCCAGCTATAGGGATGGTGGTCTCAGAGATGGGGAATGTTGGCATCGAGGATCATATAAAGTGAGGGATGACAGAGGTTTCATTTAACCACATCACTGCTCAGAGTAGGAAGAGATGGGAAGCATGGCGTGGCAAAGCTGTGACCCAAATCGCATATCCTGTGGGCCACGGGACCCTGTCCTTACTGCAGGAAGGCTTCTTGGAGGAATTGCCATAGAGCTGGAGCACAGAAGGCAATGGAGGTAATCAGAGCAGGGCATTCTGGACAAGAACAGGTTAAGGAATCAAGGCAGTAGGGGTGTGGAGGCAGAGCAAGTACAGATGTAAACAGGAGAAGATCTCCTGGGCATGGGAGTGGGTTCAGCACACTGGGAGCTCACGCTGTGGCCTTGACATCTGCTTCCCAAGTGGCGGAAGCTTGCTTAGTAGGCATCCATGTGTCTCTCTCTCTCCTGTGCAGGTGTATATCTGTCAGATAAAAATAACCAGCATTTTTGCATACCTGCTATGTGCTTGGTATTTTAAATATGTTGTTTTTAACCCATGTGGTAATTCTGAGAAGTAGGAAATGACATAGCCCTAATTTTACAGGGGAGGAAATGCAAACTCAGAGGCTGAAGGGCCTGACCATGATGCCAGAGCCACTGATGGCTGCAACTGGAATTTAGCATCTAGTGTCCACACCCTGCTACTAAAAGTCTATGCAACTGTGAGTCAGCAGAGGAAGAAATAAGGCATATGCCTCGGGCTCCTCTGTCCATTGGATATTTCAGGTGAGAATACTGGAGGGGGTGGCCATTTCCTTCTCCAGGGGATCTTCCTGACCCAGGGACTGAACCAGGTCTCCTGCATTGAGCCACCAGAGAAGCTCCTAGAAACATAAGAGGCATCCAGAATCTCAGGAGGCGCTCTCTAGTGCTATTGGATCATCTTCAAGCCAATAGTGGCTGGATCCTGATACAAAAGGGATGTGATAAAGCAGGTCCCTTACAGGTAGATGTTCATTTAGAGTCTGAGCTTGAGCTAAAGACCAGAAGAGCACAAAGGCAGTCGCCAAATGGCAAGCAAGGGATGAGGACCAAGATGCTGAGATGCTTGACTGAGGTGTTTAACTGAAATATTTTGGTGGAAGGAACGACCCTGACTCTTCCATTCACCCTGAAATCAAGATCCTCACTCCACTTTCCTCAAATTTCCAAGTTAGGTGACCTGAGAGAAAAAGCAAGGAGAGCTAGGAGACCTGAATCAATCTGAATCCCAATTCCACCAGTTATTAGGTTCAAATTCCCAGAAACTCAATTTTTTTTTTTTTTCTGAATATAAATGGACTGACATTTACTTAACTCTATTTTGGGGAGCATTCAGTAAGATAAAGTAAAACCTGTTAACTTTGTGGGTATGTGGTTTAGTGGTCAAAAGCATTGAGAACTTTGGGAAGTAGATCAAGACTGGTTTTGAAACAGGAGGCACCAAGGCCCTGGTTTCCCACCATTTCCCAGCTTCAGGACCATGGCTTTTGCAGTTGGTGTCCAGTCTGGACTCCACTCACCAGAAAAATACTCTGATTCCCCATTGCCCATTCCACACACCCATGTGGCTGCTGAAAGCTCACACTGTGTACTGTGTTCTGGGGCATTTCTCTTAATTGTCGGTTTCTGCCGTCCCTGGAGGTGCCTGGGAAGTAATGCCCACACTTCTTCTCTACCCTCTATGGGGTTGCCTGTGACTAATGATTGACTGATGTGGCATGAGGCATAGGATGGAGGGGAAGCATCCCAGCCTCCTGGTCTCTGGGCAGGACAACCTCTATGGTACAACTCACGTTCCAGAATTCATGGGATCAAATGGAGGCTAGACTTCTCCTGAGGGCTTCCCAGGTGGCACTAGTGGTAAAGACATGCCTGCCAATGCAGGAGACGCAAGAGGCATGGGTTCGATCCCTGGGCCCAGAAGATCCTACTGGAGGAAGGCAAGGCAACCCACTCCAGTATTCTTACCTGGGGAATCCCATGGACAGAGGAGCCTGGAGGGCTACAGTCCACAGGGCTGCACAGAGTCGCATACGACTGAAACGCCTTAGCACACATGCATGCACACAGACTTCTCCTGAAGCCACACTTCTGCCTAGTTTCTTCTCCTGTTTTATTCTGTGTCCCTGGTTATCTATTTCTTCCACAATCCCATTCCTAGTAAATGACTTGCCCAAGAATACAGGTGGAGAAGGAAATGGCAACCCACTCCAGTGTTCTTGTCTGGAGAATCCCAGGGACGGAGGAGCCTAGTGGGCTGCTGTCTAGGCGGTCGCACAGGGTCGGACACGACTGAAGTGACTTAGCAGCAGCAGCATCAAGAATACAGGACTCCCCATCTCGGGCTTCACTTCTAGAGCATCCACTCTAAGATAGCAAACTTGCATAGAGGTCTTAGTCTCTCTATATTTCTTATGAATAATATGACCAGCCAGTAATACAACAGGGTTATTCTAATTTTTCCCATAAGGAATGAGACCACTTTGTTCTCTGACACACAGCAGTGCTAAATACAATGATAGACTTAATCATCAAGGACTAGTCTCTTCTTTTGGCTTCTCAGACTATCAACAGTGTCCATGCATTACCATCAACCTCCAGCTTCATGAAAGCTTTATGGTTCTCACCAATATGAGGACATCATTCCATCTTACTTATGTTACAAGATATTGTATCTCTATTGTTTGGTTAGTAATTAATTTAGAGCTCCTGAATGAATGTCCTTTCCTCTTGGTTACAACACCCTGGCGCTCAGCATTGTGCCTGGCACATGGTAGATAGCAAATACTTGTTTGTGGATTGAATTATAATTCTAGCCCAGATGTCAATCTGATGTGAAACCCCCCTCACCATATCCTAGCTTCGGGAGCTGCCGTCCTGGGAGCCCCTTCTCTGGACCAGCACTGTTAGCAGTTCACAGTATGCTGTTTACTTAATCCTTACAAAACCTGGGGGAAATAATCAATCCAAGCTCATTGTTTTTTTCTGACCATCATATCCCAAGCAAATAGAACAATGTTTGACCTAAGAGTTACAAACATTTATTAACTAAATGAATCATTCCAACATTCAAGCTTTCTCCACTATGCCATATGATACAACCTCTTCCTGAATATTGCGCCAGTAGAGAATCCAGTATTCCCTAAGGCAAGCCATTGCATCTCCAGATTGGCCACTAAAATTCATGCTTCCTCCAACTACATCTCTATTCCCCTAGCTTCCTCCAGTGGATATGAGTTCTACACCAGGTCTTATGAAGAACAAATCTCATTCTACTTTTTTCATGTTGGCACACTGGAAAGAACGCTGACCTTGGATTCTGAAGTCCTGAACTTAGAGAGCTAATCCCGAACCTAGCTCTTCAAAGCAGTGTGACCTTGGGCAATTTCCATAGCTTCTCTCAACTTCTGGTACCTTTCTGCAAAGCAAGATAAGTGATGCCTTCTTCACATAGATTCTATGAGTCTTGCATGGCTAGTGGCCAATGTACAAATATAAGGGATCATAATTCTACAAAAACTCATCAACATTGAAAAGCAATTTAGCGCTCATGACTGGTGTCACCCCATTTAGAGGGTAATGGAATAATACTGAGTATTAATGAAAAGCTGGGTATGTATTATCTCATTTAATTTTCAGGTCAGCCTCTGAGGCAGACATTACTATTAACCTCATTCTGTGGATGGGACATCTAAGGCAAAAGACATTAAGTAATTTTCTCAAAGTCACATGACTAGTAAATAGAGCTAGATTTGTTCTCTGAACTGTCTTCTTGGCTAGCATAAGTATGTAGTACTAGCTAGTACTAGTAGGGTAGCCTAGTATCTCCAGGTTACCCCACCTTTCAGTGCAGAAGAGAGTCCTTTCTTTAACATACTTGCTCATGAAAAGAGCTAGAGCATGAAGAAAGCAAACATAGAGATTAGGAACTTAAGATGAACATCAGCAAGGAGATGTAGTAGGTAGAATTCAAGAATGTCCTCCAAGATTCCTCGTCCCTGGTGTACATACTCTATGTAATTTTCTCCTCTTGAATGTAAGCTGGACTTATAAGTGAGATGGGATATTTACCCTCTTGATTGGGTTACATTATCTGGTAAGGATAATCGCATGTGACATTATCAGGTTTTCTGAGACTCCGAGTCAGCTTAGCATACTGGGGAGGGAGAAAGATTCTCCTACTAGATTTGAAGTCACCTGCCATGTAAGAGGCTTAGCAAGGGACTGCAGTGGCCAGCAATACTGGAAGGGTCCCTCAGCCAGCATCCAGCAAGGAAACAAAAGCCATGGTCCTACAGGTGCAAAGAACTCAAGTTTCCCAACAAGATGTCAACTTGGAAGAGAGCCCCAAGCTCCAGATGAGAACATTCTGGCTGAGACCTTGACTGCCACCCAGTGAGGGCCTGCTTGGACTCCTGTCTCATGGAAACTGAAATAGTAGAAGTATGTTGGTTTAAGCTGCTAGATTTATACTTTTTGTTATGTATTAATAATAGAAAATTCCCTGGTGGCTCAGATGGTAAAGAGTCTGCCTGCAATGTATAAGACCCAGTTTGATCCCTGGGTGGGGAAGATCCCCTGGAGAGGGGAATGACTCCAGTATTCTTGCCTGGAGGATTCCATGGGCAGAGGAGCCTGGTGGGCTACAGTCCATGGGGTTGCAAAGAGTCAGACATGACTGTGCAACTAACACACACACACACACACAAACACACTACAAAGTCTTAAATCTTTTTAGCCATTCTTCTCAATTTATACTCACTTTTATATACTCTCTATTGAAAACAAACGAAATGCATGACTTTTTTGCTACCCAAGGAATACATGTTTGTTGTATGAAAACTGAATCCTTCAAGTAAGATTATCTAGAAATAATCACTGCAAATATTTTGTCTTGCTTCAGATTTTTCCAACACATGACTGTGTGTATTAAAAATAAATTACCTCTTTTTGATAATGCACTCAACCGGAGGGTAAACATCAGCTGATACCTATCCACTGATAAAGTTGAAAGAGAGCTCAGAAATAATTTAAGCTAATCTTCTTGTTTTATGGAAGAAGGGTGTGCGTTCTAGAGGAGTCAAGTCACTGTTCATGCTGAATTTATAATGGCTAAGAACTCAGAACTACCCCTTAATACCTTCCACACTGTATGTTTGATGTCATATCACTTGTATAACTCCCCACCAGACACTTTGGTCCCCAGATGAAATCCCGTTGCTTCCTACAAAACCACTGCCCCACAGTGTTTTGCAGGAAGCCAATATCTAGGTGACAGCAGCTGAGTGAAGTTAACGTCTTCATTTAGTGGTCGTTTTGGTGCAATGGGGAAAACACCAAAAGTTAGGTAGACTTGGTATTCTGGGCTTAACTGATGGTGCAGTGGTAAAGGAATCCACCTGCCAATGTAGGAGAAGTAAGAGATGCAGTTTCAATCCCTGGGTCGGGAAGATACCTTGGAGTAGGAAATGGCAACCCAATCCAGTATTCTTGCCTGGAAAATTCCATGGACTGAGGAGCCTGGCAAGCTGCAGTCTATGAGGCCACAGAGAGCAGGATATGACTGAGCAACTGAGAACGCACGTGCGCATGCGCGCGCGCACACACACACACACACACACACACACAAACCTAGTATTATAATTACCCATTGCGATGTTACAAATTACTCTAAAACTTAGAGTCATGCAACATTTATTATCTCTGTTAGTTCTGAGGGTGGGCTGGGAAATTCTGGCCAGTTCTTCCTAGGGTGTTCACCCAGTTGCATTTAGATGGTGGCTAGGATTGAAGCTGCCTGAAGGCTGAGCTGAGTTGGAGATCCAAGACAGCTTTGTTAAGGACATGTTTGATGCCTTTATATTTTTGGGTTCCAAAATCAGTGCAGATTGTGACTGCAGCCATGAAATTAAAAGACACTTTCTCCTTGGAAGAAAAGTTATGACCAACCTAGACAGCATATTACAAAGCTGAGACATCAGTTTGCTAATAAAGGTCAAAACTATGGTTTTTCCAGTAGTCATGTATGGATATGAGAGTTGGACTATAAAGAAAGCTGAGCGCTGAAGAATTGATGCTTTTGAACTGTGGTGTTTGAGAAGACTCTTGAGAGTCCCTTGGACTGCAAGGAGATTCAACCAGTCCATCCTAAAGGAGATCAGTCCTGAATATTCATTGGAAGGACTGATGTTGAAACTGAAACTCCAACACTTTGGCCACCTGATGCGAAGAACTGACTCATTTGAAAAGAACCTGATGCTGGGAAAGATTGCAGGCGAGAGGAGAAGGGGATGACAGAGGATGAAATGGCTGGATGGCACCACTGACTCAATGGACTTGAGTTTGAGCAGGCTCTGGGAGTTGATAATGGAGAGGGAAGCCTGGTATGCTGCAGTCCATGGGGTCACAAAGTATGGGACATGACTGAGCGACTGAACTGACTGACCGACTGACTTGAAGTCTCAGTTGGAATGACTGCTATGCCTGGGGGCTGGCTGGGTCTCCCTCCCTCTGCCTTCCGTGTGACCTACTTGTGCTTCCTTACCGCATAGCAGACTTAAGGTCATGGGTGGAAACTTTTCTATGGTACCTGACTTTCCCCAGAATGAGTGTTCTAAAGAGCAAAGCAAAAATTGCAAGTGTTACCTAGAGAAACTACTGCTACACGGTATTGTTACAGTGGGGCCAACCCAGATTCAGTAGGAAAGGACTATTTAAGGAGCTGAATAATAGAAGGCGTGGTTCACTGGGGGGACCTCTTTGGAGACTAGCTGCCATGCCTGGTTGTTCCTTGACAATAAAATGGACAGAACACCTATTTAATGGACTTTTGGTCATATTTAAAAGAGAGATTAATATAGGTATGAGCTTTCATGAATCTTAGAATCCATTATCCAAATGCAAGGTATCATTATTAAAAGTCCTCAGGCCAACTATGTAATTTCAACTATTTTGACCTAAAGCATTTGCCTATTTTCAGCCCAATCTTTTGATTGTGTGTGATGGTGATTAAGTGATTTTGCATGAATCATTTGTTCCATGATAATTACACTGCTTTTTTATTATAGCCCAACCAAACCTTAAGAGGAAAAAGATACACTTAGAACAAATTGTGGACTGGGTCAGCAGGGAAATTTTGTCCTCTGTGTAGGCAGAGCTACAGGACCTCTCAGATAATCTGTCAAACACAAAAGAAAGTTACTGAGACATTTAACACTGCATATTAGAAGCTGTGTACAACATTCTAAAAAGAATGCATGGCAGATTCCTTTTCTACTTTCTTTAATTTGGAAGTTCTATCTTTAGTAGCGATTTACATTTTCCACAAAATTAAAGACTCTACCTAGTTCTGATTTGCACTTGAAGTATCCAATTCAGCAGTGATTTACATTTTTTCCTCTATTTATCTGTTTCCCAGTTTAACAACAACAAAAAAAACTAGGTCTTAAATCTTGACATTAATTTGGGATCAGATCAGATCAGTCGCTCAGTCGTGTCTGACTCTTTGTGACCCCATGAATCACAGCACGCCAGGCCTCCCTGTCCATCACCAACTCCCGGAGTTCACCCAGACTCACGTCCATCGAGTCAGTGATGCCATCCAGCCATCTCATCCTCTGTCGTCCCCTTCTCCTCCTGCCCCCAATCCCTCCCAGCATCAGACTCTTTTCCAGTGAGTCAACTCTTCGCATGGGTGGCCAAAGTACTGGAGTTTCAGCTTTAGCATCAGTCCTTCCAAAGAAATCCCAGGGCTGATCTCCTTCAGAATGGACTGGTTGGATCTCCTTGCAGTCCAAGGGACTCTCAAGAGTCTTCTCCAACACCACAGTTCAAAAGCATCAATTCTTCGGCGCTCAGCCTTCTTCACAGTCCAACTCTCACATCATACATGACCAAGGAAAAACCATAGCCTTGACTAGATGAACCTTTGTTGGCAAGGTAATGTCTCTGCTTTTGAATATGCTATCTAGGTTGGTCATAACTTTCCTTTCAAGGAGTAAGCGTCTTTTAATTTCATGGCTGCAGTCACCATCTGCAGTGATTTTGGAGCCCAGAAAAATAAAGTCTGACACTGTTTCCACTGTTTCCCCATCTATTTCCCATGAAATGGTGAGACCAGATGCCATGATCTTCGTTTTCTGAATGTTGAGCTTTAAGACAACTTTTTCACTCTCCACTTTCACTTTCATCAAGAGGCTTTTGAGTTCCTCTTCACTTTCTGCCATAAGGGTGGTGTTATCTGCATATCTGAGGTTATTGATATTTCTCCCAGCAATCTTGATTCCAGCTGGTGTTTCTTCCAGTCCAGCGTTTCTCATGATGTACTCTGCATATAAGTTAAATAAACAGTGTGACAATATACAGCCTTGACGTACTCCTTTTCCTATTTGGAACCAGTCTGTTGTTCCATATCCAGTTCTAACTGTTGCTTCCTGACCTGCATACAGATTTCTCAAGAGGCAGATCAGGTGGTCTGGTATTCCCATCTGCTTCAAAATTTTCCACAGTTTATTGTGATCCACACAGTCAGAGGCTTGGCATAGTCAATAAAGCAGAAATAGATGTTTTTCTGGAACTCTCTTGCTTTTTCCATGATCCAGCAAATGTTGTCAATTTGATCTCTGGTTTCTCTTCCTTTTCTAAAACCAGCTTGAACATCAGGAAGTTCACAGTTCACGTATTGCTGAAGCCTGGCTTGGAGAATTTTGAGCATTAATTTACTAGCGTGTGAGATGAGTACAATTGTGCGGTAGTTTGAACATTCTTTGGCATTGTCTTTCTTAGGGATTGGAATGAAAACTGACCTTTTCCAGTCCTGTGGCCACTGCTGAGTCTTCCAAATTTGCTGGCATATTGAGTGCAGCACATTCACAGCATCATCTTTCAGGATTTGGAATAGCTCACCTGGAATTCTATCACCTCCACTAGCTTTGTTCATAGTGATGCTTTCTAAGGCCCACTTGACTTCACATTCCAGGATGTCTGGCTCTAGGTCAGTGATCACACCATCATGATTATCTGGGTCGTGAAGATCTTTTTTGTACAGTTCTTCTGTGTATTCTTGCCATCTCTTCTTAATATCTTCTGCTTCTGTTAGGTCCGTACCATTTCTGTCCTTTATCGAGCCCATTTTTGCATGAAATGTTCCATTGGTATCTCTAATTTTCTTGAAGAGATCTCTAGTTTTTCCCATTCTGTTGTTTTCCTTTATTTCTTTGCATTGATCGCTGAAGAAGGCTTTCTTATCGCTTCTTGCTATTCTTTGGAACTCTGCATTCAGATACTTATATCTTTCCTTTTCTCCTTTGCTTTTTGCCTCTCTTCTTTTCACAGCTATTTGCAATGCCTCCTCAGACAGCCATTTTGCTGTTTTACATTTCTTTTCCATGGGAATGGTCTTGACCCCTGTCTCCTGTACAATGTCACAAACCTTATTCCATAGTTCATCAGGCATTCTATCTATCAGATCTAGGCCCTTAAATCTATTTCTCACTTCCACTGTATAATCATAAGGGATTTGATTTAGGTCATACGGTCTAGTGGGGTAATTTGGGAGTAATCCTGGACAAATGTGATGAACTATTTCAGAAGATCAATTTGCTCATATGTTAAATAGGAATATGATGCTATTTAAGGAATTCTTGTGCATATTAAAGGCCACAAGCACAGACAGGCACATGGTAGACACTCGACACACGTGCATTGTTCTTTAACACACTCTTTGTGGATCCCTTCAAAAGGTCTGTAATAAAGAACTGGCTATTGGAAACAGGAGAGCCCCTTGGTATCACTGCCCATTTTGAACATCAAGGCCATCACTTCAAAAAATCAGTGAAATTTTGTTGTGCTTCTAAATATAAGCATTCACATCAATCCAGGCCATTGACGAGCAAACACAATTTTTGAGACAATTATCTGAATGATAAAGGTCTATTTGTTTTTCTGAAGTATTCAAGTATTGAAGAAGATAAGTCTGAATGTCCTCTTCCTTCCTTTCTTTTCTATACATGTCAGATGCAGATTAAAGGTATTTTAAAAAGAAAATCTTTCCACTAAATAGTTTGGAAATTTACCTGTTTTGGTAGAGAAGGCTCCTAACTATTTGTTAAGGACATAAAATTACTGTTTTTCAATTAACTGTCATTTGTCTCATCTGTGTGTGTGTGTGTGTGTGTGTGTGTGCATACACGCATGTGATCTGTACCATAATCATTCATTTAAGATTCAGTTCTCCCATCTCCCAATGTATGAACTTTGAAAAGGAAACTTGAAAGAGTTTGAAATTTCAAGGGATATTTTACCCATGCTCATCATCTATCTATTAAAATCCAATATTTTATTTATAATCACCCACTGGTAGAAACTGGAGAAAGAAATGGCAACCCACTCCAAAACTCTTACCTGGAAAATCCCATGGATGGAGGAGTGTGGTAGACTACATTCCATGGGGTCGCAAAGAGTCAGACACAACTGAGTGACTTCACCTTCACTTTCACTGGTAGAAACAACTCAAGTGTCCACACACAGGTAAACTAATGTTTTCTCTCCAAACAATAAAAAGCTATTCAGCTGCGGAAAGGAATGAAGTCTTATATATGCTACAACATGGATGAACCTTGAAAGCATTATGCTGACTGAACTAAACCAAACACAGAAGAAGAAACACTGTATGATTCCAATTATAGGAAATAAATAATTGATCAAATTCATAAAGACAGAAAGACAATTAGAGGTGACCAGGGGCTGGAGAGAAAGGAGAAATGAAGAGCTATTATTTAATGATGGTAACGACAAACCTGTATGCGAGACAGCAAAAGAGACACAGATGTATAGAACCGTCTTTTGGACTCTGTGGGAGAGGGGTGGGGGGATGATTTGGGAGAATATCATTAAAACATGTATAATGTCATATAAGAAATGAATCACCAGTCCAGGTTCAATGCAGGATACAGGAAGCTTGGGGCTGGTGCACTGAGATGACCCAAAGGGATGGTATGGGGAAGGAGGTGGGAGGGGGCTTCAGGATGGGGAACATGTGTACACCCGTGGTGGATGCATATTGATGTATGGCAAAACCAATACAATATTGTAAATAAAAAATTAATTAATTAATTAACTTAAAAAAAAAAAAGAAATGATTTTCAAATTGTTAGCCTACACACACACACACACACACACACACACACACACAAAGAAAGTTTCTGCTACAGGGCTTCCCGGGTGGCTCAGTAGCAAAGAATCCACCTGTCAACACAGGAGATGGGGGTTCTATCCCTGGGTCAGGAAGATCCTCTGGAGAAGGAAATGGAAACCCACTCCAGTATTTTTGCCTGGGAAATCTCGTGGATAGAAGACCTGGTAGGCTACAGTCCATGGAGTTGCAAAAGAGTGACACACAGCTGAGTAACTAAACAGCAACAACAGCAAAGTTTATGCTGAGATGACAAAGTTTTGGAAATAGACAGTGATGACCAATGTACATTTATTTTGGGAATAGTGATGACCGATATGATTAAAGTATATGCTTTAAAATGGTTAAAATTTATGTTATATTTCTTATCATTATATATATATGGACACAAATTCAACCTAAGGTCTATATTAACTTTTCACTTAATTGCAAGCAAGTCAACCATGTTCTTAATTCATCTGCAATTTATGCAGTTGGACTTTCATAAAAGTATTAACTTCATGTATCACCAATCATTGCATAACAATTCTAGTTTATAATTGCTGCATTATATATCAATTTATAGATGGAAAATAAACATGATACTTACTGTAAAGCAGACCTAATTGGATCCACTTTTCATGTGCCTAACTGGTGATTTATCTTGAGACCAAATACATCATTTACAGTTATAATTTAAGCTACTGTACACAGTTTTACACTGTGGTGTTGAAGAAGACTCTTGACAAGGAGATCAAGCCAGTCCATCCTAAAGGAAATCAGTCCTGAATATTCATTGGAAGGACTGATGCTGATGCTGAAGCTGAAACTCCAAAACTTTAGCCAATTAATGGGAAGAACTGACTCACTGGAAAAGACCCTGATGCTGGGAAAGATTGAAGGCAGGAGGAGAAGGGGACAACAGAGGATGAGATGGTTGGATGGCATCACCAACTTGATGGACGTGAGTTTAAGCAAGCTCCAGGAGTTGGTGATGGACAGGGAAGACTGGCGTGCTGCAGTCCACGGGGTCACAAAGAGTTGAACAGGACTGAGTGATTGAACTGAACACAGTTTTCCAATCCCTCCCATGAGAAGTGCATTATTTCCTCTCTAAACGGTGCTCTTCCCAACCTTCCTGTGAAATGTTCAACATCACAACCTTAGGGTGTCTGCATCATCCAGGATGAAAATTAACCCATGACACTGTCAGTTCTGTTTGACAATAATTTCTCATAATGAGCTGGAACTAACTGATCAAACTGTTGGAAGTAAACGATAAAAAAAGATTATCTTCTTATAAGCAAAAACAAATTATATACATAATTAGAATGTCTGCCTTGTATAGGAATGGGTTGTTCACCAACATGTTGGTTAAGGTCAACCCAGAAGACCCATCAATGTGCTTGTATTTTCTTCCTAAGGATGTTGTAACAAATTACATGCTCAGCCACTCAATCGTATCTGACTGGGACGCCATGGACTGTGGCCTGTCAGGCTCCTCTGTCCATGGGTTTCCCCAGGCAAGAATAGTGGAGTGGATTGCTGTTTCCTTCTCCAGGGCATCTTCCCAGCTGCATCTCCTGCATTGGCAGGTGAATTCTTTACCATTGAGCCACCTGGGAAGCCCAGAAAGGAGTGTAGCTGTTTACAAAATGGAGGTGGTAGATGGGATTTTTTATTTTAACAGCTCTGAGTTTTGGCCTGGAGCTTGTTTCTGCCTCCAAGCCATGGGCAGGTTAAGAAATGGGACCAGAAAAGGCAGACTTGTTTTCACTCAGTTTCTTTTCTCCCCAGACCATCCTGTTGTTGCCTCTTTTCATAGTTTGTGTCTCTGGGTCTGCATGCTGAAATCCTAATGTAGGTACCCATGGGCATTCTTTTCAATTCATGCAGTGCATTGCAAGAGGTCTCTAATGTTTGCAAAATGGGAACACGGTGTCTGTCCTGGAGGAGCCTATGGCCCAGGAGAAGGGATGTGACCACATACCCTGCCAGCTGTGATAGAAAGGTGGACAGAGAGGAGGTAAGAGGGGACATGGTAGTCACCTGGATGGGGGAAGGCATCACAGAACAGGCGACATTTGCTCCAGGTCTTGAGGATGGTCCTGAATTTGTCTCCATCCACCACTGACTGCAGCCCCCATTCTTCAGTGGATTCTTGAATAGATATGCAAGGTTTTCTTGAATTTCATTCCACCCCACCCCAACCAATGTTGTCAGTCATCGCTAGATGTACATGTCACCAAGGGAGCTTTTTGAGAAGCATAACTCTACCATACTCCACTTCCAACAGATCCTGATTCACAGCGAGGGGTGGATAGGGTCCTCTGGATTCTGAGTTTTTGTTGCCTGATTGGCTGGGTGGTTAGTTTTGAGACATCACAGATTATGAAACAGGGCATGATTGACTCTTTGTTCTGTCAGTTAGATCTGGAGAAGGGGTGGTTCCAAAGCTTGAGAATGTATCCCCATTTGATAGAATTGAGGCAGTGCCCCCATAATGATTGAAGGCACAGCCCCAGAGTCAAGCTGTAGGTCTCAAATCCCAAGCTCTTCTCTTTCCAGCTGTATTACCCTGGGCAAGTTACTTGATTCCCATTGCTTCATGTCATTGACATTCATATGGCCAATGTTAGACACCTCCTCACTGGGCTACATGCTGCTGCTGCTGCTAAGTTACATCAGTCGTGTCCAACTCTGTGCGACCCCATAGACGGCAGCCAACCAGGCTCCCGTTCCTGACTAATTTAACACGTGGAAAGCTGTTAAGAACAGTGTTTACATGACTACATGATTCATAAATGTTAGCCATGATTATTACTTCACTTGAAATTAGATCTCTGCTCAGGTATCACCTTCCTATAAGGGCTTCCTCTATTCTGCAACTTTTTTTTCCACTCTGTTTTATTTATCTTCATAGAACTGATCATTACTGGAGATGATATACATTTGTTTTTAGATTATATACATATATAATTGAAATAATAGACTGTTTATATAAATATATATACAGATGTAATTTGTTCAATTGAATAAATATATTTATAATAGAAATATATTACTATATTATAATATTTATAATAGTAATATATTACTAGTCTCTCCTATTTCAATTTTCTGTGCCAGATGGAATTTATTCAATCATTCCATGAATATTAACTGAGTACTTTGTGGGCCAGACACTGTTCACAGGGTAAGGAATGCAACAGTGGATAAAAAGCAGTTTTTTCCATCACGAAGCTTTCCTTTGGTGTTGACTTGCTGCTCTTCCCTGCTAGAATTCCAACACCATGAGAGTAGGGATTTTGCATCTTCCATTCCTTCCTGAACCCTCAGAGCCAGCAGAGCATCTGAGCCCTACTGTCAATATTCAGTGAATGAACGAACAAATGATCTTTCACCCGGCACATAGAAATTGACACCAAGGAGGAAAGAGTCTCTGACAGAAAAACTTAAGGATCTCTAACAGAGAACGGGAAATTGGATTCTTCTCTTATTTCACTCTCGTGATTCCTTGGGGTCTGTGTTTGTCCCTATGTTCAGCTATGGACAGGGAGAACCAGAGACATCCAGTAACTTCCTCAAGGACACACAGCTAGACAGAAGCAGAGTCTATTTGACCCCCCAGCTCGATACTCTACATACTGCATCTGTTCAGAGTAGCACAAGCTTATTGATTAGTGACTGAAAGAAACAAGTGAAGGATTGGCAAGGACCTCAGTGACACATGCGGTTTCTCTACACTCTCAGTACCACCACCGCGCTCCATGTAAAGCAAATGTTGGGATGAACAGCTTGGGTTTAGATACCTGAACGTATAAATCATCTCATCAAAGAAGGAGAAAAAGAAGGAGGAGGGATTCAGGGAGACAAGGAAAAGGAAGAAGAGAAAGAAGAGACTAATAGAGTTGGGACGTTTAATTGACTGTTTGCTCACATCAGTATTTCATCCTGGCCTGCAATGCTGTACTTGATGGTGTTTACCATCCTAGAGGGATTTCTCACTGGTTTCTTAGGCCCCATTCTTACGCACTCTTCAGCTGAGAGCCAAGATTCTCCTCCCAGTTGGGTGGCTCCTTCCCATTCACTGCAGTCCCTCGATGCCTGTCCAGAGCCCAGCTCCCCTGGTCGGTGGCCAGGAACTCAAACAAGCATAAAAATGAAGTACATTTATACAAGTGGGCGGCTAGACTATGCAGTTCAAATCTGGACCAGAAAATCACTGAGCACACCTTCCCCTCATCTAATCTGTTGTTTATCTAGACAACAGGGGACTATGGGAAGTGCTGCACAAAGTTTCAGTTCATCCTTTCATTGGCTCTGTGGTTTTAGACACACATTGTCATCGCTCTGAAGCCTGAGATTTCCTTCTTTGAAAAGGGTTGTAGAACTAGATAATCTTTAAGTCCCTGGAAAGTTCTAGAATGTTGTAACTTCTCCTAGGTAAGAAAAAGAAGTTTGTTTTAGCTCCCTCCCTTCCTTCTTTTCCCTTTCTTACTCCTTTTTCTTTCTTTTCTTCTTCTTTATGCCAAGATTTTAAGTCACAGGCTGTTCTGGCTGAAATTAGTACCTTAAATTTTTGAAATTGTTTTGTGTAGAAGCCAGAAAAAATAATCTCTTAAAAACTGCTACCATTTTGTTATGCTCTTAGAGGAGGGAACTGAAGGGCTCCTTTGTTGCCCATGTCCAGAGAACCTCTATTTACACATTTTTGAAAAGTCACTCACCCCTCCATCCTGACAGGATATAGAGACAGGATTTCAGCATGGGTTTGGAGGTACAAACCCATTTTCATTTCACGTCTTGTTGATCAGTCGCTGGTGAGGTGTGAATGGCTAAGTCATGCTGTCTTGGTCTAGAGTTGGAGCCTTGAATGTTCTGCAAACTATACCTTATCACTATAGAAATGGAGGTGATGTTTTAATGTTTGCTTTTTGAAATTTGCATACAGGGGGAGGGGCCATGGAAGAAGATAGCTGAAGGTACTAATTTCATGGGAGATTTTGTGAAATTCTGGGTAGAGTAGGGTTTCCTCAGGATCAATGAAAAATTGCCTCTGAATAGAAGGGGATCCACTGTCCACATCCCTGCCCTTTCCTCCCAAGCCATACAGATGGTGGTTGTCAAGCCTTTGAGATTCAGGACTGTTGCTATTGTATCATACATTGCATGATACAACCTAAAGCTTAACCAGACAAATAACCCACAGAGCTATAACAATGAGTTGATAACCCTGAGCATGTTATACTCCTTTTGGGGATCCAAGAAAGAATTGGAAGATGCTGATAATAGAAGACAAGATCTTATAATCAAGCCAGGAGGATTCAATGGCACCGTGATTTTGGACTGCATGTAGATGAGAACTTACTTGGATTCAGCATTCATGTCTTTGGTATACTTTGTGTCATTGAACCTTGAATATGACTCCTTAGAGGAAAGGACCTTGAGGCTGCGGTCTGAGCCAGGACGGTCTCACCTTACAGTCAGCTCTCCCCATCACACAACACTGACAGCATCTTCTCTTTTGCTCTGCTCTTGTCCCTGTCTGGCATGTGCATCATTTTAATACATGCATAATCATATCACACTATGTATTTGATTATCACACTGCTAGAGACAATGGACCCTTCCTACTGAAGACTTTGACATATTCATAGTGTACAAAACAACAATTAATGTTTACAATACTTCAGGCTTGGTTCCTCTTCCTACGAAACCTGCTTGGAGTTTGAAAACTTTAACTTGTGTTCCAGAACTGTGTTGGGCTGATAGAATTGAGAAGGTTTCAAATGTAGGGGCATCTGCTGTTTCCTTGACAATCTCATCTCATAATTCAAATGACTTTAAGTTTTTGAGTGGTACACTTGTGATATACTAGGCATACTAAGTTGCTTCAGTCATGTCTGACGCTTTGCAACTCTATGAACCATAGCCCGCCAGGCTTCTCTGTCCATGGGTTTCTCCAGGCAAGAATACTGGAGTGGGTTGCCGTGACCTCCTCCAGGGGATCTTCCTGACTCAGGGATCAAACCCACATATCCTGTGTCTCCTACATCAGCAGGCGGATTCTTTATCACTAGCGCCACCTGGGAAGTCACTATCAGTCAGTCCAGTTTGGTTCAGTCGCTCAGTCGTGTCTGACTCTTTGCGACCCCATGAATCGCAGCATGCCAGGCCTCCCTGTCCATCACCAACTCCCGGAGTTCACCCAGACTCACATCCATCGAGCCGGTGATACCATCCAGCCATCTCATCCTCTGTCGTCCCCTTCTCCTCCTGCCCCCAATCCCTCCCAGCATCAGAGTCTTTTCCAATGAGCCAACTCTTTGCATGAGGTGGCCAAAGTATTGGAGTTTGACTTTCATCTAAATTTCAAAAACCCATTTATGTTTATTAATGATATTTAACACTGAGCTGAGTGCCAAAGAACTGATACTTTTGAATTGTGTTGCTGGAGAAGACTCTTGAGAGTCACTTGAACTGCAATGAGATCAGATCAGATCAGTCAATTCTAAAGGAAATCAACCCTGAATATTCATTGGAAGGACTGATGCTGAAGCTCCAATATTTTGGCTACCCAGTGGGAAGAGTCAAATCAGTGGAAAAGACCCTGATGCTAGAAAGATTGAAAGCAAAAGGAGAAGTGGGTAGCAAAGGATGAGATACCTAGAAAGCATCACTAAGTCAATGGATATGAGTTTGAGTAAACTTTGGGAGATAGTGGAGGACAGAGGAGCCCAGTGTGCTATAGTCCATGTGACCGAAAAGAGTTGGACATGACTTAGTGACTGAACACCAAACAACAAATGGTTAACACTGATAAAGATCTATGGATAGATTAAAGCATGCTCATAAAATCTCAAATTCAAAGGGTAAAAACATTCTGAAAAGCAACTGAACAATATATATATATCAAGGTTGTTAAAATGAATAGAGTCCTCTGCTCACTAATTCTGTGGCAACAAATCTCTTTTAAGAAAATAACAATACCTGGGATAAAGAAGATATGGCACATAAATGCAATGGAATATTACTCAGCCATTAAAAGGGATGAATTTGAGTCAGTGGTAATGAGGTAGATGAAGCTAGAGCCTGTTATACAGAGTGAAGTAAGTCAGGAAGGGAAAAACAAATATCCTATATTAACTCATATCGATGGAATCTAGAAAAATTATACTGATGAACCTATTTTCCGGGAAGGAAAATAGATGCAGAGAACAGACTTGTGGACACAGTGAGGGCGGGAGCGGGTGGGACGGATGGAGAAAGTAGCATTGAGATGTATATACTATTGTGTGTAAAACAGATGACTGGTGGGAAGTTGCTACATAACCCAGAGAGCAGAGACTGTTGCTCTGTGACAACCTAGAGTGGTGGAATGGGAGTGAGGGGGGAGGCTTAAGAGGGAGGGGGCATATGTGTCATTAGGACGATTCCCATTGTTGTAGGGCAGAAACAGCACAACATTGTAAAGCAGTTTTCCTCCAATTAAACAATAAATTTTTTAAAAAGATGTATAGTTTGTCTTCAGAAGTTTTTGCATAGTCAACTGAGGGCAAATTAAAGGCTATAATACTTTATTCAACACAGAGAGGGCATCTAGCATCACAAAGGAATGAGAAAAGGGAAAGCATTTTCCATCCTTGGTGGATGAAGGTGGTGAAGACTGGTAAAATAAGCAGACTATTAAAAGTCTTGGACATTTTTTGAATGGAAGGTGTACAAAGGATTGTTGAGTTCAGTAGGATATTTAAGGGAAGTACTTAGCTTCTGAATTTTGTTTTTCATGAAATGCTTTCAAATTCTTTATCACAAAAGTCCCAAAGTGAAAATGTCCAGATTTTTAGGTTTCTATTAAGATCTGCCTTGCATACTTGAAGGACTTTTATTTGAAAAGATAGATGGGACCCTTTCTGTCTGATTCCGAGGAATGGAACAAGAGTTTCCATCACCTCTATAAGGAAGACCTTTCTATCAGTTATCAACATCCGTAGTAGTCAGATACCAATGAGAAACAGATGGTAAAATCAAATGGAGTTATTTGAGATGGGCTTACCAGTGGAACTAGCTACAAAGGCATGGGTGGCCTGGCAGAGAATCACAAAGGATAATCTGATAACCTGGGCTAATAAAAACAGGTTGAGATGGTTACCAGCACCCACTAGCTTGAGGGGAGCAGTGACTTCAATCAGGGACTTGCCTGTCCTACATTATGCTTCAGATAGGACCCAAGGAAAGAAGGAGCCAACTTCTCTCTCTAATCCACCAATGTCTTGCCAGATGTTGGCTAAATCTATTGGTGAAATCTAGCTGGAAATAAGAATACAGTTCATAGAGAAGTTTCCTTGGCAGTTCAGTGGTGAAGACCGCCCTTTCACTGCAGGGGCTTGCGGTTCAATACCTGGTTGGGGAACTAGGAAACCACATGCCTTATTGCACGGCCAAATTAAAAATAAAATAAAAATTAAAAAAAAAGAATACATAGAGATACCCCTTCATGGAGAAAAGCAAAGGGTGGAAGAGAGTGGGGAGCAGATCTAGAGTCAGATGGAAAATAGCTTGAACACATTCAAAAAGGAATAGCCAACTGTATAAGACAGTATGTGTTTCATCATTGCTGTTGGTGAAGAAAGGCTCAAGGATTATTTCACTGGAAAATCCAAGCAGAGCATGGAGTTTGGACCAGATGGCTTAACATTTTCCATCAAATTCTGAGACTTTGTAATTCTAAGGTACCTCCACTGAGCTAGAAACGTAAAAACAACCAGTGCTCTGTCCTTGTGTATTATGGTCACCAGCCTCAAGTCAGGGAAATTGAGCTCCTTATTCCTTTTACTGAACTGACTGACTGACTGATTCCTTTTACAGAGCAGTAACTTTTTTGAGCATCCACACTGATTATCTGCGGAAGATTTTTACAAAGCAATAAAGCCAATGATATATTTAATTGAAGTGTAGGTGTTGGTGATCAACAAACATGACCTGGGATGAATGTGTAATGAGCACTCTTTACATTTGTCTCCCAAAGACAAAAGTGTATGAGAAATACATTTTATAAGAGCTGATGAATATTAAGTGGTCACCATGTGGCAGACTTTAAGCTGTGTGTGTGTGTGTTCATTCTCAGTCATGTCTGACTCTGCAATCCCCATGGACTGTAGCGCACCAGGCTCCTCTGTCCAGTAAATTTTCCAGGCAAGAATACTGGAGTGGGTTGCCATTTCCTTCTCCAGGGGATTTTCCTGACCCAAGAATTGAACCTGTATCTCTTGCATCTCCTGCATTGACAGGTGGATTCTTTACCACTGCAGCACCTGGGAAGCCTTTAAGCCATATACTTTATGTTAACTCATTTCATCCTGCCAAGGATTGTTTGAACAATGCTCTGTTGTTAGTATCTTCTAATCTTTGCCTAGAAGCAACCAGGGAAATGTACCCCTTGAATCTCTTGCAGGAGGAGCGCACTTTGCTAATGGTCGTAGCAACTACCCCCTTGCCTTCATTACCAGAAGTGCCACACTTCCCTCGGGCTGCTCCCAGCCCAGTGACAGGGCACTCCTGTCATTCCAATGAGATGTAAGATTCCTCCAGTGAGTGACTGTCTCAAGAACACCTACTAGAGCTTCCATATAATCCAGTTATCCCACTCCTGGGCATCTGTCTGGAGAAAACAGTAATTGAAAAAGATACATGCATATCAGTGTTCACAGGGCTCCCCTGGTGGCTCAGTGGTAAAGAATCTGCCCGCAATGCAAGAGACCTGGGTTTGATTCCTGGGTCAGGAAGATCTCCTGGAGAAGGGAACGGCAACCTACTCCAGTATTCTTGCCTGGAAAATCCCAGGATAAAGAAGCCTGGCAGACTACAGTCTATTGAGTTGCAAAATCAGACACAACTTAGGATATGTATAATAGAATATTACTTCACCATGAAAAATGATGAAATAATGTGAAATGATACCATTTTTAGCAACATGGATGGACCTAGAGATCATTGTCCTAAGTGAAGTAAGTCTGATAGAGAAATACAAATATCATATGATATCACTTTTATGTAGAATCTAAAAAAATAATACAAATGAACTTATTTACAAAACAGAAAGAGACTCACAAACATGGAAAACAAACTTACAGGTACCAAAGGGGAAAGTTGGGGGGATGTGATAAATTAGGAGGTTGGGATTAACATATACACAACACACTATATAAAATAACCAACTAAGACCTTCTGTATAGCCCAATGGACTCTACTCAGTACTCTGTAATGACCTATATGGGAAAAGAATCTGAAAAATAGTAGATACATGTATATGTATAACTGAATCACTTTGCTATATACCTGAAACTAACATAATATTTTAAATCAACTCTACTCTGCTATAAATATATTTTTTTAGAAAAGATAAATATGTGAGGTGATGAATGTATGAATTAATTTAACAGGGGACACTGCCACAATGTCCATGTATTGCAAATCATCACGTCGTACACTTTGGACATCTCACAGATTTTATTTGTCAATTATAACTCAATAAAGCTGAAAAAGAAAATTAAAAAAAAGGAAAGAACACCCATTAGCCTGGCCAGAACTTTCTTGAAAGTGTGCTTCAGTCAAAGACCCTTCGTACTCAAACCTTCTTTCTCCCTTTTCTTCTTTCACCGATATCAGAACCACATAGAGGGGAGAAGGCTCTTCCTGCTTTATCCTGCTCCCTGCATGTTACAGACTGTGTTTTAACCCCTCCTCCTGCTGGTAACCTCTCTCTCTCCCATATGAGGAAACTGACCATCTGAAAGTCAGGAAGCAAGCCCTCACCAGAAACCCGATTCCCAGTACCTTGATCTTAGACTTCCCAGCCTCCAAAATGTTGATAAAAATGTTTTTCTGTGGCTTAAACTACCCACTCCATGGTATTAATATTTTGCTTTGGCAGCCTGTGCTGCAACTGATCCACACCCCCAGTAAGTGTCTAACACGTGCAATCCCATCTTGACATCTGGTTCTGGGCGGACCCAAACTAACGCACACACCATCACGACTTTCATGTGTTTGCTAAGTTCACAGGCCTAGGATGGAGCTCAGTCCCAGGCAGCCGGACTCAAGGGTCTACCTGTTTCCCACACTGCCTCCTGAATTACGGCCTCACTCCACTTGCCTAAGGACATCTTTTTGCAACCCCTTTTATCTTCATTTAAGCAAGGCATTTCTGCTTTCTTTATCTATTTTGCCTGACTTGAAGTCAGACATCTGTTGTATCCTATTTGAGACTTCAGCACTTCAGGAAAACACCTCTGGTAGTTTCTTTCATTCTCGTGATGGAGCTGCACTCAGATGCCTCTTCTCTCTCAGTCTCCGGAGGCAATTTAGACAGATGTGAATGTAACCGATTCCAGCATTTCCCAGCTGCAAAACTTCAGACACACTGACTGCCCCGAGGCTTTGTTTAATTATATGAGAAAAAAAAAAATGAGAACATCCATTCCTAATTCATGGGTTCTTTGGAGGCCTCAGTGAGTGAACATATAAGGACCTACGACACCAGCTGATCCACAAAACCATTTATAAATAATATGGTCTACTCCTATTTACAGACACTTTTTGATTTATTTAAATTGATTGCTCCTGAATCTATTGCCTACAAGTGCATAAAATGCTGGCATTTGCAACACTCCTCCCCTCCTGAAATTTCTGATGAATATACTCATAGCATCTGACTCAGATTTTGTACCTAGATTTGACATTTACCCTTATATTCCTGGGAATCAAGAAAAAAAATTTTGATTTCCCAACCTGACTGTCTCATTCCCAAAGTTTATTTTGAATTTGATAGTCAAGTTCATACTAACTTTTGAGTAATTGCGCCAGTTTATGGTGGAAGTTGCTTTTTCCAAGGAAGAAAAGTGAGTCAGGAAAGTCATTCTTTCTCACTATGATTCCATCTTCAACAAAAATTGCTCTACTTTTAACTATTGTTGATTATTCTTTACTTGAACCCATCTTAAAAAAAAAGTTCAAAATCAATTTTAAAGCCATTTTGAAAATTAGAAATGAGAAGTGGTCTGTTATCCTGGAACTGGAATGGCATTTACAGTAACAAAGGTGAGAATTCTGCTCTACTGATATTGAGCTGTGTTACCTTACACAGTTTCCTTAACTTCTCTGTGTTTGTTTCCTGCAACCAGAGGAGGAGTATAACATCACCTTTCGTAAGATTACTTCTTTGGAGGATTAAATGAAACTATGAACAAAGTGCCTCCTTGCCGGCAGGCAGAAGCGCCTAAATATATGGTCATTTGTATTGTGCATGATATTCTCATTAATTTTGTATCCATATCTTCTCTTCTCTTTCTAAATAGTTAAGTGTTCAAAGCCCTTTAGGATCTTTGAGAACTTCTAATAAAGAAATTCCACTGTTTTTGTTTTCAAGAAAGTTGAGGATGGCCTGTCAGGACTTGGAGGTCCCACTCATGATTAATATAACTAATGGACTCTGTTATAGGTTTTTCTTCCTTTGATTGTTTATTTTAAATAAGAAGAATTATTCATTATCTCCATCAAATATATAGGTTTTGTTGAGAAGTTAAATCCAGGTCCCACACAATACTCCTTTGGCTGTGTTTATTTCCTTGCTTACTGGTCTTGAAAAGGCTCCTTTTGAACATACTAGAACACCTGGAAAGTCCCACTGGATGAACCCTTGGGTCATTACCTGCATTGTGAAATACAGAGGGCAGCAGCTGTTTCCTGTTCCTATAAGTTCTGGAAGAATTATACTATTCTCTGAAGAATAATGCACCTTATTGTGTTATCTTCTTAAAAAGGATTTTGTTGCATATGCTATGATTTTTAAAAATCTTAAAAAGCTTTTTGTTCTCTAGCTCACTTCTTAATGTGTCTCTCTGCATGGCAAGCTCTGATGTTGACAAGCAAAAGCATACGCTTGTGTTGTGCCATGATTCTTTCATAACATTAGCTTATAGCAATTCTTGGCCCCGGAACAAGTGACTGCATCTCGGTGAGATGGGCTCATGGCTGGTGTGCAAGGCCTCTGAGCTCTTGCGATAATTGGTGACTTTCATGAGCCGTATGTCTGTGTTAGGTTTTCTCCTTACTCTGCCATTTTAGACATTCTCCCTACATGCATCATCCAGTGAAAAACAAACTAAAAAGTAAATAAAATATTTATTTTAGGCTCCTGAAAAGAATCCATAAGCCCTGCTTTTGACTTTGTGACAGTCCACCTCCCAAATGGACCCCAGGACATCCTTAAAGAACAAGACTTGTCCTTGTGGCTGAACTGTGTCGGCAACCTCAGTCTCAGACTCCAGGGGGAGCCTTGCAGAACGGAAATGACCCTAGAATCCTGGCGCCACCACTTGCTAGCTCTTTGAACTTGGGGTACTGAACTCTGTACCTCAGTTTCCTCTTCTATAAAATAAGAATATAATGCCCATTTTAGTGGTGTCCTTTGAGGACAGGATATTCCATACAGAGTATCTGATACATAATGGACCCTCACTAAATGTAACCTCTCATCATTGCTGTTTTTTTCTCTACCTTCACATGTTCCCTGCTACTGAGTCACTGAGTCACAATCCATCTACTTTGCTCTAAGCTTGTCCCTGTTCCTGAACAAAGAGTGACCAACAGACTGGTCAGATCTTGCAGGGTCGTGCTGAGTCTCACCAGTTTTTAGTGACTGGAAATTTATTTTATCTGCAACTTAATTTTCTCATCTGTACTTGGGGTATCATACCATCATTGGTGTGTTAGTTGCTTATTTGTGTCCGACTCTTTGCCACCTCATGGACTGTACTCCACCCCCACCTCACAGGCTCCTCTGTCTGTGGGATTTCCCAAGCACGAATACTGGAGTGGGTAGCCATTCCCTTCTCCAGGGATCTTCCCAACCCAGGGATTGAACCTGGGTCTCTTGCAGTGCAGGCAGATTCTTTACCATATGAGCCACCCATCATTAGGGATGATATGAAGATTACATGAGCTAATTCATGTTAAGTGTTTTATAAAATCACCTGGCAGTACTGCTACTCAATAAATTATATCAACATGTATACACAACTGAGTTATGTAAAGCTCTGAGCCCACAATATACTGGGGTTGCTCTTTTAAGAATCTCCTTTGTGTCTACCTGCTGATGTTCGTTCTTTCATTCCTGTAAGAGTCAACTTGCACTGTGTCTTGTTTGTTTTTTTCCTTTTTGTAAAACAGACCATTGTTCTGAAGAGCAGAGCCTTCACTTTTGAGAGTGGAGGCTCAGAGCAGGTGTCACTGCTCCTGTTCTTCCTGCTGTCCATAGAATGGCATAATTCATATAGGGACACTGAATACATTACTATGCTGAAAAGTGAAACTCAGCTAAATAAATATTCATAAAGTGCCATTTACAAAATGAGTATCTGTGCTAAGTGAATATGCATAAAGCAAAACCTCATTGAACAGGTACAGGATTTAACCAAGTTATAAAATTCATTAACCAGTGAGCACACTGGTCCATTAACAAATTAATCAGCTCTCTTTAAAAATGAATTCATAATTGAATGGCTTATTATACTGATCTTTCCTCACTGAAGACTTTTAATACAGGAACAGTGAACAAGGAGGCAAGGAAGGGGACTTCCCTGGTGGTCCAGAGGCTGAGACACAGACTCTCCAAATGCAGGGTCCCGGGTTCGATCCCTGGTCAGGGATCTAGATCCCACATGCTGCAACTAAAGATATTGCATGCTGCAACCGAGACCTGGTGCAGCCAAATAAGTAAATAAAGAGGCAGAGAAGGTGTAGCTAAGGTGTTTCTGTATCTTTGAAATGCTCCTAAAGGTGCTCCTTCCTTGGAGAAGGAAATGGCAACCCACTGCAGTAGTCTTGCCTGGAGAATCCCATGGACAGAGGAGCCTGGCGGGCTACAGTCCACGGGGTCGCAGAGTCGGACACGACTGAGCGAGTTCACAAAGGTGTACTGAGTCTTCAGTGAAGACTCATGTAAATTAACTGCATGACAGTCAAAGGACACAGTGTTTTTTGTTTTGCTGGGTTTTGGTGTTTCTGACATTTACTAAAAGTCAATGAGCATACCTCATTTAATTTTCATAGGCAGCTTCCTGGGGATAGGGAGCCATTTCGCCTTGGAGTTGGCTTGGACAGCATTACGGGCCACCAGCGTCTCGGAGCTGGGACATCACTAAGGGCTGTCTGATTCTGCAGGCTGGGCTCCTTCGGTCACAGCTGCCACGTGGAGATGTTGACACTGGTAACTGCCCTAATTGACGGCAGGATGTTAGCCAAGCTCTGTAGCAAATCCCTGCTGCAGGAGTTTGCCTCTGTTCACAGACTTGCGGCCTGAACCTGCCGCCTGTGATAACTATTCTTGGCAATTCTCCTGTCCTCTCTCGTGAGTGAGTATCCTGTCCGTAGCCCTCGGCAAAGCCCTGGTATGAACAGGGGCTTTATCACACTGGAATCATTCGAACTTAAGGTTGAGGGAAGCCCAGAGGCCATTTCCTTAAACCTACTTGGAATCAATCAGGTTCATTGTCTTGAAGAGAAACAGAGCCAGCATTTAAGGAAACTCAAGGTGGTTGTGGGTCACAGAAATTCAGAACTGGGTGTCCTGTGTTCATGCCCCTCATTTCCTCATAGATGAGGAAACTAAAACCCTCTTTCTTATGCTTTTATTGGCTGAGTTGTGTAGCTTGGAAAAAAACATAGTCCAACAGTGTTTAAAGCTGAAATAGCAACTGTTATGAGTTGAAGTGTGACTTCCCAAATGCACTTGCTGAAGTCCTAATGCCCAATACCCCTGAATACGACCTTGTGTGGAGGCAGGGTCTTTACAGACGGAATCAGGTTAAAGAGAGGCCATCAGCATGGGTCCTAATATTGGGTTGGACAAAATATTCTTTGGGTTTGCCATAAGGGTGTATAGAGAAACCCGAATGAACTTTCTGGCTAACTCAATACAATAGGACTAGTGTTCCAGCAGAAAAGATTCTCGACCCAGAGACAGACACCTGCAAGGGGAAGACAGCGTCAGGGGACAAAGCGAGAAGGTGACTCTATTAGCCTGCTCAGGCTGCCGTAACAAAGTGCCACAGGCAGGGGGACTTGAAAAACACGTGTGTTATCTTGTCACGATTCTGTTTTAGAAGTCCAAGATCAAAGTGTCAGCAGGGGTGGATTTCTTCCGAGGCTTCTCTCCTTGGCATGTCGAGGGCTGTGGCTTCACGGGGGCTGCCTGTGTGTGTCTTGTCCCACTACCCTCTTTCTGTCATATTATTAGATGGGGCTCACCCAGAGGACTTCATTTTAACCGAATCACCCCTTTGAATCAATCCCTTGTCTCCAATTATAGTCACATTCTGGAGTATGGGGGGGCAGGGAGTGGCTTAGGGCTTCAGTGTTTGAATTTGGGGCAATACAGTGAACCCCCAAACAGCATGCATCTACAAACCAAAAAGGGAGGCTTGTGAGCTACCTCTTTTATAACCACCAAGAGTCAGCCCTGCTGATACCTTGCTCCTAGACTTCTAGCCTCCAGAACTATGAGAAAATTAAAGGAGTTTGTGATATTTTGACAGGCAGCCACAGAAAACTAACACAACGATGTTTCTCTTGAAGTGCCTGCCTGGAGTTTTCAGCCACAGGTTGCACAGGTCTAGAGATTTTCTCTGATTTCTAGAAAAAACAATGTTGTCTATTTTGCACCCAGGTTCCTATCCTATACAAAAGTGTTTCTGCCTTGTATTGTTTTATCCTAGTCTCTCACCAGGTCATTCTATTGGGTTTGGAGTATTTTATAAACTGCTTACGTTTTGGGGGAGAAAACAAGACGTATTATTTTAGGGTGATAAGTATCCCAGACAAAATTGGTAGGGATTTGAAATTTACAAGAAAACATTCTGAAATTAAGTGTTCTCAGAAAGACTGCAAAACCAAGGCCCCTTTCTCCATCCTCTAGACATGTTTGTCGTAAAACAAGGCAACAGTTTCTTCACTTGTCTCCCTGTTCATCCTCCTGTGGGTGTGAAGGAGCGGACCCCTTCACACCTGAGTGACAGGTGCGTTATACTGCTCTCCAACTCATTCCTCCCTGCCAAGTCCAGACCAAGGCCTGTCATTGATCTCAAAGGAGCAGCACTTAACAGTGGTGCCAAGTGAGATCATAATTCCCTGCCCAGGACTTGAACCTGGGTAGCCTGGATGAAAACCAGGAATCCTGGCCAGCAACCCAGCAAGGGCTACAGGCTAGAGCTATTTTTTCCCGGATCTTTGCCCCCAGTGAAAAATACATTTCTTGCAGAGGCAGAAACTGTAAAGGCAGGTAGAAAGTTTATTACTGAAGACATAGCACAACAACAAGTGGGAGGAGAGTATACAGGGAAATAGTTTCTTTAGTTAAGACCGAAGCAATGCAGATGCACCCTGAGAGAGAAATGACATGGGCAGCCCCCTAGTGACGAGGAGTGCAGTAAAGAGGAGTTTAAGTCACTTATACAGCTCAGATCTTCTGAGTCTTTGTTTCAGTTCAGTCACTCAGTTGTGTCCGACTCTCTGCGATCCTATGGACTGTAGCACGCCAGGCCTCCCTGTCTGTCAACTCCCAGAGCTTGCTCAAACTCCCGTCCATTGAGTCAGTGATGCCATCCAACCATCTCATCCTTTGTCATCCCCTTCTCCTCCTGCCTTCAATCTTTCCCAGCATCAGGGTCTTTTCTAACGAACCAGTTCTTCACATCAGGTGGCCAAAGTATTGGAGCTTCAGCTTCAGCATCAGTCCTTCTGATGAATATTCAGGACTGATTTCCTTTGTTTACATTTGACCAATTATCTTGTTTCTTTTTCCACACCTAACCTACCCTAGGACCCTGCCCAACATGCGTGCACAGCTTTTTTTCCTGAGATGGACTGCAGCCCAGAGGTCTATGGGATCACATATTAGCATCACATATTATGGGGTAGTGCCCCCTCCTTTTTGACCTCCCAGGAGCATTCTGTGCACATGAAATGTCTCTCTTGCTCCAAGGATAGGAAATACATATGACCTCCTGATCCTTTACTCAAATGAGGTTTAGCCCTTGTTTGCTCCTGCCATGACTGTTATTTTAAAGCCTCCACAGAAGACAAAGTCTGACTGTTTTACCCTGTTTCAATTGTTACTTCCATTTTGGAGAGCAGACAGGAAGATGGTTATAAATATCTCACCTGGAGCCCACCTAGCCCCAGTTTCAAAAGATGTGAACAGGAGGCTAGTTTTAAGTGTCTAGCCTGGAGCCCACTTTTTTCCTGCCCCAAGAAATGTAAACAGGAAGCCAGCTGTAAATGCCTAGCCTGCGGCTCATCTGCCTCCTGTCTCACTACTGGTTGAATTGTGTCCCTCCAAATGAATGTTTTTAAGACTCAACCCACTTTTAGACTTCTCCAGTGGCTCAGTGGTAAAGAATTTGCCTACAGAATAGGAGACCCAGGAGATGTAGGTTCAGTCCCTTGGTTGGGAAGATCCCGTGGAGGAAGAAATGGCAACCCACTCCAGTATTTTTGCCTGAAAAATACCATACAGAGAAGAGCCTGGTGGAAGACAGTTCATAGGGTTGCAAAGAGTTGGACAAAACTGAAACAGCTGGGCACGTATGCACATATAACCCTCTTTACCCCAGAAGGTGCCCTGTTTGGAGACAGGGTCTTCATGGAAGAAATTGAGCTATAGTGAGCTCATTGTGTGATCAGTCATTTTGTGCACGGTCATGTTCAACTCTTTGCAACCACATGGACTGTAGCCCACCAGGCTCCTCTCTCCATGGGATTTTTCAGGCAAGAATACTGGAAAGGGCTGCCATTCCCTTCTCCAGGGAATCTTCCTAACCCAGGGATTGAACCTGTGTTCACCTGTGTCTCCAGCATTGGCTGGCAGATTCTTTACTACTGAGCCACCAAGGAAGGCAGTGAGGTCACTGGAGGAGCCTAATCCAGTATGATTGGTATCCTTATAAAGAGGGAAAATTTGGAGTCAGGCAGACATGGAGAAAAGTCTAAGTGAAGAGACATAGACGATGGTCACTTACAAGCTTAAGAGAAAGGTCTGGAATCAATCTTTCGCTCACAGTCCTCATAATGAACCAATCTTGCTGACTCCTTGATTTCTAGACTCCAAACTGTGAGACAAAACAATTATTTTGTTTAAACCACTCAACTTGTGGTACTTTGTTACAGAAGCTCTAGAAAACTAATACAGCAGAGCTCATGTGTCTTATCTCACTCTGCCCTTACCTGCCCTAATCCAACCCTTTCTCATCCCAAACTTCAGGATTATCCCACCATTGTCTTTATCTTCCACTGTCAGCCACTCCCAGCACAGCACTGGCCTTGGAGGAAACTTTTAATGAATACCTAGGGAATGGATTTCATTTGCAAAGAGCACAGATTAGAGCACAGAATCTTCAGGACTACTGGCCCTGCCTAGGTCACCCTTCAGAAGGATGTGTCTGCTAAATAGGGGAATAGAGAAAAGTCGTTCTGAAATTGTGTAACTCAGACTGGCATTTGAACCCATGAAGGAGATCAGCCCTGGGATTTCTTTGGAAGGAATGATGCTAAAGCTGAAACTCCCGTACTTTGGCCACCTGATGTGAAGAGTTGACTCCTTGGAAAAGACTCTGATGCTGGGAGGGATTGGGGGCAGGAAGAGAAGGGGACGACAGAGGATGAGATGGCTGGACAGCATCACTGACTCGATGGACGTGAGTCTCAGTGAACTCTGGGAGTTGGTGATGGACAGGGAGGCCTGGCGTGCTGCGATTCATGGGGTCGCAAAGAGTCGGACCCGACTGAGCGACTGATCTGATTTGATCTTTTAACTGAAATCACACGTCTGGTCTCAAGACCTAGCGAAACTCAGGCTCTTGATGTCTCATCTCAAAAAGAATTCAGTGAGAGGAATGTTGGCAATTTGGGGGAAGGGATGGGATTTCCAGGAATTGGGCCACTGCCCACTTGTTGACCTCATGTGGTCAGTTTTTGAACAGTTCTGGTGCCGGCAGTTGTGTTGTTTAGCTTGCTGATGCATTACAATGAAGGTATCCTGAGGCTCAAGGACTACAGGAAGTCTCATACACCATCTTGGATCTAATTGATTCTAACTATTCATGTCATGGGGCGTCCCTGGCGGTGCAGAGGTTAAAGCGTCTGCCTGCAATGTGGGAGACCTGGGTTCGATCCCTGGGTCAGGAAGATCCCCTGGAGAAGGAAATGGCAACCCATTCTAGTATTCTTGCCTGGAGAATCCCATGGACGGAGGAGCTTGGTGGGCTACAGTCTACGGGTTGCAAAAAGTTGGACACGACTGAGCAACTTCACTTTCTTTCACATTCGTGTCATGACCTATGGCTATGTCCTTCTTTTAAAGGCTGTGCCCTACCCCTTTATCTCCTGTTTCAATTCTGCAATCATTCTGACAGTATCAATAAACAGCTCCAGAAAAAGTGATCAACATGGTCTTTGCTGTTTTATTTTGCACTTGGCTCCTGCATGCATGCATGTATGCTAAATCGGTTCAGTCATGTTCGACTCGCTGCAACCCTATGGACCATAGCTGCCAAACTCCTCTGTCTATGGGATTCCCCAGGCAAGAATACTGGAATGGGTTGCCATTTCCTTCTCCAGCAGATCATCCCAACCCAGGGATTGAACCCCAGTCTCCTATGTCTCATGCAGTGGCAGGCGGATTCTCTACCTCTAGTGCCACCTGGGAAGCCCAGTTGGTTCCTGATAATTCATCAAATAGGGAACATGTGTAAAAAATGATTTCTAGGATTACACTGTATTTCCAAATATCACAGTGGACTGAAGGAGATGTTTTATCTTAGAGACCCTGGAGATGAGACCTTCCTGGGAACACGGTTTGCAACACTGTAACTTAAGATCTTTTGCCCTGTTGTCCAGGAGATTATACCTAACTAATATTGCAGGAGAGAACAAAGTACCATGAACTCACATGATGCTTATCTTCCTGAATCTCAAGAAATTATCTTTTCTAGGAGTGACTAACTTTTTTGAAATTGATAAAACGTGAGTCCTTTAAACTTTTATGTTTAAAATGATACTATTCTTGATGGATTCTTTCATAGCAATGAAGAGCATTTTCCTGTGTACTAAGATGGGAAAGCTCTTTTCTGGAAAACTATTTTCATGTTCATAATATTTGTGGGATCATAATATGTATCTTTAAGCTTCACTGAAAGGCAACTATTCCCCTAAGGGTATGTTTATATATGTAAGATTTTTCATTTGTTTACTCTGGGGTACTATTCTTCTGAAATTTCCGTTTCTTCTTGAAGGCAGCTTATGTAAGTGGAGAGATCATGCATATTGGATTAAACATCTTAAATCAAAGAAGTTCCGTAAGTTACAAATGGTATATAGTAACTGTAACTAGCAAACACAGTATCTGTTACATGTTGGTTCATCTCTGTCCTGATTGGACAATATATGTCAAACTAGTTAGAATTGTGAATAAAATAAAATGGGTGTTACATATTGGCTTGAGTAGTAGTCTTGTGAAAGTTGTACATGAGCTTTAATTTCTGAAGTTTCTTGGTATTTTGAAGGGTGTGTGTGTGCGTGTATATGTGTGGCTCCTTGATTCTCAGTTTGCCTGTAGGTGGGTAATGAGTGCTGTACTTCAAGAGAGATGTGGGATTTAATCCTGTTGTATCAGTTTGCTAAGACTTTCATAAAAAATACTACAAACTAAGGGCTTAAAAAGCAGAGATATTTTATCTCACAACTCAAGGGTCCAGAGCCGAAGATCAAGATATCAGCAGGGTTGCTTCGCTCTGAAGATTGTGAGAAAGAATCTGTTTCATGCCCCACTCCCAGCTTCTGGGGCTTTGCTAGCAATCTTTTGCATCCACTGGCTTATAGAAATATCACCTTTTATGTTCACATGGCATTCTCCTGTGTGTGCTCAGATTGTAAAGAGTCTGCCTGCAGTGCAGAGATGTGAGTATGATCCCATGGTTGGGAAGATGCCCAGAAGAAGGGAATGGCTATCCTCCCCAGTATTCTTGTCGGGAGAATTCCATGGATAGAGGAACCTGGTGGGCTACAGTCCATGGAATCACAAAAGAGTCAGGCACTACTGAGTGACTAACACTTTCACTTTCTCCCTGGGTGCATGTTTTCCTCCAAATTTCCTCCTCATTTAAGGACACCAATCCTATTGTATTAAAGCCCACTCCAAAGACCTCATTTTAACCCAATTCAGTTCAGTTCAGTCTCTCAGTCGTGCCCAACTCTTTGCGACCCCATGAACTGCAGCACAGCAGGCCTCCCTGTCCATCACCATCTCCCGGAGCTCACTCAAACTCACATCCATCAAGTTGGTGATGCCATCCAGCCATCTCATCCTCTGTTGTCCCCTTCTCCTCCTGCCCGCAATCCCTCCCAGCATCAGAGTCTTTTCCAATGAGTCAACTCTTCACATGAGGTAGCCAAAGTACTGGAGTTTCAGCTTTAGCATCAGTCCTTCCAAAGAACACCCAGGGCTGATCTCCTTCAGAATGGACTGGTTGGATCTCCTTGCAGTCCAAGGGACTCTCAAGAGTCTTCTCCAACACCACAGTTCAAAAGCATCAATTCTTCAGCACTCAGCTTTCTTCACAGTCCAACTCTCACATCCATATGTGACCACTGGAAAAACCATACAGTCACATTCTGAGGTGCTTGGATCAAGACTTCAACATACAGGTTTGGGGGAAGAAGGACACAATTCAGCTTATAATATCTGGCATTTCCAGTGACTTGCTTTAGTTCCGGGCAAGTCATTTGACCGTTCTTCAGTCTCAGTTGCCTCATCTGTGAGAGGAAGCACACGTCTCAGGAGGTATGTGAGAATTTCTGGTGATATTGTAACATATGGAAAGGTGACTGGCAAAGTGCTACCCATGGGTATTAGACGGGGGAGATGTCACCGCACTGCGGTAGAACATGCAAGTGAGAGCCTAGGGCAGTTGTCAGAGTACTTGAGTTTCAAAACTAATAAGGAAAGTGAAGACTGATAAGCCCCTACCATGTGCCAGTATGACTCCAGTCATATTAATACTGATGGGGAGCTCAGGTTTGCCTGGCTCTGTCTAAAAAGAGCTGAGTGAGTGGGCTGCAAGCATCAAGTTGCTTGACCTGAGCTTGTTGGGATTTTTTTGGTTGAAATCTGAGGAGGAGGAATAGGTGTCGGAGGAGTCACGGTCACAGGCATAATCACAGCCTATGGGCTGAAGTTAGACGTGGAAGAACTCGGAGCAGAAACTACAGGAACTCTTCTCTGGAAGCATGCTGGGGATCCAGGATCTCCACCAGTCCACTGAGATCCCAAGGGTTTTGTAGGTTTGAGATGCCCTGGATGACGCATCCTTAGCTGGGCATGCTGACTTCCTGGGACAGCAGGGCAGGTGCTATGGAACACACACCAGGAGGAGTGGGCAAGGTTGACCTTGATCTTGGATGTCAGTGGCTCAAAAATTCCCAGGAATTATACTGCAGTGGAGGGGCCACTTTGAAGGAAATTGAGGTCATGTGATTATGCTGCAAAGTTAATATGCTTATGAAATCCACCTGTATCCCTAAGCTGAGAAGACTGGGGAGCTCTCACATTTGTCATTTGATTTCAACCTTATAAACACCCATGACGTTGTTACTATGTCCCATTTAAAGAATTAAGAGAATGAGCCTATTCATTTAAGCTGTTAGCCTAAGAATTTCTGAAATAGGTCCTGTCTTGCCTGCACAGTCTGAAACACATGAACCCACCACTCAGACTTTATTTGTACCTGATATCTTTTAAATTGATTTTAACTGCTTAGAGTTGTCTTGAGAAACAATTCACATATATAAAGTCAAGGACTTACTGTTTTTTATATATATATATATGTATACACACACACACACATATATACACACACATATATACACACATATATACATATATTACACATGAAAGTGAAAGTGTTAGTTGCTCAGTTGTGTGGGACTCTTTGCGACTCCATAGACTGTAGCTGCCAGACGCTTCTGTCCATGGGATTCTCTGGGCAAGAATACTGCAGTGGGTATCCATTCTCTTTTCCAGTTGATTTTTCTGATCCAGGGATCAAACCCAGGTCTCTTTCATTACAGGCAGATTCTTTACCATCTGAGTCACCACAGAAGAACTGTTATATAAAAATAAGTTTGCATACTGATTTCAATAATTACATATTTATTTATTTAATTTATATATATTTGTTTATTATTTAATTAGTTTATGTGTATTATATGTATAATATATAACATGTATTTATGAATATATATATGTCTGAAGTCAAGGGCTTACTTATATATAAACAAATATAAAAATATATAAACAGGAAGCCCTAAAGTCAAGGGCTTCCTGTTTATATATTTATATGTATTTTATTTTCATATAATTTAATATAAAATTTTTATATTTTATATTTTATATGAAATTTATATATTTTATATAATTTTATATGAAGTTTATATATTTACATATATTTTATATTTGTGAATATATGATATAAATAAGCCCTTGACTTCAGACAATATATACTCATGTATACATATATATATATATAAATATGACGCACATAAAATAAGTAATTAAAATAAATTTTAAAAATATCAAGTACAAATAAAGTACGAGTGGTGGGTACATTGGTTTCAGACTGTGAAGGTAATAAAGGACTTATTCGGGAGATATTTATATATATACACTGAAGAACTTGATGCTTTTGAACTGTGGTGTTGGAGAAGACTTTTGAGAGTCCCTTGGACTGCAAGGAGATCCAACCAGTCAATTCTAAAGGAACTCAGTCCTGAATATTCTTTGGAAGGGCTGATGCTGAAGCTGAAGCTCCAATATTTTGGCCACTTGATGTGAAGAGATGACTCATTGGAAAAGACCCTGATGCTGGGAAAGACTGGAGGCAGGAAGAAAAGGAGACAACAGAGAATGAGATGGTTGGATAGCATCACTGACTCAATGGACACAAGCTTGACCAAGCTCTGAAAGTTGGTGATGGACAGGGAAGACTAGCACGTTGCAGTCCATGGGGTCACAAAGAATCAGACATGACTGAGTGACTGAACTGAACTGATATATACACACATATATACATATACATAAAATAAATATATATGAATTATTAAAATTTTTACCCAACAATTTCACTCCTAGATATATACTTGCTAAAAGAATGAAAGCATATCCATACAGACACTTGTATATGAATGTTCAGGGTTATTCATATTAGCCCCAAATAGAAACAACTTAAATGTCCATCAATGATAAATGAATAAATAATGTGGTATATGTATAAAAAGAAATATTGTTAAGTCAGGCAAATAAAAGAAGTTCTGATGTGTGTTACAACTTGAGTGGACCTCAAAACATTTTGATAAGTTAAAGATGGTTGTTGTTCTTTAGTCACTAAGTCGTGTCTGACTCTTTTGCAACCCCATGGGATATAGCTTGCCAGGCTCCTCTGTCCATGGGATTTCCCAGGCAAGAATACTTCCTTCTTCAGGGGATCTTCCCAACCCAGAGATCGAACCCAAGTCTCCTGAACTAGCAGATATATTCTTTACCTCTGAGTCACCAGGGAAGCCCTAAGTGAAAGAAAGCAGATCCAGTAAGCCACATATTGTATGATTCTTTTTATATGAATTATCCAGAATGTGCAAATCCACAGAGATAGAAAATCAATAAACATTTACCAGGGGATGGCAGAAGTCAGGAATGATTATTTGCTGGCTATCAGTTCAGTTCAGTCAATTAGTCATGTCCGATTCTTGGAGACCCCACAGACTGCAGCACACCAGGCTTCCCTATCACCAGTTCCCTGAGTTTGCTCAAACTTCTGTCCATCGAGTCGGTAATACCATCCAGCCATTTCATCCTCTGTTGTCCCCTTTTCCTCCTGCCTTCAATCTTGCCCAGAATCAGGGTCTTTTTCAATGAGTAAGTTCTTCGCATCAAGTGGCCAAAGTATTGAAGCTTCAGCTTCAGCATCAGTCCTTTCAATGAATATTTAGGATTGGTTTCCTTTAGAACTTACTGGTTTGATTTTCTTGCTTTCCAAGGGCCTCTCAAGAGTCTTCTCTGACACCACAGTTCAAAAGCATCAATTCTTCAGTGCTCAGACTATTTTATAGTCCAACTCTCACATTCATACAAGACTACTGGAAAAACCATAGCCTTGATTAGATGGACCTTTGTTGGCAAAGTGATGTCTCTGCTTTTTAATATGCTGTCTAGGTTGGTCACAGCTTTTCTTCCAAGGAGCACACGTCTTTTAATTTCATGGCTGCAGTCACCATCTGCAGTGTTTTGGAGCCCACCAAAATAAAGTCTGTCACTGTTTCCATTGTTACCCCATCTATTTGCCAGGAAGTGATGGGACCAGCTGCCATCTTAGTTATTTGAATATTGAGTTTTAAGCCAACTGTTTCACTCTCATCTTTCACTTTCATCAAGAGGCTCTTTAATTCTTCATTTTCTGACATAAGGGTGATGTCATCTGTGTATCTGAGATTATTGATATTTCTCCTGGCAATCTTGATTCCAGCTTGTGCTTCATCCAGCCTCGCATTTCACATGATATACTCTGCATGTAAGTTAAATGCTGGGTATAGAATGTTTGTATAAGATTATGAAAAGCTTTGAAACTAGAGAGAATTGATGGTTGTGTGACATTATCGATATATTAAAAAAAAACCTACTGAATTCTTCACTTTAATATGTTTAACTGTATTCACGTGAATTTCAGCTTCAACTGAAAAATCATCATCTATGTGCCATAAAATTGCCATGTGTATCCACAGAGGCATTAAGTTTGTACTTTGGGAAATACACACTTCAGGTCCTTCACTCTCAAAGCAGGGTAATCAGGATTCAGGCCTTTTATTTTTGACTCCAAAGCTCTGCCTCACTTTGCCTGATATTACTACAAGCATTGAGATGGAATCCCAGCTTTCACTTCAGCCAGATATTTGCAAACATCAACTTCTGCAACTGCAGAAGGGGATGGCAGGAGCAAGAGAGGAAGAAAGGAGAATTAGTCCCAACCTAGGAAGCCCAGCCTTCAGCAGTCACACTCATGGTCATCTTACAGGGCTCCCTGGCAGTGGTCTTCAGCTCCCCTAACAACCCCTAACAATTTCAGGTGCCCATCAGATCAGATCAGTCGATCAGTTTTGTCCGACTCTTTGCAACCCCATGAATTGCAGCATGCCAGGCCTCCCTGTCCATCACCAACTCCTGGAGTTCACCCAGACTCACGTCCATCGAGTCAGTGTTGCCATCCAGCCATCTCATCCTCTGTCGTCCCCTTCTCCTCCTGCCCCCAATCCCTCCCAGCATCAGAGTCTTTTCCAATGAGTCAACTCTTCACATGAGGTGGCCAAAGTACTGGAGTTTCAGCTTTAGCATCAGTCCTTCCAAAGAAATCCCAGGGCTGATCTCCTTCAGAATGGACTGGTTGGATCTCCTTGCAGTCCAAGGGACTCTCAAGAGTCTTCCAACACCACAGTTCAAAAGCATCAATTCTTCGGCACTTAGCCTTCTTCACAGTCCAACTCTCACATCCATTCATGACCACAGGAAAAACCATACCTTGACTAGACGGACCTTTGTTGGCAAAGTAATGTTTCTGCTTTTGAATATGCTATCTAGGTTGATCATAACTTTCCTTTCAAGGAGTAAGCGTCTTTTAATTTCATAGCTGCAGTCACCATCTGCAGTGATTTTGGAGCCCAGAAAAATAAAGTCTGACACTGTTTCCACTGTTTCCCCATGTATTTCCCATGAAGTGATGGGACCAGATGCCATGATCTTCGTTTTCTGAATGTTGAGCTTTAAGCCAACTTTTTCACTCTCCACTTTCACTTTCATCAAGAGGCTTTTGAGTTCCTCTTCACTTTCTGCCATAAGGGTGATGTCATCTGCATACCTGAGGTTATTGATATTTCTCCCGGCAATCTTGATTTGTGTTTCTTCCAGTCCAGCGTTTCTCATGATGTACTCTGCATAGAAGTTAAATAAACAGGGTGACAATATACAGCCTTGATGGACTCCTTTTCCTATTTGGAACCAGTCTGTTGTTCCATGTCCAGTTCTAACTGTTGCTTCCTGACCTGCATACACGTTTCTCAAGAGGCAGATCAGGTGGTCTGGTATTCCCATTGCTTTCAGAATTTTCCACAGTTTACTGTGATCCACACAGTCAAAGGCTTTGGCATAGTCAATAAAGCAGAAATAGATGTTTTTCTGGAACTCTCTTGCTTTTTCCATGATCCATCGGATATTGGCAATTTGATCTCTGGTTCCTCTGCCTTTTCTAAAACCAGATTGAACATCAGGAAGTTCATGGTTCACATATTGCTGAAGCCTGGCTTGGAGAATTTTGAGCATTACTTTACTAGCGTGTGAGATGAGTGCAATTGTGCGGTAGTTTGAGCATTCTTTGGCATTGCCTTTCTTTGGGATTGGAATGAAAACTGACCTTTTCCAGTCCTGTGGCCACTGCTGAGTTTTCCAAATTTGCTGGCATATTGCGTGCAGCACTTTCACAGCATCATCTTTCAGGATTTGGAATAGCTCAACTGGAATTCTATCACCTCCACTAGCTTTGGTTGTAGTGATGCTTTCTAAGGCCCACTTGACTTCACATTCCAGGATGTCTGGCTCTAGGTCAGTGATCACACCATAGTGATTATCTGGGTTGTGAAGATCTTTTTTGTACAGTTCTTCTGTGTATTCTTGCCATCTCTTCTTAATATCTTCTGCTTCTTTTAGGTCCGTACCATTTCTGTCCTTTATAGAGCCCATCTTTGCATGAAGTGTTCCCTTGGTATCTCTGATTTTCTTGAAGATATCCCTAGTCTTTCCCATTCTGTTATTTTCCTCTATTTCTTTGCATTGATCACTGAAGAAGGCTTTCTTATCTCTTCTTGCTATTCTTTGGAACTCTGCATTCAGATGTTTATATCTTTCCTTTTTTCCTTTGCTTTTCGCTTCTCTTCTTTTCACAGCTATTTGTAAGGCCTGCCCAGACAGCCATTTTGCTTTTTTGCATTTCTTTTCCATGGGGATGGTCTTGATCCCTGTCTCCTGTACAATGTCACGAACCTCATTCCATAGTTCATCAGGCACTCTATCTATCAGATCTAGGCCCTTAAATCTATTTCTCACTTCCACTGTATAATCATAAGGGATTTGATTTAGGTCATACCTGAATGGTCTAGTGGTTTTCCCTACTTTCTTCAATTTAAGTCTGAATTTGGCAATAAGGAGTCATGGTCTGAGCCACAGTCAGCTCCTGGTCTTCTTTTTGTTGACTGTATAGAGCTTCTCCATCTTTGGCTGCAAAGAATATAATCAATCTGATTTCAGTGTTGACCATCTGGTGATGTCCATGTATAGAGTCTTCTCGTGTTGTTGGAAGAGGGTGTTTGTTATGACCAGTGCATTTTCTTGGCAAAACTCTATTAGTCTTTGCCCTGCTTCATTCTGTATTCCAAGGCCAAATTTGCCTGTTACTCCAGGTGTTTCTTGACTGCCCATAGAGCAGATTAAAGATAAGAAGTTAGTGTGAGGCCAGTGGCTTTGTGTGGACCTGTCCTACCTGGTTGGTCAGCCAGCCAGACTGCCAGAATCACACAGGACACAGGACAGCAAGCCTGGTAATTCCAAAGGATGCTGGCTGCTGCGGGTGGGGCACAGGGGTGTGGTCAGGGAAAAAATGGTCTGAACAGCCCTGCCCCGGCGGTGGGGAAGGATGGGAAGACAATTTTGGGGTGTGGAGTCTGGGTTCTTCCAGTCATCACCTGCCTTCACTGTAGACTTCAATCTCTTACTTTGCTTTGGCATTTATGCAGGCTCATTTTGCCTCATTTTAATACAAGACCCCAAAATCTCATGCCCACCTATTAACACTTCTTTGCTTTTTAGTGAAAAATTTCCAAAGGGTTTCCTTTGAGTGCCTGCCTCTACTTTTCACATCTCCCTCATTCCTCAATCCAAAGATCTATACCTGGCTTCTATCCCCAGCCTGGCCCTTTCAGAGCTCCCATTTTGACATTTATTTTACAGGGGTTCCCCGAAGTCTTTGACCTTACCCAGCACACCCTCCAGTTTAGAATGCTCCATTTCTCAGCATCCAGGAAACTTGGCTCCCTGGACGTGTCTCCTCCTCTGCCCTCTCCATTGGACCCTAAGCAGAGTGAGGCTGGGAAGACATCTGCTTTGTTCTGTATCTGCGAGCCTGGCAGTGTTCTCATCACCGTGAACCCCCCTGTGGGAAGAAACTAATGAATACCTCTGTTCTTGCAGATGAGAGACCTGATTTCTGTTATCTGAGATGTGATAAACTTTTAAACAGAAGTGCTGGACTGTGTCATGCTTTACATTCCCCTGGATAGCATCCAAGCTCTGAAAATTTTAGCTGGACATCTTCAGATGCTCTGTGAAAAGCTGATTCTGGTACTGAGTATCTCTTAAGTAATAAGGAAGTAGAATTCTTCAACTCTGGAAACACTAGGGCTAAGAGGCATGCTTGGGAATCTGATGAACCTGAGTTTTCATTTCAGCTTTACCAAGTAGTAGATGGAAACCTGGGTTAATCGTTATCTGTTATTGATGAAAATAACGCCTACCTAGTAAATACTGCAGATCGTGACTGCAGCCATGAAATTAAAAGATGTTTGCACCCTGGAAGAAAAGCTATGACCGACCTAGACAGCATGTTAAAAAGCCAAGACATCACTTTGCCAACAAAGGTCTGTCTAGTCAGAGCTATGGTTTTTCCAGTAGTCATGTATGGATGTAAGAGTTAGACTATAAAGAAAGCCGCACACTGAAGAACTGATGCTTTTGAACTGTGGTGTTGGAAGACTCTTGAGAGTCCCTTGGACTGCAAAAAGATCCACCAGTCCATCCTAAAGGAAATAAGTCCTGAATATTCATTGGAAGGACTGATGTTGAAGCTGAAACTCCAATACTTTGGCCACCTGATGCAAAGCACTGACTCAATGGAAAAGACCCAGATGCTGGGAAAGATTGAAGGCGGAGGAGAAAGGGACGGTAGAGGATGAGATGGTTGGATAACATCATTGACTTGATGGACATGAGCAACTCCATGAGCAAGCTCTGGAGTTGGTGATGGACAGGGAAGCCTGGTGTGCTGCTGTCCATGGGGTCACAAAGAGTCAGATGAGACTGAGGGACTGAACTGAACTGAGTAAATACTGACATAGACCCACCTGCTACTATTAGGCTAAATTAAATAAAATTATGTACAGCCAATTTTGTTGTAATGTGACTTCTGAGTCCCTAAAAATCATCACACTATGCACATTCATGCAATAAAAGCCACAGGGCTCAAGGGAAAAATGGAGTTATTGTCACAGAACTCCAAAACTTCATCACTGACACATTAAAAAAAAAAGTGGGAAATTAATAAAAAGGGTGGCACTGTTTCACACAGAGAAAGAAGATAAAAACTAAAATACATCAGTAAGTATTGACCTTGACCTTGAAAAAGACTGAAGCTTGTATACTGTGAGTAATGGAGAAGTGGGGAAGGGGAGGTATAATACTGCATGAAAAGTCACAACACAGGATGTAGATGGGGAGTGTGGCTTGGGGCACACGTGATGGACTGGGTAGCTGGCAGATGTCTGAGGTCTGTTGTGTGTTCATTTTATGTATCTTCATATGTCTCTATTCACATGGCAGAAGTTTTCTTTGTTTATCAAAGTTTCTTGTAGACAAAATTTCACTAAGCAAATATAAAATTTGCATTATGCTCAGACTGTTCCCTGATATATCAATTGTGCTAGAAAACATTTGTGTTATAAAAATAAGTCTTGTATCAGAACTGGCTGTAAGGAAAGTGCTATAGTATACCTGTGTGCATGCTCAGTCGTGTCTGACTCTCTGACCCTATGGACTGTAGTCACCAGGCTCCTCTGTCCTTGGGGATTCTCCAGGCAAGAATACTGGAGTAGGTTGCCATGCCCTCCTCCAGGGGATCTTCTTGACTCAGGGATCGAACCCAACCAGGTCTCCTGCATTGCAAACAGATTCTTACTGTCTGAGCCACCAGAGAAGCCCATAGTGTCCCTGGCCTGCAGTAAACATCGAAACAAATGATTGCTATTTGTCCTTTCTTTGTCTCTCCTCTAAAATCTGATCTTCTTGTGGGCAGGTGCTATGTATTGTCCATCTCAATGATCCCCATGGGGGGCACCCACTAGTCAACCAGTAAGTACCCCCAGATGGTAAGAGCAGGACAAGGCTTCGGCCTCTGGGAGAGGGACTGCTGCTTTGACAAGGCTTTGATCACGAGAGAAAGTACAGCAACTCCAATATCTGATGACCCACAGGTTGGAGCAGGCCCGGGTCCAACTGACCCCATGCTGGACCCTGAGCATTGACATAGTGAGGACCTGGGCCCACCAGTAGAGGGGCAAGTATTCCTCACAGAGGAAAGTGGAGGGTTCTACCGGTAAGAAATGGCCATGATATGGCTCCCCTGGGGCAACTGACACCTTTCAGAGCTATGACACTGTCACATATCTGGTAAGTGACAGACTGCAGTCTTTATCTTGGGCGGAGCTGTCTCCAAGCCCATGCTTTTACCTTCATGTCACTACTGACCAGTGCCTGTGACAAAATCAATCAGATCTATGACGTGCTTCCACAGCGCAGTGAACTTACTACTTGACATTTCACCACTCGTCATAGTTAATCCTCAAAAACCACCACGTTATATAAGATTGATTTTCTTATTTTACAGATTAAAAAAAAATAAGCTCAGAGATGGAAAGTAACTTGCACAAGGGCACACCAGGAAGATGTGGACAGCTGACTCTGTGCTTTTTATTTGAAGCAGGGCAAGGGGAGTATTCGCTGGTGGCTCAGTGGTAAAAACTCTGCCTGCAATGAAGGAAATGCAGGTCCAATCCCTGGATCAGGAAAATCCCCTGGAGAAGGGAATGGCTACCCACTCCAGTATTCTTGATGGGAAAATCCCATGGACAGTGGAGCCTGGTGGGCTACAGTCCATAGGATTGCAGAGTCAGCCGTGACTGAGCGACTTATGTAGGGCAGGGGAGGAGGGATGAGGGGATGGATAAGTGAACAACAGCGTTGCTGTCGGCTCTCTGCGGAGAGAGGGCACCAACAGTCTCAGAGCACAGCATCACTCTGCTCTTTCCCTAATAGAAGCGTAAATACGGCCCTTCTCTGCAATGAGCAATTTCCTTGGCTCTGCTGACACAATGGGAAATGTCCTCAGTGAAAGAATTAAATGATGGTGTCATAGGACTATTAGAGAAACAAATAGCACCCCACACTTCCTCCTCCCCTCCTCTGCCTGCATCTCCATCTTTTCTCAGGCTGGCATGAAGCCCCGCACAGGGGTCCAGGTCCCAGCTTCGAACGTAGAGATTTTTGAGATGTCTGGGACTCAACTTTGTAAGGTAAGTCATTCATTCACTGATTTGACACACTTCTATTTGAAACAGCATGAGGTGTTACTGAGATCTTCTGAGTCACATTTTTGAGCTCAAGTGTAGTCAGTCCTGAAGGAAATCAACCCTAAATATTCATTGGAAGGACTGATGCTGAAGCTCCAATATTCTGGCCTCCTGATGTGAAGAGCCAGTTCATTGGAAAAGACCCTGATGCTGGGAAAGACTGAAGACAGGAGAAAGGGGTGACAGAGGATGAGATGGTTGGATGGCATAATTGACTCAATGGGCATGAGTTTGAGCAAACTCTGAGAGCTGATGGATAGGGAGGCCTGGAGTACTGCAGTCCATGGTGTCACAGAGTCCGACAAGACTGAGCAACTGACCACCACCAACAACAACTGAGCTCTGGCTCTACGATGTTGTGAACTTGAAGAGATTATTTAATCTGGTTGAACTCCAGGTTCCTCTGGACCTGTTCCTTCATTTGTAAAGGGAAAATTCCCACCATTCCTATAATCATCTTCATGAAAACACCTCCTTCGCTGGGTTAATTTAGAGAGTAAGTTGTGTGAGTATCCCAAGTCTAGTGCACAGAGTGTGTGAACCCTCCTCAGGAATGTGATTTTGCTTTCATTCCCACGAGGTCCCAGAGCTTGTGCCCAGCAATGTCGGAAGCACACGACAGCATCAGGGACAGCCCCGTCCTCACAGCCAGCTGTCCGGCAGCCAAGGACCCATGTGCCTGAATCCTCAGCCTGTATCTCAGACAATACTCACCTTTTGGAGTGTAAAAAGTGAAAGTCACCCGGTCGTGTCCGACTCTTTTGACCCCATGGACTATAGCGTCCATGGAACTCTCCAGGCCAGAATACCGGAGTATGGATAGCTGTTCCCTTCTCCAGGGGATCTTCCCAACCCAAGGACTGAACCCAGGTCTCCCACACTGAGGACAGATTCTTTACCAGATGAGCCACAAAGACCTTCTTAAAAGTCTCTTTTGCCACCACCACAGGAAAATGCTTATAAATTTAGTATCTGAGAATTGAAAAAAATACAACTGTCATGTATTATTAAAAATGCATCTGAATTTTATTCCACAAAACATCATTAACACACATTGAAAATATGTGAGAACTTATAAAGGGTAGCACCTTCTATTAGGGGTGGAGACAAAGCATGGTGTATATATTGGTTCAAGAGCTCCTGTAATCACTCAGTGTCTCCAATCCCTGGGGTCCATGGGTTGAAAATTATGCCTCCTCCCTACACACACACACACACACACAAATAGTCCCAGAAGGACATGTGCCTTTTTGCCTCTTGAATAAAGGCTAGAATTGAGAGAGTCATTTCCTAGGCAGGTTGATAAGGAGTCTAGGGGTCCCCAAGGAGAGAGGGGTCTGGAATTCTCAAGGAGGAGGAAAGGACAAACCTTTTTTTTCCTTCTCTACATTCCTTAGGATTATATAACAATAATGTGTCCTGCCTGAGGACAGTCTCTGGATTAAACCTTCTGGCTAATTCTGTTATCTTAAAATGTAAATTATGGGAGTAGGTCTGGTGAGCTCTGTAAAACCTCCAGACATTCTTTGGATTCATTGGAGAGTATATAACTTCATTGCTAACACTAGCAAGGGGGTACTCTTTCTGCCCCCTTCTGATGCCTATGTCAGAAGCTTTCTCTATCTCCTTTATACTTTAATAAAACTTTATTACACAAAAACTCTGAATGATCAAGCCTCGTCTCTGGTCCCGGATTGAATTCTTCTCCTGGGGCCAAGAATCCCGGTGTCTTCGTGTGATTCAACAACAACCTTTCAGAATGACCAACATATTTTGTGATGATGAGGTGACACCCGCAGAAGGAATGATGTCTCCAAAGTTAAGGCTTCAGTGACACACATAGAGGGGTAGTAGGTAATTTAGGAATAGAGGGTGGCTGCTACTGCTGCTAAGTCGCTTCAGTCGTGTCCGACTCTGTGCGACCCCTGAGACGGCAGCCCACCAGGCTCCCCCATCCCTGGGATTCTCCAGGCAAGAACACTGGAGTGGGTTGCCATTTTCTTCTCCAATGCAGGAAAGTGAAAAGTGAAAGTGAAGTCGCTCAGTTGTATCCGACTCTTAGCGACCCCATGGATTGCAGCCTACCAGGCTCATCCATCCATGGGATTTTCCAGGCAAGAGTACTGGAGTGGGGTGGAGATGCTCCCTAAAGTAACATCACAAATCAATCCCGGTCTTCCCTGGTGGCAGTGGCACAGTGGATGGGAATTCACCTGTTAACACAGGTGACATGGGGTTTGATCCCTGGTCCAGGAAGACTCTACCTGCCACGGAGCAACTAAACCCAGGCACCACAGCTACTGAGCCCATGTGCTGCGAGTACTGAAGCCGGTGTGCCTAGAGTCGGTGCTCTGCACAAGAGATGCCACAGCAATGAGATGCTCGAGCCTTGCAACGAAAAGTAGCCCCTGCTTGTCTCAACTAAAGAAAGCCCATGTGCAGCAAAGACGAGCCAGTGCAACCCAAAAAATAACAAATCAATTAATTAATTAAAAAAAAATCAATCCCATGGATGGGAAAAGAGAGAACTGTAGAAACGAATGTGCTTTGGTCAGATCACCAAAAGTTAATCTCTAAATTAACATTAACATGCTCTGCTCTGTTGAGGACGGAGAAATAACACAGTGGCAATGCATCTTACCCTGGATTTGTTCATTTGTGCTTCTGCTTTGGCTCACAGTGTCCACGTCTTGCAGAGCCTAGCATCTAAAGGTCTGCTGAAGTAGAAAGCTGAGCTTTTTGAGATGGAAGTAGAAAATTGATCTGAGGATACATTTTTAGTTTTCACTCCTGACTGATGCTTTCATGAGGATAGAAGGAAGCATCTGATGTGGTTTCCAATGGGACAGATTTACCATTCCAGGTGGAGGCTCATGCCCTCTAACACAAGATCGCTTTTAAATGCTAGATGCTATGTGTTGAAACATTGCTCTTTTGTGACCACTCCAAGCTCGGGTTTCTCATGTGGGCGTAAGAATAGCCTCCTAACTGATACCTGCATCTCCTCCCCCACCTCTCATTACATTGCCATCATCCACTATCTATGCAAAAGCCAGAGGGAGACTTTAAACTTGCTCTTCTGATCACAACACTGCTCTGCTGACCTGGCTGCCAAGATCTCACTAATCTGGGTCCTGCCTTCCTCTCTGACCTCTGTGTAACCTCCTTCTCCCTTGCTCCCTGATTTTCCAGCTGTGCCTCAAACACCCCAACCTTGGGCATCCTTCTTACCATGTGCATTTCAGTTTCAGAGTCACTTCCTGTGAAAGGCTCACTCACCTCTGCCTCTAATATACAGATGCTCACATGGGCCATTTTCTGTACCATTTTTCAAAAATTGTATTGTCTTCCTATCAGTGGCCCTTATCTGAACTTACCCTGTTTGTGCTCAGTGGCTGAGTCATGTCTGACTCTTTTGTGACCCCCATGGACCATAGCCCACCAGGCTCCTCTGTCTATGGGATTTCCCAGTAAGGATCCTGGAGTGGGTTGCCATTTCCTTCTCCAGGGGATTTAGTTGCAACTTGTATATTGTCTGCAGACACCCTACGTGAAAGCCACTTATGTGAGAGCCAGAACCTTGTCTGTCTTGTTGAGACCAAATCCCTAGCACCTGGAATGAGGAAGGTAGGAAATAAACACTTAATGAATGAATGACTGAATGAGCCAGTGAGTGAACTAACTTAGCAGATTTACAAGGCTTTGGAAGAGTCTGGGGAAATCTGGGAAAAGAAGTGCAGCTAGAAATATTGTTGGAAACATGAGTGGCTAACTATGTAAATAGAATGTGTTCAGCTGTTACCACTGAGTCATTCAGTCTTTCTGATTTCACCCGATTTCTCACAACCATTACCAGAGTAGGCAAATCATGCATAACATCATTATGTATATTTCAGATCAGGACAAATCCGAAGGTTATCAACCTAAAGAAAGATTGAGAGGAAGGGGTGGAAGGAGGGAAATGGGATCAATCTGTGCACTGGGGTGGGTCCCAGAACTCAAGACTTCTTCCACACCCAGTGACTTGTTCAGCCTCTGCAACATCTCTGAGAGGTGGTTGGATGAGCACAACACAGAGGCAAACACAGAGGGATGATGTGAGCACAGAGCATTAAGGTAATGTTCCTGCTCCTCCTGTACTTGTGTCAGGGCTTCGGGGACATAATAGAGTCATTTTGTGCCTCAGTTTTCCTCTTCTGTAAATGAAGAGGAACAGAATCTCATAGAGTGGAATGAAGTCGCTCAGTCACGTCTGACTCTTTGCAACCCATGAACTGTAGCCTACCAGGCTCCTCTGTCCATGGAATTTTCCAGGCAAGAGTACTGGAGGGGGTGCCATTTCCTTCTTCAGGGCGTCTTCCCAACCAAGGATCAAACCTGGGTCTCCCGTATTGCAGGCAGACGCTTTACCGTCTGAGCCACGAGGGAAGCCCACAATAGAGTGGAACTGAGGATTAAGTCAGTCACCCCAGGTAAGTCAGTGAGAAGGACGCCTGCCACATAGAAAATGAACAGCTCCAATGTGTTCCATCATCGATCAGAGAGTTATGAGAGTCCTTTATGGTCCTATATTGAGCAAGTGGTAGAAATAGGATTCAAACTCTGATCTGGAAGCTTCTAAAGCCGAGTGTTGCTGGACTGTTTTCAGTTACTGACAGTCAATTCTGTATAATTTGTTCACTTGAGCTGCCTTCCTTGCCATTTTAATGTGTGCAATTTTATCTTCCTCAGTTGAGCTATTGGCACCTGGAAGGCAAAGCTTGCCCATCTGGATAGCAGGGCTTTGTTGTGGTTTTTCAGTAGCTCAGTGGTGTCTGACTCTTTGTGACCCCATGGACTGCAGCATGCCAGGCTTCCCTGTCCTTAACCATCTCCCAGAGTTTGCTCAAACTCATCTCCATTGAGTGGGTAATACCATCTAACCATCTCATCCTCTGTCACTCCCTTCTCCTCCTGCCTTCAATCTTTCCCAGCATCAGGGTATTTTCCAATAAGTCATCTCTTTGCAACAGGTGGCCAAAGTATGGGAGTGAAGATTGTCCATCTGGAAAGTAGGGCTTATTGTTTGGTAAATCCCAACATTTCTTGTTAGCGTATAGAGTTTCACTCAAACTATTGTCTAAAACCATCTACCCCCAGATATTCTGAAGGTGAGTTTGCCTCTAAGCCAACATCCTCAGAATCCCTATGTCACATGTCGCTGGCCTTAGTTGTTTAGGTTTTTCATCTCAGTACTAAAGAGCTCAGCATGTCTGTACAGATCCTTAATGTGGCCTCTGCCATTAGCTGGAATTGCTACTGTTTGTCTAAGCAGCTTGGATAGCAATGCAGATCATCCACTGCCTGGAGGGTGTTTATGATAACAAATCTGAGAGCAAAATGGTGCACCAAATATTGAAATGCACTTAGGATGCAGAGATGGCCTCACTGTCACGATGGTGCAGTCCACTGAGGAAATGATATCTATGAAATAATCATAAGACAGTATGGTAAGCCCCATGATAAAGAGAATGGCAAGAGCCCAGAGTAGATAGGGTTCAGAGGAAGCATCTAGCCAGGTTGGGGAAGAATGATCAGGCCAGGCAAGGGCTCAGGGATGATTTCCTGAAGAAGGTAAATGCCTGAATTGAGTTTTATAGAATTTAATGGAATTATATCCCCTAATTCCATTAAATTATATCCTGTAATGGGAAGGCAATTTAATGAAACTGCCTGCAACGTAGGAGACCCAGATTCAATCCCTGGGTCAGGAAGATCCCCCAGAAGAGGGCATGACAACCAGTATTCCAGTATTCCAGTATTCTTGCTTGGAAAATCCCATGGACAGAGAAACCTGGTGGGCTATAGTTCATGGGGTCAAAAAGAATCGGACACGACTGTGTGACTAACACACACACACACACACACACATCCCCTAATAAAGGTGCAGAGATTATTCTGTGGATGGAAGGGAGAGGTAGTTTGAACAAAAGCATGGAGGCCTGAGGCAGCATAGGAAGGGGGTTGATGGGACATAGTTACTTTTGAGTGTTTGGAGCTTTAACTCAAACACTTAGGGTCAGAATGAGTTTCTGTGCATGTTTCAGGCAGGGCTAGGGAGCTGGGACATTTTCTTGGAGGTATATGAGAATTCAGTCAACAACAGTGAGACAAGGGAGACAAGTCAGAAGCAGTGGCATTTGTTCATTGGCATCTGACAGCATTTGTTCAGTGCTTTACAAGGTTATGCCATCTTTACAACAGCTACATGAACAGCAGAAGGCAGAACAATGCCCTGGAAAGATGTTTGCGTCCTAATCCCACAAATTTATGAATGTGATTCTACGTGGCCAGAGAGACTTGGCTGATGTGATTAAGTTAAAGATCTTAAAATGGGAACATTTTCTGAATTATCCAGATGGGTCCACTATAATCTCAAAGGTCCTTAAGAGGCAGGAGGGTCAGAGATGGAGAAGGAGACGTGGTGATGAAAGTAGAGGCTGGAGGGGAATGGTGAAGACGAGCCAAGGTATGTAGACAGCCTCTAGAAGCTGGAAAAGGGAGGGGAATGGATTCTCTCCTAGAACTTCCAGACAGAACCCCCTCTGCCAATCCAGTTTAGACTTCTGGCCTTCAGAACCATAAAATTAAAAAAAAAAAAAAGTGTTGTTTAAGCCATTAAGTTAGTGGTAATTTGTCACAGATGCCTTGGAAGCTTATTCATGGAGTCGGGTATTTAAAAAGAAAAAAAAAAAATCATCTTCATTTTAGTGATGAGGAAACCAAGTCTCAGAGGCATTAGTTTGTCCAAGGTCACAATGCTGAGAAAAGGCAGAACACTAGTACCATGGTTAAACTGTGCAAGTTCCGTTTCCAGTATTGCTTATGCTGCACAAATCAATCTTTCGCTTGAATTGAAAATAGTTTCTTGTCAATTTCTTCCACTCCCAATTCTTGGCAATACTGTAAGCAGTATTCATGCCCACCAACATGTCATTCTTCACCAAATAAATGAGAGCTGAGGGATCTTTGACTCTTGCCAAAAAACCTAAAGGGGAGGGAGAAAACACGGGTTATTAACATCGCAATGAGATTAGAGAATCTGAGTTTAAAAATTAGATTGGGTGATAAAAGCACATTCTTCATAAATATTTAACCTCTGTTAGCATGACAGTAATTAGAGAGCTGAGCAGAGCACACTCCTGGCAGCGGGCTGTCCCAATTTCTGAAAAGAAAGTCCCCTTTTTACAGGCCTATAATCCTTCTATGAGAAACGCACGATTGAAGTCCAGGAAAATGTAATATTGCATTGGCCACCAGCATTTTATTTAAAATTCCCCCCAAATTCTGCTTTTTAAAGTGTTGAACTCCTAGCAAATCTGCCTTCAACTATAAAGCTATAATGGGCCTGAAAGCTATATGTAGTCTTCACAGACACTTATCCCATTTCATTCTTTTATATTCACTTGCTATTCCTCTTGTGGTGGATTGATCAATAATGGTTCTGATTTTGCAAGCCTCCCTGAATGCACATCTTTCGGAAATGCCCTTAATATTAGCTCTGTCTCCACTCTTGGCCATTTGCCTTGCTTTGGTCAAAAAACTGTAGCAAATATGAGACAAGATTTGAAAAGTGCTTGCACATTAGGGTTTGCCCTCTTTCCTCTCTTAGAATCCTGAGTGTGACAAGCTTGGACAAGCCTATTAGATGATAAAAGGCATGTAGTCCAATTGTCTTATCAACGTAGATGGCGGCAAGCCAACCCGCACACATGAAATGTGGCCACCTTATAATACCCAGATCAAGAAAACCAGCATTTGCCTGCTGACCGCTCATCTGTGAGTAAGACCAGCCCAGACTAGCTGAATCTGAACCCAACCCAGATTGCCAAACTACAGAACCAAGAGTGTTAAACAAAACAAAAAACAAAAATACTGACTTAAGTCATTTAAGTTTTAGATCAACTTGTTACGCAGGAAAGCAGAACTAATATACTTCTCATCAGTTTTCAAGCATGCTCTTGGGTCTTCACTATTAATGTAACACAACAAAATAATACAAGCAAAAGGAAACAGACCCATAGCTCATCCTTGCAGGGAAGCTGCTTCACAGTACCAAGTCTACATCCCTGAAGGGGAATAGCTTTGTTTGGGGGTCACTAGCTATCTCTGGACTTCCCTGGTGGCTCAGATAGTAAAGAATCTCCCTGCAATGTGGGAGATCTGGGTTTGATTCCTAAATCAGAAAGATCCCCTGGAGGAGAGAATGGCTATCCACTCCAGTTTTCATGTCTGAAGAATTCCATGGTCAGAGAAGCCTGGTGGACTGTCTCTAATATACTTCTTAGACACTGGCTCTGCCCTGGTGTCACTTGCACAGCCTCACTTGTATGTTTCTTGAAAGTGTTCCCTATTCATGCTATTCTTCTTTAGCGTCAGGTTACTCTTGATTCACTTTAGCCTGATTCCCAATCCTAACTCTTCACTGAAATTGTTCTTATTGAGGATTGGTTAGGATTCTATAATTTAGTGGCAAGCAGCAGAAACCCAAATTAAATAACACAATAACCCAGTCAAAAGGAAAGTTACAATTAGGGTATAGAGAGTATCTCAAAGAACCATCAATGGAATCACATCTTGATCTCTTTGGGTCTCACCCTTGGACCTCATCACATATTTTCTTCTTCCTTCTGTCTTGTTACAAGCTGATTGTCTCTGTTCCTAAGTCTGCAAAACAGAAGACAAACAACCAAACAAACAAAAAAACAGCAGCAATCAATAATCTCTGTGTTGCAATACTCCAGTTCAAAAGAGTAGCCAGACCTAAATGTCATCTCTTGGATGGATTTCATCTTCGAGAGTATTTTTTCAATTGGCTTCATTTAAGGGAGACACCAATTTATGAACTGACTTCTCCTGTCCAGGGTTTGAGCTCACATTTTGTAATTACACAGAATCTTGTATGATAATCATGCAGATAGAATTGAGGGAAGGAGGGACAGATTTCAGAAAAGAAAGGCCCAGAAACATTGCAGAACTCGGCAGATGAAGCAATGGTTGTTCAGTAGCCCTTCCCTCTTGGCTACAATCATACATTCTATCAACATACATATTTTCAAAATTTTCCTACCTTAAATGACCAAAAATCTTCCCACTGTGGATCTTAATATCAGCTTTCTTCCCCCCCCCTATTTTTTATAAAATTATATGATTCATATCTATCTTCCTCACTAGCTTACATCTGCATTAAAGCAGTATTCAGTTTGTTGTTTAGCTCAGGTTCATGGTAGGAACTTAATAAATGTGAATTCCTCAATGAACACCAAGGAATGTTTTAGATTTGGCATCTAAAAATAATGTCATGAGCTACCAAGTTCTGATCCGCATTATCTGTATTGTCATGTGAGCAAAGTAAGACATCAAAATTTTAGCTAATTTACCCATGTTTGTACAGCCAACCCATGATAGATCCTGGACTTTGATCCTTACATTTTTGCTTCAGAATCAACACTTTTAACTAGTCTGTTCTGTGGATTCTCAAACATATTAGTATACAATACTGGAGGAAAAGCAGGATAGTGGCAATAAACTTTACCAGGAAAAACAAGGAGGAAAGTTGATGAAGCATATGTGGATCATTGATCCAGACCACAAATCATATTCAGTTGGATAAACATAGTAAGAATCATTGAGAGGATGAATGGAGCTCTTGGAGATGACTTTTCTGAATTACCTCTTCGACCAGGGAGTGAGATTTGTGATCAGCCATTTGGCTGCCTCTAATTCTGTTCACTGGGAGGATTTCTCTTGCATATAAACCTTTATTGGAAATCTTTATCATCTACTGTAGAATATTGCCTTGCTTTGAATCACATTATAACTGAGTACTTTGGAAAGAAGACTTCACCACCTTAGAAAGAAGACTTTAACACATTAGTCCCACAAGACAAAGGGCATAAGCAGAAGTCCTTTGGGGAGGCATGCTGGTTCAAATTGTCTCAAGTCATCTGACACCTTCCAGAGATCCTTAATCCATATGTTCATTATTATACACAGTTACCTGGGCTCTCAGATCTCTAGGAACATTAACAAATTTGTGTTCCTGTCCTGATATTCTTTTTTTGGGGGGGAGGGGGCTTTAAGGTAGAACAGCTTGAATTTGAGAATGTTTCTCCTATGGTATCTTATAGACTATCATCAGTAACTGCATACACACAGTATAACAACCTGATAAAGTGCTTTTAGGCTTTAGTCTTAATGCCCACATTCAAGACCAAAAGTCAGCAGATAATAGATTATCCAATTAGTTCACTACAGCACAACAAGAATGGCAAGCTTCCTAGTCCAGAATGAATATGTTGTCATTGTTTCCAATATCCACTTCTCTGCCAGTTTTGAGCATCTGTTACTTGTAATGCTGCTTGTGGTGAACGTATGATGTTGTGGTGCACAGTATGAAATGTGCATATAGAACACGTGTGTTAAGTGCATGACACCCACTGGCTCCATGGCTTTAGACAAGTTGCTTGACCTCTACGTGTCTCACTTCCCCTGTTGTGATGAGTTAGTAATAGGGTTATTATGAGGATTTTCAGATAAAGTAGTATGTAACTATTTCATAATATTCCTTCACTACCATAGTATACATTCATTTATTTTTAGAAATATTATTGGTATTAATAACCCAGTTATACTTGAAATAACTGAGGTGAAAATGACACAGGTTTGTGAAAACTAAGGCCAGAATGAAGCTAGGAATTTGGAAAAATTGGACATACAATCCCATACACCATCATGCATTCTTGCTGCAGACAGTTTTTCTCTTTTCTATAGTCTGGATAGAGCAAAAATGGCCACAAGTCGACACTTTCCTTGGCTCACTTCTCAATTCAAAGTATTATTCAAGCTTAGCTTGTATATTCCTTTAGTTTCTAAGTATTCTTATTGACAAGTTTTGAATCAGGTGTTGTTCCTTGATTCAAACAACTGTGGCCAGGACATGGGATGATGTTATACCAGGGAACATCTCTCAGAGTAACCATCTAGGCCGAGGAGGAAGGAAAGGAGATTTTTCACAAAAGGGCAGAAGTGAACAGTTTCCAGCGAAGAGCAGTAACTCTTTGAGGGAAAGAACAATTATTTTCCACCACAGATTCTGTTAATAACAATGTGGCAAAATCTGAGAAACATTTTAAAATCTTCATTTTGCTTGATATCTCTATAGCTAAAAAGCCTCCTGATGAGAGTAAAAGAGGAGAGTGAAAAAGTTGGCTTAAAGCTCAACATTCAGAAAATGAAGATCATGGCATCTGGTCCCATCACTTCATGGGAAGTAGATGGGGAAACAGTGGAAACAGTGTCAGACTTTATTTTTTTGGGCTCCAAAATCACTGCAGATGGTGACTGCAGCCATGAAATTATAAAAGATGCTTACTCCTTGGAAGGAAAGTTATGACCAACCTAGATAGCATATTGAAAAGCAGAGACATTACTTTGCCAACAAAGGTCCATCTAGTCAAGGCTATGGTTTTTCCAGTGGTCATGTATGGATGTGAGAGTTGGACTGTGAAGAAAGCTGAGTGACAAAGAATTGATGCTTTTGAACTGTGGTGTTGGAGAAGACTCTTGAGAGTCCCTTGGACTGCAAGGAGATCCAATCAGTCCATTCTAAAGGAGTTCAGCCCTGGGTGTTCATTGGAAGGAATGATGCTAAAGCTGAAACTCCAGTACTTTGGCCACCTCATGTGAAGAGTTGACTCATTGGAAAAGAGTCTGATGTTGGGAGGGATTGGGGGCAGGAGGAAAAGGTGACGACAGAGGATGAGATGGCTGGATGGCATCTCCGACTCCATGGGCATGAGTTTGAGTGAACTCTGGGAGTTGGTGATGGACAGGGAGGCCTGGCGTGCTGCGATTCATGGGGTCGCAAAGAGTCAGACACGACTGAGCGACTGAACTGAACTGAATGCAATTAATCAAATTCCCTAAAAATATTGTCTTTCCTTGGAGACTATGACATATTTATTTCTCGCTTTTTCATTGCCCTTTCTATGCCTGTGTTTGATGTATTTTTCACCACCATCCCATAGTTGACTACTGTTTTTTTTTTTTCTTTTTTTTAATTTTTTTCTGGGTATTTTTCTCTTTGTATATTTTCTTCTAGGGCTTCCCATTGGCTCAGTGGTAAAGAATCTGCCGGCCAAAGCTGGAGCCACAGGAGATGTAGGTTTGATCCCTGGGTTGGGAAGATCCCCTGGAGGAGGTAATAGCAATGCACTCCAACATTCTTGCATAGGAAATCCCATGGACAGAGGAGTCCACGGGGCTGCAAAGAGTTGGACATGACTGAGTGACTGAGCATGCACATATTATCTTCTAGGTAATCTTATCAACTACAAATTTCAAAAACCATTTGCTGATGGCTCCAGATTTATATCTAGAGGTCCAGACTGTCCACTCAGCTTTTACATTGGATTTTCTCACAAGGATGTTGAACTAAACATGTCCAAAACAGAACTTAAAAGTTTCCCTTTTGAACTAGCTTCTGATCCATTACTCTACCACTTGGTATTTTATGCACACTCTCTCCAGAAACAGGCATAACAGAGGATAACTGACTGCATTAGGGCTTCTATTTTATTGAAAGCTCCATTTTTAGTAATTCTAGAAAGATGAAAGGAAATTCCTTAAACTCACAGTAATAATGTAGTGGAAAAGAGCCTATCAAATGTCAAAGAGGTAGTTAATTTAAGGTTATTGACATGGATTTAGTTCTTCAAAGCTGAGTTGCTGCCTGATAGCTTTAAGTAAATATAGGAGACACAGATCCTAACTGCTTACATATAGTCTGTAAGCTTTATGGGCTTCCCTCGTGGCTCAGTGGTAAAAAATCTGCCTGCAATGCAGAAGACATGGGTTTGATCCCTGGGTTGGGAAGATCCCCTGCAGGAGGAAATAGCAACTCACTCCTGTATTCCTGACTGGAAAATTCCATGGACAGAGGAGACTGGTGGGCTACAGTCCATAGGGTCACAAAGAGTGACACGACTTAGTGACTAAACAATAACAGTAAGCTTTCTTGAAAATCTTACATAAATGAAGATTGCTCTGTGATATTTAGGGATGGAAACAACTCATAAAATAACAGACTTGGGATTAGAAGCACCATCCATTCGATTCCAAGGGAGGTGTGTCAGGATCAAAACAGAAAGCAAAACAAAACTGAGCAGTGAGGAAATTTCAGAGACAGGAAATTCACGGAAATGTTTAACCCATACTTGAAAAAGCTCTCTAGCCCATGCACCTAGGACAGGCTGTGATCCCTGGTAGAAGCTGTGTGTTTGTATATTGACCAGACAGAGAGCAACCACATCCTAGAAGACCCTGAAATCCATCATGGTAGCACAGCTACTCAGTGAGGCTGGAAAAGGAGAATCCTGCAGGTAGCTCCCAGACTAGCATTTGAAATGGAGGGAAAGATGAGTTAACACTCTAGGATACAGCTCTTTATGTGATGAAATTGTATTTCTTTCTTTCTTTTTTTTTGGCCCTGCAGCTTGTGGGATCTTGGTTCCCTGATCAGAGATTGAATTCTGGCCCTTGGCAGTGAAAGCGGGAGTCCTAAAAACTGGACTGCCAGGGAATTCCCTGTGATGGAATTTTTGCTTTATAGAATACATAAAGGAAAGCATTTTTGCCTAGGAAACTCCAGCATTTTTTAAAACAGTATACTTTTATTGTAGTAAACTAGATATGTGATTATTGGGGCACAAAAATGAACTTCTATTAGGGAAGATAAATATTAGTGTTTAAATGATAATATTTGAATCCTGGGATAATGGAATTGGAAGGTAGCCTAGAAATAATCTATTTCAACCATTTCATTTTCCATTTATGGAAACAGACAAGAGAAGTGAGGCATGAGAGGAATCTGTGTAGAGAGAATTGTCGTGCCACATTTGACCCCCCAAAATGACCATGTAAACCTCTCTTCTTCTATTAATGTATTAGAGTAAGTTGCATACCCCTGTTACTTTTCAAATCTGTAGCAAAGAAATCCATTGCAAAAATAATCACATATGACTGATTTTTTATTTTCCCATAATACAAAATAATTAACAAAGAATGCATGTTCATTAAATACAACTTAGAAAATATAAGAAGATAGGATATTAAAGAGGATGATTGTATGATAGTAATGATGTTATTAATAATAATAGAAAAATCATTCATAGTCCTATCACTGTTAGGTAGGTATTTAGGATTCAAACTGATCTCTAAATCCAACCCCAGACATGCCCTAATTGGCCCAGGAGAGCTCACAGATATGCTACAAAATAACCACAGAGACTTTTCTAACTCCCAGCTATCCGCCCTACAGGGGTGGCTCCAACTCTGGGCACAGGTGCCCTTCATGCACAGCTCAAGTGACCTCAGGCAATGGGAGGCCCATTAAGGGTTCATTAATATTCCATATATACATACATCTGATTAGAATAGACTGAATTACGGGAAAGACATGCACAATAGACCCTGCTGCTGCTAAGTCGCTTCAGTCATGTCCAACTTGGTGCCACCCCAGAGATGGCAGCCCACTAGGCTCCTCTGTCCCTGGGATTCTCCAGGCAAGAATACTGGAGTGGGTTGCCATTTCCTTCTCCAATGCATGAAAGTGGAAAGTGAAAATTGAAAGTGAAGTCGCTCAGTCATGCCCGACTCTTAGCGACCCCATGGACTTGAGCCTACCAGGCTCCTCTGTCCATGGGATTTTATAGGCAAGAGTACTGGAGTGGGGTGCCATTGCCTTCTCCCAATAGAGCCTGCTGTTATGTAATTTGCAACTCTCAATCAAAACTCTCAGTCCACGACCACCTAGATGAATATGTAAAAACCCAATCTTGAAAACCCTCTACCTCATCATTCTGGTGCCAGTGCTTCTCTCAACCTGACCCACCTCTCCCTTGAGATGTTCTTTCAGTTCTTTCTCCAATACACTTATTTTTGTCATAGTTAAGACCCCAGATTCTTCTTTGTGTCCTTAACAAGAACTGAGACCCTTAAGCGAAGGTCCTCTTTGACTCTCCCCAGATCTGGTAACATCACTCAAAGATAGTCATTATTATTATTTGAGTACATATTTTCTTTAACTTCATCTAAAGACATAGACTCAAAGACATAGATTAAGAGTGCAGGCTTTCCTTTGAGGGAGATAAGTTTCAAATCTCAGTCTTCTGCCAGCAGATGTCTGACCTTGAATGTATGTTCTGATGTCTTGGTGCTCGTTTTCTCATCTGTGAGCTCAAGATGCTACCAGCATCTGCCTGATAGGCATGTGAATATTTAATTATGAAACCTTAGTCCATTTCAGGAATAAAGCATGCAAAGCTGCTAGTTTTTGTTATTTTAATAAATACTTTAAAATCTATGCTTGAAAAATGTAGCAAATACTAATAGCTGTACTCCAGTGGAGGTGATGGAATTCCAGTTGAGCTATTTCAAATCCTGAAAGATGATGCTGTGAAAGTGCTGCACTCAATATGCCAGCAAATTTGGAAAACTCAGCAGTGGCCACAGGACTGGAAAACGTCAGTTTTCATCCCAATCCCAAAGAAAGGCAATGCCAAAGAATGCTCAGACTACCACACAACTGCACTCATCTCACATGCTAGTAAAGTAATGCTGAAAATTCTCCAAGCCAGGCTTCAGCAATATGTGAACCATGAACTTCCTGATGTTCAAGCTGATTTTAGAAAAGGCAGAAGAATCAGAGATCAAATTGCCAATATCTGATGGATCATCAAAAGGGCAAGAGAGTTCCAGAAAAAAAAAAAAACACATCTATTTCTGCTTTATTGACTATGCCAAAGCCTTTGACTGTGTGGATCACAGTAAACTGTAGAAAATTCTGAAAGAGATGGGAATATCAGACCACTTGACCTGCCTCTTGAGAAATTTGTATGCAGGTCAGGAAGCAACAGTTAGAACTGGACATGGAACAACAGACTGGTTCCAAATAGGAAAAGGAGTATGTCAAGGCTGTATATTGTCACCCTGCTTATTTAACTTATACGCAGAGTACATCATGAGAAACACTGGGCTGGGAGAAGCACAAGCTGGAATCAAGATTGCTGGGAGAAATATCAATAACCTCAGATATGCAGATGACCCCACCCTTATGGCAGAAAGTGAAGAGGAACTAAAAAGCCTCTTGATGAAAGTGAAAGAGAAGAGTGAAGAAGTTGACTTAAAGTTCAACATTCAGAAAACTAAGATCATGGCATCTGGTCCCATCACTTCATGGGAAATAGATGGGGAAACTGTGGAAACAGTGTCAGACTTTATTTTTTTGGGCTCGAAAATCACTGCAGATGGTGACTGCAGCCATGAAATTAAAAGATGCTTACTCCTTGGAAGGAAAGGTATGACCAACCTAGATAGCATATTGAAAAGCAGAGACATTAGTTTGCCAACAAAGGTCTGTCTAGTCAAGGCTATGGTTTTTCCAGTGGTCATGTATGGATGTGAGAGTTGGACTGTGAAGAAAGCTGAGCACTGAAGAATTGATGCTTTTGAACTGTGGTGTTGGAGAAGAGTCTTGAGAGTCCCTTGGACTGCAAGGAGATCCAATCAGTCCATTCTAAAGGAGATCAGTCCTGGGTGTTCATTGTAAGGACTGATGCTAAAGCTCAAACTCCAATACTTTGGCCACCTCATGTGAACAGTTGACTCATTGGAAAAGACTCCGATGCTGGGAGGGGTTGGGAGCAGGAGGAGAAGGGGACGACAGAGGATGAGATGGCTGGATGGCATCACCGACTCACTGGACATGAGTCCAGGTGAACTCTGGGAGTTGGTGATGGACAGGGAGGCCTGGCGTGCTGCGATTCATGGAGTCGCAAAGAGTCAGACGTGACTGAGCAACTGAACTGAACTGAACTGAATGTATACATGTCTAACATATGGGCAATTGCATGTTCTACTTTATTTAAGCCCCATTTATGATTAAAAAATTTCATGATATAATATTCACATTAAAATATCATTTTATGTCTAAAAATTAAAGAATATATGTAATCAACCTTCTTTCTTGACATTTAAGGTCTTTCAAAATTTTTGCAATTATAAATAATGCTGAGATGAATATGTTTATATATAGTCTCTTTTTAAGGATACATTCACAAATGGAACTATCACATCAAATATTAGGTATATTTATAAAATTTATGATTCATCTTACTGGATTGCTTTCCCAAGGGGTTACATCAGTTTGTACAAACATTAGCAATGCATGAGATTTTTTCCATCTTTTAGTACACTTGAAAGCATTACATTCTGACATTTCCAAAAAAAATCTTTGCAAATTTGATATTTAAGCAATGAGATTTCATTGCGATGATTTCAATTTTTTATGACTCAGATGACTGCCAAGTTAGAACATCTTCGCATTGCTTTTTAAGCAAATGCCTTTCTGCTAAAGGAGAGAGATTCTTTTCTCATTTACCTATAGATGTCCAAGTGCATTTCCTACTTATTTGTTTAGGCTATCTGCTTATTATTGATAACAATCCTATTCCATGTTTCTTAAAAGTATGATTTATTAACAACACATTTACAACATTTTAAAAAATGTCTTTTATTTGTTCATTATTTTAATTTATATGTACTTTGATCTTAATGAAAGTGAAAGTTGCTCAGTCGTGCCAGACTCTTTGCGACCCCATGGACTATACAGTCCATGGAATACTCCAGGTCAGAATACTGGAGTGGGTAGCCTATTCCTTCTCCAGTGGATCTCCCCAACCCAGGAATCAAACAGGGATCTCCTGCATTGCAGGTGGATTCTTTACCGACTGACCTATCAGGGAAGCTCTTGTTCTGAATATTTCGATAAATTTATCAAATAACTCCAAAACTGTTCTGATTTAGGAATTATGTGTCTGATATGTGTATTTGGTTCCTTACATTTGGTTGTTCAGGCCTGGGTCAGAATCATACCCTTTCAATTTTTGTAGCTTTATAGAATTTTAATTTCTGATTAGACTAGTTCTTCCACAATGGACTTCTGTTTTCAAAAAACTTCTCTGCTATTTTTACAAACTTATTTTTTACAAGATAAATTTGGATTAATCTTTTTTAGTTAAATAGACAATCTGTTATGACTTTGATAGAAAATATGTTCTACTATAAAGCTACTTAATATATAATTCTACTTTAGAATCTTTAGTCTTTTCATACAGATATATGATTTATGTGCTGATGACTCAAGTATTAGTTTATATTTCCAAAAGTATTCTGTTTCCTACAAATACCTTTGCATATTGCCTGTTGAAATTATATTTAAGTATTTTATTCCTTTAGCTATGGTTAATCAGATATTTTCTGATTAAGTATTTTTAATTCCAATTTTTACTAAATATATGTTTACCATTCATTGGGTTTACTGAATTCTCAGTGATTCCAACAGTTCCTTGGGTGATTCCTTCAGGTAAAAGTGCCTGTATTAGCTATCTTTTGCCACATAACAGATTACCCCCAAACTGAGTGACTTTCAACAACATTTATTATCTCACGTTTTCTGTGGGTCATGCATCTACACACAGCTTAGTTGAGTCTTTTAGGTGTCATACTCACAGGCTGCAATCAAGGTGTTGGGCAAGGCCATCTAAGTCATCTTAAAAGCTTGAGAGCAGGATGAACCTTTTCTAGACTCATTCATTTTGCTTTAGTTAGGATTCAGTTCTTTGTGGGCCATTGAGGTAAAGACCTCAGTTACTTGCTGGCTCTTGAATAGTGACTGCCTCAGTTGTTTGCAACCTGGACCTCTCCTTGGCCAGCTTGCTTCACGGGAGAGCCAGAGGGAGACAGACATATTAGGATGGAGAAAGCCAGCAAGTTGGAAGTCACAATTTTAACACCACATCCAAGAAGTAGTATCCCATCATTCTTGCCATATTGTGTCGGACAGAAGTGAGTCACTGTGTCAGGTCCAGACTACACCCAAGGGGAGGGGATTATACATGCAGCAAAAACCCAAAAAGTTGTGAACCACTGGCAGTCAATTCAGAAGCTGCCTACTGTAGAATCTTTTGAATGATCTGACAAATACATAAGTTCAACTGTAATTTTATTTATTTATTTTATTTTAAAATCAATTTCATTGGAGTATAACTGCTTTATAATGTTGTGTTTCTACTGTACAGCAAAGTGAATCAGGTATATGTACATTTTTGATCAAGGAGATCAAACCAGTCAATCCTAAAGGGAATCAACCCTGAATATTCATTGGAAAGATTAATGCTGAAGCTGAAGCTCACATACTTTGCCCACCTGATGCTAAGAGCCGACTCATTTGAAAAGACCCTAAAGCTGGGAAAGGGTGAAGGCAGGAGGAGAAGGGGATGACAGAGGATGAGATGGTTGGATGGTATCACTGATTCAATGGACATGAGTTTGAGCAAGCTCTGGGAGACAGTGAAGGACAGGGAAGCCTGGAGTGCTGCAGTCCATGGGGTTGCAAAAAGTCAGACACAATTGAGGAACTGAACAATAACAGTATACATATAGCTTCTGTTTTTGGATGTCCTTCCCATTTAGGTCATGACAGAGCACTGAGTACAGTTCCCTGAGCTGCACAGTAGGTTCTCATTAGTTATCTTTTTTGCACATAGTATCAGTAGTGTGTGTATGTCAGGCACAATCTCCTAGTTCATCCTACCCACCCCCAACCCCCACCTTTACACCCTTGGTGACCATACATTTGTTCTCTAGTCTGTGTCTCTATTTCTGTTCTGCAAATAAGATCAACTATACCATTTTTCTAGACTCCACATATATACATTAAAATAAGTATTTGTTTTTTCTCTTTCTGACTTACTTCACTCTGTAAAACAGTCTTAATTTCACCCACATCTGTAAAAATGATCAAATTTCATTTCCTTTTATGGCTGAGTAATATTCCATTGTATATAATTCCAACTAATCTACTATACCTCCTGCCAATTAATTAAAATAGCATTTCATTTTCTCAGCCAAAACCACAGAGATTGGGCCTCTCCACATAGGAAATCCACAGCTGACGTCTGAGCTTTGGACTCTCTCACAGGGCTTCTAAGCTGGGCCGATCACAATGTCCTCAGACCATGCCAATCCCAGAGGATGGCTAGCCATCAAGTTACCAAGTTGGATGAGGGTACTACTCTGTGTTCAAGGTTCTGTTCTTTCACCCAATGTCAGATAGGAAAAATGGAGTTCAGGGGACATAGATGAAGAATTATGCTTAAAATTGCAGTATATATTTAGTGGGAAATGGTATTTTTCTCCACAATCTCTGAACCAGAGCTAGATCGTGCTTTATTAGTGAAGAATTAAGTTGCAGTCTCTTTCATTTCTTCTGAAATAGAGAATCGAAAGTTCAAGGGGTCCCTCCAGCTTTCAGAAGTTTGCCATCCAGGACTCCAGAAGCACTACACGAAATGATACTAATCGCTTAAGGGAGTTCTTCGAAACTGAGTGCTTTATTCCATCTTCAAGGAGAAATAAATGGAGTCAATGATTCCCTCTTGCAATAATAGACACTTTCTCCTGCATTGAGTAGAAAGGAGAAAATGAAAGAAGTGTTAAGTGAGAATTGACAAGTGCTTGTGCCGGACTGTCAAAGGAAGGTGATAATGAGCTTCCGAGTTTTAAACATGTTTCTCCTTATTACCATATTCATTCTGCTATGATACATATTTATGGAACCAAGTGTGCACACCTAACCCCAGATTTGTCCCTTTTCTTTTCTTGAAAATTAAGAGGTTGTGTTTAGGAACACTAAGGGTCACTTGAATTGGGTAAGAAACGATCTTGAAATGGAGGGGCTACATTGTAGAGTTTGCCATCCAGACCTGGATGGAAATGGCAACCCACTCCAGTATTCTTGCCTGGAGAATCCCAGGGACGGGGGAGCCTGCTGGGCTGCTGCCTATGGGGTCGCACAGAGTCGGACACGACTGAAGCGACTTAGCAGCAGCAGCAGCAGCAGCAGCAGCCTCTGCTCTAAATTCATTGTCAGTGCTACCTTGGACAATGTTGCCTTTCTGAGCCTGTCCCCATATCCAGCAATGATAATGCCTTGCTCAGAATTCATTCAACACATATTTACTGAGAAGCTATTATGTGCTAGGCATTATTCTTTATGCAAGAGGTAGGACAGTAAACAACCAAGGTCCCAGTAAAGAGATTTAAACAGGTCCCAGTAAAGATATGAACTCAGAAGCAATATGTGATAAATTAGGTTAATGTGATAGCCCAGAAAAAGCTTTGCTGAGGAACGTAATAGATGTCAGATAAGAAACATCGTAGGGGCTCAAAAATGCAAATTCCAGTTTGTTCCCAGCAGCATTGCTCTGTTTATTAAGCTAGGGCACAGCATAAGAGCAGCATTAGCCTTCCCATCATAATTGTTACATTGTGTAAGACTTCAGAAGTAGCCTTACTCTTACACTTCAGAGATGGGGAAACCAAGGACAGGAGAAGAGACTGAACTGAGGCAAAACAGATTGATTTTCATCCAAAATACTCCACCTGCAGAGTTAATTGAGCTGTTATGTATCAGTGAATCAGCCTCTGCCCTGGGCAGCTGCAGATATTAAAGTCCTTTCATCTGTAAGATCAGCCTTTCCCAGTTCCGGAACCAAAGAAACCCTGGCCTGGAAGTCTTCTGACTCCTGGCTGAGGATTTACTTATCCTTCAGTTCAGTTCAGTCGCTCAGTCGTGTCCAACTCTTTGTAACCCCATGGACTGCAGCACGCTAAGCCTCACTGTCCATCATGAACTCCCAGGGTTTACCCAAACTCATAGCCATTAAGTCAGTGATGCCATCCAATCACCTCATCCTCTTATCCTTAGAGTCATGGTAACTCCCACAGCCTTCCTGGGTCCAGCCCAGGGCAGGGAGAATGGCCAGCAAGGTGAGAGCCATGGGGAAGTAAGCCGGGGACAGTGGAGTGAGGCATGGGAAGTCCTCCATCCACAGTCCTGTCCCCTCTCAGCCACTCTCCCCACTGAGGCCAGCGGGTCATCATAATGAAGCTCAGATCCGATCTGTCACTCCCCTGTGGAGTGATTCCTCTTCACTATCAGGATAAAGCCGAAATCTTCCTGAGAAGAGGAGACTCATGATCTGGCTCCTGTATTCTCACCACTTCTCTAGTCACAGTTTGGGCAAACTGAATTCACTGCCACTTCAAGTATGTACCATTCCCCCTCATGTCTTTTGCATGAATTCTTCTCTTTATCCCCTTTATCTCCCTTTATCCCCTTGATGCACCTAAAAAATAATACCTATTCACCCTTTTAGGTTTGGGTTTGATGTCACCACCCTGGCCAGCCAACATCACCCTGACAGCAGGCCAGGTGCTTGCTTATGTTCTAGGTCCTTCCCTTATGCTGTGTTTAGTCCCATCACTGAGCATCACTTGGCACCCCTGTACTGGTTTTTTTCTCTTTCCTTGTCTGTTTCTCCCACTAGACCATAATAAGATCCCCCAAGTCCACTGTGGAATCCCAAGGGCATTGCCCTATGCCTGGCATAGAGTGAGACGCCAAGCACATACTTGTTGAATAAATAAAAGGATGAGTGATTGAATGGAAACCACAATCTTCATTAGTTTCGTTCAATAATTTAAGAATCTGAGGAGCGCAGGGAAAAGCACGATTGTGTTATAGTTCTTGGAGTCTGCACTAGTTTTCTCTAGCACTAGACTGCAACCCAAGGACCTCCTGCAAAAACTGTGTTGAACTTCTTTGATCTCAGTTGCTCAGTCATGTCTGACTCTTTGTGACCCCACAGACTGTAGCCTGCATGGCTTCTCTGTTGGTGTAATTTTCCAGGCAAGAATACTGGAATGGGTTGCCATTTTCTACTCCAGAGGATCTTCCTGACCCAGGGATCGAACCTGCATTTCCTGTGTCTCCTGCTTTGGCAGGTGGATTCTTTACCACTGGGGAGCCTAGGGCCATACTAGACCCTGTATTGGACTTTTTAGGGCTGGTATATCCCTGCTTACAGAAAGACCTGGACATTGTTTCACTGGTGGTCCTCCCGAACCCCCTTTCTGGCTCTTTGGCTGATTCTTTCTGTATTAGTTTCCTAGGCTGCCATAACCAAGTACCACAGACTGAGTGGCTTTACCAAAAGAGGTATATTGTCTCAGTTCCACAGGCTAGAAGTCCAAAATCTTGGTTCCTTCTAAAGAATCGGAGGGGATCTGTTTCAGGTCTCTCTCATTAGATTGTGAATGGCCATCTTCTCCTCGTCTCTTCACATTGTCTTCCCTTTCTACTTGTTTGTGTCCAAATTTCTCCTTTGTACAAGGACACTAGTCACACTAGACTAGGGGCCCACTGTACTCTGGTACATCTGCAATGACCTTATTCCCAAATAGCATCACAATCAAGGATACTAATGGTTAAGACTTGAGCAGAGTTTTCAGGGGTATACACTTTAAACTGAAGAGTTGGCTCATTGGAAAAGACCATGATGCTGGGAAAGATTGAGGTCAAGAGGAGAACGGGGTGATAGAAGATGGGATGGCTGGATGCCATCACTGACTCAATGGATATGAGTTAGAGTGAACTCTGGGAGATACTCAAGGACAGGGAAGCCTGGCAGGCTTCAGTCCATGGGATCGCAAAGAGTCAGACATGACTGAGTGATTGAACAACAATACTTTAAATCGTAACAAGTTGTATTATGGGCAGAATAATGTCCCTCTAAAATTCATGTCTATCCAGAATCTCAGAATCTGGACTTAATGTAGAAATAATGTATTTGCAGATACAGTGAGTTAAGGACTATGGGAAAAGAAGTTTCATTTAAGCCCCCCGTTTGTGACACTTCGTTATGCCAACCCTTAAAAACAAACACAGGATTTAATGTATACCTACATTTTAGATCAGAGAAGTCTAATATGGCTTTTTACCACAGGTCCAAGGAGCAAATTTCAGTCCTAGAGATAGGAAACACTGGAACTTGAAGATCAGGGCTTAAAGATTATCAAACCCAAGAGGAGAACAGAGTGACTGACAGTTAAAAATGTGACTTTGGGGTTCAACTGCTCTTGTTTCCATCCTAATACTGGTGTGCTAAGTCACTTCAGTTGTGTTCAATTCTTTGCAACCCCATGAACTGTAGCCCGCCAGGCTCCTCTGTCCATGCCATTCTCCAAGAAAGAATACTGGAATGAGTTGCTATGCCCTCCTGCAGAGGATCTTCTTGACCCAGGGATCAAACTCATGTCTCCTATGTCTCCTGCATCTGCAGGCAGATTCTTTACCTCTAGTGGTGCCTGGGAAACCTAAAGCTACCACTTATAAAGTGGATGAACTTGAGACAATCATTGAACCCCTTTGGTTCAACCCAATGCAGATTGAGGATAACAGCTCCTCTGTTTCATGACCAAAGTGAGGAATAGGAGAGATAATGCATGTAAAGTGCTTAGCAAGCAACTGACTCAAAGTAAGCAAGGTGTAGACAGGGAACTAGGAACCCTTGCAAGTTGGACTGGCCATCAAGGCAGGTGTACCACAGGGCCCTGTTCTGTGCTACCAACATGGCCCTCTGGGCTCAGTCAACCCTGCAGTACCAGTGGAGGGACCCTGGGCTCTCTCCAGGCGCCTCTGTGGTGGGGGAGGAGATCTTCATATGAGCAAGAGGATTAGGCTCTTCTAGCTGTGTTGGTGGGAGGGGGTGAGGGGGTGGGTTGGGCCAAATCCTTCAGGAGGCTGCCATGTGTCCTTCTTCTGGGGAAGGCATAAGGAATGCCAACACTCTCCTTACTGGGCTTCTTACTGTCAACCAACAAATGGAAGAGTAAACAAATCCCAACCCTTGCAAAACCAAAAGTGAACTTTTTGCCAAATTAATAGGTCTTTGTGTTTGTTTGTTTTGTTCTAAACTCCCAGAACACTCTCTCTATGCGCAGCATTTTAAAAAGCAAACAAACAAAAGCAGACTCCATAGCAATGATTGACTGAGCCCCTTTGTCAGAGAAGGCAGGATAGGCCCTGCCTTCCTCTTGTCTCTGCAAATTCACCTCCCTTGGCTACAGAGTCCAGTGATTTTCAGGAAGCCTGTAAGGAAGTTGTTAAAGTAATTTTACTGTATTACTTCTTGAGCCCTTTTTTTTTTTTTTTTGAGTTTTATTTCCCCAGACTGTTCTTTAACACCACTACCCCCAGTTAGATTTCAAGAACTACAGGAAACTATTTGAGAGGGTAAGGGAGTTTGGTGCCACATTTTACTGTTGAAACATTTAATTAACCATAATTCCTCCAAACAGCTGTGTGATAACTTTAAATTCCTCCCACACTTGGTACCAACCAGGACTCTGTGGGGCTCCGGGGCAGAGAAGCCTTTCTGTGTCTCCCCCTCCTTGATTATAGAAAATAGGCTTCATTCAGCCTCCAGCACCTTCCCTGAGTTCCAAGGAGCAGGTTTAAACAGATAAATAGGGAAGGAAGGGGATGCAGAAACAGGGAGGAACAATCAAAAGAAACAATATTTCAGCCTTGGGGTAGGGTCTTGGTCCTCCCTAAATGGATGCACGGAGAAGGCAATGGCACCCCACTCCAGTACTCTTGCCTGGAAAATCCCATGGACGGAGGAGCCTGGTAGGCTGCAGTCCATGGGGTCTCTAAGAGTTGGGCAGGACTGAGCGACTTCACTTTCACTTTTTGCTTTCATGCATTGGAGAAGGAAATGGCAACCCACTCCAGTGTTCTTGCCTGGAGAATCCCAGGGAAAGGGGAGCCTAGTGGGCTTCCATCTATGGGGTCGCACAGAGTCGGATGCGACTGAAGCAACTTAGCAGCAAATGGATGCACACAACAATATCTTTGAGCTGTTCTGCAGATTCTGAAACCCTTACCTAATGGAAGAAATTAATAGTATGGTGCCCACAAGCACATAGACTCCAAGCTGGTTGGAGCCAAAAGGTTGATGATGCTGACTCCCACTTACTTCACCACCAACCAATCAGAAGAATGTCCATGAGTTGATCATGCCTTCTTTGAACAATTACTATAAAACTCACTAGTCCCCACCAAGTTGGTACATAATTTTGAGAGCATTAGCTGTCTCTGGCCCCTTTTGTTTGGCAAAGCAGTAAAGCTATTCTGTTCTATTTCACCCAAAACTCTGTCTCTGAGATTTGATTAAAGGTACAGAGACTGGAATCATGGATTTGGCTTCACACTCAACAACATTTGTTGCTACCTCAGAAGAGCTTTTTTCCTTTGGCCCTGCGGTGTGGCATGCTTGATCTTAGTTATCCAATCAGGGATTGAACATGTGCTCCCTGCAGTGGAAGTGCAGAGTCTTAACCACTGGACGGCCCGGGAAGTCCATATAGAAGAGTTCTTCAAGGCAAGATGGCTAGAGATGTCATAAGGATGCTCCTTCACCCCTGGAAAAGGGATCCAGAATGAGAAACTCACCCCTGGGAAGTCACTTGGCTTTCTCAAGAGCCCTGAAGTCAGAGTCAAAACAACTTCATCCCTACATGCTGTGCTCCCATCAGCTTGACATTCCAAGCCAGGAGCACTGGCAGAAAATGAGAGAAATTAGCATCCTGGTGGCACTCTATATGGAAGAAGAAGGGAGTCTCTGTCTTTGCAGCAGAACAAACTGTGGAAAATTCTTAAAGAGATGGGAATATAAGACCACCTTACCTGCCTCCTGAAAAACATGTGTGCAGGTCAAGTAGCAACAGTTAGAACTACACGTAGAACAATGGACAAGTTCAAAATTGGGTAAGCAGTACATCAAAGCTATATATTGCCACCCTGCTTATTTAACTTATAAGCAGAGTACTTCATGCTAAATGCTAGGCTTGATGAAGTACAAACTGGAATCAAGATTGCTGGAAGAAATATCAATAACCTCAGAAATGCAGATTACACCATTCTTATGGCAGAAAGTGAAGAGGAACTAAAGAGCCTCTTGACAAATGTGAAAGAGGAGAGTGAAACAGCTGGCTTAAAACCTAACATTCAAAAAACTAAGATCATGGCATCCAGTCCCATCACTTCATGGGAAATAGTTGGGGAAACAATGGAAACAGTGACAGATTTTTTCTTGGGCTCCAAAATCACTACAGACTCATTGGAAAAGACCCTGATGCTGGGAAAGATTGAAGGCACGAGGAAAAGTAGATGACAGAGGATTAGATGGTTGGATGCCAACATTGACATGAGTTTGAGCAAGCTTCCCTGGCATGTTGTAGTCCATGGGGTCACAAAGAGTTTGAGATGACTGAGTGACTGAAAAAACCTGGTCTCAGTACTTAATGAAGCTCAGGTTTTTGATATCTTATCATTGAAAGAATTCAGTGAGAGACAAAGTGATAGATAAGAAATGAATTTATTTAGAGAGAAACATACTCAGCAGATAGAGTTTGGCCATCTCTGAACGTGAGAGACCCCAAAATATGACATGATTAGTTTTTATGGGCTGAGTAATTTTATAGGCTAATAAATGGGATCATGATGGTGTGATGATGAGTAATCACGATGGTGTGATCACTGACCTAGAGCCAGACATCCTGGAATGTGAAGTCAAGTGGGCCTTAGAAAGCATCACTACGAACAAAGCTAGTGGAGGTGATGGAATTCCAGTTGAGCTATTTCAAATCCTGAAAGATGATGCTGTGAAAGTGCTGCATTCAATATGCCAGCAAATTTGGGAAACTCAGCAGTGGCACAGGACTGGAAAAGGTCAGTTTTCATTCCAATCCCAAAGAAAGGCAATGACAAAGAATGCTCAATCTACTGCACAATTGCACTCATCTCACACGCTAGTAAAGTAATGCTGAAAATTCTCCAAGCCAGGCTTCAGCAATACGTGAACCATGAACTTCTAGATGTTCAAGCTGGTTTTAGAAAAAGCAGAGGAACCAGAGATCAAATTGCCAACATCTGCTGGATCATGGAAAAAGCAAGAGAGTTCCAGGAAAACATCTATTTCTGCTTTATTTAGTATGCCAAAGCCTCTGACTGTGTGGATAACAATAAACTGTGGAAAATTCTGAAAGAGATGGGAATACCAGACCACCTGACCCGCCTCTTGAGAAACCTATATGCAGGTCAGGAAGCAACAGTTAGAACTGGACACGGAACAACAGACTGCTTCCAAATAGGAAAAGGAGTACATCAAGGCTGTATATTGTCACCCTGCTTATTTAACTTATTAGCAGAGTACATCATGAGAAATGCTGGGCTGGAAGAAGCTCAAGCTGGAATCAGGATTGCTGGGAGAAATATCAATAACCTCAGATATGCAGATAACACCACCCTTATGGCAGAAAGTGAAGAGGATCTAAAAAACCTCTTGATGAAAGTGAAAGAGGAGAGTGAAAAATTTGGCTTAAAGCTCAACATTCAGAAAACGAAGATCATGGCATCTGGTCCCATCACTTCATGGGAAATAGATGGGGAAACAATGGAAACTGTCAGACTTTATTCTTTTGGGCTCCAAAATCACTGCAGATGGTGACTGCAGCCATGAAATTAAAAGACACTTACTCCTTGGAAGAAAAGTTATGACCAACCTAGATAGCATATTGAAAAGCAGAGACATTACTTTGCCAACAAAGGTCCATCTAATCAAGGCTATGGTTTTTCCAGTGGTCATGTATGGATGTGAGAGTGGGACTGTGAAGAAAGCTGAGCGCCGAAGAATTGATGCTTTTGAACTGTGGTGTTGGAGAAGAGTCTTGAGAGTCCCTTGGCCTGCAAGGAGATCCAACCAGTCCATTCTGAAGGAGATCAGCCCTGGGATTTCTTTGGAGGGAATGATGCTGAAGCTGAAACTCCCAGTACTTTGGTCACCTCATGGGAAGAGTTGACTCATTGGAAAAGACTCTGATGCTGGAGGGATTGGGGGCAGGAGAAGGGGACGACAGAGGATGAGATGGCTGGATGGCATCACTGACTCGATGGACGTGAGTCTGAGTGAACTCTGGGAGTTGGTGATGGACAGGGCTGCCTGGCGTGCTGCTATTCATGGGGTCGCAAAGAGTTTGACATGACTGAGCGACTGAAATGAACTGAACTGAATAAATGGGAGGATTATTCCAACTGTTTCAGGAGAGGTGTGGGGATTACCAGGAATTGTGCTACTGCCCAGTTTTTGCCTTTGGCCTTCAGTTAGCCTCTGAATCATATGGTGCCTGTGGGTGTGCCATTTAGCTAATCTATTACAATGAGCATAGAATGAAGCTCAAGGTCCACTGGAAATTGAATGTTCAGTCATCTAGGACCTAGTTGGTTCTAACCAGTTTTTGTCGTGTCCTGTGGCTATGTTTAAAGAGTGTGCCATGCCCCCTTCCCTCCTATTTCACTACTTGTAGGTTTCTGTAGGGAAGAAGCTTTTTTCACTTTGACTGAGGCCCTAAGACCTCTGCTTTTGCCTGAAAATGCTTTGACAAAATTGAGAACCAGGGTCCATGAACCCTTATTTTGATTCTGGACAGTCATAGTGATAACTGACCATAGAGTGTGGCAAATGTGAGTTTGTATCAGTATCTAGGTCCGGGCTTAAAAGATTGGTGTCTTTTACTGTCTGTTTTTTGGAGTACTCTCTCTGGGAGCCATAAGCAGCCATATACCATCATCCTGGAGATGCCAGATATTAGTTCTCAGGTCAATACCATTAACTGAACTGAATCATGCCTCTTAAGGCATCATATAGGTAAATAAAGTCATCTTGGAACCCCACACTAGTCCATCCAAATACCTCTATATGACTTCTATCACCATCACAGTGGACAGAAGAATTATCCAACCAAACCCTGCCCAAATTCCTCACACATAATATCATAAGATAAAGCAATTGATTCTTTAAACCATTAGGTTTGGGGCCAGATTGTAACAGAATGATAAATGAGAACATAAGCTTCTAGATTAGTCAACTTTTGTCAAGGGGAATGTACTCAATTTTTTTCCAAGACAAGAGACTTCATGTTCCCATTTATTTTGTAATTGCTGTTCCTCTTGCCTAGAATACTTTTCTACTGGAACTTCCTTATATTCTTTACTTTTTGCCTATTAAAAATTCTTATTTCATATTGTACAGATCCATGTATACAGTCACTTTCTCTGTGAAGACTTGTCAGATTTCTCCAGGCAGTATTCACTAATGTTTTGACATCCTCCAGGCACATGATTTAAAAGTTTTGTTGCAGTGATTTTGTCTGTGAATTTTCTTTTAATGTGGCTTCCTTCTCCAGTGGGCTATGATCTCCTCAGAGGCATAAATCATGCCTTATGCTTTTACACAGAGCTCTATTCTTGGTATGGTTGCTGACAATTAGTAGCCACTTAATAAACATCTATTGAATGAATGAATGCAGGAGCTGGGATTTGTACACTAGCAGTTGGTACATTGGACTAAAGATGATGAAGGCAATCTGAGGGGAGTAACCACTATGGCAGAAGGAAGAATCTGAGCTCACTTCCTCCTACAGGCATACCAAAATTACAACAATTGGCAGAGCAACTGCTGATGGAGACTAGCAGAAAAGATACACAATGATAAAAAGAAGGAGCCACAAGCCCAGTAGGATGGACAAAGATGGTATAATCAAGACCCAAACGCTATAGTGGGTGACCCTCAAACACAATTGCAGAGGCTTTCTCCAAGGAGTGGTCTTAACTCCATATCAGGCTCCCTGCTAGGGGGTCTGGCACTAGGAAGATGAGCCCCCAGAATATTCAGCTTTGGACCAATAGGCCTTACTTTCAGAAGACCCAGATGGCTGTGAGAATAGAAACTCCATTCTTACAGGGCACATACAAATCTCATATGTTCCAGAAAACAGGGAAGAAGCAATAATTTGAAAGGAACCTTGATCAGACCCACCTATTGATTTGGAGAGGGTCCAGGAGAGGTATGAGGCAACTGAAGCACCCCCTGGGGATACAGACACTGGGGGAATCCATTTAGGAAGCTCGTTCTACCACCTCAACACTGGTGCTGGTCTCCTGCCAGCTTATTAACACTGACCCAGCCCAGCAACCTTTCAACACTGGTACTACGCCTCAGGCTAAGCAACCGGCCAGGTGACAACACAGCCCCACTCACCAGCGGGCTGACACCAGTTCCAGGAGTCCTAAGATCCCTCAGTCAGCAGTCTCATGACCAGCCCCAGCCAAGAGTGGCCAGCAGCCTGGGCATAGGGCAGAACCAGGCAGTCTACTTGATAGGGTCAGCCACACTTATTTACAGCCAGACTGCCTGCAGTAGTCAGCTCACCACAACAGAAGTACCCATGCAGCACACATAGTGGGCACACCTGGAGCATAGAGCTCTGGGGACCAGAGACGAGTCAGTGGCTGGGACACACAGGGCAGCTTCTACACAAGGTCACTTCTCCAAGGTCAAGAACAACTTACCAGGTATATACAAATGAAAGCAGCAAGTTAGGCAAAATGAGGCAACAGAGTGTGAAACAAAATTCATATGTAATGGCAAGACAAGAAAAATATAAACAAAAATTTCTTCTCTGCCCTTTTGTTCTTTTCTCCCTGCACTGTCCTTGTGTATCTGCATGATACATTGACCAACCATCCCCCATCAGCAGAAATACCTACTCAGCCATAAAGAGCAGTATCCGCCCAGCATCAGCAAGACACCTCCTTAAAGATAACATTTGTTCTTGATCTTGTAAATGGTCACATGGCACTGGGTTGTGTAAACTGTCAGTAACATATCATTGGACTTCCCTGGTGGCTCAGCTGGTAAAGAATCTTCCTGCAATGGAGGAAACCTGGGTTGGATCCCTGGGTTGGGAAGATCCCCTAGAGAAGGGAAAGGCTACCCACTCCAGTATTCTGGCCTGGAGAATTCCATGGACTGTATAGTCCATGGGGTCACAAAGAACTGGGCACAACTGAGCGACTTTCACTTTCACTTTTGCTGTACAGCCCTCTGTCTCAAAAACTTATATAACCTCTAATGAGTGGGGCAGTTCTCAGAGCTTTCTGAGATGGTTGTAGGTTATATCTGGCAGATAGTGAAGGACAGGGAAGCCTGGCGTTCTGCAGTCCGTGGGGTAGCAAAAAGTCAGATATGGCTTAGAGACTGAACAAAAAAAGCACCCAGGTTATAATCCTCAAATGTGGCTTTAATGACATTTTCCATTTCTTTCTTAGATCAACTCATTGTCAACAAGAGGAGTATATTCAAAACTAAGGGAAAAGATAAAAGCCCCAAGGAAGAACTAGCATAGTGTTGTAGATCAGTTATACTTCAAAACAGACAAACTCATAGAAAAAGAGATCAGATTTGTGGTTAGCAGAGATAGTAGGAAATGGATGAAAGTAGTCCCAAAGTGCAAACTTCCAGTTGTGAAGTAGATAAGCACTAGGGATGTAGTGTACAATATAACTATCACTACCCCTGCTATATAATATATGAAAATCTGTAAGAAGGTAAATCCTAAGAGTTCTCATCACAAGAAAAAACATTTTTTTAATGTTTTTTTATTTTTTATTTTATTTTAAAATGTTTTTGTTTAAATGTTAAAATGTTTTATGTTTAAAATGTATTTTATTTTAAAATGTTTTTAAAAAACATTTCTGTTTTTTAATTTTGTATCTATTTGAAATGATTCAGTTCAGTTCAGTTCAGTTGCTCAGTTATGTCCAACTCTTTGCAACCCCATGGACTGCAGCACACCGGGCTTCCCTGTCCATCACCAACTCCTGGAGCTTGCTCCAGCTCATGTTCATCGAGTCGGTAATGCCATCCAACCATCTCATCCTCTGTCATCCCTTCTCCTCCCACCTTCAATCTTTCCCAGCATCAGGGTCTTTTCCAATGAGTCATTTCTTTACATCAAATGGCCAAGTATTGTAGTTTCAGCTTTAGCATCAGTCCTTCTGATGAATATTCATGACTGATTTGCTTTAGGATTGACTGGTTTGATCTCCTTGCAGTCCAAGTGACTCTCAAGAGTCTTCTCCAACACCACAGTTCAAAAGTATCAATTCTTCAGCACTCAGCTTTCTATATAGTCCATTTGAAATGATGGCTGTTCACAAAACTTGTTATGATGATCATTTTATGATGTACATAAGCCAAATCCATTACACTGATCACCGTAAACTCATACGGTGCTGTAGGTCAATTATATCTCAATAAAACTGAAAGAAAAAAGATACTGAAGAGAATCTGTTCATTTACTGACAAATCTAATTCAAATTTTCTCATCATACATCCCAAGTGTTAGTCACTCAGTTGTGTTCAACTCTTTGTGACCCTATGGACTGTAGCCTGCCAGGTTCCTCTGTCCATGGAATTCTCCAGGCAAGAATACTGGAGTGGGTTGCATTCTCTTCTCCAGGGGAATCTTCCTGACCCACAGATGGAACTCAAGTCTCCTGAATTGCCAACAGATCCTTTAATATCTGAGCCACCAGGAAAGCAAGGATAAATATAGTTAGCTTATTTCCAACACATATGTCAGGAATGAAGACTGAGGCTAGGCTTTGCAGTGATAACAAGTAAACCATAAACCTCAATAGGTTAAATAGGAACAATTTGTCCCACACTTATATCACAGTCCTGTGCAGATTAGGCAGCTCTCCTGAGCAGGTGTCCTCCAATGCTGACTCGGGTATTCAGAGTTCTCTTATAATTTTGCAATACTGGGGTTCTTTCCTTCTAGGCAATCAGGAGAAAGCAGCTGTGGATAAGATGCTATTTTTAATTGTTTGAGATTGAAAGACACACAGTCTCTTCTCACATCCCTACTGGCAGGCACTTAATTACATATTTTTCACCTAAATTCCAAAGAGGACTAGAAAATGTCATCCTTCTGTGAAATCTAGAGAGACCAATGCTTGTGGCAAATAAATATTGTCTCTGCTACAGAGACTCTATTAGCTTAGTAGAGCTAGATTAGTAGATTAGTAACTATCTCAAAACCTAATGACTTGAAACGATCATTTATGTTCATCTTACAGTTATGTGAGTCAGTGGGGTATCTTTCAGGTCAGGGATGCAACAGTTGGAACTTGGTAGTTCTTAACTGCAGATGACTTGTACAAACTACCATCTCCACTGGGGGATATTTGGCAATGTGAGAAGGCAATGGCACCCCACTCCAGTACTCTTGCCTGGAGAATCCCATGGATGGAGGAGCCTGGTGCACTTCCGTCTATGGGGTCGCACAGAGTTGGACACGACTGAAGTGACTCAGCAGCAAACACAATTTTATGTGTTTTATGGCTTCCCTCATAGTTCAGTTGGTTAAGAATATGTCTGCAATGCAGGAGACATGGGTTCAATCCCTGGGTCAGGTAGATCCCCTGGAGAAGGAAATGGCAAACCACTCCAGTATTCTTGCCTGGAAAATGCCACGGACAGAGGAGCCTGGTGGGCTACAGTCCATGGAGTCACATGAGTTGGACATGACTTAGCGACTAAACTACCATGGACTAAACCACCACCAAACACAATTCTGGTTGTCATAACTGGGTATTTTTACTGTCATTTAGTGGGAAAAGGACAGAGATGCTACTAAATATCCCCCAGAAAGCAATTCCCTACAACAAAGGATCATGTGACTTGAAATGTTAGTAACAGCCAGGTTGACAAAACTTTAGTCTAGGGTGACCTGACTTACATGATGTAGGCTGTTCAGTTTAAGAACTTAACTGAGATGGATTAGCTCTTTTCCTTGTGATCTCCTAGCCTCCAGTAAGGTGGAAAAGACTTCTGTACATGACAATCTTAGGGTTCTAAAGAGCAGCAAGAGACAGCAAGTTCCAATACATAAGCCTTGTTAACCCACTGAATGGGACAGTTTGCTAATTTCTTGCTGGACAAATCATTTTCTCTCTCAAGGGGAAGAGCTGAAAATGTGACTATTTTTGCAATCTACAGCAAAGCTCTGGTGTGAAATTTCAGTTGAGCTCCTAGTCTGTTCTCTCACACTCTGTTTAAGAAATACTCGTGATAATTTAATACATTACAACAGTATGTATTTATGAGTTTCCTTTTCCACACAGAACATTCACAGTGGTTTGTAATGGTTCAGATTGTGGGCTCTGTTATTAAATTCAGTTCAGTTCAGTTGAGTCACTCAGTTGTGTCCAACTCTTTGTGACCCCATGGACTGCAGCATGCCAGGCCTCCCTGTCCATCACCAACTCCCGAAGTTTACTCAAACTCATGTCCATTGAGTTGGTGATGCCATCCAACCATCTCATCTTCTGTTGTCCCCTTCTTATCCTGCCTCCAATCTTTCCCAGCATCAGGGTCTTTTCAAATGAGTCAGTTCTTTGCATCAGGTGGCCAAAGTATTGGAGTTTCAGCTTCAACATTAGTCCTTCCAACGAACACTTTTATTAAATTGCTTGGATTCAAATCCCAGCTCTGTCAATTCCTATTAAACATAGGGTGAGTAGCAAAACGTCTCTATACTTCTGTTTCCTCACCTGTAAATCAAAAATAATAACCATGAGGACTTCCCTGGGGGTCCAGTGGCTAAGAATCTGCCTTGCAATGCAGGGGACATCGATTCGATCCCTGATTGGGGGACTGGGATTCCACATGCTGCAGGGCAACTAAGCATATGTGCCGCAAACTACCAAGCCCACAAGCTCTGGAGCCTGTGATCCACAACTAGAGAGCATGTGCACCACAACCAGAGAATCCATGCCCCACAACAAAAGATCCCCATTGACATGACAAAGATCCTTCGTGCTGCAACTAAGACCCAACACAGCCAAATAATTAAATGGATATATAAGTATTTTTTAAAAGAATCATAGTGATAGTAACTTTTAATAGTGTTTTTGGGAAGAGTCAATGAGATAATATATGTAAAATGACTGTGAACGCTCCAGAATATGGTAATAGCTCAATAAATAGCACTTTAAACTTGGAAAGGGGACACACATAGGTTCCACATCCTTTGTTAAGATGACAGGACTTTGTTTTATGTTTTTTATGGCTCTTTCTTGGGTGACAGATGAAGTGGCAGTGACGTATCTTTATTATTAGCTTCTGATAATGCAAGTGGTAAGTCAGCACAACAGTTTTCATTTAAGTCTTTGGTGAGCTTCAGAAAAGAAGTTAAAAAGGAACCTGCATGCACTATCAACCATCGGAAAGCCATTGAAGTGGGAGGGGATTGGATGTGTGCTCTGTCACATTGCAGCACAAAATAGATCTTTGGATGGGAGTTACTGGTAGTCTAAGTTTTATTGAAGGTAAAGAAAAACAGTTTCTTTTGAGTGTAAGGAAAGACAATCATGGTGTCAAACAATAAATGGGCTGCTTGTAAGTTTTAAGTTGATTTTCCAGAAGCAGTCTCTGAGATGATGACGTACAAGAAAGTGAATCAGAGACATGGGAAGTAAGATGAGAAAGGAGAGACCAAGGAAGTAGATTTTATCATGTATAAGATACACTCACTTTGGAGGGTGGCTTTGACTCAATCCCATGGGGAGACTGGGACACAGTGAAAGGATTATGCCAGAGTACCTGAATCAGCAGCAAGGGATCTGGAGCATTTCTACTCCTACACTCATCATTAGCTAAGCCCTGGGGATGATCTACATTCTCAGATACTTCTGGGTCTTTGTGCTTTGTGTTTGGCTGGGCAGTAAAGGCTCTAGCAGTCTGAAGGCAGCCCTCCAGTTGCTGCTGTTGGTAGCAGAAGCAAACATAAGCTGGTGGACACAAACAAGGATCTGAAGGACTATAGGAGAAACCCTGACATCATCCGCTAAGCTTTGTCTGCAGTGACATCCTGTTTCTGAGGAGATCCAAGCTGAGGCTGACCAGGAAAAATGAAGTTTCTCAACACCTATGTTAACTCTGAGAGTCATTTAACAGAGGCTTTCTTTAGAAAAAATTTTACCATTGCTTGGTTTCATTTGAATACTTTTAAAGGACAAGTGGAGAAAACTTTCCCCTAAATACATAACCTGGTATCCAGTTGACTTCTGTGGTTACTCAATAGACTCTGAGTTCTGCCAGACTTGGTTTCTCTTCTCTGCTCTACTTCTTTTGATTGGAGAAGCTTAGACAAATCACCTAATGTCCTTATTCCTCAGTTCCTTTGTAAAGTGCAGCCAGTAAAACTTACCTCTTAGATCTAAATAACACCTCTATATCCGGTTCACTATAGGAGTGTGTGTGTTTGTGTGTGTGTGTGTGTGTATTGACATGTATTCATCTACATATATTCCTTCATTCTCCATTTGAGACAGTAGAAGTTCAGGCAGAAAGATTAAGTTGCATCTCAAGTTTCTTGGAGAGAGTAGGGATTATTCCTATACTACTGACTCTTTCTCCAGCACAATTTCTAATTTATCATTTTATGTGGGAAATGAAATAAGGTCAGATAAAGTGCAGAAAAACAATAGATCAAACCCACTATCACTGCTGATGTTGTGGTGGTTTTTAATCATCCGTGTCTTCTATTTCCTAGCTATTGGGCCTTAAGAAATGACTTATGTTCTCTGTGCCTCAGTTATCTCTGCTCCAAAACATGAGGATTGTGTTATATGGATGTAAAGTCCCTTTTGGTTATAACTGTCTGTGATTCTAAGAGGCAAAGAGGGGATAAAAGCATGTAGGGATGAAAAGTCTCAGTTCAGTTCAGTCCCTCAGTCATGTCTGAATCTTTGCAGCTCCATGGATTGCAGCATGCCAGGCTTCCCTGTCTATTATCGGCTCCCAGAGCTTGCTCAAACTCATGTGCATTGAGTTGGTGATGCCATCCAAACCATCTCATCCTCTGTCGTCCCCTTCTCCTCCTGCCTTCAATCTTTTCCAGCATCAGGGTCTTTCCCAATGAATCAGTTTTTCACATCAAGTGGCCAAACTATTAGAGCTTCAGCTTCAGCATTAGTTCTTCCAAAGAACATTCAGGACTAATTTCCTTTAGGATGGACTGGTTTGATCTCCTTGCAGTCCAAGTGACTCTCAAGTGTCTTCTCTAACACCACAGTTCAAAAGCATCGATTCTTTGGTGGTCAGCTTTCTTTATAGACCAACCCTCACATTCATACATGACTACTGGAAAAACCATAGTTTTGACTAGATGGATCTTTGCTGGCAAAATAAGGTCTCTGCTTTTTAATATGCTGTACAGGTGTAAGTGTCCACTATACTTAGATTAGGTGTAAGTCTAAGTGTAGTGAAATAAGTGGAGTTCTTTTTTCCTCAAGAGGTATAAAGCTCTTTTGCCAATGGGGGAAATGATAAAACATAACGCACCTACTGCTGGAATTTGTATTATCTGATTGCTGGTTGGATTTAGACTTTGCTTTTTTTTTTTTTAAGGTTATTTCCCATTGAGGTTAATGATTAACAAAATCATAATTCTAACGAATTGTCTGTGAAGCACTGAGTACATGTATCAAAGAGATGAAAATCATCTACAAATCAAACAAAATATTTGTGCAGTGAGCCTCTCTTCCCATGATTTGGGGAGTTTACAATGCCACATACTGAATAGCTCTTTGAGATACTTCACTAAATTGCTCTGTTGGGCACCTCTTATTAAGCAATCTGCTTTGGAAAGTTCTTTTTCTTCTTTCTTTCTTTCTTTCCACTTTTTCTAGGACTGGTGAAGTCTTACAGTTTCATTAAGCTGAGGGGGTCTTGGTGCTGTCTCTTTTGAGAGATTTGTCTGCCTGGCAACTGGCCCGAATTACCTTCATTGCTGGGCCTTGATAAGTGTCTCTAAACGAAGGGAAAACAATTTGTACAACTCTTCCAGTCAATTGGAGGCTGAACTGTGGGACTGAACAAAGCTCTGCTCCATCCCACAGTGCCAATTTGCCCTTATCAAGTGCAACAGAGAAAATGTGATGGCGTGTTACTGTGAGAATAGGCAAGCACGCCCAACAAAATGAGAAAACAGCTATTGGATCAGTTTTATCAACCCAGAGCTAGCATTGCAGCAATTTTCACACAATTATGGCGTGTTAGTATTGCCTCACCATATGGCTAGTCATTGATCATTTTGCCATGATGTTAATTTAATATGTGGTGTAGATTTTTGCTTGTTTTGTTAATAAAATTTTCATTTTGGTGCTCTGTTTCTCTCATAGAATGTATGAGCATTGACAGGTTTTTAAATAAAATTTGTTGATATTTGTACAATAAAATCCACTTTTATAAATCCCACACTGTTTGAACTTTCATAAGAAAGTTATTGAGTCCTGCATATAGAAAGACTGACTGAGGCTGAGAAGTTACTAACTTGTCCCAAGGTCAAGCCAATGATAACTGGAAGGGGAGGGTTCTGTCCAAATTGTTTCAGTGAGATACTTTTTCCAGCCAAGGACACTGGCTTTCCTTTAATAGAGTTCCTTTATAGGGTTCCTGTTGTGACATATTCATGTCCTCTCCCAACCTACTGGGGAAACATATGTGATTCAATGAGTGAATGCCCCCCTGCCCATGCTGTAAGATCTAGGGGTTGTATTATATACCCTGGAAAACAGAGCCCAGCTCAGGCAGACATGAGAAAGCCACCAATGAGACATCAAGGTTCATATAAAAGGCTAAAAAGGATATCTGTGATGCTCTGGTTTTTTCAATCCTGTTTCCCACAACTTCTAAGATTCTGTACAGGTATCTCAGAGCCCACTGCAGGGACCAAGAAAAGAGTTTAAAGCTTTCTACCCACTGCCTCAGACAAAAATGTTTAAATATAGGACTTTCATGAAAACTTTCTTTTAGTAAGAAGGTACACAATGTTTGAAATAACTGGTCTAATCCAATGCACTCTGTTTCTGAAGGTGTAGGAAGCCAGCCTTAGAGAGGCCATGCATCCAGGAGGTATCTTCATCTTTCAGAAACCCAAGCTATATCCCATCATCTGTCTCCAGTTCTGTGGACCATTGCTGGCAGGGTCAATCAACAGGAAGACCCCATATCTCAATACTGTTATTTAATAATATTTAGGCTCATATTTAACCCACATCGCAGACCATATTTGGAGGCTAGGGATGTAGGGTTGCTGCAAAATTTATGAATTATGAAGAACTTAGAATTTTGGAGTAGTATGGAGGAATGTCAGAGATGGCAATGGCACCCCACTCCAGTACTCTTGCCTGGAGAATCCCAGGGATGGAGATGCCTAGTGGGCTGCCATCTATGGGGTTGCACAGAGTCAGACACGACTGAAGTGACTTAGCAGCAGCAGCAGCATGGAGAAATGTCTGAGTATCTGTTAAATCTCAAAGGTCTTTTTTCTTCACTAACATTTTATTATTAATTCACTTTAGATGATTCAGTTCAGCCCCTCAGTCAAGTCCAAATCTTTGCAACCCCATAGATTGCAGCGCACCAGGCTTTCCTGTCCATCACCAACTCCCAGAGCTTGCTCCAACTCATGTTCATTGAGTCAGTAATGCCATCTAACCATCTCATCCTCTGTTGTCTCCTTCTCCTCCTGCCTTCAATCTTTCCTAGCAGCAGGGTGTTTTCCAATGAGTCAGTTCTTTGTAACAGGTGGCCAAAGTATTGGACCTTCAGCTTCAGCATCAGTCCTTCCAATGAATATTCAGGACTGATTTCCTTTAAGATTGACTGGTTTGATCTCCTTGCAATCTAAGAGATTCTCAAAAGTCTTCTCCCACACCACAGTTCATTCTATGATTAATGTCCATGCCTTCCTTTTACTCCCACTATGTAGAGTCATATTCCAACAAGTGTCTCTGCCTCCTCGTCTGCCTACATCAAGTCTGTCTTATGCACAATCACTAAAACATATCTTTGCAACATGCCTACTTGATCATGCTACTTTCCTATTTGGAACCTGCTTCTTTGACCTGATGACATTCTAACAACTGTACTGTAGAATGGTTGGTTCTACCTCTCTTATTCCCATTGATTATTTCTCTGGCTTCATCTTCCACAGCTAGTATCCTTGTTCTACAAGTTCCAACCATAACTCTTTAATTTTTCTTCACACACTCATCACCACTTCTCACATGGACCCCTAGGTACGCTCAGTCTCTTCTATCTGGAATACCCTTGTGGTACTTCTGTACCTGGAAAGCTGAAACTTCAAGATTTACTCTAAGAATTGCTTATGGTATGTATGTATAGTTGCTCAGATATGTCTGACTCTTGTGACCCCATGGACTGTAGCCTGCCGGGCTCCTCTGTCCATGGGATTTCCCAGGTGAGAATATGGAATGAGTTGCCATTTCCGCCTCTAAGAATTGCTTATATTTGGAATCTTCTATTTTTTTTTTTGTCTATCCCCATCATTTATTAAATAAATACATTTCTATAACACACCTTTATCTAGCAATTGCCTGATTCCAGTGAAATCTACACATGTGACTACATCTCTCATTAGTGAAGCTTCCTAAGGCAGAATCTGCATTATACTTTCTGAATTCCCATAGCACCTCACACAAAAAGTGCTCAATAAACACCTCTTGAATGTAAATGTCTCTATTTCTGATTCCATGTACCACTTAATGCTCTTTGGTTGATAGAAATAAAACCACCATCTACAAATTTAAACTAAAAGGGAGATTAAGTAGACATAAGCAGGGTTAATTAATAACATCCTAGGGTGTGAAATTCAGTGGGGCTTTATTAAGGTTGGAAGGCTAGGGGAATAAAGTCTGTTCTTCCACCTCTCTGGGGCCTCAAGCTTTGTCATCACTGCTTCTTTCTGAGGATCTGATGAATTCTTCTTTCTCTCTGTGGATCACTTTTCTCTGCTTCTGAGCACGTATGGAGGAAAATAATCACTAGGGCCCTGGCTCAATGTCCCATCTGAGCTAGACCGAAAACTTGTGAGTTCTGATTTGAACAAGGAAGGATATGACTCTTTCTACTTTTCCAAGCAAGCCTCGTCAGAGGGGCAGGCAGGACTGTGAAGACTAACATAGAGATTATAATTACCCATCTGGTTGAGTCTGCTTAAAGAAAAGAGGCTGTGGGTTGCACAAGCATCTCAGAAGTACCCACCTTGAACATGATATGTATATCAAGACTAGGTAGTCTAGAGTGACGCTAGTATTTCCCATCATGTTTTTCACCAAAAGTTAGTTCCGTTGGGTGTTGAAAGTTGATATAAGAAAAACAAAAGCCTCTAGTTCCATGAGTTTAAAAAAAAAAAAAATGATCACCTAAGTACACTTATCCAGGTTTCTTTAGCTGTAAGACTCCTTACAGCTTTTACATGCAAATGTGATTTGTGGACCAGAAAAGAAACTTATTTGTCCACAGAAACATGTCCCTCCCCCGCTTTTAGCCTTAAGGTTCTGTAGAGTATACTTGGGAGAACACTGTCCAGTGCTAATTATCTCACCCTCTTGGTGGAAATACATACTAACCAATATGTTCTCCTCCACCAATTACGCTAATGGCATTTCCTGGACTGCATTTAGGAGTCTTTGAAAGGCTATAAATTCCTTTTCCTCTTTTCTCTCTTCCCAAAAGGAGTGAGCTGTAATTTCCCTAGTGACCATCCCTCAGGTAGAATTCTTCTTTTTCCCATTCAGCTTTTAGACCTAATTAAATGCCTGCTCCAGCTTCTCTAATGGCTCAGCAGTAAAGAATCCACCTGCCAATGCAGGAGACATGAGTTCGATCCCTGGGTTGGAAAGATCCCCTGGAGGAGGATATACCAACTCACTCCAATATTCTGGCCTGGGAAATCTCTTGGCCAGAGAAGTCTGGTGGGCTACAGTCCAGGGGGTCTCAAAAGAGTTTGAAATGATTTAGTGATTAAATGACAAAAATAATAATAGTTTTAACAGAGTCCACTTAGGATATAAGTACTAGTTCTTCTTGAGAAGTTGTCTCAGCCAGGAGAGATGAGCTGGGAAAACAAAAGCTGTAGCTATTTTAAGGGCACAGTAGAGTGCCTGGACTGGATGTTTCTGTGTTAATGATTGGTTCAGGTCCATTCATCTTGTGTTTATTGAGTGCTTGCTTGATTTTTGGCTCCAGGCTAAGCATTGTTGATTCCAAGATAAATAAGACCAGGACCTAGCCTGAAATAGCTGAAATTTTAATAGAAGAGACAGGCAGAGCAGCAGATAACTTCTGAATGTGATAAACACCTTGCTAGGAGAAAGTCAATGATAAAAAGCTAGCACAAAGCCTCAGACCCTTTACTCTGGAGGAGGCTGTAAGAAAATGCTCTCCAGAGGAAGTGTATTGTCTATTTAGATGATGTTCTCAATGAAGATTCAAAAAAGAAACCTTTTGGGCTTGACTGGGAAGAGAAAGGGGTCAAGGACAGAACCCTGAATTATACAAGTGAATCCAGGCCAGGGGACTGAGAATTAGGGAGAAGTGTAGACAAGAAACGGAGAAGGTAATGGCACCCCACTCCAGCACTCTTGCCTGGAAAATCCCATGGACAGAGGAGCCTGGTAGGCTGTAGTCCACAGGGTAGCTAAGAGTGGGACACGACTGAGAGACTTCACTTTCACTTTTCACTTTCCTGCATTGGAGAAGGAAATGGCAACCCCCTCCAGTGTTCTTGCCTGGATAATCCCAGGGATGGGGGAGGCTGGTGGGCTGCCGTTTATGGGGTCACATAGAGTCAGACACGACTGAAGTGACTTAGCAGCAGCAGTAGACAAGAAAGAAGAAAAAAACAAACCACCACAACAAAAAAGAATCAGAGCATCAAATGCTGAAGTAGAAAATCCAACAGGATGCCAAAGCTATTAGTTTTAAGGCAAATATTCTCAACCTTGAGCTAGAGTACATTGCAGCCCCCAAAGATAGCAATTTGGACTCTCGTCAACTTTTTACACTCACCCAGTAGAAGCCCTAAGTGGACCCATGATAAGATAGTACAGACCGTTATTGCTGAATCGATGTAAACTTGAGTTGACAAAGATAATTTAATAAAACCTGAGAATAAAGGGGAAGGGAAGACTGGAGATCAAACGGGTCTTTGGTGTTTGTAAATATTTGTATTTGGTCAAAAAATGCATAAGAATAAGGAATGAGGGCACTTGATATGGACACAGAATTCCACAAAGTTCGACCTTGTCGGCTGAATCTAACAACGACTGACCTCTAGTGAAGAGACCAGGCTGCCATTTGTGAGCTGAATGGAGAAACCAAATGCGAAACCAAAGTCTCAGCCAGTCAGCAGTGAAAATCTGAGCTCTGAAGACAGTTATGTGAAGAACAGTAGAGTGGAGCTTGCCCGGGGAGCCTCCAAGGGATGGTGGTCTCTCCTAGTGGCCACCTTGATTCCATCCCTGGGAGAGACTCTGAATAGAAGCATTAACTAAGCCACATCTAGACTCCTGACCCAGGGAAACTGTGCAATAACAAATGTGTGTTATCTGAAGCTGCTACATTTGGGGATAAGTTGTTCCACAGCAACAGATAGTGAATACATGCATTACCCATACAAGGATCTGTTTAACACATATGTTTTGAAATCAACTTACTCTTTTTACATGACTAGCTTTATTTAAATGGAAAACTTTATAAGTATAAGATAGTGATATTAATTTTCATAGAGTTTGAAAGCATCCCATTTTTATACACTTTGAGGGAAAACTAGCTAATTGAGAGAATAGAGCTTTGTGAGAGAAGCCCTGACTTGAAATCCGTGTTCACTTCTTTTCAGTTGTGTGATACCAGGAAGGATTTTTAATGCTCCATGATTTAGTCTTTTTGTGCTGTGCTTAGTCACTCAGTCGTGTCTGTCTCTTTGCGACCCCATGGTCACGCACCAGGCTCCTCTGTCCATGGGATTCTCTAGGCAAGAATACTGGAGTGGGTTGTCATAGCTTCCTCCAGGGGATTTTCCCAATCCAGGGATCCATCCCAGGTCTCCCACATTGCAGGCAGATTCTTTACCAGCTGAACCACCAGGGGAGCCCATGAATACTAGAGTGGGTAGCATATCCCTTCTCCGGTGGATCTTCCTCTTGCAGGAATCCAACCGGGGTCTCCAGCATTGCAGGTGGATTCTTTACCAAATGACTCTCAAGGAAGCCCAAATACAACATAAGATCCTGTTTCTCCAGCAAAGTCAAGTTCTTTTTTAGGCAGGGAAATGATCATATCAATCCATCAGACTAGTTAGTTCAGCTCAGTTGCTCAGTCATGTCCAACTCTTTGTGACCTCATGAACCACAGCACGCCAGGCCTCCCTGTCCACCACTAACTCCTGGAGCCCACCCAAACCCATGTCCGTTGAGTGGGTGATGCCATATAACCATCTCATTCTCTGTCATCCCCTTCACCTCCTGCCCTCAATCTTTCCCAACATCAGGGTCTTTTCCAATGAGTCAGCTCTTCCTATCAGGTGGTCAAAGTATTGGAGTTTCAGCTTCAACATCAGTCCCTCCAATGAACACCCAGGACTGATCTCCTTTAGGATGGACTGGTTGCATCTCCTTGTAGTCCAAGGGACTCAAGAGTCTTCTCTGACACCACAGTTCAAAAGCATCAATTTTTTCGGTGCTCAGCTTTCTTTATAATCCAAATCTCACATCCATACATGACCACTGGAAAAACAATAGCCTTTACTAGACGGACCTTTTTTGGCAAAGTAATGTCTTTGCTTTTTAATATGCTGTCTAGGTTGGTCATAACTTTCCTTCCAAGGAGTAAGCATCTTTTAATTTCATGGCTGCAATCATCATCTGCAGTGATTTTGGAGCCCAGAAAAATAAAGTCAGCCACTGTTTCCACTGTTTCTGTTTCCCCATCTATTCGCCATGAAGTGATGGGAACAGATTCCATGATCCTAGTTTTCTGAATGTTGAGCTTTAAGCCAACTATTTCACTCTTCTCTTTCACTTTCATCTTATTGCCAAATTCAGACTAAAATTGAAGAAAGTGGAAAAAACCACTAGACCATTCAAGTATGACCTAAATCAAATCCCTTATGACTATACAGTGGAAGTGAGAAATAGATTTAAGGGACTAGATCTGATAGACAGAGTGCCTGATGAACTATGGATGGAGGTTTATGACATTGTACAGGAGACAGGAATCAAGACCATCCCCAAGAAAAAGAAATGAAAAAAAAAAGCAAAATGGCTGTCTGACGAGGCCTTAGAAACAGCTGTGAAAACAAGGGAAGTGAAAAGCAAAGGGGAAAAGGAAAGATATACCCATTTGAATGCAGAGTTCCAAAGAATAGCAAGGAGAGATAAGAAAGCCTTCCTCAGCGATCAATGCAAAGAAATAGAGGGAAACAGAATGGGAAAGACTAGAGATCTCTTCAAGAAAATAAGAGATACCAATGGAACATTTCATGCAAAGATGGGCTCAAGAAAGGACAGAAATGGTAGAAGCAAAAGATATTAAGAAGAGGTAGCAAGAATACAGAGAAGAACTGTACAAAAATGATCTTCATGACCAAGATAATCACGATGGTGTGATCACTCACCTAGAGCCAGACATCCTGGAATGTGAAGTCAAGTGGGCCTTAGAAAGCATCACTACAAACAAAGCTAGTGGAGGTGATGGAATTCCAGTTGAGCTATTTCAAATCCTGAAAGATGATGCTGTGAAAGTGCTGCATGCAATATGCCAGCAAATTTGGAAAACTCAGCAGTGGCCACAGGACTGCAAAAGGTCAGTTTTCATTCCAATCCCAAAGAAAGGCAATGCCAAAGAATGCTCAAACTACTGCACAATTGTACTCATCTCACACTCTAGTAAAGTAATGCTCAAAATTCTCCAAGCCAGGCTTTAGCAATACATGAACCGTGAAATTCCAGATGTTAAAGTTGGTTTTAGAAAAGGAAGAGGAATCAGAGATCAAATTGCCAACATCCGCTGGATCATGGAAAAAGCAAAAGAGTTCCAGAAAAACATCTATTTCTGCTTTATTGACTATGCCAAAGCTTTTGACTGTGTGGATCACAATAAATTGTGGAAAATTCTGAAAGAGATGGGAATACCAGACCACCTGACCTGCCTCTTGAGAAACCTATATGCAGGTTAGCATGCAACAGTTAGAACTGGACATGGAACAACAGACTGGTTCCAAATAGGAAAAGGAGTACGTCAAGGCCGTATATTGTCACCCTGCTTATTTAACTTCTATGCAGAGTACATCATGAGAAACGCTGGACTGGAAGAAGCACAAGCTGGAATCAAGATTGCTGGGAGAAATATCAATAACCTCAGATATGCAGATGACATCACCCTTATGGCAGAAAGTGAAGAAGAACTAAAAAGCCTCTTGATGAAAGTGAAAGAGGAGAGTGAAAAAGTTGGCTTAAAGCTCAACATTCAGAAAACTAAGATCAGACTAGTTAGGGGGTTGCCATTTCCTTCTCCAGGTGGTCTTCCCAACACAGGAATAGAACCCATGTCTACCTGCTGAACCTTAGAGGAAGCCCACTCTTTATCTGTACAACAGGAAGTTTGTCTCTATCTTCTAATTCTAATTTTAGGATTAAAAATTCAATATAAGTGAAAGTACCAAGTGATGATGATGATGATAATTGCCACTTTTTATCCCTTATGATGTATGAAGCTCTGTGTTAAAAGATTTATACCCTGGAAGCCTTATTATACCTTTTTTCTTTTTATTCTTTTTTTAGGCTGTGGTAAGAGGCATGCGGGATATTAGTTCCCTGACTAGGGATTAAACCTGTATCCCCTGCATTGGGGCCTTGGAGTCTTAACCACCACCTCTTTTTTTTTTTTTTTTTCCATTTGAGAAACTCCTCTGGAGAGTTTGGGTAACGTGAGGTCACTCCACTAGTATAATGGCTTCTCAGGTGGCACAGTGGTAAAGAATCGCCTGCCAAAGCAGGAGACACAAGAGACGTGGATTCAATCCCTGGGTCAGGAAGATCCCCTAGAAAAGGAAATGGTAAGTATTCTTGCCTGGGAAATCCCATGGACAGAGGAGCCTGATGGGCTACAGTGCATGGGATCACAAAGACTGGGATATGACTGAGTGACTGAGTGTGAGAGCGCACGCGCGCGCGCACACACACACACACACACATACACACACACAGCTAGTGTAATGGTGGAATAGAATTCACACACAAATCATTTTCATTACAAAGCTCCTGCTCGTCGCCATAATACATTACAGACTACACACAGTTAAAACTATTCAGCCAGTGGTGGTTCCCTCCTCTTGTTTAGGTATGACACTTTTCCATTTTCTGCCTCCTACTTTAAAGTCACATTGAACACTTGCTTTTCTCAACCAAGTTCAACTCCATCTCACGGATCATCCACGGTTTTCTAATGGAGCAGTGGTCAGGACCCCATTTTGCTAGGTTCACAGTAGCTCGTCAAACATCACCCAGGGTCAATTGGAGCTGCCTGAACTAATGACAAAATCCATGCCTTCAATTTCTTAATTAACGAAATACAATGAAGTCTGTAAATTGATCAAAGCAGGGTCTCATATAGAATTAATTAGGAAATTGTAGGGGAAGACTTGGTAATTAATTCAGACTTTATAAATCTTACTGGGAATTTTATGGCAGCCCTAAATAAAACACAGTGGTATTAAACAATTAATTTAGAATGTGATAGTCACTTCAGCTTGCTTTCTTTTTTTTTTTTTTTTTAATTTGGGCTCATGCAGCATCCCAGCTTCAGATGCTGTGTTAAGAGAATTTCCTCTGATGTCTGGGGTTACACTGTGTTTTGAAAGATGCCAAGTGGCAGTGCCATAGGTGGGTAGATGGAGTCCTTTTATAAACATCATGATCACCCCTGCCCAGCAGTTGGCTCCAAACATTCCTGTTGCCACAGTCATTTCATGTAAACAGCACCATTTTTTCTCATCTTACAGAAAGTAAATAATAGCATTCTTAGAAGGTGTTGCGATGTTTCTGACCTGTTACAAAACAGTTTGAAGAACCACAAAGCTTAATGTAACTCCAAGAAATGTCCCCCAGATTTTCCACCCTATGCTCAATCTACATGAAAGTTCTGAGGCCACCACTCTATTGAAACCCAGGCTTCACTGGTGGCCTGCATTCACAAAGCATCATACCCACTTGATCCAGGGCACTGCGCCTGGCACTTGTGAAAGAACAATGCGTGGGGCGCTGGTCTTTGCTGTCAAGGAGCACACAGGCGAGTGGAGGCTATAGGTGGAAAAGTGGACAAATTCGGAAAAGTGAGTTTGACGATAGGACCAGCAGCTTTGAGTGGCGCAGTACTAGTGTATCAGTGTGACAATTTCTATTCAGCAAACTGTACACTAAGGCACTTAAACCTGAGCTGAGCTATGATGAAAGAGAGACTGTCGCCCTGTCACCAGGCAAACTTGAGAGAGTGGCATGAACCCCGAGGACTCAGGGACAAGGCCACATCCAGCACATTAAAGATACTTTGGTCTCCCGTGGCTGGAACACTTTATCTTTCTGGGTCCTAACACGCTGGAGGTGATAATTGCTCCATAATAGCACTTCTGTTGTCTTGGCTCAGACAGATTTTTTTCTGATAGCGAATTAAAAATGCAATTAGTAAAAAAAAAAAAAAGAAATGTAATTAACTATTTTACATTGTGTTCATATATGCGAATTAGAGAGGAGACTTGAGATAATTGTGTAGAAAACGGAGGTTAATAAGTACCAGTTTGGGCTGTAATTATCTGCACATTCCTGGAGAAAGGTGGTTTAGAGTCTGCCTTTATGGAGTAAGAGGAAGGAAGAACTGTGTGTCAGCTGCTGGGCTATTTTTAAAATTTAATATGGGTACATTTTTTCTTTTTTTCTTTTTAATATGAGTGACTGAATTTGATCTTTACTTTTTGCCACGAGGCACATGGACTTCTAGTTCTCTGACCAGGGCCTGAACCTCTGCACCTTGAATTGGAACCACCAAATCTTAACCACAAGGGAAGTCCCTGCTGGGCTAGTTTTAACTAACTGCTCTGACCATGACATTGAGAAGGTCATGTTATCCCCAGTTTACAGACGGGAAATCAAGACCCAGACAGTGAAGTCAGATGTTAAAATTTGCACAGCCAGTGCCTGACCAGCCTGCATCATGCTCGGCTTGCTCTGACTCCTAAGTTTATGTCCCTTCCTTCTTTCCTCAACTTTTAAACTTATTATTTGAGTTTTTCATGATTTCAAGGTATAGTCGCAGCTGGATTCAAATGCTAACATCTGAAAATGTATTAATAATTTTCAAGGTATAGTCGCAGCTGGATTGAAATGCTAACATCTGAAAATGTGTTAATAATTTTCAAGGTATAGTCGCAGCTGGATTCAAATGCTAACATCTGAAAATGTATTAATCATTTTTTGCTTGTTTCAGGTAGTTTGCGTGCATGTGCTAAGTTGTTTCAGTTTTGTCTGACTGTGCGACCCTGTGGACTGTAGCTTGCCAGGCTCCTCTGTCCATGGGATTCTCCAGGCAAGAATACTGGAGTGGGTTGCCTAACAATGAACTTTGACAATATGTCTGCCAATTAATGAAATCATAATTTGCTCAACTTATAATATTTGATTTCCAGAATCTTAGTTTTTTAGGGAAAAAACAAAAAATTCAAAATGAAATAAAGCCAGCTTATATGTACCCTTCAAACTCTAGAAACTTTCAAAATTTACCATAAGGAAATCTGGTAAATTATGTTATACTACTCCTTTGAAGTGCTAAGTAGCAAATAAAAATATTGTGTTCAAAGACTGTAAACTATAAACAGAAAAAGAATGAAATAATTTGCTTTGTATGAATTATAAAACTTTTATATAATTGGCAAATATCTTAATAGAAAGTTATACTATTATTCAGAGAAGGCAATGGCACCCCACTCCAGTACTCTTGCCTGGAAAATCCCATGGACGGAGGAGTCTGGTAGGCTGCAGTCCATGGGGTTGCTGAGGGTCAGACACGACTGAGTGACTTCACTTTCACTTTTCACTTTCATGCATTGGAGAAGGAAATGGCAACCCACTCCAGTGTTCTTGCCTAGAGAATCCCAGGGACGGGGAAGCCTGGTGGGCTGCCGTCTATGGGGTTGCACAGAGTGGGACACGACTGAAGTGACTTAGCAGCATACTATTATTACTTCTAATTGAGAAGAAAAGATACAAAGATTCTATGTCAGTTTTACATTTATTTGAGATAAGGTCCTGTTGCTTTAAGAACAAGGTACAATAAATATCTGTAAATAATATTATCAGGGCATGATTAATTAGCCCTCTGATTTATGCAAGCAAGATGAATAAATTCCAGGATATTTGTAGTAAGAGTAACAAAGCAGGTGTGAGAATGAGTCCCAAAGCTAGGGACCACTCCCAGACACCTCTTATTTTCAGCCACAGTTTCTGTATTTACTTTGTCACTATTTCTTTGCCCTTTTAGGTTTATCCTTTTTTTGCACGAACTTGTGCTATGCCCCACCTGCTGTGATTCACCATGTTATAATTATGCAGTGCACATACTGTTTCTATGAACCAGAAGTTTAGCAAGTTTTAAAAAATATCAGAGCATCCCAGGTGAAAGATATAAATGTAACATTTTAAAAAGAGAAGTAACTTACCAGGGTTATTGTCAGAAGTAACTTACCCAAGCATGAGCACACTTGTTACTTGTGGTGATTTAGGACCCAAGCAGAACTATTTTAAGCAACTCGGCCTCCTGGGAGGTTGCTTGGTCCAAGGCAGAATAGTGACCTGAGAGGAAGGACCCTTGACATCCTGCCACAATTTTGCATCTTCCTCGCTAGGAAAACTTTGGTGACTTAACCCCCTGACAATCCACTGTCTCCTCTTTTGAGATGAGAGATGATTTCTGATCTGCCTTCCAGCTCTGCTCTTTCCTCCAGACCTGACCCCTGCTTCTTAACTGAGTCCCTTTTATCCATTCATTTGCTCAGCAGATATTATTGGAGCACCTGTTTATGAGCCCCAAGGCTCAGAGAGACTTGGAATCCAGTGCAGTTCTGTTGGTTAACGGCTAGGTCAGGTCAGATAATTCATTTCTATACATATCTACTTTATGGGGGCAGAATTCCCAGGTGACGCTAGTGGTAAAGGACCCGCCTGCCTACACAGGAGACATGAGAGACATGTATTCAATCCATGGGTCAGGAAGGTCTAGAGAAGGAAACGTCAACCCACTCCAGTATTCTTGCCTGGAGAATCGCATAGACAGAGGAGCCTGATGGAAACCTACAGTCCACAGGGTCGCGAAGACTCAGACACGACTGAAGCAAAGCGTTCTTCTTCCCCCTTTACTAAAAATCTTATATGTTGACTTTCCCCCACTACCTCTTGGGAGCGGTCTCTCAGAGCTCTCTGTGGTTCTGTCTCCTGGGCTGTAGTCCTCATTTTAGCTTTCCTGGTAGCTCAGATGGTAAGGAGTCCGCCTGCAGTGCAGGAGATGCAGGTTTGATCCCTGGGTCAGGAAGATCCTCCGGAGGAGGCATGACAACCTACTCCAGTATTCTTGCCTGGAGAATTCCGTGAAGAGAGGAGTCTGATGGGCTATAGTCTATGGGGTTGCAAAGAGTCAGACAGGACTGAGAAACTAACACTTTCACTATCATCACTTTCTAGTTTATTCACTTAGAAAACATTTCTATCATATCTACTAGGTATCAGGCACTATTCTAAGTATTTTATAAACAACATATTCTCTTCATTTTACAGATAAGCAAACTGAGAAAAGGAGGGTTCAATAACTTGGTGCTATGGGCTGAATTTTGTCTCTCCCAAATTCATGTGCTGAAGCCCTCACCCCCAGAAAAGTGAAAGAGTTAGTTGCTGAGTCAGACACACCAATTCTTTGCAAGCTTTATGGACTGTAGCCTGCCAGGCTCCTCTGTTCATGGAATTCTCCAGGCAAGAATATTCATGCCCTTCTCCAGGGGATCTGCCCAACCCAGGAATTGAACCCACGTTGCCTTCATTGCAGGCAGAATCTTTACCATCTAGGCCACCATGTGACTGTAATTAGAGAGACAGGACAGTCTCGAGGAAACTGAAGCTTTCCACACCTTGATCTTGGACATCAGGATCTAGAAGTGTGAGATCATAAATTTCTGTTATTTAAGCTGCCCAGTCTGTGTTCTTTTGTTGTAGCTGTGCTAGAAGGCTAAGATACCCACCCCAAATCACATAGGTATTAAGCGATGGATCTTACATTCATTTAACCACAGTTTTCTGCTTTCTCTCAAAGATACAAATACACCCTCCCCTATTATCCAAATATAGGGTTCCCTGATGATTTAGTTGGTAAATAATCTATCTGCAATGCAGGAGACCTGGGTTTGATTCCTGGGTCAGGAAGATCCCCTGGAGAAGGAAATCACTACCCATTCCAGTATTTTTGCCTGGAAAATCCCATGGACACAGGAGCTTGGTGGGCTGCAGCCCATAGGGTCACGAGAGTCAGACATGACTTAGTGACCTAATACACCACCATATTACCCAAATATGGGAGATTGTGTGAGTGCCTATGTTGCTTCAGTCGTGTCTGACTCTGCAACTCTATGGACGGTAGCCAACCATGTCTGTCTGTCCATTGGATTCTCTAGGCAAGAATACTGGAGTGGGTTGCCATGGCATCCTCTGGGAATCTTCCTGATGCAGAGATCGAACCTGCATTTCTTATGGTTTCCTTCATTGGCAGGTGGGCTCTTTACCTGGGAAAAAAGAAAGCTCTTTCCCAGAGCTCTTTACCCAGGGCTCACCACCTGGGAAGCCCATCAGTTCAGTTCAGTTCAGTCATTCAGTAGTGTCTGACTCTTTGCAACCTCATTAACTGCAGCATGCCAGGCTTCCCTGTCCATCACCAACTCTTGGGAGCTTACTCAAACTCATATCCATAGAGTCAGTGATGTCATCCAACCATCTCATCCTCTGTCATCCCCTTCTCCTCTTACCTTCAATCTTTTCCAGCATCAGGGTCTTTTCAAATGAGTCAGTTCTTCACATTAGGTGGCCAAAGTATTGGAGTTTCAACTTCAGCATCAGTCTTTCCAATGTATATTTAGGATTGATTTCTTTTAGGAGTGACTGGTTGGATCTCCTTGCAATCCAAGGGACTCTCAAAAGTCTTCTCTCACACCGCAGTTCAAAAGCATAAAGTCTTCAGCACTCAGCTTTCTTTATAGTCCAACTCTCATATCCATGCATAACTACCGGAAAAACCATAGCTTTGACTAGACAGATCTTTGTCAGCAAAGTAATGTCTCTGCTTTTTAAAATGCTGTCTAGATTGTTTTCTTCCAAGAAGCAAGCGTCTTTGAATTTCATGGCTGCAGTCACCATCTGCAGTGATTTTGGAGCCCACCAAAATAAAGTCTCTCACTGTTTCCATTGTTTCCCCATCTATTTGCCATGAAGTGATGGGACTGGATGCCGTGATCTTAGTTTTCTGAATGTTGAGTTTTAAGCCAACTTTTTTTACTCTCCTCTTTCGCTTTCATCAAGAGGCTTTTCAGTTCTTCATTTTCTGCCATAAGGGTGGTGTCTCCCGTGGGAGAGTAGAACGAGCCTACTTCTCAGAGTAGAATACATCCAGAAACTAATTAATTATCTAACTAATTAATCCCTATGGGCTTCCTTGATAGCTCAGTTGGTAAAGAATTTGCCTGCAATGCAGGAGACCCTGGTTACACATTAGCTGTTTGAACTTAGGTATTAGGCACACAGTCTCTGATCTTCAGCATTCTCATCTGTAAAGCTGAAATAATAGTACTTAACTCATTGAAATCTTAGGTGCATTAGAAGACAGTATCTGGGTAAAGTGCTTACTAAGGTATGTGGAACATACAGAAGATTCAAATGCCACTCTGTTTCTTTTCCACGAGATAATTGATATGAATAGGGAAGTGAAATTTGTAAGAGAAGATCTGCAAAAGGTATTGATGATAATACTCGCCTTATATTGGATGCCTTCTGCTGCCAGGTGCTTTGCATGTGCTATTTTCAATCCTGTGAAGATGACCAGTATGGCTTTTGTAACTCTCCCCATTTTAGAGTTCAAAAAATTGAAGCTCAGAGAGGTTCAACGACTCACTAACATCACAGAAAATCTGTGACAAAGGGAAGGATTGTCCATGGCAATTCTTAGGCCAAAGCCTGAATTCTTTCTTTTTTTTTTTTTTTTAATTTTGTATTGGGGTATAGCTGATTAGCAATATTGGGATAGTTTCAGGTGAACAGCCAAGGGTCTCAGCCATACATATACATGTATCCATTCTCTCCCAAACTCCCCTCTCATCCACTAAGCCAGAATTCTTACTGGAATTACATTTCCTGTTAGACTCCTTCCTGACTGTTTCCCAGTCAACCCCCCTAGCCCCATTTGGCCTGGAGCTATATTTATGTTGTGGGTCACTCCCATTCTAACCATCATTATGACTAGCACCTGGACAAAGAAAATCAGTTTTTAAATGACAGCATAAATAAGCACATTAATGATGTGAGTGTTCTTGCCTTTGATTCCGTGTGTTTTCTCAGGTGCATGAAGGGTTGACCATGGATCCCTGCTGGACCATCTGGAGTGGATGTGGCCCCCACATCAGAAATTACAGGACCCACCAGCTACAATCCGGCAGGTGCCTCACCCAGCCAACAGGGGACCCCTCTGCAGCTTCAGACAAATCTGAAACTTCACCACTTTATAATGTTGCTGGGAGCCTCCCTGCCTGTTATATCCTCCAGGGGACAATAAAATAGGAAACCTCCTGCCTTCCTGGCCCCAACAGCCCAACTCTTACTTTTTAACATTCAGGCCCTCTGGCCTCCAACCAGATCGATACAGCATGATCTCTCACAGAAAATCACTTCAAAATGATGTGCCTTTGGCAAAGCAAGCCACTGATCAGACCCTCTGCAGATCAATGACAGCACCCTCAGGACAGAGGCACGTGCTCTTTCCTTATTACAATTTAAGGATTGTGCTTAACCTTACAACCAGGGTACCCTTGAAGGCTTAAGTAGGTGACTTTTGATCCAGGTCTTGAAAAGTAAGGTAGCAGTTAAAAGGGTGGGAATGCCAGCAAGAGAGACTGCCATATGCAAAAACATGCAGGTGAGAGCCTAAGTAGTAAAAGCAAAATTAATAGTTTATTGAGCATCTACTTTATGCCAGGAACTGTGCAGGGAGATTTATATTCTCACAAAAACACTGCTGCTGCTGCTGCTGCTGCTAAGTCACTTCAGTTGTGTTCGATTCTGTGCGACCCCATAGACAGCAGCCCACCAGGCTCCCCCGTCCCTGGGATTCTCCAGGCAAGAACACTGGAGTGGGTTGCCACTAGAAGGAAACTATTTTTATCTTCATTTTATAGAAGAAAAAAAATCTAGGACTCTGGGAGTTCACATAACTTTCCAGAGGTGACACAGTTGTTCACCGATGGAGAATTTGAATGTTGAGCTGGCCGACCAGAAAGCTCACTCTTTCTAGAAAGACAAACACAGTGTAAAGGGGAGGCCCATTTAGCCTCCAGGCTCTGTTTTCAACACTTGTTTATGGGAAAGGAATTCTATTTGCTTGTTTATATTTCAAGCGATGGTTTTAGAACTTGATGAGTGAGGCAGAAATTACAGGAAGGGATTTAGAGAGGTTTTATTTCCTGAGGAGTTGTGGCCCCTCTGTTTCTTTGTTTGTGGTACTGGGAAAGTGACAGTGTTGGTTTCAGGCCCCCTGAAATTTAGGCCACGTGAGAAACGGGAGAAAGACGCGGGAAAGCAAGCTCTGCAGTTTTGTTTGTCATCTTCCTCCTAGCAGCTAACAGACATTTCTAGGTCCTGGAGGAAATGGATCCACTGTTGCTTTCCCTCCTGGACGTGTCCCTGAATCCTGAGGTGGCACCTCACTTGAATCATGGGCCTGACAGCACTGTTTGCACAGGTTTTTGTGAGTTACTTTTCTGATGCCTAGGAACCCTTTCCATTTCCTCCCGCAGTCTCCCAGAACTGCTGTTCCGTGAATAAAGGCTTATAATTGAATCAGAGCATATTACACTTGAAGTAATTATTCACAATCATTGTTCACAGTCAGGAGAACGGAGACATAAGCTTGTTGAATTGATTAATTTGTTTATAAAAGTTGGGTATACACACACACACATACACACACAATACACTCACACACACACTCACAGACACACACATACAGCCACACACTCTCAAACTCAGACACATACACACTCACACACTCTCACATATACTCACACACACTCACACACATATACACTCTCTCACACACATACACACTCACACACACTCTTACGCACACACACAGAATATCATAGGCTTTGGTGTCACCCATTATTTATTTCTGGGCTTGAACTCTGATTCTGCCACAAACTAGTTTCATTGCCTTGCAGAATTTTTTCAACTTGAACCTCAATATTGTCATCTCAAATAAAAAGTGGGCTCAAATAAGTAACTCACCAGGGTGTGGTGGGAAATATGAAGTGAAAGCATCACTTTAGAGACAGCTGCTAGAAGTCCTGGAAACTTCCAGTACAGTTCAGGCTTGGTCTGGCTACCAGCCTGAAGTGAAGTGAAGTCGTTCAGTCTTGTCTGACTCTTTGCGACTCCATGGACTATAGCCCACCAGACTCCTCCATCTAGGGAATTTTCCAGGCAAGAGTACTGGAGTGGGTTGCCATTTCCTTCTCCAGGGGATCTTCCTGACCCAGAGATGGAACCTGGGTCTCCCACATGCAGACAGACGTTTTACCGTCTGAGCCCACCAGGAAGCCAGTTATATTCAAATCCCTGCTCTGCCCCTCAGTACCTGGGTGACGTTAGTCAAGTTACTTAACCTCTCTGTGCCTCGGCTTTCTCATCTGTAAAGTGGGGATTATAATAATCACATCTGCTTCGTGTGATTGTAATGAAAATGAAGATGTAGTTATTAAAATCCCCCTCCCCTTCCCTTTCTCTCAAGACAAATGAACTGGACTTGCCACATCAAAACACTCAGCAGGTATTGACTGCCACTAGGAAAGGAAGGAGCTTCTGGACTATTTTAGACGTGACTCTGATCAATTGGGCTCTTTGATCACTGAACATGGGACTTAACCATAAAATGACACAGCCATACTGGAGGCTGGTCTATCCCAGGAGAAGTTACATCATTTTTCTGCCTGATACTCTGTTTGTGGGACTGGGAGACAAGACGAAACAGCTGTGCTCTCCCTGAGACACCAACCCCTGAAGGAGTCCCAGGGAACGGCCAGCAGCGGGGAGACGTTGTGTTATTTTGTTTGTGACTGTCATTGCTGTGTCTCTTTCAGTGTTCACAGAGGAACCCTTGCGGATCTTAGGAGATGAGCCCAGTGGAGGTGGTGATGCAGGCCAGGCGGGAACAGCGCCTGCAAGCTGCCTCCTCCAGTTTGCTATGAGGACCAGATGGGAGGAGACACCATGGGGTCCTAAGTGCTGATAGACTTTCCAAGGCATTCTTTCTCTTCTTGGGGGACTTCTTTATTATGTATCCACGTGGTCGCATGTTGATGCATTCGACAGACATTTGTTGGTAACTGCGACCTGCCAGGTACTGGACTGCCATAGCAGTAGACAGGCAAAAAGCATCACCCTCAGGGAAATTAGAACAACACAGAGACAATCACAGAGCAGTGTAGGAAGGCCATTGTAACTCCAGAGGGAGGGCTGGGGGAGCAGAGATGAGGAGTGTACAATCAGCTTGGAAAAGGCTTCCTGGAGAAGGTAGAAGGGGATGGGGTTAGGTACAACTACCCACTCAAGACACCAGATGCCACAGCACCATAGATGGAAGGCTTGGATATTACCTCCTCACATAATCAGTTCAGTTCAGTTCTGTCGCTCAGTCCTGTCTGACTCTGCAACCCCATGAACTGCAGCACGCCAGGCTTCACTGTCCATCACCAACTCCCAGAGCTTGCTCAAACTCATGTCCATTGAGTCAGTGATGTCATCCAACCATCTCGTCCTCTGTCATCCTCTTCTCCTTCTGCCCTCAATCTTTCCCAGCATCATGTCTTTTCCAATGAGTCAGTTTTTCATATCAGGTGCCCATACTATTAGAACTTCAGCTTTAGCATCAGTCCTACCAATGAATACCCAGGACTGATCTCCTTTAGGATGGACTGGTTGGATCTCTTTGCAGTCCAAGGGACTCTCAAGAGTCTTCTCCACCACCACAGTTCAAAAGCATCAGTTCTTCGGTGCTCAGCTTTCTTTATAGTCCAACTCTCACATCCATACATGACCACTGGAAAAACTATAGCTTTGACTAGATGGACCTTTGCTGGCAAACTGATGTCTCTGCTTTTTAATATGCTATCTAGGTTGGTCATATATTTTCTTCCAAGGAGCAAGCTTCTTTTAATTTCATGGCTGTGGTCACCATCTGCAGTGATTTTGGAGCCCCAAATAATAAAGTCTCTCACTGTTTCCATTGTTTTCCGACCTATTTGTCATGAAGTGATGGGACTTGATGCCATGATATTAGTTTCCTGAATGTTGAATTTTAAGCCAACTTTTTCACTCTCACATAATGGATGGAGAAAATAGTGGAAGCCAGGAAGCAGACACTGTAGCAGTGTTGAAGGCACTTATCTAAAAATCGGAGCCTGAATTGCTTCCAAGTAACCTCAAATGTCAGCGACACCTCAAAGTGTGTTGTTTTGTCATGATATAAATTTGTTTCTTGCGTAGTGAGTGGTGACTATGCCAAAGTGATACACTTATGAGCATGAAAGTGAAAGTGTTAGTCACCCAGTCGTGTCTAATTCTGAGACCCCAGGGACTGTAGCCTGCCAGGCTCCTTGGTCCATGAAATTTTCCAGGCAAGAATACTGGAGTAGGTTGCCATTCCCTTCTCCAGGGGCTCTTCCTGACCCAGGGATTGAACACAGGTCTCCTGTACTGCAGGCAGGTTCTCTACGGTCTGAACCATCAGGAAATAGTGGAAGGATAATCATGAGGGAACAGTGGGCAAACAACACGGCCTGTCCTGGCAGAGGGAGACAAGACATGTGCCATCTGCTTAATGGTTAGCAGCGGGAGGTAGGCAACTTGGCAAACAAGTCCAAAAACACATTTTCCATTAACTCTGTGTGTGACCTTGCAGGGTTGGACTCTAAATCTCAGGAGAATGTGATTCTTAGAAGCATGTGCATGATTGTCATCAAATATCCTGGGTTTCAGGTTGCCAGATTTAGTGAAGAAAAATACAAAGTACTCAAAAATACACAAAGGACATTTTAAACTCAACAATAAGAAAAGAAACAATCTGATTTAAAAAAAAAAATGGGAGAAAGACTTGAACAAACATCTTTCCAAAGAAGACATACAAATGGCAAATAAGCATATGAAAAGATGTCCCATATCATAGGTCATCAGGAAAATGCAAATTTAAACAATGATGTGATACCATTGTACACCTGTTAGAATGGCCAGAAACCGGGACACTGACAACATCTGATGCTGGTGAGGGTGTGTAACAACAGTATCTTTCATTCACTGCTGATGCGGATGCAGTCTGGTCCAGCTACTTTGAAAGATAGTTTGACGATTTCTTACAAAACTGAACATGCCCCTACCATCTGAGCCAGCAACCACACTCCTTAGTATTTACCTAACAGTTCTGAAAGCATCTATTCACACAAAAACCTGCACATGGATGTGAATAGCAGTTTCATTCATCTCCACCAAAACTTAGAAGCAACCAAGATGTCCTTCAGCAGGTGAATGGATAAATAACTGTGGTCCATCCAGACAACAGACTATTATTTGTCGTAAAAAGAAATGAGCTCTCAAGTCGTGAAAGACATAGAAGGAACTTAAATGCATATTACTAAATGAAATAAACTGATCTGAAAAGACCACAAACAGTGTAATTCCAAATATACGACATTCTGGGAAAGGCAAAATTGTGAAGACAGTAAAACATAGATGGGTGTGAGGGGTTGAGTGGGGAAAGATGAATATGCAGAGCACAGAGGATTTTTAGGGCCTCGGAAATACTCTGGAGGGTTCCGTGATGATGGACACATGGCATTATATTGATACATTTGTCCAAACCCATAAAATGTACAACAAAAAATGAACTGGAAGTAAACTATGGACTTTGGGGGATTGCGATATGTCAGTGTAGGTTCATTAATTGTAACAAATGTACCACCATGGTGGAGGATGTTGATAATGGGGGGTGGGGGCTGCATATTTGTGATGGCAGGGAGTGTATGGAAAGCTCTGGCCTGTATGCTCAGTCACTCAGTCATGTCCAACTGTTTGCGACCCATGGACTGTAGTCCTTCAGCTGCCTTGTCCTTGGGATTCTCCAGGCAAGAATACTGGAGTGGGTTGCCAAGCCCTCCTTCAGGGATCTTCCGAACCCAGAGACTGAACCCATGTCTCCTGCTCATCCTACATTGCAGGAGGAGTCTTTGCCACAGAGCCACCTAGGAAAGCTCTGTACATTCCCTCAATTTTCCTGTTAGTCTAAAACTGATCTGAAAAATGAAAACCTGAATATTAAAAAAAAAAAGCAGAGTGCTCAGTAAATTTGAATTCCATGTAAACAAAAATTGTTTTAGTATAAGTATGTATGTGAGCACGCTATGTCGCTTCAGTCACATCCAACTTTTTGTGACCTTATGGACTGCAGCCTGCCAGGCTCCTCTGTCCATGGGATTCTCCAGGCAAGAATACTGGAGTGGTTTACCATTCCCTCCTCCAATAAGTATGTATACTTATATTTAAAATAATCATTGTTTCTTTGAAGTTTGCATCTTAACTGAATATTCTATATTTTATCTGGCAATTCTACCTGGGCTCAAACCCTAGTTTCTCCATTCTTTCATTATATGACCCTAAAGAGATACATCCATTTCTTCAACTGTGATCTTGAAGTGGTCATGAACTCATAGATGTAAACATCTTAGTAAATTCCCTGATACAAACAAGGAAAGCCAGGCACTACTATTCTTCATATTATCCATTGAACACATATTTTCAAGGGCCTGCTTATGTGCCTCATCTCTCAAATGGGGATGTAAGTGTTGTTTCCTTGAGGACTCTTTCTTTGTAGGGATTAAATGAGGCATTGTATCCAATGCGTCTGGTGCAAAGTTTCCTCAGGTGATACTGGCTGTTAGCTCTATCAGAACGTGAGTCCAACTAAACACTTCCTATTTCTGAAGAGCCCAGCTTTGTCTCTTTATTCTCTGTCACCCCAAGATGGGGGTAAGATACTCACCTTTAGAACAAAATGAAAGCAGTGCCAAGACTCGGTAATAAGATAAAGAATATCTTTATATGTTATTTTAATATATTTGATGAAACGTACTGAGTGACTGATCTGATCTGATAAAAGTAAAAATTAATGCAAAAATATCCATTCTGAACAAATGTAGTATTTTTTTTTTCAAATACATACAAGCATTCAAATACAGACTTTATATTTGTAGAACCTAGATACATTTGATTAATCCTATTCTTGGTCCTGCTTATCACTTTAATGAAGTGACTGTATTTTCTTCCTAAAAAATGATCTAGAAAAGAGACGGTTCTTCTATGACTGGGTGGAAATAAAGTGAATAAAAAGTTTGAAAGACCGATGGCTCTTTGTTAGAATATAACAGGCCACAGAATGTCTTCTTTTTTTGGAGAGAAGTTCACAGGCACAAATGTTTGATGATCTTTACAATAGTTTATGAGAAACGTTATACTTGCCATAATGCTATTACCAAACATGGCATATTTCTAAAAGTCTTCAGATCAGATCAGATCAGTTGCTCAGTCGTGTCCGACTCTTTGTGACCCCATGAATCGCAGCACGCCAGGCCTCCCTGTCCATCACCAACTCCCAGAGTTCACTCAGACTCACGTCCATAGAGTCAGTGATGCCGTCCAGCCATCTCATCCTCTGTCGTCCTCTTTTCCTCCTGCCCTCGATCCCTCCCAGCATCAGAGTCTTTTCCAATGAGTCAGCTCTTCACATGAGGTGGCCAAAGTACTGGAGTTTCAGCTTTAGCATCATTCCTTCCAAAGAAATCCCAGGGCTGATCTCCTTCAGAATGGACTGGTCTAAAAGTCTTAGAGTTTGTCAATAGTTTCAAACATTAGCCATCCTTCTATTTTTGTACTTCTCCCTGTATTTTTAATTTGGGGGAGATAAAAGGAGGGTGTATAGTTTCCCCCATAATTATGAGCTTCTAAGAGTCATCGTGTGACCAACATCTAGGCTGGTATTGAGAAGCAGTCAAGGAATGTGAGATGACTCATACAGTTTCATAGAAGGAATAGCCCAGAGTTAATGGTGGATTGTAAACTTAAAACTTTCAGTCCTATATTCTTCTATACTGTCTTTAATATTCTACAGCAGCCTAATGAACTTGAAAAGTGTGGTTGTGTATGTTGCTACTTTGGTTTTTTCTTTAATGTTTCCGGAAGGCCTATTAGGAGTGAGTCACTCTTCTTTACACTCACAGGCCTCATATAACATAACTTAATGAAGTTCTTCCAATCCTATATAATTGATACTATTAATCCCAATTTGCCTAGGAGGATGCAGGTTCAAGGAAATCATGTGATCACCCAAGGTCACAAAGCTGCTGTGTAGCAGAGGTTGGCACTGAATCCCATGTGGCCAGCTGCCAAAATCTAACATGACATTACGCTCTAGCACCCTGAGTCGGGGGATGAATGAGATTGTCTTAAAATAAATCAACAGTATGGGAGGTGTTTATCTGTATCAGGCTCACCCTTCATGACCCAACTCATGCCTACGATTCTAGACAACACTCAGTATTTGTGAGTTCTTCTAGAGAACCATCTGCTTAGAATGGCCTTTGCTTTCTCCACAGTCAAAATTCACTGACAGCTTGTAAATACGGACTTAGAATTTTCATCTAAAACTCCTTTTTCTTATTTATATCATCAATAAAATCTCTAGTATCTCAGAGACCAATCCCTTGTCACATGCTTGAACCTAGTTTTCATCTATTCTAATCCCAAATCATAAACTCAAGCCATAGTAAGAGATTTCATGTATCTAGGGGACTCCTCATCTAATGCTTTCAATTTATAAAGGCAGATGCTGAGATCCAGACAAATTAAGTAATTCTAACAAGGCCACACAACTAGCTTATCCATTCACAGATATTATTTGTTGAGTATTTATTATATGCCAAGCACCATGGGAGGAAGATAGGTAGAAATAAAATAAATGAGTGTATATACAGGTCATTTCTGAGAGTGACAACATGATGGGGGTGGGGGGGTGGCGGAGAACACGAGGCAGATGTGAAAGAGAATGGGGATGGTGGAGTGATATGGGGGGGGTCACAGACACCATATTGAAGAAAATAATAGTGGCATGAAGACCTGATTGAGAGAAACAGATGTAAAGTTCTGCTGCAGGGGAGCTTCCTAACCCAGATATTGAACCCAGGTGCCTCACACTGCAGGAGGATTCATTACCATCTGAGCCACATGGGAGGGGCGAAACACTTTGCAGAGGAAACACAAAGTTCTGTGATGCAAATGCTGCTTCAGTGCATATGGGATGGAGGGAAGACACTGAGGCTGGGGTGCAGGGAGGTGAGAGTTTGACAACAATGTAAGGGGAAAGCACTTGAGTGTTTTAGATACAGAAACCACAACTTTATACATAAAGTCTAATTTCTATATATATATTCATGCATGCTAAGTCGCTTCAGTCTTGTCCGACTCTGTGCAACACGTGGACAGCAGCCCACCAGGCTCCTCTGTCCATGGAATTCTCTAGGCAAGAGTACTGGAGTGGGTTGCCACTTCCATATATATATATATATATTCATTTCCAACTCTAGATTTTGTTGCCATCTCACAGGTCTCTATTAATGCAAATTCCATAGCCCAAACCCCAAGCAAAAAGAATGACAAATTACAAAAAACCAAAGATGAAAATAATAATTCACATGAGACTATATAATGAATTTTGTATACTTACAAATATATGCCAACTCTTTGTTAGCAAGGAAATGGAATAAATCTCTTCAGGCCAATAAACAGTTAGTTTTCCCTTAAGAAATAAAGGTAGAATATATATATATATATATATAATGTATTAGGGATGTTGAATACTTGCCATGGAAGGCCAGCACAATAAGCAACTACTAAATGTCATTTTTCAGTGTTCCCTTATTTACAGAAAAATTACAAAATTATGTAAAAATTAAACACATTTAGCATATCAGAAATATACTTCTATTACCCATGGATCAAAAAGTCTTCAAAATAAAAACATAAAAATTGTACTGAGTAAAAGATAAAATTACCCATTAAACTTAAGAATGATTGCCTAAAGAGTAAGTATAAATTATCAAAATATTTACTTGCAAAAATAAGCAGAACTCCACACTACAGAGAATAATTTTTAAAATATGCCATTGATAAGGACAATATATGTTTAAGGTTTGTAACATGTCTTCCATATTGTAACTTTGAGAGTATTCTACGTGGATTAATTTGCACCAGGCTTATCCATTGCTATTGTTGTTCAGTTGTTAAATCATTTCCAACTCTTCTGTGACCCCATGGATTGTATCCTGATAGGCTCCTCTGTCCATGGGATTTTCCAGGCAAGAATACTGGAGTGGGTTGCCATTTCCTTCTCCATAATTTACGTTTTATAATAGTCCTCTGGCAGCTGTGTGAAAAATGAACTGGAAAGGAAAATAAAATAGACATTGATTGGGAAAGCATTCCATTATTCTTTTTAACAACTTTGTTGAGGTACATTTTATGTATAAAAAAATCACACATATTTAAAGAACACAATTTAATTTGGACATATGCATTCACCAGCAAGAACATCACCAGTGTATTAAGGTGATAGATGGATCCATCACCTCCAAAATTTCCATGTGTTTGCGTGTGTGTTAAATATAAGCATGCCAGGCTCCTCTGTCCTTCACTACTTCCAGGAGTTTTTTTCAAATTCATATCCATTGAGCCAGTGTTGCTATTTAACCATTTCAACCTCTACTTCCCCCTTCTCCTTTTGTCTTCAGTATTTCCCAGCATCAGGGTCTTTTTTAATGAGTTGGCTCTTCATATCAGGTGGCCAAAGAATTGGAGCTTCAGCTTCAGTATCAGTTCTTCCAGTGAATACTCAGGGTTGATTTTCTTTAGGATTTCTGGTTTGATCTCCCTATGGTCCAAGGGACTCTCAAGAGTCTTCTCCAGCACCACAATTCAAAAACATCAATTCCTTGGTGGCCATCCTTCTTTAAGGTCCAACTCTCATATCTATACATGACTACTGGAAAAACCATTGCTTTGACAATATGTACCTTTGTAGGCAAAGAGCATCTCTGCTCTTTAATACACTGTCTAGGTTTGTCATAAATTTCCTTCCAAAGGGCGAGTATCTTTTGATTTCATGGCTGTAGTCACTGTCCACTGTGATTTTGGAACCCAAGAAAATAAAATTTGTCACTGCTTTCATTTCCTCCCCAGTAGGCACTGGATTAACCAAGACTTTTCTGGTTGCAAGTAACAGAAGCAAAACTAGGAATTTCATTGGCTCATGAAATAGAAAAAGCCAGGTGGTTGCCCTAGCTTCACATCCAGCTGGCACGTCCATTCAGAGGCAGACATTATTCTTTCTCTCTAGATCAATCTTCCTAAACATCAGTTTCTCTTTCAGGCAGCTGTTTTTAAAGAATATAATGGATTCTGAGTCTTCAGGTTTGCCTTCTCAGTGAGTCCAGCAGAAAGAGATTTGCTGTGTCTCAATAATACTAGCAAACTTGGGAAAGTCTCTGATTTGTATGACTTCTGTCATAGGCCCATTGTTAATATAATCAACATGGCCCAGGGCTAGGTGGATAGAGCATACTCGCTGGCCAAGCTTGAAACACAAGCCCACATTTGAGATCACAAATTCACATCTGGACCACAAGCTCATACCTGAAACACAAGTTCCCACTGAACATAACACCACTCCTGGACCACAAGTCTACGCCTTAATCCTAAGTCTGCCTCTGGATCATAAGCCCACACCTGGAATCAGAAGCCTACACCTGAGCTAGAAGCTTACTCCTGAATCACAAGACCATTCCTGGACCACAAACACATGCCTAGAGCTGAGATGTGGGGAAGCGTTGGATAGACGTCATAATGCTGGACTGACGGTGTGTGGTGAGGAATGAGAGACTGGCCAGATGACAATTAGGTGCTTCTTTTGGAAGAAGGAGGAAGGGATTATGGAGAAAAGCACAAAAGATAGATTGAGACATTGTTGCCTTATGTTGGAGTCATGTTATTCAAACCTACATGAACCTTTTCTAAGTCTTAGTTATTCAAAGACTGGTCAGAAGACCAGTGGTGTCAGCATCACCTGTGAGCTTGTTGTAAATGAAGAGTCATGGGTCTCACCAGTTTGCATTACTAGCACAGAGTTCTCTGAGAGCTGTGTGTCTATTAAAGTTCAAGAGGCAATGACCAGAACTTCTTCCATTATGATTTTTATCAATAAGCAAGTACTTCTTAGATAGGAGAAAGAAGCTCAGTTTGAGAATGAGAACTTGCTGCTGGAATCTAGGCTCTGCTACTGAGCTCAAGAGCTCCAGAGTGGCTTATCTTTGATTTCTACCCTCTGTTTCTATTTTCTCATCAGGAAAGTGAGGGGTTTGGACTAGCAAACCTCTGAGATTTCTACCAGCTTCCAACCTTTCAAAAATTCTGGATTTGCTAAGTCTCAAAAGAAAAAGGTTGGCTTAAAACTCAACATTCAGAAACCTAAGATCATGACATCCGGTTCCATCACTTCATGGCAAATATTTGGGAAAACATTGGCTGACTTTATTTTGGGGGGCTCCAAAATCACTGCAGATGGTGATTGCAGCCATGAAATTAAAAGACACTTACTCCTTGGAAGGAAAGTTATGACCAATCTAGACAGCATATTAAAAAGCAGAGACATTACTTTGTCAACAAAGGTCCATCTAGTCAGGGCTATGGTTTTTCCAGTAGTCATGGACGTGAGAGTTGGACTATAAAGAAAGCTGAATGCCAAAGAATTGATGCTTTTGAACTGTGGTGTTGGAGAAGACTCTTGAGAGTCCCTTGGACTGCAAGGAGATCCAGCCAGTCCATCCTAAAGGAGATCAGTCCTGGGTGTTCATTGGAAGGACTCATGTTGAATCTGAAACTCCAATATTTTGGCCACCTTATGTGAAGAGTTGACTCATTTGAAAAGACCTTGATGCTGGGAAAGATTGACGGCAGGAGGAGAAGGGGACAACAGAGGATGAGATGGCTGGATGGCATCACTGACTCAATGGACATGGGTTTGGGTGGACTCTGGGAGTCCACACCAGGGAGGCCTGGCGTGCTATGGTTCATGGGGTCACAGAGAGTTGGACATTACTGAACAACTGAACTGAAAAAGAGCAGTTAATCTGGACATTCTACCAACTATACTAAGGGTTTTCTGCAACTGTCAAGAGAAGAAAGATGGATTCAGAAGAAATCTTTGGAATACAAAGTTTAGATTCTCCAGTGTAAAGTATATGCCTGGAATGCAAGGGAAGTGGGTTTGAGATGCTGATTCCATCCCTGAGTTGCAAAGATCCCATGGAGAAAGAAATGACAACCCACTCCAGTATTGTTACCAGGGAAATCCCCTGGACGGAGGAGCCTGGCAGGCTACAGTCCATGGGTTCGCAGAGTCAGACACGACTGAACGAGTAAACCACCATCACCATGGTGTAGAAACCAGGCAAATATCGACACTGGTGATTTTAAACTATGGATCCAAACAACCCTGCAATTCTGAGAAGAGGGACATACAAAAGTTTGAAAATTCTGGATGAGACACTATGGTTCTAAGGAAAAGTTCTACAGAAACTCAGAGAAGAGGAAGCAGTTTGCCTCTGCTACAAGGATCCAGGCATCCATCCTGGAGGAGATAATGTATAAATCATGCCTTGAAAACTATATAGGACTGAGAAACCTAGAGAAAGCATTTAAAAGTTCAAGCCTACCTCTTTTCACTCCATTAATTGCTTTTCAGAATATAAAATAAATTAAGTAACAACAGCTCCAATTAAATAATAGCAGCTACCACTTCCTGTGGTAATTAGGGAGATAGATCACATGTAATTAATCCAAAGCCCCCAGAAGCGACTTTTCCCCTTTGGAAATCAGCTCTCAGCCACTCTCTTTCCAATGAAAAGAACACTGGCGATTTCTGGTTGCCTTTTATTATTCAGTGTGTTATTAATACCCCCAATACCTCTGTGTAAAACGTTAATTGCCTGCCTGCCAGCTCCCACTTGAATCTGAACACTTGGTCTGTTGAAACCAAATCCATCATTGTGCTTTGCTGGGTAACTGACCTCACCCATGGAGCTGTAACAGAATCCTAACAGAATCCTTGATGAATCTGATGCACATTCTTCATCCCAAACGCAATATTTGTCAATACAACCATTGCCCTCAAGAAGAAATACACATTTTAAAGGAGAAAGCAGACAAAAGCATGGCTCCATCCCTCCCGTTTGCTGAGTGCTACTTGTTTGTCAGCTAGCATCCTGGGGAGCAAATTAAGGAGATAATGACTTGCGAAAACTTGAAATGGCAGTTTGGAAGGGGAATGCTACTAATAGCTGGGCACTGCCTTTGTAAGAGGAACTGAGGGGGAGACAAGAGAGGGAGGAAGCCTGTGTGCCTGGCCAGATATAAAGCACTGAGCTCTGTTACAAGGGGCTGGTGAGAGTTCAGGAAAAATTTTCCAGGTTTAGCGAAGCCCTATAGCAACCTTTATAGACATATGACCCTCCAACCTTGAACTCCAAGCCACCCCTCTTGCTCTAACTCCCCATCCTCTGAGCGTCTGTTGGTCTTTCCAGTTCACTCGTTTCACTTAGGTGCCTGGCAGCAAAGAGGTGGTGTATGATTACCAAGCAAATTACAGTTCAGGTTACTTAAGCTTTTTTTTTTTTTAACAAAAGACAAAAGTATAGGCAGGGTTCGGGAAAACCACCAAAGGACTTGGCCAGACTTACATTACAGGCCTGAGAGAGTAAGAGGAGAACTGAGGGGCTCCATGCAGTGATGCAGGGAGTGGCTGGGGATGGGACCACCGGCAGGAGCTGAGGCCTTCGGAAGAGGGACCGAGTCTGCCCCTGCGGGATGTGTTGGCAAGGAGCCGGGCCATGCATACCCTGCTTTCACTCTCCCGCTGTCTGATTCTGGAGCATTCTATTGGATAAAAACAACTGGAAGACAGAGGACAAGACAGTCAGAGAGGCCTGTTGAGTCACTGTCAGCCAGAAGGCAGAGTCTGATGGAAATAAAGGAGGCTCATTGGGACGGTTAGGTGGATCCATTCAACACAGCTCGCTAGTGGGTATTTCACAATCAGTCCTGAATATTCATTGAAAGGACTGACGCTGAAGCTGAAGATCCAGTACTTTGGCCACATGATGAGAAGAACTGACTCTTTAGATAATATCCTGATGATGGGAAATTGAAGGCAGGAGGAGAAGGGGACAACAGAGGATGAGATGATTGGATGGCATCACCGACTCCATGCACATGAGGCTGAGCAAGCTGCAGGAGTTGGTGATGGACAGGGAAGCCCGGTGTGCCAAACCATGGGGTTCCAAAGAGTCAGACATGACTGAGCAACTGAACTGAACTGAAGCCCCAGAATGAACTCTAGATTTCTCTCTCTGCATGTGTGCATGCTAAGTCACTTCAGTCATGTCTGACTCTTTTTGACTCTATGGACTATGGCCCACCAAGCTCCTCTGTCCATGGGATTCTCCAGGCAAGATCACTAGAAAGGGTTGCCATACCCTCCTCCAGGGGATCTGCTCAACCCAGAGATCGAATGCGCATCTTTTATTTCTCCTTCATTGGCAGGCAGCTTCTTCACCACTATCACCACTTGGGCAGCCCAGGTTTCTCTCTACCCTCCCCCAAACCTTCACTATTCCAATATTCCTCATCATAGGAAAGACACCACCAGTTACTCAGTAAACCCAAACCTCAAGCCTAGGAGCTTCTCTTGAATTCTCCTGATTCCCTAAGCCCCAGCATGCATTCTCTCAGCAAATCCTATAGATTAACTTTTCAAACACATCCTTTATATCTTGTCCCCATCTCTACAGCTTCCATTCTAGACCAGGACATTTTTATGTCTCTAGTGGATAATTCCAATGGTTTTCTAATTGTTCCCTTGCTTTTGCTGCTTCTCCACTAAAATGCATTACTGACTCTTAGGGTAAAACCCAGACTCCTTGTCCATGATTACAAAGATCTGTATCGTGGTCCCCGCCTGTCTTTTTACCATTGTTTCTCATCACTCAGATTGAAGGCGGAAGGAGAAGGGGACAACAGAGGATGAGATGGTTGGATGGCATCACTCATTCAATGGATATGAGTTTGAGCAAACTCTGGGGGTTAGTGATGGACAGGGAAGCTTGGTGTACTGCAGTCCATGGGGTCACAAGGAGTTGGACATGACTGAGCTACTGAACTGAACTGACCACGTATGAGATCTGACAAACTATGGAGAGATTTCTATGTTTTCTTGCCTCAGACTTTTCATCTATTAATTGAGATCACAATATTAAAGGTTTCACAGGTTTTTGAGACAATTAAATTGAAGAATGCAAGTAATATGCCCAGAAAATTGCAGGGCAAGGAGGTTATACCCTCTCAATATTAGCTGTATTTTATTTGAGACAAAAATTAAGTGTTATTTGTGTAGGAAACAATTTACAAAGAGAAACTAAGAATGCTCTATATATTTTAATTTATTTGGCAATAAACTCCATTTAGGATTTGTCTGTTTTATTCACCGTTATAGAATTGGAGTATCTGATACTCACTTGTTGTGATAATAGATGTGATAATAAATGCTCATTTGTTGCAAATGGGTGAATGAGTGGGTAGTAAAACAGAGTGATAAAGTGAAAGAAAGTCAAAGTGAAGTCACTCAGTCATGTCCGATTCTTTGTGACCCCATGGACTGTAGCTTACCAGGCTCCTATATCCATGGGATTCTCCAGGCAAGAATACTCGAGTGGGTTGCCATTTCCTTCTCCAGGGGAGCTTCCTGACCCAGGGATTGAACCTGGGTCTCCTGCATTGGAAGCAGAAGCTTTACCCTCTGAGCCACCAGGGAAGCTCAACGGAGTGATAAACAGTGTAACAAACAGAATGGAAAGGAGCTTTGTGATACAAACCAAACTAATGTGTTCACTCAAGAGAAATTTATTGAGTGCTAGCTGCATGCTGATGACTGTTCTAGGTCCTGGGGAGACAGCCATGGAGAAAACAAATAAGGCTTTGTGAACTTACATTGAAAAAAAGCAATTTGGAAAGAAGGGATAAAACTGGTTTTACCTCTGTGTCACCAGAGGCATCTCCAAGGTGGTATTTAAATATAGTAATACCCTAACATACCAACAAGTTCCTTTCTGAAGCACATTCCTAAGTCCAATTTGTTCATAAGTTTAGCACAGTTAGCCTAGGTACCCAACTAACACAATCGGCTATATAATACTGTACTGCAATACTATGCCAAAGCCTTTGACTGTGTGGATCACAATAAACTATGGAAAATTCTGAAAGAGATGGGAATACCAGACCACCTGACCTGCCTCTTGAAAAACCTATATGCAGGTCAGGAAGCAACAGTTAGAACTGGACACGGAACAACAGACTGGTTCCAAATAGGAAAAGGAGTACATCAAGGCCGTATATTGTCACCCTGCTTATTTAACTTCTGTGCAGAGTACATCATGAGAAACGCTGGGCTGGAAGAAGCACAAGCTGGAATCAAGATTGCCGGGAGAAATATCAATAACCTCAAATATGCAGATGACACCACCCTTATGGCAGAAAGTGAAGAGGAACTAAAAAGCCTCTTGATGAAAGTGAAAGAGGAGAGTGAAAAAGTTGGCTTAAAGCTCAACATTCAGAAAATGAAGATCATGACATCTGGTCCCATCACTTCATGGGAAATAGATGGGGAAACAGTGTCAGACTTTATTTTGGGGGGCTCCAAAACCACTACAGATGGTGACTGCAGCCATGAAATTTAAAGACGCTTACTCCTTGGAAGGAAAGTTATGACCAACCTAGATAGCATATTAAAAAGGAGAGATATTACTTTGCCAACAAAAGTCCATCTAGTGAAGGCTATGGTTTTTCCAGTGGTCATGTATGGATGTGAGAGTTGGACTGTGAAGAAACCTGAGCGCCAAAGAATTGATGCTTTTGAACTGTGGTGTTGGAGAAGACTCTTGAGAGTCCCTTGGACTGCAAGGAGATCCAACCAGTCCATCCTAAAGGAGATCAGTCCTGGGTGTTCTTTGGAAGGAATGATGCTAAAGCTGAAACTCCTGTGAAGAGTTGACTCATTGGAAAAGACTCTGATGCTGGGAGGGATTGGGGGCAGGAGGAGAAGGGGACGACAGAGGATGAGATGGCTGGATGGCATCACCGACTTGATGGACGTGAGTTTGACTGAACTCCAGGAGTTGGTGATGGACAGGAAGGCTTGGCGTGCTGCAGTTCATGGGGTCACAAAGAGTCAGACACAACTGAGCGACTGAACTGAACTGAATGATAATACATTTCACACAAATAATACATAAAAATCAAATAAACATAAAAAATAAAAGAGATTTTAAGTCTTACAGTACAATCCCTTGAAAAGCACGGAAGTGCAGTACAGCAGCTGGCACATGGAGGGTGGCATCGATTGAACCAGCAAGAAGGAGGGTGAGGAGGTGGGAGATGATAGAGCTGAACAATCATCAGAAATAGGAGATGGAGGGCAGGTGACAATTTCACTCACGCCTGAGGTGGATGGCACAGGCTCTGGTTCCTTGTTGGAACAAGCTGCAGGTTCCCATCTTTGAAAGTTCGCAACTTGAGGGTTCCTGTGTCGGGAACTTACTGTACCTGTAGGAAGTGAGGAACCCAACTTTACAGGTATCTGGAGAGCACTGTTCCTGCCAGAGAGGAAGAACATGCAAAGTCCTGAGATCCAAGCACGCAGACAGGAGTCTGCTACTTGGGGTATTGGAGCAAGGGCTGAAGCCGAACCTTTAATACACTGGCCACCTGATGTGAAGAGCCGACTCTTTGGAAAACACCCTGATGCTGAAAAAGACTGAGGTCAAGAGGAAAAAGGGGCAACAGGGCATGAGATGATTGGATGGCATTACTGACTCGATGGACATGAGTTTGAGCAAGCTCTGCAAGTTGGTGATAAACAGGGAAGCCTGGTATTCTGCAGCCCATGGGATCACAAAGAGTTGGACAACACTAAGTTACTGAACAATAACCACCACAATACAGTATAGGAAATAGAGCAGAGAGGTCAATGTGGACAGAGCATGTAGAACCACCAGGACCATAGTAAGGACTTTGGCTCCTATTGCAGGCAAGCAGGAAATCCTTGGATGGGTGACTAGTGGGGGTATAAAATCTGGCTGCCTTTAGCAGGCACACCCTGGGTTCTCTTCTGAGAATCAATGGAAGGGATAGAAGGGTGGAAGCAGAGACACTGATTAGAAAGGTTTGGACCAGGATAAGAGCAAGGACAGTGGCAAAAAGTGGTCATGTTTAGAATTGTCTGGCAGATGGGATGTGATTTTAAGAGAAAGAGATAAGGTCAAATTCCAGGGTAAAAAGTCACGTTTAATTTGCAGCTTTTTTTTTTTAATTGAAGTAGAGTTAATTTACAATGCTGTGTTAGTTTCAAGTGTACAACAGTGATTCAATTATATATGTTATATATATATATATATATATATACACACATGTATATTTTTCAGATTCCTTTCCATTATAGGTTATTGCAAGATATTGAATATAGTTCCTTGTTCTAAACAGTGAGTATATTTATTTTCTATACATGCAAGCTGTCACTCAGTCATGTCCAACTCTTTGCAAGCCCCATGATTGTAGCCCTCCAGGCTCCTCTGCCAATGGGATTTTCCAGGCAAGAATACTGGAGTAGATTGCTGTTCCCTTTTCCAGTGGATCTTCATGACCCAGAGGTTGAACCCATGTCTCCTGCATCTCCTGCATTGCAGGCGAATTCTTTACCACTGAGCCACCTGGAAGCCCATTTTATATACAGTAGTATATATATGTTAATCCAAAACTCATAAATTATTTCTCCTTACCACTCCTGATATTCCCTTTGGTAACCATAAGTTTATTTTCTGTCTGTTAGTCTATGTCTGTTTTGTAAATAAATTCATTTATATCATTTTTTAGATTCCAAATATAAGTGGTATCACATGATATTTATCTTTCTCTGTCTGACTTCCTTCACTTAATATGATAATCTCTAGGTCCCTACATAAGCTCTCATTTGGTGATGTAGACATATTTACTTTTCCTTTCAAAGATGTTAGCTTTTGATTTTACTTGCTATAAAACTGTTGTAAACTAAATTCCTCAATTGAGAATCAGAATGAATATAACATGACTCCAAGTGATCTGAGTCTAGCATGTCTGGACAGGATGGCAGTTATTTCTCAAACATTTTATTCCTTGCAACATCTTTCCCATGAAATTTTAATGAATGTTATGAAAAATAGTCAAATAAGTTTGCTAGAGAAAAGATAAATAATATATTTGCAACCAGATTGATCAGAACCTCTAATATATTCCAGTGTGCTATGAGTCTTCAAGGTCACAGTATCACAAGAATGTTCCACACGGAACTGTGACTTCCTCCAGGTCCATATGCTGAAGTCCTAAGCTCCAATTTCTTTAAGTGTGACTATATTTGGAAACAGGTTTGGAAAAAAGGTGATTAAGTTAAAACAAGGTCTTACGGGTGAGTCCTAATCCAATTTTGCTGGTGTGCCTATAAAAAGAGTAGATTAGGACCTAGACACACACAGAATAAAGACCATTTGAGGACGGGGTAGGAACCACCCACTGATAAACCGAGGAGACAGGCCACAGAAGGAAACAACCTGCCCATGCCAGCTCGCAGACGTCTGGTTTCCAGGACTGAGAGCACGCATCCTTCTTGTTGAAGCAGCTCAGTCTGCAGTATTCAGCTATGCAGCTATAGGAAACTACTAATAATACACAGAATACTTGGCCTTTCATGGGCTTCATAGGTGGTGCTAGTGATAAAGAACCCACCTGCCAATGCAGGAGAGCATGAGATGAGGGTTCAATCCCTGGGTTGGGAAGATTCCCTGGAGGAGGGCATGGCAACCCACTCCAGTGTTCTTGCCTGGAGAATCCCAGGGACAGAGGAGCGTGGCAGGCTACAGCCCATAGGGTTACAAAGAGTCAGATATGACTGAACGACTAACACACACCTAGTCTATGCCCAGGAGTGGGATTGTCAATCATATGGTAGCTCTAGTTTTAGTTTTATAAGGAACTTCCACACTGTTTTCCATAGTGCCTGCACTGATACACACTATTATATAAAATAGATGATTAATAAGAACTTAATGTACAGCAGGGTTTCCCAGGTGGCTCAGTCGTAAAAGAATTTGCCTGCCAATGCAGGAGACTCAAGTTTGATCCCTGGGTTGGGAAGATCCCCTGAAGAGGGAAGGACAAACCACTCCAGTATATTCCTGGGGCATCCCATGGACAGAGGAGCCTGTCAGGTTATGGTCCATGGGGTCTCAAAGAATAGGACATGACTGAGTGACTGAGCATGCACGTATTATTATATAGCACAGAGCACTCCATTCAATACTCCATAATGACATATATGGGAATAGAATCTAAAATAGAGTGGATATGTGTATACGTACAACTGATTTACTTTGCTGTATGGCAGAAACTAACACAACATTGTAAATCAACTATACTACAATAAAAATTAATTTAAAAAAAAAAGAAGTTATCAGTCATTTCTACCACCCAACTCAGCTGATTCACTACCTGTGAAGGGTTTCCCATAATTTACCAAGATAAGAAATTAAATACTCTTCCTAAAGATATTTCTTTTCTTTTTTTTTTTTTTAAGTGGCATTGGCTGCAGAGATAATTAATTTCTTCCCTGTAGACTTGTCCTCAACTCCTGATGAGGTGCTATGAAAAGAAATCTCATGTCCCATACCAGCACTTTCAGATGGCATCATTAACTACCAGACTAATCACAGAATGGATCACAAGATAAAAAGGAATACAGAACCAGCAGGGGACTTCTATGAAAGAATGGACATTAAAAATTGCATGTACTGAATTCTTGTAAAGGAAACCCAAATGTGGAGACCTAGAAGTGGAAAGATAGCTCGACTAATTTTAAAATGATGCTAATTTTGAGAATCCTTTCCTCTGAGCATACATTATTTAGTCATATGTTTAGTTCAGTTCAGTCACTCAGTCTTGTCTGACTCTTTGGGACCCCATGAATTGCAGCACACCAGGCCTCCCTGTCCATCACCAACTCCCGGAGTTCACCCAAACTCATGTCCATCGAGTCAGTGATGCCATCCAGCCATCTCATCCTCTGTCATCCCCTTCTCCTCCTGCCCCCATTCCCTCCAAGCATCAGGGTCTTTTCCAATGAGTCAACTCTTCGCATGAGGTGGCCAAAGTATTGGAGTTTCAGCCTCAGCATCAGTCCTTCCAATGAACACCCAGGACTGGTTTCCTTTAGGATGGACTGGTTGGATCTCCTTGCAGTCCAAGGGACTCTCAAGAGTCTTCTCCAATACCACAGTTCAAAAGCATCAATTCTTGGACACTCAGCTTTCTTCACAGTCCAACTCTCGCATCCATACATGACCACTGGAAAAACCATAGCCTTCACTAGACGGACCTTTGTTGGCAAAGTAATATCTCTGCTGTTTAATATGCTATCTAGGTTGGTCATAACTTTCCTTCCAAGGAGTAAGTGTGTTTTAATTTCATGGCTGCAATCACCACCTGCAGTAATTTTGGAGCCCCCCAAAATAAAGTCTGACACTGTTTCCCCATCTATTTCCCATGAAGTGATGGGACCAGATGCCATGATCTTCGTTTTCTGAATGTTGAGCTTCAAGCCAACTTTTTCACTCTCCTCTTTCACTTTCATCAAGAGGCTTTTTAGTTCCTCTTCACTTTCTGCCATAAGGGTGGTGTCATCTGCATATCTGAGGTTATTGATATTTGTCCCGGCAATCTTGATTCCAGCTTGTGCTTCTTCCAGCCCAGCGTTTCTCATGATGTACTCTGCATAGAAGTTAAATAAGCAGGGTGACAATATACAGCCTTGATGTACTCCTTTTCCTATTTGGAACCAGTCTGTTGTTCCATGTCCAGATAGGATACTGAAAGAGGAACTCCCCAGGTCAGTAGGTGCCCAATATGCTACAGGAGATCAATGGAGAAATAACTCCAGAGAGAATGAAGGGATGGAGCCAAAGCAAAAACAATACCCATGTGGATGGGACTGGTGATAGAAGCAAGGTCCAATGCTGTAAAGAGCAATATTGCATAGGAACCTGGAATGTTAGGTCCATGAATCAAGGCAAATTGGACATGGTCAAATAGGAGATGGCAAGAGTGAACATCAACATTCTAGAAATTAGCGAACTAAAATGGACTGGAATGGGTGAATTTAACTCAGATGACCATTATATCTACTACAGTGGGCAGGAATCCCTTAGAAGAAACGGAGTAGCCATCATGGTCAACAAAAGAGTCCAAAATGCAGTACTTGGATGCAATCTCAAAAATGACAGAATGATCTTTATTCATTTCCAAGGCTAACCATTCGATATTACGGTGATCCAAGCCTATGCCCCAACCAGTAATGCTGAAGAAGCTGAAGTTGAATGGTTCTGTGAAGACCTACAAGACCTTTTAGAACTAACACTCAAAGAAGATGTCCTTTTCATTATAGTCATATGTAGATGGTAAGAAATTGTGTTTTGATGCCTCATACCGTGCACTCTTGTGTATACAAGTATTACATCTCTTTCCCATCCCTAGTCTCCTGTCCTTATGAAAGGTTTTACAACCAGCATCAATCTTCTGCCCTTCTGAGCCAAATGTAGGACTTACCTTTGTTATGCTCTGCAGTGGTCTATGTTCCCTATAGTGTTCTAAACATTCATTCCATACTTCTTGTAATAACTCAGGTGTCTTTGAAACTCCAGGGAGAGCTCAGAAATAAACTCTGCTCTGTCTTCTGTAATAGAGGAAAGACAGTATCTTCCATGAAGCATCCTTATGAAAGTTGGAGGGAGTGTGTGAAAAACCATAATAGTATCAATAAATGCTACCTATTTTTTTCCTGCTAGACAAATATCAAGACTTATTTTAATCTCATTCTAACCCCTGCTTCTCAGCTTATAGATGTGTGAATAGAACCTTAAAAAGTATCTCATTTTAGTACTCCATATAAAGGGGAAATGGATAGCAGATAGATCAGGGTTTTATAATACCACTTACTACCCTTGTACGAATTTTCCCTTTCTGATGAGCCTTGGAGAAATTCTCAGGTTTTTTGTTGTTGTTGTTCTTTTTTGTAGGATAGTTGTGAAAATTAAATAATAGAACTCACCTGGTAAAGAATCTGTCTGCAATGCAGGAGACCCCTGTTCGATTCCTGGTTCAGTAAGATCCCCTGGAGAAGGGATAGGATATCCACTCCAGTATTCAGGCCTAGAGAATTCCATGGACAGAGGAGCCTGGCAGGCTACAGTCCAGAGACTGTAGGGGTCTCAAAGAGTCAGACATGCCTGAGCAATTTCCCTTTCATTACCTCCTGCCACTTATTCTTTGCTTTCCTTGTGGCTCAGCTGGTAAAGAATCCACCTGCAGTGCGAGAGACCAGGGTTTGACCCTTGGGTTGGGAAAATTCTGGAGAAGGGAAAGGCTACCCACGCATGTTCTGGCCTGGAGAATTCCATGGACTATATCAGTTCAGTTCAGTCGCTCAGTCGTGTCCGACTCTTTGTGACCCCATGAACTGCAGCATGCCAGGCCTCCCTGTCCATCACCAACTCCCTGAGTTCACTCAGACTCACACCCATCGAATTGGTGATGCCATCCAGCCACCTCATCCTCTGTAGATGGACTACATAGGGGGTTGCAAATAGTCAGACATGACTGAGCGACTTTCACTTTCACTTTTCACAAACATATATGGCTATGTGGTACCTGGCATATTGTAGATACTTAATAATTATTAGATTAGAAAAATAGAAGTCTAGAAGGTAAAATAAATAAAATATTGATATTAGAAGTATGAATGTTGTGTATTCTAGAACTTGGTGGCTTGTAAGAGAGGAAAGAGAGATGAATGTGTGAGTGTGAAAGAATTTACTCTAATGGTCTGAGCCAGTCATTCAAAAGCACAGGTGATAAAAGACCCCTTGAAGTGAGTCTGAGGTTGGGGAGTGGGCAGTCTCGAGGGACTGAGCCCTCAATCTGTGTGATCTGATGTCCTGATGCTAACTCCAGGTAGATGGCCTCAGAAGTGAGGTAAATAGCAGTTAAAGTCCAGATAAGACCTGGAGGGCTGGAGAACTGCTTGGTGCTGTGTTCGAAGGGAAATGCTGAGTAGTGCAATAATAGCAAAAGAGATACACAGGCATCTTTCTTTTCCACACAATGTTCAGTGTTTAATCCAGGCAAGAATATTGGAGTGGTTTGCCATTCCCTTCTCAAGGGGATATTCCCGACCCAGGAATTTAACTCAGGTCTCCTGATTGTAGGCAGGTTCTTTACCATCTGACCCACCAGGGAAGCCCACATATGTGGAGATCCTTTTGGTTCATGGGTGATTCCCTTCAGTAGCTATTTTGAAGCTATCAAAGGCAAGCTTTCTCAAATTTTCAGAGGCTCGTATTAGCATCATACAAAGATTGACAAAAATAAAGCTAGAAAATCCTACAGAGATGTCTTCTTTTGGAACAAATTGTGAGATTTTAGTGGCTCTAAGAAGCATTACAATTTCCATCAACTTATATGGTATATGGATACACTGAGAGGGTTTTGATGAAGAGGCTGCAAAGACATCTCTTTGTGAAGAAAGAAGATTGATGATGAAGCCTATGCCTTGGGAAAGATCTTTAATCTTAATGAAACTGGTCTCTTTTAGATGCAGATACCCTTGAGTACTGACATTTTGGAGGAGAGAATAGGAGCCCCAGGGTATGAAACGTCGGGGATCCAAGAACACCACCCTGGGTGCAAATGCCAGTAGAAATTTACCTGGGCCTCTCTTCTAGATAGGATTGCTATTGTTTTAGCTGATGCTCTATGTTTTAGAGCATCCTTAGAATTTGAATGGTTTACCAATCCTCATTTTCTCACAAATCTGTTAGGCTTTTTTGGAAATACATTTAACATTATAGCAGAAATGTGTATACTTAGAACAGTGGAGAGAGATGCCAAAAGAAACTGTTAAAATGCGTGAACTCATTGCCTTTGCAGTGCAGCAGTTGAGGGAATTATGAGAGCAGGGGCATCCTTTTTTTCTTTATAAGCCTACTGTATCTAACACTGATAAAATTTTTAATAATTGTCAATGAAAAGATTTAAGCAAATTGATATGTCTAAAGCACTATAACAGATTAGTTTTATGTTAAACAAGTTATAAAGTTTCCCTGGTGTCTCAGACAGTAAAGAATCTGACTGCAATGTGGGATACACAGGTTTGATCCCTGGGTTGATAAAAATCCCCTGGAGAAGGAAATGGCAACCCACTCCAGTATTCTTGCCTGGAAAATCCCATGGACAGAGGAGCCAGTATATCACATTAGATAAAGTCACATTCTCTTATTATATATCACTCAGAAATACCAGGTACATTATAAGAAGCAGCCTTTGAACATGTAGTTGCTTACTTAAGAAAGCAAACCAGGGGCTAAAAGTAGATGAGGAATTAAAAATCAAGGTGGCAGGTGAGAGCTCCTGAGGGAGGTGAAGAGGTGCTCAGTGGTCTCAGTAAGTGGAGACATTGAGATCAGACCCACACATAAAGCCCAGACACTCAACTGGCTCTATCCACAATTATCTATATCTATATCATCTGTATCTATATATCATTGGGCTTCCCTGTTGGCTCAGCAGTAAAGAAACCACCTGTAAAGCAGGAGACAAGGGAGACTTGGGTTTGATCCATGGACCACAAAGATCCCCTGGAGGAGGAAACAGCAACTCACTCCAGTATTCTTGCCTGGAAAATCCCATTGTCAGAGGAGTCTGGCGGGCTACAGTCCATAGGCTCGCAAAGAGTCAAACATGACTGAGTGCACACACACATATCTATGTCTATATCTATTTCTATTCTTCTCAACACAGGGTATTTACAAAGCTTGTCTGTCTGAAAGAAAACTAGGGCATGAGAAAGAAATCTCCTGAAATGTTATTACTACAGCTCTCATTCAACTTTGAGGGTTACACTCATACTATCCCCATAAGCTGGTAAATTAAACTATTAATAAAATGTGGTCCTGGGCTGGTGACATCCTTGGGTGCTTGGATGAAGCAAACACAAGCACATCCTTAACTGGACCACTCAAGAGATCCACTTAAAAACCCAGCTGAATATGAGCTCACAGACCACAACAAAAAACCCACAATGAAACAATCCAATATTTAGTCATTCAACATCTATTTCTCAAGACCGGCTGTGTGCCAGGCATTGATCTAGGCACTGGGGATACAGCAAGAAAAAAAAATTCTCCCAAAGAAATCCTCATTCAAGTGAAGCAAACAGATAAAGCGAAAACCCACCAAAGCCCCCAGCACAATTCAGTTTCCCAAAATTCAAAAAGTAGAACAATTGAGTAGCCTCTAGAATGCAAACATTGCTAAGTTAATATGGCTAAAATTAGGAGAACACCAGGGTCGTGTAATAAAATAACTAAACAGAAACCGAAATGAAAAATACAGTCACTAAGGAAAAACAAAACAAAACAAAGACAAAACAACAACAAAAAAACCTCAACCCTCGGCTTGAACAGCTGATTTCATACAGCTGAAGAATTAGTGAATTGACAGATAAGTATGAAAAAGCTTACTGAGAGTGCAGTAAAGACAAAAATATGTGAAAACTAAGAAAGTTTGACATTCAGAAAAGATAAGGAAAAGGTTCAACTACAGTAGAAATAATGAGAAAGAGACAATGTAAAAGAATTGATGGGGTGTTGATTGTTTTTCAGAATTTATGAAGGTCCATGTTAGGAATAAGCTCTGACATTTCTTCTCTGAGCTGGTAAGTCTACAGCATTCTGTGCATTCGAATACCATTACAATTTTTATTTTCTATCATAATTTTCTGTTTATAATCACTTTTCTTCCTCCCTCCCTCCCTCCCTTCTTCCTCCCTTCCTTCACATGTTCCTTGAATACCTGCCACTCCTGGGCACTATGGGGAAAGCAGTGCTGAGCTCTGAAGGATTTTTTCTTCCAGTAGAGAAGGGCAGCCATGTATATTAGTAAGTTCTGGAGAGGGAAGCTGATGAAAGGATTGGTTATTGGAGTCACGCACTTCAGTTCAGTTCATTGCTCAGTCATGTCTGACTGAAACCCCATGGACTGCAGCACGCCAGGCCTCCCTGTCCATCACCAACTCCCAGGAACTTGCTCAAACTCATGTCCATTGAGTCAGTGATGCCATTGAACAGTCTCATCCTTTGCTGTCCCCTTCTCCTCCTGCATGATCTGGAGTCATGCAGATCTAAGTTCAAATCCTGATGTTTGTAAGGACACTGTGTTTTGGGGCTAGTGGACTTCCATTTCCTCATCATGAAGCTAGGATAATAAAGTCTTATCAGTGTTCATGAGGGTTCAGGTGGGAGGCAGAAACCGCACTAGTGAATTGAACAGAGAAAAGTTAATATAAAATTATTGCTATTCTTTTTTAGAATCAAGGTGCTGTTACTTAATTGCTCTGTTAAGCCATACATGTACTTACAAAGGGCTTCGAGGTGCTCAGTGGTAAAGAATTTGCCTGCCGATGCAGGAAGAGTACATGGCAACCAGTACTCTCCAGTATCCTTGCCTGGAAAATCCCCATGGTCAGAGGAGCCTGGTAGGCTACAGTCCACAGTGTCGAAAAACAGTCGGACATGACTGAGCATACATGCAATACTTACAAAAGTGAGCAAGATTAAACCATTTGTTAATTGCACATTTCTTCCCTTAGAGATAAATTTTAACTAATTTAAAATAAAACAGATTAAATGACACTGGTGTATTTTTCCCAACAAAATTTATGTATATTCAAATTTTAATCACTTCACTTACAGAGACTAGTGACCAAATAGTTACAAAATGATATTCTGAGATAGTCCTTATAATAATTTTCAAATAAACTTGATTTTTCACAACTATTTGAAATATACAGAGAAATCGTAAACAGAGAACCAAGTGTTCCAATATACCCTGCACATCACGTAATTCCCCTGCAATCAACATCTTACCTAGGAGAACACGTTTGTTACAATTAAGAGAAGAGTACTGATACATCATTATTATTGACTAAGCACCACCTTTTATTCAGGTTTCCTTACTTTTTAACCTAATATCTTTTTCTGTTCCAGGATCCTCTTCAGGACATGACATTACATTTAGCTATCATGTCTCCTTAGACTCCTCTGCTCTGCGACAATTTCTCAGATTTTTCTTGTTTTTGTTGACTTTCACAGTTTTGACACACACTGGTCAGGTACTTTGTGGAATGTCTGCCAGTTGTAATTGATCTGGTATTGTTATCATGATTATACTGGTGTTATTCATTTGAGAAAGAAGTTCACAGAGGTAGACTGTCATTGTCATTATATGAATTCTATATATTTACTAAAAAATAAAAAATATATTTTAGTTATTTTACTCTATTTCTTATTTTCCTAAATTTCTTAGTTTTATTGAGTGATTTATCTATAATTATTTATTAATTGATATAATTAATTTATCCAGTTCAGTTCAGGTCAGCTCAGTTGCTCACTCATGCCCGACTCTTTGCAATCCCATGGACTGCAGCATGCTAGGCTTCCCTGTCCATCACCAACTCCCAGAGATTCCCAGAGCTTACTCACACTCATGTCCATCGAGTCGGTGATGCCATTCAACCATCTTATTCTCTGTTGTCTCCTTCTCTTCTTGCCTTTGGTCTTTCCCAGCATCAGGTCTTTTCTAAGGAGTCAGTTCTTCCCATCAAGTGGCCAAAGTATTGGAGCTTCAGCCTCAGTCTTTCCAATTCAGGACTGATTTCCTTTAGGATTGACTGGCTGGATCCCCTTGCAGTTCAAGGGACTATCAAGAGTTTTCCACAACACAAGAGTTCAAAAGCATCAATTCTTAGGTGCTCAGCTTTCTTTATGGTCCAACTGTCACATCCATACATGACTACTGGAAAAACCATAGCTTTAACTGAATTCAGTTATCATTGTTTTAAATTATTTTATCCATTTATACTGAAATAGGGCATGAATTTAACTCTAAATGCAACTTTAATTACATCTTAAACAATGATATACTTTATTGTCTTTTTTCACATTCATAATGCTAATGTAAAAAATTATTGACTAGCTATAAAGCAAGTGAAATGCAAAAAGGAAAACACTGAATTATCAAGGTGGAGGAACAGAATGAAGAGATTGGAATTATGTAATGTGACATGTTGAAGTTACGTTAAGCTTGCAGGAGGGCTGTTGTAGAATGAAAGTGCCTTGGTTCCTGTGGAAGGGGTGGGGCTTTTCCAGTGGCTCAGTGGTAAAGAATCTGCCTGCAATGCAGGAGACACGGGTTTGATCCCTGATTCAGGAAGATCCCCTGGAGAAAGAAATGGCAACGCACTCCAGTATTCTTGCCAGGAAAATCCCATAGACAGAGGGGCCTGGGAGACTGTGGTTCATAAGGTCGCAAAGAATCAGACACATGCATGGAAGGGGCACTATCTGCAGCCAGCATCTTTGGAGCTCAGGGGAGGGTCTGCATATCTACTACCCAGGCTTATTTCCTTGTGTGTGTGTAGGTGGAGGAATGTGGGGAGGAGGCAAGGGAGAGGCTTTTGCTAGTGTCAGAAAACTACAAACTGGAACACAACGAGCCAGCTGCTGCTATAACAGAGTACTGGAGCAAACGAATGCTATCAAAGCAAAGAACGTGTGTGAGGCTGACACTGACCGGAACAGGAAACCCCGTGGAGGAGTTCATCTCTCCCTTATCACCTCCCATTAGTAAAATGGGAACGTGGCTTGCAGAGTCCCAGCCCCATTGTCCAGACCATCAACCAATTTGAAGTTGAAAGACACCAGCTTAATCATTGACCCAATTAGGTCCTTGGGCTAATCCAGCATCCAAAGGCAAAACCAACACAATATTGTAAAGCAATTAGCCTCCAATTAAAATAAATAAATTTAAATTTAAATTAAAAAAAAAAAAACAAAGACACATATATACACATGTGTATTGGAGGCAAAAGGAGAAGGGAGCTGCAGAGGATGAGATGATTACATAACATCACTAACTCCATGGATATGAGTTTGAGCAAACTCTGGGAGACAGTGACATACAGGGAGCCTGGTGTGCTGCAATCTATGGGGGTCGAAAAGAGTTGGACATGAGTGACTGAACAGGAACAACAAATAATGTATAAGACAACAGAAACAGCATTGCAATTCTGCTAACCAGATGGTATTCTTTTTCATACAAAGACCTTCCCCCTTGCTACCCTAAATGAGGAAACAGGAAGTCCTCCCATATCTAGGGAGTGGTCACAGCTGTTCCTTTTGGACTATGTTATTTATGTCACAAATTTAGTCATGTTCTCACCTAAATATTTTGTTACCTGAAGAGTCAGTTGTGTTAGGCTCTAATAAGGTCGGTTAACAAATAAAATAATAAATCTAACCTCCAGTAAAATATATATAAAGTATAAGGTAAAAAAGGAGAGTGAAGAAAAATTAGGTTAATATCTATATGCATTTGTGTGTATATACACACTTAAACTTGTATACACAGTGTCATGTACACACATGAGGAAAGAATAAATACACTTAACTTCTAAAACCCTTGATTCTTTAACTGGTCACAGAGTCATAGTTAATATTTATAACTAACTTTTTTTTTCCCGATTACAAATTCTGAGTTTCCCTTGACTTTAGCCAAGCAGAATTTTTTAATCTTGTAGAGTGACTGAAACCTTCAATCCTGAAGGATCTCAATCTTCAGTATCCTGCCCTTTTTTATTTATTATTATTATTTTTTGCTTTCTACAGTTTTCCAGTAACTTTTACTACTGGACATGGAAGTATGAAGGGGAGCCGCCAAGAATGCCCCCTGGTTCTAGACATAGCCTCTCTAACCCTTGCAAATTGAGATCAGTCATTCTAGGGCACAGGTTAATTCCTGGCTTTTCCTAACCTACCTCAGTGGAACACAGTAAGGACCAGTGTATGGATAACCTTGTGCACCAAGCCTCAGGTAGGTACTTAGGTCTCTGAACCTTAAGTTCCTTCCTTTAAGTTTTCCTTCAGACAATATTCATTTCCTTTACTGATTTTTGGGGAGGACCTTTTGGAAGAGATTTCCAATACTATCCCTTTCTTGCCTGAGTTCTGAACTGTTTGAGAAATACTAATTTTAAAAATGGAGATGAGTTGATCACTTCTATTAACTATCAAAGCCAACTTAAAGTATGTAATTCTAAGGAGGAGTCAGTCTCACCTGTGATTGAGTGCCAGGAAAGGGTGGCAGTTTTAGCTCCATCAGTCTCTGAAGCACAGGGGAGTGAGTCCCTGGACCAAGTAGGACTTGGAGCTTAAGGAGCAGAATGGATCAAGTACTTCCAGGGGCAGCTGGTTCCCAAGAGAAAAGCAGATGTTAGAGCCAGACATGGCCTCCAGTTCTTCCCAAATTCACCAGATGGGCATTCTATCCACTACCCCTTCCCCTCTCACCCTGGAGAACTGGGAAAGGAAAGGCTGGAGGCAATGGTAGTATTTACTTAGGAGGAAAAAACACTCTACAGGGATACTAATGCGGGGGCCAACTTTCCACCCTCTGGTAGTTATTAACAAATTTGTTGGGATGAAGCTTCCCAGGTGGCTCAGATGGTAAAGAATCTGCCTGCAGTGCAGGAGACCCAGGTTTGATCCCTGGGTCAGAAAAATCCCCTGGAGGGGGGCATGGCTGCCCACTCCACTATTCTTGCCTGGAGAATTCTATGGACAGAGGGTCCTGGTGGGCTACTGTCCATGGAGCTGCAAAGGGTTGGACACAGCTCAGGGACTAACACAACACAACAGGGTTAGGATGGGCCAGACCTGTTCACCCTCCTGAGGTTGGAAGAGTTAATGCAGAGCATCTAACTCATCAGTAGGACATAGCTAGTCTGCCTTATTGAAGAGATAAATGTGAACCCTACAGAAGGGTAAAAATGCCAAGTCTGGGGTACTCCAGAGGCTGGAATTCTACCAAATGGGAGTTGTAGTGCCTTTCATCGCTGGTTTATCCAAGGTCAGACGAATTGTCTGTTCAAGACTGTTTTTCTGAAAACTTCATACATTATGCACACAGCATTCTGTTGGAATAGAATTCAGCTCTGGAGAGGGTTAAGACAAAACATAGAGTCAATTACATTTGTAGTCATTTGATAGGAAAAATATTCAGAGACTCCTTTATGTGTCAATACCCAGAAAGAATTTGGATACTTCAAATGGTAGGAAGAAAACAAACAAATTATCTTGATGCTCTTTCTTCAAATCTTTAAATCCCTGTATTTTTGCCAGGTGTGACAGTGCTTTTTATTTCAGCAATGAATACACAATGGTACCACTTCTGAGACATCCTAGACCAAAGGCAGTTATCTCCCCAGCTATCCACTTCTGCACGCCGTCTCTCCTTCTCAAATTTCCCCTCCCTTCCACTCAAATGGGGCCCATCGTGTCTTCCCAGGGCACCGAGATTGGAGAAACCGGCTCCTTTTCACACAGACTGAGGGCCTGTTTTCAGTGACAATTGTGCTGTGTCCCCTGAAGGAGGCCATCTGCTCACCTTGTCGATGCGAGTCTCATTACCTGTTGAGATTTCTAAGCTGGATCTGTTATTGGATTATATTCTGCACCTTTTGATTTTTCAGCTCAGGTCCTGTTGGTGCCAGGATCTCCTTCTGGGGCTGGGAGATGGTTTCACAGGCTCTCCAGGGCCCTCAGGAGATATTTAATCAGGGTCCTGGTTGCCTGGCCGTTGTTCCTCTTCTGCCTCATCAACAGTCAACTCACCCCTCAGCAGCTCCACATGGTGGATGAGCTGCAAATTACAGAATGTTGACACCGTTTCCCAATTATCCACTGTTTTCCAAGTAATGTAGAGGGTGAAATAATGAAAGGGCCAGAGTGAGCTCAGGTTACCAAAAACTCTGCTAAATAGGCTCATTATCTGCAACCCAAATTAACTTGGCCATAGACCATATGTTGCCAGGTTAGTGAGCAACATAAACGGCTTCACCTAACTGGCCTGGACTCAGTACCCTCATTGAAATAAGAAATGCAAGATAACTGCTAATCCTCCAATGCCTTTATTTAGCCTTGCAAATCCCACGATGGCCTTTTCTTCCCCAAACTGAGGAAATGTGTTGTGACATAAGTAAATCACTGCTCATTATCTCCAGAGCAAACCCACATAAGGCCAGTTTGTCAGGAAAGAGGATTAACTGGGAAAAGACCAAGAAGAGGACCCTAGGGGAGTGGCAGTCTAGGGGGAGGGGATTTAGAGGTACAAGCAATGAGGTATAAAATATGCTATAAGGATATAATGTATAACATTGGGAATATAGCCAACATTTTATAGCTGTGATGGTGTATAACCTTGAAAGATTGTGAATCACTATATGATTCACACCTATGAATTCACACCTATGTTCACCTATGTGAACACCTATGTCATACATAATATTGTATGGCAACTATGTGCCTGTGTGGTCAGTCACGTCCGATTCTTTGCGACATCATGGACTGTAGCCTTCCAGGCTCCTCCATCCATGGGGTTTTTCAGGCAAAAGTACTGGAGTGAATTGCCATTTTCTCTTCCAAGGGATCTTCCTGACCCAAGGATCGAACCCTTGTCTCTTCAGTTTCCTGTTTGGCAAGCTGTTTCTTTACCACTGAACCATCAGAGACGCTTCAAATAAAGAAAAACACGAGGGGATTAGCGTGTATTAGAAACCTGTTATAAGTCAGTCATTTTAGGTATGTTTTTAGTTTCTCTTTGAATCTCCACAGTCACTTATAGAAGCAAAAGCTAAAAATTGTAATTATAGATGAGAGGGACTGGGAGAAGTTAACCAAGAAGCTCAAAGTTACCTAGCCTGGAAATTTGCAAAGTAGATTTCAGGTCCTCTCACCATCTACACACCTACACACAAATAGTAACTACGAGATGAGATATATGTTAGTTATATGTTAGTTAGCTTGACTATATGTTAGCTTGACTGTAGTAATATTTTAACCAGATACAATTTTTATTTTAAAAAATAATGTAAAAACATTACCCAGCCAAAGAGTTAGAAATCGAGCTCAGGCTGACCTGAAGTTCATTGTTCTTCCACTCTAACACACATATGTACACAGACACACACACACACATACACAAGCATAGTAGTTTTTAAGAATGATAATTCACTTTCTTTTTTATTTAATTTTTTATTTTATGTTGGAGTAGAGTTTTGGAGAAGGCAATGGCACCCCACTCCAGTACTCTTGCCTGGAGAATCCCATGGATGGAGGAGCCTGGTGGGCTGCAGTCCATGGGGTCACTGAGGGTCAGACACAACCGAGCGACTTCACTTTCATTTTTCACTGTCATGCATTGGAGAAGGAAACGGCAACCCACTCCAGTGTTCTTGCCTGGAGAATCCCAGGGATGGGGGAGCCTGGTGGGCTGCCGGCTATGGGGTCGCACAGAGTCAGACACGACTGAAGTGACTTAGCAGCAGTTGATTTACAATGTTATGTTAGTTTCAGGTGTACAGCAAGGTGACTCAGGTATACATATGTTTAACACATATTAAGGTTCTAAGATGTGCCAAGCACTCTACAAGCCTTGGGGATATAGCTTTCTCCAAGTCTCTGCTTTCATGGAGCCTCCAATCCAGTAGGGAAAACCAATAATGATAATCATGGCAATAATCATGGAAATTAAGTGAAAGTCTTCTAGTTTTTGGCTTGATATGACTTGTAAGTTTTAAATCCTCTCCTTATAACAATGGCAAAAAATAAATAAATAAGGCTAGACTCTTGAGAGTCCCTTGGACATCAAGGAGATCACACCAATCAATTTTAAAGGAAATCAACCTTGAATATTCATTGGAAGGACTTGCTAAAGCTGAAACTCCAATACCTTGGCCACCTGATACAAAGAGCTGACTCATTGGAAAAGACCCTGATGCTGGACACTGAGGGCAGGAGCAGAAGAGGGTGACAGAGGATGAGATGGTTGGATGGCATCATTGACTCAATGAGTTTGAGCAAACTTCAGGAGATAGTGAAGGACAGAGAAGTCTGACATGCTGCAGTTCATGGGGTCACAAAGAGTTGGAGATGACTGAGCAACTGAACAACAACAAGTGAAAGTCTACGCCTCTGCTTAGATCCTTCAGATAATCAAGATAAAAGGACAAGCTGCCACACCAGAAACTGGAGCGATAAGCACATACAGCATCTCAGCTTTCCAGAGCAGAAGCTGCTACTATACCTTTGTAGGAACATGTGCTTAGTCACTCAGTCATGTCTGACTCTTTGCAACCCCATGCACTGTAGCCCGCCATGTAGCCCTTCTCTATCTATGGGGATTCTCCAGGCAAGAATGCTGGAGTGGCTTGCCATGTCCTCCTCCAGGTGATCTTCTCAACCCAGGGATCAAACCTAGGTCTCCCATGTTGCAGGCGGGTTCTTTACCATCTGAGTCACCAGGGAAGCCCTGGTAGGAACATGGTAGACTGTAATTGAGTAATTGCTAGACATTGAGTACACATCAGCTCAAGCCACAACATTCTTGGAGTTCTGAGATTTTTATCTCCAGGAGAAGGGACCCACCCAGCTCCAGGCCCCTCTAGCTTTCCTTTCTTGCCTATGGAGAGAGGGGTTCCGAGAAGCACTTTTGAAGATGATAGCCCAGAGACAATAGGTTCTTGGAAGTACTGAGTTAATTGTAGGACCACAGATCTTCCTCATCTTACAATGGGATTGTGTGTGTTGCATATTCAGTTACTTTGGTCAGGTCTGACTCTTTGCAATCCCACAGACTGTGGTTTGCCAGGCTCCTCTGTCCATGGAATTTTCCTGGCAACAATACTGGAGTGGGTTGCCATTCCATCTGTCAGGGGATCTTCCTGACCCAGGAATCTAACCCATATCTCCTGTGTCTCCTGCATTGCAGGAGAATTCCTTACTGCTGAGCCACTGGAGAAGCCACAATGGGATTACCTCCCAATAAACTCATCATAAGTTGAAAAATGCTTTTAACACATCTTACCTAGCTTACCCTAACCTGCCTAAGTCAGAACACTTAGCTTACAGTTGGGAAAACTATCTAACACAATGTTGAATATCTCATGTAATCTATTGACTACTCTATTGAAAGTGGAAAGCAGAATGGTTAGTAAGCTTATCAGTGTTTGCTTTCAAGATCACAAGGCCAACTTGGAGCTGTAACAACCTGCTGCACTGCCCAACAACACAAGAGAGGATCATTAACCAGACTGACATTCAAAATTTGAAATATAGATTTCTACTGAATATGTCTCACTTTTACATTATCAAGCCACATATGCAAATACTATTTGAGTCAGACCAATGTGTAGATTTGTTTTTTTGCTAGATCTGAGGATGCAAAGAGGGTTGGGGAAAGGAGGGAGGGGCTATGTTTCAACAGATTTTGATTGGAATACTGGTGTGCCAAAGTCCATTCTTAGCATTCAACCAGCCTTGGGGAGATGTTCTTTAATCAGCCCCCCTTTATAACTGCTCTCTTGGCTCCATCCCCAGACCTGTTGTGCACAATCTGGACTTGACATTTAAGATTTGGTCCAGACTGGGTGGGATATGGATGAAGCCATTCTACAGATGGGATGGGATGCCTGGATCATATCCAATTTCTACTGATGAGCATAGCTCTCCTTCTTAAGACTTGTGCAAACAGTTTGCCCACTGTAAAGGAGCAAACTAGATGATATCTTCTATATATAAATATTAGATGATATCTTCTATAAATGACATTGATGATGATTATTAAACTACTTTAACAGTGTAAATAAAATGATAGCAACAGTCACATAGGGTCTACTAATGCTCAAAATACATTATGTTCTAAAAGTTTACATACAACAACCCTATATAAAAGATGCTCTTATTATTTCCATTTTACATAAGAGGAAACTGAGGTACAGATGGATTAGATGAATCACTCTAGGTCACATAGCTTGTAAGTGGTGAAAGTAAAAGTCACTCAGTGGTGTCTGATTCTTTGTGACCCTGTGGACTATACAGTCCATGGAATTCTCTAGGCCAGAATACTGGAGTGGGTAGCCTTTCCCTTCTCCAGGGGATCTTCCCAACCCAGGGATCCAACCCAGGTTTCCCCCATTGCAGGTGGATTCTTTACCAGCTGAGCCACAAGAGAAGCTCAAGAATACTGGAGTGGGTAGCCTATCATTCTCCCGCAGATTTTCCCAACCCAGGAATTGAACTGGGGATTCCTGTATTGCAGGCGGATTCTTTACCAAATGAGCTATCAGGGAAGCCCTTGTAAGTGGTAGTACTAGATATTTGCATTGATTTGTCTGGACCAAGAGTTCTTAGTTTTACCATTGGGCTAAGCTGCTTGTTTGAATTTTTGTGTCTAAGTGTTCTCCCACCTTACTGTACTTGTCACTTTTTTGGATGTGTTAATTTCATTTATCTAGGCATTATCTCAAACACAATTGATTCATGTCTCTTGGGTGCATGGCACAGGTCAAGTCTCAGTGTGCCCAGGTTGGTAGTGATGATGAGACGTCCACGTTTACTCAAATGGTTTCCATACTCCTTAGAGGTGTGAAACGATTCAATCTAAGTGGATAAAACTTTATTTTACATGTATATGTAAATTTATGTGATGGTTAACTTTATGTATTCACTTACCTAACCCTTGATGTTCAGATATTCTGTCAAAAATATTCTAGACATGTCTTGAAGGCATTTTTAAGTTGACAGTAATATTTATAAGGGGTAAGAATCAGGATGGCAGAATAGGAAGATCCTGAACTCACCTCTTCTACAGACACACTAAAACTTCAACTACATATAGAACAATTTTCTTTGATGACAGCTGCTTCCCCTACTCCCTACAGTTTTCTGCCTGGATATTCTCCTTAATAAATCACTTCCAAAAAAATCTTCATGTCAGGATTGACTTATGGAGCCTCTTACTTCAAACAGATGCTTTCGAGTGAGCCAAACTGAACAGCTAACTCAAACAGAGAAGCTGGTAGACAACATTCTAGGCAGAGCAATCAACAGAATTGAGGGTCCAGAAGTGGGAAGGTACCTGGGAGGAAAGGAAGAACAGACCCTTGTGGCCAGGTGTGCAGGTGGAGATGGTGTAGACAAACTTATAGATAGAAAGACATCCATCCTACTGAACAAGACAGACCTGGCGGTGAGTGAATCAAAGCTCTTGAATTTCTCTTGCCTTTTCCTTTTGAGATAAGAGTATTGGAAGATGGATTGGAACTGGGGAGGAAGGTCAGCTGAGTTTCCTCCAGTTGTCTCTGCGGTCCAGCACTGCAGAGCAAGTCTGGGTCTGTTATCATGGAGCTGTTTCTTAAGTACCTGCTTGATGCCCGCAGAATGCTGTGTTGTGTATCCAGGGCTGAAAGTATTGTCCAGGAGCTCTTGTCCTGGTGGAGAGTAAGTCACAATGCTGCTACTGCTGCTGCTAAGTCGCTTCAGTCATGTCCGACTCTGTGCAACTCCATGGACTGCAGCCTACCAGGCTTCTCCGTCCATGGGATTCTCCAGGCAAGAACACTGGAGTGGGTTGCCATTTCCTTCTCCAATGCATGAAAGTGGAAAGTGAAAGTGAAGTCGCTCAGTCATGTCCGACTCTTAGCGACCCCATGGACTGCAGCCTACCAGGCTCCTGCATCCATGGGATTTTCCGGGCAACAGTACTGGAGTGGGGTGCCATTGCCTTCTCCAAAAGTCACAAAAGAGGATGGTAAAAAATCCGTTGGCTGCAGGGTTTAAAGGAGGGGTGGCTAACTACCTGAGATCTTGGAAAAAACTTCTCTCTTCTCTGAGGGGATGGCATGAGTACCAAATCTCCAGTGGGTATTTTGGATGCAGAGAAAAGGGTTTGGGGAGAAGCAGGGGAGAAGGCCTCCTAGATCAGCAAGCAAAACCAGGCATGTCTGTTCAGGGAAGAATAAATGAGTCCAGAGTGGCCCCAATCACTCTGCATGTGGGAACATGGTGTCCAAAGAGGCATCAAGTGGTACATATGTCCATGCTAATGGGGTTTGAACTTCAATCATTAGACTATAGGGAGTCAGTGGATCTTAATAGCAGAAATATTAGGATCGGTTCTTCATCTTAAGCAAGTGGTTGACAAAAAATGGTGACAAAGAAGATAATTGTCAGCCTTACTCCCACCAGCACAGTGTGAACTTCCTTCTTTCATTCTACCCACTGGGCTGGAAAGCCATGGTAGGAACTTTTTTCTGATCAAATAAATTCTGCATTTTCACACTTTCATTTCTAGGCAGCCATGACAACTATGTTCCTTGAAAGTATTCATGTACAGTTTGTTTTTACATCTTTTAATTTACTCAATTTCCCCATGAGACGGACACATATACTCATATGGTGTCTTTCTTTTCTGCTGTTACTTTGCTATTTCTTTGGGTAAACTGTCTTGCAGAACTAATAATTAGCATACAATTAAATACAAAAGCAATCAACCCGGGAAGATGCTTCCTATAACTTGCTGCAATCTCACCCAGGAACTGCATCCTTTTTACTATTTGATAACTCAAGCCTGGGTAGCAAAACATTCAATTACGAGCAGTCTCAATATTGATGGAGTACCTCGATGCAATGCAAAATCAAGCAAATTAGGGTGTCTTGTTTCACAGTCTGCAGAGATGGAGCCTCAGCAGGTGGCAAAATGCACACATTGACCTGAGATCCACTGGAGTCACTGACGACTGCAAACCTGGCTAAGCAACCTTGGAAATGGGAGAGTGGAGCTTTTTGTCACAGCTCCCTTTGCTTTTCTGTTAAAACATTGCCTTAAGAGAAACATGCTATATTTCCAAACCAGGTTAGTGTAACAGATGTAGGTCCAAGGGCAACACTAATCATTTGGCAAAAGACACAGCCAGGAGCCATTTGTTGAAGTTTGTTCTGTGCCAAGAACTGTATGAACAGTGTTGTGAAGTCTCACAATAATCCTGCCAGTGGGTCTATGCTCCTTATTACTGGCTTGAAAAATTAAGACTTGGGAAGTGTGTGTGTGTGTGTGTGTGTCCCACTCTTTGCGACCCCATGGATCCCACTCTTTGTGACCCCATGGACCGTAGCTCACCAGGTTCCTTTTATCCATCGAATTTTCCAGCAAGAATACTGCAGCAGGTTGCCATTTCCTCCTCCAGGGGATCTCTCAGACTCAGGAATCAAACCTGTGTCTCCTGCAGTAGCAGGTGGATGCTTTACCACTAGCGCCACCTGGTAAGTTTAGTAGAAACTTACTGCGGTGGATATGTCAGGAAGGAAATGGGTATTTTAGATTTTTCAGGGAAGGACATGCTAAGCGGGAAGAGACATATTCATTATTACAGCATGATATGTTAGTTTGCAAACTAAAAACATGATTCAACACGAATAGAAGACAGCAAATCTGGACCCAATCTGCACATCCTGCAGGATTAGCTGAAGATAAATTTTGTGTTTGTTGCCTTAGAGTTGACTGAGGGACAGAAGGTACCTCTGCATGAATTCTGTCTCAGAACAGACATAAACAGAATCTTCTGAGGTCCCCAAGGTGTTCCAATTTACCAAACTGGTGCCTGGCTTAGAAGAGACTCAGAAACACTGCCCTACCTGATGTACCCTTGCATAAGGACACAATGACTGGAATACATTTACCAAACATAAGTGAAACATAAAGCCATTTACTCTGTGTTCATGCGTGCCAAGTCTGTTCAGTCACATCTGACTCTTTGCGACCCCTGTGATCTATAGCTCACAGGTGCCTCTGTTCATGGGATTTTCCAAACAAGAATGCTGAAGTGGGTTGCCATGCCCTCCTCTAGGGAATCTTCCTGACCCAGGAATTGAAACCTGCATCTTTTATGTCTCCTGCATTGGCAGGCAGGTTCTTTACCAATAGTGCCACCTGGGAAGCCCCATTTACTCTTTATTGAGCAACTATTATGAGTCCTTGAGGTGGAGTCCCTTCCTCAGTTACCTTCGATTGGGGAAGAGATGAAAAGCCATTAAACTCTAACGACAGGAAATAAGTACTATGGGGAAAAATATGAAGCAGGGAAGGAGATAAAAATGACTGTGGGGATGAAGATGCGGATTCCACAGGATAGATGGGCTGGGCTGGGCTGACATAAGATGGACATGGTGGACACTTGAAGAAGTGATACTGGAGCCAAGACCTAAGTGAAGTGACAGAGATGTTCTGCAGAGAAAGGCTGTGAGAGATGGCGCTGGCATGGTCCATGGATGGCAAGGACAGAGTGGTTGCTGGTCACTAAGGGGCTCAGCAGGAGCCAGGCCACGCAAGGTCCTTCAGAGCCTGGGAAGGACTCTGAATAATAAACCTACAGAGAAGTAAGTAACAGTCACAGCAAAAATTTGCATGCCGGACAATATTCTAAGCAATTGTCATGGAAAGCCTCACTGCATCCTCCGAACAGCCCTGCTTCATGGATGAGCATCAGAATTGGCTCAAGATCTTTCAGCTGGTGAATAAAGGAACTGGATTTGAGAGGAGACAGTGTGTGGGGGTGTTCCCAAGTCTGTCCTCGTAATCACTGCATTACCATGCCATCATAAACAAGTTTTACAATAAAAAGACAGGATCCCAGGAAAATGAATAGCTACAGAATTGCTTTACTTTGTAGGGCTTAAAGCTTTATGGGTTGGCTGTGTGTGGACCTTGTCCATCTGTATGCCTTTCCGGCTGCTGAGAGATTAATTTACTAATTACTACGCTGGCACAAATCAATAATGGCATTTTACAGAAGTGAAATATTTAAGGTTTGGGCTGTTGAGTCATATTACTTCAACAAGCCCTTAGTGGAGGGGGTAGGGATCAACTGTGACTCAGTACAGCTTCCCAGCAAGACCTGGTACTGATCCCAGTGAGATCCAAGCACTGTTGTTAAAAATATTGACACGGTGGTATAGGCGTGGATAATCTTGCCAACTGCTTCCACTACAGGCCAAAACGGAACAAGTATGGCAAATGCAGTAGATGAAACAGCAGACTCAGAAACATTGTCTTAAGAGGACTTGGTTTTTAACCCTGCTTCCATCACTGTGGGTTCTAAGTTGCTTCAGGCATGTCTGACTTTTTGTGACCCTACGAACTCTAGCCCACCAGCCTCCTATGTCCATGGGGATTCTCCAGGCAAGAATACTGGAGTGGGTTGCCATGACCTTCTCCAGGAAATCTTCCTGACCCAAGGATCGAACCTGAGTCTCCTATGTCTCCTGCATCAGCAGGTGGGTTCTTTACCACTGGGAAGCCCACCTCTATTGCTGTGTGTGGGGGGGTTGGGGGGTTAATCACTCAGTCATTTCCAACTCTTTGCGACCCCCGTGAACTGTAGCCCACCAGTCTCCTCTGTCCAACTTACTCTGATTTCTGTGGAGGTATGTCTTCTTCACGCATTTCAGTTTTCTCGAGTACCAGATAGAGATAATACCTACCTCAAAGGATTTGGGGGAGCAATAAAGGACACTAAAAGACATGATCATTATTCCTGTGACTGATCCAGGGGACTGAAAGGTGACATTCTTACCATTCCAGGGATGGGAATGGGGGTGAGACTGACCCCTGATAGGGGCCTGATTCTGAGGACTTGGAACTGAGAAGTTATCAGGTATTGTAGGATGGGCAGGAGGCCAATTATAGGATAAATTATAAGTTCACACATCAAAAATCCTAAGTATAAGCATCAAATCAAAGTGGCTCAGACCCATAAATCAACTCTGGCGTCAGGAATGGGGATGAGAGCCTTTTAAGAAGAACCAAGACTACAGAGTAAGAGCAGGGCCAAAACTTAGCCCAAACCTCAGGACTATGTGCAAAACTCCTAGTCTGTTAGGTGGCTGTGGGGCATGCATAGCACAGGTAACTGGGCTGTCTTAGAGTTTCTGAGGGTCTGAGAGCCAGGCTCTGCTGTCCATTTACTCATTTGTTTTCTACATTTCTCATTTTCTTTTCTTTCACTTACTCAGCAAAATTTGTTGATCATCTAAAATGTTTAAAGTGAAAGTATCTCAGTCCTGTCTGACTCTGCGTGACCCCATGGACTATAGGCTGACAGACTCCTCTGTCCAGGGGATCCTCCAGGCAAGAATACTGGAGTGGGTTGCCGTTTCCTTCTCCAGGGGATCTTCCTGACCCAGAGGTCAAATGCGCGTCTCCTGCATTGCAGGCAGATTCTTTATCATCTTCCAAATGGTAAATATGCTCAATTCAAATTGTACACTTGTGAACTGATAACAGTATTTGTAGTATCTCTCTGTATGAAGACATTTTTGCAGATGAAATATGTAAAATCAGCATAACAGGTGAACATTAACAATTGCCTTCACACCCCAATTAAGTGAAATGTTATCTATCCTCTCAAAATGATTCTTATCATTAGACCTGTATTACAAAAAGATGTACTCAAGTGTTCATATATATTTGAATTTCATTGTAAAAAATTAGTAGGAAAAATTTTTTTAAAAATGCGCCAGTGCTGTTCTAGCTACTGGGATGAGACAAAGGGCAAAACAAGCCTAGTCTTCACTCTCATCAACCATCAGTTCAGTTCAGTTCAGTTGCTCAGTCGTATCCGACTCTTTGTGACCCCATGGACTGCAGCACACCAGGCCTCCCTGTCCATCACCAACGCCCAGAGCTTGCTCCAACTCATGTCCATAGAGTTGGTGATGCCATCCAACCGTCTCATCCTCTGTCATCCCCTTCTCCTTCTGCCTTCAATCTTTCCCAGCATCAGGGTCTTTTCAAATGAGTCAGTTCTCTGCTTTTTAATACACTGTCTAGGTTGGTCATAGCTTTTCTTCCAAGGAGCAAGCATCTTTTACTTTCATGATTGCAGTCACCTGCAGTGATTTTGGAGCTCAAGAAAATGAAGTTTTTCACTGTTTCCCCATCTATTTGCCATGAAGTGATAGGACCAGATACCAGGGTCTTAGTTTTTTGATTGTTGAGTTTTAAGAGGCTCTTCAGTTCCTCTTCACTTTCTGCCATAAGGGTGATGCCCTCTGCATATCTGAGGTTATTTATATTTCTCCTGGCAATCTAGATTTCAGCTTGTGCTTCATCCAGCCCGGCATTTTGCATGATGTACTCTGCACATAAGTTAAATAAGCAGGGTGACAATATACAGCCTTGACGGACTCCTTTCCCAATTTGGAACCAGTCTATTGTTCAATGTCCAATTCTAACTGTTGCCTCTTGACCTGCATACAGGTTTGTCAAAAGGCAGGTCAGGTGGTCTGGTATTCCCATCGCTTTAAGAATTTTCCACAGTTTGTTGTGAACCACACAGTCAAATGCTTTGGTAGTCAACCGTATGTGATCTCAAAGGCAAAGATGTTAAGTACATCAGTAAAGAAATTTTTAAAAGCTAGTGTTGTAATAAGTAACATGAAAATAAATTGGGAAAATCCCTTAATCACCCTCTGGGAGTTACTTTAGATGGTGTCAAAGAGAAGGCCTTTTTTCCTCCCAGATTTTATTTTGAAAATTCCAAAATTGCAGAGATTGAAAGATTGGAACCTGTGTATACCACTCATATGGATTCACAAACTAGTCATACTTACATTTTCGTCATACTCACCTTGGTTTTTTTGCTGAGTCAATCAAAATTAAATTGCAGGCATGGTGATACTTTATTCCTAAATATTTTAACATTTAGTTTAGAAGAACAAAGTGCTTATTTTGTATATGTCAATGCTATTATCACAACCAAGAAATTTAAAATTTAACAATATTAGGTAGTAATAGACTTTAGACTTTGTGGGCATTTATGGTTTATGTGTCAAAATTTTTCAGTTGAGAATATTATTAGGTTCCCATATAACTAAAGGAAAAACAAATTATCAAAATTTTATCTTGTTGAACTCCAAAATGTAGTAATAATTGAGTACATGTTTTTGGTATTAAAGGTCTAATGATGAGAATAATGGAGCTTAAAGTAACACTTTACTTAGTTTGGCATTCAAAGTTTTGTGTTCCCTTTCACCAAATTAATTTTAAATATTCATCTTTTAATGCTAATAAGTAATAAGATTTTAACTATTTCACATTTTAAGCATTTTCTTTTTTGCGGTTAGATACTGCCAAATAGTGGCACAATCTACCAGTATATGATTGAGCATAGTCACCATTTGAAAAGTACTTATAGGATTTTATTAACTTTTTTCTACATTTGTCCTTTAAAGTATCACCCAATTACATATTAATCAGTTTCAATTGAAGGTTAGGTAGATGCTTCTCAATTGCACATTTAATTAGGATTTTAAATGCATAAATTTCCTTCATATTTGCACTGAATGCTGAGAAATATTCCTGCAATTATAACTAGAGCTCAGGAAATCTCTGCTGCAAATTTGTGTGGGAATAGCTGGTAAAGAATCTATCTGCAATGACAGAGGCCATGGTTCGATTCCTGGGTCAGGAAGATCTGCTGGAGAAGGGATAATCTACTGTCTCCAGTATTCTTGGGCTTCCCTAGTGGCTCAGCTGGTAAAGAATCCACCTGAAGTGCGGAAGACCTGGGTTTGATGCCTGGATTGGGATCCCTTGGAGAAAGGTATAGGCTACCCACTCCAGTATTCTTGGGGTTCCCTGGTGGCTCAGTTGATAAATAATCTACCTGCAATGTGGGATGCCTGGGTTCGATCTCTGGGTTGGAAAGATCCCCTGGAAAAGGGAAAGGCTACCCACTCCAGTATTCTGCCTTGGAGAATTCCATGGACTGTATATCCATGGGGTGACAAAAAGTCAGACACGACTGAGCAACTTTCAGATATCTTGTTTTAATTTCTGACAGCATTTGAAATTATAAAGCAGGTCGACATTACCTATTTTTTAAAAATCTTTATTTTATATTGGAGTATAATTTACACTGTCATGTTAGTTTCAGGTATACAGCAAAGTGATTCAATTATTACTTGTGATGCAAACTTTAGTTGTCACTGAAATGAACTGACCACAGTCTAGGTTTTGCAAATCACTGTTTCACCTAGTAATTTCAAGTTGAATTCATTTCCCAACATTTTCAAGGCTACTGCAAAATTTAATTTCCAAATCCATTCAATGTTATATAATTATAGTTAAGGATAGATTTAGATCTTGTTCAAGAGCTGAAACAATTATAGTGAAACTTAAAGCCAGTGAACTACTGCAAATTCAGGATGTTGCAGATTTCTTATTAGTGTTAGTGTTATTCGCTCAGTCGTGCCCAACTCTTTGTGACCCCATGGACTACAGTCCACCAGGCTCCTCTGTCCATGAGATTTTTCCAGGCAAGGATACTGGAGTGGGTCGCCATTTCCTTCTCCAGGGGATCTTCCCAACCCAGGGATCGAACCCGGGTCTCCTGCTCTGCAGGCAGATTCTTTACCGACTGAGCTACAAGGGAAGATTTCTTATTATTGGCCAGCAAATATGCACTCAAATTTTTACTTTTTTTTAAACTTCGTTTTCATTGCTTTTGTGAAGAAGTTTTGTTGCAATGAGATACTCAATTTCAAATGGTCTAATTTTTTCTGATGGTTGCCTTTCTGTGAATTAAGAATACGGTGAGTGCTCAGCCAGATTATGATGAAGATCATATTATTATTTAGCACAGCTATCATGTCATTAAATTATAAATGCAGTATTTTGACATCTAATATGATAATAAAATAATTTGCACTCCACTATGCAACAAGAAGTGCAGCATTTGAAGTCCAGTTTTCTCTTCTTTTCTTGTTTTGACAAGATGGATATGCATGGTGAATTAATGAAAGAGTACTGTATATATGGAACTCAAAACTCTGTTGAGGTATAACGGTGTCACTGCAACTAACTGTGTATTGAGCAGGAGTGTGAAGCAATGAGATGACCACAGTCTCCATCACAACTACTTATTCTGTCTTGTATAAATGTAATTACAGGTGATAAGCAAACATGACTGAGTTGCAATACACAGCTATGTATATACATAGATTTGCATGAAGAGAGACTGCAATAATCCAGATCAAAGATGAAGGTGGTTTGGACTAGAAGGATAATTGTGTTGAAACTAGAAGGATAAATATGTGTTGCATGTGTATATGCATGCATGAATGGTGAGGAGACTCACTGTATCCTTCCCTGATCCCTTTCTGACACATGTCTCATGACTACATAGGGGTTACCTCTGCCATGACTCTTTCATCTCACACTAACTCATGCAGCAGAATGACCCACTGCAGCCCTGAATGCAAAATCCATTTCTGTTATTTTCTAATAACACTAACCACACCTTATAGAAACAGTTTATTTATTTGCCTATGTCCACCAACGGACTTGTTCTTTTCAGTCAGAGACCACCTACTCATTTCTAACTCAGGAAGGGATGTATTTAATTTCTGGTTAAAGGATTCTTTCATAGAGCTCATAAGGGCAAAGGATGCTTCAGTCTGTGAGTGAAGTGTCACAGACTTAGCAAAACGTGGCTAAAAAGTGATTCTTTGGAACCTAATTTCTTAGACTGGGTTCATCCCCTGACTTGTACTGGAAACTTGATGGTGATGAAGGAGGAGCATTCCCTTGCTGGGTCTCAGTTTTCTTGTATGTAATACAAGACATGATTGTTAACATGTATGGAGTGATTCTTCTGAACCAGACGCTATTATGTTGGAAGAAGATATCTTAAATCTTCACAACAACCTTTTGAAGTAGATACAGCTTTTCTTCATATTCCAAATGATGAAATGGAAGCAAAACAAGATTCAATACCTGGCCCATTATGTCCCACAGCCAGTTAGGGTTGGCAGTCAAGGTAAACACAGGCAGTCTAGGACCAGAGCTGCTGTTCCCAAGGATGATGCTGTTTGAGAATTGCAGTAACAATTTCCGAAGTTCTCCTTCTAATTTGGCATTTGATGATATACAGATGCTAGTGATGGGAAGGCAGCTTGTGGGGAGATGGAGTTTATTAAACTGAGGCCTTAATACACTTAATAAACAGTATCAACCTGTTTATATGCATACCTATGTGCTTTCCTGATGACTCAATGGTAAAGAATCCACCTGCCAATTCAGGAGACTCAGGTTTGATCTCTGGGTCACGAAGATCCCTTGGAGAAGGAAATGACAACCTACTGTAGGATTCTTGCCTGGGAAATCCCATGGGCAGAGGAGCCTGGTGGGCCACAATCCATGGGGTGGTAAAAGTCAGACTAGACTTAGCAACTAAACACCACCACACACACACACACATATATTTATGGATCATTGTTCATGTGGATAATCGTGTATAATCATATTGGGTCTAGATATAGGTTTGTTCACATACTATAACATTGCTGATGTTGAGATATTAGGGATGCATTGAAATCATACAAATATAACCCAAATGTCTACTTTAAATTAAAAATGTACAATTTAATTTCAGGTACTAGACTCCAGCAACCTGGAATTAAGTTAGGGAGGACATAATAAAATGCTAATATGAGTGTAACATACCCATCAAAGACAGAAATTTTCATAATGATGGATACAATGAGTAGATTGAATAGTAACATAAAAGAAGAAACTCACCCACATACACACACACAAGCTAAAACTAAAGTCAACTGGATATTTGTGTTAGCAAGCTGTGGCTGAGGCATCTGTCAGACACTTCAAGCTGGTCCCAAAGATAACGGATAACATGGTGGTAGGGTTCTCATGATTTCTCATCCTGGCTGTCAGCCTACAACTTGATAAAATGGAATAATTCCAGGTTTATTAGAATCGAGGTGCCTTTAGGTCTCCCATGAGAGACAGGTAAAAAGCTCAGCGTGGCAAGCTGCTTTTAAAGGCTGCCCATTGCTAATTGCAGATGCTGAGGAATCAGAAGGGGGAAATACTGACGGGAGCCTGGGAGCCGGAGCGATGAAGCTGACCATTTCCTACCTCGCAGCCAGCAGATTTCTAAAAGGCACATTATCCCCACCTGTCACATAAAGCCATTCTCAAACTCAGAGGTATGATTTACTCTGCAGGGGCTGCGTCCTGGGGCCTTTTATGCACAAAGTAAAATGGCTTGAGCCTAAAGGAGCACCCTTTTCTTCAGAAGTGCTGGTTTTATGAGGGAATGGAAAAACTTGTATACGCACACCCTCAGAGTCAAGGAAACAAAATGTATCTGTTGTCTAAGTCCATGAGTGATGAACTATAATGGAAAAGAAGATGAAAATGAATGTATATATGCATGGGTGCATGAATCACATTGCTGTAAAGCAGAAACTAACATGACGTTGTAAATCAACTATGCTACAATAAAATACTTTTTTAAAAAGGAAGCAGAACTATAGAGGGAAGAGAAAAAAGACAGCACATTGGAAGCAGCTACTCTGTTTAGGTGCTTCCTTTACTTCGGTGGGATCTCCCCGAAACCTCATAGGTGGAGTCGCAGGCAGAGCTGCATCATTGTCTTCTAAACTAGCACCCAAGGTTTAGAGAATATAAATAGTTGACCAAGTTGACACCTTAGAAGCAGAATCAACTCCAGTATATCTGACCTCAAAACCCATACTTGTTTTGTAACATATGCTGCTTTCCACTGAGATGTGGCAACTCTTAGCTCACTTTCTCTTCTAACATAGGTCTCCATTGTCTGTATGCAAACGTTAATTATCACTTCACTTGGATTTATAAGCCAGCTTCCATTTCCAAGGCCTTAGGGATTACTGTTTCATTCAGAACACATTGCCTGGTAGTTAAGGATCTCCGAATGTGCAAGAAAAGTAATCAAAGGGTGGTATTCCGTTAGAAGACAGAGAAGTAATTCAGAAAATGACATCAAATGCGTGGGTGGGTGTATTTCACAGGATTTCTTAGTCTCATCCACATTTGCTCCCCTTTGCATGGAATGGATGTCTGAAAAGGGTCCCTTGGATGAGCAGCTGAAATAGATGACCTCAGAGTTCCCCAGAGATTGTGCACAAAGAAATCAGGACTGTTCTGGAAACACATGAAGCTTATTTCCTGGCAGAGAAAATTCCTTGCCAGCCTCTTCACTAAAGCTGACCATACCTCTCCGATTTGTGGACTTGTGCATACGCCAGACCTCAGTCTAAGTGATTATCTTGAATGATGTTGATTAAGTAGGGACCTTTATTTTCATGGCAGTGACAGGATAATCTTTATATTAGTCAGTGGTCAAGGAACTGACTACCTGGCTCTTGTCCATCCCTCCTCTGAGGGAGCAGGTTTGGGGCTGGCTACGGACAGGAAAGTCTCTTGGGCAAGTTCCTTGATCCTAACACACAGCAGGGTTTTAGATGAAGCATCTTTGACTCACACTGAGGGCTACTCATTTGGCCTGGAAGCCACCACTCCTCATTAAGAGACCCTGGTAGGCAAGACTCCAGTGGTAAGGGAGTCTGAAGGTCTGTCCTCTCCCACTGTGCTGACACATAGGGCACTTGGTTTCCATTTAGTTGATGCTTCATTGATTATCATCTTTGGTCTCTAGGAGGGCAGAGGCTGGCTCCATTGGTGCTTCACCATTTCCCTGTTCCTAACCAGGAAGGCACCTATAATATCATAGGCACTCAGAAATACATACTGAGTGAAAGCATGCAAGCATGAATATACCTTCAATAGGTGGGCTTCTGTCCAGTCTTTTAAAAATCAGAATGGAGGCCAAGAAATATATCAAACACCCATCATGTTCTGAATATGAGTTTAAGTACTTAACATACATTATTTCATGGAGATTAGCATGATCATTTTCATACAAAGACAAAGCATCACTATGTATTGGAGTAATTTTTCCAAGGTCACAGAGCTGGGAAATGACAGAGCTGGGACTCTGTGTACCTGATACTGACAGTCAAAAGTTGCTTCTGTTTAGTTTTGTTTTCTCACTGCATCTTTTCACTCCTTAAAATTTTTGGAGTCCTCAAGGTAGAAAAATATGAGCCTAGAAAATGTAGAAAAAGGAATAGGTGACTGACCCAGTTTGGATGAATATGAGGACTTAGGAATGTGTTTACTGGTGTAATAGAATGGAAAACATTTAGAAATGCAGAGGCTAGGTGTTGCAGCTAGTAAAGGTTTGTGATTGCTAGAAATCCAGATAAGACAATTTAAGGTTGTGTTTAAGGCTGCCAAGGCTATCAATTCAAGGAAAAAACAGGTCACTTCTCAACCCTGTTGGGAGTAGACATGATTTTTCCATCTATGTCATGAATTTATTTCATAGTCTCAGGCAATCTTTCCTGTGCAGTGGGGAGAGAAGGAGACATTCATTCCGACTAAGTGTGAGACTACTACATTCTAGAGATGCAGAGACACCACCAAGCAAAGACTTTCATAGGACACTAATGTTGAGGCAACAAACATAATCAAGAGTTTAGCATTTGTGGGTACACTATTCACATGTGGCAAGGCACCCTTGGGAATGTGCACTGCTAGACTGGATGAAAATTAGATAGGAAAAAAATGAGGGGCAAGGTCAGATTTCAGACCAAGTTAAGCAGATGAATATTTAAAAAAACAAAAAAAGCTAACATCTTAAATGTCCATCAGTGGATGATTAGATAAATAGAATGTGATATGTATACATGATGTTACTCAGGCATGAAAAAGAATGAAACTTTGCCATTTGTGACAACATAGATGGACCTTGTGAACAGTATGCTAAATGAAATAAGTCAGGTGGAATGTAATAAATACCATATGATCTCACTTATATGTGGAATCTGAAAGGAAGGAAGGAAGGAAGGAAGACCGAATTCATGGATATGGAGAGCAGATTGGTGATAGCATCAGATGAGGATGAGGTGCAGAGTGGGCTACAGGGTCACGAGGAGGAGAAGCACACATTTTCAGTTATAAAATGAAGTCCTAGGGAACGTACAGCAGAGTGACTATAGTTAATAGTACTGCCTTGTATACATGCTGAAGCTGAAACACCAATACTTTGGCCACCTGATGTGAACTGGCTTTTTATGAAAGACTCTGATGCTGCAAAAGACTGAAAGCAGGAGGAGAAGGGGACAGCTGAGGATGAGATGGTTGGATGGCATCACCAACTTGAAGGACATGAGCTTGAGCAAGCTCCAGGAGTTGGTGATGGACAGGGAAGCCTGGCATGCTGCAGTCCATGGGGTCACAAAAAGTCAGACAAGACTAAGCGACTGAACTGTGTACACAGACATACAATAGCTAGGAGAGTAGATCTTGAAAGTTTTCTTCATCAGAAAAGTTGGGAATTTGGGATTGACATGTACACATTATCATATTTAAAATAGATAACTAGCAAGTACCTACTGTATAGCACAGGGAACTCTGCTGAATATTCTGTGAGAACCTAATGGGAAAATAATTGGAAAAGAATAGATATATGTATAACTTAATCACTTTGCTGTACACTTGAAACTAACACAATATTGTAAATCAGCTGTAATTCAATATAAAATAAAATTTTAAAAAATAAAGGGGAAAATAATTTGTAACTATGTATGGTGATGGACATTATCTGGAATTATTGTGGTGATGATTTTGCAATATGTACAAATATAGAATCATTAAACTGAACATCCAAAACTAATATCATGTTATGTCAATTATACTTCAATTAAAAAAAAAAAAGAGTGTGATTCACTACTTTCACGGGATTCAAGGGGCTATTTTAGGACAGATGTAGCCCATTAACACCCTTGGGCCCTGGGCCCGACAGTCCTTACCCTGTGTTGTACAACAGTTGGGGGTATTTCACTCTGTTCCCAAGAGCACAGGATGTCCAGGTGCAACAGCAGGAATGAGAGCCAGGACAAGAGAGCAGTGGGATGCTTGCTTCTTACAGGTGTCCTGTTAGCGTCAATCTACCAACAGAAATGGATGGGAAAGTATAGGATGTGAGCAGATGAGACAGGATGCCAAGATCAAAGCATGGAGGTTCAGAACCCCAGAAAGGGACCCGTGAGAGCCTCCCCACAAGATAAGACCGGCTTTTCAATCACTTCCTGCATTAGTCATGAGACTTGAGGATTTACATAGATAAAAAAAAAAAAGAAAATCATAGTTTCTCCATTCACTGTGGTTGGAAGAAAGGTAAACATGAACATTCCTTTCCCATTTTTTGAAGGCAAATGCCCTCAGTCATGCCCATTTAGGCCAAAACATTTTTAAAAGCAGATTAAGGTCTTGCAGTCTGGTCACTGCTTATCAGAGAGGCAGGTGGGCTGGCTGTGTTTGGAGGACCAGCATGCCATTCTCTAATCTGCCTCCAGCCACCGATCGTTAAGGGAAAATTGTGGCCAAGGCACCATACACTTAGCTCAAACCAGCTGCTGACCGTTGCTATGGAAATTCTGGTAGTTTCCTGGGACTTGAAGACCAACCAACTTGCTGATGCTTGATGCAAATGACTCCGGTCTTGAAAAAGCTTTTGTAAAGTGTTGGACTTGTTTAGTGCAATGATTCTGGACAGAATCTCCCATTTTGCAAGTGTATCAGAAGAAATGCTCAAGGAAGACAGCATTTGAGATCTTCTATGGGGTGATGATGATTTTCTGTCTCCTGTCATCTCCGCTTAGGTCCCAACACTAACCTTCCGTGCAATCACTTAACAATCTCCCCTCTTGAGTCAGACTCACCGATTTTTGGATGTTAACTCTGATCTTTGTTAATGGTACACTCTTGGAAAGCAGCTTTATTTTCTGTCAGCCTAATTTTCCCTATTGTGAAAATTGAAATGAGTATAAAACTTTCTTGACAAGGCAATTTATGAGGATGAAAAGAGATTACATGCCTGCAAACGCCCATCCTGAGTCAATGTTCATCACCCCCGGACATTTTATTTACCTCACTTTCTAGTTCCAGGATGTAAACACTGATAAAAAAAAATTATAAAGAAACACTACAGTGTGATTCTCATCCCATTGACACATATCTGTTCTTCAAGATTAAGCTCAAAAATTACTTGATTTCAGTGTTCTTTCCTAACTTTTCCCTGAATTCCTGCCTCTTATCTGCTTTGATTGTAATTGATGTCTGTGTTAGAATACTCATCGTGCCAATGAAAACTATTCATTTATATGCTCATTTATTTAACAATCATTGATTCTGCGTCTCTTATATCCCAGGACATGTGTACTATGCTAGTCATCAGGGATACTGTGAGAACTAGATGTTCAGTTCAGTCGCTCAGTCATGTCCAACTCTTTGCGACCCCATGAATCACAGAACGCCAGGCCTCCCTGTCCATCACCAATTCCCAGAGTTTACCCAAATTCATGTGCATCGAGTTGGTGATGCCACCCAGCCATCTCATCCTCTGTCGTCCCCTTCTCCTCTTGCCCCCTATCCTGCCCAACATCAGGGTCTTTTACAATGAGTCAACTCTTTGCATGAGGTGGCCAAGTATTGGACTTTCAGCTTTAGCATCAGTCCTTCCAATGAACACCCAGGACTGACCTCCTTTAGGATGGACTGGTTGGATCTCCTTGCAGTCCAAGGGACTCTCAAGAGTCTTCTGCAACACCACAGTTCAAAAGCATCAACTCTCCGGTGCTCAGCTTTCTTCACAGTCCAACTCTCACATCCATACATGACCACTGGAAAAACCATAGCCTTCACTAGACGGACCTTTGTTGGCAAAGTAATGTCTCTGCTTTTCAATATGCTCTCTAGATTGGTCATAACTTTCCTTCCAAGGAGTAAGCGTCTTTTAATTTCATGGCTGCAATCACCATCTGCAGTGATTTTGGAGCCCCCAAAAATAAAGTCTGACACTGTTTCCACTGTTTCCCCATCTATTTCCCATGAAGTGATGGGACCAGATGCCATGATCTTCGTTTTCTGAATGTTCAGCTTTAAGACAACTTTTTCACTCTCCTCGTTCACTTTCATCAAGAGACTTTTTAGTTCTTCTCCACTTTCTGCCATAAGGGTGGTATCATCTGCATATCTGAGGTTATTGATATTTCTCCCGGCAATCTTGATTCCAGCTTGTGCTTCCTCCAGCCCAGTGTTTCTCATGATGTACTCTGCATAGAAGTTAAATAAGCAGGGTGACAATATACAACCTTGACTATTTTTACTATTTTAGTAGTAACTAGTACTCCTTTTACTATTTGGAACCAGTCTGTTGTTCCATGACCAGTTCTAACTGTTGCTTCCTGACCTGAATATAGGTTTCTCAAGAGGCAGATCAGGTGGTCTGATATTCCCATCTCTTTCAGAATTTTCCACAGTTTATTGTGATTCACACAATCAAAAGCTTTGGCATAGTCAATAAAGCAGAAATATATGTTTTTCTGGAACTCTCTTGCTTTTTCCGGAACTCTCTTGCTTTTTCCATGATCCAGCAGATGTTGGCAAATTGATTTCTGGTTCCTCTGCCTTTTCTAAAACTAGCTTGAACATCTGGAAGTTCACGGTTCACATATTGCTGAAGCCTGGCTTGGAGAATTTTGAGCATTACTTCACTACCGTGTGAGATGAGTGCAATTGTGTGGTAGTTTGAGCATTCTTTGGCATTGCCTTTCTTTGGGATTGGGATGAAAACTGAGCTTTTCCAGTCCCGTGGCCACTGCTGAGTTTTCCAAATTTGCTGGCATATTGAGTGAAACACCTTCACAGCAGTGATTTTAGAGGCCCCAAAAATAAAATCTGTCACTGTTGTGACAATTTCTCCATCTATTTGCTATGAAGTGATGGGACGGGATGCCATGATCTTAGTTTTCTGAATGTTGAGCTTTTAGCCAACTTTTTCACTCTTCTCATTCACTTTCATCAAGAGGCTCCTTAGTTCTTCATCACTTTCTGCCATAAGGGTGGTGTCATCTACATATCTGAGGCTTTTTATATTTTTCCAGCTTCATCCAGCATGGCCTTTCTTGTGATGTACTCTGCATGTAAGTTAAATAAGCAGGGTGACAATATACAGCCTTGACGTATTCTTTTCCTGATTTGGAACCTGTCTGTTGTTCCATGTCCAGTTCTAACTGTTGCTTCTTGATCTGCATACAGATTTCTCAGGAGGCATATCACGCGGTCTGGTATTCCCATCTCTTTAAGAATTTTCCACAGTTTGTTGTGATCTACACAGTCAAAGGCTTTGGCATAGTCAGTAAAGCAGAAAGAAGTAGATGTTTTTTCCGAAATTCTCTTGCTTTTTTGATAATCCAATGGATGTTTGCGATTTAATCTCTGCTTCCTCTGCATTTTCTAAATCCAGCTTGAACATCTGGAAGTTCACGGTTCACTGTTGAAGCCTGGCTTGAAGCTTGATGTTATTCTCACTGGGCTAACCTTCTTTTCTCTCTGGACTTGACAAAGAAACCAGCATTTATATCGGAGTCCTGCAATGCAGTGTCTGAATTGATTTCCATCTGAAGACTCACAGGAGATAGTTTGTTACTATCCCAAGCCCCAGGGAGTATGGTTGAAAATCGCAGACCCTCATACCTGTGAATGTCTCGGAACCCTCTCCCCCATGTAGGTGCTTGTCTGGAGGAGAAAGGTAGAGTGCAGGTATAAGGTATCTGGGGACTTGGACAGCTGTGCAGGAGAGGAAAGACTTTCACCCTGCTTGGCTTGGGCACTGGGAGTATGCAATAAACTGATGACAGACAGGTTACCAGAAGAGACACTCATGTTTGTTAATGTTTAATATACATGGATGGGGGCATCACAGAGAAAAACTGAATACCCCAAAATGCAGTGAGATTTGAGAGCTTATAAACAATCTTAATAAGAGAATGAGTAGCAGTTCACTTGTTGTTTAGTCACTAAGTCATGTCAGACTCTCTGCAACCCCGTGGACTGTAGCCTGCCAGGCTTCTCTGTCCATGTGATTTCCCAGGCAAGAATACTGGACTGGGTTCCCATTTCCTTCTCCAAGGTCTCGATCCAGAGATCAAACCCATGTCTCTTGTGTCTCCTGCACTGGCAGACAGGTTCTTGACCACTAGCACCACCAGGGAAGCCCTTTAGTCCACTTAAAGGAGAGTAAATAATTACTAGGAAAGATGTATGGGCCCTTACAAGAATAGATGGGAGGTATGATAGTCTGTGACCAAGTTTGTTTGGCTGCAGTGTCAAATTCTAGTCTCATTTCCTGAATGAGTCCATCTTCTCTGGTTGATGAAACTCCCCAGGAGATAATTCATGACAATTTAGCTCCTTTTGGAGCATCTGTCTTTAAGCAGGTAAGAGAAGTTCAGAGAAAGCTTCTTGAATTTGCGGTTTTATAAATTGTGTCAGTTGAAAATAATCAATATACAAAGAGGCATATTCCAGGGTGGCCTGTCTTAAAACTCCTTCAGGTGCAGAGAAATGTGCCTTCCACTCTCCTAAGCTCAGAACAGGTGGAGCAGGAGAAGGTGGGTCTCCTGGTCAGGAGGTGATGCTTCCATGAAGACCAGGGTGATTTATCTGGGGGATGGGGTGTGGTGGGGAACTAGCTCTCCATGCAGGGGCACAGAGAGCTTCAAGCAGACCTGCCTCCAGCTTCCTCTATGCCACTTCATCTGGATTTCCATCTAACTCTGGATGGAAGTTAGATGTCTTCTTTTGCTTCTCCTGCCCTCTCCAAGCTTATCTGTGGTGTGTCTCTGGGTCACTGGTCCATCCACTCCCTGATTCCCCAGCCACATCTCTAACATCACCCTCTCCTGTAGCTTCAACCTCACTACAGTCAGACAGACTTTCTCACAAACTATCACACCTCTCATCTATTCTCCTGAGGGCCAATGTATCTTCCCTAAAAATTATTTACTCTCCTGTTATTGTCTTCTCTTGTGGCTCAGATGGTAGGGAATCTGCCTGCAATGCAGGAGACCCAGGTACGATCCCCAGATCAGGAAGATCCCCTGAAGAAGGAAATGGCTCTCCACTTCAGAATTCTTGTCTAGAGAATTCCATGGAGAGAGGAGCCTGGTGGGCTACAATCCATGGGGTCGCAAAGAGTTGGACACAACTGAATGGTTTCACTTAATCATTGGACTATTACCCCTTGTCTTATTAAGATCCTGTATATGCTCTCAAATCTCACTGCACTTGGGGGTATTCACTTTTTTCTGTGACTCCCCCCTGCATTAATTTCAGTTTGTTGCGCATTTAAAGGAAGATCTCGATGATCACCTAAGATACACCAGTTGTACAATGTACACAATGCATCTTTCCTCCAGCTCAGTAACTTTTAGTTTCCTGTTTTGTTTACAGAGCCGTCCTTATATCAGTCATGCAGACATGCAGCCACGATCCGACCATGTGCATTCTGCTTCTACCCTCTCAGCACCCCACATACACCATGTCTCTGCCCCCAAAAAGTCAGCAGATCTCAAGTCCTCTGCCGTGCTGTCTGTATTTTGCATGAATGCTCCCAGAGCAGCCCTTTTAAAATCTCCCACTATTCAGCATCACCGTAAGGACCACTGCATTAAATGGTGAGACCTGTTCTCTAGCATCCCAGATCCAACTTTCCTTTAACTTAATGGACCTCCCAAGTGCCTACAGGCTATAGGATCCCAGGCCCTCCATAGCCTGCCTGTCACTCTTTTCTTTCTCCTCTTTAGTAGGTATCATGGTTTCCTATCTCAAAATTGGTGAATATCCTAGAAGAGAAGCTTGGTGCAGTGGATTCATTATACACTGGAAAGAAAGGACCTTTATTTTTGTATCAGCTCTGCTTGTCAGTTTGATGTGACCATGGGCAAGTAACATCAACTCACTGAGCTATGATATATATTTTTTTTATCTAAACCCCAGGTCAGCAAATTATGGCCCAGTGACCAAATCTAACACACTGCATAGCTTTGTAATGAGTTTTATTAGAACATAGCCATGTTGGTACATTTACATATTGTCTATAGCTGGTTTTGTTCTATAACAGCAAGGCTGAGTAGCTGTGACAGAAACTGTTTGTTCTGCAAAGACTAAAATATTTCCAATCTGCTCCTTTGCAGAATAAATTTCCCAAATCCTGATCTATAGTGTGATCTCTGAAGTTTACAAGCTCTAACATTTTATGATTATAATTAACTATATTTATAATTGCTTAATTCATATATATATATATATATATATATATGCAAAGGGAATTCAGGTCACTTCATCTCTAACTTTAAATTTCCTTACTTTTTAAATGATGTTAGCACTTACCTCTTAGGGTTGTTGTGAGGTTTAAAGATAAAAATACTTCTAGAGAGGACTTCCCTGGGAGTCTAGTGGCTAAGACTCCACACTTCCAATCCTGGGGAGTGAGTTCAATCCCTGGTGGGGGCACTGAGATCTCATATGCCATGGAGTGCAGGCAAAAAGTATATAAATAAAATAAAATCTTAAAAAAAATGCTTGTAGAACCATCCAAACTCATGTCTAGCATGTGGCAGGTATTTAATACATGCTACTTTTCTTTCCCTGAATCTTCTCAGTCATTTGATAATAATCTATCTATAGCTGCTGCTGCTGCTGCTGCCTAGTTGCTTCAGTTGTGTCCGACTTTGTGCAACCCTATAGATGGCGGCCCACCAGGCTCCCCTGTCCCTGGGATTCTCCAGGCAAGAACACTGAGAAGAGAACAAAAATCCTTTCTTATTTAACAAGTCTTGAGATTAACTGTCACCACTTCAATACCAATAGTCCAAGTCAAACTTGGCTTCAGCATCTATATAATACATGTAATAGCTTTGTCTTTGCCTTTCCCTCCTCCTCTCCCATTACTCTGTCTTTCCATGCATGAAGGCAGTAAATGCAGTCTGCTTGCATAATTAAAGGCTCCCTGAAGGGTAAGATTATTTGGGGCAGGTATTGCTCTGCAGTGTGCAGATGATAATCATCTAGAGATGCATTAGTAGGACCAGGGCTGTCATAAAAGGAAAATAGAAGCTTAGTATCTGATCATATCTGTGTTATATCCTGTGCAATCCTGGAGTGAGAATCTTCCCACCACACTTTAGAAGTAAGTGTAGTGTTTAAGATAGAATGGCCATCTCAGGAACAGATGAGGCATCCATGAAAATATGCTGCCCATGTCATTTGCTTTAGGGGAGAAATAGTTGATTGAGAGCTCCAGCATGTGCCTCTCTGATCCACCTCCAGGAATATGCTGAGGCTGTGCTTCCCCAGGATGGCTCACAGCCGATGACTGGACACTGGGGACATGAAAACTGCAAGAGTCCCCATTAGCCTGGGTGAAGCTTTCATAGATTGATGCTACACTGAAATTGCTCCTATACCATCTCCTCCCATATCCCTTTCTCTTTGTAGATGTCAGGTCTGAAAGCTCTCCCTGCCCACTTCTGCTTTCTCAACTTTACTCTTTGCAGGTCTTTCTACCAACGACTCCCCTGGAGCTGTCTTGATGCTTGCTTCATAGAGGACCAGAACTAGGACAAGTAGACCAGGAATCGTCTGAGAAAACAGGTGCTGAACCTCTATGGAGTAGTGGATCTGTGTGGCACAGGGATGTACTTTGGTGGCCATGGAACTCTTCTGCTCAGATCTTTGTCCAGGAGCATCATCTGCAGGGAGTGACCTTGACTGATGAGTAGCCACCATGAATGCTGAGACCACCTTGGCTCAGGCTGATCCCACCCAATGCCTGAATCTGGTGGTGACAATGGTTCTGGCCCTTTTTTCCTGCTGTGGGACATTCTCATGGGTACCATCAGCTCAGGAACACCCATCAATCTAGACTTTCTCAGACCACTGTCTTGGGTCTGGAGGTTCTTCCTACCCAATCTTTCCCCCCTTTCCTTTCACAGGTATATGAGCATCACTGTGGTCTGATGTTCTCCCCATCTACTCTGATGTCTCACCTTTATCATTCACAGTTTCCCCAAGAAATCCCTTGTATATGTAATTTTGTCTTGGCATCTGCATGTCCACAGACTCAACTGACCATAGGAATAATCAGGAAAATGGAGCTAGCAATCATGTATTCAGTCACTAATTCATTCAACAAATATTCATCAATTTTCTTTGTGTGCTAGATATTGTCCTAATAATATTAAGTTAAATAAACTAGTGTCTGTGCCTTCACTGAAGACAGTTCAGTAACCATTCTCTGACCTATTCTGAGTGACGAGCACACATAGTCTCAGTAGCAGGAGTTTAGTGGAGAAATAGATCCACACTAACAGAAGCAGTGACAAAACCCAAGGGGATACAGAAAGAAGAGTTGACCTGTTCTCTATGGAACAAGTTATAAGGCAGGGAACAAACTTCAGAGTTTGGTGAAATTCTAAATGTGAAGGCTCAAGTTTAATACAATCACACTAGGAAAGGTATTAGCATTTAGGGGAATTTGATTGGGTGTTGCCTCAGATCTCCTTGTGATGAGCAAAAATTTTAGTTTTGGGAAAAACTTTTTACCAAGCCTTTTGAAAGTTAGCATCCATCACCTGAATAAACAAAAATAAATGTGAAGATATCAAGCCAAGGTGTAAAGAGAGGAGGGGACCTGGGGTGAATTTGCCAAGTGATAAAATGTTGAAAATTCTGAGAATGCATAAAAATTCTACAGGAATAACAAAATGAACTTATGGATGTGTTGAATCCATTGTGCACAGTAAAGAAATAAGCCCATTTCATGATGTTAGTGTGATCACTTGTAACGCTAAAGACCATAATATAAATTTCATGGGTTGGGATGTCAAACAGTTGGGAAGCAAGTCCTCTGCTTCCTCATTGGTTTCAAATGTAAGTATTAAGCATCAAGCAAGTTGCTGTCCAGGATAATCATAGAAAATGGCGCATTTAAGAGGCTAATATATTTTTAATATCATAAAGAAGGCTGAGTGCCAAAGAATCAATGCTTTCAAATGGTGGTGCTGGAGAAGACTTTTGAGAGTCCTTTGGACTACAGGGTAAATTGGAAGTGTTCAATGAGAAGGTGGCAAGAGTGAACATTGACATTTTAGGAATCAGTGAACTAAAATGGACCAGAATGGGTGAATTTAATTCAGATAAGCATTATATCTACTAATGAGGGCAAGAATCCCTTAGAAGAAATGGAGTAGCCCTCATAGTCAACAAAAGAGTCCGAAATGAAGTACTTGGGTGCAATCTCAAAAATGACAGAATGATCTCTGTTCACGTCAAGGCAAACCATTCAATACCATAGTAATCCAAACCTATGCCTCAGCCATTAATGCCAAAGAAGCTTAAGTTGAACAGTTCTATGATGACCTACAAGACCTAGAAGTAATAAAAAAAAAAAAAATTGTCCTTTTCATCATAGGGAACTGGAATGCAAAAGTAGGAAGTCAAAAGATACCCAGAGTAACAGGCAAGTTTGACCTTAAAGTACAAAATGAAGCAGGGCAAAGGCTAACAGAGTTTTCCCAACAGAATGCACTAGTCATAGCAAACACCCTCCTCCCACAAAACAAGAGACAAGTCTTCATACAGACATCACCAGATGGTCAATTCTGAAATCAGATTGATTATATTCTTTGTAGCTAAAGATGGGAAAGCTCTATACAGTCAGCAAAAACAAGAGCAGGAGCTGATGTTGGCTTAGATCATAAACTCTTTATTGCAAAATTCAGACTTAAATTGAAGAAAGTAGGGAAAACCACTAGACCATTCAGGTATGACATAAATCAAACCCCTTACGACTGTACAGTGGAAGTGAGAAATAGATTAAAGTGATTAGATCTGACAGAGTGCCTGAATAACTATGGACAGAGGTTCTTGACATTGTACAGGAGGCAGTAATTAAGACCATCCCCAAGAAAAAGAAATGCAAAAAAGCAAAATGGTTGTCTGGGGAGACCTTAGAAATAGCTATGAAAAGAAGAGAAGTGAAAGGCAAAGAAGAAAAGAAAAGATATACCCATTTGAATGCAGAGTTCCAAAGAATAGCAAGGAGAGATAAGAAAGCCTTCCTCAGTGATCAGTGTAAAGAAATAGAGGAAAACAATACAATGGGGAAGACTAGAGATCTCTTCAAGAAAATTAGAGCTGCCAAGGAACATTGCATGCAAAGATGGGCTCAATAAAGGAAAGAAATTGTATGGACCTAACAGAAGCAGAAGGTATTTAAAAGATGTGGCAAGAAGACACAGAACTATATAAAAAAAAAGATCTTAATGACAAAGATAACCATGATAGTGTGATCACTCATCCAGATGCAGACATCCTGAAACATGAAGTCAAGAGTTCATCAGGAAGCATCACTATGAACAGAGCTAGTGGAGCTGACGGAATTCCAGTTGAGCTACTTCAAATCCTAAAAGATGATGCTGTGAGATGATTGCTGCACTCAATATGCCAGCAAATTTGGAAAACTCAGCAGTGGCCACAGGAATGGAGAAGGTCAGCTTTTATTCCAATCCCAAAGAAAGGTAATGTCAAATAATGCTCAAACTACTGCATAATTGTACTCATTTCACACACTAGCAAAGTAATGCTCAGAATTCTCCAAGCCAGGCTTCAACAGTGCATGAACTGAGGACTTCCAGATGTTCAAGCTGAATTTAGAAAAGTCAGAGGAACCAGAGATCAAATTGCCAACATTCTTTGGATTATAGAAAAAGCAACAGAATTCCAGAAAAACATCTACTTCTGCTTTATTGACTACGCCAAATCCTTTGACTGTGTGGATCACAACAAACTGTGGAAAATTCATAAGGTGTTGGAAATACCAGACCACCTTACATGCCTCCTGAGAAATCTTTATACAGGTCAAAAAGCAACAGTTAAAATGGGACATGGAACAACGGACTGATTCAAAGTTGAGACAGAGTACAACAAGGCTGTATATTGTCACCCTGCTTATTTAACTTCCATGCAGAGTACATCATGTGAAATACTAGGCTGATGAAGAACAGGCTGGAATCAAGATTTCTGGGAGAAATATCAATAACCTCAGATATGCAGGTGACACCATTTTTATGGCAGAGAGCTAAGAGGAACTGAAGATACTCTTGAGGTAAGTGAACGAAGAAGGTGAAAAGGATGGTTTAAAGCTCCACACTCAAAAAACAAAGATCATGGCATCCGGTCCCATCACTTCATGGCAAATAGGTGGGGAAACAATGGAAGCAGTGACAAACTTTATTTTCTTGGGCTTCAAAATCATTACAGATAGTGACTGCAGCCATGAAATTAAGACACTTGCTCCTTGGAAGGAAAACTGTGACCAACCTAGACAGCATATTAAAAAGCACAGACACTACTTTGCCAACAAGGTCCATCTAGTCAAAGCTATGGTTTTTCCAGTAGTTATTTATGGACGTGAGAGTTGAACTATAAAGAAAGCTGAGTGCGAAAGAATGGATGTTTTTGAACTGTGGTGTTGGAGAAGACTCCCGAGAATCCCTTGGACTGCAAGGAGATGAACCCAATCAATCCTAAATGAAATCCTAATTTATATCCTCTTCTGGAGGCGAAGGGGATGACAGAGGATGAGATGGTTGGATAGCACCACCGACTCGATAGACATGTGTTTGGTGATCTCCAGGAGTTGGTGATGGACACAGAAGCCTGGCTTGCTGCAGTCCATGGGGTCACAAAGAGTCAGACATGATTGAGCAACTGAACTGAATGGAAAGGAAAGAAGTCCTGAATATTCACTGGAAGAACTGATGCTGAAGCTGAAGCTCCAATACTTTGGCCAGTTGATGTGAATAACTGACTCATTAGAAAAGACCCTGATTCTGGGAAAGACTGAAGGCAGAAGGAAAAGGGGTTGACAGAGGATGAGCTGGTTGGATGACATCTCCGACTAGATGGATAGGAGTTTGAATAAGGTCCAGGAGCTGGTGATAGACAGAGAAGTCTGGCGTGCTGCAGTCCATGTGGTTGCAAAGAGTCAGACATGGCTGAGCAACTGAACTGACTGGACTACAAGGAGATCAAAGTGGTCAATCCCAAAGAAAATCAACCCTGAATTTTCACTGGAAGGATTAATGCTGAAACTGAAGCTTCAATACTCAAGCCACATGATGTAAAGCATCAACTCACTTGAAAAGACCCTGTTTCTGGGAAAGATTGAAAGCAAACAGAGAGGACGGTGGCAGAAGATGAGACGGTTAAATAGTATCACTGATTCAGTGGACATGAATTTGAGCAAACTCTGGGAAATAAAAGAGAAGAGATGAGCTTGGCAGGCTGCAGTCCATGACATCGCAAAAAGTCAGACATGACAGCGACTTGACAACAAGTATTTTTAAGTATCTCAGATCCATTCCTTTGTTTGGATCTCAAGAGACCTTATAGGGACATGTTCTTCAATTCATACAGTAAGGGATACCAGAGTAAGGAAAAACTTAGTGGTAGAAAATAGGAGGCACCACTCTTTTGATTGACATCCTGATGTTTTGTCCTGGACTGTTACTGCCACCAAATATTTTCACCGCTGTTTTATCACACACACACACACACACACACACACACACATATTGTTTCCCTACATGTGTGCTCAGTCAGTTGTGTTCAACTCTTTGCAACCCCATGGGCTGTAGCCCACCAGGCTCCTCTGTTCATGGAATTCTCCAGGCAAGTGTGCTGGAGTGGGTTGCCATTTGACACCCCAGATAATCTTCCTGAGTCAGGGATCAAGCCCACACTTCCTGTGTGATTCTTTATCACTGCGCCATCCAGGAAGTATCTAAATAATTTGCATTTAATGATTACTATTGTGATAAATTTAGTCATCATTCTCGTTGACGGTAAGGAGGGGAAAAAAAGACTTTTTGTTTCCTTGTTATGTGCATACAAAGCCATGTTCACTTCATGATGACTTTTACTTAGAAATGTCCACTGTGTAAATCGATGCTTCCTACTTATGTAGCATCCGCCACCTCAGCAAACTAAGAATGTAATTCTTGCTAGGCGATTACCCTAAAGAGACCTATGGAAATCTGACAAAGCCTTTGACATTCCAGCAAGTTCTATTTAGGATGATGCTGTATACTTAGAGCTGTGTGCTCTGCAGCCCCCAGCATCACAGGCAGGAGGATGAAGCAGCCTTTTTCATGGACTCCCAGCGGGGCTTAGCTGGTGCTGGCTCTCCCTCTGCTTAGCTGAGGCTTCCCATCTGAATTCCTCCTGGGGGGCTATAGATCTCTGGTTTCCATATTAACTGCTCTCTAAGGTTCCTCCTGAGTGATATTCAGACTGGCATTGTTTTTAACCCCTGGAAGCTGGCAGGGGCTACCTAGCCATCTGGGAGGGAGACAGCCTGAGCTCTGGGACCCTAAATAGAAACTCATCAATCTTCCAGGGAGCTAGCCTGTAGAGCTCCATTGGCTCCCGGCTCCTGCAGTTTTCCCAACTCCTGGTGGGGAAGAGTACAGAGGACAGAATGGGAGCTGCCTAGCCATTCCTGTCTCACCCATGGAGTTTCATGGAAATGCGACCCTAAAGTCCTTTTCTGCTTTCCTGAATCTCTGATGCTGGCAATGTCAGCTAGTTTTTTTTGTTTTTGTTTTGTCTTTTTTTCTTCCAAAATGATGCTATACAATGGCCATTGCCCCTTGGGAAAGAAATTTGCTCCAATTTGAAACTAGAATAAGTGTCCATAGTGTGTGGAATGCTTTCAAAGAGCATAAGCGATTTGTAATTGTTAGGAATTCATGGCCTTCTCCACTTGCAAGACTGTGGAGGTGGAAGCAGAAAGGACTCATGGTTGATCACAGTAATAAGAGCAATAATAACTATAATGATAGAAGCTAATTTATTGAGCATTGAGGTTTGTTAGACAGTGTTCTAAGGATTCCTGTAACTGATCCAGTGTAGTTATTGGGTCTTCACAGAGCACTGAAAGAGAGTAACTAAGAGGGACTCCACTGGACAGAGCGGAAGTGAACACACAGAGAGGTTAAGGTGATCAAATCACACAGCCAAGATGCGGCAAAACAGATGACATTCATGATATTCAGGCCATTCATCTTCAAAACCTCTTAGTCATCACCTGATGATGGGAAAGACAGTAGCTCTAGGAAGCACTCTTCCAGTTATCTTATTATACCTCTTGGGCCAACAGATCCTTACCCTTTTCCTTTATCCTCTAAGGCAGAGTTTTCAAAAGTAAAAATAGAAAATAGAACCTTCCTCAGAGTTCCAGGGTAGCATCAGAGCAGTAAATTGAAAAACCACATTGCTTCTCCTCTATTATGTGTCCACTCAAGAACAGTAACTTTTCAGTCCAGGAAGTCCTGGCCATGGCACAGTTTTTCTAAGGTCACCTCATGTTGGAAAGAGGCTGTTTTTCATGGAGATCTATGAAAGCCAAAAATTCATCACAATGAGAAAATGGGCAAAGATACAATTGGTATTACCTTAGCAGCCAAGGATTTAAATGTGACATTTAATTTTAGCCTTTGTCCTTCCGAGAAAATAGGGCATGGTCTACGGATCACACAGCACAGTTTAAACTTGTAAATAGTCAGCTTTCATGATAAGCATCTCTCTTTGGAAGAATCCCTTCCAGGGTCAATTGACTATACTCTGCATGGCTTCCCAGGTGGTACTAGTGGGAAAGAGCCTGCCTACCAATGCAGAAGATATTAAGAGACATGGGTTTGATCCCTGGGTTTGGAAGATCCCCTGGAGAAGGGCATGGCAACCCATTCTAGTATTTTTGCCTGAGGAATCCCATGAAAAGAGGAGGAGCTTTGTGGGCTACAGTCCATGGTGTCACAAAGAGTCAGGCAAGACTGAAGGGACTTAGCATGCACATGTATGCTACATGGTTATAGCCCTGATCATTTTGAATTGAGAACTTTATATATTCCATACATAAAAATATAAAGAAAGACTGATAAAACACAAACTGAGTTCTAATTTTATCATCTGCCAGACAAAAAATGTTAATAATTTTTCCATGAAGTCACTTCCTAGTGGGAGGTGGGGGAGCACACACAAACATTCTTCTCATCTGGAAAGACAAGGCTTGATGACTTAATTTTAGAAAATTAATAGGAAGAACCAACATTTATCAACAGTTTTCTCTTAACCAGAACAATAATCTGAGCAATTAGCATTCTTTGAATTTTCACATTAGCACTGTCAGAAAAGTGTTATAATTACATTGGTCATACCCATGGTCCTTAATCAGGGTCAATTCCCACCCACCCCACCCACCGGAAGACTTTTCAATGTTTGGAGACATTTTTGGTTGTCATAACTGGGGGTAGGGATAGGGTGGTGCTGCTCTCATCCAGTGGGTAGAGCCCCAAGGATGCCGCTAAACATCCTGCAAAGCACAGGACAGCCTTCAATGACAAAGAATTATCCAGCTCAAAATGTCAATAGCGCCAAGACTGAGACACCCTGCAAGAGACTAAAGAAGTAAAACTCTGAGTAATACATTCAATATTTTATACATTTAATCCACAGTCAAAATTATCCCCTCCCTATTTTCCTCATCAAATAAAAAGATAGCAAGGTGTTAGAGACAAGCCTTAAAAGAAATTTCTGACTCACTCCATGAGGCTACGACAATCTTGATTCCTGAATCACGCAAGGGCATTTTCAAAAAGAAAATTATCAGCTCATTTACCCAATGAATTACGATGTGAAAATCTTGAAAAATTGTGGCACATTAAATCCAGCAAATACATATAAATATAATATGACTAAGTAAAGTTTGTCTCAGAAATTCAAAGATGGTTCAGCATCATAAAATCAGTTTATGCAATATATCACATCAATAGATTACGAGATAAACCATAAATAGACACAGAGAAATATCTGAAAAACTTCAATTCTGATTTATGAAAACTAAAATTTTTAAATCTTAAGAATATAAGGAAATTATTTAAATTGACATCTACTAAAAACATGTAGCAAAGGCCATGATGGTGTGATTCACTCACCTAGAGGCAGACGTCCTGGAGTATGGGGTCAAGTGAGGCTTAGGAAGCATTACTGTGAACACAGCTAGTGATTGTTGTTGCTTAGTTGCTAAGTAGTGTCTGACTCTTTGCGACCCCATGGACTGAGCACACTAGGCTTCCCTGTCCTTCACCACCTCCCAGAGTTTGCTCAAACTCATGTCCATTGAGCTGGTGATAACATCCAACCATCTCATCCTCTGTCGTCCCCTTCTCCTCCTGCCTTCAATCTTTCCCAACATCAGTGTCTTTTCTAATGAGTTGACTATTCACATCAGGTGGCCAGCGTACTGGAGCTTCAGCTTCAGCATCAGTCCTTCCAATGAATATTTAGGACTGATATCCTTCAGGATTGACTGGTTTGATATCCTTTCTTCCAAGGGACTCTCAAGAGTCTTCTCAAGCACCACAGTTCAAAAGCATCAATTCTTTGGTGCTCAGACTACTTTATGGATCAACTCTTACATACATACATGACTACTGGAAAAGCTAGTGGGGGTGGTGGAGTTCCAGCTGAGCTATTTCAAATTCTAAAAGATGATGCTGTTAAAAAGCTGCACTCAATATGTCAACAAATTTGGGAAACTCAGCAGTGGCCACAGGACAGGAACAGGTCAGTTTTCATTCTAATCCAAAAGAAGGGTAATGCCAAAGATTGTTCAAACTACCATACAAGCGTGCTCATTTCACATCCTAGCAGGGCCATGTTCATAATCTTTCAAGCTAGTCTTCAGCAGTATGTAAACTGAGAGCTTCCAGATGTACAAGCTGGGTTTAGAAAAGGCAGAGGAACTAGAAAGCAAATTGCCAACATTCGCTGGATCATAGAGAAAGCAAGAGAATTCCAGAAAAGCATCTACTTCTGACTCATTGACTATGCAGAAGCTTTTGACTGTGTGGATCACAGTAAACTATGGAAAATTCTTAAATGGATGGGAATACCAGACCACCTTACCTGTCTCCTTAGAAACCTACATGCAGGTCAAGAAGCAACGGACCTGGTCATGGAATAACTCATTCGTTCAAAATTGGGAGAGGTGTACCTAAAAGCTGTATATTGTCACCCTGCTTATTTAAGTTATATGCAGAGTACATTATGTGAAATGCCAGACTGGAAGACTCACAAATTAGAGAGATTGCTAGGAGAATTATCAGCAACCTCAGATATGCAGAGGATACCACACTAGTGGAAGAAAATGAAGAGGAACTAAAAAGCCTCTTGAGGAAGGTAAAAGGAGAATGAAAAAGCTGGCTTAAAATTCAACATTAAAAAAAATAAGATCATGGCATCTGGTCCCGTCATTTTATGACAAATAAATGGGGAAGAAATCGAAAGAGTGACAGATTTTATTTTCTTGGGCTCCAAAATCACTGCAGATGGTGACTGCAGCCATGAAATTAAAATATGCTTGCTCCTTGGAAGGAAAACTATGAAAAACATAGACAGCATATTAAAAAGCAGAGACATCACTTTGCTAACAAAGGCTATGCTTTTTCCAGTAATCACATATGGATGTGAGAGTTGGACCATAAAGATGGCTGAGCACCAAAGAATTGATGGTTTCAAATTATGGTGCTAGATTCTTGTGAGTCCCTTGGATGGCAGGGAGATCAAACCAATCAGTTTTAAAAGAAATCGATCCTGAATATTCATTGGAAGGACTGATGCTGAAGCTGAAACTCCAATACTTTGGCCACCTGTTGTGAAGAGCTGGCTCATTGGAAAAGACCTTGATGCTGGGAAAGACTGAAGGCGGGAGGAGAAGAGGGAGGCAGAGGATGAGGTGATTAGATAGTATCACCAACACAATGGACATGAATTTGAACAAACTCCAGGAGATCGTGAAGTCCAGGAAAGCCTGGCATGCTGCTGTCCGTGGTGTCACAAAGAGTTGGACAGGACTTCGCGACTGAAAAACAACAAATCAGCGAAAACACAGTGATGACCTTTGTGTGCTTAGTTGCATCTGACTCTAGGCAACCGCAAGGACTGCAGCCCTCCAGCCTCCTATGCCCATTGGATTTTCCAGGCAAGAAAACTGGAGGGGAACGCCATTCCTTCCCCAGGGGATCTCTCTGACTCAGGGTGTGAACCCTTGTCTGCTGTGTCTCTTACTTTGGCAGGCAGTTTCTTTACCACTGAATCACCTGTAAAGCCCAAATAATGTGCGTGGGCTCTGGAGCAGGAGCCTTGCTATGAGGCATATGGGGTCTTATTTCCCCTTCCAGGGACTGAACACGAGACCCCTGCATTGCAAGGCAATTGTTTAACCACTGGACCGCCAAGGAAACCCCTGACCTTTAGAAGTATTGACATTAATGAAACAAAAATGCTTGAAGTCATCACTTATGTTTAGCACGGGAACTCTAAAAAGAAAAGAAAATATATAAACAATTAAAAGTGGAAATGACAGGATTACATACAAAGAAACATAAGCAAGGCTACAGACTATTTAAACTAATACGATGCTGCATGTAAGTTGCTGTAAACAATATTAGCATATGAAAATCAATGTCATTTATATACTTCATAATAATTAATTACAGACTGTAATGAAAAGAATCCATTCACTATAAAAACAAATTATAAGATCTTTAGCAATAAATGTAACAAAAAATGTATAGTACTTTTGGAGAAAGAATTGCAAAACAGTTTTTGAGGAATTATTAAAGAATATATCGCTAAGTGGAAAGATACAAAATACTCATCAGTGTAAGATTTAATACTGCAAACATGTTAAGTTCTCTCAAGTTAATTGTTAAATATTAATTCAATGCAATCTCAACTGTTTTTGATGGACGTTATCAAACCATTACTATTATATATATGTGAGAACATTGGACCAAAACATCCAAAATTTTTGTTGTTGTTATTGGTTTCTGTGTGTGTTGTTTGTGTGTATGTATGTCTGCTTCTTTGCTCTTTGTGTCATTGGTCTTTTTATCTGTTCATGTACCTCAAACTTTAATATCTAAATTATTTTGCTTTTTAGTATATATTAGTATCTAGTAGAACAAGTCACTATTTTTGCTCAGCTATTTCAAAATTAACCTTACCACTCATGTATTTTTATTCTTCCACATAAATTTTAGAATAATCACTTAAAAAAAGTTTGAAGCAAAAAAAAAAAGAAGAAATGACCTATAAGATATGACTTGCAAAATTATAATATTTACAGCAAAGTGGTAACTGACACAGATGAATAGAAAGAAATAGAGAATCTTAACAGTCCTATACTCCAATGATAATGTGATATGCAATGTAGATGGCATAGTCAATAGATTGTGCTGGCCGGTTGAGGGAAGTTCATTAAATCCTCATCTCACACCATAAATAAAAATCAAAACCAGACATATTTTTGAAGGTTCAGCTTCTTTACTTCAGTTCGATTCAGTTGCTCAGTCTGACTCTTTGTGATTCCATGAACTGCAGCATCCCAGGCTCCCCTATCCATCACCAAGACCTGGAGCTTACTCAAACTCATGTCTGTTGAGTCTGTGATGCCATCCAACCATCTAATACTCTGTCATCCCTTCTCCTCTTGCCTTCCATCTTTCCCAGCATAAGAGTCTTTTCCAATGAGCCAGTTCTTTGCATCAGGTGGCCAAATTACTGGAGCTTCAGCTTCAGCCTCAGTCCTTCCAGTGAATATTCAGAGTTGATTTCCTTTAGGATGGACTGGTTAGGTCTCCTTGCAATCCAAGGGACTTGTTAATATTTTTAAAAGAAAATACAGGAGAAAGCCTTTAAGGCTTTGGGACAGGAAAATATTTATTAAAAAATGAAAAAAATGTGAACAATAAAATAATTTGCCTACTTCAAAGTCAAAAATTTCAGTTTAATTAAAAGACTAGGAGAAGAAATTGACCATATACATAACTCTCAAATGATTAGTTTCCTACATTTAAGAAACACTCTTACAAATCCATAAAAAGTGATTAAAAAAAAACTAATGGAAAGTGTATACTAGATATAAATAGATGACATACAGAAAATACATATGAATGATCATCAAGTAAAATGACAACAATGTTTAGCCTTCTGTCAAGTATGTTGGGAGTTGGGAAGAACATACTCCTTGAAGGAGGGCAGATTTCTGTATGTCTCTGAATGCATTGTGGTAATATCCAATAAAGTTGAAGATGTGGATATGACTGACCCAACAAATGCCTACCTAGATACAAATCTTAAGTTTTTGAACCTGTGCACAAGTGACATACACAAGAAATTCATGTAGAGGGCTGGAGGCAGAAAGAGCTGATTCACAGGTTGGGAAGATTTACAAGCCAGGAACTGAACATAATCTTATGGTCCCATGAGGGGCAGGTTCTTGGGAGGAAATGGGGACTTCAGAGGGCACTGGGGACCTTTCTCATAAAGGAGACTGGACCCTGAGCATTGTCCTTGGCTTGACATGGAAGCAGCAAGACATAACTTTGAAAATAAGTTTATTTTGTGTGTGTATCTATTGTAGGTTTTTGCCTTGCCCTTCCCATGAGGTTTTGATATAGCAGTCTACATGTGTACAAGGTTGTTTTAACCTGGCCTTTTTTCTGCCTAGAGAAGTTCCTTTAGCATTTGTAGTCAAGCTGGTTTGGTGGTGCTGAATTCTCTGAGCTTTTGCTTGTCTGTAAAGCTTTTGATTCTTCCAGTGAATTTGAATGACAGCCTTAAACAGAAATAGAGTCACAGATGTAGAACACAGTCTTATGGTTACCAGAGGGGAAAGTGAGGGAGGGATAAATTAAGAAATTGGACTTGACATATACACATTGCTATATATAAAATAGGGCTTCCCTGTTGGCTCAGTGGTAAAGATTCTGCCTGCCAATGCAGAAGCTGCAGGAGATATGGGATTTGATCCTTGGGTCAGGAAGATCCCCTGGAGAAGGAAAGGACAACTCAGTCCAGTATTCTTGCCTGGGAAATCCCATTGACAGAGAAGCCTGGTAGATGAAAGTCCACGGGGTCACAAAAGAATCAGACATGACTTAGTGACTAAACAACAATATATAAAATAGATGACAAATAAGGACCCACTCTACAGCACAGGGAGTTGTACTCAATACTCTGTAACAACCTATAAGGGAAAACAATCTAAAAAAGAGTAGATATATGTGTATGCATAAATGATTCACTTTGTTGTACAGAAGAAACTGAAACAATATTCTAAATTAATATATTCAAATAAAAATTAAGAAAAAATAAAGTGTTTAACCAATGCCAAAAAGAGAAGTTCAGGCTTTGGACAATGAGCACATTTATAGTGACCCAAAGCCCCAGGGCAGAGAGATACCCAGGATTTAGTTAGCTGGGCATTTCATGCTGCCCCACGAGGAACAGACCAGAGCAATTTCCATTAAATTTTCCACCAGCCTGACAGGGTAGTGCTTAGCATCAGATTTCATTTGATTTTAGGATAAAAAATAATGGACTAATTTTTGCAAACCTGAGTTTGTAGAGTACTATTCATATCAGCTGCTTAGACATGTCCACCATCTGAAGCTCATGCATGGAGCTCCTGATGAATTTTCAGCCTGAAACCTTGGACTAAAAATTCATGCCTTAGACTTCCTTCCCTCGTTAGAGCAATTATCACATTATGCATAATTATAGAGATTATTTTTACCTCCTCAGTCTCAGGGTCTCCCATGCCGTCATGTAATAGCCTCCTTGAAAACGTTCATGCCTTCCTTCTGGTAGGTCTGTAGCCACACCCTTCCTTTGTCCCCAACAGACAAGCCTGACTTTTCATATGGAATGATATATTTAGGAATATGTTCTTGACTTTTTATTTTTATCAAATCCTGCGGCATACTGGAGTCGGTTGTTCCTCTCTCATATTTGTTCATGGCTTAAGGCTAAATAGTGTACCAATCAAAACAGAATAGAATCCCCCTCCCACCTTCAATGACTTAATTATGAAATAAAAATCCCAGGAATTCCGTTAGAGCATTTAGCATCAGACCTTTTTCTCCTGCGGGCTCCTCACAGGCGGTTAGGCTAATAAGCATTTCTATCTGTTCTATAACCTCTGGTCGTTCTTCAGCTGAGTGACCATTAAGACGGGAAACATAATGAGGGGAGAGCAAGGTAAACGTAATAAAACATTCTTGTTCTCCTCGGAGAGGCGGAATAATGGGCCATTTCTTCTTCTTTATTGTCCGCATAAAGGATTTCATGGGATCTGCACCCTCCCTGAGACTGGGAGCTTTGTCCTGGAAAACTTGCTCTCAGCCGAGAGCAGGTTTAGAAGCAGCTGCTGGGAGGCAGAGCCGGGACACACTAGGCGTTCTCATACACGCTGCCTTCTTTGAAGGATCCCTGGTACTTCTCACACAACTTTGCTAAGGCTGTTCTGTTGTTCACTGGATTATAATATGTAGATTTGACCTTTCCTCTTTTAAAAAATTTATTTATTTTTTAATTGAAGGATAATTGCTTTACAGAATTTTGTTGTATTCTGTTGAACATCAGCATGAATCAGCCATAGGTGTACATATGTCCCCTCCCTCTTGACCTTTTTCTTACTGGATAACCAGGTGTGCCACACTCATTTAGAACACGGATTCTGTGCTGATTTTCAAGCCACCTTATAGTTTAGCGGGACAAAAAACCTGAAGGGTCACCCATCTAGTGGGTTCTTAGTTGCAGAAGGGAAAAGGGTTAGTGTCACATTTGGTTGGGAGGTGGAGGGGGGCAGTTAGGTAGATGTCTGTCTTGTCCATGAGAAAGGGATGCTTCTTATTTAAATCACAAAGCATATTTATTGAACAGATACTTATATGAAGCTTACTCTTTACAAGTCTCTACTCGAAGAACTTTACAAATATTAAAGCATTTAATCCTCCTAATATTCCCATGGAGTAACAACTCATTATGCTCATTCTGTAGTTGAGAAAATGGAGGCATGGAGAGGTTACGTTAGTTGCATAAGGTCACACAGCATAATTTGCCCAAGTGTTGGAATTTAGCTCTAAGTCCAGGCCATTTGACTTTTAACCAATGCCGTGCAAGGATGAGTCACAGATACTGTTGATAAAAATGTGCATCCCTATAGATTTATTCAAATAATGGACGGTAAACCCATATTGATAGTTATGATGCTAAACGCAGAATTTCTAATAAAAAAGGGAGGAAGGAGTAGTTACTGAACATCTACTTTATATCTAGAAGTTAAAACATGTTATCTCATGCACTGACATAAAAGAGAAATTATTCCCCTCATATTACAGATGAGGGAAGAAGGGTTATAGAGATTAAAAGATGTGTCAGTGGCCCCACAGTTAGTTGGCAACAGAACTTCAGCTTGAATGCACGTCTAAATTCGATGTTTTTGTGTCTAGCATCTTCGTGAAAAATACACTCTATCCCAGACCGTGGAATTGATGTCAGAGTTTTCATCATTCTTCTACAGACAGTCAGTGCAGTAACTGGCTGCTGCTATGTGCTATCATTACAGAAGTCACTAAATCTAAAAGCGTATTTTTGGCACAGAATCCTTTCCCACTTTGATCACAATTCACCGATTTTCTATGGTTCATGTTACTGTGCAGTGCTTTGCAATGCTCTGAATACAATTTTTGACTCTCTGTTAATGTTCTTGGTCTTCTTTCCTAGTTTTCATTTTTACTGAGAGACAACCTGGTTTTTCAACAAAGGCACAGTGTAATTTTTTCCCTTCCTAAGTGGCTGAAAAGCTCACATTCATGACATTCTTTGCCCTTTCCTTTGTGATCAGTCCTTCTGCCCTGTTCTGTTAATAATTAGAAACATAGCACCTCTTTCTTCCCTTTGCCTAGAATAATCAGAGACGCATCTCTTCATCTTTTTCCTATTTTCCTTTTTTGCCAGCCGTGTATTCTGAGCTGATCAAAAGTAGTTTATTCAAGTGTCAAACGTGTTTCCAGGAGTGCTAAACTGCAGAAAATTCAATGTCACACAGGTACAATGTATGTATAATTTATAGATAAGCAGAATGAGGTTGGCAGGTGCTTCTGATGAGCATCATGCTAGATGTAAATATTCCCAGTTCAAGTATTCATGAGTTTATTCAAAGTCCAGTTTCTAGTGACCAGGTGCCTGAAAAGAGTGGCATAAACTCCTTCTAATCGTGGCATAAATTCACATCAATAGCAACATGATTACATGAAAAGCAACATGAAAAATCAAAGTAGATATACTCTCATGAGAGATACTCTTATTGATCTGGAAGTTCATTTTTTTTCTCTTTTTCAAAAGTAACTTGTTTATGCCTATCAACTCTCAGCTCTTTATATAAAAATGTTCTGTAGTAGAAATCTTCAGAGGGATCGTCCTACGCCATGAAAAAGTCTTAAAAATGTATTTCAACCCACTGCTTCCTTTAGTTCAAATAAAATCATTTAAAAGCTTTATGACCATCATATGCCACGTTGCGATCATAAGCTTGAATAGGGCTTCTCAGGTAATGCTAGTGGTAAAGAACCTGCCTGCCAATGCACGTAGACGTAAGAGACCTGGGTTTCAACCCTGGGTTGGGAAGATCCCCTGGAAAAGGCAATGGCAACCCACTCCACTATTCTTGCCTGGAGAATCCAATGGACAGAGGAGCCTTGCAGGCTGCAGTCCATGGGGTCACACAGATTCGGACACAACTGAAGTGACTTAGCAGAAGTAGTAGCAACAGCAAACTTGAACAACCTCTTACCTCTTTACATACACAGTTGCATCGAGACACTGCTGAAGAGTGAGCAGAAGTCTGAGCTATCTGCAACAGAACATTGTCATGCTCTAACATCTGGGCATCAAATACATTACTTTTAAGCTTTCTCGCTGAAGGTCTGATACTGATAGATGAAGATTGTATATCTTATGAGATTAGTGCAATTCTCTTTCAGGAATACATAACTTAGAAACTTCCAACGACCTAATCCTCTAGCCAACTATGAAGAATTCGTTAAAACAGATACATTGCTAAATTTCTATCAGGTGTTTGAATCATTTCTATGATTAATCCATGTAAATGAAGCTCATTACATGCTCATTTACAGGGGAAATGCCTATATATTTTATGTATGTGTGTGTGCACGGTTCACTTATGTCCAGCTCTTTACAAGCCCATGGACTGTAGCCTGTCAGGCTCCTCTGTCCGTGGAATTTTCCAGGCAAGAATACTGGAGGGGGTTGCCATTTTCTTCTCCAGGAAATCTTCCCCACCCAGGGACTGAAACTGTGTCTCTTCGCATTTCCTGTGTTGGCAGGCAGATTCTCTACTACTGTGCCACCTGGGAAGATGCCTGGAAAGACACTACGTATACATGTTATTTTTTCCAGATCTCATCCTATTGTTGGCTTTGCTTGAACAATTTTATTTCATCAGTTTCACAGACCTTCACTGCATCTCCAAGGAGGAATGACATGTCCCTATCTTCATTGAAGTCATATTCAGGAAGGTGAATGAGGAAAGAAATCGAAGGTCCAGTCTGTCTTAATTTCCTAGGGTTATCCTAACAAAGAACCACAAACTGGATAGCTTAAAATAACAGAAATTTATTCTTTTGCAGTTTTGGAGGCCAGAAGTCTGAGATCAAGTTTTGGGCAGGATTGACAACTCTGAGTCTATGACGGAATCTGTTCCTTGTCTCTTTTCCACTTTCTTGTGCTTTTCTAGGTATATATGGTGTTCCTTGGTCCATAAAAGCATAACTTTGACCTCTCCTTTCATCTTCACACGGCTTTTTCCTCGTATGTGTGTTGGTTTCCGAGTCCCTTTTTAATAAGGAGATCAGTCATATATATTTGGGCTCACCCTAATGACTTAATTTTAACTTGATTGCCTTTTTAAAGGCTCCATCTACAACCAAGTTCACATTCTGAGGTACTGGGGGTTAGGTCTCAACATCTGGATTTGTATGGGGACACAACTCAACCTATAGTACCTTCCTTGATATAATATGGTCCATTAAACAGGACATATGGGAGGTTATTTGGGAGACAGTGGTTCCAGTGGGGAGCTGCACAGGCCTTGGAGTTGAGTGGCCTGGGTTCAAATACTGCCTGTGGCCCTTATCAATAGCTCGTCATGGGCAAGTGACTCACTCACTACGTGCCTCCACTTTACCTAATGAAAAATGGGATCATACTTGTACCTACCTTTTTGTCTAAAAATGTACTATATAAAACTTTGCAAATACTTTGTTGAATTCAAACATACTTTCCCTTTAGGTACATTTCTAATCTATCTCACCAATAGTTCTTCTACAAATAGGAAAGATTTTTATTAGAAATATTCATTTCTCCAAAAACCATGTGGAGTGATCACCTCTCTATGTTCACAAACCATTTTTATATATATTTTGCTTATTTTTTTTCTATTTTTGCTTATCCCTCATTTATTTAATCTGCAATCCTCATTACATTAATGTATATTTTTAGAAATTAATTTATTTTCTCTCCCTCTCATTCTGGTCCTTGATATACACATTTGTGCATATGTGTGCACACACACACACACATATTTTATTAGTAGGGCCTTTATATGCTGTTTTCAGTCTCTTAAGAAATTCATTTTCCATTTTGCATTCTTATGTAATACTTCATAGACTCAACAGTCTCATGTTCAAGGTTAATTCTGTTCACAAAAGAAAAAAAGAAAACCAATGATTATTGGGAGCATACTAGACATTGGGTGTTTTATAGGAAACATTTCTCTGATAGTATCCCTTTCCTAAGGTGATACAGCTAGTAAGTACCAGAAATAGAATTTGACCCACAAGCAGATTTTAAAACATGTATAGTATTTTCCCACAATTGCGCAGATTCTGAATAAAATACATATGGTTCAGATGTACTGTATCAGATTATTTTATTATGGTCCTGGATCACTTTCCTCATGTTTCACAAAGTTCCCAGGGATGGTGTCTGTGGGTGAGATGCAGTTAGAGGTTCTGATGATAACTTAGGCCTCAGAATAAAAGTGAAGTCGCTCAGTCGTGTCCGACTGAGTCCACGTGACCCCGTGGACTATAGCCTGCCAGGCTCCTCTGTCCATGGGGCTCTCCAGGCAAGAATACTGGAGTGGGTTGCCATTTCCTTCTCCAGGGGATCTTCCCAACCCAGGGATCGAACCCAGGTCTCCTGCATTTCAGGCAGATGCTTTATCCTCTGAGCCACCAGGGAAGCCTCCACCCAGGCCTCAGAATAAGACCTGTTCAATAAGACAGAATTCAACCTGTGAGACGCAAGACCTTTTGAATTTATTTACAAATAATGTATTTGTATGATTCAAGAATGTGATCTGTCCTGGGTTAATCTTAATCTGACTTTAATGCAGGTTGACAAAGGGACAAAAAAAGAAAGCATCTGTAAGTTCCAGATTTACAGCAACATCAAGTCACAGCTGACTGCCCTTCACACATTGTAGGGATTGCAGGGTGCGATGCTGAAGTAGTTTTTGAGAAATGAGATGCTGCATATTTCATTTTTTTTCAATATTACCATCCTGCCAGGAACTGCTATAAAAGTATCCTAAGTCCTGAAATGGGAGGGATGGATTTTCCAAATATATGCCAAGCGCTAGGGAAGCCTCCAAGCTTGTACGCTGCCCATTTGGGTTGTTGGCACAGACACTGCAGCATCAACCAAAGTATTTATTAAGGGCCCAGCTGCCCTGGATGCCACACAAGATGCTGCACAAACAGCCATAAACAGGAGCAGCCCTGCTCTCCAGGCTCAGACTGATAGGAGCTGACAGTTTTAGGTCAAGAGTCCAGGTTATTTCTGTAGGTGTGTGCAACACAGCCTGGCTTACCCAGTAAGCCCTCCTCCTTTTAACCCCAAGTACATCCCATGTGACAGGCAGGACTAGAAATATTATCTGTCTTTTACATGAAAGTTCATGTGCCCTCCTCTGGGTTCTATAACTTGAGGTTAACAGAGCATGATTCAAATTCAGATCCCTGAGGCATTGGATCTCCTGTTTTCTTGCATCCACCCAGTTGCCTTTGTCACGAACTGTGTGAACATTTTATATAATCACACACCTAAGATGTAAATCTTAAATTTTTTTTATTGGAGTATAGTTGATTTACAATGTTGTGTTAGTGTGGAACAGCAAAGTGAACCAGTTATACATATACCTATATCCACTTTTTTTTTCTTTTAGAGAGGGGTCTTTCTGATAGCTCAGTTGGTAAATAATCTACCTGCAATATAGGAGATCCTGGTTTGATTCCTGGGTCAGGAAGATCCCCTGGAGAAGGGATAGGCTACCTACTTCAGTATTCTGGGGCTTCCCTTGTAGCTCAGCTGGTAAAGAACCTGCCTGCAATGCGGAAGACCTGGGTTCAGTCCCTGGGTTGGGAAGATTCCCTGAAGAAGAGAAAGACTTAGCACTCCAGTATTCTGGCCTAGAGAATTCCATGGACTGTATAGTTACTAGCATTTCTGGATAAGCTATATAGTTGCTAATATCACAAACATAGATACATTTTTTGGGCTTCCCCCATAGCTCAGTTGGTAAAGAATCCACCTTCAATGCAGGAGACGTCTGCTCGATTCCCGGGTTAGGAAGATCCCCTGGAGAAGGGAAATGCTATCTATTCCAGTATTTTGGCCTGGAGAATTCCATGGACTGTATAGTCCCTGGAGTCACAAAGAGTTGGATACGACTGAATGACTTTCACTTCAATCTTTTTTAGATTCTTTTCCCATATAGGTCATTACACAGTACTGAGTAGTAGTACTGTGCTCTACCGTAGGTCTTTATTAATTGTTTCACATATGCACACACGTATTCTTAGTCACTCAGTTGTGTCTGACTCTGCAACCCATTGGACTGTAACTCACCAGGCTCCTCTGTCTATGGGATTCTCTAGGTAAGAATACTGGAGTGGGTGCCATGCCCTATTCCAGGGAATCTTCCTGACACAGGGATCGAACTCACATCTCTTATGTCTCCTGCATTGGCAGGTGGGTTCTTTACCTGCTGAGCCATCAGCAAGCCCTATTTTATATATAGTAGTGTGTGTATATTAATCCTAATTAAGGTGCTAATCTTAAAGTAGGAGAATTTCAGACCTGAAAGGCTCCTAGGAGCCTGAATTCAGTACCTTCTTGTACTTATGGGGGACTTGAGCGTTTCTGAAATGTACAATAAACCCTCAGTACAGTGCATTCTTGGCAGAGCTCTGCCTAGAACCCAAGAGGGGCTGATGGTTCCAAGCACATTAATTGCATTTGAATTGAGAATTTCATGGGGTTAGATGTCGCATGTAGTTTTCTTTTTCCTGGTCAAAATTCTTCTCCTTATCCCATGTTGCTTCTCTTGAGGCAGTCTGAAACATTGTCCACCCCCAGAAAAATGCCTTGGATAAGATAGACTGAGGTTGTTGAGATGCTGGAAACAGAAGAAACAGTGAAGTCAGGCTGAGGTTTCCATGTAAGGAATCAGCTTCACTCTTCCGAATTATGGATAATCAGTCCAAGATAAAAAGAGTGGTCTGAACACACTGAGCACCTCACGCAGCAGATTCATGAATGAACCCGAAGCAACAATTTTGAAAGTTCTGATGGAGGCAGGGGAGAATAAACTAAGGGAACAGCGTGTCAGGAAACTAGAATTCATAATTTGTGTGCAAGGTGTAAAACTCTGGACTAAAATTGGATCCACAGAGCATTGACATATGCTGATTGAAATTGACTTTTTGTCATCCTCCATGAAAATGAACTGAACTGAAATAACTTGTCCTAGAAACTTCTCTTTTCAGCTCCTTTTCTTATACAATGTGAAAACAAAGGTCACACAAAGACACACACACAGGCACATACGTTCATTCTTTTAAAGTGAATCAGCAAGGTGAATGAAATGATGCTATTTATTCATAATCAATAAATTAATATGTACTTATTGTGAGTCACAAAGATAACATCACAAGATTAATAAAACACGGTTTCCTGCCTTCAAGGAACTCTGAGTCTAGCTAGCAAAATACACAGGGACAGAGTAGTAAAAACACAATATAGAAAGGGCTATAAAAAAGGTCTTATGGACTCTGTGGGAGAGGGAGAGGGTGGGAAGATTTGGGAGAATGGCATTGAAACATGTAAAATATCATGTATGAAATGAGTTGCCAGTCCAGGTTCAAAGCACGATACTGGATGCTTGGGGCTGGTGCACTGGGACGACCCAGAGGGATGGAATGGGGAGGGAGGAGGGAGGAGGGTTCAGGATGGGGAACACATGTATACCTGTGGCGGATTCATTTTGATATTTGGCAAATCTAATACAGTTATGTTAAGTTTAAAAATAAAATAAAATAAAAAAAAAAAAAAGAAAGTATCATGGTGGCTGAAGAGTGAATGCTGCAAGTGCTGGTTAGAAGATGCTGGTCTGGGAAGACTTGAGATAGGAGGAGGCCTTTCAAAAGTAGCAAGATAAGAAATGACATTTCAGAAAAAGAAATTGTGTAATAAAAGCACAGTCAGGTGGAAGCATGACATAGCATACTTTGTTCTGTGAATGATTAGTATCATGCAGCATATGGGGCAAGATGCAGGAAAAAAATAGAAGATTAGCTGGAAGGGAAGCGATTGGTTAGATCACATGTTGAAAAGCCTTGGATACCTGGAGAAGGAACTCAAACTTTATCCAAGATGCTGCTCAATTGCGGAGTGACTTGTTGAACTGTTTATTTTTCAGAAAATAAATTCCTAGAGAAAGACAGATCTGAAATGATGATGACACTGTTCATTGAGCAATATCGGTCCATTTTCTGGATGAAAATAGCATATTATTTATTGTCTAATTTCTAAATTTAGCACAAAATTAAAGTGTTGATGACAGCCAATGCTATCAAAGCTTTACTGAAATCAATATAGTCAGATATTGCTGATGATGCAGATTGTCAAAGCTGTTTTGAAAAGAAATATGAAAGTACATTATTAAGGAAAATATATGCAGTCATGTGCCTTGAAGTAGCAGTCTCAGTTTTGAGAATTTAAATGAAGAAAATTATCCAAAGCCAAAAGAACCATAAAATTTAGAGATGTTTATTTTAGCATTATTTATAATACCCAGATAAAAAATAAGCACCAAAAATAAGACTGTTGAGATCTTTATTTTATATTAGAGATGTTTATGAAATGTTTGTGTTTATGTTAGATATGTTTATTTTAGCATTATTTATAATAGCTAGATATAATATCCAGATAAAAAATAAGCACCAACAATAAGACAGTTATAAGTACATTGTATCAAACTGGCCAAATGAGGTGTAAAGCACTGATTAAAATATCTATTGAAACACAAAAAGTTTAGTTAATATGATGTTTAAAAATACAAACATATGTGTTCATTATTATTCCTGCTATGCAAAACTAAATGTGTGTAGCAACAAAAATTGAAGAGAGCAAAGACAAATGAACACTATGTAATGTATTTGGAAAGTAAAATTTTTCTCGTTATATTTAGAGTTGCATTAATGCTTTTATAATGATGTCTGTAGAAAAAAATCACATTTAAAATAGCTGTCATTTATTAAATGTCTATATTATGCTAAGCACTGTACATGTTTTATCTTATTTAATTCTCACAGCATTCCATAAGGATGGTACTGTTATGATCTATCCTTAATTGAATTTTAATTTTTTTGAATTGATATATACATATAATTTATAAATATGAAGCAATATAAATAATTCTATTAAGAATAAGAGCAATATCTTTGCCTTTCAACTCCAGTTCATATAAATGATTTTAGAAGGTTCTCAAGCTCCTCTGTATTTTCAAATCACGTGATACTGTATGCATGCATGCATTTTCAGTTGCTTCAGTTGTGTCCGACTCTGTGCGAACCTGTGGACTATAGCCTGTGAGGCTCCTTTATCCATGGGATTCTGCAGGCAAGGATACTGGAATGGGTTGCCATTTCCTTCTTCAGGGAATCTTCCCGATCCAGGGATCGAACCTGCATCTTTTATGTCTCCTGCATTGGCAAGTGTGTTCTTTACCACTAGCGCCACCTGGGAAGCCCATGTGATACTCTAACCATTTATAAATTCAAGCTTAAAATATTATTTACTTAATAAAATCAAGCCATTCTTTAAAAATTTGCCTTTGAAAAGGAATAAATAATTGTTAAACAATGGCACCCCACTCCAGTACTCTTGCCTGGAAAATCCCATGGACAGAGGAGCCTGGTACGCTGCAGTCCATGGGGTTGCTAGGGGTCAGACACGACTGAGCGACTTCACTTTCACTTTTCACTTTCATGCATTGGAGAAGGAAATGGCAACCCACTCCAGTGTTCTTGCCTGGAAAATCCCAGGGACAGGGGAGCCTGGTGGGCTGCCGTCTCTGGGGTCGCACAGAGTCGGACACGACTGAAGTGACTTAGCAGCAGCAAATCCTGAGTAAAATGCATCAAAAAAAAAAAAAAAAAGAAAGAAAGAAAGAAAATAGAAACTACTAATAAAAATATAATAAAAAATAATAAAAAAGAGATATCAAACATAATTCATGGATATTAAAATTAAAATAAGACAATATAAACAGTTATATGGCAGTGTACTTGAATGTTTAAAGAAATGGGACAAATTCACTGGAAAGCAATTCATTAAAAACGTGGAGAAAGAAATAGAAAATATTAATTGCATTATATGTTAAAGAATTGTATTCTTATTTAAAATCTTCTCATTAAAAAAAAAAAAAGCCAAACATGGATGTCTTTGTTAGTGAGTTCTACCAGATATTTTTGGAAGACATCATACCAAGATGTTGTGGATGTAAGAAGCATGGGGTCATACCCATATTTCCAAGCTAGACAGATTTTTCTGGCACAAGCAGAGTGAAAAATGTGGGAAGGGAACAATGGAGGCAGAACAACTCATTAGGAAATGATAAGAAATACCCAGGTAGAATAGGGTGTGTCCTGAACCTGATTAGAGGCTATAGAGATGAAAGAGAATATAACACAGAGAGATGCCCATGCTGAACTTTCACACCATTACCCCTTGTCAAAGAACATCATGCTCAGAAGTGGGGCGGGAGGACTCTGCTCTCATCAAATCAATGGACAACCATTTTTGAGGGGTGTGTTCACCTTTCAGGATAAGCTAATAAGTCAGTCTGCCTTACCTGTCCATCCTGTAGCAATGGGCTAGAGATGAGAACAGGAGCCAACACCCACAGTGATAACAATGAAAAATGCTTGAAATTAGAGTGTAAATCTCATCAAAGAGCTGGGAAGTCGATGAGAAATACATGATCAAGCCAAGGTTAAACAAAGATCTGGAACCCAGACAGGTGAGCTTCCTTTGTCCTGGACCATGTTGCTACCTTGGGAAAGGCAACCAGAATCCCATTGGCTATTTTGGTAATGTTGAGAGGCTACAAACAGGTGATATCTGATAGACCAGCACCTACCCTGTGCTGGACCCAGATCAACATAACCTGGACATACAGCAATATAGAAAACAGGCAGCCACAAAATTCAGCGCCTTAGAACATTAATGTTTTTCTTGCTTTCAATTCTGCAGGCTGGCAGGGTCTACTCTGCTTCCATCTGAGGCCACTGGGCTTGTTCCTAGGATGCAGATGAGCTTCAGGTGTGCTCTCTGAGTCTGGTATTCTCCTTCGATCAGCTGCTGTCCTGGGCATGCTCTTCTTAGAAAGTTGAGATTGAGCAGCATCATGTAACCACCCCTAAAGCTCTTTTGCATTCTATTGGTCACAGTAAGTTGGTACCAGGGGTACACACCCAAGGGGCTGAGTGGCAGGGAAATGAAGCTTTTCTGAACAATATTCCAGTTCATCCTAACACCTAAATATGAAAGATGGTTAACAGACATTTGGTCCTGTCCAAAATGTCTTTGATATTTGGTTCTGTTCAAAACATCCATAAGACATTTGGTCCATAAGACATTTGGCCCATGCCAAAAGGCCCTAGATATTTGCAGAGCCATTTAAACTTTCCAGAGCATCCATAAGGCATTTGGTTCACGCCAAAAGCTTCATGGTATTTGGTCATACGTGGACCTGTCCGAATTGTCAGTGGAGACATTTTGTCCATGTCAAACGTTCCTTGATATCTGATCCTGTCCAAAACCATTTGGTGGCTCAGTGGTAAAGAGTCTGCCTGCAATGCAGGAGACCCAGGTTTAATCCCTGGGTTGGGAAGATCCCCTGGAGAAGGGAATGGCCATCCACTCCAGTATTCTTACCTGAAGAATTCCATGGACGGAGGAGCCTGGCAGGCTACAGTCCATGGGGTAGCAAAGAGTCAGACGCTATTACTATAGCCATGAAGCCTGAGGTCTCACTAGGCAAAGAATCTGCCTGTAATGCAGGAGACACAGGAGACACGGGTTTGATTCCTGGGTCAGGGGGATCCCCTGGAGGAGGAAATGGCATTCCACTACAGTATTCATGCCTGAAAAATCCCATGGACAGGAGAGCTACCATCCAAAGGGTCACAAAAAGTCAGATACAACTGAGCAATTAAGCACACAAATATGATTATGGACATTTTGGATAGAACCAAATTTCAACTTTTTGGTGTAGGTCATATGTCTTACAGATGTTTTTGACAGTACCAAATGTCCTGCAAGGCTGAAAGACATTCATTTTTTTTCTAATATGCTTTTAGAAGATAATACTGAAGGATATATTCAGGACAGAGAATAATTTATTTAAAATGACATAAAATAAAAAACAGTTGGAATAAAACTAACTACCTTAAAAGAATTTATATTATTAAGTGATATCACTAACGAGTTAAAAAAAATAAGTAAGCCACAAAAAGGGAGAAAATTATTGCAACATACACAAACCGCTGAAGAGCTTGATTTCAGAAGCCATAATAAAGATTTCTGACAAGTCAATGCGAGAGAGGGATTTCCCTGGTGGTCCAGTGGTTAATGCAGGGGAATGTGGGGTCGATCCCTGGTCAAGGAATTAAGATCCTATAGACCTTGAATTCAAAAAAAGAAAAAATAAAATGAAAACATAAGAAAGAAATAATATTGTAACAAATTCAATAAAGATTTAAAGAAAAATAAATAAAAGAAAACATAATAGAAATATTGATTAAAAATGTGAATGGACATTTAATGTAAGAAGAAATTTAAATGCTCAAAAAATATAAAACAGTTTTCAATCTCATTATTACTGAAGAAAATGCAAACTGAAACCAGAAAGAAATATCTTTATATGCCTGTTAAAATGACTAAAAAAAGTTACCACGAAGAAAGTTTCATTCACTGAAAGAAGTGTATATATTGGGGTAAACTCTTCAGAAAACACTTGGCCTTCCTTATCTAGTGGAGTTGAAGCTACGCCCGCTTTCTGACCTTGCAACTGCACTTCTAATCACACACCACAGAGAATCAAGGATACTTGTGCCCCAGAGCACACATAGGAGAACTTCAGAGCGACTTCATTATCTGTAGCACAAGCCAGAAACAACTCAACTGTCCCCTAACAGTTGAATGAATAAATAAACACACTATATTCATGAGATAGAATTCTGCACAATGATAAACCAAATACAGCACAGACCTACTCAACCGTGTGCATGAAACCTGCAATGTAACAAAATAAGTCATAAAACAATGAATTTTCATCAGTTCTTAGAAAATTTGATAAAAAAGAAAAGGAAACAGTAAATGACATTGTTTATTTAAATGGGGATGAAGGAAAGAGGACTTGAAAGGTGGTCATATGTGCATTTGCTTTATCATATTCTATGTTGATTGCAGGAATGAAATTAAAAGATGCTTGTTCCTTGGAAGGAAAGTTATGACCAACCTAGACAGCATATTAAAAAGCAGAGATGTTACTTTGCCTACAAAGTTGTGTCTAGTCAAGGCTATGGTTTTTCCAGTGGTCACGTATGGATGTGAGAGTTGGACCATAAAAAAAGCTGAGCACCAAAGAATTGATGCTTCTGAACTGTGGTGTTGGAGAAGACTCTTGAGAGTACCTTGGACTGCAAGGAGATCCAGTCAGTCCATCCTAAAGGAGATCAGTCCTGGGAGTTCATTGGAATGACTGAAGTTGAAGCTGAAACTCCAATACTTTGGCCACCTCATGCAAAGAGTTGACTCATTTGAAAAGACCCTGATGCTGGGGAAGATTGAGGGCAGGAGAAGGGGATGACAGAGGATGCAATGGTTAGATGGCATCACTGACTCAATGGACTTGACTTTGTGTAGGCTCCGGGATTTCGTGATGGACAGGGAGGCCTGGCGTGCTGAAGTTCATGGGGTCGCAAAGAGTCGGACATGACTGAGTGACTGAACTGAACTGAACTGAAGGTTGATCATAGCTTTTCTTCCAAGGAGCAAGTGTCTTTTAATTTCAAGGCTGCATGTGACTGTATAGTTCATGCAATTCTGTAGGCCAGAATACTGGAGTGGGTAGCCTTTCCCTTCTCCAGGGGATCTTCCCAACCCAGGGATCAAACCCAGGTCTCCTGCATTGCAGGCGGATTCTTTACCAGCTGAGCCACAAGAGAAGCCCAAGAAGACTGGAGTGCATAGCCTATCCCTTCTCCAGCAGATCTTCCCAACCGAGGAATCGAACCATGGTGTCCTGCATTGCAGGCGCTTCCTTTACCAACTGAGCCATCAGGGGAATGTGATTAATTATCTTAAACATGATGATTCCAGAGAAAACTTCATCTATTTATTTATTCTAGATTCATAAAATCCTGAAGGAATTGATAGATAAAGGACTTGAAAAATTTCATAACAGACGGGACACAGGGATATATAGAAAGTGAAAGCACTACAATTGTACTTTTGTTTTGAAAAAAAACAAAAAAACTTTACTTCCACTTGAATCAAGGGCAAAATGAATACTCAGCAGCCTGACTTAGATTCCATTTGCTCATGGCAATTTCTGGCACAAAGTAAGTGCACTCTGACCAAACTGAGTGCCATATAGATATTTGAAATTAGGTGACCGGTGCACAGTGTTTTCACAAGGTTTCAGATGAAGCTTCCTAGAAAAATGGTGGTAATAATACTAGGTATGACAGGTTAGCTGGCTGGCCAGAGGCAAGGAGCTTCTCTTGAGAGTTTCTTTTCTTGTGCAGCAAATTACTTGCCATCCAGAAATGTGATAAGCACTGGGGTCACCAGAAAAGACAAAACAGATTTTTTTTCTTCAAGAACCTCATAAATCATCAAGAGATCATTACCACCAGATGTGCTAAGTGCAGTAACAGACATATTTTCAAGACTAGAGGCAACCAACCCAGTCTGAGGATCCTAGGATATCTTTGAGCAGGTCACTTCAGAGATGGACCTGAAAGGCTGGCAGAAGGAAGGAAAGGGGTGAAGGAAGGAGGGAGAAAAGAATAGCAGAGAAAAGGAAAAGCACAGATGAAGTGCAGAAAAGAGAAGTAGCGTGCAGCTGGAAAACTCAAGCTACTAGGGTTACCAGTCTATGTAAAATGAGCTTACAAAGGCAGCTGTTGGGGCAGATTGATGCCTGATCTTAATGAATCTTCAAGGGTCTCTTCAGACACATAGATCTTACCCAGAGTGCAATGGAAAGGTCTTAAACGATTTTAAGACCTGATCATAATATTGATCACTGTTGGCTGATGAACTTATTATTTTTCAGATTCCTTTTTTTTGTAATTCCCTCTAATTTCTAGTGTTTTCAAATGGTTGTATATTTTTAATTAAAAAAAAAATTTACCCAAAGAAATGTGATTGATTCCCTACTTGCAAAATGAGGCAATTTCGTTTTCCTACCATTCTTCCTTTTTTCTGTTGTATTTGTGAGTGAAATCTTGTCTTGGAGTTTAGACCGTGTGTGTGTGCTCTCAGTGGGTCAGTCATGACCAACTCTTTGTGACCTCAAGGACTGTAGCCCGCCAGGCTTCTCTGTCCATGGGATTTCCCAAGCAAGAATACTGGAGTGGGTTGTCATTCCTTTCTTCAGGGCATCTTCCTGGCCCAGAGATTGAAGCTGCATCACTTGTGTCTCTGGCACTGGCAGGCGGATTCTTTACCACTGTGCCACAATATCCTTTCACTGATCATTATCACATTATGGCGCATGTTTCATCTTTGTAGAAGCAATGGTGCTCGCGCTTGTTCTATAACTGTCTCTATAACGATCATGTAAGCACCATGATGGGTAACAGCACAACATTGCTTTACTTCTTGAGGTACCATTTGGCTACGCGCTGTAAGTTTGGTGACTGGTCCCCCTGGGGGCAGCGAATGCAGCAGCTGCAGCAGTTCTAATTAGGTGATTATGGTATTTATTCTTCACCCTAGTATATAGTTTTATTTGCATTCTTAAGGTCTTTATTCTTCTCTAACATTATTAGGTATTACTGCAACCATGAAATTAAAAGATGCTTGCTCCTTGGAAGAAAAGCTATGGCCAACCTAGATAGGGTATTAAAAAGCAGAGACATTACTTTGCTGACAAAGGTCCATCTAGTCAAAGCTATGGTTTTTCTAGTGGTCATGTATGGATGTGAAAGTTGGACTATAAAGAAAGCTGAGCACCAAAGAACTGATGCTTTTGAACTGTGGTGTTGGAGAAGACTCTTGAGAGTCCCTTGGACTGCAAGGAGACCCAGCCAGTCAATCCTAAAGGAAATCAGTCCTGAATATTAATTGGAAGGACTGATGCTGAAGATGAAACTCCAATACTTTGGCCACCTGATGCAAAACACTGACTCATTGGAAAAGATCCTGATTCTGGGAAAGACTGAAGGCAGGAGGAAAAGGGGATGACAGAGGATGAGATGGTTGGATGGCATCACTGACTCAATGGACATGAACTTGAGAAAAAGTCTGGGAGTTGGTAATGGACAGGGAGGCCTGCCATGCTGCAGTCCATGGGGTGGCATAGAGTCAGACAAGACTGAGTGACTGAACTAAACTGAACTGAAGACTGAATGAGAATGTGCCGTTGGATGAATAGCAGTAGATAAATGGATGAATTGGTGTTAGGTGAAATGTAAATCTTGCAGGCAGCCTAGCTCTCATGTCATTAATAGATAAAAGCAGCTTACATTCTAGTGAAATAGGAGAAAAAAGGAATCTTGGCCCTCATCACACCTATAGCTTGTACCATGTGACCTTGGCAAGTCTTTAGCTGGAAGCCTTGTCTGCTTTCACCAGCTACCCCTTGAGGATAGATTCTAAACTGTCAGAGGCCAAACTGCAGTCATTTCCCTATGACATTCCCAGGAGTTTCTTAGCATGGTGCTTGAAAATAGTTTTTGCCTACTCCTGGTGCCAGCCTGACTGGGAATGGCATGGAGTTTGCAAAGTGAATTGAATCCTAAAATCAGGGTGAACCACCATGTTTCACTGCAAATTGAAGGGATTCCCAGATGCAGAAATTTCAGTGTTAAAACTCTGAATGTTGCTCAAAACAAATAGGTTGCTCTACTGAAATAGAATCTACATTTGCTTAAAGAATTTTCTTTCCTCCCTCCCTCATTCCCTCCATGTTTCCTTCCTTCTTTCTTTCCTTTTCTCCATTCTTTCTTTTTTCCTTCTTCCATCCAAGTTCTTTTTAAACGATTGTTCAGATTGTCCAAGTCAATTGAAAGAAAACCAGACTTAATCTAGTAACTCCATCCCTTAATTAGCTTTTATTTTTCCAGCACTTAAAATTCATTCAGATATTAATACTGTAGTGAGTGATAAGAGAGATTTTTAAACCCTGGGTGATTATGAGCATGAACCGTCCAGTTCCCCCAGAGACTAATGATTAGTAACCAGAAGTGAGTGTCATGGATCCCAGCTTCTCAAAAGAATTCTTTTCCATAATAACTTTGGTTATTCAATTTAAAAAATATCTCTCTGAAATATTAGCGGTGGGGAAGACTAAACTATGATATTTTAGAATCAATGGGACATTTTGAGATCGAGTAGGAGACAGTGTTTCCAACTCTTTCCCAGAGAACAAAGACTTCCTTGGAAGGTCCGACGTTAAGGATAAGAATTTGACAGAGCAGTTTGGACTCCTAGCTCCCATTTTCATTTTTACTTAGAGTAGCCTTGATCTCATCTGGTAAAAATGTTGTAAAGTATTGTGTGGGATGATATCTCATTGTAGTTTTTATCTCTAGCCTTCAATGACCGGTGATGGTGAGCACCTTTCCGTATACTGGTTAGTTATTTCTATGTATTGTTTAAAGAAATGTCTATTCAGATTCTTTGTAGATTTAAAATCAAGTTATTTGAGTTTGGGGTGGGGGCTATTGTGTTAAGTTCCTTTTATACTAGTGAAATAAGCCAGACTCAGAAAAACAAATACTGCATGATCTCACTTATATATAAAATGTAGAGGGTCAATAGAGAAGGCAATGGCAACCCACTCCAGTACTCTTGCCTGGAAAATCCCATGGACGGAGGAGCCTGGTAGGCTGCAGTCCATGGGGTCACGAAGAGTCAGGCACGACTGAACGATTTCACTTTTATTTTTCACTTTCATGCGTTGGAGAAGGAAATGGCAACCCACTCCAGTGCTCTTGCCTGGAGAATCCCAGGGACGGGGGAGCCTGGTGGGCTGCCGTCTATGGGGTCGCACAGAGTCGGATACGACTAAAGCGACTTAGCAGCAGCAGCAGCAGAGGGTCAAACCCATAAAAGCAGAGAATAGAACAGTGATTACAAGGGACTTGGTAATGGAGGGTTCAGAAGATACTGGCCAAAGGGTTCCAAATTTCAGTTATACCAGATGAATACAGGGTCAAATGATGTACAACAGAATGAATATAGTTAATAATATTGTATTGAGCACTTAACATTCGCTGAGAGGGTAGGCGTTAAGTGTGCTCTCCAAAAAGTTGATGCGGAGTGCTATGTGAGGTGATACGCTAATAGCCTTAATTGTGGTAATTATTTTGCAGTATATTCATATATCAAAGCATCAAGTTGTAGACCTTAAATGTATACAATTTTTGTTTGCCATGGAGCTCTCAGTAAGCCTGGGGGAAAAAGTTCTGTGCAGTGCTTTATTACTTTTGATAATGTGTTTCACATCTCAATAAAGGGCAGGGGTGGGTAACAAACTGCCCCAACTCTCTCACTTTATGAAGACAAGAAGTAGAGCCTAGAAGACAGTAGAGCTTAGGAAAAGCTGGAGAGGGAGTTTGCACTATGTGGTATGGTCTGGGGCACATTTATGAATTATGGGTCTCTCTCTCCTGTCTCCTGTGTCTTTCTCTATCCTTCCTCTACCTGGGTTGACAAAAGTGAGAGAGGGTGAAGTTCTGATATTGCCATTCTTTCAAGGATGCCCATGATCTATGTGAAAGTTCCATGAAAAATATATTAAATTGCTTCCCATACATTGAATGTGCTCTGTCTGCACTTACTTTCTTCCTAGGATCTTTGCCTTCTGCTAGCTCTCATAGTCCCTTTGAGTCTGAGGAGTGGGATAAGTCCCTGCATCGGGCTGCGGGATGCCCAGTCTCCTGGAAGAAAGGATCTTTCTCTTCCACCCTCGCTGATCAAATGGCACCACAATTATCTGACTGCTGGAAATAGCTCTGGCATTTTTTGTCACTGTGCGGCTCTGGAGTTCCTGTCTGATGAATTTCTGCTTCACTCTTTCAGCCTCTTCTTCTCTGGGCGCTGTGCTTCATTTGCTCTAGAGCTGAAATAACAGTTGTATGTCAGCTCCTTGTCCTGGCCAAACTCACCTTTCAAACAAAACCAAACCTCTTTTTTCTGTTTTTGAGCCTTTAGTGAGTTCAAACAGGGCTGTTTCTCTGGTTTTTCTCTACCCACAAAGTTGTCCACACAGGCTGGTATCTCAGTCCTAACAAATTTCTATGCTCATTAAGTCACTTTAGTCATGTCTGACTCTTTATGACCCTATGGACTGTAAGCCACCAGGCTCTTTTGTCCGTGGGTATTCTCCAGGCAAGAATACTGGAGTGGGTTGCCTTGTGCTCCTCCAGGGGATCTTTGGACCCATGAATCAAACCTCAGTCTCTTACATCTCTTGCATTGGCAGGTGGGTTCTTTCCCACCAGCACCACCTGGGAAGTCCAACAAGTCTCTACAGCATCTTCTAATTTTGTGCCATCCACAGATTTCATGAAGAGGCCATTTTCTCCCCTTTCTGGGCCATTAGCATCTGGAAATTGGCCCAAGCCTCCTCCCAGCTGTAGACTTGGTCATGCACCTCCCCTTTTGGTACACATTTCCTCAGTCTCTTTTCAACCTATGGGCTCAGAAATGATTTCTGTAAGGGTGGGAAAGAGACCAGTGTTTGAATTCTTGCAGATGTACCAGGGACCATAGAAAGGACAGGGGTTTTGGGGTCCCTCCAAATCAACTCCTGGTTGGCCTTGACCTCACTGTGTGATTGTGTCATAGAACATTAAAGGCTCCCAGACTCTGAAAATGAAACCGGAACTACTGACAATGCCTTCCAAGAATTTCTGTGAAGACTAAGTTGCATGAGCCAGTACATGAAACACCCGACACAAGGTCTGTGTTATATCAGGGATTCAACAAAAGTTGACAGTTAATTCTTTCCTCCCAATAATGTACATTAAGGATTTGTGACTGCTGTGCCTGTGGCCGGCCTGCCTGACCTTGACCATCTCAGTAACTTACCAGCCCAGGGTCTGTGACCTGCATTTCCTTCCAAGAGCTTTCTCGCACCATGGAGCTTATCTTGCTGTCCAAAGGACAAGCAGATGGACCAAGGAAGGAATGCCCACCGGGCAGCTGCTTTTAACCCATGAACAAAGGCATCCAGGCAAAAATACTCCAGTTCCTCAACTCTTGTTTGCATAATTCCAAGGTGCCTGCTCCAGATTCCTTGAAACACATCCAATTTCCAGTTTTCCATAATGATAACTGGCTTCATAGTACCCCCTTTACCATTTGTCTTCTCGTCCCTGATCTAAGATAGTTTATGATCACACAGTCTAAGAACTATTCCTAGGGCAGCATGAAGTACTTGATGAAATAACAGTTCCTCCTCTACCTCTTCTCCAGTTCATCTAAGTGTTTGGACTTGGGCCAGGCGACTGCTTAGTGGTTTGCCTCTATAGTAGGATTTTGCATCAACTAAATGACTGGAAGCACCTTTTAAGGTTTTTTGGTCATATATGAGAAAATGTGATTGGCTTCTACACACTAGGAAAAAACACTCAAGAGCTTTGTCATTATTAAAGTCATAGTCTGTACAATTATTGATTACCTATTGATTATCTGTCTTAAATCTTGCTCAGCAGGGAATTGTCCCCAAGGGTAGACTAGTATGGGAAGAATAAAGGTGGTGGTAAATTGTGGGTGAGAGATGGGGGTAGAGATTTTCCATGCCAGAAGTGATAAGAGGAGATAGAAAGTTGGTGGTGGGGTGGGGGTGTGGTGGTAGTGATCAGATCACATGTTCAACCAAGACCTTAGGAGTAGGGTCATCATGGAAAGATGGAGCCCAGAGTCAAGCACCACGGGACCAGGATCAGAAGAGGGTCTGGGATTAGTGAGGCGGTTCTAGGGGGATTCCAAGGCTTTACAGTTTGCCTTTCAGTGCCACCAAAGTTTACACCTTCACAAGAGCCATCAATACTGAGTGCTAACTGTGACCTGGGCAGCAGAGAGCAAGCTGGCCTATGGGGGGAGAATCAAGACAGACAGCCTCCTCCAGATTCAGAAAACAGGACAACGGTGTTACAACCCATCCTCTGCTCAGCGTGTGAGCGCCTCTGCCCTTGAATTCTACCAGTTTCACACAGCTGCCTCCCCTTTTTGTCATTATGGCTTCACTGCTGACTTAACTCCCTTCTCAACATAGGTATCACCCCTGTTTCTGTGCCAGCTCATCCATTGTTGGCTGACCTGGAGCAGAAAATAGGTTGCTTAATAAATGGTCCCAGCAGCAGTACAATATGGTCTATTTCTAGGTCAGCTGTACCTGGTGGGGAGGGAACAATGGCCTCGTGGATAAAAGGAAATGTGCTACCCATTAGGAGTATCATCCCTTAGATGGTTAATTAACCAGAGACCTGAGAGCCCAACTCAGAGAGCATCCTCTGAAGATGAAAGATAAGTGGTGGGACTACAGCAAGCTGTAGGGGATAACCTTGGATGTTCCGTAAAGAGCTGGTCACACAGAAGGCTTCGTGGAGAGTGACTGATGTCAGATTTATGCAGTACAGAGCATTGTACTTTCTCACTGCTGTGGACCTTTTGGGGAGGAGCTGTTTAATCCACTAGGACATTCAATCAAGTCCTTTTGAAAGTTTCCGGTCCTCCATGTTCCCTTTATCCAAGCAGGTCACCTTCCTCTAGTCCCTGCCCAGGCAGCCAGCGCCACATAATAATAGTCTGGGTGCCCTGCGTGCCTCAGCAACTCCCCCTGACCTCCCTGTCTTGACTCTTCACACATTTTACTTTCTGACTATTTCTGAGTCTTGACACTTTCTGACTGTACTGTTTACAAAATCCACTATGTACTGGGCATTTTCTATAAATAAGCACTCAGTAAATATTAGCTATTAATTCTGTAATTAACTGTTAGTTTTATTTTATAGTTATAGAATAATGATATCAAATGCGTAATAGTAATAATACAGTATATTATTATTATAACTATATATTTATATAAATTTAGATATACAACTTATAAACTATAAATATTGTAAATATAATTATTCATGCATTATCATTGATTAATGCTATTGTCATTATTATTTTAAATTATCACCATATTCATATCCATGTTATTTTATGTGAATGCTCCATCCTATGATGCATATGCAATTATTCTCATTTTATGAATGGGAAAATTGAGGTTTAAGAAGACACAATGATTGCCCCATGGTGACACTGCTCATAGTAACTGGTGGAACAAGAATTACATTAAATCTCATGACTCACAAATCCACTTTCTTTCTCACTCTCTTCTTACCCCCTCTCCCCTTTCCTTTTTTTTTTTTTTTTTAATGTACAATAACACACTTGAAATCACAACTTGGATCTGTGATTCCTCTGAGGAAGGAACAGTGACTAAGAATCCAGGTCATAGGAGGTGATCAGAAATCCTGTAACATCCACCTGCCAGAGAAGAAAGCCCAGTTCCTAAATCCAAGATGTGCAGTGAGCCCTCCTGCATCTGGTCCAGGGGTTCTCAGCCTTGTCACTATGACATTTGGGGCTGACCTGGGCACTGTAGGATGTTGAGCAGCAGCCTTGACCATTACCCACTAGAGGACAGTAGCACGTCCCAGAATTGTGAAAACCCAAACCTCTCCAGACATCGCTGAACATCCCTCATGCAGGAAATTCACCTCCAGTCGTGGATGACTCATCTAAGTTAATTGGAGGAAAACCAGGAGGAAAACCAGGAGGAAATGGTGAAAAATAGCATTGAGTAAAAATGACAAAATGATGAAAAATGATGTTGAGTAAAATACTCTTCTGATGCTGAAGTTGAAGCTCTGATACTTTGGCCATTTGATGCGAAGAGCCAACTCATTGGAAAAGACCCTGATGCTGGGAAAGATTGAAGGCAAAAGGGGAAGCAGGCAACAGAGGATGAGATAGTTAGATAGCATCACCGACTCAGTGGGCACGAATCTGAGCAAACTCTGGGAGACAGTGAAGGACAGAGGAGCCTGGTGTGCTGCAGTCCATGGGGTTACAAAGAGTTGGACATGACTTAGTGACTGAGCAAAAACAACAAAGTCATCTTTAAAGAAAGGACTATGGAAAGCTTGTTTGCTTGGCAAGATTGTAGAATTCAGTATTGAAAGAACTTAGCTGGGCTCTAGCTTTGCCCAGATGCCTGCACTTGATCAACTCCATGTGGACAAGCCAGTCTGACTCCCATTCTGAGTATCTTCAGAGGGGTAGATGAGGTGTCATGGACCAAATGTTGGTATCCTTCCAAAATTCATACGTTGAAGCCTTAACCTCTGAAGTCCCAGTATGATGGTATTTGGAAATTGAACCTTAAGAAGTAATTAAGACTTAAAGGAGATCATGAAAGGTGAGGTCTTTATGATGGGATTAACAGTCTTATAAGAATAGCATCAGAGCTTGTTCTCTCCCTCTTGGCCGTGTGAAGACACAGTTAGAAGGAAGCTGTTTGTGAGCCAGGAAAAGGGTTCTCACCAGAGCTCACCCATGCTGGCCCCCTGATCTCAGACTTTCAGCCTCCATAATTGTGAAAAAAAAAAAATAAGTTTTTTGTTTATGCTGAATAATCTATGTTATTTTGTTACGTCACCTAGAGTAAACTATTACATAATCATTCTGCTACAGGTCTGGACTTTTTAAGGGAATTAACTGAAGTAAATTGGAAAACTTTAAAGTGGCATAATATAGTCACTTTTGTTGATAGTTATTAGTTTCAAGAATATTTAGCAATTAACTGCTTATGAAGTTTGGCAAGGTCTGGTCCTACTGGACCCATTTTGCTGAAGAAATCATATAACTGTAATTAACGCATTGTGTTATGGCATAGAAGGCTGCTAAGAACTTGAAATTAGTGTACACTTAATGAGTTCCTTTCATCATTTTATAGTGAGTGAACAAGTTAGACTCAGAACTTGCCCTCATAGAGCTTACATTAAGGTACATGTACAAACCTGACTTGTAAGATTGAGTCAATACAGATAATGAACAGAATAAAAGCATAATTTTTTTTTAATTACAATGTTTAAGTGCTCTGTGGGAGAAATTCAGAATTTCATCACAGCACAGATTAGTGGAAATCTCTTAAAAAGCAGAAACACCCTTACTGGTATACACAGTTAATGACTGAATTGCCTAAGAAGACTTTCATCTTAAATAATTAGCAATATTAGCGTTAGTCCCCAACTTGTGTCCAACTCTTTGTGATCCCATGGACTGTCTGATAGCACAGCTGATAAAGAATCTACCTGCAATGCAGGAGACCCTGGTTCGATTCCTGGGTTGGGAAGATCCCCTGGAGAAAGGAATGGCTACCCATTCCAGTATTCTGGCATGGATAACTCCATAGACTGTATAGTCCATGGGGTTGCAAAGAGTTGGGCACAACTAAGCGACTTTCACTTTCATGGACAGACTATAGCTTGCCAGGCTCCTCTGTCCATGGAATTCTTCAGGCAAGAATACTGAGGTGGGTAGTGGTTCCCTTCTCCAGGGGATCTCCCCAACCCAGGGATCAAACCTGGGTCTCCTGCATTGCAGGCAGATTCTTTACCATCTAAGCCACCAAAGAAGCCAATATGCACTATTAGAGGTGATAAAATAGAGCAATGAATTATGATGTCATTTAGTGTTTTCCTGGAAATTGTTAAACTCCTTTTTTCCATATTCAGTGCATGAAACCAGAAGCAGAACTGAGCAAGTGCTTGTCCTTTTGCTGCTGCCAGCACTGCACAGTGCTGGCCAAGGAAGGGCTCAGTGGGAGGGATTGGAGCAAAACAGAATACGCATCTCAAAGAACATTTATTCACAGACAAGTATGAAATATCCAGCATGTGTCAGGCACGGTGCTGGTTGGCAGAGTACCTAACTCCTAAAATTACAAGAGTTTCTGGTTTACGAAACCTGTCCCACTCATAATCTCATTCATTTCTCATTTGCTTATCAAATGAAATGAGCTCGAAAGCAAATAGAAGTTTTTATTCTCACTGAATAAATAAGAAAGCCAGGGCATAAGGAGAGTCAGTGATATGTTCATCATCAGTATCTGGTAAGGTGAAGAGCAGAGATTCACATGCAGCTTAGTCTTGGGCACCATACAACGGGCTTTCATTGTACCATGTGAGGCCACATCCCATCAACATACACTTCCCTCAAGCATACTAGTAATCATGCAACATTGTAGCCCTGTGTGATGTCGTTAACTTGATGGGCACATTTGGTGACCACTAAAATCCATTTGCTAAACTGTTCTGATCAAATAAAATCCATTTGCTCAACTGTCCTGGTCAAATCTTTTCTAAATCATGCAGTCAATATTACTCCTTGTTTCATCTCCATTAAATTTCAGTTCAGTTCATTTGCTTAGGTGTGCCCAACTCTTTACAACTGCATAGACTGCAGCACACCAAACTCCTGGAGCTTGCTCAAACTCATGTCCATCAAGTCGGTGGTGCCATTCAACCATCTCATCCTCTGTTATCCTCTTCTCCTGCCTTCAGCCTTTCCCAGCATCAGGGTCTTTTCCAATGAGTCAGTTGTTTGCATCAGGCGGCCAAAGTATTGGAGTTTCAGCTTCAGCATCAGTCCTTCCAATGAATATTCAGAACTGATTTCCTTTAGGATGGACTGGTTGGATCTTGCACTCTCAAAAGTCTTCTCCAACACCACAGTTCAAAAGCATTAATTCTTTGGTGCTCAACTGTCTTTATAGTCCAACTCTTTTTTTCATCTTGATTCAATTTACTTTTATTCAGTAAAAAATAGGTACATGTAGGATCTACTTCATATGTGAGCAAAAGTGCAAAAGGTGGACTGTATTGGGCTTTTTGAGTATTGAGAGGCCACTCACTTTGACAGAGTGAGCAGCGTGTTTTAGGAGATAGGATCAGAAGAATAGAGGATGGATTCAGACTGTTAGATGGACTGGTGATTTCATAATGAATCAGTCTGTTCGAGTTCCTATAATAAAATGCCACACACTTGGTGGCTTAAACAGCAGAAATGTATTATTTCACAGTTTTAGGGACTAGAAGTTCCAGATATTGGTCTGCCAGGGTCAGTCACTGGTGAGGGTTCTCTTCCTGGCTTGCTAATGGCCATGCTCTCACTCGTCCTTACCTCGCCTTCCTCCTACCTGCTGTCTAAGAGAAGAGAGCTCCCTAATGTCTCATCTTATGAGGACACATACTAAGGGATCAAAGTTTCACCCTTATCACCTCATTTAACCTTTATTATTTCCTTGAAGGACCTATCTCCAAATACAGTCGTACAGGAAATTAGGGAGTCAACATAAATATTTTGGGGGGAAAATGCAAACATCTCATCTCACACGCTAGTAAAGTAATGCTCAAAATTCACCAAGCCAGGCTTCAACAGTACATGAACTGTGAACTTTCAGATGTTCAAACTAGTTTTAGAAAAGGCAGAGGAACCAGAGATCAAATTGCAAACATCCACTGGAACATAGAAAAAGAGCAAGAGAGTTCCAGAAAAACATCTACTTCTTCTTTATTGACTATGCCAAAGCCTTTGACTGTGTGGACCACAACAAACTTCAGAAAATTCTGAAAGAGATGGGAGTATCAGACCACCTGACCTGCCTCCTGAGAAATCTGTATGCAGATCAGGAAGCAACAATTAGAACTAGACATGAAACAACAGACTGGTTCCAAACAGAGAAAGGAGTAAGTCAAGGCTGTATTTTGTCACCCTACTTATTTAACTTACATGCATAGTAAATCATGAGAAATGCTGGGCTGAATGAAGTACAAGCTGGAATCAAGATTACCAGAAGAAATATCAATATCCTCAGATATGCAGACAACCCAACCCTTATGGCAGAAAGTGAAGAAGAACTAAAGATCCTCTTGATGAAAGTGAAAGAGGAGAGTGAAAAAGTTGGCTTAAAACTCAACATTCAGAAAACTAAGGTCACAGTATCTGGTCCCATCACTTCATGGCAAATAGATGGGGAAACAGTGACAGACTTTATTTTTTCGAGGCTCCAAAATCACTGTAGATGGTGACTGCATCCATTAAAAGTCATCCATGTTCAGTTCAGTTCAGTTCATTCATTAGTGTCTGACTCTTTGAAATCCCATGGACTGCTGCACGCCAGGCTTCCCTGTCCATCCAGCTCCTGGACTTTGCTCAAACTAATGTCCTTCGAGTCAGTGATGCCATCCAACCGTCTCATCCTCTGTTGTCCCCTTCTTCTCCTGCTTTCAATCTTTCCCAGAATCAGGGTCTTTTTAAAAGAGTCAGTTCTTGGCACCAGGTGGCCAAAGTATTGGAGTTTCAGCTTCAGCATCAGTCCTTCCAATGAATATTCAGGACTGATTTCTTTTAGGATTGACTGGTTTGATCTCCTTGTAGTCCAAGGGACTCTCAATAGTCTTTTCCAACACCACAGATAAAAAGCATCAATTCTTCGGAGCTCAAATTTCTTTATAGTCTATCTCTCACATCCATACATGACTACTGGAAAAACCATGGCTTTGACTATATGGGCCTTTGTCGGCAAAGTAATATCCTGCTTTTTAATATGCTGTCTAGGTGGGTCATAACTTTTCTTCCAAGGAGCAAGCATCTTTAATTTCATGGCTGCAGTCACCATCTACAGTGATTTTGGAGCCCAAGAAAATAAAGCCATCCATGTGCAAGATACAAATTTAGGTATTGGAAATTTAGAAGTGAACAGACTTCCCTGGTGGCTCAGACAGTAAAGCATCTGCCTACAATGAGGGAGACCTGGGTTCAATCCCTGGGTTGTGAAGATCTCCTGGAGAAGGAAATGGCAACCCACTCCAGTATTCTTGCCTGGAAAATCCCATGGACCGAGGAGCCCAGTAGGCTATAGTCCATGGGGTCGCAAAGAGTCAGACATGACTGAATGACTTCACTTTTCTGGAGCTAACATTATACTGGGAGAGACTGGTATTAAACAAGTAAATAGGTATATGGTAAGGCTTCAGACGGGATTGTATGATAGGAAGAAAATTCAAATGAGGTAAATGATCAGAAAGTGGTGAAGAAAGTGCCACTTTAGAACACATGCTTGGGGAGGACTCTCTCGAGAAGGGACGTTTGAGGAAAGACCTGAGCAAAACTTTGAGTTCCATCAACTCCCCTTTAATCTCAATAGTACACAAAACCTGATGGTAGATTCTTGTCATAAATGTAATTAATAAATCAAGAAACAGAGCAGAATCACAGCATCCCACATAAGGTGCTCTTTTATTTTTTTTCATTTTTATTGGAGTATGATTGATATACAATGTTGTGTTAGTTCCTGCTGTACAGTAAAGTGAATATCCACTCTTCACTCTCAGCTATTCGTAAGGCCTCCACAGACAACCACTTTGCCTTTTTGCATTTATTTTTCTTAGGGATAGTTTTCATCACTGCCTCCTATACAATGTTATGAACCTCTGGCCATAGTTCTTCACGCATTCTGTCTACCAGATCCAATCTTTTACATCTATTTATCACCTCTACTACATAATCATAAGGGATTTGATTTAGGTCATACCTGAATGGTCTAGTGGTTTTTCCTACTGTATTCAATTTAAGCCTGAATATTGCAGTAAAGAGCTGATGATCTGAGCCACAGTCAGCTCCAGGTCTTGTTTTTTATGACTGTATAGGGTGTCTCTATCTTCACCTGCAAAGAATATAATGACTCTGATCTCGATATTGACCATCTGGAGATGTCCATGAGTAGAGTTATCTCTTGTGTTACTGGAAGACGGTGCTTGTTATGACCAATGTGTTCTCTGGGCAAAACTGTGTTAACCTTTGCCCTGCTTCATTCTGTACTCCAAGGCCAAACTTGTCTATTATTCCAGGTATCTCTTGACTTCCCACTTTTGCATTCCAATCCCCCATGATGAAAAGGATATCTTTTTTCTTTGATGTTAGTTTTAAAAGATTTTTTAAGTCTCCATAGACCTACAACTTCAACTTCAGCTTCTTTGGCGTTAGTAATTGGGGTATAGTCTTGAATCACTGTGATGTTGAAGATTTGCCTTGGAAATGAACTAAGATCATTCTGTAATTTTTAAGATTGTATCCAAACACTGTATTTTGGACTCTTTTTTTGACTATGAGGGCTACTCAATTTCTTCTAAGGGTTTCTTGCCCCACAGTAGTAGATATAAAGGTCATCTGAATTAAATTCACTCATTCTGGTCCATTTTAGTTATTTTCCCATATAGATTATTACAGAGAATTGAGTAGAGTTCCCCATGTTATACAGTAGATCCTTATTAATTATATACTTATATGTAATAGTGTTATATGTCAACCCCAATCTCCCAATATATCTCTCCCATACTTCCCCCCCACCCCGCCCCCCACTCTGGTAACCATAAGGCACTTTTTTTGATGAAGTGCATACTGAGAACTCTTTCTCTGTCCATTGTATGCTCTTCCTCTGTCTGAACACCCCCTGCCTCTGAAATCAGTTATCTCAGATTCATAGAATGTACAACTGCAGAAAAAATAGGATATTAGGAATCAAAAGAACCCTGAAGGAGAAGCTATACCCTGCTATTCAGAAATAGTAATTGTCTCCATATGCAAAATCTCCACCTTGTGGTCATCCAACCCATGTTTGATCTTGATGCCCAGAGGAGTCAATTGTGCTGGTTAACTTCTCTTCATTGGTCATAAGTCTGTCCTCTGTGCCAGACTAGATACATGTATCCCCTCTTCTTCCACCTGTTGGACTTATATTCTCATCCAGGCAAAGAACACTCAGCTTCTCCTTAGGTTTGTTGGTATAGCATTGCTTTCTATTTTGACTGGCTTCCTCTGGAACCATCCACACTCCTTGGCTGATCTACTTTATTGTTTGTTTGTTTTCTTTCTCTGAAACATTTATTGAGGTGACTAATATGGGACAGAGGCTTCACAGGACAGTAAAACATCAAGATTAAAAGATGCATCACTGATCTATAATATTAATCACCTATTAGCAAAGAAAAGTTTTGAGAACAAACCCATCACAATGTGTAAAGTTTAGCTGTTGTCTAGTTGCTCAGTCATGTCCAACTCTTCTAAGACCCCATGGACTGTAGCCTGCCAACCTCCTCTGTCCATGGGATTTTCCAGGCAAGAATAATGGAGTTGTTTGCCATTTCCTTCCATAGGGGATCTTCCCAAACCAGGGATCGAACCTGCATCTTCTGCATTTGCCGGGGTCCAGCCCCGGCTGATCCAGGGTATTCGAAGCGGGGACGGCGTCGGCGACTTATTTATTTATAAATATTTATCAAAGATTTAAAGAATAATAGAATGAGGATAGCTCAGTGAGGAAATTCAGTGGAGAAAAGAGGCTGAATAAAATTCCAAAGCAGGGTATAACGTCACCTACGAAGGCCGCAGGCGTCCTCCCGTTCTCCCGAAGGAGAAGAGACACTAAGGCCTCCCCTGTCAGATCTTAGAAGCCCAGGCAAAATTAGTAGGCTTGACGAGCTTCCCCGCCTCAGAGGAAAAATTCAGCCAGAAGGTGAAAGAAAGAACGACATGGGGAGACCAAATTTCAGTGAACTAGGCCCGCACTTTATTTTCCAAAGTAGTTTTTATACCTTAAGTTATGCATAGAGGATAATGGGGGAAGGGGTAGAGTCATGCAGCAAGCCAGGCTTTTTTCCTGTAAACTTATCATATGCAAAAGTTCAGGTGATAGACATCATCTTCTGGCCCGGAGGCCTGTTAACATTTTAAGAAACTTATCTTTCTCTAAAGGTGATTATTCCAAAGTCAGGCGCCAGCCTTCCAAAAAGCATTGAACAAAGCTGCATTTTACATTTCTATACACCCATTATATCAATCAATACACTGCCAAGGACACAGTAGGTAAGGAGTATGGAGACTTAGCAGCAAACATTGGCCCAACAAGTGAAAAACCCTTCACCAATACAATTTCTAATCAATCTTTTAACTACTCAAAGGAATCTGTGTTTAGGCAGTTTAGAACATCTCCTGCCTCTCACAGTTGGGAGGCTCTGAACAATCACATGTGGCCGGAAAAACCCATTCAGGCAGGCTAGAGGATTTTCAAAGGAGTTTGTAGGTTGAAACACTGTCACATCCAAGAATTATTAACTGGAGCTGTAAGCTAACTCTCTTTTCAGAGAGAGGTAGTGGGGGACAGCCCCCCGTAAAGTCAGAGGTGTAGGTGAAAGCACAAAGCAGAAAGTAGGCAGACTCTGGTTTTGGGGGTAGATGCTCGAGAATTTCCAGGGGGACTCCTGAGGCTCGATCCCGCCTTTGCGTATGCCGAGCCTCCTTCCTCATGACCTTTGTCATGGGCGGAGTGCCTCACGCTGGCTCCAGGCAGTGATAGAATTCCAGTTGAGCTATTCCAGATCGTCACTCAATATGCAATATGCCGGCTCCCGGCATGCATTGCAGATGGATTCTTTACCACTGAGCCACCAGGGAAGCTCTTACTTTGTTTAATAGAGGACAGTTGAGCTCCAGCTCTAGAGAAAAAGCCTGGGTAGAACGGTCAGAGCTAATCAGCGTGTGGTCCGGCAGGTCATTCTGAGCTGAGAGAATGAGCCACATGAACAATCGTAGGCTGGTGTAAAAGCACAAGCATGCTCAAGGAACTCCTCCTTCGAATTGAAGCTTAGTGTTCCAGAAGATGGCCCTGCAAAGCATTTTGGAAAACCAGGTTTGTGGATGTTTCATTGTGTCAAAGACCCTTTGACTATCAAAGTAATGTGACCACACAAAAGAAGACTGTCACCTCTCTTGTTTTGGAGACCAGAAATTCTAGTTGTGCTTTTTGAGATGGGATTAAATGGAGTTAGACTGTGTTTCTTCACCCCTCAGATCACATAGTCTTCATTTTTCCAGTTCAAGGTATTTGTCCCTTGGAAACATGAATTAGATTATGTTTCTTGCAGTGTTTCACAGAGATAAAGGCAACATGTAAGTCTAAAAATTATAATAAAATGTGTGGCTTGGTAGAATTTGCAAAACGATACCACATACAGCATTCACCTTTGTGTGTGTGCTTATTTGCCCAGTCATGTCTGATCCTTTGTGACCCCATGGATTGTAGCCCACCAGGCTACTCTGTCTGTGGGATTCTCCAGGCAAAAATACTGAAGCGGTTGCCATTTCCTCCTCCAGGGGATCTTCCCAACACAGGGATCAAACCTGAATCTCCTGTGGCTCCTGCATTGGCAGGTGGATTCTTTATCACTGAACCATCTGGGAAGCCCAGCGTTCACCTTTGGGGGTAGTCATCTCCCTCATTTTACATATTAAGGAAAGTAGTGGGGATACAGAAATATCATGTGGGTTGTCATCATGAAATGATTATAATTGGTAAAGGTAGACTTAGAATCCAGGTCTTCAGGCTCTAAGCTAATATACTTTCCTCTAACTCTTAATGGTTGCACCTCAGTAAAATAAATACATTTAGATGTAAGTAGAACACATTAAGTAAAACCGTCTGTTATTCTGCGATCCACTGAGCCTGCAGCCGCTGCTCCTGCGTTTATTACTCATCTCCAATTCCATTTACAGTACAGTCATCAGGATTTTTATAAAGGATCTGGGAAGCCTGGGAGAAGTTGTCAGATTTTCAGAGCTTCTCTAGTCTATTTCTGAGAATGTGTCTGCCTCTGAATGCAGGTAGCAGAATGTGAGCATGAATAAGAGGCATGGTCTTTCACTGAGATTGCTTAAGTCTACGGTGGCTGTTCTCTTTCAAGCAATGCTCTGTCAAGCAGTCTGGATAAAACACTAGCTGTAAGGTCATTGGATGTGAGTGTTTTTGTTTGTTCCTACTTTAAGACAAGCATAAGATGGAGAGCATAAGAGGGACATAACGAGGTGCTATGTCATGAAAATTTGTAAAGCTTTAGAGCATAATCAATATTCTAATTCTTAAAATTACCTTTTGTAACAGGCATTTTCAACCCCCATTACATGGCTGAAGAAAGTACCAGTCAAAGAAGAAAAAGAAATAATACATTAAGAACACGTTTAATGTTAGACATGCTAAGAATTTTGCATGTATTCTTTACTGTTCACCAAAACCCTATAAAGCAGTACCACTGTTTTTGTTTGTTTGTTTGTTTCATAGGTGAGAATCAGTGAGAATCAGACTGATCATATAACTTACCCAAAGTTACACAGCTAATAAATATGGTGTTGAGATAAAGAGACTGACAACAGCTCCGTGGTCCTCCTACACGGAATCATGCTGGGAAATTTGCATCACACATAGCCTCATTCAGTACTGTTCATTACCCTGGGAAACAGATACTGGGAATCCTATACTTTATATGCTAAGAATCAAAGAAACTAAGGCACATGCTCAAATTCATTGGCTGAACTGTCATTCGACATTAAGTGTTCTAAACATCCCATTCCATATTGTTCAACTACACTCAGGTTTCTGCTAAACAAGACAAATTAGGACTGTGATTTTTTTTTTAATACTAAAAAAACAGCCATTTATGTTCTTAAGCCTGCATTAGGACAGTGATAAAAACCAACACATTTTGCCATTATCATACAGGCTAATTTCATTTCTGCTTTTTAAATTATGATTTCATTCTTTGTAATAAGCTGTTAAAAGTCAGTAGTAAAATAGCTTGTCCTTATTTAAACATGCAACTGCTTGGGGGTAGAATGAGAAAATATTGCAAAGCAGCAGAGATGGAGGCAAGATGTGGAAGGTATGTGAGCCATAGGACTTTGGAGGGGAGCCTGTGGTCCTGTTGGTCAGATACTGTTCCTGTCAGTCAGATACTGTTCCAGTCAAGTGGCACAACCCAAGCAAACACATCTCACTTCTCAAAAACCTATGCTCTTTTGAGATCACTAGATCCATTTTCAGAAGTCCTTGGACTTTACCATCCATAAAAAGGTAGTAATATTAGTCACTCAATTGTGTCCAACTCTTTGAAACCCCATGGACTGTAGACCAACAGGCTCCTCTGTTCATGTAATTTGCCAGGCAAGAATAATGGAGTGAGTTGCCATTTCCTATTCCAGGGGATCTCTGGGATCCAGGGACTGAACCTGGGTCTCCTCATTGTAGGCAGATTCTTTACTGTCTGCGCCACCAGAGAAGTCCTTACCATCCATAATTAGTTTTTGTTATTTTTAACACTAGGTCATTGTTCTTTGAGTCTTACTGTTTTGTTTTATTTGACTTCTTAGGAGCTAGAATTTTCAGATCACTTCTAAATTCAATAGAAGTGCTATTTCTGAGACACCTCTTCCAGAGTTTCTTTAGTTATCAAACTTTGTACTATTTAAAAAAACATAGATTATCTCCCAAGCTACAGTAGCAGACTTCAGTTATAACACAGGAATCAACAATTACGTTTTTTCAACTTTAATCTGCAGCTTTTAGGTAGAATCAGATTTGAGGTCATAAAACCTTGGATTTTATTGATAATTTTAGCTTAGCAATTTATTGTGTGTATCAGTTCAGTTCAGCTCAGTCACTCACTTATATCCGACTTTTTGCGACCTCATGGACTGCAGCATGCCAGGCTTCCATGTCCATCACCAACTCCCAGAGCTTACTAAATTCATGTCCTCTGAGTTGGTGATGCCATCCAACCATGTCATCCTCTATCGTCCTTTTTTGCTCATGCCTTTAATCTTTCCAAGCATCAGGGTCTTTTCAAATGAGTCAGTTCTTTGCATCAGGTAGCCAAAGTATTGGAGTTTCAGCTTCAGCATCAGTCCTTCCAATGAACACCCAGGACTGATCTCCTTTAGAATGGACTGGTTGGATCTCCTTGCAGTCCAAGGGACTCTCAAGAGTCTTCTCCAACACCACAGTTCAAAAGCATCAATTCTTCAGTGCTCAGCTTTCTTTATAGTCCAACTCTCACATCCATACATGACCACTGGGAAAACCATAGCCTTGACTAGACTGGACCTTTGTTGGCAAAGCAATGTCTCTGCTTTTTAATATGCTATCTAGGTTAGTCATAACTTTTCTTCCAAGGAGCAAGCGTCTTTTAATTTCATGGCTACAGTCACCATCTGCAGTGATTTTGGAGCCCATAAAAATAAAGTCTGTCACTGTTTCCACTGTTTCCCCATCTATTTGCCATGTAATGATAGGACCAGATGCCAAAATTTTAGTTTTCTGAATGCTGAGCTTTAAGCCAACTTTTTCACTCTCCTCTTTCACTTGCATCTTTCATTCTTCACTTTCTGCCATAAGGGTGGTGTCATCTGCATATCTGAAGTTATTGATATTTCTCCTGGCAATGTAGATTCCAGCTTGTGCTTCATCCAGCCCAGCATTTCTCATGGTGTATTCTTCATATAAGTTAAATAAGCAGCGTGACAATATACAGCCTTGACGTAATCCTTTCCTTATTTGGAACCAGTCTATTGTTTCATGTCCAGTTCTAACTGATGCTTTCTGACCTCCATACAGATTTCTCAGGAGGCAGGTCAGGTGGTCTGGTATTCCCATCTCTTTAAGAATTTTCCACAAACTGATCCACACAGTCAAAGGCATTGGTATAGTCAATAAAGCAGAAGTAGATGCTTTTCTGGAACTCTCTTGATTTTTGATCATCCAATGGATGTTGGCAATTTGATCTCTGTTTCCTCTGCCTTTTCTAAATTCAGATTGAGCATCTGGAAGTTCATGGTTTATGTACTGTTGAAGCCTGGCTTGGAGAATTTTGAGTATTACTTTACTAGCATATGAGATGAGAGCAATTGTGTGGTAGTTTGAACAGTCTTTGGCATTGCCTTTCTTTGGGATTGGGATGAAAACTGACCTTTTCCAGTCCAGGGACCACTGCTGAGTGTTCCAAATTTGCTGGCATATTGAGTGCAGCACTTTCAAAGCATCATCTTTTAGGATTTGAAACAGCTCAACTGCAATTCTGTGTCCTCCACTACCTTTGTTTGTAGTGATGGTTCCTAAGGCCCACTTGACTTCGTGTTCCAGGATGTCTGGCTCTAGTTTGGTGATCACAGCATCATGATTATCGGGGTCCTGAAGATCTTCTTTTTATAGTTCCTCTGTGTATGTGTATTCTTGCCACCTCTTCTTACTATCTTCTGATTCTGTTAGGTCCATATCATTTCTGTTCTTTATTGTGACCATCTTTGCATGAAATTTTACCCTGCTATCTCTAATTTTCTTGAAGAGATCTCTAGGTGTTCCCATTCTATTTTCTTCCTCTACTTCTTTGCATTGATCACTGAAGAAGGCTTTCTTAGCTCTCCTTGCTATTCTTTGGAATTCTGCATTGAAATGGGTACATCTTTCCTTTTATCCTTTGGCTATTGTGTGTATAGCCATTGTTATGAGTTGAGCTTTCTGCAGCCATGAAATTAAGAGATGTTTGCACCTTGGAAGAAAAGTTATGACCAGCCTAGACAGCGTATTATTATACAGAGTGAAGTAAGCCAGAAAGAAAAACACCAATACAGTATACTAACACATATATATGGAATTTAGAAAGATGGTAACAATAACCCTGTATGCGAGACAACAAAAGAGACACAGATGTATAGAACAGTCTTTTGGACTCTGTGGGAGAGGGCGAGGGTGGGAAGATTTGGGAGAATTGCATTGAAACATGTATATTATCATGTGTGAAATGAATCTCCAGTCCAGCTTCCATGCATGATATAGGATGCTTGTGGGTGGTGCACTGGGATGACCCAGAGGGATGGTATGGGGAGGGAGGTGGGAGGGGGGTTCAGGAAGGGGAATATGTGTACACCCGTGGCAGATTCATGTTGATGTATGGCAAAACCAATACAATATTGTAAAGTAAAATAAATAAATAAAATAATTAAAAAAAAAAGCAGAGACATTACTTTGCTGACAAAGGTTTGTCTAGTTAAAGCTATGGTTTTCCAGGACTCCTGTGTGGATGTGAGAGTTGGATGATAAAGAAAGTTAAGTACCGAAGAATTGATGCTTTTGAACTGTGGTGTTGGAGAAGACTCTTGAGAGTCCACTGGACTGCAAGGAGATCAAACTAGTCAATCCTAAAGGAATCCAATCCTGAATATTCATTGGAAAGACTGATGCTGAAGCTGCAACTCCAACACTCTGGCCACCTAATGTGAAGAACTGACTCATTGGGAAAGACCTTGATGCTGGACAAGATTGAAGGCAGGAGGAGAAGGGGATGACAGAGGATGAGATGGTTGGATGGCATCACTGATTGGATGGACATGAGTTTGAGCAGGCTCCAGGATTGGTGATGGACAGAGAAGACTGGTGTGCTGCAGTTCATGGGGTCGCAGAGTCAGACACGACTGAGTGACTGAACTGAACTGGAGTTTTCTGGATATTAAGGGCAATCATTCCTTCACTTATTCCCTCATTCATTCATTATCTATTCAGTAACTATGTATTGAGGGTTTACAAAATATCAAATGTTTTGCCAACTGTTGGCAATGATACAGGTTGCAATGCTTTCATTTTTATTTTCAAGAAGTGCATAATTTATTGGGAGAGTGTTAAGTGCACAACTAAGTTTTCATGATAGCTGTTCAAAGGATGTATATATAGAAACTTCAAAACATCAGCGGGTGAGGGGAGGGTTTGTCATCTGATTCTGGTTGAGTGTTGAGTGGTGAGAAGGAAATGGAGGAATAAGGATATTTTTTCTGAGGAAGTGAAAATTAATCAATGACTTAATGAATGAGTATAAGTAAGCCAAATGAAAAGAGGGCCGGGGCAGGGACATAATAGACATAAGTATGATTGAAGATACATACCCAGGACACGGTGTGAAATGCTAATAAGTGCTTAGTACTTTGACTCTCTTTGATTCTAAATGAAACAATGAAAAAAGCCAATTTGACCTCCAAACCTGCCTTTGGTTGTGTGTAACCAAAGCTATTACTTTTTCAGTGTTAACACTGTATCTTCACAGCTTCCCAGACATAGGAGCTGTTCTTTGAAGTACACAAAAGATAAGATCCTATGGGGACAAGACTTTCTGAACACAGAGAGATTAATTTACACCACCACAAAATAAAATCAACCTGATGCTAATCAAAGTTCCAAATCCTATTTTCCAGGGCATTTCACAGGAGGATTTTCCCACCATGGAAAAAAAATATAAAAAGATGTAGAAAAATCACTCTTGTACCACTTTGGGATGAAAATAAACAGCGGAGTCATGCTCTGATGAGAAAGTTAGCAGGTTGCCATTGATATGTCTCCATAGAGGCGGCAAGGCAGCATTTCAAAGAGACAAAATGCTGTCTCAATTAAGCAACTTAATCGATTTATGTGTTTATTTTCACATACACCTAATATGAGTACAGCATCCTGCTGGTGATTGAGGCTTGATCCCACAGAACCTACTTAGATTAAAGAAGAACATGGTGTAAAGAAAAGAAGACGAATGTTTCGACTTCATTCTGACCATGCCACTGGGATGGTGGGCCCTTCGGCAGTATTTCACCCCCTTCCCCGTGGATTCAAAGTTACTAATAGTGTTAGCTGAGCCCCCAGTGTTTTTGATAACCACAAATGGAGCAATAGATGCACAATTACTACAGACGAAGTAATATGAAATGAATGTAGGATATCAATAAAATTAAAGTTGGGAAATATTCTGATGATGAATTCATTTTGAATTAAATTCATTTTTGTTAAACTTTCCCTAACCCCATAACCTACATTCACAGGGCTAGGAATTCAACAAACATGTATATGTGATTCTTGCTCTTTATCAGTTTGGCTGTTTTTAAAACAAAGTGCCACAGACTGGTGGTTCAAACAATAGACTTATTCTCACAGTTCTTAAATCTAGGAAGTTCAGGGTCAAGGTGCTGGCCAATCTGGTGTCTGTTGAGGACACTATTTCCATTTTCCCAGGGAGCTATCTTCTTTCCGTAGCCTCAGATGTCAGAGAGAAGTATCACCTCTCTCGTGTCTCTTCTTGTTAGAGCCCTAATCCCTCATGGGGGTTCTCAGGGGGCTCAGTGGTAGAGAATCCACCTGCCAATGCAGGAGTCACAGGAGACACGGGTTCAATCCCTGGGTCGAGAAGATCCCCTGAAGGAGAAAATGGCAACCTGCTCCAGTATTCTTGCCTGGAGAATTCCATGGATAGAACAGAGGAGTCTGGCAGGCTACAGTCCATAGGGTCTCAAAGAGTCAGACACAAGTAAGTGACTGAGCATGAACACACACACACACACACACTCACACACACACTCACACACGCAATCCTTCATGAGGGCTCCAGCCCCATGACCTAATTACCTCCCAAAGGCCCCACTTCCAAATGCCATTGCATTAAAGATCAAGGCTTTAATATGTAAATTTGAGGAGATGCAAATATTTCATTCATAGTACCTGCTTTTAATTTATGAGCAATTTATACTGTTGCATCATCTTTCAGACTTATTTTCAGTCTTTTATTTGGGAACTTGATCTCGATTCACCTATGCAGACCTCCCCATCCTACGCCTTTCTCTGTTTACAAATGATTAATCTCAGAAAGCATTCATCAGTATGACACCATAGTATAGTTTTTGACAAATAAATTAATGAACAGATGAAGAAAATCCAAAGTCTGCCTTTTGGGGAAGAAGTCCTGTCTGTAGCATCTTACAGGGGAGCCCTTCAGGAGGAAAATCAAACTCTATCTAATACAGATCTTGATAGCAAGTGGATTCTCAGGTAATGTGGGTCGCTGTCTCTCACTTCCTTTCACTGTCTTCACACTCATCCTTAATTTTGAGGACACAGGTTGGGAGATTTGGAACTTTGATCTTTTTGCATTGAGTCCTAATCTGCCTCTTGCTTCCCTTTTTTTTTTTCTTTTAGAAATTGATTAAGACTACTAACATTAATTAACTGACATACATCAAATAGTAATCAGAAAGCCCCCAAACACTGAAATGGGTTTCTATAGCGGGGATGTGGGGATGTAATACTGGTGGAAGGAGCAAAGAGATCAATTTTATTTTGCAATTTATGCTTGGTCCTTAGCTCCCTAATATCAGAGTGTCTCCAGGCTTCCTTGGTGGCTCAGATGGTAAAGAATCTGCCTGCAATGCAGGAGATCCGGGCTCAATCCCTGGGTTGGGAGATCCTCTAGAGAAGGAAATGGCAATCCACTCCAGTATATTCTTGCCTGGAAAATCCTTTGGACAGAGGAGCCTGGAGAGATACAATCCACAGGGTCGCAAAGAGTTGGACTCTACTGAGCGACTAACACTTTACACTTTTCTTCCTGGCTGAGTTGGCTTTTCATTAGCTGGATGCAGAAGCCTGTCCTCTGTTACCATGGCAGCATTTCTGAAAGAGGGTTCTATGGGATAAGGGAGAATAATCCAGTATTCTCTAAGACTTTCCAAGACAGAAGAGTCTGGAAGACAGGAAATCCAAGCCCTTCATCCTGAATCTTCCGCCCTGAAGCTGTTCCACATTATGGAAGCTCTGGTCCTGTTTATTCAGCATCCTACCTGTCTCCTGGCAGGGGTCACACAGAAGGATGGGATGGCGATTGGACTCCTGAAGGCTATTGAATGGATCAGTGATGGGAGGATGTGGCCTTGGCTTTCACCTGACAAGCATGGATTCCACTGGACATTTCTCAGAAGAACCTGTGAAGAGATAATGTAACGGTAAAATGAAGGCAATTTTTCTCATTGGGGGATCCTTGTGCAAACCCACGAGCCCTTCAAATCAGCACCCACAGACATACCACACATGGCAAAAAAAGGATTTTGACAGAGCACTTGTTAAAATTGAGGGATGATTTTGAAAAACAGAGACAACTCTTATGCAGGACATTCTTGAGATGGCACAATCCAAGGTCTTGAAACAACCATTTTAAAAAAGAAAATATATGCAGTTGAAGCCAATCTTTATCCTGTCCTACTCCTATTAATTCCTCCAAGATAATCAAATATCTTAAGGTAGGGTCAGCTATCTCAATTTTTTATTTTCCAATCACATATAGATATTTCTATATACACCTACATTATATACAACCTTACATTACTTTGTGCACTTTTAAGGTTATGTATGGTGTATTTCAAGACAAGAACTGAAAATTATGAGTTAAATGAGTTTGGGAAATACTGCGAGATTTCTGCAAGATTTTTCAGAAGCTTAAAGATTATTATGATTTTCAGTATTTATAAATCTCACTTGACCATGAGATTAAAAGCAGCAGTAGCAACATAGTAACAACAACAAAGAAATTAGTAGGTCTCTCTGCAGCTCAGTGTCCAGGGGAATGATTTTTGAATGAATATAAAACCCTAAGCAGAAGGTGCAAAGGGATCCTTGCAGAGTCTACACTGCACCGCAGGATGAGAAAGCTGCAGGCCTCACAGACAAAGAAAGGCTCAGGTTCAGCTCAAACGTGCAGCTCAGCTGTCCTTGTCACGCTCCCTCGGGAGCCTAAGTGTGGCAACAGGCATCTGTGGGGGTCCCTTGACATCTGGCAGCAGCAGCAGGATCAGCTCCAATAGAATAAGATGCCCAGCTCCAGTCTGATAGGATGGCTGTAAAAGTGAAATGAATGGGAGCTCATGACAGCATCCTGTGAGCTGCAAAATGCCAGCTTGGTACACCACCACTGCCCTAGGCAGTGCCAATCCCTGTGCTAGGTGTCACTGACACAGAAGATAATTTTAAAATTAGCAGGCAGTTCTTGAGCAGTTACAGCAAGAGTTGTGCTGTGCTGACATGTTCTTGGTGTTCTCCATGTCCTCTTTTTTTTTCTATTTTTTATTTAAATATTATCATTTTTATTTTTACTATGTTGCTTTGGTTTCTGTCATACAACAGTGCAGATCAGCCATAATGACACAGATGTCCTCTCTCTCCTTAGGCTCCCTCCACTCCCCACATCCCATCCCTCTATGCCATCACAGAGCACCAGACTGAGCTCCTTGTGCTACACATCAGCTTCTCACAAGCTATCCATCATACACCCAACTGTGTATATATATTCATGCTGCTTTCTCCATTAGTTCCCCTCTCCCCTCCCCCACTATCTAGAAAAATTATATTGGTGAACTTATTTGCAGGGAAGGAATGGAGACACACATATACAGAATGGACATTCTAATACTATTTTTATTGACACAATTATTTAATACTGTTATTCATGAGTGGGAGAACTGAGCTGCACCCCCAAAAAATCAGACTCCCAGCTTAGCACTTCTCCTCCTTACTGATCACTCCATGAGCCTCTGAAAGGCATGTCATTGCTCTTGGTTTAAGAATAAGAGAATTGACTCTTACGGAATACCTGTAATTTGCGTAAGGTCGAACCGCTGTCTAAAAGCAGAGCTGTCTTTCCAAGACAGAGTGATGCTTCTGGTGGAAGTTGCTGAAGTAGCAAGAGCCATGGCCGCCCCCAAACCCCATCCCAACCATGCTCTCTGCAAGTTTCACGTTTAGAGATAAATCCCTACCACTTAGGGTGGCCTGGCACAATTGGCCAAATTATCAATTTGACTAGGTAGAATGAAAGCCTTTTGAAAATAGTAGGCAATATTGAAACAAATGTAATGTTTTATATTTATATAGTCAATTATACATTTGTGAAGAGGCTTCCGTATTGATTTTTCCACATTGTTTGGCCTCCCAATACCTGCAGAAAGTAGGTAGTTGCCTTTCAAAAGTACACCAGATTTACATCTATTCTGCTTGAATCTCAGCTCAGCTATTTAACAACACTGTGATCATAAAGAACTTCCAAGGTAAGTTCTTCCAAGGTGACTCTCCAGTAGTAGAGTCAACCTGCCAATGTAGGAGATGTGGGTTTGATCCCTGGGTCAGTAAGGTTCCCTGGAGAAGGAAATGGCAACCAACTGTGGTATTTTTGCCTGAGAAATGCCATAGACAGAGAAGGCTGGTAGGCTACAGCTTATGGGGTTGCAAAGAGTCAGAGCAACTAAACAACAAAAAAACAAACATCTTAAATCACTCCAGTCTAAGACCCTCCTTAAAAAAAATAATGTTAATGTGACCAACTGTATTGGTGAGTAATAAATTAGTATTTGTTGACTGCCCTTTCCACCTTCAATGCAAGAGACCCTGGTTCAATTCCTGGGTCTGGAAGATCCTCTGGAGAAGGGGTAGCCTACCCACTCCAGTATTCTTGGGCTTCCCTTGTGTAAAGAATCTACCTGCTATGCGGGAGACATGCCTTTAGATAGGAGGCACTTTCCTATACCTTTTATTTACTAGCTGTCTATTGAGGCCCCATTGCATGCTGGGCGCTGATCCCCATTCTAGATAAATCTGGTTTAAGTGTAACAAATGAAGTTCAGTAGCCTCGGGTTGTGGATCAGACTGGCTGCCCTGGGACAAGAGACAGGATTTCTGGGTCTCTAATCCTGGCTCCTTAAAAACAAATCAAGTAGAACTCTTGGATCATATCAGTGGTTTACAAGTTGTGTTCGCTGTGTCCCAGAGATTCTGTATAAATTCCCTGGAAACTTTCCGTTAAGATGGGGAAGTAGGTTTGACAGGATCAGAACATCCACACATCCACCATTCTTGAGAAGTGATAGGATTTTTGCTCAAGAATAAGAAATAAACACCTACCATTATGTTCAGAACATTGTGTGGTTTTGTTTGAAACAAAGCTGATTTTTTACAAACAGAAGGAAGGTGTGAGTGTGGTTTAACTCATATTCCCAGTTAAAAAAACAAAAACAAAACACGAATGACTATCACACAGAGAGGATAGACCAGTGGTGTCAAATGGATCTGAAATTGTTTGCTAGCTGTGTGACCATAATGGATGTTAAACATCTCTGAGCTTTACTTTTCTTATCCATAAAGTGGGAAAATGGCAATACTAGCTCATAGAATGGTAATAAGACTTAAAGAAGATCATCCTTTAAACAAGATACCTCGGCACTTAGTTTTGCTAAATATATGTTAATTTGTTCTTGACACCATCTCCAAGGTTTTGTTCTCTGAGCGTTAAAATATAACCAGAGCTCTTAAAGGTGAGGCTTTCTTCCAATTCATGAGTAATGATTCTACCTACTTTTTTTTTTTTAATGGAAGAATTATCTGATTTCTGGCTTCCCTAGTAGCTCAGTGGTAAAGAATCTGTCTGTAATGCAGGAGATATGCATTTGATCTCTGGCTCAGGAAGATTCCCTGGAGAATGAAATGGCAACCCACTCCAGTATTCTTGCCTGGAAAATTCGTGGATAGAGGATCCTGATGAATCCGTGGGGCTTCAAAGAGTCCGACATGACTGAGCATGAATGCACACATGTCTGATTTTAACATTTTCAATGCTAAAAATATGTATGTACCACATATTTATAACCCAATATACATTAAAATATATAGATATATAGACAGTTTTTGAAAAGCTACTACATAATTAAGATTCTTTACTCCTGTTATGTACTTTATGATTATTAAAGGAAGCTCCAGATGTTCCATATACAACTTTTAAACATATGAAATGTACATATACATCCTCATTTTATATCTTGATTATGATTTAAGGGATCAATATTTCCATTTAGTGGATAATTCAAGGGGCACCGATTGTGCTCACAACATCGAAAAGTGGGTCTGTTTAGGTCTCATCAACTCCTGAGAACTCTATTAACTTGCGAGTATATACAAAGGTAGCCATATAACAGTCTAAAGTTGTTTAGCCTACATTTTGCATTCCAGGGCAATTGTTATTTCCTTTCTTTATTTTTTTAATTGAGGTGTGATTGACATATAACATCATATGAGTTTCAGGTGTACAACAAATGATTAGATATTTGTATACACTTGAGAAATTCATCACAAAAAGTCTAGTTAACACTCATCTTTTTGAAAGTGAAAGTGAAGTTGCTCAGTCGTGTCTGATTCTTTGCGACCCCATGGACTGTAGCCTATCAGGCTCCTCCATCCATGAGATTTTCCAGGTAAGAATACTGGAGTGGGTTGCCATTTACTTCTCCAGATCTTCCCAACCCAAGAATTGAACCCAGGTCTCCCACATTGTAGGCAGACGCTTTACCATCTGAGCCACCAAGAAAGTCCTTTTTATATACTTACAATTATTTTTTCTTGTGGTAAGAAATTTCTAAGATCTACTCTCTTCAGTTCAGTTCAGTCTCTCAGTCTTGTCTGATTCTTTGCAACACCATGAATTGCAGCATGCCAGGCCTCCCTGTCTATCACCAACCCCCAGAGTTCATTCAAATTCACGTCCATTGAGTCGGTGATGCCATCCAGCATCTCACCTCTGTCATCCCCTTCTCCTCCAGCCCCCAATCCCTCCCAACATCAGAATCTTTTCCAAGGAGTCAACTCTTTGCATGAGGTGGCCAAAGTATTGGACTTTCAGCTTTAGCATCAGTCCTTCCAAAGAACACTCAGGACTGATCTCCTTTAGAATGGACTGGTTAGATCTACTTGCAGTCCAAGAGACTCTCAAGAGTCTTCTCCAGCATCACAGTTCAAAAACATCAATTCTTCAGCTCTCAGCTTTCTTCACAGTCCGACTCTACATGACCACTGGAAAAACCATAGCCTTGACTAGACGGACCTTTGTTGGCAAAGTAATGTCTCTGCTTTTCAATATGCTATCTAGGTTGGTTATAACTTTCCTTCCAAGGAATAAGCGTCTTTTAATTTCATGGCTGAAATCACCATCTGCAGTGATTTTGGAGCCCCCAAAAATAAAGTTTGACACTGTTTCCACTGTTTCCCCATGAAGTGATGGGACCAGATGCCATGATCTTCATTTTCTGAATGTTGAGCTTTAAGCCAACTTTTTCACTTTCCTCTTTCACTTTCATCAAGAGGCTTTATAGTTCCTTTTCACTTTCTGCCATAAGGGTGGTGTCATCTGCATATCTGAGGTTATTGATATTTCTCCCTGCAATCTTGATTCTAGCTTGTGCCTCTTCCAGCCCAGCATTTCTCATGATGTACTGTGCAATAAGTTAAATAAACAGAGTGACAATATATAGCCTTGACCTACTCCTTTTCCTATTTGGAACCAGTCTGTTGCTGAAGTCTGGCTTGGAGAATTATCGAGCATTACTTTACTAGTATGTGAGATGAGTGCAATTGCACGGTAGTTTGAGCATTCTTTGGCATTGTCTTTCTTTGGGATTGGAATGAAAACTGACCTGTGGCCACTGTTGAGTTTTCCAAATTTGCTGGCATATTGAGTGCAGCACTTTCACAGCATCATCTTTCAGGATTTGAAATAGCTCAACTGGAATTCCATCACCTCCACTAGCTTTGTTCCTAGTGATGCTTTCTAAGGCCCACTTGACTTCACATTCCAGGATGTCTGGCTCTAGGCGAGTGATCACACCATTGTGATTATCTTGGTCATGAAGATCTTTTTTGTACAGTTCTTCTGTGTATTCTTGCCACCTCTTCTTAATATCTTCTGCTTCTGTTAGGTCTATACCATTTCTGTCCTTTATCGAGCCCATCTTTGCATGAAATGTTCGCTTGGTATCTCTAATTTTCTTCAAGAGATCTCTAGTCTTTCCCATTCTGTTGTTTTCCTCTATTTCTTTGCACTGATTGCTGAGGAAGGCTTTCTTATCTCTCTTTTCTATTCTTTGGAACTCTTCATTCAGATATTTATATCTTTCCTTTACTCCTTTGTGTTTCACTTCTCTTCTTTTCACAGCTATTTGTATGGCCTCCCTAGACAGCCATTTTGCTTTTTTGCATTTCTTTTCCATGGGGATGGTCTTGATCCCTGTCTCCTGTACAATGTAATGAACCTCCATCCATAGTTCATCAGGCACTCTATCAGATCTAGTCCCTTAAATCTATTTCTCACTTCCACTGTATAATCATAAGGAATTTGATCTAGGTGATACCTGAATGGTCTAGTGGTTTTCCCTACTTTCTTCAATTTAAGTCTGAATTTGGCAATAAGGAGTTCATGATCTGAGCCACAGTCGGCTCCTGGTCTTGTTTTTGTTGATTGTATAGAGCTTCTCCATCTTTGGCTGCAAAGAATATAATCAATCTGATTTCGGTGTTGACCATCTGGTGATGTCCATGTATAGAGTCTTCTCTTGTGTTGTTGGAAGAGGGTGTTTGCTATGACCAGCGTGTTCTCTTGGCAAAACTCTATTAGCCTTTGGCCTGCTTCACTCCTTAGCAACTATCAAATGCACAATACAGTATTATTAACTACTGTCACCATCTTGTACATTCCATTCCATGCCTTTTTGCTTTATAACGGAAAGTTTGTAACTTTTGACCCCATTTGCCTGTTTATCACACACAATCTCCATTCCAGAGCCCTTCTTCCACCACCTCTGGCAACTCTAAATCAGTTCTCTGTATCGGTGAGTCTGTTTTTTGTTTTTATTTTTATTCCATAGCTCACATATAAGTGAAATTGTACAGTGTTTGTCTTTCTCTGCTTGAATTATTTCAATTAGTAACCTTGCAGTTCATCTATGTTGTCACAAATGGCAAGATTTCATTCTTTTTTAAGACTGAATAATATTCCATTATATATAAATATCACAATCTCTTTACCCATTCATCCATTGATGGGCACTTAGATCATGTTCATGTATTAACTATTGCAAATAAGGCTGCAATGCACATGGGGGTATAGATGTATTTTCAAGTTATTGTTTTCATTTTCTTCAGAAAATGTAGTTCTATTTTCAATTTTTTGAGGAACCTTCATACTATTTCCACAGTTGTTGCAGCAATTCAAATTCCCACCAACAGTGTACAAGGATTTTCTTTTCTCCATATCCTTACCAAATCCTGTTATTTTTTTGTCTTTTTTGATGATAGCCACTCTAACAGGTATGAAGTGATGTCTCCAGGTGGTTTTACTTTGCATCTTTCTATGATGATTGGTGTTTCTGAGCATCTTTACATGTATCCATTGGCCATGCTTAGGGATTTCCTGATATCTCAGTTAAGAATACCTTGGTTATTCTTAACCAAGGTAAAGAATTTGCCTGCAATGCAGGAGACCTGGATTTGATCCCTGGATTGAGAAAATACCCTGGAGAAGGGAAAGCTACCCTTCATATTACTCCATAATTACAATTACTCCATAATTACATCTTTGAAAAAAAAAATATCTATCAGATTTTCTACCCATTTTTTTAATCAACTTTTTTTTTTCTTTTTGCTATTGAGTTGTTTGTATTATTTGCATATTTTGGATACTTTGCCCTTATCAGACATACGATTTAAAACTATTTTCCTGTTCATTGGTTTGCCTTTTTATTTTGTTGATGGCATCCTTCCTGTACAGAAGTAACTATTTTATTTTTCTTTTCACAGTAAAGCTATGCCTCATCCTTCATGCAGTGGAAAATGGGCGTTAAAAGGAGATATTCTTTCTCAATAAAATAAGAGAGAGAAGATAGAGAAGGAATTTGTTGGAGGATGAAGAAGCATTCATTTGAGGAGACCACCAGGGTGATAAAGCTTTTAGGTTACAATGATCCTCTTAAGTGAATGAGCCTTGGGATGAGTCAGGAAACCCAGCTCCCAATGCTGACTCTGACTCTGAGTCACTGAATGACCCTCTTCTATCTTAGCCTTTTCCTGAACTGCCCAGTTCAGGAACTGAGATGAAAATCCACTGGGACAATGAATGTAACAGTGTTTAGGAAACAATAAAAGCATAGTTTAAAAATATTTTAATTAAAATACTTAAGCTTGAGTTAAATTTGAGGAACTTACTAGTTTTGAATGTAGCTTCTAACAACTGAAAGATCTTTATGAAAACCCTAACTTTAACACTCACAGACCCATTCTCAGTGTTTCATTGAACTGCTCTAAGAATTGGTTTTCTCCTCTTAAAAATGGGCATAAATTATATTCTCTCAACTGAGAACCAAGTGATGAAATGTTTGCATGATGCTCAATCTGTGTATAGCACAGAATTAACCCTTAATAAGTGGCACTTGGTACTGAATATAACACGATGAGATTGTGGCCATGACCCAGTCAAAATGCTACTGCTAACAGCTGCATCCGCATGAAAGTCCATTTTTCAGCTTTTAAAACACTTGACACTTTAGTATCACGGAAAGAGAGTTAATTTCTACATATACAAACAGGGGGCACCTTGGTTTAATATTTATTTAATTCATTAAATAATTTATACTTACTAGATGGGCAAACAATACATTACCAACTGGTACATTAGGTGAAGAGCATCATATAAGTTTTTGTATTGGTTGAAAGTGTCAGCCAGTGGTTGCCAAAGAAACAAAAAGGACTGAAAAGGGAAAAGCTGACTATAACCATGTTTTTCCATATAAACCAAAATAATGACTCCATTAGGCTCCTGCTCCTTTTTGTTTCTGGAAGATCATGTGGTTTCAGGAGGAATTACAGGTTTTAATTTATCACGTAAGTCCTCTCAGCTTGCTCCACGGCATCTTACAGAGTGCTTATGAAGCGTTAAACAAGACACTGTACTTGAAAAGAATGGGAAGGTGGTAAGTGTTTCTCACCTGAGTGAATATTAACATGATCCTAGTACATCTGATATATCATAGATGCACAACACCTAAGAATATTCAGTTCCTCTTCCCTGAGTAGCTCACTGGGAAGTTGCCAGAACAGGGAAATTATCACTTTACCTTAATTAATTGCCAAGGACACTAATAGTCTTAGATTAAGATGTTTAAAGCTCAACATTCAGAAAACTAAGATCATGGCATCTGGTCCCATCACTTCATGGTAAATAAATGGGGAAACAGTGGAAATAGTGTCAGACTTTATTTTTGGGGGCTCCAAAATCACTGCAGTTGGTGACTGCAGCCATGAAATTAAAAGACGCTTACTCCTTGGAAGGAAAGATATGACCAACCTAGATAGCATATTCAAAAGCAGAGACATTGCTTTGCCAACAAAGGTCCGTCTAGTCAAGGCTATGGTTTTTCCAGTGGTCATGTATGGCTGTGAGATTTGGACTGTGAAGAAAGCTGAGTGCCGAAGAATTAATGCTTTTGAACTGTGGTGCTGGAAAAGACTCTTGAGAGTCCCTTGGACTGCAAAGAGACCCAACCAGTCCATCCTAAAGGAGATCAGTCCTGGTGTTCATTGGAAGGACTAATGCTCAAGCTGAAAGTCCAATACTTTGGCCACCTCATGCGAGGAGTTAACTCATTGGAAAAGACTCTGATGCTTGGAGGGATTGGGGGCAGGAGGAGAAGGGGACAACAGAGGATGAGATGGCTGGATGGCGTTACCGACTCTATGGACTGAGTTTGAGTGAAATCCGGGAGTTCGTGATGGACAGAGAGGCCTGGCATGCTGTGATTCATGGGGTTGCAAAAAGTCAGACACGACTGAGCGACTGAACTGAACCGAACTGAACGGAACTGAACTGAAGATGCTTCCTAACTCAGTTTGAAAAGATTTCCTGGAAGAAGTATCCCATAAATCTAGAATGATGAGAAATATTTAGCCAGGTGCCAGTGTGGAAGATGAGTATTAACAACAAGATAAGAGGATGGAAAACATTCCAAACGAAAGTAACGGGGAGTATACGCTTGGTGAAAAGAAGCAGTAGAGTGTGTAAGAGAAGCGCATTGATTTGAGAGGAATCTGAGTTGATTCTTTAACCTTGGGAATAGAAGTTTAATCAAGAGGCAGAGAACTATGTCAGTGATGGACATACCATCTGCACTGAACAGTCATTAGAAGCCAAATATGGTAGAAAACTAAATGGTCTCTTGGAAGATTTCTTAATTAATTTTAATAATTAATGCCAGGGAACCAAATACATGGTAACTCTTTGTGATCAATGGATATTGATCCCTTATGTTGATGGAACCACAGATGTTTCTTTTCATCTTCTCTTCACTTTTGAACTTTAGACTCTATCCCTGTCAAGACACAGGAAGCTAAGGTGTAGTAGATGGAGTAGCCATCCCCACCCTTTATCATTATTACTCTTGTAACCATTGCGTGGATGGACATAACCTCTGGTTTTCCTGAAAAAAAAAAAAATGAAAAAAGTATAGCTATAAAAGGGACTTTGTGATTTCCCAGGGCCCTGGACCAGTGAATAAAGTAGAAAATAAAAATGGACAAAATTCCTTTGGAGACAGGAAATCCATTAATCATTGTGATAAAGATGAACACATAAGCTGACCATCCTTGTTTCCCACCTTTTAAGGTTTATTCTCTCAGCCCAGCTGGACCAATGAACCATCATGTGTAGGTTTAACTTCAGCCCAATTTCCAGGATGAATGGGGCTTAAAGATAAGAAGTTCCTGGCTTAATCATGAAGCAGCCTGACTGGTACCCCACATTGACCCTGTTCTCAAAATCTCTCTTTATATATAAAACTCCAATCTTGAACCCCAAGTTCTGCTCTGATTCCTCTCAAGTTAAAATCCCACTTGCCTTCCATATCTGTTCACTACTTTCCTGATTCTAAGTCCTGATGTTTTCCTGATCCATAGTTCTAGTCCCTGGTTTTGAAATCCCAGAACTTCAGATTTATTTCTAATATTTGCTATTGATATTTTTTGATGCTATTGACATTTCCCCAATTTTTCATATCTTATCCCTTCTTAGATGCCCATGTACCATGCTCTCAGTACCTTATAGACATCTCGTTTGTTATGTTATTCATTCATTGATTTATTCCTTCACAGATAAGCACTTATTTACCATGTGCCAGTTGTTAGGACAGCAGATGTGAATAGGACATGATCTTTGACCTCATGGAGCTCATAGCAGAGCACAGGACATTGAGACATTCATAAAGAAACAACATATGTGGATTGGATGAAAAATAAATGACCAGCTTTCTAAGCATGGAAATGAAGAGAATGCTAAGAATAGGACTCTAGATTAAATTGCTGCTTAAAAAGTCATCACAAAACTTGGTAGAGTAGAACAAACATTTTCTTCTGTTTATAGATTCTGTGGGTTAGGAAATTGGTTGTCTCATGGTGGAAAGATTTGTCTCAGTCCCTCAAGGTCTGGAGCCCAACTAGGAAGCTTTGAATGCTGGTATAATGTCATGCATTGGCCTTGGAATTGTCTGGAGGCATCTGTCTTCATGTAGCTGGCAGTTGATATGGACTAACTGCTGGAATACCTACACAAGGCCTTTCTGTGGAACCTTAGCTTCCTCACACCATGGTAGCCTAAGAATAGTCAAATTTCTTACAAAGGCAGCTCAAGGCCATGAAGGCAAATGTCTCAACTTACTAGATAGAAGTTGCATTGCTTGTTATAACCTGGACTCAGAAGTTTCAGGGTATCTCTTCTGCCTATTCTGTTAGTCATGGTGGTGGTGGTTTAGTCACTAAGTCGTGTTCAACTAAGGAGAGGTAAGGAGCAGCGGCTGAGCTTTGCTGGAGCAGCCATGAAGAGAGACCCCACGTCCAAGGTAAGAGAAACCCAGGTAAGATGGTAGGCACTGAGAGGGTATCATGGCGAAGACAGACTGAAACTATAGTCATGGACAACTAGCCAATCTGATCACATGGACAACAGTGTGGTCTAACTCATTGAAACTAAGCCATGCCGTATGGGGCCACCCAAGACAGAAGTGTCATGGTGGAGAAGTCTGACAGAATGTGGTCCACTGGAGAAGGAAATGGCAAACCACTTCAGTATTCTTTTCTTGGGAATCCTATGAACAGTATGAAAGGCAAAAATACAGGACACTGAAAGATGAACTCCCCAGGTCAGTAGGTGCCCAACATGCTACTGGAGATCAGTGGAGAAATAACTCCAGAAAGAATGAAGGGATGGAGCCAAAGCAAAAACAATACCCAGCTGTGGATGTGACTGGTGATAGAAGCAAGATTTGATGCTGTAAAGAGCAATATTGAATAGGAACCTGAAATGTTAGGTCCATGAATCAGAGCAAATTGGAAGTGATCAAACAGGAGATGACAAGAGTGAACATCAACATTCTAGGAATCAGTGAACTAAGATGGACTGGAATGGGTGAATTTAACTCAGATGATCATTATATCTACTACTCTGGGCAGGAATCCCTTAGAAGAAATGGAGTAGCCATCATAGTCAACAAACAAGTCCAAAATGCAGTACTTGGATGCAATCTCAAAAATGACAGAATGATCTCTGTTCGTTTCCAAGGCAAACCATTCAATATCATGGTAATCCAAGCCTATGCCCCGACCAGTAATGCCAAAGAAGCTGAAGTTGAACAGTTCTATGAAGACCTACAAGACCTTTTAGAACTAACACCCTCCCCCCCCCCAAAAAAGGTGTCCTTTTCATTATAGGGGACTAGAATGCAAAAGTAGGAAGTCAAGAAATACCTGGAGTAACAGGCAAATTTGGCCTTAGAGTATAGAATGAAGCAGGGCAAAGGCTAATAGCATTCTCCCAAGAGAATGCACTGGTCATAGCAAACACCCTCTTCCAACACCACAAGAGAAGACTCTACACATGGACATCACCAGATGGTCAAAACCGAAATCAGATTGATTATATTCTTTGCAGCCAAAGATAGAGAAGCATTATACAGTCAGCAAAAACAAGACCTGGAGCTGACAGTGGCTCAGATAATGAGCTCCTTATTGCCAAATTCAGACTGAAATTGAAAAAAGTGGAGAAAAGCACTAGACCATTCAGGTATGACCTAAATCAAATCCCTTATGACTATACAGTAGAAGTGAGAAATAGATTTAAGGGGCTAGATCTGATAGATAGAGTGCCTGATGAACTATGGATGGAGGTTCATGACATTGTACATGAGACAGGAATCAAGACCATCCACAAGAAAAAGAAATGCAAAAAAGCAAAATGGGTGTCTGAGGAGGCCTTACAATTAGCTGTGAAAAGAAGGGAAGTGAAAAGCAAAGGAGAAAAGGAAAGATATAAGCATCTGAATGTAGAGTTCCAAAGATAGAAAGGAGAGATAAGAAAGCCTTCCTCAGCGATCAATGCAAAGAAATAGAAGAATACAAGAGAATGGGAAAGACTAGAGGTCTCTTCAAGAAAATCAGAGATACCAAGGGAACATTTCATGCAAAGATCAGCTCAATAAAGGACAGAAATGGTATGGACCTAATAGAAGCAGAAGATATTAAGAAGAGGTGGCAGGAATACACAGAAAAACTGTACAGAAAAGATCTTCATGACCCAGATAATCATCATGGTGTGATCACTCACCTAGAGCCAGACATTATGGAATGTGAAGTCAAGTGGGTCTTAGAAAGCATTTTTACGAACAAAGCTAGTTGAAGTGATGGAATTCCAGTTGAGCTATTTCAAATCCTGGAAGATGATGCTGTGAAAGTGCTGCACTCAAGATGCCAGCAAATTTGGAAAACTCAGCAGTGGCCACAGGACTGGAAAAGGTCAGTTTTCATTCCAATCCCAAAGAAAGATAATGCCAAAGAATGCTCAAACTACCACACAATTGCACTCATCTCACATGCTAGTAAAGTAATGCTCAAAATTCTCCAAGCCAGGCTTCAGCAATACATGAACCGTGAACTTCCAGATGTTCAAGCTGGTTTTAGGAAAGGCAGAGGAACCAGAGATCAAATTGCCAACATTTACTGGATCATGGAAAAAGCAAGAGAGTTCCAGAAAAACATCTATTTCTGCTTTATTGACTATGCCAAAGCCTTTGACTGTGTGGATCATAATAAATTATGGAAAATTCTGAAAGAGATGAGAATACCAGACCACCTGACCTGCTTCTTGAGAAATCTGTATGCAGGTCGGGCAGCAACAGTTAGAACTGGACATGGAACAACAGACTGGTTCCAAATAGGAAAAGGAGTACGTCAAGGCTGTATATTGTCACCCTGCTTATTTAACTTCTATGCAGAGTACATCATAGAAGTACTGGGCTGGGCTGGAAGAAGCACAAGCTGGAATCAAGATTGCCAGGAGAAATATCAATAACTTCAGATATGCAGATGATACCACCCTTATGGCAGAAAGCGAAGAAGAACTAAAGAGCCTCTTGATGAAAGTGAAAGAGGAGAGTGAAAAAGTTGGCTTAAAGCTCAACATTCAGAAAACGAAGATCATGGCATCCGGTCCCATCACTGCATGGCAAATAGATGGGGAAACAGTGGCTGACTTTATTTTTCTGGGCTCCAAAATCACTGTAGATGGTGATTGCAGCCATGAAATTAAAAGACGCTTACTCCTTGGAAGGAAAGTTATGACCAACCTAGACAGCATATTCAAAAGCAGAGATATTGGAGGAGGAGCCAAGATGGCGGAGGAGTAGGACGGGGAGAACACTTTCTCCCCCACAAATTCATCAAAAGAGCATTTAAACGTCGAGTAAATTCCACAAAACAACTTCTGAATGCCGGCAGAGGACATCAGGCACCCAGAAAAGCAACCCAACTCTTCGAAAGGAGGTAGGAAAAAATATAAAAGACAAAAAAAGAGACAAAAGAGGGAGGGACGGAGTTCCGTCCCTGGAAGGGAGTCTTAAAAAGAGAGAAGTTTCCAAACACCAGGAAACCTTCTCACTGCCGAATCTGTGCCGAGCTTTGGAAGCACAGAGGGCAACATAACAGGGAGAAAAAATAAATAAACAATTAAAAATCGCAGATTGCGAGCCCTACAGTAACTCCCCCAGTGGAGAAGCAGCGCAGATGCCTGCACACTCCATTAGCAAGCGGGGGCTGGGCAGGGAAGCGCGGCGCGGGCTGCATCGCTTAGAGTAAGAATCTGACCCGAATGTCCTGAGCGCTATCTGAGCGAAATAATTTGGGCTAGCAAACCAGACTGTGGGATATCTACCACGCGAAAAGCCAGCCCTAACCTAAGACACCGCCAGGCCCGTGCACAGAACAAAGGACTGAATAGAGATAGCCGGCTGCAAACCTTCCCCCTCCGGTGACAGGCAGCCAGAGCCGGAAGGGGGCAATCGCAGCCCCAGAGAGACACTATCTATAAAACTGTAAGCAGGCTTCTTTGCTAACTAAAACTTCTTGGGGGTCTGGACGGTCAACATCTGCCTGAGAAGGTGCGCCGGTTTTACACCCAGATAACCGAGTGGCGGGGAGGCGATAAGTCGCAGCATTGGCGCTCGCCAAACACCTCGTCACCTGAGCTGCTTGGACCTGGGAATAGCACAAAACACAGGCCCAATCAAGTCTGCGCCTCTGAGGACTACCCGAGTGCCTGAACCTGAGCGGCTTGGACCTGGGAGCTCAGCCCAGGGCCGGCCTCTGATTGTTCCCGGCGGAACAACCTAGAGCCCGAGCAGTGTGGGCAGGGAGGCTACACGCGCCGTGTGCGGGGGCAGACCCAGTGTGGCTGAGGCACTGCGAGCACACGCCAGTGTTATTTGTTTGCAGCATCCCTCCCTCCCTCCCCACAGCGCGACTGAACAAGTGAGCCTAAATAAAATAAAAAAAAAAATAGTGTCCTCCACCGTCCCCTTTGTGTCAGGGCGGAAACCAGAAACTGAAGAGACCAGCAACAGAAGAAGCTATAACAGAGGGAACCGCCTTGGAAGCTACAGGCCATAGATTAAAACCCTGTGGTTACTACGGACTACATAGGAAGGGGCCTATAGATCTTGAGAAATATAAGTCGGACCAAGGAACTAGCCAAAAATGAACTGAACCCACAATACTCACAACAAAACCAGAGAAAGACCTAGATATATTTTTACGATCAATCTTTCTTTTTTTTTTTTTAATTTTTTTAAAAAATTTTAAGTCCTCTATTGTCCTTTAATTTTCACTTTTATAACCTATTACTTTGCAAAAAAAAAAAAAAAGACCCTATTTTTTTCTTCTTCAGCAAACTTCATATATATATTTTGTAATTTTTTGACCGTGTTTTGTTTTGTTTTGTTTCTTTTTCTTCTTTTCTTTAACATTGTGTTTTTGAAATTCCAAACTCTACTCTAGATTTTTAATTTTAGCCTTTTGGTATATGTTATCAATTTTGTACCAATAGTTTTTTTTATAATTTCTGTGACTTTGTTTTTTTTCCCCTCTGTTTCTTTCTCTTCTTCTTTTATATAACATCATATATCTGCAATTCCAAACTCTACTCAAGATTTTTAATTTATGCTTTTTGGTATTTGATATCAATTTTGTAACTGTATTTTCTTTATAATTTTTGTGACATTGTTTTTGTTGGTTTGTTTGTTTTCTCTCTTTATTTTTCTTCTTCTTTTTTTTAACATTGTATTTTTGAAATTCCAAACTCTACTCTAGATTTTTAATTTTTGCTTTTTGGTATTAGTTATCAATTTTGTACCTGTAGTTTCTTTATAATTTTCGCAACCTTGTTTGCTTTTCTTTGTTTGTTTTTTCTCTCTTTCTTTTCCTTCTTCTTTTCATTAACATTGTATTTTTGAAATTCCAAACTCTACTCTAGATTTTTAATTTTTGCTTTTATGTATTTGTTACCAATTTTGTACCTTTAAGAACCCAATCTTCAGGACCCATTTTTCACTAGGGAGCGAGATTACTGGCTTGACTGCTCTCTCTCCCTTTGGACTCTCTGTTTTCTCCACCAGGTCACCTGTATCTCCTCCCTAACCCCTCTCTACTCTACCCAACTCTGTGAATTTCTGTGTGTTCCAGACGGTGGAGAACACTTAGGGAACTGATTACTGGCTGGATCTGTCTCCCTCCTTTTCATTTCCCCCTTTTATCCTTCTGGCCACCTCTGTCTCCTTCCTCCTTCTTCTCTTCTCTGTATAACTCCGGAACATCTCTGAGCGGTCCAGTTGTGGAGTGCACATAAGGAAGTGACTACTGGCTAGCCCACTCTCTCCACTATTGATTCCACCTCATCTCATTTGGGTCACCTCTAACTCCCTTCTCCCTCTTCTCTTCTCCATGTAACACTGTGAACCTCTCTGAGTGACCCTCACAGTAGAGAAACTTTTCATCTTTAATGTAGATGTTTTATCAATGGTGCTGTATAGAAGGAGAAGTTTTGAAACTACTGTAAAAATAAGACCGATAACTGGAAGCAGGAGGCTTAAGTCCAAACCCTGACTCCAGGGAACTCCTGACTCCAAGGAACATTAATTGACAGGAGCTCATCAAATGCCTCCATACCGACACTGAAACCAAGCACCACACAAGGGCCAACAAGTTCCAGGGCAAGACATACCAAGCAAATTCTCCAGCAACAAAGGAACACAGCCCTGAGCTTCAAGATATAGGCTGCCCAAAGTCACCCTAAAACCATAGACATCTCATAACTCATTACTGGACATTTCATTGCACTCCAGAGAGAAGAAATACAGCTCCATCCACCAGAACATCGACACAAGCTTCCCTAACCAGGAAACCTTGACAAGCCACCTGTACAAACCCACACACAGTGAGGAAACGCCACAATAAAGAGAACTCCACAAACTGCCAGAATACAGAAAGGACACCCCAAACTCAGCAGTTTAAACAAGATGAAGAGACAGAAGAATACCCAGCAGATAAAGGAACAGGATAAATGCCCACCAAACCAAACAAAAGAGGAAGAGATAGGGAATCTACCTGATAAAGAATTCCGAATAATGATAGTGGAATTGATCCAAAATCTTGAAATTAAAATGGAATCACAGATAAATAGCCTGGAGGCAAGGATTGAGAAGATGCAAGAAAGGTTTAATAAGGACTTAGAAGAAATAAAAAGAGTCAATATATAATGAATAATGCAATAAGTGAAATTAAAAACACTCTGGAGGCAACAAATAGTAGAATAACAGAGGCAGAAGATAGGATTAGTGAATTAGAAGATAGAATGGTAGAAATAAATTAATCAGAGAGGATAAAAGATAAACAAATTAAAAGAAATGAGGACAATCTCAGAGACCTCCAGGACAATATTAATCGCTACAACATTCGAATCATAGGGGTCCCAGAAGAAGAAGACAAAAAGAAAGACCATGAGAAAATACTTGAGGAGATAATAGCTGAAAACTTCCCTAAAATGGGGAAGGAAATAATCACCCAAGTCCAAGAAACCCAGAGAGTCCCAAACAGGATAAACCCAAGGCGAAACACCCCAAGACACATAGTAATCAAATTAACAAAGATCAAACACAAAAAACAAATATTAAAAGCAGCAAGGGAAAAACAACAAATAACACACAAGGGAATACCCATAAGGATAACAGCTGATCTTTCCATAGAAACTCTTCAAGCCAGGAGGGAATGGCAAGACATACTTAAAATGATGAAAGAAAATAACCTACAGCCCAGATTATTGTACCCAGCAAGGATCTCATTCAAGTATGAAGGAGAAATCAAAAGCTTTTCAAACAAGCAAAAGCTGAGAGAATTCTGCACCACCAAACCAGCTCTCCAACAAATAGTAAAGGATATTCTCTAAACAGGAAACACAAAAAGGGTGTATAAATTCGAACCCAAAACAATAAAGTAAATGGCAATGGGATCATACTTATCAGTAATTACCTTAAACGTAAATGGGTTGAATGCCCCAACCAAAGACAAAGACTGGCTGAATGGATACAAAAACAAGACCCCTACATATGTTGTCTACAAGAGACCCACCTCAAAACAGGGGACACATACAGACTGAAAGTGAAGGGCTGGAAAAAGATTTTCCATGCAAATAGGGACCAAAAGAAAGCAGGAGTAACAATACTCATATCAGATAAAATAGACTTTAAAACAAAGGCTGTGAAAAGAGATAAAGAAGATCACTACATAATGATCAAAGGATCAATCCAAGAAGAAGATATAACAATTATAAATATATATGCACCCAACACGGGAGCACCGCAGTATGTAAGACAAATGCTAACAAGTAGGAAAGGAGAAATTAACAATAACACAATAATAGTGGGAGACTTTAATACCCCACTCACACCTATGGTAGATCAACTAAACAGAAAATTAACAAGGAAACACAAACTTTAAACGATACAATAGACCAGTTAGACCTAATTGATATCTATAGGACATTTCATCCCAAAACAATGAATTTCACCTTTTTCTCAAGCGCACATGGAACCTTCTCCAGGATAGATCACATCCTGGGCCATAAAGCTAGCCTTGGTAAATTCAAAAAATAGATATCATTCCAAGCATCTTTTCTGACCACAATGCAGTAAGATTAGATCTCAATTACAGGAGAAAAACTATTAAAAATTCCAACATATGGAGGCTGAACAACACGCTGCTGAATAACCAACAAATCACAGAAGAAATCAAAAAAGAAATCAAAATTTGCATAGAAACGAATGAAAATGAAAATACAACAACCCAAAACCTGTGGGACACGGTAAAAGCAGTCCAAAGGGGAAAGTTCATAGCAATACAGGCACACCTCAAGAAACAAGAAAAAAGTCAAATAAATAACCTAACTCTACACCTAAAGCAACTAGAAAAGGAAGAAATGAAGAACCCCAGGGTTAGTAGAAGGAAAGAAATCTTAAAACTTAGAGCAGAAATAAATGCAAAAGAAGCAAAAGAGATCATAGCAAAAATCAACAAAACCAAAAGCTGGTTTTTTGAAAGGATAAATAAAATTGACAAACCATTAGTCAGACTCATCAAGAAACAAAGGGAGAAAAATCAAATCAATAAAATTAGAAATGAAAATGGAGAGATCACAACAGACGACACAGAAATACAAAGGATCATAAGAGAGTACTATCAACAATTATATGCCAATAAAATGGACAACGTGGAAGAAATGGACAAATTCTTAGAAAAGTACAACTTTCCAAAACTCGACCAGGAAGAAATAGAAAATCTTAACAGACCCATCACAAGCACGGAAATTGAAACTGGAATCAAAAATCTTCCAGCAAACAAAAGCCCAGGTCCAGATGGCTTCACAGCTGAATTCTACCAAAAATTTAGAGAAGAGCTAACACCTATCCTGCTCAAACTCTTCCAGAAAATTGCAGAGGATGGTAAACTTCCAAACTCATTCTATGAGGCCACCATCACCCTAATACCAAAACCTGACAAAGATGCCACAAAAAAAGAAAACTACAGGCCAATATCACTGATGAACATAGATGCAAAAATCCTTAATAAAATTCTAGCAATCAGAATCCAACAACACATTAAAAAGATCATACACCATGACCAAGTGGGCTTTATCCCAGGGATGCAAGGATTTTTCAATATCCGCAAATCAATCAATGTAATACACCACATTAACAAATTGAAAAATAAAAACCATATGATTATCTCAATAGATGCAGAGAAAGCCTTTGACAAAATTCAACATCCATTTATGATAAAAACTCTCCAGAAAGCAGGAATAGAAGGAACATGCCTCAACACAATAAAAGCTATATATGACAAACCCACAGCAAACATTATCCTCAATGGTGAAAAATTGAAAGCATTTCCTCTAAAGTCAGGAACAAGACAAGGGTGCCCACTTTCACCATTACTATTCAACATAGTTTTGGAAGTTTTGGCCACAGCAATCAGAGCAGAAAAAGAAATAAAAGGAATCCAAATTGGAAAAGAAGAAGTAAAGCTCTCACTATTTGCAGATGACATGATCCTCTACATACAAAACCCCAAGGACTCCACCAGAAAATTACTAGAACTAATCAATGACTATAGTAAAGTTGCAGGATATAAAATCAACACACAGAAATCCCTTGCATTCCTATACACTAATAATGAGAAAACAGAAAGAGAAATTAAGGAAACAATTCCTTTCACCATTGCAACGGAAAGAATAAAATACTTAGGAATATATCTACCTAAAGAAACTAAAGACCTATATATAGAAAACTATAAAACACTGGTGAAAGAAATCAAAGAGGACACTAACAGATGGAGAAATATACCATGTTCATGGATTGGAAGAATCAATATAGTGAAAATGAGTATACTACCCAAAGCAATTTATAGATTCAATGCAATCCCTATCAAGCTACCATCAGTATTCTTCACAGAGCTAGAACAAATAATTTCACAATTTGTATGGAAATACAAAAAACCTCGAATAGCCAAAGCAATATTGAGAAAGATGAATGGAACTGGAGGAATCAACCTTCCTGACTTCAGGCTCTACTACAAAGCCACAGTTATCAAGACAGTATGGTACTGGAACAAAGACAGAAATACAGATTAATGGAACAAAATAGAAAGCCCAGAGATAAATCCACGCACATATGGACACCTTATCTTTGACAAAGGAGGCAAGAATATACAATGTATTAAAGACAATCTCTTTAACAAGTGGTGCTGGGAAATCTGGTCAACCACTTGTAAAAGAATGAAACTAGAACACTTTCTAACACCATACACAAAAATAAACTCAAAATGGATTAAAGATCTAAATGTAAGACCAGAAACTATAAAACTTCTAGAGGAGAACATAGGCAAAACACTCTCTGACATACATCACAGCAGGATCCTCTATGACCCACCTCCCAGAATATTGGAAATAAAAGCAAAAATAAACAAATGGGACCTAATTAACCTTAAAAGCTTCTGCACATCAAAGGAAACTATTAGCAAGGTGAAAAGACAGCCTTCAGAATGGGAGAAGATAATAGCAAATGAAGCAACTGACAAACAACTAATCTCGAGAATATACAAGCAACTCCTACAGCTCAACTCCAGAAAAATAAATGACCCAATCAAAAAATGGGCCAAAGGACTAAATAGACATTCCTCCAAAGAAGACATACAGATGGCTAACAAACACATGAAAAGATGCTCACCATCACTCATTATCAGAGAAATGCAAATCAAAACCACTATGAGGTACCATTTCACACCAGTCAGAATGGCTGGGATCCAAAAGTCTACAAGCAATAAATGCTGGAGAGGATGTGGAGAAAAGGGAACCCTCTTACACTGTTGGTGGGAATGCAAACTAGTACAGCCACTATGGAGAACAGTGTGGAGATTCCTTAAAAAACTGGAAATAGAACTGCCTTATGATCCAGCAATCCCACTGCTGGGCATACACACTGAGGAAACCAGAAGGGAAAGAGACATGTGTACCCAAATGTTCATCGCAGCGCTGTTTATAATAGCCAGGACATGGAAGCAACCTAGATGTCCATCAGCAGATGAATGGATAAGAAAGCTGTGGTACATATACACAATGGAGTATTACTCAGCCATTAAAAAGAATACATTTGAATCAGTTCTAATGAGGTGGATGAAACTGGAGCCTATTATACAGAGTGAAGTAAGCCAGAAAGAAAAACACCAATGCAGTATACTAACGCATATATATGGAATTTAGAAAGATGGTAACAATAACCCTGTGTACGAGACAGCAAAAGAGACACTGATGTATAGAACAGTCTTATGGACTCTGTGGGAGAGGGAGAGGGTGGGAAGATTTGGGAGAATGGCATTGAAACATGTAAAATATCATGTATGAAACGAGTTGCCAGTCCAGGTCCGATGCACGATACTGGATGCTTGGGGCTGGTGCACTGGGACGACCCGGAGGGATGGTATGGGGAGGGAGGAGGGAGGAAGGTTCAGGATGGGGAACACATGTATACCTGTGGCGGATTCATTTTGATATTTGGCAAAACTAATACAATTATGTAAAGTTTAAAAATAAAATAAAATTAAAAAAAAAAAAAGCAGAGAGATTACTTTGCCAACAAAGGTCCGTCTAGTCAAGGCTATGGTTTTTCCAGTGGTCATATATGGATGTGAGAGTTGGACTATAAGGAAAGCTGAGTCCCAAAAGATTGGTGCTTTTGAACTGTGGTGTTGGAGAAGACTCTTGAGAGTCCCTTGGACTGCAAGGAGATCCAACCAGTCCATCCTATGAGAGATCAGTCCTGGGTGTTCATTGGAAGGACTGATGCTCAAGCTAAAACTCCAATACTTTGGCCACCTGATGCAAAAATCTGGCTTATTGGAAAAGACCCTGATGCTGGGAAAGATTGAGGGTAGGAGGAGAAGGGGACGACAGAGGATGAGATGGTTGGATGGCATCATCGACTCAATGGACATGGGTTTGGGTGGACTCCGGGAGTTGGTGATGGACAGGGAGGCCTGGCATGCTATGTTTCATGGGGTCGCAAAGAGTCAGACCTGACTGAGTGGCTGAACTGAACTGAACATGTCCTACTCTTTGCGATCACATGGACTGTAGCCCACCAGGCTCTTCTGTCCATGGAATTTCCCAGGTAAGAATATTGGAGTGTATTGACACTTGCTTCTCCATTTGTTAGTTATATATGAGTCCAAAGTCCATCCAGATTCAAGAAGAGAGGGTTTAGATTTATCCTGTTGTGGCATTGTTTCAAGGTTATTGAAAAGCATGTGGAGCTGTATGCAGTCTTACAGCCAACTTTGTTAAAATGTAATCAGTAGTTTTAGTGTGTGAATGAGGGGAAATGTTCTAATCAGTCTATGCAAGGTGTTAGACATAAAGGGACATGAGGAATAGATGAATATGTGTTGAGGATGGTGCACATAGGAATCAACAGCTGTGAAGAGACGTGTTGGAGTTACAAGAGAAGATCTTGAAAGGAAGCAAGGGGACCAGTTAATTGTTGTTGTTGTTATTTTTCAGTTACTAAGTTGTGTCCAATCGTTTGTCACCCCATGGACTGCAGCATGCCAGGCTCCTCTGATTTTCACTATCTCCCAGGAGTTTGCTCAAATTTATATTTACTGAGTCAGTGATGTTATCTAACCATCTCATCCTCTGTCACCCACTTCTCTTGCCCTCAATCTTCCCAGCATCAGCATCTTTTCCAATGAGTTGGCTCTTCACAGCAGGTGGCCAAAGTATTGGAGCTTCAGCATCAGTCTTTCCAATGAGCATTTAGGGTTGATTTCCTTTAGAATTGGCCATTTTGATTTCCTTGCTGTGCAATGGACTCTCAGGATTCTTCTCCAGTATCACAACTCAAAAGCATCAATTGTAACCAAGCATCAGTGGTAAACAACCAGATGAGAACCTCAACTCAGACAATGGCAGTAGAATTTGAAGGAGAAAATTACCAAGAGATTTTTAAGATGTAAAAGCCATATGACTGGTCAGTTCCCTGGCTATTAGGTAAAAGAAATGTGGATGAACCTGCTATCTGTCACTTTCTGTTGCTCAATATCTTTCTCATGCACTGGACAAATAAGTGGTTGCTTCAGGGGATGGAATCCAGGTTAGCCAATCATAGCATCTCATCTTCTTGAGGCTGGGGAGTAGCCATATGGCTAAAGGCATAGCTAGTTGAGAGTGACAAAGAATTTCTGAAATTACTAGAAATGTGGTCTGCTCTTTTCTACAGGAAATATAAAAATGACTTAACCCCAGAGCTACCATTTGCCATGTTTTCCCAAATGGAGAATGCATATCAGAGAATGAAGTTTGTCCAGAGAAAATTCTAGCTGAGAAAAGGAGAGGGAATCCAGCCCCTGAAGATACTATTAGAATCCTCAGATCCTGCTGAGTCAAAAGCTCTAATTCAGGTTACACAGACCACTGTATTCACTCTTTTTGAAAGCTTTTTTGAACTGTACTTCCATCCCTTATAATCGAAAAGAGTACTGACCTAAAAAAAAAAAAAAAGAGTACTGACCTATGCTGCAGAGAAATTAAAGATGACTCTGAGCTTCTCAGCTGGGCATCTTGGAAAGGGTGATAAGAGGCTGTGAATGCCATGAGGACCACAGTAGAAGAGAATATCTGGTGACAGCATACATTTGGTTTGAAAATGTCGTAGTGGAGGACCTGTCAATCAGCCCAGAGTTCAGCATGCTCTTCTCACTGTGACACATGCCAGCACCCATACAGGTGACATTCACATTCCCATAGGTATACCCCATGCTGGGCACAGTGGTTAATCCACCAACACGAATTCTACCATACCCTTGCTCACTCAAGAAGCATTTCACCATGCAAGCAGATGGAGTTATTGACAACAACCTCACTGATTTATAAATTTCAAATGAGTTGATTGCTACCATGAGCTAATTAAATATTAATAGTGACAAAATGATTCCTGACTTCATGTATGATTCCATACTTCACAACTAATCACGGTGTTTGAAAAAGACCAAAATCATAGTCGTGACCTGATGGTTTCTATTCTCAGGGTGTAGAGATTTGAAGAGAAGACAGAGATTGAGTTGAAAACTTTTGAATAAGATAAGACTTTGTCAGCCTTGCTCCGGCTGCTGTGACCGAGGATAATTCAAGCTACATTGTGAAGCCCCTAATTCTAAGTGTAATACAAGTAGTTTTTCTCTCCCCAGTGTGTTCTATTGATTGCAGACAAAATGTAATTACCTTCTGAGATATACTTTTCCCATCTTAACTCCCTCTACATGTGAAATGAACTGTAACAGACAAATTAGCTTTTTTTTCTTCCTAGCTCCTAACATTCTTAGATTTTTTTTCCCCCTCTGATCTGATGTTTCTTCTCTCTTACCAATATAGCAGTGCAATTGAGGATTAATGGTGTGTTCTACAGGCCAGATAAAAATAATATGCAGTCCAGCTTAGTGTCTAGAGTTTTACTGGAATAGACACCACAGCTGAAAGTCTTGTCTGAAATCATCACATCTCAAATCCTGTCTTACCCAGTGAGACACGCACACACACACAAGGTTTAATTGCATGTACAAAATATATTCTATTTTGTAGGCAGATTGGCTGGTTTACTAGTCATTTATAAGCTCCATCTCAATGTAATTTGTTTCCATCAGAACAAGACGACTCTCAGCTCAGCTTTATTCTGTCGCTTTTTTCTTTATTCTTTTTTTTCTTGCTTTGTTTCTTTTTTTTTTTAATTTATTTTAATTGGAGGCTAATTACTTTACAATATTGTGTTGGTTCTGCCATACATCAACATGAATCCGCCACAGGTGTACACGTGTTCCCCATCCTGAACCCCCCTCCCACCTCCCTTCCCGTTCTGCACTATCTTTGTCAGCAGAAGAGGCAGCATCAGCTACACTATGACAGACAGACAAGCGTTAAATTTCAAAAATCAGGGCACTTCATACAAATTGGGATGATGATATTAAAAATACTCTTGTAGGATAAGCATTGCAGTGGTTTACAGAGTGTAATGATTGTTGACCATTAAACGAGAAAAGGATATAAGGTTTGTATCAGAGAACAAAACTGGGGGACTAGTTGGATCCTTTTAGGTAAAAATTTCTCCATTAAAAAAAAAACAAATTCACAAACAGTATCGTGACAAGAATTTTAAAAGCAATCCACATATTGCTTTTAAAATCTAAATTCAATCTAATCACAAAGCAAAAAATGAACCTATCATATTTTATTTTCCATGGGCCCATATTTTCAATAGGTTCTTGTTTTCAAGTAGGTCCACTTCATCGTATGTACGTGTGTGTGTATGTGTGCGTGTAGCCATATTCACTTATGTCTACTTACATATTTACTTAAATCTTCTTGTTTTGCTTAAATCCATGTGGCTTTGCCTGTTGATATGCTGTATTTATAGCTTGGACAACAAGGAATCTGTCTGCAATATGAGAGTTTCAGTTTCTCTCCCTGGGTCGAGAAGATCCCCTGGAGAAAGGAATGGCAACCCGCTCCAGTGTTCTTGCCTGGAGAATTCCATGGACAGAGGAGCCTGGCAGGCTATAGTCCATGGGGTCTCAAAGAGTTGGACACAACTGAGTGACTGACAGACACGCACACTGTATTTAGAACACTTATGACGAATTCTTGCTCAATATTAAAAGGAAAGAATATAATATAATAAAGTATGTTTTTCCATCAATGTCAGTTCTTTTGCAGAAATTAATGGACAGGGAGGAAGTGGGGGTGAGATGAGAGACTTTAAAATGTAGTTGTTGGTTTTTCATTTGTTTGCTGATGAGGATCTGGTGGAGGCAATACCTGGTGGAGAAATTAATAAAGATACCCCAGATGAGAACTGGCAGTGGCTATTAATTTAGCCTTTGCAAACACATCCGCCACCATCACTTGGGTTTGGCAGAAATTCAAAGGCAGTCAGAAGAGTAGAAAAGCTTTATAGAGGAAAAAGACAAAGCTTCAGATGTACGCTGATTGGAGGTTAGGGAAAGTGATTTGTAGGTTTCCTGGCAGAAGATCTATGTGATTGGTTTCGGGAGCATATGTATCTACCTTCCTCTGGTTGGTCCTGAGTTGGAAATAGGGGCCCAGATGAGAGAAACTGGCAGTCACTGACCGAGTCCCAATCTTCTGGGCCAATTGATGACAGACTGTGAGGCCACAGTTCTATTGCTATATGTGGTGTGGACATTGTCCACCTTTACTGTCAGTCCCTCACTGGATAAAAGTTGACATGATTGCCTACTGCCAGCACTAAACTTAGAATTAGTCTCTGAGTCCTGGGTGTGAGTGAACCTTAGATGTCAAAAGAATGTCTCTGTGGTAAAATAGGACATCTTTAATAAATTCCTGTGCTACCACTTTGACAGTTATTTACTGAAATATATTTTATTAGTCATAGTTATTTTAGTCTAAGTTCATAAATAGTTACTCAGTTCACCCTTTTGCTTTATATTTGCCTGTTTCTCCTAAAACAGTTGGGCTTCCTTAGTGGCTCAGATGGTAAAGAATCTGCCTTCAATGCAGGAGACATGGATTCAATCCCTGTATCAGGAAGATCCCTTGGTGAAGGGAATGACAACTCACTCTAGTATTCTTGCCTGGAGAATTCCACAGACAGATAAGCCTGGCAGGGCTACAGCCTATGGGGTCAAAGACTCAGACATAACTAAACAACTGACATACACACACACTAACATGGATATGATAATAAATAAAATTGGCCTAGAGGTGGTCTGTGTTGATCTTTCAGGCAGCCACCAATACCAGCTCAATCAGGGTATGGTTTGAAATATTTTATTTTCTAAATTCAGCTTGCAGTTTTAGTTAGGTAATTGTTTCCCATTCATCCTACTTAAGATCCTGGAGTCATAATAGTTCACCTCTTATCTTTTTAATTTGTGAATAAATTTATTTTGAAGTATAAATTTGAATCCATAGCATCTATACATAGGCAGATGACAAATAATACAGTGAACACTTGGGCAATTAAAGCTTACATTAAGAAATTGATTGGGCGAGTTCTTTAGAGGACTTCAAAGCTCACCTTCAGTTTCTTTTTTTTTTCCTTTTGCTTTTTCCCAGAGTCAACCATTATTCTAATTTTTGTAAAATGAGTAAACCATTGCCCCAGGATTGACTGTTAAATTTTGTTTTTTGATCTACAAATCTTGGTGTATCCATGTGTCCCTTTTAGGTATTTTTGCCTCCCAGAAGGCTCTGCTGAACTATCCAACCAATATTTTCATGAAATTCACTTCTAGATAAGATTTAATGTGGACCATCATTTATGAGTGGAGTAACACCCAAATTGAAGGGATTCCATCTGACTGAGAATTAGACTCAATAGACATAATGGTACCCCCACCTATCTATTCATAGGTGGTGGGAACAGAGGGCTAATATTAGTCTAAACATCAGAGGCAAATCATAGAATATATAACCACTTTCTATGAGCTTCCTTTTAAGTTAACTCAATAGAACCAGATTTCGTATTGGGCATATCTCTGTTGTTTTTTTTCCCCCCAAATTCTGTGAACCTAGGTAGTGGTTCCAGGGGGTCTGAGAGTAACACTGGCAACATCTCTTCCCTTTTGAACCCACTGCATGACTAAGGGAGAGACAGAGAATGTACCGTTGTCTATTTGGTTCAGGAAACTCATGAAAGGCAAAGGCTGGCCTGAGGTAAAAATACAAATGGCAGACCTGGAATTCTCATTCAGATTTCTAATACTGTATCCTGGGCTCCTCCTCCTAAAACAATGCTGTTATTTAGTCATTAACATTGTTAATATCATTTTGCAAGGATATAATTCATGATCATACAAAGGTAAGGTGATTTGCCACCTTACAGAACTAAGAGCTAATGAAGTTTGGTATCAACCCCAGTCTTGTCAGCTTTCCCTCCCAAGTTTCTTCTCTGAGGGTAGTGATGGTTTCTGTTCCAAAAATCGTGACTAAAGATGAGTATTTATTAATGCTTGAAACAGGAGGAATGCAGTGTAGCTATCCATGCTTGGCCTTGGTTGATTGGAACTCTCAGGTTTTTTTCTTTTTTTGTCAGGGGGAGCGTGGGGGTAGATGTGATCACATTTGAAAACCAAACTGAAATGCAACAAGAGAAGTCAAGTCAAGAAAGTGTTACTTCAGCTATTCAATCAAATGACCCTAACAGTCAATGCTAATGGACCACTAGTATGTTCCTAGCTCAAAATATGGCTTAACAAAATACCGTGCAATGACCTAAATGGGAAAAAGAATATATACGTGTATATGTATAACTGAATCATTTTGCTGTACACCTGAAACTATCACAACATTGTTAATCAACTATACTCCAATATTAAATTAAAAAGTAAAAAAAAAGCAGATGCATGCATATGTATAACTGAATCATTATATGAAACCAACACAACATTGTTGATCAACTATACTCCAATGTAAAATAAAAATCTTTTAAAAAATAAAGTAGGCACTTGGTTCTTTGCCTGGAGGAAATTAAAATTCTTGTTTGAGAAAGAATAGCAACATATACAAAGAAAAAAATGCAACATATAAACTTCAGTTCTTAGACTGTATCCTATGATATACGTAACTAACATTTGGGGCTCATTTGTGTTCCAGGACTATGTGACAGGCCCTGTGTCCTCATTCAGAATCTGTGACTTACAATAGATCATCAACTTACTTGAGATCACACAGTTCAGAAGTAGTGGAGACCAAGATTTTTTATATTTAATTTCCTATGCAAATTGCAGGCTCCTGATTACAGCAAGTTCTTTGTTCACTGTTCAGTCAGTAAGTCATGTCAACTCTTTGTGACCCCATGGACCACAGCACGCCAGGCTTCCCTGTCCTTCACTACTCCCTAAGTTTGCTCAAACTCATGTCCATTGAATCAGTGATGCGATCAACCATCTTATCCTCTGTTGTCCCCTTCTCTTCCTGCCTTCAATCTTTCCCAGCATCAGGTTCTTTTCCAGCGATTATTGGAACTTCAACTTCAGCATCAATCCTTCCAATCAATATTCAAGGTTGATTTCCTTTAGGATTGACTGGTTTGATCTTGCATTCCAAGGGACTCTGAAGAGTCTTCTCCAACACCATATTTCAAAAACATCAATTCTTCAATGCTCAGCCTTTTTTTTTTTTTTTGGTCCAACTGTCACATCCACACATGATGACTGGAAAAACCATGGCTTTGACTATTTGGATCTTTAAAAAAAGTGTTTTTTTATTGCAGTAATAATATACTCTTTATTACAACATTCTAGTTTTGTTTGTATCTTGGAGGAATGGGGGGGTGTTAGCTCAGGGAAGAAAACAGAACGGAAAAATAGAGGGCACAGGACGAGAGTGGTTTGTGTGTGTGCATGTGAGCAGGAGGAAAATTCTGTGTCTCAGCTCTCACCTGAAAAAAAAAAATGGTGTTGCAATGCCTGTAGGCATTTGGCAGGAGAATGGCAAATACGTAGCACTGACAAATCAATTGGAAATATCTTAACTAGAATGTAGGGAAAAATAGATTTTCCCTAGTTTACTTCAGGTGATGTTTTTTAATATAGACAAAGAAGTCACTTCAACTCTATTAGAAAATTGCTTCCTGAGTTTTCAATCAGTTTCTTCAGTGGCATCTTTGTACCTTGTAAAGTTGCAAAGTTTTCCATGTGATGATGCTCTTAGAAGAGAGAGTGTAAAATGTAATTGCTTTGGTAACATTTTGCAGCTACATCAAGAAGAACTTTGATATCCCTGTGATTTCAAAACTCAAATAACATCAACTGGATTTCCTAGACTTTTATTTTTTTTTATATAACTGATCTACATTCGTATTAATCACAAGGTGCTGACAACTTGACAAATATCCCTTTGCCTGGTGTTCAACTGATATTTTCAAGAGTCCAATAATATATCAAATGGAGGGGGGGAAGAGCTGATAAAAATAAATTTCCCACTGTTGATGGTCAGAGCTTTAGATCTCTAAAAATTGTTCGTAGCTACAAGGTAGCATTACTTCAAAGAGATGAAAATCATCCAAATGGAGTGGAAAAACTTCAGCTTTTTCTGAACCACACTTCAGTTGAGGGAAAAGAAGGTATCTACATTATTAACCATGGGGGTAAAAAACAACAGTGTATGAATTTTGACAGTGTGTTTGTTATTTCCTTATGGACACAGTGTTCCAGGAAGCCCAGCTAGGTGATGATCTTAAGCCCCAAGCAGATGGTCTTTAAAATGATCATACAGATTTTCTTTCATAATGAATCTCATGAATCCTATAGGATTTATAATAAGAACTGTTCATACATATGAAAAGACAGATGTTTCTTTAGTCACTGCTCACCAGTTCTTTGGCTGAATCCAGGAAGAGCCATTAGCTATGACTTTATTTTCAAGCAGTTGAGTTACATGAGACTTTAGTCTCAACTAATCAGTGTCAAAACACCTTTTAAATGGAAATTATTTTTTTCTCTGGGGTGGAGGATGGAAGCCTTGTGTTTAGGAGAATGGAAAATTAAGTCCCTTTTCATATTTTTTTTATTGTTTCATAAGACTTGAGACATTCGTCAAGCTTCTTTTTGCAATTTTTGGTCCATGTAGCAACTTATTTTCTGTCTGATGAACAGTGAATAGACTGACTATACAGAGAAAGAGTAAATTCTAAAGTTTGGATGTAATTGTGGTTTCTAATACTGCTCCAACAGGCAGGAAACTGAGTTCCAATCCAGAATCTATCACTTGTTATTTTCCGAGTACATCTTGATGGATATAAAAAGATATTTGAAATAATTCAGCCTATCACCAATCTATCATCCTTCAAATCACCCGAAGAGTTCTTTAAAATTAACTCTGAATATTCTTTGGAAGACTGATGCTAAAGCTGAAGCCCCAATACTCTGGCCACTCAATGTGAAGACTCTGCTGCTGCTGCTAAGTCGCTTCAGTCGTGTCTGACTCTGTGTGACCCCATCAGGCTCCCCCGTCCCTGGGATTCTCCAGGCAAGACTCTACCCATTGGAAAAGACCCTGAATGATTGAGGGCAGGAGGAGAAGAGGGCAACAGAGGATGAGTTGGTTAGTAGCATCACCAACTTAGTTGACATGAATTTGAACAAACTGCAGAGATAGTGGGGGACAGGGAAGCCTGGTATGCTGCAGTCCATGGGGTCGCAAAGAGTTGGACACAACTTAACAACTGAACAACAGCCAAGCTCCAAACCAGTGGCACAACATCTGAATTTCTGGTAAGAAGGCTTAGAGAGAAGCTGTAGTTTTTTTTAAAAAAATTGATTTTTCATTTCCTCACATCTAGGAGAGAAAATAATATGCATTTTTCACAGTTGGTTATCCAAATACTCCTCCCATCTAAGTCTGTGTCTCCAGCTATGGAAAATTCTTAGCTTGAACACACTTTCCTATTTTGACCCACATAAAAACACTCATGCATGCAATCACTCACACTTACATTCACCACCATATAGCCCTAAATATATCTACCTACACACACTCACACATACTCACACTCTTACATACTCACACATAGATGTGCACATTCACACTTCCCTCACATGATACCATTATGCTATTAATCAAATATTTTGTGCATATTAACAATACATATGTATTTGTGTGTATTACAATCTTTATCAATTTTTTGATCAATTCACCCATTCATAGGGGCTCAATTTTTAATATTTCTCCATTGGATCAATGCATTTACTATCAATATTAAAGTACACAGTAGGTACAATTACAAAATAACAGTAATTTTAATACATTATTAACAATGTAGTCTTAATAATTGGAGAAGGCAATGGCACCCCACTCCAGTACTCTTGCCTGGAAAATCCCATGGGCGGAGGAGCCTGGTAGGCTGCAGTCCATGGGGTCGCTGAGGGTCAGACATGACTGAGCGACTTCCCTGTCACTTTTCACTTTCATGCATTGGAGAAGGAAATGGCAACCCACTCCAGTGTTCTTGCCTGGAGAATCCCAGGGACGGGGGAGCCTGATGGGCTGCCGTCTATGGGGTCTCACAGAGTCAGACACGACTGGAGCAACTTAGCAGCAGCAGCAGACTTAATAATTAGACATGTGTGTTTTCTGGAGAGAAATATGACCATTGCAATATTTACAATATTAGGAAAATGGAAATAAGTCAAATACTGGGCAATTAAATGACTACATGCAACCTGCCTGTCTTAAGGTCAAAGACTATTGAGTCATTGACCAGGATGCTCATAAAATTGTGTTTAGAGACAGAAATGCTTAGATTATTATTTTAAAAATTCAGAATACAAGTGCCTGTTACAATCCAAATCAGCTTTTTAAATCTTTTATTATTTTTCATTTTTTAATTGAAGTATAGTTGATTTACCATGTTTAAGGCATATAGCAAAGTGATTTACTTATACATATATGTAAGTGTGTGTATGTATTCTTTTTCAAGTTCTTTTCCATTGTGGGTTATTACGAGATATTAAAATGTTTGTCTCTGAGCTCTACAGTAGGACTTTGTTGTTTAACTATTTTATATATAGTAGTGTATACTTGTTAATCCAAATTTCTAGTTTATCCCTCTCCCCATCTTTTCCCCTTTGAAGTGACGTGAAGTGAAAGTCATTCAGTTGTGTCTGACTCTTTGTGACCCCATGGACTATACAGTCCATGGAATTCTCCAGGCCACAATACTGGAGTGGGTAGTTTTCCCCTTCTCCAGGGGATCTTCCCAACCAGGAACTGAACCAGGGGTCTCCTGCATGCAGGCTGATTCTTTACCAACTGAGCTATCAGGGAAGCCCCGAAATTTGTTTTCTATGTCTGTGAGTCTATTTTTGTTTGTAAATAAATTCATTTGTATCACTTTTTAGATTTCACATATAAGTGATATCATATGATACTTTTCTTCCTCTGACTTATTTCACTCTGTGATAATGTCTAGGTCCACCCATGTTGCTGCAAATGGCATTATTTAATTCTTCTTTTTTTTGAGTAATATTTCATTGTACACGTATACCACATATTACTTATCTGTTTGTCTGTCAATGTACATTTAGGCTGCTTCCGTGTCTGGGCTATTGTAAAGAGTGCTACTGTGAACAATGGGGTATGTGCAACCTGTTGAATTAGGGTTTCCTATGGATATATGCCCCACAGTGGGATTGCTGGATCATATGGTAACTCAATTTTTAGTTTTTGAAGAAACTTCCACAGTGTTCTCCATAGCAGTTGAACCAATTTACTTTCCTACCAACAGTAAATGAGTGTTTTTTATTCTTCCCTCTCTCTCCTTCTTCCTGTCTCATTTTCTTATTAACAGGAGACAACTGTAATGCAAAACTTTCCATGATTTTTTTTTTTTTACTTTACAATACTGTATTGGTTCTGTCACACATCAACATGAATCCGCCACGGGCGTACATGTGTTCCCCATCCTGAACCCCCCTCCCACCTCCCACCCCATACCATCCCTCCGAGTCATCCCAGTGCACCAGCCCCAAGCATCCTGTATCGAACCTGGACTGGCGATTCATTCCTTATACAATATTATACATGTTTCAGTAGAAAGAAAAACACCAATACAGTATACTAATGCATATATATGGAATTTAGAAAGATGGTAACGATAACCCTGTATGCGAGACAGCAAAAGAAACACAGATGTACAGAACAGTCTTTTGGACTCTATGGGAGAGGGAGAGGGTGGGACGATCTGGGGGAATGGCGCTGAATCATGTTATTTTTTTTTAAGAAGCATTTAAAAAAGAAGCTGATTTGGTGAAAACGGTGCTGAGTTTCATGGGTTGAATAATTATCCAGAGACCTCAAACCAGATGAAAGTGTTAAAACAGAGGGTGAAGGAGTGCCAAAGTCAATTGCCCCGTGAGCATGTCTGAAGTCCTCTGGTGACCTTGAACTTGAAGTTTGCCTGCCAAGGAGAAAGGAAATATAGCCTAAAACCTCCCCAACCTGGGAATTCTAATAGGAGACCTTCATAAAGATGAGATCCCAAAGAACTAAACCATCAGAGGAAAGATGAATGTTAAATCCCACACTGAAGGAATGTTTCCCTTAACCTTGAACAGGAAGAGGGAAAAATTCTCTGTAAGAATTCATGATAATAAACATACTTTATACACGATTTGGTTAGATATTTAACTTTCTGTGTCATGGGAAAAAAACCTGTCTTTTCACTCAAAAGGACCTATCATTGATGTCCCCCAGATGGCTAACTTAGACTAATTTGAAATCTTAGTGAAGCAGTGCAGAGTCTCCAAAGAGGCTAAAGACCCCCAAAACACTCACTCTCCATCATTTTCTCTCTCTGTGTCTCTATTTCTCCCTTCTTATCTGTCTCTCTCTCATATACATATACACACATCATAAAAAGCCAGGCAAATAAGCAAACTCCATCATAACAAAACAGCATGAGAAACAGTGAGAATAAAAAAATAAAATAAGCAAAAGCACAAAGATTTCAGTTTTCAGAATTATGATATGCAGAATTTTAAAATATGTTTTACTAAATAAGAAATGAAAGAGGTGTATGAAAATATAAATCAGGAGCAAGAGACTATAATCATGACAAAGTAGACCTTCAAATCATTTAAATAGAACCTTTAGTAATCAGTAGGAAATGGCAATCCAGTCCAGTATTCTTGCCTGGAGAATCCCATGGACAGAGGAGCCTGGTGGGCTGCAGCCCAAGGGTTCGCAAAGAGTCAGACACAGCTGAAATGACTTAGCAATACAGTAATTAAAATTTATAAGCAAAATAAACACATTAAGCAAAAGATTTAGTAAGAACCAGAGAAAGAGTTAATGAACTGGATGATAAAATGAAAATAAAAGAAAAGAAAAATTGCAATATTCAGCACAAGAAGCCAAAGAAAGATACAAAAGGGAGAACAAAGTATGAATATCTAGAATATTCTAATCAGCATCAGAAGGAGATAATAGATTCAAGTCAATTTTCATGAGACAAAACCTGAAGACACTCAAGGATTGTTGAAACATGAATTTTAGACCCCAGATCCTAAATAACTCAAACAAAATAAATGAACATAAATTGACCCTCAGAGACATTCTATTAAGGCTAGAGAAAACTATCTAAAATGAGAAGATTTTAAATATCACCCTCAGAAAGTGGCCGTGTAATAATTGACTTAGCAGCATCTCTATAGACCAGCGGTTAAAGGACATGACAATGAACACCCAGACTGCTCAAGGAGTTTAATATTCAACTTCAGCTCTATCCTGAGCAAAGATCTTTCTTAATCATGAGTGAAATAAAGATATTTTAACCAAATAATAACTGAGAGAATTTACCACCAACAGGAATTCACCAACAATATAGTAATACTACTACTACTACTGCTAAGTCGCTTCAATCGTGTCCGACTCTGTGCGACCCCATAGACGGCAGCCCACCAGGCTCCCCTGTCCCTGGGATTCTCCAGGCAGGAACACTGGAGTGGGTTGCCATTTCCTTCTCCAATGCATGAAAGTGAAAAGTGAAAGTGAAGTTGTTCAGTCGTGTCCGACTCTTTGTGATCCCATGGACTGCAGCCCACCAGGCTGCTCCGTCCATGGGATTTTCCAGGCAAGAGTACTGGAGTGGGGTGCCATTGCCTTCTCTGAATATAGTAATAGTTGTACTTTAATAGAAAGAATATGATTCTAAAGAGAAGGTCTGAGTTACTAGAAGGAAGGGTGAGAAAAATTAATAAGTATTTGGAGAAGTAAAATATAGACATTGACTTTCCATGACAATAATGTCTAAAGATCTGGGGACTTCCCCAGTGGTCTGGTGGTTAAGACTCCACCTCCCAAAGCAGGGGTGTGAGTCTGATCTCTGGTCAGGGAACTAAGTTCCCTCATGTCATGCAGTGTGCCCCAAAAGAAAAGAAGTCATCTAGACAATTTATGGGTGTGTTTAATCAAACAGCCAAAGAATAAATCAGTTAAAACTACACAAGCTCAGAGAACCGAGAAATAATACTCTTTTAATAGTTTTGTGGTGCTAACATATGTTTAAGCATGAAACCAGAAAAGCTAATCTCATTAGTAAAAGCAAATGCAAAAATAGACAAAAACTAATGAAAAAGTTGGTTTATTTCAGGAATACAAGATTGGCTTCAAACTAAAACGTCAATCAGTATACCTTACTGAATTTAAAAAAAAGTGTTAGATTCAACACACCATCTACTCATGAACAAAAAATATAAAGTATCTTAGTCAATTAAGAGTAAAAAGAAATTTTCATGCCTGAGAAGTAATATCTTTTAAAAACTATAAAATTTAATAGCAAATGTAACTCATTTTTAAGGTTGGGAAAAAAATCAAGATTTTATTTTTAAAGATGAGAATATATCTATTCAATATTGTATTCAAAATCCTAGGTAAGGCAGTAAGTCCATAAATAGAAGCAAAAGACAGAGGCACTGGAATAGAAATTAAAACTGCCATTATTTTCAGATACTAGGTTATCTATGAAAAAAATAACCATAAATATGGAATTTATTGGAGTCACTGGCATTAACTTGCACATGAGTCTGAGCAAGCTCTAGGAGTTGGTGATAGACAGGGACGCCTGGCGTGCTGCAGTCCCTGGGATCGCAGAGTCAGACATGAATGAGCCACTGAACTGAACTGAACTGACTGCTATAAAATCACTGTGCAGGTTTCAAGTGTGTTTCTCTATGAATAAAACAACCAGCTAAAAATGTAATAAAAAAAAAAAGTGTATAATAGAAAGAAAAATAGTGCCTAGAAATAAATTTTAAAATATCTTACAAGCTTTAAAAGAATAAATCACAAAATTTTATTGAAATAGCTAAATATGTTTATATGGATATTGGATAAGATAACCTCATATACTGTGAAAACTGTACATTGTTGACTTAAAGAAAAATACACAACACAATAGTTGTGAGCTTAAGTTTTACTTAGAGTCTTACTGAGGACTACAGCCTGGAAGACAACCACTCTGTGCTACAGAACTGTTCTGAAGAGGTAGGGGAGAAGCCAGATTATGTATGTCTTTTTTTTTTTTTTTTTTTTTTTTTTTGCCTAGTATATACATACAGTGAAGCATCAGTTCAGTTCAGTTCAGTCGGCCAATTGTGTCCAACTCTTTGCAACCCCATGAACCACAGCACGCCAGGCCTCCCTGTCCATCACTAAATCCTGGAGTCCACCCAAACCCATGTCTATTGAGTCAGTGATGCCATCCAACCATCTCATCTTCTGTCGTCCCCTTCTCCTGCCCTCATTCTTTCCCAGCATCAGGGTCTTTTCAAATGAGTCAGCTCTTTACATCAGGTGACCAGAATATTGGAGTTTCAGCTTCAGCATCAGTCCTTCCAAGGAACATTCAGGACTGATTTCCTTTAGGATGGACTGGTTGGATCTCCTTGCAGTGCAAGGGACTCTCAAGAGTCTTCTCCAACACCACAGTTCAAAAGCCTCAGTTCTTTGGTGCTCAGCTTTCTTTATAGTCCAACTCTCACATCCATACATGACCACTGGGAAAACCATAGCCTTGACTAGATGGACCTTTGTTGGCAAAGTAATGTCTCTGCTTTTCCATATATCTTTGTAAAAGATTACTGCTAATCATAAACAGATATTATCAGCTAATGATATTAGTGCTATCCTATGGGGAATATTGGAGAAGGCAATGGAACCCTAATCCAGTACTCTTGCCTGGAGGGTCCCATGGACAGAGAAGCCTGGTAGGCTGCAGTCCATGGGGTCGCTAAAAGTCAGGTATGACTGAGCGACTTCACTTTCACTTTTCACTTTCATCCATTGGAGAAGGAAATGGCAACCCACTCCAGTGTTCTTGCCTGGAGAATCCCAGGGACAGCAGAGCCTGGTGGGCTGCCTTCTGTGGGGTCACACAGAGTCGAACATGACTGAAGCGCGACTTAGCAGCAGCAGCAGCAGCAGCATGGGCAATATGCAAGAATCTGGATTCTCTGATATTCTTCCTGAGATATGCATCTATTTAAGGCCTGTTTAGGGCTTTCTAGGTGGTGCTAGTTATAAAGAAGCCCCTGTCAATGCAGGAGACATAAGAAATGAGGGTTTGGTCCCTGGTCAGAAAGATCCCCAAGAAAGCACTCTAGCATGCTTTCTTGGAGAATCCCATGGACAGAGGAGCCTGGCAGGCTATAGACCATAGGGTCACAATGAGTGGGACATGACTGAAGCAACTTAGCACACATGCAAGCCAGTTATTCCAAAGCTAGAGTCCTTCTTCCTGTTTTTATTTATTTATTTATTTTAATCCTGAATTCTCAAGTTGCACTGTTGGTGGACAACTACATTGGGTTATGCCTTAACCTTTGTAGAACTGAGTGGTGAACAATGCTCCTTTGCTTGTCTTTGTTCACAGTATCCATACAGGAAGACATGAATTGGATTTCTATCACAACATTCAGAAAACTCAAGTGCTGTTAAATTAATTACTTTATAAGACAGTACAGATGAAGACTATCTTGATGACTTTGGGGCAAGAGGAAAAAAAAAAGGATTTCTTAAACCAAACTAATCATTAAGCAAAAGGTGATACACGTAATTTCATAAAGAATGAAAGGATGAAAGGACAAATCAAAACTGAAGAAGATATTTGTAACACAAGTCTAAGTATTTGTAAGAAGGATATATAAATACTCTGTGGAATAATAAAAAATAGGCAAAATTATCTCAAGAAGAGAAGAAAGTTGGCATAAAGGTGATAGGATAAAGTAACCTTTGAGTGTTTAAAAAAAGAAAGAAAAGCCAATTTGTCAATTTGTCTAAATCAATGAGAGGAAGTGAGGGGCAAAGTAATTAGAAGGAAAGCAACTTGTACCATATAAAGCTCTGGGAGTTTATAAGGATTTTGGATTTAACTGAAGGTACAATTGGAAGCCAGTGAAGAATTCCAAACAGGGAGATGATGTGGATTCTTATAACTTTTTAAAAGATCCCTGTGATCATTGTCAAAGGCTGAAGGGGCATTGCCAAAGAGCAGCGGGAAGTTACCTGTCAGGTTAAAGTGTGACTTCACACAGCAAGGAGCAGAGGAAATGGTGATGTAGACACTGTTATGAAGCTGAATCCAGAGGACCAGCTGATGGAGTAAACAGGGAAAATGACGAGGGAAAAGAAGCAGATATGTTTTCCAGAATTAAAATTAAGCAGGGTTATCCTGGTGCCAGTTGAATAGATGGGAAATTCTGGGGCAAGTGTTGGAGAGGAGAATCTAGTTTTGTTTTGGACTTGTAATAGTTGACCTGCTCATTAGAACTACCCCTTGGAGAAGGGATAGGCTACCCACTCCAGTACTCTTGGGCTTCCCTGGTGGCTCAAATGGTAAAAAATCTGCCTGCAACTCAGGAGACCTGGGTTCAATCCCTGGGTTGGCAAGATCTCCTAGAGAAGAGAATGGCTACTCTCTCCAGTATTCTGGCCTGAAGAATTTCATGGACAGAAGAGCCTGGCAGGATACAGTTCATGGGGCCAGAAAGAGTCAGATATGACTAAGCAACTTTCACTCAACTCATCTCACTCACACTAGAACTATTTCTGTTGTTGGTCAATAGACAAGAAACTTATTGGGTTGGCCAAAAAGCTTGTTTTTCTTATAGAAAAACCTGAACAAACTTTTAGTCAACTCAATAACTTGTGGGGTATTATAGACTACAGGATTTGAATCAGTTGGATGAATATTTAAGGCAGATTTTTGCCACTTGCATTCTAGCCATGGCCATGACACTATGACACTTTTCCTTTATGAGCTTTATTTGTTTGTTTTCCTCATCCTCAGAGGTCATCATAAAGTTTAAATATTATGTGTATATTTTACATTCTTGGCACATTTTAGGTACTTAAATACTAATGAGGCTCTTTCCCTTCCATAGTTTATGATGAGAGAACTGAAGTGAAGGAATGGTGTCTATTAGATGTTATACAACTGGGAGTATGGGTGAATAAAAAATCTGTTATTGATTCCAATTCCAATTAATTTTTTTCAAGATCTCCTTTTTTGTAGTTACACCCTCAAGCTGGTAGATAATAATAGGTGATCAGTTGCTCAGTTGTGTCTGACTCATTGTGACCCCATGGACTGTAGCCGAACAGGCTCCTCTGTCCACGAGATTTCCCAAGCAAGATACTGGAGTGGGTTACCATTTCCTTCTCCAGGGGTCTTCCTGACCCAGGGATCAAACCCATGTCTCCTGTGTCTCTTGCATTGCAGGCAGACTCTTTACTGCTGATATAGGTGACATATTTTGCTATTCTCTCAAAAGAGTAACCTCCTATGAGAGGTGAACAGTCTTGCATCCTGTGTGGGAGAGAACAAGAAGAAAAGTTCAGGCACTGAAAAGAAGAAAATAGGGTATGTGAGGTCAAAGTATGATGATCGCTGGCTAATTCACCAGCTAATGACAAATTCACCAGCTAATGACAACTTTAATTTTAAGAATCCATCTCCACTAAGCAGAGCTAAGTGCTTACCTTCTTCTTTTGCAAGTTACCAACCAGATGAATTTCCTCACATTGTTCTCGGAGAGAAGAAAACTAGACTTTTTTTCCTGCTATCTTCATGCACAAATGAGGGTCAAATTAAAGGTTAAATACAAAAGAAAGAGGGATAAAATGAATGTGAGGGTAAGCAAAGTAGATGCATCTTATAGAATAGAATGAGGTCTTTTTTGAAATTATTTTAAAACTTCATTTCAAAAGATATCTCTGACTTCTGGCATACCGTTTCAGATTGGTGAACCTCATAGGTCTCTTTTCTTTTCCTCCTTCCGCTCTTTTTCTACACCTTATTCATGTCTTTTTTCTTTTCTCCCCCTCTCTCTATTTCCATCCTCCCTGTTTCCTTATCCCTTTTTTCTCTCTCTTCCTGTCATCAATACAGAGTTTTAACAATGATGTTTCAGAGAGCAAGGTGAGTGACTCCTCTTTGAAAATTGATTTTACTGTCTTCCTTTATGGCACTTCGGAGATAAAGTTGTCCCTTTACTACTTGAAAATGCAAAATTGGTATGCCAGGAAAATATACTATTGTAAGGCACGGTATAGATACCATTGTCTGATGGAATTACAAATGTTAATCCAGGTTCATGTTCCAGTTTTATCTTTCCCTTGCTGTATCATATTGGAAAAGCCACTTTGAGTCTGTTATATAAATGGGCCAAAGACAGTCTCTGTTTATTAACCTAAAATGGTCCCTGCTGTGTTTCTGACTTCACAGCAGCCTTGGACCATTAGCCTAAAGCCTGCTGAAATTAAAATCAAAATCTTACATATATACATATGCAGAGATGCATCTATAGCTATCTATCTGTCTGTCTATCTCTATCTATCTGTCTCTCTCTCTCTCTTTACAGAGAGAAACGAGAGAGTTCAAGTAAACATTTTAACCACCTAGAGCCTATGTAATTCACATTTCCTGCAAGACTGTAACCATTATCTGCTAACCACTGATATGACAACCTTATAACTAGATCTCATCTGCTGCCTCCCTTAGGAGTTCATGATCCAGATACTCCTCATTTGCTGCTGAGAGATAGGATGCATCACCTAGACATGTAAGCACTCTCTATGATTTGCTCTGCTCCCTTGGGAGGTCCTTCAGAGACCTTTTGGAAGGAGGTACTATTTCCCCAAGAGCTTTGTGCCATGGTCTGTGGACAATCTCTTGCTGTGAGAGACTCCTCCCATACCACTCTGTCCAAACACAGCCCCAGAATGCTGTGCTGCTGCCTTTTGTGGCTTTGTCTCTTTCTAGATTAATCCTGAGATCCTTGAACTTGTCATAGTGTCTCATTTATAAAATAGGGAAATATTATTTAAGAGTCTAGCATCATGCTGGAAATTTAACTGGACATCATTAAATGCACTACCCCCTTTTTTGAGTAATTGATTCATATGCTGTCACTTGTACCAGAGCAAGGAGAGAGGAGAGACAATAACCATTACTCTGTCATTTACTTAAACATTTTAGAATTGCCTGTTTGGGGCTGGAGGAATAAAGTTGTTGTGGAGAGTTTGGATCAGTTGGCTCTTTCAAAGTAATTGATTGGAATCTGCCAATTCCAATATTGCTTACCATTTAGGGGGACAACCCTACAGACAGTGAACTTCATCCCATATCTTTTTCCTTAGGAGGGTGTGTGTGTGTGTGTGTGTGTGCTTGCTCAGTTGCTCAGTCCTGTATGACTCTGTGCCACCCTATGGACTGTAGCCCACCAGGTTCCTCTGTCCATGGAATTTTCCAGGCAAGAACACCAAAGCAGGTTGCCATGCCCTCTTCCAGGGATCAAATCTGTGTCTCTTGGGTCTCCTGCATTGGCAGGTGGATTCTTTACCACTATGCTACCTGAGAAGCCCCCTTTAGGATGATAGTATAACAGACTGTCTTTTGCTGGGACAGTAGGAGAAATATTTGTCACGTTCAGATTAGTGAATAAGCAGATTTCTCTTTTCCTTCTAGGGATAGGGAGGGACAAGTAAATGAGCAAAACAAGCAGTCATTCTCTCCTAAAACGTACTCTGGCAGGGGAAATGCAGGGCATGGTGGAAATACACAAGACAAGCAGTCATTCAGAACAGAGGGTGTTCAAAACACCCATGACCACCAAAAAGGTTTCTGCCCCACAGCATATCAAAATATTGAAACCAGATTTCTGTAGTTGCACAGGTATAGTGGCTTACTTGAAACAAAAGCTCACTTCCTCCAAGAAGCCATTCCTAACTTCCCCTTGACTAGAACAGTATGGGCTGCACTCTATAATATAAAGTCTGTATTATAGTACTATGCTTTGATGGAGAGTTTTGGTGTACCAGGGCTTCCCTGGTAGATTAGACAGTAAAGAAACTGTTTGCAATGCAGGAGAACCGGGTTTGATCCCTGGGTTGGGAAGATCCTTTGGAGAAGGAAATGGTAACCCACTCTAATATTCTTGTCACGAGAAGGCCATGAACAGAGGAACCCAGCAGGCTACAATCCACGGGGTCGCAAAGAGTGAGACATGACTAAGTGACTAACACTTTTTTTTTTTTTAACACTTTTGATATACTCGATAAAGTTTTATATGTAGACTCTCACTTACTAGCCCTGTGATCTTGGAGAAGTTTCACAATCCTTTTGAGACTCAGTTTCTACCTCTAAAAAAAAATTAACAGTGGAATATCTATAGACATGTCTCAAAGATATTGAGGGTTTGGTTCCAAGACCACCACAATAAAACAAATATTACTATAAAGTGAGTCACACAAAATTTGTGTTTCCAAGTGCCTGTTAAAGTCTGTAAGTGTTCAATAGCATTATGTCCTAAAAAATTAAACTTAAGAAACAGCATTAATTAAAAATAATGTTGTTGGGAAAATGATACCAATACTCTTGCTCGATGCATGTTGCCACAAATTTCCAATTTGTAAAAGACATGATACCTGCCAAGTGCAATAAAGTGGAACAGAATAAAACCAGATATGCCTTCATGATAAAATATTTAGGAAAAAAAGAACAAATATTTTAAAAATTAATCAATGCAAGAGATACATTGAAAAATAAAGTGGGCAATGGAGCAGGAACTGGTGGAGCAAGAATCCTGATGGTGATGTAGGTCCGGTGTCTGAGAAGAAGGGAGGGAAGGAAGGAAGGTGGGTAGGTACACCCTTAGATGTCAGAGCAGAAAGCCTTGTCTAGGGTGAGGGAAGTCACAGAGTAAAGATTACTTATTGGGTGAGTCCCATATTGGGCTGGAAATGTCCACAATCATGGTCCTGCCATGCACCATCATAGCTGGCGCTCTCCTCTGATAGGGTAGCCTCAGAGTGAATTCAGCAATGGATCCTGAAGCTGTGGCACTTATTAAAGGCTGTCAGCTCACTAGACTCTTTGCTATGAGCTTTCTCGTGAAAATGGAGTTGAGTAGCACGTTAAGTGCCAGCTCTAGTCCATCCCTTGTGTTGCACAGATTGACTTCTTCATCCACCTATGGGGAACAACTCCTCCACAACACAACAGATACTAAGAAGAGGAAAGTTAGTGGGATGAATGGCAGTCACCATTGCTACAGTTGGCCACAAGGTTGCAACCGGTACTCTTTGTCTTCTTCTTGTGTTATCTGTTCTAAATGCCCCTCACCCTCAGTAATCACCTCTGCAGGTCTTGCTGGCTTCAGTTCAGTTCAGTTCAGTCACTCAGTCATGTCTGACTCTTCGAGACCCCATGAATCGCAGCACGCCAGGCCTCCCTGTCCATCACCAACTCCTGGAGTTCACTCAGACTCACGTCCATCGAGTCAGTGATGCCATCCAGCCATCTCATCCTCTGTCGTCCCCTTCTCCTCCTGCCCCCAATCCCTCCCAGCATCAGAGCCTTTTCCAATGAGTCAATTCTTCGCATGAGGTGGCCAAAGTATTGGAGTTTCAGCTTTAGCATCATTCCTTCCAAAGAAATCCCAGGGCTGATCTCCTTCAGAATGGTCTGGTTGGAACTTCTTGCAGTCCAAGGGACTCTCAAGAGTCTTCTCCAACACCACAGTTCAAAAGCATCGATTCTTCTGTGCTCAGCCTTCTTCACAGTCCAACTCTCACATCCACACATGACCACAGGAAAAACCATAGCCTTGACTAGATGAACCTTTGTTGGCAAAGTAATTTCTCTGCTTACCTGGTGGTATAACTGAGACAATCATTCCTCAAGGAGGGAAACTCTTCATCAGGCCAGAAGTGAAAGTCTGTCAGTCTTGTCCTACTCTTTGTAATCCCATGGACTCTAGCCTGCCAGGCTCCTCTGTCCAAGGAATTCTCCAGCCAAAAATACTGGAGTGGGTGGCCATTCCCTTCTCCTGGGATGCTTCCTTAACCCAGGGATCAAACCCAGGTCTCCTGCATTGCAGGCAGATTCTTTACCACCTTAGCCACCAGGGGTCATCAGGTCAGGGCTTCCCCAAGTGTCCAAGCAGTTATAATGAAGCAAGGAGTAGCAAGACTCTTTCCATATATTCTTCCTTTACACATAGTTGGAAAGCAAAAACACCTCTTCTTACTGATCTGAGTCAATGACCACTGGGAAGTTGATGATTCATATTCCTGCCAGCAGGTCACTTTGGGCCTAAGGAATGCTAAAGTTCCCCAAAGCCTGTGGTCCATGGTAAAAGTGTGCCTCCTTTGGGCACTGGGAATGCTAACCCCAGAGCATATAGCACTTGGGGGACAAAGGAGCCCAAATGGGCCCTGTGAATCTTGAGAGTGATGATATGTGTGAACATTCCTGCTTCCATTCCTTGGTTCTTGGACCCACCTTCCCTTCTGACTAGGAAAACAAGACTTAGCAACACTTACAAATTTCTCTGTGCCAGCACTCTCTTTTGAATAATGGCATCCCAAACTTCCAGAGCAACATCTCTAAGCAGTTGTCACAACTGTGTCTTCACTAAGCTGTTTTAACCTTCTATCAGGTCAATTGCCTTTCTTTTTAGAATTTTATCCAGCTGGGAGGCCATTGACTTCCACCCAGAAATCTATATATGTATTCTCACCTCAGGCTATTTCTCCTCTCACACAAAGGATAACCAGGTTCAGTTATCTTACTTCTATCCACTGGGAAAAAATATATCTCTCTTGTCTTCCAGTGCCACGTCTTAGTGTTTAAGGCAACCACCATCTGTTTTTGATTTGCATGAACATCCCAAACTGACATATACAGCAACCAAGTTTGAGCAGTTTCCTCTTCTTTCTGGTGGTCATATGATACCTGCTCCCTCTCTCTCTCTCTTACACACACACACACACACACACACACAATCATGTCTAACTCTTCCTAATCCCATGAACTGTAGCCAGGCTCCTCTGTCCATGAAATTCTCCAGGCAAGAATACTGGAATGTGTAGTCATTCCTTTCTCCAGGGTATCTTCCCCACCCAGGGGTTGAACCAAGGTCTCCTGCATTGCAGACAGATTCTCTGTTATCTGAGCCACCAAGGGAGATGCCCCTCCCCTACCCAGCCACACAAAATTACAGGTGTGAGCTGGGTGCAGTAACAATGCTATTGTGCTACGTATCAATGGGTCTGGTTCACATGGCCATGAAGTTGTTCATGGCATTTGATTCTACTTGGTCTTAGTCCCAGACGTAGTTTCATCATACAATGAACTGCCGCTAGATCCTAAGGTTATGGATTGCCCAATTTTATATAAATAGGACTGATAGAATCAGCTCATAATAGGCATCCTGGGTGTGTGATTACTAGTGTCTCATAACCAAGTGCTTCATCTCCTTTGGCATCCTGTAATGGGTCAAGAGTACTTTCTTGACTGAATTGCTGCAGATGGCATGTCCTTGCCTTAGAACTTTAGGGGTCAGCATCTGGACTCGTCCACAATGACTTGTCACCTTCCATACTGCAGCCTTTCCCACTATCATCACCTCCAACTGTTTAAGGCTCCCTCTGGGTCAGGCTCCCTTCCTCCATTCTCATGGGTTGTAACGGAAACTACAGCCCCTAGTGCTAAAGCTTAAGATAGTGAGGCCCACCATCTCCATGAATATTAATAAACCCAGCTCTGCCATGACTCTTTGACTGTCCACCGTGCTCTCTAGAGGAGAGCTACCAGGAAAATTCTTAGAAATGCCATGGCCTCTCTCACAAGCACAGTCCTGATTGTCTTGATGAATGAATCTGAAGTAGCCTTTCATGGAGTATATTCTTCTGGTGGGCCTTCTATCTTCACTTGACATGACCATTTTGCTATGCCCACTTTTCTTAGCTTCTCTGTTTCTTCCTCTACTGTTGGTCACAGTAACTCAGGACATCCTATTTTGTTCAGAATAGGCCGTCACTTCTTCTAGGCTTCAGAGATGTACAATAGTGAATTTGCCCTATGTTCTGATATTGGGATACAGGAATTCTTACTCAGACGGTAAAGAATCTGCCTGCAATGCAGGAAACCCGGTTCAGTTCCTGGGTGGGGAAGATCCCTTAGAGAAGGAAAGGCTACCCACTCTTCTATTCTGCCCTGGAGAATTCTATGGACAGAAGAGCCTTGCAGGCTATAGTCCACAGGGTCACAAAGAGTCAGACATGACTGAGCGACTAACCTCACTTTCACTTTTCACCAAAGTGTTAAACTACATGTCATAGAAAATGCTGCAAGACAATGAATTTATGCTTGCCCAGTCCATAGGGTTGCATGCCAGCATGCGATCAAGCACTCTTAAACTCCAGTTCCATGAGTGCTTCCCTGGCTCCGCGGTGCATGCTAGGTGATGTTTGCAGCTTCTGTAAGGTATAGCATCTTTTGTTTCTATCAGACCTAGCAAATCCCCAGCTGAGCCTGATATTGTGGGATTTATTCTCAGTTATTGGTTTATGATCCAAAAGAGCCAACAGGCAGCTCCAGAGAGGGGATCTTATTGCTTTGCTGGGGAAAGGCTTTTGCAATATCTTCGTGCACAGGGGAAGTGCTAGCTCTTACCAGGGAGGGCTGTGTCAACTCTGGAGACACTGATGGACCAGGTGAGGTCAGAAAGCTGAAATCCTTAAGATCATCTGTAGAGATGCCCTCCCATTCCATTTTACAAGGCCCAGATTTTACCAGGATCTTTATGTTAGCAAAACAGACCTGTCTTGATTCAGCCTATGTCCCTGGAGCACTCTGCGATGACTATCAAATCCTATATTTTCTTCTCTGCTGTGTCTGTTCTTCCACTGAGAAGATAAGGACTTCTTAAACTGTAAAGAAACCCTCTGCTTCTCATGCTTATCTTTTAACTGCTTATTGATAGTTTTTAATTCTTTTAATAGGCCATTTCTATGGACTAAATGTTTATGTCTCTTCAAAATTCTGATTCCCAATATTGTGGTGTTTGGAAGTGGAGTCTTCGGGAGGTAATTAGGTTTAGATAAGTTGATAAAGAGGTATGTGTGCTCAGTCATGTCTGACTATTTTGTAACCACATGGACTGTAGCCCGCAGGTTCCCCTGCCCATGGGGTTTTCCAGTCAAGAATACTGAGTGAGTTGCCATTACATTCTCCAGGGGATCTTCCTGACCCAGAGATCAACTTGCGTCTCTTATGTCTCCTGCATTGCAGGTGGATGCTTTATCCCTGAGCCACCAGGGAAACCCTTGGAAATCAAACGAGTCAATCCTAAAGGAAATCAACTCTGAGTATTCATTGGAAGAGCTGATGTTAAAGCTCCAATACTTTGGCCACCTGAGGCAAAGAGCTGGCTCATTGAAAAAGACCCTAATGCTGGCAAAAGGAGAAGGGGGCATCAGATGATGAGATGGTTAGATAGCACCACCAAATCAATGGACATGAATCTGAGCAAGCTCCAGGAGATATTGAAGGACAGGTGAGCCTGGTGTGCTGTAGTTCATGGGGTCACAAAAAGTTGGAGAAGACTTAGTGACTAAACAGCAACAGCAAAACAAGTTTGTGAAGGTGGAGCCTCTATGATGACATTATTGCCTTTATAGGAAATTGAAGGGAGTGAACCTCTTTTTCTCCACCATGTAAGGACACAACAGAAATGCAGTAATCTACAAGTCAGGAAGAAGGCTCTCACTAGAACCTGACCATGCTGGCACTCTGATCTTTTACTTCCAGCTGCCAGGACTATGAGAAATAAATTTCTGTTGTTTAAACTACCCAATCTACGGTATCTGGTAAAGCAGCCCAAATAGACTAAGATAGTAATTGGTACCGAGGGCTTTGGTGTTGTCCATGGGATTCTCCAGGCAAGAATACTGAAGTAGGTTGCCATGCCCTCCTCCTGTGGATCTTCCTGACCCAAGAGTCCAACCTGAGTCTCTTATGTCTCCTGCATTGGCAGGTGGGTTCTTTACCACTAGCACCACCTGTGATGCTGCTGTGACAAATAGCTAAATCGTGGGTGTACCTCTGGGACTGGGTAACAGATAGAGGACACCTCAATGCAGCGATCAGTGCATGGTGTCAGACGCTAGTAGTCTTATTAGTCTCAGGATTCGGTTTTTTAAAGCAATTTGGGGCAATATCTAATTATCACACATTTTTGTTTCTAAATATGATGGGGTCAGTCAGAAGAGACACTAGTGAACAGTAATGTTTTATTGTTCAATCTCTAAGTCTTGTCTGACTCTTTGTGATCCCATGGACTGCAGCACACCAGTCTCCTCTGTCCTCTCCTATCTCCCAGAGTTTACTAAAATCCATGTGCATTGAGTTGGTGATGCTATCTAACCATCTCATCCTCTGCCACCCTCTTCTCCTTTTACCTCTGATCTTTTCCAGAATCAAGGTCTTTTCCTGTGAGCCAGCTCTTCTAATGAGGTGACCACAGTACTGGACCTTCAGCTTCAGGATCAGTCTTTCCAATGAATAGTCAAGGTTTATTTCCAAAGTAATATGCTTTAGTCTATCTGACTCTTCAAGAGGACATAGATCTAGGTGGGAAATCTACAGAGGTAGTATTTTTCACTTATCAGTCAGACAAGTAGGGTAACAGCATCTTCTCCACAGTTTGGATATTGTTAAGTGGCTCCTGATGAAACATATCTGGGGAACAAAATTCAATCAGGTGTTTTTTTCTGCAGGATTTCTTGGAACTCCCATTTGCTTATTTAATGAGTACTGTAAAGAGAGTAAGCACCATTAAACAAATGTATTTTCCAATAATGACTTTCTTTCATGGAGCATCACTTAACATTGAATCAAGGAGTCCTGTATCTGTGGCTCACTGTCTGTATGATTATCATTTAAATGACTCCACCTTTCTGATTTTTCATATCCCCATCTGTAAAATGGGAAGACTACCCCCAGCCATGATTGTTGATCTCCCTCCACTGGAGGATAGAGGATGCTTATATTCCAGGGTGAGTGCTAGGAGGGGAGGCAGCCTCAGCTTTCATCAGCTGGTGAGGATGTAGAATCAGGAAACAGATGACAGCAGAGGGGTTCCATGGACCTCTACCAGTTCCTGGGCATCTGTTTCTGGTCAGCAATGAGACAAGTAGAAACTTCTCTCATTTGAGAAGAATGTGTTTAGAAACATTTAGAATCAAGGGAGAGGGCTCCAATGGCCATGATTGTTATGAAAGAAATTCCCTGACTTTGATTGTATTCTCCAAACATAAAACTGGAGAAATAACTAATAAAACTGGTACCCTCCCATAGATAGTTGATGAGGTAATGCTCCACCACACCTCAAATCTCCTCTAAGAGACTTTTAAATATGAGATAACCACAAAATGGGTTTCCTTTTCAATATCTGAAAACTCTCTCCTTTAAAAGCTTTTCAATGGCTTCATTTACTCAGATATGAACATTGTACCACAGATGCAACGCGATGCCTTCAAAATGCTGCAGGTATTTTGCAAACTCTGTTTACATGCACAGAACAAGAGCCAAGCCCGGGGTGAGATGGAGATACATTGGAAGACCAACAACTTGTATTTCTACTCTACATTTTGATTTATCTTCCTCTAATATTTTTGGCCTATGTACATGATCATTCAGAGCCCAGGTCCCTCTCTCTAACCACAATCTTTCTCTCAGCATCTGGCAGATGGTGAAAGAGACTAGGGGGAAGGCTCCTCTGTTTCTTAATCACTTGGGTCTTCACAGAACTCTCATGCTCACATTTCTTTAATGAAAAACAGTCATTCAGCCCATTTAGACATAAGTGGGTAGGTAGAGAAGGCTGAGAAATATAACCTCTGGCTTGGCAAGAGGACTTTAGACTCTTTGAGTCTTGAGGGCTTCTGAAAATGTGACAATACATTCATGAAGAGGAAACAGAGAGACATGGGCTCAGCTGGCAAAAGAAGGGCTGAAGTGAAGAAACAATGTATAGATGCCTCAAATAAATGAGCTTGCTCAGGAAGAAGAAAGGTGTTAAGGCTAGGATACCAGTCTGGGAGAAGAGGGGAGGGAAAGCACTTTGGGATCTTATAAGGGGTTGAGAGTAGAAACCCTGGCTGCAAAGATGAGGAATTCAGCTAGAAGAAGGTAAGGAGGCCAAGTACATGTGATTAATCCCCAGACAGAAATTGGATCTTCCAGCTGGTGTGACAAACATGGCTAGTTGACCACGAAAGATTCATGCTCCTCCTGACCAGCCAGAGGCTACATTTTGTAGCCTCCTCACCACTTACATGGAGATGAGCTAGGGGTTTGGTGCTCGTTATGACCAACCTAGATAGCATATTCAAAAGCAGAGACATTACCTTGCCAACAAAGGTCTGCCTAGTCAAGGCTATGGTTTTTCCTATGGTCATGTATGGATGTGAGAGTTGGACTGTGAAGAAGGCTGAGCGCCGAAGAATTAATGCTTTTGAACTGTGGTGTTAGAGAAGACTCTTGAGAGTCCCTTGGACTGCAAGGAGATCCAACCAGTCCATTCTGAAGGAGATCAGCCCTGGGATTTCTTTGGAGGGAATGATGCTGAAGCTGAAACTCCAGTACTTTGGCCACCTCATGTGAAGAGTTGACTCATTGGAAAAGGCTCTGATGCTGGGAGGGATTGGGGGCAGGAGGAGAAGGGGACGACAGAGGATGAGATGGCTGGATGGCATCACTGACTCGATGGACGTGAGTCTGAGTGAAGTCCGGGAGTTGGTGATGGACAGGGAGGCCTGGCGTGCTGCGATTCATGGGGTCGCAATGAGTCAGACACGACTGAGCGACTGAACTGAACTGAACTGAATATTTTTGGCTTTGATTGTTCTTAGAGAAGGATCCCTTCCCTTGCCCATAGTACTCAGTACCCCTTTGCTTGTTGAGTTTACCCTGGTGAAACTCACTTAAAAATTATCATATGTCTGTCCCATGGTTGTTGTTTTGGGCTCCAAGAGAGGGCAAGAAAGCTTCTGCCAAATCAGCACTAATGCAAATCCTGCCTGAAGGGCAGGGGATGGTTTGGAACAGGGCCTGAGGTGAGTTCAAGAATGATGGGAGAAATAATGATGACTACAATTCAGTAGGTTGAAAAGACATGCTTTTCAAAAGTGTAAGAGACCAAACACTGACAACAAAAAGTAGGTCAAAGCCCAAGAGAATATGTCATCAGGGAATGAGACCAGTAGAAAATCCTTCTTACGGAAGATAAATAAATCCAGGAAAGGAGGCTGGAGTTCAAGAATGTTTACAAAGAAGAGTTTTCCCAAAGATAGACATTGTCTGGTCTAGAGTGAGCTCTACCCTTGTCTATACCTAAACCCACTTCTGATGCAAAGAGTCAACTCATTGGAAGAGACCCTAATGCTGGAAAAGATCAAGGGCAGGAGAAGAAGGGGGTGGCAGAGGATGAAATGGTTAGATAGCATCATCAACTCAATAGACATGAATTTGAGTGAACTCTGAGAGATATTTCTAAGATAGAACTCTGAGAGATATTTTGGGCTTTTAAGATAGAACTCTGAGAGATAGTTTGGGCTGCCCTGATTAGCTCAGCTGGTAGAGAATCCGCCTGCAATGCAGGATACCTGGGTTTGATCCCTGGGTTGGGAAGATCCCCTGGAGAAGGGAAAGGCTACCCACTCCAGTATTCTGGCCTAGAGAATTCCATGGACTGTATAGTCCATGGGGTCACAAAGAGTCAGACACGACTGAACGACTTTCACATTCATATTCACTTTGAGAGATAGTGAAGGACAGGGAAGCTTGACGTGCTACAGTCCATGAGGTTGCAACGAGTCAGACTGAGCCACTGAACAACAACAACCTCTTGTCCAGCATCTGTCAATCATGGTACAAATGCCCAAGTTACACCTGTCTCCTGCTCCTCATTTTATTTGTCTGTGTGAGGGCTGTTATTTCTAATCTAATGGTGTTTGGAGGTATAAAACTGGAAGTTTGAAAAAATAATTGTCCTTGATATGAGCATAATGCAGACTGCTTAATCTTTTTAAGAAGGGGTGTGCCCAGTTACACATGATAAGTTATGAAGGCATGGCAGATTTTATGTTCTGAAATGGGCTTAGCATCCATTAACCTGCAGCAGAGGTTCAAACAAAGACAACCAGGGAAAAGCAACATGCCAAAGGAGAAAGATGTAAATTTACTCAGAATAACTACTCTGCCATCAGAAGCTCAAATTCTGTCAAGAGAGATGGTAAAGCTTGATTGTGTGCATATAATAAAAAAGGTTTTAGGCAAATATGTTTTGTACACACTAGGTATTTCTGCATAAATGCTCAGGAAAAACGGGGAAAAGAGCTTTCAACCTGGTGTGAAGTCTTCTTTTCTGATTCTCCATCCACTTACCCATACATCCACTCATCCATGCATCCATCCCTTTATCTGTTCATCCACCCAAGCCTTATCTACATCCTTCAAGTCTTTCTTTTCACTATTGCTGTAGGATTCTTCTTCTGTGACTCCTAGTAGGAGGAGAGAGTGGGCAAACATAATTTTAAGATTATTGTTAATAAGTGAATCTAATTTACTTGGGAAAATTTAGCCTCAATCAGTTTAGGAAAACCCAGACATTTTAGAACTTTCTCAGTCAAGTTGGGGATTTTTATCTGCTCTTAATCATGCCTCTTGATTGATTTAAACTTCAAACTTCAGGGTTTTGGCCATGCCAATCATACAAGTGTAGGGGCTTGTGGTCTTGCTTTGTTGACATCTATCCATTTTGCTATCTGCTAATTTTATCTATGTCCTTCTTGGTCCCAAACTATTGGTCCATAGTGCTTTTCCTTAACCCATCTCTCTTCACCCCGAGGGCACTCAGCCAACTTGCTGTCTCTCAGCTAGTTTCTGCACCCTTCCTAAGGACTTGAGCACTTGAGCATTCTCTCCTCCAACCTCCTGAACATTTAAGAGTCTAGTTTAGACTTTCTTTTCTGCCATATGCCATGCCACATTATTGACTACATCCCATCTCTGCAAAGAAATTTTGCCAGATTTGTGGCCAACCCTAACCCCTATGAGCCAAGTGAGCTTTAATAATTACAACTTCAAATCCATTTCTATATTCTATAATTTGCAGTTCTACCATCTTGCTCATTCCATAGGTCAAAACATAGAAAGAAAGATTTGGGCTCAGGTCTCTTTTAGAGACCCACGTCTAAGCTTTTGCGTCCTTTCATATTTTATTTTTTGCTTTCTCTTGCCTATGAGAGCTTCATATAATTTAAGATGAGTAGAGCAACTCTTTTTCATCAAGTGTTCTTCACTGTCTGTTAGATTAAACGAATATTTATTTTATGTCGAAGAGTCTTTCAGTGTTTATGAAACACTCAAATTATAAAAATTTCTTGAAATTAAAACCTTGGCTTCCAAAACTTAGTTACGCCACGGATTTCATCAAAAGACTATTTGGAAAATCAAAAGTGAGCACTGACTTTGAATATGTGTGTATGTGTATGTTGTGTGTTTCCTACTAAAATAACCCTTTTATTGGGCAGGGACACTCATGGGTGTGATGTCTGCATAGACCCATAGGAAGGAGGTGGGGGAGCCTTAATTATTATCCCAACTTATCATCCTATAACAAATGCTGGTCTTGGCACAACCTGCAGTCTTACTTCATCTCTTGCTGCTTCCCACTACTTTCATTCTGTGCTGTTTTGTTCTGTGCTCTTCTGTTTTGTTTTATTCAGCTTTATCTAATCACTCCGGTCTGCTGGAAACTGTTATGTTGTGCTGAGTCTCTGACTTTGAACAAAGCTCTGTCTTTGTTGTAAACATCTTTGTCTACAGGGAAAGCTCCTATTCCTTCTTTCAAAACCAGCTCAAGAGTTGTTTTATTTTTTTTCCTTTGAAAGCTTTCTTAGAGCTTCCCAGGTAGGGTGGTAGTAAAGAATCTGCCGGCCAATGCAGGAGATACAGAAGATGCAGGTTTGATCCCTGGGTTGGAAAGATCCCCTGGAGAAGGAAAGGGCAACCCACTCCAGTAGTCTTGCCTGAGAATTCCATGGACAGAGGAACCTGGCGGGCTACAGCCCATGGGGTCCCAAAGAGTCAGACATGACTGAGCAACTGAGCACACACTTAATATTTCTAAACTAAATTGAAAACTTTCTTATCATTGAAACTTCTACTTGAAATTTACTATAAACTGTTGCCATTTTTCTGCTGACTTCCCTCCTACTTATATTGAGAGCATCTTAAGACCAGAGACTATTTTTATATATCATTATCTGCATCTCCAATATCTGTACAGCTCATTGTACATAACAGGTACTTAGCAATTAGTGGAAGAAATGACGGCAGGGAAAGAAGATAGAGTTTCTGAGACAGAAGGAGAAATAAAGGGAGGGAAAATATTTTATGCCTAGGTGAGTAAAGAACTAGTAAGTAAAATAAAATGCTAACATTTGCCTCCAATCTGTGTTGAACTAGCTATGTGTTAAATATTTAACTAGTTTATTTCATCAGACATGACAGTTTTATGCCCTCACTTCACAGGTGAGGAAAAAGCTTCAACTTATCCAAGATTCTTCATCCAAAAGAAGATAGAATCAAGCTAGGGATCAAGACAAACTTGACCCTGGAATTCACATGCTTGCCATGATGCTCTGCTGAAAAGCTGAGCTGAGGCTAGGGTAAATTGTCTTAATGCTTGACTTAGATGTTGCTCTCGTAGCCTCTTCTACTGTCCTTTGCTTTTTCATAAACTTCTCTTCTATATCCACCCACTTTTGACCATGTTCTGTTTCCCCAGCTGAGGCTCTGCTTTATTTGCTCTTTCCTTGGTAGCCATTAAAACAGAAGACCTGGCATCTGAAACCCTGTTTGGAATCACGATTCTGCCATATTTTACCTTCTCTGAGTTATTTAAGCTCTTCCAGCCTATTTATTCTCCAAATGTAGGTTGTTGTGAAGCCCAAAAGGGATAATTTATGAAGTGTTTCATAAATGGTAGTTTTTATTCTCATCTTCTATTGAGATGCTGGCAAGGGTGACTGTCCAGAGCCTCATGTTTACATATTCAATGATCTTTTGGTCTTGAAATTCTGGTCATTCCTTCTCTAATTTGTAGATTGATTAAATTACTGGGAATGATATGAAAAGTTCATCAGAATTGGGGATAGAATTCTCTGATGCTATGATGGCTCATATAGAAATGAGATTTGTTGGAGGACATGCAAAAAGTATTTTAGATCCCACTCCAGCACTCTTGCCTGGAAAATCCCATGGGCGGAGGAGCCTGGTGGGCTGCAGTCCCTGGGGTGGCTAAGAGTCGGACACGACTGGGCGACTTCACTTTGACTTTTCACTTTCATGCATTGGAGAAGGAAATGGCAACCCACTCCAGTGTTCTTGCCTGAAGAATCTCAGGGACGGGGGAGCCTGGTGGGCTGCCGTCTATGGGGTCGCACAGAGTCGGACATGACTGAAGCAACTTAGCAGCAGCAGCAGCAGCAGGCTTCATAATACTGAAATCTTACAAATATTCCCCTCTGCATCCCCAACAATAGGCAGCACTGTGGAAACTCAGTCTTTGACCTACCCAGATATAGAATCTTTAAAATATTATTTAATTTTATTTTTCTGGATGAGAAAAGACTGCAGCCTCTCTATTCTGAGCCAGGGAAATTCAAAAGAAAAGGCAGGATTGAAGCAACTGGGTATTTTTTGTTCTTACTCACTTTTGGTGACTTTTGGTGCCTAGAATGTGGGAGGGGATCAGAAACCAGGAGTGTTTCAGCCAACTCCTGCTGAAAATAAACACATAAGTGATGAATAAGTAGTTTCTATGAGAATGTGGCACAAGTTCTCTCTCTTTAAATATGAGAACAGTGTCAATGGGATATGTGGATGACACTTTCTCTGTGTTTCGCCATAACTTCGACCAGTGGGTGGTTTACATGAGATGAGAATCAGACCTTCTTAGGAAGAACTCCAACAGTCAGAGTTGGCTATCAGATGAATGAACTGACTTATGAGGTGCTGAGAGGAGGCAGAGAGAGGTCACACTTCTAAGGTGTATTATTTATCAGAAGGGCATATTTGGACCATTTAGGTTATCTGGATGGATCCAAGTCTTGGATGAAGCCCTTGGCCATTGACCAGCCATGGACCCAAAGAATCATCCTTAATCTGAGCCTGTAACCTCATTAACAAAACTATTGCTTCCAACTAAATAAGTCACAAGTTGCTTCCAGATCTAAAATTTTAGAAACACAACCAATCTAATAGTCCTTCCTGTCTTTTTCCATATCTCTTAGCTGTATACTTTCAGACTCTATTGCAATTACATTACACTTTCCACATTTTAAAGAACCATGTTCCTGAAAAGTATATTCCTGAGCAAGATAAAGAAAAAGCTAATATCACAAATGAAATACAGTTGGCTTGAAAAAATAAGATTATCTCAATGCTAAATCACCCTAAAAATAAAATAATTCTTCATGATAAACTATAGCATCTAGCCAGAATTATGCTTAAGACTAGCCTATCTTCTGATAGCAAAAAATGAAATATTGGAAAGCAATAGTACACCCTGAAGTAAATTGTATCATATGAATACTTGGAAAGATGAATTATCCCAGCATTTTCTTTTGTTTATTATGTGCTGAAAGTCTATAGTTGATTTCACAGCTGATTATACATCACTTTAAATATTGAAGAGCCATTGAAACACTAAAATAGGAAGGATAATAGCATTGTTCTTAAGAAATGAGGTAAGGCTGATTATCTTCTGTTCACTACAATGATTGTATTCAATAAATTTCCAAGACAGTAGGGAAAAAAAGTGATGCTTAGTGTACTTCCGTTAATAGCAGAAGACGTATTTTTATTTTACAAGAAGAGTTTATTCTTCCTTACAGTGTTTCCAGTCAGTTTTCACTGAGTTTTAAAGCAGCTTCACTGGCTGCAAAGGAAAATTGCTGAGGATGAGAGACCACCAACCAGTTTCTTGTTCTCTCCTGGAGAAAGCAGTGTGGTACAAACTTTTCCCCGGAAGGCTGTGGGGTCGCGTTCACGATGGCAGGCAAGGGAGTTTCATCCCAACTGAGGTGTCAGCAGTGTCTGTTGAATTAATTCCTTTAGGACTAGCTTTCATGTGGTGTCACTTGCTCTTAATGATACACATAAACTACTAGGAATGTATGCTGGTGACTGGGGGCAAGGGAAGAAGGTATTGAGACAACTCCACATTTTTTCTCTACAGGTCCTTCTGTCTCCTGAAAGGAAGTAATCTCAGAAATGATGCTAAAATCTGTATTGTGTAGCTTTACGATTCCCAGTCTTAATCCTTTTTTCTTTCTGATACAGTGTTATCAACTAAAATCATTATGTTTTGCATTATCTTTAAAACTTATTCACCTTCCAGCTTACAGCTTGTACCCTTTTATCAGCATTTCCCTGTTTCCTGATAACAACTTGCTTACTTTCTATTTCTCTCTGGTGACTCAGTCAGTAAAGAATATGCCTGCAATGAAGGATACACAAGTTTGATCCCTGGGTCAGGAAGATCCCTTGGAGAAGGGAATGGCAACCAACTCTAGTATTATTGACTGAAGAATTCCATGGACAGAAGAGCTTGGAGGGCTGCATTCTGTGGGGTCACAAAGAATTGGACATGACTTAGTGACTAACATTCTGTTTCTCTAAGTGTGACTTATTTTTTTGATTCCATCTGTAAGTGATATCACATGGTATTTGTCTTTCTATTTGATATATTTTATTTAGTATAATGTCCTCCAAGTCCATCCATGTTATCCAGCCACATGGCAGGATTTCCTTCTTTCTCATGGCTGAAAAAAATATATGTATATATATATATATGTGTGTGTCTGTGTGTGTGTGTGTGTGTGTGAGACGTTACATTTCTTTATCCATTTATCTACTGATGGGCACTTTGATTTTTCCCTTTTCTCCACATTCTCACTAACCCTTGTTGTCTCTTGTCTTTTTTTATGATAGCCATTTTAAGGCATGTAAGATGATATCTCATTGTGGTTTTGATTTGCACTTCCCTGATCATTAGTGATGCTGAGCATCTTCTCATGTACCTGTTGACTATTTGTACGTCTTCTTTGGAAGCTTGTCTATTCAGGCCCTTTGGTCATTTTTCAGAATGCTGTGGTTTTTTGTTTTATTCTTGTTTTTTGCTATTGAGTTGTATATAATTTGGTTCTGTATATAATTTGTATAATAACTCATCAGATATGTAGTTTACAGATATTTTCTCCTGTTCTGTAGGTTGCCTTTTGATTTTGTCCATAACTTTCTTTGCTGTGTAGAAGCTTTTTAGTTTGATGTAGCACCACTTGTTTCTTGTTGCTTTTGTTGCCTTTGCCTTTGGGGTCACGTGACATATATCCTTTTCTTACTAGCACCTGTGCACTGAGAGGGAGAACTGGGTTTGCTCAGAATGTTGCAAAACAATGAGCTAGCTACACTGACATAAGCAGTGCAGACAATCCTTTGAGTTACATTTCTTTATCTATAAAACAAGGTCACTCTTGAAATGTAAATCCAATTAAATGTGGGGGGGAGAATAAATGGAAAATTCCAGAAAAGTATTAATGTGGTAGTTTCATAAGGAATGTTTATTGAAGATAATTAGATATAGGATATATGCCAATCATTTCAAAATGTGTATATAAAGGGGAGAATACAAGGAAGAAGTATGTCAGGGAAGGGTAGAGGGGAAAGAAGAGTTAGATGAGTGAGAGAAGAAGAAAAAGAAAGGGAAGAGAAAGAAAAGTAAACAGAAAGGAGGAAGGGAGTGGAACTTAGCCACTTCTCTTGGATGCTGTCTCTTACCACGACATGTATTAATAGTTGTCACTCGCATACAGTGGCTGGCTTTGCCCTAACCCTGGAATCCTGTCTGACTTAATAGAACAGCCATTATTTAAAAGTCTAGCGTTCAAGGTATTCCCTGAAGGCCCCATAGCAGGCAATGGGGTTGTTGTTGTTATGCAGTCACTCAGTCCTGTCCAACTCTGTGACTCCTTGGACTGCAGCACACCAGACTTCTCTGTCCTTCGCCATCACCCAGACCTTGCTCAAACTCACGTCCATTGAGTTGGTGATGCCATCCAACCATCTCGCCTTCTATTGTCCCTTTCTCCTTCCTTAAATCTTTCCCAGCATCAGGGTCTTTTCTAATGAATTGGCTCTTTGCATCAGGTGGCCAAAGCATTAGAGCTTCAGCTTTAGCATCAGTTCTTCCAGTGAATATTCAGGATTGATTTCCTTTAGGATTGACTGGTTTGATCTCCTTGCAGTGGTACCTGACACTGAATTCAAACTCAATGTCTATTTCTGCATATACTGACCTAGTTAACAGGCTTGGCAGGAACAGGAAGTGAAATCTTCAGAAGGCAGGGTCAAGGAACATGAGTTTCCTGAAGAAACTGAAGAGTTTCCTGAAGAAACTTATCTGCACCATTCAGCAGGTTGGATCACTTGAAGGCTCTTTATCTCTGTGTTTCCTTATTTGTAAACTGGTGGGGTTGCATAGTGAGAAGGTTAGTTGGGGAAACTAGACAAAATAATAGATGTTAAGGAGGCATATGTAACCTATAAGGTGCTGTAAAAGTTAGTGTTTGCTATGGCTTGAATCATCCCCTAAAAATTGGTACTGAAATCCTAACCCCCAGTACCTCATTGCAGGTGTAATTAAGATGAGGTTATACTACTGGAGTAACTTGAAAGGCTACAGTCCATAGGGTCACAAAGAGTCAGACACAACTGAAGCTACTTAGTACGCCTACATACATACTATTGGAGAAAGGTGGGCCCTCATCCAACATGACTGTTGTCTTTGTAAGAAGAGCATTGGAGTTTCAAGCTCAGTTTCCTCATTATATTGAAAGTCCAGTTTCCTCATTATATTGAAAGTCCTTAGATGTATGGAGTTCTGGAGACAAAGGATGGGAGGCTGTATAGCAGAGAATATAATAGTCATTTCATTTCATTTACACCCTTTCTTCCATTACCAAAGTAAGGGTAGTCAAACAAAAATACCAATTCAGTTATAAGTATTTCCTATCTTACTTGTTCTCTTTCCCAGAGCTGGAGTCAGTTAGTATAAATCAGAGACACTGATCTCATTATTGTCCCTGGATACTACTAAATACAGAAAGATTTAGGATATTCTGGCCCAAAGGTAGAATCCCGTTGACCTGCCTCCGGTCCAGCTATTGTCCTGGGCCTCCTTTTAGGACCTGGATTGCTGTTTTGTTTCTTGGGTCTCTGATCTACCTATATGATTCCTATCTGGCTCTCTGTTATCTTGGCCCTATGTCTAAACTGCCATCACAGGTGGAAGTGGGGCCAAGTAAGGGAGTATGGTAGGAAAGAATCAAGTCAAAAGAATCAGGCTCTAGATAAGAATGGCTCCCAAAAGGAAGATCCAAATCATTGACATCAAGGGGGAGTGGCTTGGTGTGAAGGACAGACACAGGAGATATGGGCAGAGGTGCCCTGAGGCACTAGCAGGCAGGAACAAGTGTCCTTTTTGGTACCTCTGCCAGAGAATCCATTTGAAGAAGCCATTAGAAGCTGATAGCGGGTCCAAACATTCATATTAGAAGCTGAGCTTGTACTTCCAATTCTCCTCCACTAGATTCCCTGCTGGCCTCACCCCCATGACTTCAGATCCATCTCCTAAACTCCATTTCACACCTTCTATTCCTTTATTGATGACTGAGTTTCCTGGAACCTGGACCTTTGAAGCTGTATCCTTCCTGGTCTCCAGACTAAGGTGTCTCCTCGCCACCCCACATTTTCATCTTAGGTCTCATTGATAGCCAGGCACCATGTAGCTGTTGCTCCCTTCCACAGCTCATTGATTCTGCCTTCTGATTGGGACTTTATCTTATCTCTCTGCTTGGTCTCTGTCCCTGTACTCACCTCCTCCTTTGAGGATGTGAACATAGTCTCTGACCATGATCCTTACTTTCTGTCTCAGCCCACAAGTGTTAGTCCAAACATGAACTTCACTTTCCCATCATTTTGGTAACTGCAGCTACACAATTTGTTGTTCTGTCCCATTGACTTAGAAGGAAAAAAAAAGCCCCTCTAAGTTTTTTTTTTTTTTTTTTTTAACATTTTCTAGATTGTCTTGCATTTTTTGCAATGACCTTCTGGACAGGAGTCTTCAGGACAATAAATTGTAAGATTTAGCTCCCTTTTTTCCACTAATCAAGAAAAACAAAACAAAATGAAATAATGTATGTTTTCAGCTTATGTAGAACCTAAAAAATAAAACTAACAAATAAATGTAACAAAACAGAAACAGAGATACAGCTGTATCCCAGATATAGAGAACAAGCTAGTCATTACCAGTGGGGAAGGGGTGGAGGGAGAAGCAAGATAGGCCCATGAGATTAAAAGGTTAAAAAATACTATGAGTGATGTTGTTTTTGTTTAGCCACCAACTCATAGTAATTAAGCTATAAGGATATATTGTACAGTCCAGGGAAGATTGTCAGCATTTTTATGTCAGTTTAAATGGAACGTAATCTATAAAAATATTGAGTCACTATGTTACATACCTGAAACTCATGTAATACTGCACATCAACCATACTGCAAAAACAAGAAAAGAAAAACACTTGGCATCTATATCCCACCCCCAAAGATGATTGGTAAGGGTGGGGGGATTCTAAGATGGAGGATTAATTTATGTCAAAGTGGATCTTCCAGTTAGTAATAGTAATGTATAAGTCCCTCTTTGCTGTAACAAAGACATTGCAGAGGACTAGGTTAGATAGCTTGGGGGAGGGGGTCAGCAGAGGGCTGCCAGGAGTGGAGACTTGCCTCTATGCTCCAGGAAAGCATCAAGATCCCAATAAAGAGCTCACAAAAGCTGATGATTTAGCAGCTGCAACCTTTCTCTCTGCTGACTAAAACTGAAATCTGAAAGATGAATATTGGTCCTTGGGCCATGTATCTTTTTTTGTTGTTTTTAACAGCACAGGGTCTTAGTTTCAGCTTGGGTACTTTGGACTTCTTAGTTGCAGCACGTGGGTTCTTTGTTGAAGCATTCTGGATCTAGTTTCCTGACCAGAGGTCAAACCCAGGGGCCTTGCATTGGGAATGTGAGGTCTTCACCACGGGACCACCAGGGAAGTCCCTGGGCCATGTATCTTTGAAAGATAGTTTCTTTAAAAAATGAAGCAATTATTTAAAAACGTAAACCCAGCTCTGCCTTCCCAAGTGTTTCCATAAATCAATATATATCCAATGACATGCATGCTACTATTTAAAAAAAAGCAGCGTGTCTTGTTTCTGGAATATGTGTGCCAGGTGATATGTATAGGAATGGCTTTACATTATCACTTTTTTGCTTACTCATCCAAGAGATGGAGATATTTATAGTTAACAAGGAAAAAAACATGATTGTTTCAATGTGGGAAATATTTACACATGAAAATATAAAAGGATGCATGAGAAGATTATTTGGACTAGAAATAAAAAAACTCAACCTGTACTTGAAGAACCCAGATAATTAAAATAGGAATGTGCTGCCCCTGACATAGAATCAATCATTGGCTTTTCATGTTTTATTCTAAATACCACTCAAACTTATTCTCCTATTTGCAACCCTGCTGCCAATTCCTGAGCTCAGAAATGTTATCAATTCTTCCTTAGAGCAGAAGGGATACATTTTGCATTTTAATGGATGTATAAACCCCTCCCCCTTCCCAAATTGTAAGGATTGTATAATTGCACAGGTCACTAGTTACCTGGGATTGGCCTCATTTTATCTTGCCAAATAAGGATATTTTAAAAGCACACCATCCTTTATCCCTGACATTTTGTAAAACAAATGAGGGATTTAATTTTGGAAAAAAAAAAGTAAAGCCACAATTTTTTTTCTTTTCTTTTTTCAGTCACATTGCACAACTTATGGAATCTTAATTCCCCAATTAGGAATCGAACTTGGGTCCTGGCAGTGAAAGTGCCAAGTCCAAACCACTGGACCACCAGGGAATTCTGGTAAAGTGACAGTTTCAAAGTGTATTCTTTTCAGTTGAATGCATTGGATTTCACTAAATCCACAAATTCTGCCTTGTCTTTACTGTTCTCATTTTGCCAGAAATCTGAGACCATTTCCCTAAGGAGCAGGAGAGTTAATCAAAGACTTAGATTCTCACGTAGTCTCCCAGCAAGGCTTCCTATTTTTCTTACTCTGAGTTCTTGCTGCTTCAGCCAAAATGATCTTAATATGCAAACTACTCACTTACTTACAACCCACACTTGCTCACTGTTATCCTCAGAATAGTTTGTATGTTTTCCTAAGATAGACAGCTCTCTAGGTTCTGGGGTTTCATCTTCCGATGCCTTCAAGTTTGGTCACTTCCCAGCTTACCCTGTGAGTGGTCCAGCAGTAGACACACATACGTTCAGGTATGCTCATTCTAACCCTTTCACCTTTGCAAACACTGTTTTCTGTCTAGTCTCTCATGAAAAACCCCTCACAAGTCTTCTCCTCTTTAACCAAATGCAACCTTCTTTGCACCCACTCCTCAGGCTATAGTTTACTCATTCTTTCAACAAATGTTTATTGAGTCTCTGCTGTATGCCAGGTATACAGTTGGAATAAAGATAGAGTAGAAAACTGACCTAGAACACCTGCTCATATAGAACTTACTTTGTTCCATGATCTTTCTGAGTGGCCATTGCAGCTTATATATAATTCCCTCATACAGTGAGATGATGGGGCTTGTCTTCCAAGCTCAAATTCTTTCAAGAGTAAGAGGGATGTTGTTAATAATTATTACAGGACAACAGGTATAAACCAGCATTAGCCATGGCAAGCCAGGATGTTGGATTATAAAAAGTATCACTGCTTGTTAACATCTCAGACTTCCAGAAAAAAAAAAAAATTGTATGCATAACACCCAGCACCTACCAGGGACTTGGTTGGCAAGCAAAAAAAAAAAGTTGACTTGTTTAATATGCTTTGATTTATTTAATAGGAGAATAAAGAATGAACAAATAATCACAGCTCTCTATTTAACTTTTCATGTGTGGACATTAGTGTGTTCCTACAGTAAATAACCAGAACCCTATTATAGGTTACAAGTGACAAAAGCACAGCACAAATTAAATTAAGGGAGAAAAAGAAATGTGCCTGGAAATCCAAGGGGAGAGCGGTAGATATGGGCTTCCTAATGATTCAGCGGTAAAGAAGCCGCTTGCAATGCAGGAGACATAGGTTGGATTCCTGGGTTGGGAAGATCCCCTGGAGGAGGAAATGGCAACCCACTCCAGTATTCCTGCTGGGATAATCCCACGGACAGAGAAGCCTGGTAAGCTACAGTCTGTCCATGGGGTCACAAAGAGTCAGACACCACTGAGCAACTAAACACATACCGCATTAGATATGGCTAGTTATGGTAGTTCAAATAACGTGATCTGACTCTCTCTCCCTCTATTTCCTCTCTCTGCTTGACCTAATTTTTAGACAAACTTCCCATATAGAATCAAGATGGCCCCAGAAACTATAGGCTTCCTTGATTGTTATAGTTTATGACCCAAGAAGAAGAGAGACCATTTATACGAAGAGTTTCAGCTAGTTCCAAGGATGACTTTGATTACTTGGCTTGGGTAATTTTTTTTTTCTTAAAATGGTAATTAAAAAAAAAAAGTGTTACCTACTATTTACATAGCACTTTGTGTGAAGAATTGTCTTACGGCCTTTCCTAAAGCTTCTGCTCTTTGACTCCCAGGAATATTATATGCCAAATATTGTTGCATCTGAACTTCACAGAATGAAGGGGATTCTCTCAGAGTGGGAGTAGAAAGATTTCCAAAGGAAGGTATTCTAGGCAGAAAAAAATAAGTTCCACTCTACCCCCAAGAAGTTACTCAAATGCTGGTTTATTCTGGATATTCTAGAACGTGCTGATGAAATGACAGATGGGTGAGTCTCCTTATGATTAACTGAGGAGCACACACACCTAGCTCACACCTTCCCCACTCTGACCTGAAGATCCCCCTGATGCTCTTCTACCCCCATGAAGAGGGGGCAGAGGTCCAAGGCTTGGGTTAGGGATCAGATAGCAGGTGTGTGGACTGATAACATGTCAGTCCAGTTGTGCCACTTGCCAGCTGAGGATCTTGGTCAAAATAATTTGTCTCCTAGACCTCAGTCCCTTTATCCATAAAATGGATATACTCATAAGGTTACTGTGAAAACTAAATTGAATACTATATAGCGAGAGTATTCATCACAAGGCCAAGTCTAAGGGCTTGTTCAAAAAATGATAGCTGTTGTTAGAGCCAGCTTCATGAATTACAACCTGTGAGATTATGGGGTGCCCTGTTCTCGGAAGAATATCTCACTTGGTTTAATGATCCCTTGTCACCTTCTTGAAATTCTTAATTTTATTTTTGAACTTGTGTTTTATAAGTGAAGTTCAATGGCACAGTAGAGCATACCCACAAGTAGAGGCTTTCCATTTGCAAGTGCATACAAGCTAAGTCACTCAGTCACATACAACTCTTTGCTACCCTATGGACTGTAGCCCACGAGGCTCCTCTGTCCATGTTGATCCTCCAGACAAAATACTGGAGTGAGTTGCCATGCCGTCCTTCAGGGGATCTTTCTGACCCAGGAATCAAAACTGAATCTCCTGCAATTCCTGTATTGAAAGTGGATTGTTTACCACTGAGCCACTGGGGAAGCTCCTCCATTGCACATGGCCCTGCAAATCTACATGAGTACAAAATTCTAGTAGATTCATGTTGCATGAAAGTTCAACATAACTCAAAGCCAATACAAGGTGGGCATGCTATTTTTGATTAAGTAAAGGTGCTAACAGCTCAGAAAGGCCATGCTTTCCTTTTGAACCAGAACATGCTTCAAATAAAGAAATAAGGCAATGCCACCCAAAGAAACACAAAAGACCAAGAAGGCATGTCATATCCTTTCCTGTTTCTGTTACTTCCTTGTATTAGTCAACCAATTATGCTGGAAATAATGACATAGAAGAAAAGAGAAAGACAGTACAACCCATAGTGCCTTTCCTTTCAGTCCTTCCTTTCTCATCAGTAAAGAAGAGAGTGGATTGAATATGCACATATAAAGAAGTGAAAGAAGAACAGTGAGCTACTTTTGTGCATTGTATCTACTGTCATGGTAAGAACAAAAATGAATATTTACATAGCAATTATAAAATATGAATTGTTCAATTCCAGAAATTCTGAATGCCAGATAAATGGTCTTATACTTATGTTTAAGACTGGTATTGCACAACATGAAGATGAATGGTAAATATCATCTAATAATTTAAAATATTTATTTTAATTTACTGAGAATGACATTAAATACAAATAACATACATCAAGACAAGTTAAGAGAAACACCACTGGGAGCTGGGGTGGGAAGCTTTAATATTTGTTTTTGGCACTTCTGTCTTTTGAACAAGGGACTCCTATTTTTATTTTGGAGTGGCTCTGCAAATTATGTGACTCAGATGGTAAAGAATCTGCCTGCAATGCAGAAGACCTAGGTTCAATCCCTGGATCAGAAAGATCCCCTGGAGAAGGGAATGGCACCCCACTCCAGTATTCTTGCCTAGAGAATTCCAAGGGCAGAGGAGTCTGGTGGGCTACAGTCCATGGGATTGCAAAGAGTTGGATATGACTGAGCAAGTAACATTCACACACTGTAAATTATGTCATTGACTCTGTCTGTTATTACTATTATTTCACCCCAGGAACTAATCTAGGCCTGCCTAAATACCACTTCTTCCAGGAAGGCTGCCCTAATTACTTGATCCAAATCTCTCTCTCTCTCTTAATCCTGTAACAATTTTCTTACTTTTCTCTTTTAGCTCAAGCCCCACTGTGATTGCTGTATGTTCCTGTCTTGTCAATTATAGAATGAACTCCTTGGAGTTGCAAATCTTGTTTCCCTGCAGACCCAGAGCTCTCAGCCTGGCTGACAGCAGAGACCAGTCTTCAATTAATGTTCCCTGAATTGAATCATTGGTCTCTTTGAGAACTGCTCATCCCAAAAGTGAGTTTCTCTTCAGGGGTTTACCCTGAATGTAGCACTTTGATTGAATTCAATCTAACACCTTAGAAACATCAGAACACTGCTTTATTTCATAAGATTTTCTTCCACATACTGATGTGGCCTTTTGATCTCAGTCCATCAAGATGATATGCAAATTTCATTGGCTGCCCCTGCCTGGGAATGGGGGATGGACCACCTTGCCTCGAGTGGTTCCCCCAGAAAATAGATGGTTCCCCCTACCCCACATCCGGGCAGTTCTCTCTTCTGAGTCTAGTCTTTGGCCTGGTAAGTGGCCCAGCAGGAAAGAGAGGGCTCTTTCTTTCTCTCTTAGAAGAAAGCGAGAAGATGGGTGCTGAGAACAGATTGTAGGCTCCTGGAGCTGGGTCTCTACCCTGCTCCCTGCTGAGGGGCCCTTGGAGTCAGAAGTGATCAGCATAAACATGGTGCACAGGACCCTGCCCATAGTCCTCGAAGTAAACTCTGGAGTCCTCTCATGACCTTGAGTCCACTGCTATTCAATCCTTGACCTCTCACCTTGCCTTGGTTGTTGCTGTTTAGTTGCTAAGTTGTGTCCAACTCTTTGAGACCCCGTGGACTGTAGCTCACCAGGCTCTTCTCTTTCCGTGGGATTTCCCAGGCAAGAATACTGGAGTGGGTTGCCATTTCCTTCTCCACATCCTTGGTGGTTGTGAACATGTAACACTGCCCCTGGGAACACTTTCATAGTGGATCTGCCTTGCTCGCATGGTGCCCTGTGCTCTGGGTGACCTAACTTCCCTCAACCATCTCCCATAACACTCCCAACTCAGCTTATTCCCCTCTTTGGTTAACTCCTGCTTTAGGGCTCATCTTAAACATAAAACACAGTTAGTCTTTTGGGAATATAAGAGAATCATTTTCTCTCTCTAACACAACAGTGTAAAGCAATTATACAATTAAAAAAAAACTCTCAAAACTGCACTTGACAGAAATATATATATATATATATATATATATATATTCATTGTAAAAGCATGAAAGTCAAATAGAAAGAGGAGAAAACATAGGTTTCTAATCTTGTGACAGGGAAAGTCTTCTAAGTAAGATATCTAGAGCAGAAATTATAAACTAAACATTTCATAGATTTGAACACAGGAAAAAATTTAATTTTCATATTAAAGCATTTCATACAAAATTAAAAGCAGAGGATAGCCTATAATAATTTTCTCTGATACATGAAAAGATGAATATCCTCAGTTTTTAAAGTTCTCTGGCAACTCATTAGGAGAAATGCCCCCACAGAAACCACATGAAAGAGTAATCCACAAAAGAAGACACGCAATACATGTTTAAAAAATCATATAAAAAGTTTGTCTTTCTTGGAAGGCATGGAAGAAATGCAAATTAAATGTACTAATCAGTTTGGCAAAGATTTTTAAATGATATAGTCTGTGATACAGTAGACTGTCGTACAACATTTATTTATTCTGTTTTTATTTCATTGATTTTGGGTCTGTTGTGTGATTAGGGAGGTTAAATATGCTTCCTCACCCCTTGACTTGTGTGTGTGTGTGAGTGCTAGGTCACTTCAGTCATGCTTGACTCTGTGTGACCCTATAGACTGTAGCCTTCCAAGCTCCTCTGTCCATAGGACTCTCCAGGCAAGAATACTGGAGTGGGTTGCCATACCCTCTTCTAGGGGATCGTCTCTGCCCAGGGATCGGACCCACACGGCAGGGATCGATGGCTGTCTTATACATCCTGCACTGGCAGGTAGGTTCTTTACTACTAGTGCAACGGGGGCAGCCCTTTGATTGGGGCTCGGCTTATGACCTGATTTAACTAATGAGATGTTAACAGATCATATTTGAGGGACAACAGAGCCTGTGTTCATAGGATAGGAGCTTTCCTGGTGGCTCAATGGTAAAGAATCCACTTGCCAATGCAGGAGATGAGAAACAGAAGATGTGGGTTTGATCCCTGGGTCAGGAAGATCCAGGAGTAGGAAATGGCAACCCACTCCAGTATTCTCGCCTGGGAAATCCCATGGACAAAGGAGCCAGGTGGGCTACAGTCTATGGAGTCACAAAAGGATCCGTATGACTTAATGACTAAAGAGCAACAGCAACACCTGCTTTTAATATGAGAAGAAACTGCCTTGAGTAACTTATAATTCAAACACCCAAGACGTTGAAATATGGTGAAGCAGATTAAAACTGTCTCATATCTTGGAGACCAGCTGAACTAAGCCCAGTCTAGATTGGTCAAACTCCAGTCATCACATAGACATGAAAGCAAGAAATAGATTTTACATTGTCAAGTATGCCTCTGAGTTCAGGATGGTGTATTGCACTGGATCGATCTAGCTAAAGCTAACTGAAACAATGTCTAGATACTGGTGAATATGTAGAAACATTATTTTGGCCACTTTTAGTGGAATAATTTAGAATCATGGAGCAAAGAAGGGGAAAGAAAGAAAAACAATAAAAACTAGGGAGAGGAAAGAGAGAGAGAAAGGAAGAGAAAATCATGGTGAACTGCTTTTTTACTGAATTCCTGTGCCTAAGATGGCTGGAGTTTCATTATATAATAAAAGCAAAAAACAAGACCAAATAATCAAGTGAAAAGATAAAGAGAAAACCAGAGCCATGTGACTACTACTTACAATTATCATGCTGGCAAGGATGATGCTGATGAAGATAATTTGCAACCACATTGCATTTTTAAAATTGAACAAGCTCCCCGTGTGGTTGTCAAAATCTAGTTTATTTCCCTTTCAGGGGACTGGGGCACAGAAGTCGTATGACTTTCCTAAGATCACAGGCAGTTCTGAGATTTGAATGAGGGTCTCCTGACTCCTATGGGAATGTCTTCTGCATTTCAGCACCTGCTTTCTGTCGTTCCCTGACTGGCTTGGAGTTTCTCTGCATGACTTGTGGACATGATTTTCTGAGAAAATCCAACATGTGCTTTTCTCCCCAGTAGCAAAAATGAAGCTTGTTAATGATCGTATTACTAATTATGAACAGTGATGGTTTAGAAGACCTGACTTTAGACTCTTCTCAGATCTTGTCAATTCCCATTATGGGAAACTTCCAGGATATTCCTCATGAAAGGATAGTAATTACTCATTATTCAAAGGATTCAATTAAGGGACCTTTCATCAAAGGATCTTAAGTACTTGCTGTGCTCCTTCAAAGGTAAGGAGGGTATTTACAGAGAGAGCCAGAGATACAGAGCCACATTCAGAGATTAAATGTTTGATGTGCTCCACTGGGGAGGACCCTACCCAAATAGAGAAATTATAGTAAACTCAGCTGTCCTTCTGAAAAGTTGCAAATGGGAAAGATCAGTTTGGATTCTGATCTGTGTACTACTATTTGTTTAAAAATTTAAGAACTCTAAGAAAGTTTTCAGTCAAGACTGATTTGATAGTTTCCACACAGGGGAAAGCTACACTCACAGAAAGGAAAAGGTGTGCAAAGTGAAAAAGAACCGCAGATGTGGGGTTAGGTGTCTGGTACCACTTAGCAGCTTTGGAAACTTGGACGGGTCTTTAAATCTCTCACATCTTTTTGTTCCTCATCCCTTCCTTCCCTCCTTTCATCCCTCTGATCTCTTGCTAGGTCATTTTAAAATGTGAGTGTGTGTGCTTACTTGCATGCTCAGTCACTTCAGTTGTGTCCAATTCTTTGCGACCCTATGGACTGTAGCCTGCCAGGCTTCTCTGTCCATGGGATTCTCTGGGCAGGAATACTGAAGTTGGTTGCCATGCCCTCCTCCAAGAGGTCTTTCCAACCCAGGAATGGAAGCCACATCTCCTGTGTCTCCTGCTTTGTAAGTGGATTCTTAACCCACTGAGTCACCTGGGAAGCCCAAGAGAAAGCATTAGTCATGCCTGATTCTTTGTGACCCCAGACTTCTCTGTCCATGGAATTCTGGAGGCAAGAATACCGGAAGGGGTCTCCATTCTCTTCTCCAGGGGATCTTTCTGATCCAGGGATCTTATCCAGGGCATTGCAGGTGGAGTCTTTACCACCTGAGCCACCAGGGAAGCCCATGTGTGAGTGTGGGGCTAGTGGAGCAAATGACAGAAATCCCAGTGAATAAAGAAATAAAGTACAGTAAGTCCCCTACCTATGAATCTCCAAGTCGTAAACTTTCAGAGATGTGAATGTACATTCTATCAATCTCAAGCATGAGTGAAATTGCAGCTTTCCTTCTGTCTCATGTTGCTGACAATCCTGCAGCTCTATCATCTCCCATCTCCTCCCCCTCCTCTTGTCAGGAACTCTTCCTGCCTTTTTACACAATGCCTGCTCCTGTATGCCAGCTGCTGTTCTGTACTACTGGACTTTTCAAGGTACTGTACCAGAAGATTTAAAATAGTTTATTTTTTGTTTGGTTTTTTCATTTTATTTGTGTGAAAAGTATTATAAACTTATTACAGTGCAGTACTTTACAGCTGATCATGTTAGTTGGGTACCTAGGCTAACTTTGCTGGACTTACAAACAGATTGGACTCACGAACGTGCTCTTGGAATGGAACCCATTCATACATAGGGGACTTCCTCTACTTGATTTTGATCATGTTAGTGAAAAGTCCAGAATGGCGAGTTTCCAAGGGAATGAATGGAGAGCTCCAGAGCCATGTTTCCATGGTTCCTGATTTCCTGGCTTCTATCAATACTGTGCTCTACACATTCACTTCACCCCATGCCCGTATCGATGATCATTTCATAATCACAAGGTCTCTGCAGGACACAGATGCCCCCTATTCCACTTCCCCACTGAGAAGAGGATGTTTGTGTGTTTCTCAATACTACAGCCTTTTCATCCCGGTATCTCATTAGAAAGTCTTTATTCTGGTGCCACCTGCAATATTAATGACTGTGTTTTCAGAGTCCAGATGGCAAAAAGATGGACTACTCCAGTTGGCAAGTTTGAGGAAAGGGGAGACTCAGCCCAATGATGTGGTCCGGGTGTAAAGAGAACAAAGTAGGGCTCAGGTGCTGGCAACAGTGAGGAGCTCTTGCCACCCAGGAGTCTGGATGGACAAGGGGAAGGAGTGGTACTGCCTTCTCTTTGATAGAAGAGAGAATAACATAGAAGGATTGCATGGGAAAGACCACCTAATAGGAACTGGGGTTTGGTAGAGAGTAACCCAGCTTTGGTAGAGAGTAACCCAGTGTGATTAGATTGACTAGTTTTCTGTGATTATGGTTTCAGTGTGTCTGCCCTCTGATGCCCTCTTGCAAGAGGGCACCTACCATCTTACTTGGGTTTCTCTTACCTTGGAAGTGGGGTGTCTCTTCACGGCTGCTCCAGCAAAGCACAGCTGTTGCTCCTTACCTTGGACGAGGGGTATCTCCTCACTGCTGCCTCTCCTGACCTTGAATGTGTAATAGCTCCTCTAGGCCCTCCAGTTGAGCTATTTCAAATCCTGAAAGATGATGCTGTGAAAGTGCTGCACTCAATATGCCAGCAAATTTGGAAAACTCAGCAGTGGCCACAGGACTGGAAAAGGTCAGTTTTCATTCCAATCCCAAAGAAAGGTAATGCCAAAGAATGCTCAAACCACCACACAATTGCACTCATCTCACACGTTAGTAAAGTAATGCTCAAAATTCTCCAAGCCAGGCTTCAGCAATACGTGAACCGTGAACTTCCAGATGTTCAAGCTGGTTTTAGAAAAGGCAGAGGAACCAGAGATCAAATTGCCAACATCTGCTGGATCATCAAAAAAGCAAGAGAGTTCCAGAAAAAACATCTATTTCTGCTTTATTGACTATTCCAAAGCCTCTGACTATGTGGATCAAAATAAACTGTGGAAAATTCTTCAAGAAATGGGAATACCAGACCACCTAACCTGCCTCTTGAGAAACCTATATACAGGTCAGGAAACAACAGTTACAACTGGACACAGAACAACAGACTGGTTCCAAATAGGAAAAGGAGTATGTCAAGGCTGTATATTGTTACCCTGCTTATTTAACTTATATGCAGAGTACATCATAGAAGAAGCACAAGCTGGAATCAAGATTACCGGGAGAAATAGCAATAACTTCAGATATGCAGACTACACCACCCTTATGGCCGAAAGTGAAGAAGAACTAAGAACCCTCTTGATGAAAGTGAAAGAGGAGAGTGAAAAAGTTGGCTTAAAGCTCAACATTCAGAAAATGAAGATCATGGCATCTGGCCCCATCACTTGATGGGAAATAGATGGGGAAACAATGGAAACAGTGTCAGACTTTATTTTGGGGGGCTCCAAAATCACTGCAGATGGTGACTGCAGCCATGAAATTAAAAGACGCTTACTCCTTGGAAGAAAAGTTATGACCAAACTAGATAGCATATTGAAAAGCAGAGACATTACTTTGCCAACAAAGGTCCGTCTAGTCAAGGCTATGGTTTTTCCTGTGGTCATGTATGGATGTGAGAATTGGACTGTGAAGAAAGCTGAGTGCCGAAGAATTGATGCTTTTGAACTGTGGTGTTGGAGAAGACTCTTGAGAGTCCCTTGGACTGCAAGGAGATCCAACCAGTCCATTCTGAAGGAGATCAGCCCTGGGATTTCTTTGGAAGGAATGATGCTAAAGCTGAAACTCCAATACTTTGGCCACCTCATGCGAAGAGTTGACTCATTGGAAAGGACTCTGATGCTGGGAGGGATTGGGGGCAAGAGGAGAAGGGGATGGCAGAGGATGAGATGGCTGGATGGCATCACTGACTTGATGGACCTGAGTCTGGGTGAACTCCGGGAGTTGGTGATGGACAGGGAGGCCTGGTGTGCTGCGATTCATGGGGTCACAAAGAGTCGGACATGACTGAGTGACTGAACTGAACTGAACCTAGTACCTAAGAAGTCAAGAAAACAAAGCATCCAACTTCACTCTCTTAGTGTTTCCAACATCTTCCCATTGATGCCTTCCCACCTCCACCCAAGAATCGGACATAACCACAAACATTGGGTATGGGGTTGGTGTATAGGCTGCCCAAGGATACAGAGCATTCCCAGTGGCCACTCAAGACACAGAACTGACGTCCAGCCCAATCCAGTATTAATTCTGGGCTTTGCTCTGTGACAAGTAGATAGAAAAGATAGAGGAAGAAGGTTGTCTGGGATTTAAGACACATAATCTAAAGAACATAGAAGGAAACACAAGTTTTCAACCTTGAGTATAAATGAGGACATGAACCTGTGAGATGGACATCTTTTAGTCACTTGAAATTATAAACTGGCGATAAGCACATGCAGAGCCCCACTGCATTTCAGGTACACAGAAGGGCCTGAGATACACAGAAGGAATTGCTTCTCTGGCCCTTTGGAGCTGCTACATGGATGAATGGTTAATTCCAGACAAGCTAGGAGAATTTCCTTACATTTTCTGGAAGGACATGGCACAAGAGTTTGGTGTCTCACAAGAACTTTGCAATAGAGGAAATGAATTGACACTGAGAGTTATATATACATTCAAAGGGAAAGTGAAAATCGCTCAGTCATAACCAACTCTTTGAGACCGGTTGAACTATACAGTCGGTGGAATTCTCCTGACCAGAATACTCGAGTGGGTAGCTGTTATCACTCCCCGGGGATCTTCCCAACCCAGGGATGGAACCCAGGTCTCCTGCATTGCAGGTGGATTCTTTACCAGCTGAGCCACCAGCGAAGCCCATCTGTACTCAATGGATGTTCTTTTCTCTCGGTGGTCTGTGGTAGAAACCCAGGCTGGAAATACAAGTCATGAAAGGGAGGAAGCCAAAACACCTCCGTGTTATGTTGTGTGGTGTCAGTCAGGAGACTTGATATTTGTCACATGCGGTGTCATTTAATTTCCATGGAAACTCTGGATATCAGTTTCATTGTTCTCTTTTATATACAAGGTATTACCATCCCATAGATGTTAAATCACTTGCCCAAACTTTCACATCAAGTTAAGGAATAGAAAAGCCCATTAAATGCAGGTCTTTCTGGATTCAGAACATTACTCAGGGTGATAGAGCTGAAAGGCCACTGCAATTTAATAAAAAGGTAGCTTAGTGAGAGCTTCTTTGGTAAAGAACCCATCTGCCAAATGCAGGAAACATGGGAAGATCTCACAAGCAGCCAAGTAACTAAGCCCGTGCACCACAAGTTGTGAGCCTGTGCTCTAGAGCCTGGGAGTCGCAACTATTGACGTCACAAGCTGCGACTACTGAAGCCCCGGTGCCCTAGAGCCCATGATCTACAACAAGAGAATCCACTGCAATGAAAAGCCCGTGGGGCTTCCCTGGTGGCTTATATGGTAGAGAAGCCCAAGCTCGACAACTAGAGAGTAGCTTTGGTTGTAGCAGCTAGAGAAAATCCCACACAGCAACGAGGACCCAGCACAGCCAAACATACAGATAAGTAAATAAATAAAATTATTTGAAAGAATAGCTTAGTAAGCATGAGTATAATATTGAGAGTCTATCCCATTTCTTTGCTTCCCTTTTGCACACAGAAATGCTTGAACTTGGAAGAATGTTATGGCATTTTCCAGAAAGCAAAGATATGGATTCCACTGTGCAGTGGATTGAGCAGACATGCCCATCTAAACTCACAGAAGGTGACCATATTTGCGATAAGCATCTTTACAGATGTAAATAAGGCAAGAATCTTGAGATAAAATCTTCCTGGATTAAGCTGGGCCCTAAATCCAATGACCCGTGTCCTTATTAACATCACAAAACAAGGTAACAGAAAAAAAAGACACAGGAAAAAGGCCATGTGAAGATGAGGACCGTGAATGAAATTACCAGGGACCACAAAACACTGGAAGAAACAAGGAAGGATTCTTCCCCACAGCTTTCAGAGGAAGTGTGGCCTTGCTGCCATCTTGATTTTAGATTCTAGCCTCCAGAACTGTGAGAGAATAAAATGCTGTTGTTTTAAGCCACCAAGTATTTATTAGTTATAGCAGCCCTAGAAAACTAAAACAAAAATTTGTTGTTTAGTTACTAAGCTGTGTCTGACTCTTTGTGACCCCATGGACTGTAGCCCACCAGATTTCTCTGTCCATTGGGTTTTCCAGGCAAGAATACTGGAGTGGATTGTCATGCCCTCCTCCAGGGGACTCTTCCTGACCCAGGGATCAAACCAACATCTCCTGCATTGGCAGGCGGAATCTCTACTCCTGAACCACCAGGGAGGGGTGTTACTAATTAGATGTTGTTCCCTGCAAGATGGAGGAAGAGAGGATTGATCTTATTTCTGAAGCTTATTTCTTTGCTTAACTCAGATTTTTTAGCCTACTGGGTGACCTTTGGACAGATATTACTGAATTGGAAGTGAACAGGTGTTCATAGAAGACTCAGAGGAAAAAGGAGTTGTCAACTAGTTAATGGTAGGTGGGACACAGCACAAGTGCATCATTCTAAAGCCAGTGTTCTAACTTCTACTTTACAGTGGACCCTATCTGATCAGGGAAAGGAGTTACTCTAAGAAGAAAGGGTATTTGGTCACTTTGGGGCATCACAGGGTTAAAAGCCAAACTCTTTCATCAAAAGTAAAATCTTTGGATTTCATCAGGAAAAAGCACTCTGATCTCCAGAGTGTAGATCCTCTCACATTGTTATCACTTCCTTTTCTAACCACAATGCTGTCAGAGCCAAACCAGCAGGGGAATTTGCTATCTCAGCAGGAAGGGAGGTCCTTGTTTCTGGACATGTACCCGATACGAGATGAACACTTGGACAGCTGACCCCAGAGCTCTGAGAGTCTTTGATTCCATGAAACCTCCTCAGGTGTCTGATTAAAGGATCAAAGGACAGAGTGGTTGCAAAGAAGCTTTGACAAGCTCTCAGCAATAGAAGAGAATAAATATTAAATAAGTTATCATTTAAAAATGGTCCCACATTCTGCCTAGAATAGGCATTTGATATTTGCTGCTTAAGTGTCGATTTTCCAAAAGCTCTTTAAGACAGTTTAGTATAATAAGAGTTTATCTCATATTTGAAAACATTTGAGTACTATTAGAATTTGAGCTTAGGAATGTTATATAAAACTTCTGAGCTGCATATGTGAAAACTAAATGAGAGAATGTTTAAAAATTCCCAACACTATTTCTGACACATGTGAATCATGCAATAAATGGTAGTCATTTTTTTTTTAAATTTTAAGAAGTGGACTGTATAATATAATACCTAGAAAAGAAAATCCCCAAAGAATAGCTTTTTTGTTTGTTTTAATCTTATATTTGAAAAATATTCATGGCAAAGAAGCAATGCTCAAGATATATTGCTAATTAGAGAAGGCAGGACGTGAAATAGTAAGTAGGTGTGAAAATTGTGCAACACTAATTTTTTAAAAGCATATTTGAAGCTAACATTGAATAGCATAAACTTGTTATATTCAGGCATATCTGTATTTGTGGCTGTATGATCACATATAATCCACAGGTGTATTCTTATATAACAAATAAAGTTTACATACAGATGCACAAAATTCAAAGATGTTTATTAATTGCTTATAATGTCTGCAAGGTAATTTGCTTTAAAAATACTTCTGTATAAACAGTGTGATGTTTGATGGTAAAATTTAATTCCAGGCTATTATTTAGCACTTAGAAGATGCTTATCAAGAATCATTCCCTTTGGAGTAGTTACATGACACTTATAATATTGTTAACATTTACACCAGAGCATGTGTTAATTAGCATAAATGTTGCTAGAAATTTATGTTATTGGGGAAAACAGTAACAGTCAAGGTGATTAGGAGTAATATAGGAGATCTACTACTGTGGCATCAATACGGCAAAACCTGCCATCTAATGTCACTAGTAGTTGATGTCCAGAGTACCATTCGTCCTAAATGTGCATGGCATGTAGGGTTATCACTAAGTCCAATCACAAGTCCAGTGGATCCTGTGTTTAAATATCCATTTCCACCTTCCATGGTTTCAGTGTCAGTCTGACTGCTCTGGGGGAGTGAGAGTAGGAGGGGATATTTCCTTGAACCACAGAAAATGTAGCAAGATGGTCCTTGTGCCTCTTCCCAAATACTTGCTCTGCATTTGACAGAATTGTGTAGAGCCCTTGCTTCAGTACAACCGCCCGATAGTGAAATGGAAGAGGGTGTGACATAGACTCTTCTAAGCTCTATCAGAAGAGCAAAACCAATACAATATTGTAAAGTAATTAACCTCCAATTAAAATAAATAAATTTATATTAAAAAAAATACATATACCCACCAAACAGGTCAATTAACATATGTCATATATACCACAAATTCTGGAAATACAGACAATATTATTTTATCAAATATTGCAATGTACAAGAAATCAGCCACTTATTATCTATTTGCCTATATTATGTATTTGCCTATATTTATTGATCATCCTGCATGTGTCTGTATGTATATATATGTGTGTGTGTGTGTGTATGTGTGTAAACACACATACATGCATGCACATTTTACACAAACACATAAAAACTGAAAGGAAAAATATCAAAATGCTCACATATATTACCTCTAGGTAATTTTCATTTTCTTCTTGATCTTATTTTATTTTATAAATTTCCTTCAGTAAATAAGGTAAAACATTTATAATAAAAATGCACTAGATGCTATAAAAATCTGGATTCACACTTTCCAGTTGCAAATTTGCTCAAAGGAAACAGATGGCTGGTAGCCCTGTAACATTCTGTCTCCCAAAATTAGAGCCAGAGACTCTAATGTGATCCATTACATGAAATAGATTCCCAGATTTTAAAATGTAAATAGACATTATTACAAAGCATGAGCCTAATCTGTGGGAGCTGGGGTGGAGCCAATCAGCCCAATAGTGTATTCATTGATACTTACTGAGGGCATACAGTGTGCTCAAGCTGTGTGCAGGGTGCTTTAGAAGAGAGACACAGCTCGGCTTTCATGGAACATGCAGTCGAATTAACAATCTTAATTGTGATCACTTATAAAAGTCTGATCTCTCTTTCTAGGTAAAAGGCGCCAACTGAGGCAGAGACTCATCTGTTCATAATTGATCTAGTAGGTCTCCCGCCCCCTGATTGTGTCATATAGTAAGTGTAAAATCAATATTAGTCAAATTGAAAGGTAGAGGATATATTGATGCAATTCAAACTGATGGAAATCAGTTCACCAAAATTTTTGAGTGCCTGATGTCAAGCAACTGGCAAAGTTTCACGAGAAGAACAGCACATGGACTCGGAGATCCCAAATCTCACATTCTCCTTGGAGAGTTGTGACACAGCATGATAAGTGAAATGACAGAGTTACAAACAAATTACACAGTTAATTAAGAGGAGGGAAATGTTGATGACTGAAGGGTGAGAGGTTGTGAAAGACATCATCGAGGTTATTTCAGAGCTGGGCTATTAAGGAATAAGATTCAGCTAGGCTAAAGGGAGGAGGAAAGATGTTGCAAACAAGAAGAAGCAGCACATGTAACTGCCCTGGCGGTTAAAACAACCTGATATATCTTAGCAACTGGCCAATCAGACCCATTAGAGCAATGGAGGTTTTGCAAGCCATGGTGGGGAGCTAGTCTTGTGTCATACTGAAGGTGATGGGGGCCGTGGAAGACTCATAAGTGGAGAAGTGACAGATGGGGCATATTGGTGATTCACTTTTTGGGGGCCACTCTGTGTAAGATGTTTTTTTGGGAGAGAGAATGAAAGAATAATGGGTGAAAGAGAAGCCTTGTAGGGAGGGCACAGAGTCAGTTAGAGTAGGAGATGGAGAGTCAAGATTGTGTGAAGAAAAGAAGTGGATAAAATGAAGGAAGTTTTTTAAGGATTAAAGTCATACTGGCATGATTTGGTGGCATCAATCACTCACTCAACTAATATTGGTTGAGTGAAAGGAAAACTTGAAACACACTAAGTTCACCAGTCATGTTAGGTTACTGCAGAAAATACTTTGGAAAATGCCCTGTCAAAGTAGTGTTTTTGAAACATACTTTATGGACTACATTTTTGTATCATGATGCTGAGTCATATTTAGTCTCATTGCATAATAATAACATCAACAATAATCATGCCTTGTAATCTTTTTACCATGAAATTCATTGATCATCTCAAGACCCTATGTCTGAAAAAAATAAGTGATAATTATCCTCATTTTAAAGATAACATGAAGAAAATGGTGCTTAGACAAAGCAAGAAATTTGTATGGCATTGAATCTTATGTAAGTAATGTGTGAGTGTATGTTTCTGTGTGTGTGTTTAGGAGTAATTAAGCTTTTTAACACCAAGTATAAGGTCACTCCACCAGGCTAAACTTTAAAAAACTAAAATACAAACAAAAACAAAACAAAATTGGTAAACTATGCCTTTGAAAGAAGTATAGTCTAAACAGATCACGATTAGATATCTCACTCATAGTAAAGAGTTCAAAGAACACTATAAAAATTCACTTTGCTCTAGTTCATTTTCTCTGAAATAAATTTATTTTTTAAATGGAAACATATGATGTAGTGAAAGTCACTCAATTGTGTCCAACTCTTTGCGACCCCATGACTATGGAATTCTTCAGGCCAGAACACTGGAGAGGGTAGCCTTTCTTTCTTCAGGGGATCTTCCCAACCCAGGGATTGAACCCAGGTCTCCAACATTGCAGGCAGATTCTTTACCAGCTGAGCCACAATGGAAACCCAAGAATACTGGAGTGGGTAGCCTATCCCTTCTCCAGCAGATCTTCCTGATACAGGAAATGAACCAGGGTCTCCTTCATTGCAGGCGTATTCTTTACCAACTGAGTTATCAAGGAAGACCATGATGTAGGGTATAGATGAATTAATCATTCTTTGACCTGGGCTGTATTAACCAGAATCCCTTCCACTCATGAATCACTGCCATTAACTTGACAGGATTGATTATTTCTATGCCAGAATAGTAGTAGTAAGTCTAAATAGCTTGGTATTAACCTAAGAGACAGTTCTAATTAAAAAAAAAAAAAAATTGATTTTTTTTGTTTGTTTTTGTAAACCCCCACCCTCTTGGACATTGTCTGCAAAAGGCAAAATCTAGGTTTCTAACTGATGGTTGAAAAGAGAAAACTAAAGATAAAATGACTCAAGAATTTATTTTTGAGACATTTTAAAACTTTTAGTTGGAGGATAATAGCTTTATAATATTGACTTGGTGAGTAAGTCAGAGAAAAATAAGTATTGTATAATAACACATATATATAGAATCTAAGAAAATGGTGCTGATGAACCTATTTGCAGGGCAGTAGTAGAAACCCAGACATAGAGAAAGGAATTGTGAACACAGTGGGAGAAAGAGCGGATGTGATTAATTGAGCGAGTAGCACTAAAACATACACATTACCATATGTAGATCAGATAGCTTGTGGGAAGTTGCTGTGGAACACAGGGAGCTTGATCCTGTGCTCTGTGATCACCTGGAGAAGTGGGATGGGGCTGGGGTGGGAGGAGGTCCAAGAGGAAGAGAATATATGTTGTATGACTGATTCACATTGTTATACTGAAAATATTTATTAATTGATGTGTTGGGAAATCAAACATGAAAATATCCCTTACATCCTCACTCTTTTCCCATTGAATACACCTTGTCCACTTATGTCTTCCAGAACGCTTGCCCCACCATTATCCTTTCTTCACTCAAGAACCATGATAATCTCTTGAAAAAAAAAACCAAAAACATTTAAGCATATTCCCCCTCCCCAATTAAAAGTCCTCCAGTGGCTCCCATTTCATTTGGAATTAAATTCAGAGTCATTGCTCTAGCCTAGAAAGCTCTGATTACCTTCTCTGCCTGCCTCTAAAACTTCACTATACAAATATTCTTCTATACTTTCCCTCTATTATCCTATTTCTGTTCTTGCCTGAACTCTTATAGCTTTGTAATTTGTACACCTAGGTTTCTAGAGTTTAGTAGCTGGGAAGATCAGAATGTAGGAGGGCGACAAAAAGCTGACTGCAATATCGTATTTCTAGTTTTTTATTCTTCACTTAAACAAGAGCATTAAATTAACTGTTCTAGAAAACTGGAAACAGTGATGAAGACTTATGACTGTTTAGAGAGCAGTCATAATTATGTCATAATAATGACGGAGTATGTTTTAATTGTGATTTGCTCATAAATATCAGCTTCTCCTTCACAGCCTGAAGTAGAGAGATAAGGAGCTGGCCTAGGGGAAGTGCAGGCACAGACCATGTTACCCATCCATACTATTCAGGATAGCATAGATTCTGGGAAGAATGAAGTCTTCAATTCAAGATGCCTACTATTTGACCCAAAAGATCCAGTCAGCACTAGGCCAGCCAGGCCCATGACTTATTTCTTAGAGACTACAAAAGGACACTTCTAAGAACAAAAGCTAAGCAACTGTAAAAGTTCACAGGCATCAGAGGCAAGTACAACCAAATATAGATGTCAACAAGAAGATCAAGTAGTCAAAGAGCCTAATGATAAATGAAGAATTCAAAGGTGGGGATGGATGAATCAAAGGTGGGTAGAAAGCTGTAAAGAAGAAACTTTCACAATGTATGTAGCAAGCAAGAAGCTATGTTAGAGATACATAAATAACTCCCACAAATCAGAAAGGTAAAGACAAATAGTCCAATAGAAAATTGAACATGAAATTTACAGAAGGAAGGATACAAAAGATCAATGGATACTCTGAAAGCTATTCTATCCTAGTCTGAAACATATCTTGAAACAACAGGAAGATATTATTCCTCACTCAATGGTTTGACAAAAAATGGAAGGATTGATAATAGGTATTTTTTAGCAAGGTGTTGGGGAACAGCACATCTCTTACATTTTGGTGGGAATATACATTTGCAGGGCCAAGTCAGAGGGTAGACTGGCATTACTGATGATTTTAGGTATCTATCCTGGAGAAACACTTTTTCTGGGATCTGGCAAACCAGACATAAACATCATCATTGTAACATTGCTTGGAATAGTAAAAGTCAAGAAAGTCTCCATCTATTAATGAAGAATGGCTAATAGTTTGGGTTGTTTCACAGAATACCACATGGCCTCTAAACTAACAAGGGCAATCTATATTAACATGTAAGGCTCCTCAAGGCATATTGTTAAGTAAGTATGATTTCAATTGGTAACAAAAATCAGGATCAAAAAAACTCTGCAGGAAAAAACAACACTCTGTACATAAAAAGCTTTAACCAGGCTAGATAGATAAGAGGCACTGCCTCTACAGGATACCTTGTAATTACCTGTGGACAGGTAATTGTAATTATCTGAGGAGGGACCAGAGATGAGGGGTTGAGGAGAGATCTCATTTTGTTTGGAGGGCTTGAATGGAATTCAGTCTGAACTGGATATGTTACAGAAGACTGGGAAGTTGCATAATTTAAAGAAAGAAGTGTACAAATGTGTTGGTGAAACAAGGGTACACATTCCTGCTTACAGTTCTTACGGGACACTTCTAATAGTCACTTGCGTTAACATCAAATGGATTTATTTAAAATGTTAATCTTAGGAAATGCTATTAGAGAAGTGAAAAAGAACAAAGGAAAACAAATGTTACATGTGCATAAAACCTGCTTCTGAACATGGAGTATGAAATAGCATTTTCAAAAAAACTTAAAAAAATAATAACAGCCATCTGGCTAGCTCAAGCTGCAATATCCTGGAGGCCTATCATATTTGTAAAAATTATAGGAATCTCTTTATCTCTATATCCAAAATGACAGTTGTTTAAAAAGTTAAATAATGAAACTGGCATGCTAGAACCTTAATGCTAAGACAGACTTTATCTACTTTGTATAAACAATTTCATAGATAAATAAATAATACTCCAGAGCATAAACTAAGGAAATTTTGGTTGCGAGCAATAGTAACCAACTCTGGTTAATACAGAGTGAAGTAGGTCAGAAAGAGAAAGAAAATATCATATGTTAATGCATATATGTGGACTCTAGAAAGATGGTACTGATGAACCTATTTGCAGGATAGCAAAAGAGACATGGACATAGAGAACAGGCTTGTGAGCACAGTGTGGGCAGGAGAGGGTGGGGCCATTTGAGAGAGTAGCACTCTCTCAAGAGAAACATGCATCACCATATGTAAAATAGGTAGCCAGTGGGCATTTGCTGTATGATGCAGGGATCCCAAAGCCAGTGCTCAGTGAAACAGAGAGAGATGGGATGGGATGGGAGGGAGGTTCAAGAGGAAGGGGACATGTGTATACCTGTGGCTGATTCATGTTGGTGTGTGGCAGAAACCATCACAACATTGTAATGATCATCCAATTAAAGATGAAATTAAATTTAAAAAAGAAAAGCAAAAAGAATAATAGATTAAAGTGGCTTGCAAGAGGACAAGAAAAACTGGAAAGTCAAACTCAGGACAAGAACTTACATAGGATCCAGGTAACTGTGCTACAGAAGTTGGTACACTAAAAAAAAAAAAAAAAAGAAGAAGAAGAAGTTGGTACACTTATTAGATGCTAACTTTAGGAAACTATAAAAATAATTCACATGTATTGAGTTTCTTGCAATATTCTCAATGCTATGCTAAGCCTTTTATATATATTCACTCATTTATCTCCTCCCAACAATTGTTATTGCATCCATTTTACAGATCAAGAAACCATCAGTGAACAAGACATAGAATTGGGAGTCAGGTCAAGCAGTCAGATTATAGGGACCACATTTTTAATTGTCATGAGATTCTGCCCTTATTAGGGAAGCTATATGGCTTAGACAGTAAAGAATCTATATGCAATGCAGGAGACTTGGGTTTAATTCCTCAGTCGGGAGGATCCTCTGGAGAAGGGAATGGCTGCCTGCTCCAGAATTCTTGCCTGGAGAATTCCATGGACAGAGCAGCTTGGAGGACTACTGTCCATGGGGTCAGCAAAGCCTGTGTAGAGTTGCTATGGGCTGTCTCAGCTGTGATCACATATTCTAGCCCCTTTTGGGTCCTCTGTTCAGTTAATCAGACAAAAAAGGTGATAGCTACTTCCAGAGCTTATCCTTCAAAATGTTATGCATGATCTTTCTTTCCCCACTGCCTGGAGGACATCAGTTCCCTGGATGACCTTGGAAGCTATATATTGACAACCAGCACCTCTACCAGCTTGGATCCTTAGATGGCTGTGTGGAGCACAGCCCCTCCCCCATCCCACATCCATATTAATACATTTTTTCTAAAATAAATCACTATGTCAAAATTCATCTATTATAACAATTATTATAACTAATACATATCATTGTTGTTTAGTCAATAGATCATGCCTGAGTCTTTGTAGCCCCATGGGCTTTAGCCTACCAGGCTCCTCTGTTCATGGGATTTCCCAGGCAAGCATACTGGAGTAGGTTGCCATTTCCTTCTCCAAGGGATCTTCTTGGATCAGAGATTGAACCCATGTCTCCTGAAATGGCAGATGGATTCTTTACCTCTGAGCCAACAGGAAAGCCTAGATGTATAAAATAAACTAGGAAAGTACACAGGAGAGACTGGATGTCTGAAAAAATCTTCCTGGTGGATGTGATATCTAAAATTACAAAGGGAAAACAACGGAAAACTTCTTCAAAATGTCTCTCAAAGCTAGTTGTATTTTAGAAAGAACCTAGTTTGAAGTTCAAGGGTGTCGTGTTTATTCAAGAACTCTGAAGGGCTGGAATTTCCCAGGATATCCAGAATGCATTCACCTATGGAAAAGAGCAATGCTGGAAGTAAGATGCTTCCTCCATCTGCTGGATTCTATTCTGATCCAACTGGGTTCAATTCAATGTGCTTTCCTGGGCACCACGCTGCTTGGGATTCTGTGTTAAAAGCCAATGGAAAACAGACAAACAAGCAGAACAAAAAAGAGTGAAATTCACAGTTATTCCCCTCTCTTGAGGAGTTTTCAATCTAAGGATGGGAAGAATGGTCTTGGTCTTGAGTCAGGTAATTAGTGATTCTGTTTGGGGGTGGTTTCAAGTGCTTATTTGCTGGCCATTCTCTCATGCTGCTGCTGCTGCTGCTAAGTCGCTTCAGTCATGTCTGACTGTGCGACATGATAGACAGCAGCCCACCAGGCTCCTCTGTCCCTGGGATTCTCCAGGCAAGAATACCTGAGTGGGTTGCCATTTCCTTCTCCAATGCATGCATGCATGCTAAGTCATTTCAGTTGTGCCCAACTCCATGCGACCCTATAGACAGTAGCCCACCAGGCTCCTCTGTCCACGGGATTCTCTAGGCAAGAGTACTGGAGTGGGTTGCCATTTTCTTCTCCCATTCTCTCATGCATTGGAATGTAATTGGTATGAATGAGAGCCAAATAACATTTTAAGTATCTGTATATCAGCCACCTAGCTTTCCAGGTGGCCCAGTGGTAAAGAATTCTGCTGCCAATGCATAAGATGCAGGTTTGATCCCTGAGTCGGGAAGATCCCCTGCAGAAGAAAATGTCAACCCCTTTCAGTAGTCTTGCCTGGAGAATCTCATGGATAGAGGAGCCTGGTGGGCTGCCGTCCATGGGGTTGCAAAAGAGTTGGGGACAACTTAGTGACTAAACAATAGCCAGCAACACGTCAGCTAACAGAATGATTTTAGAAAGAGAACCTCAATTCATCACTTCATTGATTACTTCCCCTGAAATTGCAACTTGTGGGTCAAGAATAGATTCAGTCACTTTGTGCTGAATGCCATGCATGTGCAGGTATGTTCAGTCATGTCTGACTCTGTGACCCCATGGAGTGCAGCCCACCAGGTCCCTCTGTCCCTGGGATTACCCAGGCAAGCATACTGGGGTGGGTTGCCATTCATGGGTATCTTCCCAACCCAGGGATCAAACCTGCATCTCCTGTGGCTCGTGCACTGGCAGATGGATTCTTTACCACTGTGCCAATATGCTAAACATATTTACATATATCAAGCTATAGAAGTCTCAAGATGAATTTCTGAGACTGGTGTTATTATCAGTATTTAAAAGGGAACCCAGGAGGTTCAGAGGGAAGCTGCTGGGAAGAGAAAGAGTGGAGGTGTAAACCCAGGGTCCCACCTACACTTGTACAGCTGTGTCTGCTTGCCCATATCTGTCATCCCACTCCCTACACCACTTCCTTCCCCAAGCTCTTGCTGGCTTTTATCTTCCCTCTTCCCAGTCACTGTCTTCTTTCTGAGCCTCCCTCGCTTGAGATGGAAATCTCAAGCTGCATGCTCACCTCACTCTGTTTCAACAGACCTGGGAGGGAGCAGGGAGGGATGGAGAAAACAGAAAATAGCTCAGCAGATGTTTCCGGATAATTTTTTTTTTTTTTAATGCAAGTTGCTAATGTGGAGGTTTATTTTAGGGCCTGCCGATGTTAGCAGATGTTTGAGAAGACATGTACCTGCTTAGACAATTATACATAGAAATTGATAGCAGGTCTGCATAAAGAGTCAGTCTTTCAAAAAAGGATAATACAGTAGGATTTCATGTATAGATTCAGTATGTTTATCCTAGAGTGGTTCTTGGGGACTAATTTCAACCCTATATTTATTCTTGAACCTTTGTACTTTCAAAAATGGGGTCATACAAAAAGAGGAACTAGAAATAGACCGTGCTTACAGACACTGCCTAGAGAATATAATTAGAGAACACAATGCCTAGAAACTCTGACACTTAGACACTGGAGCTCCGATTAATTGCAGTTATGCTGTTTTTGGACATAAATATTTACACTGCATTTCTCATTAAAATTTTGCTTCTTAAAATATTAAACCCAAACCTCTGATTTCTGGATAATTAATGACAAAATAATGCATCAAGACTTTCAGAAAACTGTGAAAGTGAAAGTCTCTCAATTGTGTCTGACTCTTTGCAACCCCATGGACTATATAGTCCATGGAATTCTCCAGGCCAAAACACTGGAATGGGTAGCCTTTCCCTTCTCCAGGGGATCTTCCCAACCCAGGGATCAAATCCAGGTCTCCTGCTTTGCAGGTGGATTCTTTACCAGCTGAGCCACAAGGGAAGCCCAAGAATACTGTAGTGGGTAGCCTATCCCTTCTCCAAGCGGATCTTCCTGACCCAGGAATCGAACCGGGGTCTCCTTCATTGCAGGCAGATTCTTTACCAGCTGAGCTATCAAGGAAGCTCTGACAGCTTAATTTAAGAAATTAAAGCTGTGCAATTTTCACTCTGGATATTCTTATAGTGGGAAAAGTGTGTGCCCAATAAGCATACTCAGTAAACATGTGTACCTGAGTCAGGATGTAAGTTTTGGGATTCAGATAAGTAGGACACAGCTCCAGCTCTTTAGCAGCTTAAATCTCATAAACATCATGTCAAAAAAGCTGATAGATTTCATTGACTTCATGGAAAAGTTTCCCTCTGGTTGGGAAGAAGTTTCCAGTGTAAACTTTAGACTAGCTTAAGGCTTGCCTGGACTTACATGAGCAAAGTGTTTCCAGGAAAATTGTCCTTTGAAAAGCCTTAAGAATGATGACAGGAGGTTCATAAAAATTCTGATGCAATCTCCTTCAAGATAAATAGGTGTCTTGGGCAATGAGGTACTTTTGTTGGGACCTGAGACCCAAGGAAGTTTGCCCTTCAATAAGTAACTATAGCTGAGGCTCCCACTTTGACAACAATCTATTTGTAGGTATAGCTGACATTCTTTTCTGGACTTGTATTATTTCTCTGTGTCTGTTGGTAAAGTTTGAGAAGCACTAGAGCCCTGTACCCTAAGTATGCAAGTCTTCTGTAACTTAGTGATCATATCCCTCTTCCATGGCTTAAAAGAATCTGCCTGCAACGTGGGAGACCCCGGTTCGATTCCTGGATTGAGAAGATCCGCTGGAGAAGAAATGGCAACCCATTTCAGTATTCTTGCTTGGAGAATCCCATGGACAGAGGAACCTGGCAGGCTACAGTCCATGGGGTAGCAAGAGTCAGACATGACTTAGTGACTCCACCAAACCAAACCAAACCAAACCATGGCTTGACATACCATAGCATTTGCCTTTGCTGGTAGTCTGGATTCTGTCAAAGCCCTCTACCATCTGGCTTCTCCCTGCACCTACATTCTCATCTCTACTGACTTCACTCTGACAATACTCGCCTTCTGAGAGGTCTTCAAATGTGCCAAACTACTTTAAAATCCATATTTTGCTGATAACCTTCTATCTGAGCAGCATCAATTCCCAAGTTTTGCTTCAGAGCAATGTTGTTGTTCTTCAGTTAATAGGTCAACTCTGTGTTCCCATGGACTGCAGCATGTCAGACTTCCCTATCACTGTCTCGCAGAGTTTCCTCAAACTCATGCCCATTGAGTTGGAGATGCCATCCAACCATCTCATCCTTTGTCACCCTCTTCTCCTCCTGCCTTCAATCTTTCCCAGCAACAGGGTCTTTTCCAATGAGTTAGCTCTTCACATCAGGTGGCCAAAGTATTGGAGTTTCAGCATCAGACTTTCCAGTGAATATTCAGGCTAGATTTCCTTTAGGATTGACTAGTTTGATCTCCTTTCAGTCCAAGGGACTCTCAAGAGTCTTCTCCAGCACCACAGTTCGAAAGCATCAATTCTTCAGTGCTCAGCCTTCCTGAAGGTCCAACCCAGAGCAATGAACTGTCCATTGTTATTAAACATTCTGCAGTGTCTGCAGATCTTGGGTGACTTTTTTGACCACTTCTTCATCTTTACAGGGTGCCTGGTATTTACTTTTGTTATTACATTACAGAATTGTCACTAAAGTTTGCATGCCTGACTCCCAAATTAGCTGTGACCTCTGCAAGGGTAGGAGCATGCAACACTCATCTCTGAACTTCCTCCTCAGAACAGACCTTGCCACACGATGGGCACTCACCACGTGTCCTTTGTATTACTGCATCAGTATGAATGCTTCCCTTTGAAACAGCAGAGTTCAAACTAGCTTGAACACCAAACAGAGAACTTTGGTTCACATGAGTGGAAAGCACTGGGGTGGTGATGTTATCAGTCATAACTATATCTGGGAACTCACGTTGTCAGCACTTGACATTTCTTGACTCTGGTTCTTCATTCTGAGGACTGTCTTTGTTGTTGTTCAATTGATAAATCATGTCTGACTCTTTGTGACCCCATGGACTACAGCACGCCGGGCTCCACTGTCCTCCCTTATCTCCCAGAGTTCACTCAAATTCACATCCATTGAGTCAGTGATGCTGTCTAACTATCTCATCCTCTGTTGCTCCTTTCTCTTTTTGCCTTCAATCTTTCCCACCATCAGGATCTTTTTCAAGACCCTGGAACTGACTTTATTCATCCAAAATACAAACGGGCTTTTGCCATGTAATGACCACTTGATGTTCATGGATTACATCCTTGACTTTACAAACTACAAGGAAAGAGAGACCATCTTTCTCCAGTGGCCAACTATAAATTCCCAGGAAAGAATTCTGATCGCCCAGGACTGGATCTCATGCTCACCTCTGTGGAGCTTGCTGAGGCTGGGCGGATAGAATAATGTGGTTGGAGGCAGGTCAGAGTGAGTGACCGGCTCATTCCAATGGCTATAGGATAACATGATTGTCAATCACTCCTAAACCACACAAGAATGGGAGAGGGGCACAAAAGAAAGATAGTGAGAGGGGTCAAAAAAGTAGAGGACAAAACTTCAACACACAGAAGCAACAATGGTTTACTAACTGCTTGTTCTAAGTACCCTGAGCAGAGTGTGTGACACATGTTCAGTTCAGTTCAGTTCAGTTTAGTTGTTCAGCCATGTCCAACTCTTTGCAACCCCATGAACTGCAGCACACCAGGCCTCCCTGTCCATCACCAACTCATGGAGTTCACTCAAACATGTCCATCGAGTTGGTGATGCCATCCAGCCATCTCATCCTCTGTCGTGCCCTTTTCCTCCTGCCCCCAATCCCTCTCAGCATCAGGGTCTTTTCCAATGAGTCAGCTCTTCCCAGAGGTGGCCAAAGTATTGGAGTTTCAGCTTTAGCATCAGTCCTTCCAATGAACACCCAGGACTGATCTCCTTTAGAATGGACTGGTTGGATCTCCTTGCAGTCCAAGGGATTCTCAAGAGTCTTCTGCAAAACCACAGTTCAAAAGCATCAATTCTTCGGCACTTAGCTTTCTTCACAGTCCAATTCTCACATCCATACATGACCACTGGAAAAACCATAGACTTGACTAGACAGACGTTAGTTGGCAAAGTAATGTCTCTGCTTTTGAATATGCTATCTAGGTTGGTCATAACTTTCCTTCCAAGGAGTAAGCGTCTTTTAATTTCATGGCTGCAATCACTATCTTCAGTGATTTTGGAGCCCCCCAAAATAAAGTCTGACACTGTTTGCACTGTTTCCCCATCTATTTCCCATGCAGTGATGGGACCAGATGCCATGATCTTAGTTTTCTGAATGTTGAGCTTTAAGCCAACTTTTTCACTCTCCACTTTCACTTTCATCAAGAGGGTCCTTAGTTCCTCTTCACTTTATGCCATAAGGGTGGTGTCATCTACATATCTTAGGTTATTGATATTTCTCCTGGCAATCTTGATTCGAGCCTGTGCTTCTTCCAATCCAGCGTTTCTCATGATGTACTCTGCATAGAAGTTAAATAAGCAGGGTGACAATATACAGCCTTGATGTACTCCTTTTCCTATTTGGAACCAGTCTGTTGTTCCATGTCCAGTTCTAACTGTTGCTTTCTGACCTGCATATAGGTCTCTCAAGAGGCAGGTCAAGCAGTCTGGTATTCCCATATCTTTCAGAATTTTCCACAGTTTATTGTGATCCACATAGTCAAAGGCTTTGGCATAATCAATAAAACAGAAATAGATGTTTTTCTGGAACTCTCTTGCTTTTTTGATGATCCAGCGGATGTTGGCAATTTGATCTCTGGTTCCTCTGCCTTTTCTAAAACCAGCTAGAACATCTGGAAGTTCACAGTTCACGCACTGCTGAAGCCTGGCTTGGAGAATTTTGAGCATTACTGTACTAGTGTGTGAGATGAGTGCAATTGTGTGGTAGTTTGAGCATTCTTTGGCATTGCCTTTCTTTGGAATTGAAATAAAAACTGACCTTTTCCAGTCCTGTGGCCACTGCTGAGTTTTCCATATTTGCTGGCATATTGAGTGCAGCACTTTCACAGCATCATCTTTCAGGATTTGAAATAGCTAAACTGGAATTCCATCACCTCCACTAGCTTTGTTTGAAGTGATGCTTTTTAAGGCCCACTTGACTTCACATTCCAGGATGTCTGGCTCTAGGTCAGTGATCACACCATCGTGATTACCTTGGTTGTGAAGATATTTTTTGTACTGTTCTGTGTATTCTTGCCACTTCTTCTTAATATCTTCTGCTTCTGTTAGGTCTATACCATTTCTGTCCTTTATAGAGCCCATCTTTGCATGAAATGTTCCTTTGGTATCTCTAATTTTCTTGAAGAGATCTCTAGTCTTTCCCATTCTGTTGTTTTCCTCTATTTCTTTGCATTGATCACTGAGGAAGGCATTCTTATCTCTCCTTGCTATTCTTTGGAACTCTGTATTCAGATGCTTATATCTTTCCTTTTCTCCTTTGCTTTTCACTTCTCTTCTTTCACAGCTACATGTAAGGCCTCCATAGACAGCCATTTTGCTTTTTTGCATTTCTTTTCCATGGGGATGGTCTTGATCCCTGTCTCCTGTACAATGTCACGAACTTCATTCCATAGTTCATCAGTCACTCTATCTATCAGATCTAGTCCCTTAAATCTATTTCTCACTTCCAAGGTATAATCATAAGGAATTTGACTTAGGCTATACCTGAATAGTTTAGTGATTTTCCCTACTTTCTTCAATTTAAGTCTGAATTTGGCAATAAAGAGTTCATGATCTGAGCCACAGTCAGCTCCAGGTCTTGTTTTTGCTGACTGTATAGAGCTTCTCTATCTTTGGCTGCAAAGAATATAATCAATCTGATTTCAGTGTTGACCATCTGGTGATGTCCATGTGTAGAGTCTTCTCTTGTGTTTTTGGAAGAGAGTGTTTGCTATGACCAGTGCGCTCTCTTGGCAAAACTCTATAAGCCTTTGCCCTGCTTCATTCTGTATTCCAAGGCCAAATTTACCAGTTACCCCAGGTGTTTCTTGACTTGCTACTTTTGCATTCCAGCCCCCTATAATGAAAAAGGACATCTTTTGGGGGTGTTCTAAAAGGTCTTGTAGGTCTTCATAGACCTGTTCAACTTCAGCTTCTTCAGCATTACTGGTTGGGGGATAGACTTGGATTACTGTGATATTGAATGGTTTGCCTTGGAAATGAACAAAGATCATTCTGTTGTTTTTGAGATTGCATCCAAGTACTGCATTTCAGACTCTTTTGTTGACTATGATGGCTACTCCATTTCTTCTAAGGGATTCCTGCCCACAGTCATAGATATAATGGTCATCTGAGTTAAATTCACCCATTCCAGTCCATTTTAGTTCGCTGATTCCTAGAATGTTGACGTTCACTCTTGCCATCTCCTGTTTGACCACTTCCAATTTCCCTTGATTCATGGACCTAAAATTCCAGGTTCCTATGCAATATTGCTCTTATAGCATCGGACCTTGCTTCTATCACCAGTCACACCCACAACTGGGTATTGTTTTTGCTTTGGCTCCATCCATTCATTCTTCCTGGAGTTATTTCTCCACTGATCTCCAGTAGCGTATCAGGCACATACTGACCTGGTAGTTCCTCTTAAATACCCTATCATTTTGCCTTTTCATACTGTTCATGGGGTTCTCAAAGCAAGAATGCTGAAGTGGTTTGCCATTCCCTTCTCTAGTGGACCACATTCTGTCAGACCTCTCCACCATGACCTGTCCGTCTTGGGTGGCCCCACACAGCAAGGCTTAGTTTCATTGCATTAAACAAGGCTTTGGTCCATGTGAGTAGACTGACTAGTGTGACACATAGTGAGTGTTTAATACATGTCCACTTACTGAATGAATATGCAACAACATAGTTTTACATTTTTTTTCCTCATCCCATCTATGGCTTCTTTGATTCAATAGAAAGAATCTGACTCTGTGTGTTTCATGATTGCAAGTTCATTTCTTTGTTCAAGTCCTAGACACTCTTCAAGCTCACAAAATACTGTGTTCAGTTGCCAACATAAAATTTTGTTTATATTGAGAGATTCTCAATCCAGCAATCCAGATGGGCTACTTTTAGACGTCTGCCCACAAGCACAGGCATCAATCTGTTTCCTGCAAAGTGTTGTTTGCTGTGATAATCTCACCTCCATCAAATGTTCCTATCTTTAACTCCTTGTTATTAAAATCGTGTAGAGGAAGCTCAGGAAAGATAAAGTATGGGCTGAGGGGAGCTGGCAACATAATACAATAGAAAGACATGTCTGGGAAATTTATACATGGCTTTAACTGTATATTTGCTACCAACTCACCTTAGACATGTTACTTCACCTGTCCACCATTATTTTATCTATAAAAGAGAAGAGATTAGATGATTTATTGGGTTTTCCCTAGTGGCTCAGACTGTAAAGAATCTGCCTACAATGCAGCAGACTTAGGTTCAATCCCCTAGTCAGGAAGATCCCCTGGAGAAGGGAATGGCTACCCACTCCAATATTCTTGCCTGGAGAATTCTATGGACAGTGAAGCCTGGCCAAGTACAATCCATGAGGTCGCAAAGAATCAGACATGAGTGAACGACTAACGCTTGGTGTCTTTCAGCATTAGTTCTCTATACATCCATGGAAGATTCTTATAACAAAACAAATATTTGAATGACCAAGTCTCCATCTAAACCATTAGCACCCAGACACATCCATCATTCATCATCCATCCAGTGAACACATAACTTTGCTTTGTGCTTTGGGATGGACCAAGTGACCTGACTTCCATTAAATTTCTAAACATTATGTTTTACTGTTTCTGTAAACTTGTATGCCCCTCCCCCAAAAGCTGATGCATTCTTCTCTGAGAACTTTATTTTTTTCTAATGTAGCTTTACTTATGCAGCTTCTTCCACCAAGACAGTCCCCTTCTCCACTTTATCCGTTTATATCCTACCCATCCCAGAAGGTCTAAGGAAGACTACCTGCTCTATAAAGTTTTCCTATTTTCCAAATCACCTCCTTCCTTCAGAATGTTTCTCATTCTTTATGTATTTGAATAACGGTGACCATGTTCTACTTTGTGTTACAGTTATTTGAGTATTTATCTCATCTTTCCCCCTGGAATGCAAGCACCTTCTCACTAGGATAGAATGGTCTGTGTAGTTGAGCACGAATGGATTTTGCAGCAGGACAAGTCATAATCAAATCCCAGCTCTCTGCCTAGTCCTTTGGGGAATGATTTTATATCCATTATCATGAGATTCTTTATCAGTGAAAATAATAACTACTGGGGTGTAGGAAAGACAAAATGAGACCGTTTAAGTGAAAGTACTTAGCATTGTGCTTTGAATATGGGGCAAGTTTCTTTCTTTCTTTTTGTTTTTCTTCACTTGCATTAACTGAGCATTCATAAGAGCTGTTAAAACCCTGCCTCTTTTCATATATGATATACATGTTTCAATGCCATTCTCCCAAATCATCCCACCCTCTCCCTCCCCCACAGAGTCCAAAAGACTGTTCTATACATCAGTGTCTCTTTTGCTATCTCGTATACAGGGTTATTGTTACCATCTTTCTAAATTCCATATATATGCATTAGTATACTGTATTGGTGTTTTTCTTTCTGGCTTGCTTCACTCTGTATAATAGGCTCCAGTTTCATCCACCTAATTAGAACTGATTCAAATGTATTCTTTTTAATGGCTGAGTAATACTCCATTGTGTATAAGTACCACAGCTTTCTTATACATTCATCGCCAGTCCAGGTTCGATGCATGATACTGGATGCTTGGGGCTGGTGCACTGGGATGACCCAGAGGGATGGTACGGGGAGGGAGGAGGGTTCAAGATGGGGAACACGTGTATACCTGTGGCGGATTCATGTTGATATATGGCAAAACCAATACAATATTGTAAAGTTAAAAAAAAAAAAAAAACTGTAAGAAAGAAAAAAAAAAAAAAAAAACCCTGCCTCTTTACCACATTTTGAATTCATTTCAAACTCCTCAATAGGGCTTACAAGGCTGGACATAATCTGCCTACTACTTCTCCTATTTGACCTCATTTATTTCATTGTAGGTTTATTTTTTTACTAGCTTTATTGGAATAAAACTGACATACAATAAATTGCTTCCCCAGTGACTCAGCGGTAAAGAATCTGACTGCAATGCAGGAGACCCAGGAGACATAGGTTCGATCCCTGGATGAGGAAGATCCCCTGGAGGAGGACACGGCAACCTACTCCATAGTCTTCTCTGCAGAATCCCATGGACAGGGGAGCCTAGTGAGCTACAGTCCACAGGGCTGCATAGTCAGACATGACTGAAGTGTTTGAGCATGCTTGCACACACAATAAATTGCACATATTGAAGTGTATAATTTATTTAGTTCACATATGTGCATGAATTGCTCACCACGATCATAATAATGAAGTATTTATGCCTTCCAGCTTCCTTTTGCTCCTCTGTAATTCTTTTTTCCAATACCTTCCCTACTATGCTTTCTGTCCCATAGTTAGGTAGCCATTAATCTGCTTTCTCTCCCTATATACTAATTTGTATTCCCTAGAATTATATATAAATATAATTATTTGGTATGTATTATTTTGCTGTGTACTTTCTACTTTCACACAATGTATTTATTTTGAAATGTATCCCTATTTTAGAGTATAGCAATAGTTCATCACTTTTTATTATTGTGTATAATTCCATTGTATAAATATACTAGTCTCTTGATGGACTTCTGGGCTGTTTCTAGTTTTTAACTATTACAAATATAGCTGCCTTGGACATTCTTGTACACGTGTTTATGCAGACATATAGTTTCATTTCTTTTGCCTAAATATCTAGTAGGAGAGTGACTACATCAAATGATAATGCAAGTTTAACTGTTTAAGAAACTGGCAAACTATTTCCAAAGTGGTTGCACAGTTTTTTGCATTTCTATCAGTTCTATGTGAGAGTTCCAAGTCAACACAGGATTATCAGTCTTTCAATTTTTTAAATTGTGAAATGTAAATAGTGATATATACCTAATAGCAGCTTTATGGGCTTTGCTCTAGGGGCTACTCATACTGAGCATCTCTTTATATGTTTATGTGCTCTGCCTATATCTTCTTTGGTAATATATCTGTCAAATCTTTTGTCAATTTTTAAAACTTGTTTTATTTGTTTTAATATTACTGAGTATTAAAAGTTCTTTGTGTACACAAGACACAAGTTTTTATCAGAAATTTGCTTTGCAAATATTTTTCCCAGTCTGTGGCTTGCCTTATTCCCTTACCAGCATCTTTTAAAGAGAAGATTATACTTTTGGTTAATTCCAGTTAATCAAATTGTTGTTTTTTGGAATTCGGTCATTCTTCTGATCAGCAGGAGATTGATTCCAGGGCTTACAGCTGATATCAAAAAATCGATGGTCCTTTCTCCTAGTCTGCTCTCCTGGTCTGAGGATTCTGCAACTTGAGATACTGAAAGCTGACTGTGTATTTATTGAAAAACATCGGTGTATTAGCGGACCCATGCAGTTTGAACCTGTGTTGTTCAAAGGCAGGTGGTGTAATTTTAACAAAGTATATGAGGAAGTGGAGAAGGCAATGGCACCCCACTACAGTACTCTTGCCTGGAAAATCCCATGAATGGAGGAGCCTGGTAGGCTGCAGTCCATGGGGTCCTTAAGAGTCAGACACGACTGAGCGACTTCACTTTCACTTTTCACTTTCATGCATTGGAGAAGGAAATGGCAACCCACTCCAGTGTTCTTGCCTGGAGAATCCCAGGGATGGGGGAGCCTGGTGGGCTGCCGTCTATGGGGTCGCACAGAGTCGGACACGACTGAAGTGACTTAGCATCAGCATATGAGGAAGTCTCTGCATAACCTAAAGTTATAAAGAATTTATTGCATCCTTTCTTTTAGAAATTTTATGGGCATGAGTTTTATGTTTAGATAAACCTGATTTAATTTTGCATATGTTATAAGTACTGATTGAAGATCTTTTTTGTTTGTTTACATGTATTTAAATTTTCCAGTACTATTTGTTGAAAACTCTCTCTCCATTGAACTGCTTTGGCAATTTTATATATATATATATATATATATAGACAGAGAGAGAGAGAGAGAGAGAGAAGGTAATTGCACCCCACTCCAGTACTCTTGCCTGGAAAATCCCATGGATGGAGGAGCCTGGTAGGCTGCAGTCCATGAGGTTGCTGGGAGTCGGACACGACTGAGCGACTTCACTTTCACTTTTCACTTTCATGCATTGGAGAAGGAAATGGCAATGCACTCCAGTGTTCTTGCCTGGAGAATCCCAGGGACAGAGGAGCCTGGTGGGCTGCCGTCTATGGGGTTGCACAGAGTCGGACACGACTGAAGCAACTTAGCAGCATATGTATTATATATATATATATATAATGTATGTGTAGATCTATTTCTGAATGATTTACTCTGTTCTACCCATATATTTGTCAAATTTGATACCACATCCACACTTGTTTAATACTTTAGCTTTACATTAGGAATGAATAAATTCTGAAATAAAATATTGCCTGTCTTCCAACTTTGTTCTTGTTTTTCAAAACTATTTTGCTACTTTAGTTTGTTTTCATTTCTGTATAAATTTTGGAATCTGTCAATTTCTACAAAAAATAAAGCCAGTTGGGATGTTGATTAGGATTGCAATAAATCCATGGGACAATTTATAATAATATGAATTTCCTTACATATAAACATGGCTTATCTCATCATTTAGTTAGCTCTTTAATTTTGTACAGCCATATTTTGTAGCTTTCAGTGTACACATCTGCATTATTCTTTGCAAGAATAAAAAAATACAATTAATTTATATAAGCTGATCTTGTGTCCTGAAACATTGCAAAACTCATTTATTAATTTTGGTAGATTTTCAAAATAGATACATTGGAATTTCTACATATATAATCATCTCATCAGCAAATTAAAGACATTACCTTTTTCTCAATGTAAATCCTTTATTTCTTTATGTAGTAGCAAGGGTTAAAACATTTATTTAGTACAATGTTGAATAGAAATGATAATATTGGGCAAGAGAATGAGATCCCCCAACTGTAGGGAGAAAAAGACATTCAGGCTTTCACCATTAAGCATGATGCGAGGTAAAGGGTTTTTGAAGATGCTTTTTTTTTTTTTTTAATCAGGTTAAGGTCAATTCCTTCACATAGATGCAGATTTTCATCATCTTTCTACATAAAAAATTTTAGCATTTCTTGTAGACTAGATCTCTTGGTGAGAAATTCTTTCAGATTTTGTATATCTGTAAAAGTGTTTCTTTTACCTTCTTTTTGAAAGGTATTTTGGCTTTTACATAGAATTCTAGGTTGAGAGTTTTATTTATTTGCTTCCTTTGTCAATATTTCAAAAACATTACTTAACTCCTTCCCCCACACGTTGTTTTCAATGAGAAATCTGCTGTCACCCTTAACTTCATTCCTCTATATATAATGTGTCTTTTTTCTCTGTCTGCTCTTAAATAATTTTCCTTTATCACTGATTTTGAGCAATTTAGATATGTACCTTGGTATAGCTTTCCTTATGTTACTCATGTTTCAAATTCATTGCATTTCTTGAATCCATGTGTTTATAGCATTCATCAAAATAGGAAAAAAATGGCTATTCTCTCAAATACACACACACACATATAAACACACGCTCTTTGAAGACTCTAATGTGACACACATGAGGCCAGTAAATGCTCTCAACAGCTCACTCACTGAAGTTTTGATCATTGTTTTTAATTCTATTTTTCTCTCTATGCTTTATTTTGGTAGCATTTACTTCTATATCTTCAATTATACTCCTTTTTAAATGTAGTAATTAATTTTCTTTTATTCTTATTCATTGAATTTTTATATCTAGGAATTGATTTGCCTCTTTTATATGGCTTCTATGTCTCCAAGTTATCTTTCTGTGCAGTTATCTCCCATCTTGTCAACTCTTAATTCTTTGGTCTCCCTCAACTGTCATCTCTGTCTCTTCCACTCATGAAGTCCATTGGGTTCTGCCTCAATTTCTACTCCCTACACCATGTCTTGGAAATTTTCTCCAGGAAGTAAGTTGGGACAATATCAGAGCTGTCTTTGTTTGCTTTTTGTCATTCAGTGACATTCTTTTTTGTTGCTTTTCAAAATCTTGTAAAGAATTATTTCATACATTCTGTCCATTTTATTGACTGTTTCAAGTATTGTGCTGTGCTTAGTTGCTCAGACTTTTTGCAACCTCATGGACTGTAGCCCACCAGGCTCCTCTGACCACAGGGATTCTCCAGGCAAGAATACTGGAGTGGGGTGCCATGCTCTCCTCCAGGGGATCTTTCCAACCAAGGGATTGAGCCCAGGTCTCCCACACTGCACACTAATTCTACACCATCTGAACAAGAAGGGAAGCCCCTTAGTTCACTCTTTTTTTTTTTTTTTTTTGGCTGTTTCAAGCAGGGCCTAGCTTATTTCCATTTATAATCATATTCACTAAGTTACCCATTCTTTCTATCCTTTGCCCATACCATGCTCCTTCACATGTCAAGTCTCTAAAACTTGCTGACCTCTTTTTTTTCTCTGCTTGGAATTCTTTCCCCAAGATCTCTACAAGTTGACAGATTCTAATTATTTAGGTATTAGCTCTAATGCCAACTCCTTATGGAAACTTTTTTTTGGTCATACTAATGAAGTAGACCATTCCCATCTCTAAGTTATCTCTATTTAAAGTCATGCTTTATTTGTTCATAGCAATAGTCATCATCTACATGTATCAAATTAACTTATTTATAATAAATATATGTTGAATGAAGTCATGTCAAATATTAAAAGAATAATTGAAAGTAGGTTTATAATACATGCATGTAGAAGATTAGACCATCTAGAAATGACTTAGAAGGAAACTTGTTTATTTCACATAAAAAAATGATCCAAGGTAGGACAGTTTCAGGGCTTCCCAGATGGCTCAGTGGTAAAAAAAAAATTTCACCTGTCAATGCAGGAGACTCAGGAGACATGGGTCCAATCCCTGGGTCTGGAAGATCTCTTGGAGAAGGAAATGGAAACCCACTCCAGTATTCTTGCCTGGAAAATTCCTTGGACCAAGGAGCCTGGTGGTATATAGTCCATGGGGTCGTAAAGAGTAAGACAAATGAATGCGAACGCGAGGGTAGTTCCCAGAGAAGTTAATTCAGTGGCAAAAATCTGTGACATCATCAAGGGTCTGATTTCTTTCTGCTTGTCACCTGTAATGTATTAGATTGTCATCTTTGCCCAGCTTCACCTTATTTTCCCAAGATGGCTACCACAGTTTCAAGTAGTACTTGAAATTAGATTTTAGATTGTAGAGGAAAAGTATTTTTCTTCATCTTGTTCTATAGGTAGGAAAAAATTTCCCAGAATCTTTCCAACAACCTCTGTTTACATCTCCTTGGCCAGATGGTAGTGCCATTTCCAAATTGGTTGATGACAATGGGAAAGAAAATTATCAATACTGGCTCAAACTAATCAAGGAACATTTTCATCCCAGGCCTCTCCTACTCAGTCTTGGGTTTATGGAAATTTCTTTCCCCACCTCTGCCAGAAACTTGATGTTTGAAGCTGTTAAGAATGGAGTTCTAGTAGAAAGAAAGATGGAAAATATTTACTTATGGAGGCTTCCAGAGATTATTTTATTAGGATAAGTGTATGCCATACAAGGGGGCTTCCCAGGGGCACTAATGGTAAAGAACCCATCTACCAAGGTAGGAGACGTGAGAAACACAAGTTCAATACCTGGGTCTGGAAGATTCCCTGGAGAAGGGCATGGCTACCCACTCCACTATTCATGCCTGGAGAATCCCATGGACAGAGGAGCCTGGAGGGCTACAGTTCATGGGGGGGACATGACTGAAGCAAATTAGTATGCACGCACATGCAATTCAAACATTTAAATTTTTTTCATTCCCCTAGAATATCTTTCAACAGATTCAAATATTTGTCAGAGTGTGAGACAAACCTTCTGATATCAACCGAGTTAAGCATAAGGTTTTAAGCTTGCATTTCTAATTTTTCGCTTTGTATAGCATCTCCAGTTCTCGGCCTTCCTTCCTGGTATCTTGCCCACTACACTGATGCACATCGTCAACTGAAAATACTGTTTCCACAAATTTCCAACAAGCTGGCAGTGGGATTTCTGCAGTAGAAACATATTTCATTTTTTTTTCTGTTTAAAAATGGAAATTTAATCACAGTGCATTTCTTGTCATGATACACCCATTCAAAAATATTTACTGCTGATACTATTTACAGTGAATCCACAAGTCTCACCAAACATTTTGATCAAAAGGATGGTGTTATGCTTAATTCCTCTTTGGCACAACCTTCTACTCTCAGATAAAATTTTATTATTTTATTCTGGGAGTGAAACAAGGAGATTGCCTATTCATTCCTGGTATTGAAGGTATAGAAACTGAATGGGAGGAAATTGAGCTGTTACATCAGAGTAATACGTAGAATTGTGCTGGTGTCCACCTGTATGTGCTTGTATCAGCTTATGAGGCCTAAATATAAGACTGGATACTATAAAACTCATAGAGGAAGACCTAAGCAGGACACTCTGACGTAAATTGCATCACTGTCTTTTTCGATCTGTCTCCATAAGGGAAACAAAAACAAAAATAAACAAATGGGACCTAATTAAACTCAAGAGCTTTGGCATAGCAAAGGAAACTATAAAGAAAATGAAAATACAACTCAAAGAATGGGAGACAATATTTGCAAATGATGCAACTAACAAGGAGTTAGTCTCCAAAATTTATAAACTGCTCAATATCTAAAATACAAACAACCCAATCAAAAAATGAGCAGACCTAAACAGACATTTCTCCAAAGAAGATATATAGATGGCCAAGAGTCACATAGAAAAAGATGGTCAACATTGCTAATTATTAGAGAAAGACAAATCAAAACTAGAATGAGATATCGCCTCACAACAGAATGGCTATCATCAAAAGATCTGCAAACAATAATTGCTGGAGAGGGAATAATTACCTTCCCTCCTACCCTGTTAGAGGGAATGTAAATTGGTTCAGCCACTATGGAGAATAGTATAGAGGTTCCTTAAAAAGCTAAAAATAGAGCTACCATATGATCCAGAAGTCCCTCTCCTGGGCCTATATCCAGAGAAAAACATGGTTTGAAAGTATGCTTGCACCCTTACATTCATTGCAGAGCTATTTGCAATAGTGAAGACATGAAAGGAACATAAATTCTCATTGACAGATGAATGAATAAAGGAGATATGGTACATATATACAATGAAATATTACCCAGCCATCAAAAAGAATAAAATAATGTCATTTGCAGCAACAAGGATAGTAGTAAATCAGGCAGAGAAAGACAAATACCATGGTATAACTTATATTCTGAATCTAAAACAATGATACAAATGAAATTATTTACAATACAAAAATAGATTCACAGACTCAGAGGATTTACGTATGATAACTAGATAGGGGAGGGATAGATTGGGAGTTTGGGATTGACATGTACACACTGCTATATTTAAACTAGATAACCAACAAGGATACACTGTAATAAATAAAAAGTCAATAGAACCATCTTCTTGGTCAAGACTGAATCCTGCTGCTGCGGGTATGTTACAGGGATCTTACTTTGTCTCAACTTCCATAGTAAGAGAAGGGAAATTACCTCCTACAAATATAATTCCCAGTGACAAACTCATCCCAAAATATGAATGGAATTTGGTAGCTTGGTGACACAACTGAAAAGAAATGCAAACAAATGTTCCTTGACATTGTCATTGTTAAAAGCTGGGGTGGATAGAGACAAACCATGGTGCCCTTACTATGTGCTGATATGAGAATGGAAGAAAGTCATAGAGCATAGAGCAATGTAAATGAGAAGTGTGGTCACCATGGAGCCTCTAGAGATGGCATGGTGAATTTACTGTGGCTTGGAGATGTAGTTTTAATCCTAAAAAGGCAGACTCAGAAAGTGAAATTTCTCAAATTTATGTGGAGAGGGACATTGCCTAGCTATAAAATTAAAATGGTGAGTGTGGGAAGGAGGTCTGAAAGAGAGGGAATATATGTATACTTATAATTGATTTTACAGCAGAAACTAACCCAACATTGTAAGCCAATTATACTCCAATAATTTTTTAAAGTCAATGTCTGAATAATGAAAAATGGTTTGACTAGTTGGTAGAAGTCAGGAAGGAGAAAAATTTATTTATTTATTTATTTTTTGTAATCTAGAACTATCTTCTTTTTTTTTCTTTTTTTTTTTAAATTTTATTTTATTTTTAAACTTTACATAGCTGTATTAGTTTTGCCAAATATCAAAATGAATCCGCCACAGGTATACATGTGTTCCCCATCCTGAACCCTCCTCCCTCCTCCCTCCCCGTACCATCCCTCTGGGTCATCCCAGTGCACCAGCCCCAAGCATCCAGTATCGTTCATCGAACCTGGACTGGCAACTCGTTTCATACATGATATTTTACATGTTTCAATGCCATTCTCCCAAATCTTCCCGCCCTCTCCCTCTCCAACAGAGTCCATAAGACTGTTCTATACATCAGTGTCTCTTTTGCTGTCTTGTACACAGGGTTATTGTTACCATCTTTCTAAATTCCATATATATGCATTAGTATACTGTATTGGTGTTTTTCTTTCTGGCTTACTTCACTCTGTATAATAGGCTCCAGTTTCATCCACCTAATTAGAACTGATTCAAATGTATTCTTTTTAATGGCTGAATAATACTCCATTGTGTCAGGAAGGAGAAAAATTTAGAATCATAACAAGGGATTCTAGAGAAGACCCATGTAGATGGGCACATGGAAGTGGGAACATAGGGTATGGATGTTTGTGTCTCATGATAATGCCCACCAGAAAAAATCCACATCAGAAGAACCACTGAATAACCAGTTAAGTATAAGGATTCATCCACTGCATTGCAACCATCCCCTGTGTCCTCAGATACCCAGTGTTTAGATAATGGACCCATGATTAGAATAGTCATGATGGTAGGGGTTCAGGCTACTATTGGTGAGCCTAATAGTATAGATTCTTATCCAAACTTAACATAGTCTCTTCTGCTACTATATACCCAAACTTTTAGCAGTACAGATGAACTCCAAACCAAATCCTCAGTATGACTCTATCCCTGGAGGAGAATAGCCTGCTACTTGGTTATATTGGGGCAGTCATTGATAGGACCACAATTTGCAATAAATGGAACAGCAAATGGCTATGTATTTGCCTTTCCCAACTTCTGTATCTCTTCCAGAAGCAGTTTTCAAAGATGTGACTTGATTAATAAACATGCAATCCTGCATTACTTTGTCTCACATCATGGGATTCATTTTACTGAAAACAAGTACAACAATAGATTGATGCTGAAGTGGAAGCTCCAATACTTTGGCCACCTGATACGAAGAGCAGACTCATTGGAAAAGACCCTAAGGCTGGGAAAGATGGAAGGAGAAGGGGAGAAGAACGAGGAGAAGGGGATGACAGAGAATGAGATGGTTGGATGACATCACTTTCTCAATGGACATGAGTTTAAGCAAACTCTGAGAGATGGTGAAGGGCAGGGAAGCCCGGTGTGGTGCATTCCATGGGGTCCAAAGAGTTGGACACAACTGAGTGACTGAACAACAACAACAATTGACACACATAAAAGGCATCTACTGGCCCCATCACAGTCTTCATCACCTAGAAGCAACAGCCTGATGGAATGTTGAAATGGTCTTAAAAACCTAAGCTAAAGCTTTGCTGCTGCTGCTAAGTCGCTTCAGTCGTGTCCGACTCTGTGCGACCCCATAGGCGGCAGCCCACCAGGCTCTGCCGTCCCTGGGATTCTCCAGGCGAGAACACTGGAGTGGTTTGCCATTTCCTTCTCCAATGCATTAAAGTGAAAAGTAAAAGTGAAGTCACTCAGTCGTGTCCGACTCGCACTATTTGAGAACAAATGCCTTGCATGTCAGAGTGCCTTCCTTCAGGATGTGATGCATGCTTGGAAGCAATGATTGATATATGGTTGTTTATTCTTAACAAACAGAATTCACAGGTTCATGTTGTAAGGGAAAAATAGGACTGACTGCTCCCATTATCCCTAATGACATTGTGCTTCCTCTCACAACCAGGAACCCATTAAGAATGCTCCCAAACCTGTAGTTGAGACTGCTATACCCTCACTTTGGAATCCTCATGCTGCTGGATCATCAATAAAAAATGTTATCATACAGATTGCTCAACCATATTTTTCATGGGGAAGTTATACAATGAATGTAGAGAGGTTAACTCAGAATTCACAGAATCATATTTTGGTGCTTCTGTGCCTGGTGATCACAGAGATGATTGGGTTGCAGCAAACTTGCCCAATAATGGAAGGTCTGATGAGATAATGTCCTGGATCACACCAACATGAAAATATTATAGATTATCTGAAGTACTGCTGGCTGAGGGTGAGGAAAATATCAGTTGAACAATGGAAGAGAGGGATGATGAATCTCAATTGCAGCCTCAGGAGTCCCTGCAGTGATGGGTACCATGGGTTATCCCACTGACCCTCATGACAGTTTTTAGAGATTATTCTTCAGAGACTATTTCTAGCCACCAGCTTGTAGAGTCAGGGACAAAATGAACTTCCTGAAGGCATGATTAGAAATGAGCATGTAAGAGGTAGCAGACAATTGTGATGCTCTATGTCCCATGGGACCCTAGGATGTTCCAAGTACAATGACTATGTCTCACGTATGCAGAAGCTTCAGCCTCTCTTGCTTTTCTGCCCTGGGGTTTTTCTGATGCCATTTTAGCCCTCATGAAGGAAAATCTGAAAGTATGAAAATACATTGCTCTCATGGAATCTTTTAACCATTGGAGCTTGAGAGTTGATAGATAAATTGTGCAGACTCCTATCCTAGAAGGGACAATTCTGAGAGGGTTCTATGTTACCTACAGTACAACTGAAGATCAGTTCTGATTCTGGTAGCCAATTCAATCATACACACTCTATTCACTTTCATAATTTCACTCTCAGCATTTCCTCACTTCTAAATCCTAGAATCACTTCTCCAAAGAAACACTTTGCACCAAATCCTTGTCTCAGGCTCTGTTTCAAGGGAAACTCAAACTAAGAGAGTATAAAGGCTGAGATAATTATTTTATTGCTGTTTGGTGAGTACAAAGCAAGATCACATGCCTAATTACAGCCCAGATTATCTCCCTGCTGTATGAATTCATGAGAATCCCACATTTCAACTCTTCCTCTCAGACTATACTTAGGTACAACTTCGTATAATCAACATATCCCAAATTTAAGTTGTAGGACTTCCTGATGGCTCAGTGGTAAAGAATCTGCCTTCCAATGCAGGAGGTACAGGAGATGCAGGATCGACCCCTGGTTTGGGAGAATCCCTTGGAGATGGAAATGGCAACCCATTCTAGTATTCTTGCCAGGGAAATCCCATGGAGAGAGGAGCCTGGTGAGTTACAGTACATGAGGTCCCAAAAGAGTCAGACATGACCATGAACTAAAATAGCAACAACAACCTTAAGTTTTAAGTAGCTGCTGCTGCTACTTGTAAGTCACTTCAGTCGTGTCCGACTCTGTGCGACCCTATAGACGGCAGCCCACCAGGCTCCCCCGTCCCTGGGATTCTCCAGGCAAGAACACTGGAGTGGGTTGCCATTTCCTTCTCCAATGCATGAAAGTGAAAAGTGAAAGTGAAGTTGCTCAGTCGTGTCCGACTCTTAGCGACCCCATGGACTGCAGCTGACCAGGCTCCGCCATCCATGGGATTTTCCAGGCAAGAGTACTGGAGTGGGGTGCCATTGCCTTCTCTCTCTTTAAGTAGCTCAATTTATGTAAATCATGTAACTCTGTGCCTGTGCTAAGTCACTTCAGTAGTGTCCGACTCTTCACAATCCTATGGACTGTAGCCCTCCAGGCTCCTCTGTCCATGGGATTCTCCAAGCAACAACATTGCCTAGTACAATTTAAACATTCATTGCATGCTACATGGAATGATGGTTACTATCATCATTATTATTTCATTAACTTATCTATTGTTTATTCTGTTTAGTTTAAAATTACTGTTCTCTTCCATTGTTTCCAGTTAGTTTATTTCTCTCTTATTTCTAAGATCTTTTGAGAAAAAAGAAATTGCTATCAATTAATGTTTAAAATTCTCACTTTCAAGGTTATTTTGAAATTAATGTAAGAATGATTAAAACAGGGTCTAACATATAGTATATTTCCTGTAATGCTTATTTTACCTTCTATTGCTGTCATCTATTATGGTTATTATTACCAATAATATGATTGCTGAGGAAGCATTGCTATGAACAAAGCTAGTGGAGGTGATGGAATTCCAGTTGAGCTATTTCAAATCCTAAAATATGATGCTGTGAAAGTGCTGCACTCAGTATGCCAGGAAAATTGAAAACTCGGCAGTGCCCACAGGACTGGAAAATATCAGTTTTCACTCCAATTCCAAAGAAAGGCAATGCAAAGAATGTTCAAACTACCACACAATTGCACTCATCTCACACTCTAGCAAAGTAAGGCTCAAATTTCTCCAAGCCAGGCTTCAACAGTATATGAATCATGAACTTCCAGATGTTAAAGCTGGCTTTAGAAAAGGCAGAGGAACCTGAGATCAAATTGCCAACATCTGTTGGATCATCAAAAAAGCAAGAGAGTTCCAAACAAACATCTACTTCTGCTTTGTTGACTACAACAAAGCCTTGACTGTGTGGATCACAACAAGCTGTGGAAAATTCTTCAAGAGATAGGAATACCATACCTCCTTACTTGTCTCCTGAGAAATCTGTATGCAGGTCAAGATGCAACAGTTAGAATTGGACATGGAACAATAGACTGATTCCAAATTGGGAAAGGAGTATGTCAAGGCTACATATTGTCATCCTGCTTATTTGACTTCTATGAAGAGTACATCATGGGAAATGCTGGAATGGATGAAGCATAAGCTGGAATCGAGATTGCTGAGAGAAATATCAGTAACCTCAGATATGCAGATGACAGCACCCTTATGGAAGAAAGTGAAGAAGAACTAAAGAGCCTCTTGATGAAAGTGAAACAGTACAGTAAAAAAGTTGGCTTAAAGATCAACATTCAAAAAACAAAGATCGTGGCTTCTGGTCCCATCACTTCACAGAAAATAGATGGGAAAATAATGGAAAAAGTGACAGACTTTATTTTTGGGGGCCCCAAAATCACTGCAGATGGTGACTGCAGCCATGAAATTAAAAGACGCTTACTCCTTAGAAGAAAACCTATGACCAACCTAGACAGCATATTAAAAAGCAGAGACATTACTTTGCCAACAAAGGCCTATCTAATCAAAGTTATGGTTTTTCCAGTAGTCATGTATGGATATGAGAGTTGGACTATAAAGAAAGCTGAGAGCAAAAGAATTGATGCTTTTGAACTGTGGGGCTGGAAAAGACCCTTGAGAGTCCCTTGGACTGCAAGGAGATCAAACCAGTTAATCCTAAAGGAAATCAGTACTGAATATTTATTGGAAGGACTGATGCTGAAACTGAAAGTCCAATACTTTGGCCACCTGATGTGAAGAACTGACTCATTTGAAAAGACCCTGATACTGAGAAAGATTGAAGGCAGGAGGAGAAGGGGATGACAGAGGATAAGATGGTTGGATAGCATCACTGACTCCATGGACATGAGTTTGAGCAGCCTCTGGGAGGGTGGGAAGCCTGGTGTGCTGCAGTCCATGAGGTCCCAAAGAGTTAGATATGACTGAGTGACTGAACTGAACTGATCAGTACTGTGTCCATGGAATCTGAAATACTAATTCAAGGACAGAGAGCTCACTTTTCTTTATGTTAAATATCATAACCCAATTAAATTTGGGAGTTTCATTTTCATTAACTTTGGCCAGCTTAATAATTCATTTTTACCAAACATGGCAAACCTGACCCAACTGACAAAGGGAAGATGGCATTTTCAATTTGTGTGTTCTTTGATGAGGGTCACCAGTAAAAAGTGCTTTCTAGGATTTATCAGCTCTACAGTTGGGACTCATCCATAATATAATACAGCACACAGAGGAAAGTCACTGACTGAGTGCCGGCTCTGCACCATGTGCTGTGCTGGCATTATCTCATTACTGCCCAGAACCACCCCTCTGACTTCTCATCATTGATCCTAATTCACAGGTGAGGCCCTAAGGCACACAGAGCTTGAATCACTTGCACAAGGTCATGCCTTCAGTACATGACAAAAAGATTATCTCCCTCAAATCAAATTGATAAATGCTATTTACTATGTTTTATTCTTAACAAAGGGACCATATGCAAGTCTTAGAACAAGAAAGACATCTGCACTCTGAACTCTGATCAAGAATAGGGACACCTGAAAGTAACATTCAGACCTGGAGTCTTATCAGAATTTCACTGTCTGCCATATATCCCAGTTAGTCACTGCTCTCACTGTGTCTTTCAGAATAGCCTATTTTGGTCCCTAAGCCATCACATAACTTGAAATAACTGAACCATGTAGCAAGAGCTTATAAAAAAGAAAAAAAAAAAGAAAGAAACACTTTCAGAGACAGGTACCCTCCTTGTGATTGTAGGACTTACAAAACCCGGAATTCCAAAGGGGGAAATTCCACAGGGGTCCCTCAGCATCTGAGACTGGTGGAGGGGACATCGAGAACTCAGGTCAGTTTCTCTTCCTGCTTCTGCCTTGATCTTTTGTGACTCATCCTGGAATATGAGTCAAATAAACTCACCAAGGGTTTATTTTTACAGTTTGTTTTTGGCTTGGTTACAGTAGATCCTTTTAGCTCAGATACACACATTAATAAAAAGCCAAATTTAAGGTCCATTTTGGAAAAAAACATGATGTCTTGCAAAATATGAATTTGGGAGTCAAATTTGTTGTTCAGTCACTCAATTGTGTCTGACCCTTGTGACCCCATGGACTGCAGCACGCCAGGCTTCCCTGTCCTTCACCATCTCCCAGAGTTTCCTCAAATTCATGTCCATTGAGTCAGTGGTGCCATCCACCATCTCCCAATTCCCACACTGCCACTTAGTGTCTGTGTGACCTGAAACCCATTCCCTAACCTCTTTGAACCTCAACTTTGGCCTAGGTTAAAGGGGATAAAGTCCATTTTGCATGGTTTTCATGACAGCTTAATGAAAATAAAAAATCTTATTGGAGTTCCTGAATCTCAGTGTGAGAGAAAATGAATATTGATTCGCCTCATTTATTCCCTGCCCTTTCTCAGTTTAACCATAACTTGACGGGCTTTATTTTGGAAAAGGTGATGAACTTAGAGGCAGAAAATCTGAGCTCCCTATCCAAGTTTCTGGCCACATGTTGTTAGCATGATACAACATGGTACAAGGCACTTAAAAGAACAAAGGAAAATTATTTCAATCTCTTAGAATTTTGGCCCCCCCTCTTCATCTACTCATGTCCTACTTGTGTGGAGAATAAGGAATCATCATGCCATCTGGTATGCAACAAGAAAGCTTAGGTCTGGCTTCCAAAGTCAACTCAGACACTCAATTTTCTTGTGACCTTGGACAAAAGTGTGACATCGCTGAGTATTGCATAATTACTTATAAAATGGGGTTCGTAATAGTACCTGTGTCAGAGACAATGGTGAGTACTAAGTGACATAGGATTAAAAGAGCAGAGTTTGGTAGATAAGTTCATTTGTGTCATATTTTAGAGTCCACACATCAGTTCAGTTCAGTTCAGTCCCTCAGTCGTATCCGAATCTTTGCAACCCCATGAATCACAGCACACCAGGCCTCCCTCTCCATCACCAACTCCTAGTGTTCACTCAAACTCATGTCCATCTAGTCGGTGATGCCATCTAGCCATCTCATCTTCTGTTGTCCCCTTCTCCTCCTGCCCCCAATCCCTCCCAGCATCAGAGCCTTTTCCAATGAGTCAACTCTTCACATGCCAAAGTATTGGAGTTTCAGCTTTAGCATCGTCCTTCCAATGAACACCCAGGACTGATCTCCTTTAGAATAGACTGGTTGGATCTCCTTGCAGTCCAAGGGACTCTCAAGAGTCTTCTCCAGCACCACAGTTTAAAAGCATCAATTCGTTGGCGCACGGCTTTCTTCACAGTCCAACTCTCGCATCCATACATGACCACTGGAAAAACCATAGCCTTGACCAGACAGACCTTTGTTGTCAAAGTAATGTCTCTGCTTTTTAATATGCTATCTAGGTTGGTCGTATAAGTGCTATCATATGATATTTGTGGGGGAGGGATGGATTGGGAGTTTTGAACCAGCAGATGCAAACTATAGAATAGATAAACAAGGTCTTACTGTATAGCATGAGGAATCACATTCAATATCCTGTGATAAAACATAACTTTAAAGAATATGAAAAAGGATATATATATATATATATATATGAATGACTTTGATGTACAGGAGAAATTAACACAATATTGTAAATCAACTATATTTCATTAAAATACATTTTAAAAATAGTGTCTGAAATATGCACTCTATATGCTAATGACTGCATTGAAAAATTTGCTTTATTTAAGGAAAATTTCAGATCTAAATTTCAGGCTTCACCGACTCGATGGACATAAGTATGAGTAAGCTCTGGGAGTTGGTGATGGACAGGGAAGCCTGGCGTGCTGCAGTCCCTGGGGTCGCAAAGAGTCAGATACAGCTGAGTGACTGAACTTTCTCTTTCAGTTCTAAGCTGCTATTTACCTGTTCATTCACATGTCGGTAAATTTACTGTTGACTTGAGCATTTATTAAAGAAGTATTTCTGGAGTGACTGCTGCATGTCAGAGAGTTTAGAGAATGCATGACTTCTGTCCTTAAGGAGCTCACATCGTGCTAAAGTGTGGGACAGACAAGCCATCAGTTGCAAGCCACTGGTAGATCCTGAAGATAGGAAAGCATACAAAGTGCAAGGAAAGCACCTGACTTCAGAGGGAGGATAAAAAGAAACACGAGCCTCCATTTCTCACTGATACCCAGTTACCACACTGAGTGATATTTTAGAAGAGGCTGAAGATGAGCTCAAGTGTCAGGTCTTTTCATGATGAAAATGGCTCCAATTTATATTTCATGGTAGTTTCCAGTAAGACAATGTGCCAGTTCAACTAACTGTTAATTATTGGATGTTTCACTTTTCTTATTTTCCATCGTTTCAGTGACATTCTTATACTCTGAAGGCTATTTCGCATTTTGTCTGCGTGGGAACACTCCTAGGGTCACTTCTCTGGAAGAAGTGTCACATCTGCAGTCAGGACGAAGCACTTGGGTGTCATCAAATATCATTTTGGAAGGAATCAAAAGGAAGAATAAGATCATTAACAGAGATTTTTCTCTGGGAAAATTTAGGGGGAAAATGGATAAGATTATTTTTAGAAAGGGTAAAATAATTAGAAGTGAGTTTATAATGTTTTAATCATGTGTGAAGGTGTTTATTCTTTCCTTTTGCTAACCCTGGAACAAAAGGAGCACCAGGCAGAGAGTCAGGTTTGAATCTGAACTTAATCTTTAATAAATGATGTGCTCTTGAGCAAGTCAGAATCATTCTCAGTCTCCTCACTTGTAAAAAAAAAAGATAATTATGGAATAATTATTGCTTAGGAAAAAAACTGCAGTGTCAATGACCAATAAAGAAGCTTTAGTAAATAATATCCATAATGATAATGATGATGATGATAAGTAATAATTTTAAAAATATAATCTGCTCATTTTAAATGAGGCTTGTCAAGAAATCTCATTGCAAGCTACACTGGCATGTGATTATGAATTGGATTAAGAGATGAGGAATCTAGAATAAGTGTATGAGATAATGGCCCAAGAGAAAACCACAGAGTGAGCCTTTAATACTTTCATTAGGAACAGTAGTAACTAGAGCATGTAAATACATCCATGGACATTAGGAAGCCCTTGTGGAACTGAGAAGAGTTACAGAAAAGTGTGGAACTTTACAAGCCGACTTGTGTCTTCCTAAAGTTTGTGAACAGGTTCCATCTACAACTGTTTTGAGCAGTTGTATCTTGGGATTCCTCAGACAGCCAAGGACATTTCATGGAGAGCCTCTACTGAATTAGTGCGGGCAACTGGGCTTCCCTGGTGGCTCAGAAGGTAGACAATATGCTTGCAATTCAGGAGACCTGGGTTGGATCCCTGGATTGGGAAGATCCCCTGGAGAAGGAAAGAACTACCCACTCCAGTATTCTTGCCTAGAGAATTCCATAGACAGAGGAGTCTGGTGGGCTACAGTCCATGGGATCACAAAGAGTTGGACACAACTGAGTGACTTTCACTTTTCTGGGACAGTAACTCTCATTTGACATAATATAAACCTTACCCAAGAGATTTCACTCAATATGCATCTGTGTGCAAAAATTAAATGTAGTTAAAGTAGTGTATAATAATTTTAGGATGATACCCACCAGGCAGAACATAGAGCTGAGCTGGTTAAATAATATAAAGAAGTATGGGTTCAACATGCTTCAAGTAAGAGGTGGAAAGTAAAGCATGATGAATAGCTGGCACTGGGCAGTGCAAGGGCTTCACTGAACAAGTAAATGAGGATGAAGTCAGAACAGTGTGAAGATTTCATTTCTGACAGCACTCAGTGGTTGCATAAACTAAACAAGAGTCAGGTGCTCACCACTAGAGGTGGTTCTCCAACGATTGATAATTTTTGAGTGTTTTCATATCTTCACATTCAGCAACAAAAAGTCTAGCAGCTGATAGCACTCCACTTTCCTCACAAAGGTTGAGAACTATTGAAGTTGGGAGCACAGAGAGAGCCCTCCATCATGGCTTGCTCCTGGACATCTTTGAACTATTAGCTACCTATTATGCATAACAAATGGCTCTAATATGTACTAGCTTCAAATGGCACACATTTATTATCTCACAGTTTCTATGGGACAGGAATCTAAGCATGGTTTAGCTACGTCCTTTACTTCTGGGTCTTATAGGCTGCAATCAAGGTGTTGCCTGAGGGTGTAACCCTGTCCGAAGGCTCACCTGAGAATGAAGCTTCCAAGCTCACTCCAGGGTGGCCGGCAACATCCAATTCCTCACCAGCAGTTGGTCAACAATATCCCTCAATTCCTTGCCTCATGGCCCCATCCATACAGCATTTTGTGACATGGTGACTCGTTTCATTAAAATCAGTAAGTGAGAGGGTAAGAGAGAGATTTAGCAAAGGAGAGAGAATATCAGTAAAATAGAAGTCCTTAGGACCTAATCATTGCAGCACCATTTATCACTTTTTTCAGATTCTACTTGTCAGAAAAAAAAGTCAATAGATCCATCCCACACTCAGCTGAAGAAGGATGTATTTGAGATTGAATTCCAGGGGATGAGTCACTGGGAATCATCTGAGTAGGGTTCCTGTGGCAGTTGATATGGGAAAGCTCAAATGTTAAGGATCTCAGTCTCCTCTCTTATCTTCTACTTCCTGCTTTTTTCTGTCCACGTCATGATTCTGATTCTGACAATTTTCCTGGCCAATATCTTTCCCCCTATGCCTCCTTCCCTTTTTTTCATTTTTAAAATATTTTGTTTTTTTGTTTTATGGTTTTGAAAGACTCTCATATAGTGAAAAAACAATGTCAATTGGAGTTCCCAAAGTTAGTCCTAACTCCAACTATTCACACTGTGGATGAACTAAGGAAAAAGCATTTCACTTGTTAATCCTTAGTGTTTTATAGTGCTAAATGGAGCTAAAAGGTAATGTAATGTTGTGATTATTATAATTGGATTTGGAGTCAGACATTTTGCAGTCAAATGCTCTACCCCTGAGTTATACCCCCTCTCTTTGGAGTCAGACATTCTGAATTGGATATTGAGTCTCTGATTTTTTAGTATTATTTCATGGTGCCAAAAAAATCTGTATTATTTGTTTCTTTTAGTACTATAATACTGTGAGTTAGAATCTATCTCCACTTTATACACAAGGAAAATGAGACTTAAATAAGTTAAAATCTTAGCCAAATCTTTCATTATGAAGTGTTAATGAAAGTGTGAAACAGCAAGAGGTCTTACATACCCCACGCTTGCAGGGAACAGGCATTTTTTTTTTCCTTTTTCTGGTCTTTGGTACACAATTGGGCATTGACTTAAATTTCCAATTACACCACAGTCTGCAGGCCAGAAGCTTAACTAGTAGGAGTATATCCCAGAGAACACCTGCATCCTGATATATAGAGACACCATTCATAGCAATATTAATGCCAATACTGATACTAATATTAATAACTGCAGCTAACCTTCATGGTGGGGCTTTCATGGTGGCCCGGTGGCAAAAAATCCACCTGCCAATGTGGGAGATGCAGTTTTGGTTTCTGGGTGTGGAAGGTCCCCTGGAGAAGGAAATGGCAATCCACTCTGGTATTCTTGCCTAGGAAATCCTGTGGCTAGAGGAGACTGGCAGGCTACAATCCATGGGCTCACAAAGAGTCAGACACGACTTAGTGACTAAACAACAAAAATAACTTGTGTGATTCAGTGGTTTTAAAATTTTAGATGCAGGCAGAGTCACTTGGAGAACTTGTTAAAATAGCCTCTGGGCCCCATTCCCATGGTTTCTGATTTTGTAGGTCTGGGGTGGGGCCAAAGAATCTGCTTTTCTAATGAGTTCTCAAGGGATATGATGCTGCTGATCCTGGGACCCTCCTCTGAGCACCATTGATGTACTATCTCTTAAGTGATTTGGGCAGATTTAGTCTATAACTTGGAGAAGGCAATGGCACCCCACTCCAGTGTTCTTGCCTGGAAAATCCCATGGATGGAGGAGCCTAGTAAGCTGCAGTCCATGGGGTCGCTAAGAGTCAGACATGACTGAGCGACTTCACTTTCACTTTTCACTTTCATGCATTGGAGAAGGAAATGGCAACCCACTCCAGTGTTCTTGCCTGGAGAATCCCAGGGACGGGGGAGCCTGGTGGGCTGCCTTCTATGGGGTCGCACAGAGTCGGACACGACTGAAGTGACTTATCAGAAGCAGTCTATAACTCCTCACAAGGATCCTAGAGAAAAAGCACATTATTATTTCCTGTTGACTGATAGAAGGAAAAACTGAAGCATGAAAAGTAACATGAGCTGTCCAAGCTGGGAAACAGGCTGACTGGCCCTCGGTCTGCAGGATTAACCAAAACGTTTAGTGCACTCCTGACAGGCAGGTGCAGAAAAGCATTTCAAGCTCAGAAAAAGATTGGCATTTTGGGCTATTCTGATACAGTTGGGGACTAGAAGGGAGTCCAAGTGGCTCTAATATTTGACACATGTGAGGCAGGGATAAAGCCTGGAAGGCACCAGAAGGAGGAAGCAGGGGTTATAGTATCAAGACTTTGCTTTCCAGGTGAGACTGCACTTTGTCCTGGGGAATACAGAGCCCAGAAGGGCTCAGACAGGGAGGGACAGGGTGAGATTTGTGCTTTTAAACACGGGGCTTCCCTCGTGGCTCAGTGGTAAAGAATCCACCTGCCAATGCAGGAGACATGTGTTTGATTGCTGGGTCAGGAAGATCCCCTGGAGAAGGAAATGGAAACCCACTCCAGTATTCTTGCCTGGGAAATCTCATGGACAGAGGAGCCTGGCAGGCTACAGACCATAGGGTCGCAAAGAGTAGTGCATGACTTAGTGACTAAACAACAAGAAATAATACACAGGGCTTGTGGGATAGCTTGGAGAGAGAGAGAGAGATTAGAAAGGCAGAAAATGGTTTGGAAGTTATTTTGGTGGTCCTGATAAGAAGTGATGGCAGTGGGCCACATTAAGTGGGAACAGGACAGGGAGATGAAGTATGAGAGATGTTCAGGTCCTGAGTCATCAGGACCTGAAGTTAAGGGGAGACCAAGGAGGTTAACCATATGGGCTTAAGGGGATACCATATGGGCTTCCCTGATAGCTCAGTTGATAAAGAATCCACCTGCAATGCAGGAGACCTCAGTTCAATTCCTGGGTTGGGAAGATGCCCTGGAGAAGGGGAAGGCTACCCACTCCAGTATTTTGGCATGGAGAATTCCATGGACTGTATCAGATCAGATCAGTCGCTCAGTCGTGTCCGACTCTTTGCGACCCCATGAATCGCAGCACACCAGGTCTCCCTGTCCATTACCAACTCCCGGAGTTCACTCAGACTCAGGTCCATCGAGTCAGTGATGCCATCCAGACATCTCATCCTCTCTCGTCCCCTTCTCCTCCTGCCCCCAATCCCTCCCAGCATCAGGGTCTTTTCCATTGAGTCAACTCTTCGCATGAGGTGGCCAAAGTACTGGAGTTTCAGCTTTAGCATCATTCCTTCCAAAGAAATCCCAGGGCTGATCTCCTTCAGAATGGACTGGTTGGATCTCCTTGCAGTCCAAGGGACTCTCAAGAGTCTTCTCCAACACCACAGTTCAAAAGCATCAATTCTTCGGCGCTCAGCCTTCTTCACAGTCCAACTCTCACATCCATACATGACCACTGGGAAAACCATAGCCTTGACTAGACGAACCTTTGTCAGCAAAGTAATGTCTCTGCTTTTGCATATGCTGTCTAGATTGGTCATAACTTTCCTTCCAAGGAGTAAGCGTCTTTTAATTTCATGGCTGCAGTCACCATCTGCAGTGATTTTGGAGCCCCAAAAAATAAAGTCTGACACTGTTTCCACTGTTTCCCCATCTATTTCCCATGAAGTGATGGGACTGGATGCCATGATCTTCGTTTTCTGAATGTTGAGCTTTAAGCCAACTTTTTCACTCTCCACTTTCACTTTCATCAAGAGGCTTTTTAGTTCCTCTTCACTTTCTGCCATAAGGGTGATGTCATCTGCATATCTGAGGTTATTGATATTTCTCCAGGCAATCTTGATTCCAGCTTGTGTTTCTTCCAGTCCAGCGTTTCTCAAGATGTATTCTGCATATAAGTTAAATAAACAGGGTGACAATATACAGCCTTGACGAACTGTATAGTCCATGGGATTGCAAAGAGTTGGACATGCCTGAGCAGCTTTCACTTTCAAGGGGGTTAAGGCTAATTCTCAGCTTCCTGACTGGTAATGGTGATATCATTCTCTTGAGGGAAGGGGGTTATTGGAGCAAACATGCTCTGTTCATGGCTGTCTGAAGTCTCTGTTGAGAGTTTTGACAACGTTGCCCTTAAAAGCAAGGACATTTTGCAACAGTGTCTGACACAAGGAGTCTAGTAGACCTGGTTTGAATCCCAGTTTCAACATGTATCACCTGTATAATCTTTGACATTTGTCCTTTCTAAGGCTCAGAACCACTCCCAACATCTTAATATTGTTAAAAGAAGTCTATATTGGGGTTGGCACAGAAGTGCATCAAACAGATACTGAGTCACCTCCAATGGGATGCTATTCCAGGTGGCACTAGTGCTAAAGAACCTGCCTGCATTTATGCAGGAGACACAAATGATGTGTTTGATCCCTGCATCAGGAAGATCTGGAGAAGAAAATGGTTACCCACTCCAGTATTCTTGCCTGGAGAATCCTATGGACAGGGGAGCCTGGTGGGTTAAGGTCCACAACGCAGCAAAGAGTCAGAAACAACTGAAGCGAATTAGCACACCCATAAGTGGGATGCTGATGGAAGCATACAAAATCCTTGTTCTCATGGAAGCTTCTACTCTAGAGAGCTCCTGCTGCTGCTGCTAAGTCACTTTGGTCGTGTCCGACTCTGTGAGACCCCATAGACGGCAGCCCACCAGGCTCCCCCGTCCCTGGGATTCTTCAGGCAAGAACACTGGAGTGGGTTGCCATTTCCTTCTCCAATGCAGGAAAGTGAAAAGTGAAAGTGAAGCCGCTCAGTTGTGTCTGACTCTTGGCAACCCCATGGACTGCAGCCTACCAGGCTCCTCCATCCATGGGATTTTCCAGGCAAGAGTACTGGAGTGGGGTGCCATTGCCTTCTCCAACTCTAGAGAGCAAACACTTACAAAAGAAAATTAGGGTGTGCCTTGTAGCCACCTGCTCAGCCATGAGTCCCTGAAAAAAAAAAAAAAAAAAAACATGGAGTTCAAGCAATCAGAAGAGCTGTTAATTGAAAGGATCTGCTCTCCAGACCTCCGACTCCAGCAGTTACAATCCTCATTGGCAGTGCTGTGCTGTGCTTTATCACTCAGTCATGGCTGACTCTGCAACCCCATGGACTGTAGCCCATCAGGCTTCTCTGTCCATGGAATTCTCCAGGCAAGAATACTGGAGTGGGTTGTCATGCCCTCCTCCAGGGGATCTTCGCAACCCAGGGATCAAACCCAGGTCTCCCACATTGCAGAGGGCTTCTTTACCATCTGAGCCATCAGGGAAGACTAAGAATACTGGAGTGGGTAGCCTATCCCTTCTCCAGGGGATCTTCCCAACCTAGGGGTTGAACTGGGGTCTCCTGCATTGCAGGTGAATTCTTTACCAGCTGAGCTACAAGGGAAGCCTGTAGGCAGAGAAAAGCTTTATTAACACCTGTATCCTCCTGGACCACAATACCGCCTGGTGCATCACCAATGTTCAATGAAGGTGTGTTGAATGAAGGAAAAAAAAGTGTGTTCAGCGGTTTTCACCAGTGAAAAATGCTGAATCTGGAAAGAGGTCTGTGCTGGTGGCAGGAACAGCTCATAGGATCTTATCATAGAGCTGGGATGAGTTTGTGCTGCTCTCATGCTCATTGACAAAATTGCAATGACCTACTTAGCTTCCCAGGTTAGAACAAAGAAGTTGTTCTGTAAACAGCAACATTCTGTGCTTAAAATAGGAAATTTCCCCTTTAATCTATTAGCCACAGCACCTGAAAAATCACAACATCCCTGCAATTTGTGGAGCAAATGATTCTTTGGAGCTGAATAATTTATTCACACATTTGCTGACAGTGCACATTTCTGACATCCCATTATTTTCAATCCTGCATCACTTCCTGATGCAATGTGGTCAGTATTCTGCCATATCACATCAGAAATCTGCTTAATTTTACACTCCCTAAAATTACAAGACAGGTCACCCAAGGATGCCGCTTTTCCTTCCTGCAGTAACTAAATTTTGAATAGTGGTAAAGGTTTATTTTTTTTAGTCTTTACTAAAAGGGGCAATAGATGTGTCTTAGCAACCAACGGGTGGGCTTTCTAAGGGTGTAGAAGTCTTATCTGTGTGTCAAACCTTGGTGGACAGTGAGGACATTGCAAAAACCAGAAGCTCCCTCTCTGTCTTGAACTTGGACATTTTATTTTTGCAACCAGCCCAGCACGCAGGAACTATTATTATCTACACAGAGGAGGAAACAGAGGTGTGTGTGGGGTTAAGAATGAAAGAAGAAGGACCTAGATCGTGAGAATACAGCTTTAAACACTTGGTTTTGATTTTACTGCAGTAGGAGAATTTTTACCTTCATAGCTTCATTTGGCATTTACTCAGACTGAAGTAGTTTCCTGCTTATTTTTAGACTGTTATTTTATATTTTTTAGTGACTAGAAGAGTTGAGTATATGTACAATAAAGAGAGATCTGTACTGGATAACTGTTAACTGTCTTGCGTGTGAAGCTGCTTCAGTCGTGTCCAACTTTTGTGACTCTATGGACTATATAGCCCACCAGGCTCCTTTCTCCATGGGATTCTTCAGGCAAGAACACTGGAGTGGGTTGCCATGCCCTTCTCCAGGGGATCTTCCCCACCCAGGGATCTAACTCGTGTCTCTTACATCTCCTGCATTGGCAGGCTGGTTCTTTACCACTAGTGCCACTTGAGAAGCCCAAGTAACCATCTTACACTTTTAAATTGTTTTGATTCTATACACGAGTCCTAGAAGGGAAATGACATGATGATATTTGCCCTTCCAGTTTGAGGATGAAGAAATAGAAGCTCAAAAATGACCAATGATTATTCAGTGACTGGATCCAGTCTTAAAACCCTTAAGTGGCTGATACAGGACTTTGAACTCTTGTGTTTGATTCTAAGCATCACTTTCTTCATATTAGGAAAAGGTGCCCAGTGGGTGAAGAACCTCACAGCTCCTCAAGATACTGTAACTTAGGCTGAGACAAACCAGCAAACTAATAGCCGTGTTCTTAGACAGCACTATTGTGCTGCTCCTGCTGCTGCTAAGTTGCATCAGTTGTGTCCGACTCTGTGAGACCCCATAGTTGGCAGCCCACCAGGCTCCTCCATCCCTGGGATTCTCCAGGCAAGAATAGTGGAGTGGGCTGCCATTTCCTTTTCCAGCACTATCATGGCCCCTCTCTAATTACACGTATGCTTGGATTCTGCTGTGCTTTACCCAATATGCCATTAAAAAATGTGGCGTTGTATGTATTATTGAGTGGTTGTCCTCATTGTTACAGTGCATGAGAGAAATTCCCTTCAGATCCCACTCCTCAAAAAAATACATTCACACCACTTCTAGGTTTTTTTAATATAATTCTGTTTATATTACTTTATTATTTTATTCATTAACTGTGCTGAGTGTTTATTGCCACGAGGGCTTTTCTCTAGTTGTGGTGAGGGGGGGCTACTCTTTGCCTCTTTGCTGTGGTGTGTGGGCTTCTCATTGCGGTGGTTTCTCTTGTTGTGGAGCATGGGCTCTAGGACACAGGGGCTCAGTCACTGGGCTCTGGGCTCTAGAGCACAGGCTTAGTGGTTGCAGTGCCTGGGCTTGTTGCATCAAGGCGTGTGGGATCTTCACAGCTCATGGACTGAACATGTGTCTCCTATATTGATAAACGGATTCTTAACCACTGAGCAACCAGGGAAGCCCCCAGGTTTTTAACTTTATTGCCTTTCCCACTTTCCTCGATCTACTTAGAAATCCAAAACCAAGGGTGCAGCCTGCCACTAGCAACTGTATAGAACGTGAAGAAGAACAACCATTTGCTAATTGTGGGAACTATCTTGGTCATCAGCTATTCTCCTATCTTAATTTGTCTTTTACTACCATTTTCTCATTAACAATACTACTAAGTGAAATTCTATATGAAGAACTATGGATGGAGGATCCTGGCATTGTACAGGAGGCAGTGATCAAGACCATCCCCAAGAAAAAGAAATTCAAAAAGGCAAAATGATTGTCTGAGGAGGGCTTACAAATAGCTGTAAAAAGAAGAGAGGCCAAAGGCAAAGGAGAAAAGGAAAGATATACATATTTGAATGCCAAGTTCCAAAGAATAGCAAGGAGAAATAAGAAAGCCTTCCTCCGTGATCAGTGCAAAGAAATAGAGGAAAACAATAGAATGGGAAAGTCTAGAGATCTCTTCAAGAAAATTAGAGATACCAAAGGAACATTTTATGCAAAGATGGGCACAATAAAGGACAGAAATGGTATGGATCTAACAGAAGCAGAAGATATTAAGAAGAGGTGGCAAGAATAAACAAAAGAACAATACAAAAAACATCTTCATGACCCAGATGGCCATGATGCTGTGATCACTCACCTAGAGGCAGATATCCTGGAATGTGCAGTCAAGTGTATCTTAGGAATCATCACTACGAACAAAGCTAGTGGAGGTGACAGAATTCTAGTTGAGCTATTTCAAATCCTAAAAGATAATGCTGTGAAAGTGCTGCACTCAATATGTCACCAAATTTGGAAAACTCAGCAGTGGCCACAGGACTGAAAAAGGTCAGTTTTCATTCCTATCCCAAAGAAAGACTATGCCAAAGAATGCTAAAAGTAATGCACAATTGTACTCATCTCACAGGCTAGCAAATTCTCCAAGCAAAGCTTCAACAGTATATGGACTTTGAACTTCCAGATGTTCAAGCTGGTTTTAGAAAAGGCAGAGGAACCAGAGATCAAATTGCCGACATCCGTTGGATCATCAAAACAGCAAGAGAGTTCCAGAAAAACACCTACTTCTGTTTTATTGACTATGCCAAAGCCTTTGTGTGGATCACAACAAACTCTGGAAAATACTTAAAGAGATGGGAATAGCGGACCACCTGACCTGCCTCCTGAGAAATCTGTATGCAGGTCAAGAAGCAACAGTTAGGACTGCACATGGAACAATGGACTGGTTCCAAATTAGGAAAGGAGTATGTCAAGGCTGTATATTTTCACCCTGCTTATTTAACTTATATGCAGAGTACATCATGAGAAGCGCTGGAATGGATGAAGATAAGCTGGAATCAAGACTGTAGGGAGAAATATGAATAACCTCAGATATGCAGATGACACCATCCTTATGGCAGAAAGCAAAGAAGAACTAAAGAGCCTCTTGATGAAAGTGAAAGAGGAGAGTGAAAAAGTTGGCTTAAAGCTCAACATTCAGACAACTAAGATCATGGCATCTGGTCCCATCATTCATAGCAAATGGATAGGGAAACAATGGAAACTGTGAGAGACTTTATTTTAGGGGGCTCCAAAATCACTGCAGATGGTGACTGCAGCCATGAAATTAAAAGACGCTTACTCCTTGGGAGAAAAGCTATGACCAGCCTAGACAGCATATTAAAAAGCAGAGACATTACTTTGCCAACAAATGTCCATCTAGTCAAAGCTTTGGTTTTTCCAGTAGTTATGTATGGATATGAGACTTGGACTATAAAGAAAGCTGAAGAATTGATGCTTTTGAACTGTAATGTTGGAGAAGACTCTTCAGAGTCCCTGGACAGCCAGGAAATCCAACCAGTCCATCCTAGAGGAAATCAGTCCTGAATATTCATTAGAAGGACTGAAACTCCAATACTTTGGCCACCTGATGCAAAGAACTGACTAATTTGAAAAGACCGTAATGCTGGGAAAGATTGAAGGCAGGAGGAGAAGGGGATGACAGAGGATGATGGTTGGATGGCATCACCAACTCAGTGGACATGAGTTTGAGTAAACGCTGGGAGTTGGTGATAGACAGGGAAGCCTGGCATGTTGCTGTCCATTGGGTTGCAAAGAGTTGGACACAACTGAGCAACCGAATTGAACTGAACTGAACTGATTTGAAATTCTATAAACTACTGCAATATCCTTTTGGCATTTGGCCAAGTTACATTCGTAAATGAGCAATGTTTTCCAATGAAACAAGCCTCCCCAAGAAGCAAATGAGAAAGGGGGAGATTATTCCTAGGAAGTAACCCAAGAGATAACCTATAAGACCTGATGAAAATAATAAACTTGATTAATAATTAATAAGTGCTGATATCCTGTGTGCTTATGATGTTCCCTCTGTGTCAAATGCTTCCTCCCTGTTTAATCCTCATAATAAACTTGGAGGTAGAGATCATCATCCCTTTTACCAGATGAAGTTGCACATTAGTGAAATCCATGCTTCCCAGGTGGCGCAGTGGTAAAGAATCCACCTGCCAGTGCTATGCGAAAACCTAGAGGGACTGGGTGGGGAGGGAAGCGAGAGGGGGATTCAGGATGGAAGAGTACATGTATTCCCATGGCTAATTCATACTGATGAATGGCAAAAAAAAAAAAAAAAAATCACAATATTGTAAAGTAATTATCCTTCAATTAAAACAAGTAAACAAATAATAATAATAATAAAAGAATCCACTTGCCAATGCAGGAGGCACGGGAGATGTGGGTTCGATTCTTGGGTCAGGATGATCCCCTGGAGGAGGAAATTGGCAACCCACTCCCAGTATTCTTGCCTGGAGAATTCCATGGGCAGAGGAACCTTGTGGACTACAGCCCATAGAGTAGCAGAGTCAGGCATGACTGAGAGACTGAGCATGCACGAGATCCAAGAATACCCAACTGGGGAAGGGACACCGACTGGAGAGGGTTGGAGTCAGGGATCCAGCTCCAGTCTGCCTGCCCCCAGATTCTACACACTTCTGCACTAGAGGAAATTGCCTTCTGGGAGAAATAGTTTCAATTCCTAAAAGCAGCTGAGTGAGGCAAGTGACTGGTAATGAAACAGGGAGTTAGTTCACTGCCATGGAGAAAGTTCCATTCACTTTCTTGCTTTCAGTTCTGTTGCTTTCAACCCCCTGAGATGAATGACATGACCTGGTGATGTGTATTGTATTCTCCATCCTGCAAGACTGTTAATTTCAAAAGGCAAGGAATTTATGAGTTTTGCATGGCCCTGTTTCTTGCTACTATGTGGAGGTCTCCCTGGGGAGGCAGCCCCGGGAGCTCTGCCTTTTCTAGGGGTCAGCACTCTTTTAACTGAATTGGCCCTACAGAGGAATGAATAAAGCCTGGCTGAAATGGCATTGAAGGCAATTGTCACCAGTACCCAGGAGACAAGGGAAAAATTGGTAACAGCGAGAAATGGAGCTCAAGTGGGGTTTCTCAAGCATTTCCACTGTCTGCCCTGCCAGATGGGGGCAATTCACTTCCTCTTTCTCTATTTAACTTGTCCTGCAGCTTCAAAACAATGCACATTTCATTGCAAAGAAATTTAGAATATACAGAGACACAAACATGCATTGAAGTTTTTATTATCTCATCCTCCAAGATGATCTGTTATCAGATCACATCCTTCTCGATCTTTTTCTATGTAAATAAAATTACAAAAAGAAAAAAAAAAAGGCTTACTGTCTCTGCTATTTTAAGAGCAGCTATTTTTCTGTAAAAATGCATTATTAAGCATTCACTCATGCCAATAAGTTTTCCTCTGCAGCAGAGGTTAGAGACTGGTGACTCAGATTTCCCACCTCCCTTCCACATATATCTTAGCAGGCTCAATAACTAGACAGTAGGCAGTAGATTTGATATTTTTCCATTTACTGTTCTACCTTAGAGCTAGCAACTTACACGCAACTGCCCAGATGCTGTCAGCATCTGAGCCTCAGTTTCCTGCTCTAGCGTGGGAAACATTTGACTGCTGTATGCATTTCCAATTGCTGCTGCAACAAAAGACCACAAACAGCGGCTTGAGCCAAGATTCATTTATGATCTTACAGTCCTGAGTCAGGTGCCTGATATGGGTCTCACTGGCCCCAAATTAAGGTGTCAGCAAGACTGCACTGCTTCCAGAGGCCCTAGAGGAGAGGAGAATCTGTCTCCTTGCATTTTTCAGCTCCAAATGGTGGCTATATTCTTTGGCTCAAGGTCTCTTCCTCCATCTTCAGGGTCAGCAAGGTAGCATCTCTCTGATCTTTCCTCCATCACCTCCTTTCTCTGATCACAGACCAGATCTCTTCATTTAAAGATTTATGTAACCCAGTTGGTTCTACCTAAATGAAAATTGTTAGTGGCTCAGTTGTGTCCAACTCTTTTTGACTCGTGGACTATAGTCCACCAGGCTCCTTTGTACATGGAATTCTCCAGGCAAGAATGTGAGAGTGGGTTGCTATTCCCTTCTCCAGGGGATCTTACCAACCCAGGGACTGAATCTGGGTCTCCTGGATTGCAGGCAGATTCTTGACCATCTGAGCCACGAGGGAATCCCAAAAGTTACATATATCACCTAGGACTTCATCTTTGGGTGCATTCTAGGTCACTTCAATCATGTCCAACTCTACATAACCATATGGACTGTAGTCTCCCAGGTTCCTCTGTCTATGGGATTCTCCAGGCAAAAATACTGGCGTGGGTTGCCATGCCCTCCTCCAGGGGATCTTCCCAACCCAGGGATTGAACCTATGGTTTCTGGGCCCCTGTGTTGCAAGCAAATTCTTTATTGCTAAGCTACTGGGGAAGGCCATCTACCTGAATAACAGGATAATTTTTCCATGTAAGGCCTTTAACTGTAGTCACACCTGTAAGTCACAGATTCTAGAGATCTGAACATGGACAACTTTGCAGCCCTTTAGTCTCTCTTCCTCAAGTGGTGTACCATCTGATAGTTGGAGGGTCAGCGTGCATTTAACCAGTCCCTGTTAACTTATATTTAAGTTGCTGCCAATTTTTTTGCTTTCTAAACAATTATTCAATAAGAAATTATGTAGCTATATCTTTTCTTAGCTTTAATAGGTTTCTTAAAGGAAATTACTAAAAGCAGGATTTCTAGATTAAAACATAAGCCCATTCAGAAGGATTTCACGCATTCAACACTCGATAAATTCTTGAGCACCTACTTTGTACCAGACATTGTTCTGAGCTGTAGGGATTCATTAGTGAAAATGAAACAGATCAAGTATCCCTATCTAAGTAGAGTTTCCATTCTGCAGAATACTGATGGCTAATCACCTTTTGGCAATAGTTAAACTGATTTTTTTAATTGCCTTTTAAAATTGCTTTTCTTCAATTCTCCTCTCTTTCATAGGAATCCAGTTTGATTCCTTTTTTTTGAAATCAGTCTTTTAAATACAGAAATATATATATATGTATATAAACATAAACATTTATTTTTTGGCTGTGCTGGGTCTTCGTGTGGCAGTTGGGATCTTTGCTGCATTGTGGGACCTTTCACTGCAGTGCGTGGACTCTCTAGTTACGGTTCTTCTAGCCGGTTCAGTAGTTGCAGCATGAGGTCTTAGTTGTTCTGAATCATGTGGGATCATAGTTCCTGACCAGGGATAGAACCCACATCCTCTGCATTACAAGGCGAATTTCACTGGACCATCAGGGAAGTACCCAGACACTTAACATACAGTAGCCAATCAATTAAATCGGTATGTAGAGAAAAACACATTTCTCTTACATTCAGAAATCCAAGGCTCAAGATCCAGTTTTGCTATTTACTATGTAAACTTGGACTGGCCTCTCATTATTATAGACCCGTGTGATAAAAATAGAACATTTGTTAGTCAACTTTTAAGTCATTTTACCTACCTTATCTAAGTTAGTTCTCCTAAAACCTCTGTGAGTTAAATACTCTCAAAAATGCCATGTTATGGATATGGAAATTGAAGCACAGAGAGGTTAAATAATCTGCCAAAGGTCACACAGCTAACAAGCATTGGAATCAGGATTTGAACAAGCTGGACTGATTCAACAGCCTATATTTATAGCTATCTTGATTCTTGTTATGGGCTTCTCTGGTGGCTCAGACAGTAAAGAATCTGTCTGCTGTAATTCTTGTTATGGGTAGAATTCTGTATACCGAGCATATGTGTGAAGCTCTAACCCCTGGTACCTTAGAACGTGACTTATTTGGATGTAAAGCTGTTGCAAATCTAATTAGTTAAGAAGAGCTCATACCGAAATTGGGTGGGCTCTTCATCTAATATGGGGCTTCCTTGGTGGCTCAGACAGTAAAGAATATGCCTGCAACATAAGAGATCTGGGTTCTATCCCTGGGTCAGGAAGACTCCCTAGAGCAGGGAATGGCCATCCACTCTAGTATTCTTGCCTGGAGAATTCCATGGACAAAGAAGCCTAGTGGGCTACAGTCTATGGGCTTGCAAAGAGTTGGACATGACTGAGCCTCTAACATATAGTAGGTGTCTTCATAAAGAGGAGAAGTTTGGACACAGAGAGAGACACACGGATAGGGAGAATGCCTTGTGAACACGGAAACAGAGATGAGGGTCATGTTTCCACAAGACAAGGAAAGCCAAAGCTTGCAAAACTGCCAGAAGCTATAAAGAGACAAAGCAGGATTCCCTTCTCCAGGTTTCAGAAGGAGCATGGCTCTGACAATGCCTTTATTTCACATTTTACCTTCCAGGATTTCTGTCGTGTTAAGCCACTCAGTTTCTGGCATTTATTAATGTCAGCTCTAAAAGACTAACGTGGTCCTCCTCTACATTGTGGAGATACATTAATTTGCTTTTAGCTTATAGATAATGTGACTCGCGTCACTGACCATGTGTGTTTCTTTCTTTGATTGACAGGACATTCAGAGCAGGGGAATAACTGCAGAACCAAAGCTACTTCACCTCTGTCATCTGAATATTCCCATCTGGATCCCATCAGTTGCATTTTACCTTGACTACAATATCCTTTTTTGTAGGAAATCTTACTGTATTGCATGGAGTTCTATAACCTACATTCAAACCATATCCCATCTGATTGTTAAAATGTATAAAAACACAGTTTGAGAAGAAATTCTAGAGAAAGGTATGACTTGTTTAAAGTACAAGTCATTTGCAGCAGGTGCAAGCCTAGAACCTGATCAGGTTGTACACCTGCTGCTGCTGCTGTACAAGTCTGTGCAACTCTGTGCCAACTCTGTGCGACCCCGGAGACGGCAGCCCACCAGGCTCACCCGTCCCTGGGATTCTCCAGGCAAGAACACTGGAGTGGGTTGCCATTTCCTTCTCCAATGCATGAAAGTGAAAAGTGAAAGTGAAGTCGCTCAGTTGTGTCTGACCCTCAGCGACCCCATGGACTGCAGCCTTCCAGGCTCCTCCGCCCATGGGATTTTCCAGGCAAGAGTACTGGAGTGGAGTGCCATTGCCTTCTCCAGGTTGTACACCTAGTTCAGTTTAACTCCTTGACCAGGGTACCTTCAAACAGTGGAGGACTCATCTGAACACTTACGTCTCCTTTCCTCTGTCCCCTTCCCTGGGTCCCACAACTTACCGATCCCAACCCAACCTTGACTCTAGTTCTTAATCTAACCTTGCCTGAGGCAGCTTCTATCGCTTCCATAGTATAGAGACCTGAAACTCTCTCCCTTCATAACCCAGGATCCTTTCATTCTGTCCAAACTGGTTTCTAATAACAACTGGTCCCCTCAAGGAATTTCCCATTTGGCAAAGTTATGAGGGTGATGGGAAGAAAAAGCCGAATAATGAAGAGACAATATGTAGGATTCAGTCCTCTTTCTCCACCCAGCTGGGTGATCTTGGTCACAATACTTGGCCTCTCGGCACTTACTTGGACCTTTGTTTGTGAAATGGGTAGAGTTTCCATGGCTGGGAGATTGGGTCTCACCAGTTTTGGCTCACAGTAAATGATCCCCTCTTCTTAATGCCCTCACTTCTATTGTCCAGTTAATTACACAGCCTCTACTGCTACTGTGGACCCACAAGAAGAGCTCTGTGCACACAGTGAATTCAAGTTTAGCTTTTCTCACTCTCTATCACTTTCCTTCCTGGCGTCATGAATGACAGCTTCAGGAACAAGAAGACAAAGGCTGCCCTTGGGTAAGAGAGAGCAGAGCAGGAAGAAGAGATGATTCCTCCGCTCTCAAATCAGCTCTGTCATCATCCCAGCCTGTCTTCTTTGATGGAAGAGACTTGGGGAGTCCTGGAAGCACAAGCCATCCACCTGGCTGGTGTAATGAGTTCGTCTCTTCCTAACTTGTTCTGTCTTTGCTGCTGTGAGGACAGGATGTGTAAAATCTGAATAGCCTCCACTATCGGGGCTCAGCAGTTTATCAAACAAATGCTGACATTTCATTCAGAGCATTTTATTTCTCTCCAGAGCACTGTTACAAAAAAAGCTCAGACAGATTGTTGCAGTGGTCCGTGTTGAGACGAGTCTTTAGGCTTTGCTATCAGAGAAGTGATGCTGGGAGCTGGAGTATCCCTAGCCTGAGAGAGAAGATGAGGCAGCTGACATCTCCTGAGGACCTGTGTGTGTCATAGCTGGGCACGCCTGCATCTTCCATCCTCACCATGCTTCTGTGTGCCGGATATGGTGATCTTCACTGCACAGGGGAGGAGACTGAGCCTCCTACATGTCATTCATATAGATTCAGCATGCTCACTACTGGGCTGAGAGTGTACCCCGTATGACCCCTCATTGGGTAGGGAGAGGCCACATGGATTCCTGCACTCTGCCTGTCTTAATTTCCCTTATGCTCCAGCTGTGTATCCTTACTATGTCACTGTAATCAACTGAAGCTGTGAGTTTAACTGTATGCTTACTCCCAGTGAATTCCCAAAGGTAGATGTGTCCCAAAGGTTGATGTTTACAGGAACAGGGTTTGATACCCAAGGCATTGGTTTCCTCTACAAGAAGCTCTCCTGGCATGCAAACAAAAGAGCATGGGTTCTAATGAGTCTGGGCAAGTCATGTAAGACTCTGTCTGTTCAGTTTCTTAACTTTAAATATTTATCTTAGCCCTGATGGCTTCTGGAGTTTCTGTGCAACTCAGTCAAGTTATATAGTGAATAGAACAACTGTATCATCTATCACAATGCCCTTGCATGCCAGGAATCCCCAAGTTACACCTACCTTTGGAAATTCACTGGGATTAAGCTTATAGTTAAACTTACAGCTTCAGCTGATCCATGTGGTCTCTCCCTACCTGATGAGGGGGTCATACAGAGGACAATCTCAGCCCAGCAGTGAACATGCAGAATCTATGGGCCATGGCCCTGCCCAGAGAAATCCACTAAACGGTTGGCACTCAAGGTTGTATCATGGACTGGTCACATAGGCACCCTCAGCCTAGCACACCTCAAATTTCAGACTTCTAGAAAGAAGGCAACACAAACCACACTGTCTCCATGGTGCACATGTAGTGAGCCACATTCATTATTAGGGGAAGTTTTACATTAGCTTAAGGAACCATATACCAGCCCAGTGACCAGAAACAGCCAAGGGCCAACCTTGCAAGAAGGGCTTTCTAAGGATAGCAGGCTCTGATCTGCTATATTAACTCTTTTCTGGACTCTAATACATCAATGAGAGTGAAAAAAGAGCTTACAGGATGGCACTCCAGGACAACAGGCATGAACCAGGAAAGTCCCAGCTAAATCAAGGCACAGGCATCCAGAGTTCTGACTACAAAGCTGTGCAGTGCAACATGGCCTTGCCTGACCAGATCAATGCTAATGGTCCAATCTAACTGATACTCTCTCAGTTCAGTTCAGTTCAGTTCAGTAGAGTCGCTCAGTCTTGTCTGACTCTTTGTGACCCCATGAATCACAGCACACCAGGCCTCCCTGTCCATCATCAACTCCCGGAGTTTACTCAAACTAGTGTCCATCGAGTCAGTGATGCCATCCAGCCATCTCATCCTCTGTTATCCCCTTCTCCTTCTGCCCCCAATCCCTACCAGCATCAGGGTCTTTTCCAATGAGTCAACTCTTCCCATGAGGTGGCCAAAGTATTGGAGTTTCAGCTTCAGCATCAGTCCTTCCAATGAATATTCAGGACTTATCTTTAGGATGGACTGGTTGGATCTCCTTGCAGTCCAAGGACTCTCAAGAGTCCTCTCCAACACCACAGTTTAAAAGCATCAATTCTTTGGCGCTCAGCTTTCTTCACAGTCCAATTCTCACATCCATACATGACCACTGGAAAAACCATAGCTTTGACTAGATGGATCTTTGGTGGCAAAGTAATGTCTCTGCTTTTTAATATGCTATCAAGATTTGTCATGACTTTCCTTCCAAGGAGTAAGCGTCTTTTAATTTCATGGCTGCAGTCACCATCTGCCATGATTTTGGAGCCCCAAAAATAAAGTCTGCCCCTGTTTCTACTGTTTCCCCATCTATTTCCCATGAAGTGATGGGACCAAATGCCATGATCTTCGTTTCCTGAATGTTGAGCTTTAAGCCCACTTTTTTTTCGATGATCCAGCGGATGTTGGAAATTTGATCCCTGGTTCCTCTGCCTTTTCTAAAACCAGCTTGAACATCTGGAAGTTCACGGTTCATGCACTGCTGAAGCCTGGCTTGGAGAATTTTGAGCATTACTTTACTAGTGTGTGAGATGAGTGCAATCGTGCAGTAGTTTGAGCATCCTTTGTCATCGCCTTTCTTTGGGATTGGAATGAAAACTGACCTTTTCCAGTCCTGTGGCCACTGCTGAGCTTTCCAAATTTGCTGGCATACTGAGTGCAGCACTTTCACAGCATTATCTTTCAGGATTTGAAATAACTCAACTGGAATTCCATCACTTCCACTAACTTTGTTCGTAGTGATGCTTTCTAAGGCCCACTTGACTTCACATTCCAGGATGTCTGGCTCTAGGCGAGTGATCACACCATTGTGATTATCTGGATCTTGAAGATCTTTTTTGTACAGTTCTTCTGTGTATTCTTGCCACCTCTTCTTAATATCTTCTGCTTCTGTTAGGTCCATACCATTTCTGTCCTTTATCAAACCCATCTTTGCATGAAATATTCCCGTGGTATCTATAATTTTCTTGAAGAGATCTCTAGTCTTTCCCATTCTGTTGTTTTCCTCTATTTCCTTGTATTGATCGCTGAGGAAGGTGTTCTTATCTCTCCTTTCTCTTCTTTGAACTCTGCATTCAGATGCTTATATCTTTCCTTTTCTCCTTTGGTGTTCGCTTCTCTTCTTTTCACAGCTATTTGTAAGGCCTCCCCAGACAGCCATTTTCCTTTTTTGCATTTCTTTTTCTTGGGTATGATCTTGATTCCTGTCTCCTGTACAATGTCACAAACCTCCGTCCATAGTTCATCAGGCCCTCTACCAGATCTAGTTCCTTAAATCTATTTCTCACTTTCACTGTATAATCATAAAGGATTTGATTTAGGTTATACCTGAATGGTCTAGTGGTTTTCCATACTTTCTTCAATTTAAGTCTGAATTTGGCAATAAGGAGTTCATGATCTGAGCCACAGTCAGCCCCCGGTCTTTTTGCTGACTGTATAGAGCTTCTCCATCTTTGGCTGCAAAGAATATAATCAATCTGATTTTGGTGTTGACCATCTGGTGATGTCCATGTGTAGAGTCTTCTCTTGTGTTGTTGGAAGAGGGTGTTTGCTATGACCAGTGCGTTCTCTTGGCAAAACTCTATTAGCCTTTGCCCTGCCTCATTCCATTTTCCAAGGCCAAATTTGCCTGGTACCCCAGGTGTTTCTTGACTTCCTACTTTTGCATTCCAGTCCCCTAAAATGAAAAGGACATCTTTAGGGGGTGTTAGTTCTAAAAGGTCTTGTAGGTCTTCATAGAACCGTTCAACTTCGGCTTCTTCAGCGTTACTAGTTGGGGCCTAGGCTTGGATTACCATGATCTTGAATGGTTTGCCTTGAATAGATACCCCACATCCAAGGTAAGAGAAACCCAAGTAAGACGGTAGGTGTTGCAAGAGGGCATCAGAGGGCAGACACACTGAAACCATAATCATAGAAAATTAGCCAATCTGATCACACAGACCACAGCCTTGTCTAACTCAATGAAACCAAGCCATGCCGTGTGGGGCCACCCAATATGGACAGGTCATGGTGGAGAGGTCTGACAGAATGTGGTCCACTGGAAAAGGGAATGGCGAACCACTTCAGTATTCTTGCTTTGAGAACCTCATGAACAGTATGAAAAGGCAAAATGATAGGATACTGAAAGAGGAACTCCCCAGGTCAGTAGGTGCCCAATATGCTACTGGAGATCAGTGGAGAAATAACCTCAGAAAGAATGAAGGGATGGATCCAAAGCAAAAACAATACCCAGTTGTGGATGTGATTGGTGATAGAAGCAAGGTCCAATGCTGTAAAGAACAATATTGCATAGGAACCTGGAATGTTAGGTCCATGAATCAAGGCAAATTGGAAGTGGTCAAACAGGAGATGGTAAGAGTGAACAGTGACATTCTAGGAATCAGCAAACTAAAATGAATTGGAATGGGTGAATTTAACTCAGTTGTGTCTGACTCTTTGCGACCCTGTGGACTGTATCCCCCCAGGCTCCTCTGCCCATGGGATTCTCCAGGCAAGAATACTGGAGTGGGTTACCATCTCCTTCTCCAGGGGATCTTCCCAACCCAGGGATCTAACCCGGGTCTCCTGTATTTCAGGCAGACGCTTTATCCTCTGAGCCACCAGGGAAGCCCCTGAATTTAACTCAGATGACCATTATATCTACTACTGTGGGCAGGAATCCCTTAGAAGAAATGATATGGTCAACAAAAGAGTCTGAAATGCAGTACTTGGATGCAATCTCAAAAACTGATACTCTCTAGAAAGGCAATTTTCAAAATTACATTCTGATTCCACATGTGTGATGTGTGTGCCTTAGTCCCTAAGTTGTGTCCAACTCTTGGTCATTTCATGATTGCAGCATGCCAGGCTCCTCTTCCCAAGGAATTCTCAAGGCAAGAATACTGGAGTGGGTTGTCATTCCCTTCTCCAGGGGATTTCCTGATGCAGGGATCGAACCCAGGGTCTCCTACATTATAGGCAGGCTGTTTACCATCTGAGACACCAGGGAAACCTGGTGATATCCAAAAAGAATGTGTGTGTGTGTGTGTGTGTGTGTGTGAGATATCCAAAAGGAAATTCCTGTATCTGGAGTTTAGGCAGAAGTGAGGCATTGATTTTAGGAAAATAATGAATGAATTAGTGAAAAATAGATTCACATTGTTCTATGCTTTGTATTGGGTTGCATCCCTTTGACTCTATGTATGCACATCATCACAGCTGAGCTTTAATACTGCAAACAGCCCAGCAAAGAGAGTATTAATTAGGATGTCTAGCTATCTGCAACCCATTAAATCTGTTGCCTATTAAAGGCAATATAGTTTCAAGTTCAAATGGCTTAAAATACTGAGCAGAATTCCTTTGCCATTCATTAACACAGTTGTCAGTATCCCTGGACAGGTGGCAATACAGCGAGTTTTACCAACCACGGATGCAGCTGCCAAGATCAGGGAAGAACCTTTCCGGGTCTCTCCTCCACCTTATACATTCTTGTCACACTTCTCAGCAATGTGTTCTGTGATTCTCTGATCTTTTGACATTGTCATTCCCTGGTAAAAGAAATTTAATCAAAATATGTACGCTGGGATTTTACTTAAGCAGAAATAATGACACTCATAAGTTCAGGTTTCCATGTGAGCATTTTTATTAGAAATGTGCATCATCTCAAGCCCAGCCTCTCTGTGGAGGCAAGTCATCTCCAGGGGAGCCAGGCGGGCAAGTCTCTGTCTTCTTCCCCATGCAGGGCAGCCCTGCAGGTCTGCACCTGGAACCTGGGGAGGGGAAGCAGCAGTGAGAGGATCCATCTGAATGCACACTCCATTTCTGCTGAAGCATTTTTGCCTCATGTGTCTCTGCCAGCCCATCAGTATTTATTTTTGTGATGATTAAATAAAATTATATATGTACACACACACGCACACACACACACATGTGTGCTGTCTCTTCAGTCCTGTCTGACTCTTTGTGACCTGTGGACTGTACCCCCCCAGGCTCCTCTGTCCATGGGATTCTCCAGGCAAAAATATTGGGGTGGGTTGCCATGCCCTCCTCCTGGGGATCTTCCTGACCCAGGGATTGAACCCATGTATGGCTCCTGCACACTCACATATACCATACAAATACTTAGGAGATGATTATGAGCTTTTGTAAGGATTAAATACATTTAAAAAAAAAAATATATATATATATATATGTAGCCCAAGGAAAATATAGATACAAATGTGGATGTGTATCTTTACAGATATATATACACACACACATATATACATATATATACATATATATATATATACACACACACATCTCAAGACCATGGAGCTTGAAATGATGCACAGTTCTAATAAAAATGCTCACATGGAAACCTGAACTTATGAGTGTCTTATTTCTGCCTAAGTAAAATTCCTGTGTACATATTTTGATTACATTTCTTTACCGGTGTCACTAATGGTAAAGAACCCACTTGCCCATGCAGGTAGATTAAGAGATGCGGGTTCAGTCCCTGGGCCAGGAAGATCCCCTGGAGGAGAGCATGGCAACCCACTCCTGTATTCCTCCTGGAGAATCCTATGGGCAGAGGAGCCTAGAGGACTGCAGTCCATTGCATTGCAAAGAGTTGAGCATGACTGAAGCAACTTAGTACACATATGTGTGTGTGCATACACACATACACACACACGCACACACACACACACACACACACATATACATACCTAGGAGATGACTGTGGATTCAGTTCCAGACCGCTGTAATAAAGCAAATACTGCAATAAGGTGAACATGTGAGCTTTTTGTTTCCAAATGCAGATAAAAGTTGTGTTTACATTATACTGTATTCTATTAAAGTGTGGATAGCATTATGTATAAAAAAATGTACATACCTTAATTAAAAAATCCTTTATTGCTAAAAAAAAATGTTACCCGGCATCTGAGCCTTCAGGGAGTTATAATCTCCTTGTAGTAGTAAACATCAACTATCACTGATCACAGATAAAAACCATAGAATAACAATGAAAAAGCTTGAAATATTGTGAGAATTAGCAAAATGTGACACAGAAACATGAAGTGAGCGAATGTTGATGGAAAAATGACACTGACCAACTTGCTCAACAGAGCTGCCACCAGCCTTCAGTTTGTAAACAACACAATATCAGTTAAGCACAATGAAGTGAAGCACAATAAAATTGTGTAATGCACAATAAAACGATGTGTGCCTGTACCCACACACACCAAGAGAGAAACTACATATACAAGGAGTGAATTGAATTGTACACCCATCTCTGTCTTCAAGCTCACCCCAGAATCTATGAAAATGTGCACCTATTTAGAAAAACAAAAACAAAAAAGGTCTGTCTTTGCAGATATAATTACATTAAGAATCTCAAGATGTGATCACCCTGGATTATCCAATTGTGCCACAAACCCAACAATAAGTGTCATAAGAGAAAGACAGAGGGAGATCCGAGACAGAGAAGAAGAGCCATGTGAAGACAGAGGCACGACCTGAGTGAGATCTGAGTGATGCAGCCACAAGCCAAGTAATTCCAGGAGCCACCAGAAGCTGCAAGATGCAGGAAGGAATTTCCCCAGAGCCTTTTGAGGGAACTTGTTTCTTGATTCTAACTTTTGGGCTCCACAGCCACAAGAGAATAAATTCCTATTGTTTTAAGCCACAAGTTTGAGGCAATACTTTTTTTTATAGCCCAAGGAAGATACAGATACAAATGTGGATGTGGATACAGATGTAGATGTACATGTAGATATAAATACAGATATAACCTGTAACTAGTTCAGGCTTGGCACTCATTTTATATTTAGTTAATGTTCTTAACTATTCTGCACTCTGTCCTGACCTGTGTCCATTCCCTGGAGGGACAGTGACTCTGAAAAGTAAGCACCCTCCTATACCAATATCCCTTATCTAACTTCTGATTTGCACCAAAAAACTTCCCTTCAAAATTCTCTTCTCCTTGACCTCATCTATTAAGAGCTGAATCATGTCCCCCTGCATGCCAAAATTCATATACTGAACCTATAACTCCCAGCATCTCAGGATGTGACTATATTTGAAGATGGGCCTTTAAATACATAATTAAGATACAATGAGGTCATATTGGTGGGGACCCTAATACATTGGGGCTGATGCCCTTGTAGGAAGAAGGGATTTGAACACAGACACACATGGGGGTCTTCCCTGGTGGCTCAGGTGGTAAAGAATCTGCCTGCAATGCAGGAGATCTGGGTTTGATCCCTGGGTTGGGAGATCCCTAGAGAAGGAAATGGCAACCCACACCATTATTCTTGCCTGGAGAATCCCATGAACAGAGGAACCTGGCAGGCTACAGTTCATTGGGTCACAAAGAGTACAACAGAGTGACTAACACACACACACACACACACACACACACGGGAGGCGAGGGGAGAATAAGTAAAGACACACCAAGAAGATGACCATCTACAAGTCAAGGAGAAAGGTCTCAGAATGAACCCACCCTGCTGACACCTTAATTTTGGACTTCCAGCCTCCACAACTGCTACTACTACTAAGTCACTTCAGTCGTGTCCGACTCTGTGCGACCCCATAGACGGCAGCCTCCACAACTAAGAGATAGTAAATGTTGTTTAAGCACCTAGTCTGTGATACTTTGTTATGCAGTCCAGCAGAGTCATGTGTCATCTTTGCACAATCAATACACTTGTAACTTTCTGAATCAGGATTTGGGGAGTGTCACTCAGGCCCCCCACCAAAGTCCCACACTGGCTATCACTATGCAGAAAGTGCTCTGAAATTTTCATCAATGGTCCATAATGACCAAAAGATGAAGAACCTAGTGAGAAAAAAATAGTCCTCAGGGAGTTCATTGCCTTGGTTTCCTGGAATGGGATATGCTGTTACAATAATGGCCTTTGGGTCAAGTCCTTTTCATATGAAAATTCATTGAATGCTCACGTGATGTCTTCAAATGAGTTGCCATTGTTTTCTCATCCTATGAGATAACCAAGAGGTCACTGAGTTTGTGCGTCGAGTTGCCGGGGATGTAAACCCAGGCCGCCTACCTCCTTAGTCTGCTATGCAAACCTGCAGGATTCTGTGAATAAGAGAAGCCTCAGTGTCTTCCACCTCTTTCTATCTCCTAAACGTTTCCTGATGACTTATTTGTTGTTATTTCTTCTCCTTTTAATCACCCAGGATCTGCTACTTGGAAACTGGTTTAAAAACAACAGACTTTTTTTGGCATCAACTGCTGAAAAGACATCAAATGGAAGAGAATATATTGGTAATAATGTACCCTGTGGGGAACTCTAAAGATTTGTGAAATATAATGCAATCTTTTACAATGACCTTTTCCAAAGCCCTGCAAAAAAAAAAAAATTAAAGAGGAGAAAATGGGGACAGAACTCTTTTACCATATTAGATTTTTATTGACTTGGTGTCAGGGGGGTTATTGAGGGCCTCCTGTCTGGTGGGCTTGGTAAAGAATCACTGTCAAAGATTTATCATGTATCTTATGTATGTCTTTATTCCTTCCAACAGGCACCAGGATCATAGGCGCACAGGCCGGATACCCAGTTTCATTTGTGGTTCCATGAAGAGGGACACTTCACCTACGCATTTTCGGCTCTTTCTCTGCCCATTTTACTTTCTCTTCCCTGAGGAGGTGGTGTAACTTACCAGGCTGATAAATTTGGGAAAAATCAACTGGGCTCACCCACTGCAGCCCAGTCTCTCTTTTGTGCGGTCCTGGCTGCCCGCAAAAGGTAATCCTGGCTCCTCCAAGCTCTAGCCTCTTCTGCCAATAGCCTGTATAAAGGTGCCTGGTGTGGCAGGAGTTTTCTGTGCTCTCTATCACATCTTTTTGGTCCATCTTTGGTTGCAGCCACATCTGCAGAAATTCAAGTTCATACTCAGGTAGCAGAGACATCTCCTGCCCCGCCCCTGCTCCCCCCACCTCCATCCAGGGCATGTCACAAGTCTTTCCACTTCCTGACTTCTCTGGGGCTGTGAGAAGCTGCTTGACCCTCAAAATCTGGCAGTGGAAGTATCAGGGAGCTACATCCCTGGAGACACCACTAGACCAATCAGGAGAGAAGCCAAGGATGCTTACTCCCGACTCCCATCCTTTGAACTCTCATTTCCACTTCCTGGAATCACCTTCCAAATAATCTACCTATACCCAAGCCCTCGTCAGGAAACAACCCAAATGAAGACACTGCTTGATGCTGTATTCTGTGAACTGAGCTGTTTTCTTTGGCATAAAGTGAAGTCCTAAAGCCTCTATCCCCAATAAAGTTTCTGTTTTACCTCTATATTAACCAAGCTTTATTTCTGAAATTGCTCAGACCTGGCAGGAGATTTATGCTCTTTGTTCAGGGGTTACACAGAGACCCCAGCCTGCAGAAATGTTGAATGCATGCAAATTATTTTGTAGTTTTCAAAATATCTTTCCTCTGTACTTTCAATAATGTTAGGGAAACACACCACAAAATGATTTCACAAGTTCATTTTTATCTATGCATCCTCTGGCATGTCACAAATACATCTGAGCAAACATTAAGTAAGTAAAGTGTATCTCAGAAACAATGTTGCCTCAAAATGCACACTTTAAACTAGAAGGCAGGAATAGGAGGGTGTAAAATATTAGAGTTTGGCAGGATAAGTTGTATGCCCTTTAAGCTCCCAATACGAGATAACAGTTGAGCACTGGAGGGGATGTACCATGCTCTGAGCCTTGCTTGGAGTCACTGTGGATTCTGACTCTAACACTTACTAGCTGTGTAATCTTGGCTAGGTGGCTTAACACCTCTGGGTCCTGGTATCCACATCTGGAAAGTGGGTATAAATAAACAGAAATTCTTTTCTGGAGTAAAGATGGATACAGTGAAGTAGATAGGGTGGTCAGCAAAGCCTTTGACACATAATCAACACTAGACCATTGAATCCATTATCTAGTGCTGTGTACACATCACCACAACACGAAGGGTGTCAAAGTATGATACACATTTATTACATCATATAGCTTCCGATGGTCAGGAACCTAGAGATACTTAGCTGGGTGGTTCTGGATCAGCGTGTCCCATGAAGATCCAGTTGGATGTCAGCTAGAGCTGCAGTTATCCAAATTCTTGGCTGGGCTTGGAGGATATGATTCCAAAATGGCTGCGAAGTTTCATGCTAGCAAAGTTAACAAAGGACCCAGCTCCTCCCTGCAGGGAACTCTTTAGAGGGTGACAGAGTGTCTGAATGACATGATAGCTGGCTTCCTATTTGCATATGTGCATGTAGACATAGAATCTATGTCCATATCTATCTATTTTTATACCAATAGAGTTTAAGGTAAATTTTAAAGTGACTTGTCCTAAATGTAAGAGCAGGAGGAGAGAAGATCCCATAATCTTTCAAAAGGAATATATTGTATTTGGATCAGAGGAGAGACAGCAGCAACACACACAAAGGCATGGAGCAAAGAGTGACATGTATTTGAAAGACAGATGGAAAGACCAGTTGCATAAAAGCAGTAGGTAGCAAAAGACTCAGGCAGGAAAGAACACAGGAAGAAGTTAAAAAAAAAAAAGGAATAAAGATGAGAGGTGCAGAAGGGAACATCAAGGTCAATAACACATGACTAGGAGCATCTGAGCCACGAAGTAGCTTGACTGAACAGGAGTGACTGTGATGGGCTTGGACACAGTGGAGTTGGGCAGCCTGAAAAATCTTGAAGGCAGAAGACTCCCTAGCATTTCATTATTCATTTATTGTGAGCAAAATGGATGTCCTCACAGGGTAATGAGGACTAATTTACTTAAAGAGCCCCTGAGAGAACATAGTATACTCTGCCTTCCACGCACGTTGAAATTAAGATACCATGGCACTTGGAGATGACAACTCTGTGAGCTGACAGCCTATGAGATCATCCTGGGGTTTGGTAATTATAGCCAAGGCTGGGCACATTTTAGGGAAGCCTTGAGGTGGCAGACACTGCCAACTTTTCTGGAATCGTGTCATCAGTATCATTGGAGGAACTTGCATTTACACTGCTGTGTACAGGGGTTTCCATTGATTCCTCACAGCCCACCCGATGGTAACTGAATATCATTTTCTACTAACTTAGTCCCACCTCCCAATTCTCAGAGTGGGAGGCAGCATGTTAAAGGGGGCAGGACTTAAGTTACTGAGTCAGGCTGGTAGCAGCTAGTCAGCTAGCTCAAAACTCCTGTTACTTAATACATGGTTTTCATGAACTACTGCTAATTTGTTTTAAAATATATGTAATATATGGGCTTCCCAGATGGTGCTAGTAAAGAATCTGCCTGCCAATGCAGGAGACGCAAGAGATACAACCCCTGGTTTGGGAAGACCCCCTAGAGGAGGAAATGGCACTCCACTCCAGTATTCCTACCTGGAAAATTCCATGGACAGAGGAGCCTAGTGGGCTACGGTCCATGGGGTTGCAGAGTCCGGCATGACTGAGCTACTGAGCACATACACGCATATATAATATATGTACATGTACATAATATATGTATATAAATACAGATGATTACCTGGAAAGATTGTAGTGAGAATTAAATGAAATTTACATGGGAAATTTATCTAACATATAGAAAATAATAGATTCCTTCCCTTTTGCTTGTCTTCTCAATTCACATAACAGAGAACATAAACACTGAAAGGAATCAGACTTTTTTCTCTGAGGGCGGTGACCTTTAAGCAGTAGCGACACCCTGACTGGCAGGCCTTAACCCAGAAGAATACTATGGTCAAGTGAGACTTCCAGAACCCAGCAGATTTCAGAGACTCTCCAGTTTTTCTGACATGGTTTCTTTTTCACCCACTCATTGATGACCGTAGAATATATGCCTCACCCCTTGGATCCTGGTTATAATATCCTAAGCACATTAACTTATGTCTAACTCTACTTTAAATGACAAACTTTTAATCTATCTTTGGTGTTTAATCTGTGTCCTCCCCAGAGTCCAACATTATCTGGTTTTCTTCTTCCAGGTAGACAATTAAGAATCTATTCTCTGGTATAAGCCAAACAAATCATCCAGTTCAAATATTCCTTATGACATGCGAATCAAGCCCACAAGCTACTCTTGGAAAACATTGGATGAGAAAAAATTAAGCACTTATTCATTCGAAGGACTGTTTCTGAAGCTGAAGCTCCAATACTTTGGCCACTTGATGCAAAAAGCCAACTCATTGAAAAAGACCCTGATGCTGGGAAAGATTGAAGGCAAAAGGAGAAGGGAGAGGCAGAGGGTGAGATGATTAGAAAGCATCACTGACTCAATGGACATGAATTAGAGCAAACTCCAGAAATAGTGGAGGACAGGAAAGCCTGGTGTGCTGCAGTCCATGGGGTTGCAGAGTTGGACACAACTTAGTAACTGAACAATAATAACAAATTGAAGCCTCTAAGCAGCTGGGATTGTTTGCTATTTTACAGTAAAATTTTGTCTATTCTAACTAAAGTCATCAGAAGGTATGGGTTTTAATCCTTCATTACAACTGGCAAATAATTAAGTCCTGATCCCAGGGCCAGAATAAACAGTCGCTCCAGCTGTTCCCAAATCTCACCCAGGTTTGTGGCCAGGCAGGGATGACGGTTTGCCTTAGCTCCATGACATTTTGATGAGAACCTTCCACTCCAGCAAGGATTCTCCATTCTCCAATTCACACAGCTGGGTGTGTGATAATAAGATCCAGGTTTCAAAACTAACTAGGGTAAGTTTTACTTGATGAAAGCTGAGGGGTTTGGAACCATAATTCGTATAAGTAGGAATCAATACTTTGGCCATCTGATGCAAAGAACTGACTCATTTTAAAAAAGCCTGATGCTGGGAAAGATTGAAGATGGGAGGAGAAGGAGACAACAGAGGATGAGATAGTTGGATGGCATCACCAACTTAATGGACATGAGTTAATGGACACGGGAAATGGTGATGGACAGGAAAACCTGGTGTGCTGCAGTCCATGGGGTCGCAAAAAGTCGAACATGACTGAGCAACTGAACTGAACTGAGGAATCAATTTGGACCAAGGAAAATGGTATTCAGTGTTTAGTCTGAAAATATAAAGTACCAAAACTAAGATAATAGCTGAAAAACTAATATTTGATGAGATGAGATCAAGTGCATCCAGGGTGGTATGGCCGTAGACTGAAAAATTAATATTTGAGGGTCACAGGTAACAGGAAGATAGCCAGGTCTAGGGCTTAGCCCATGGATGGTCTGGAGCTAAGGCGTTGTGTCCGGTGCTGGGGTCTTCTTTCGTTTGGGGCCCTGGGTGTACGGCAGCGGTTAGGCATGGTAAGCCATTTCTTCTCTGCACCATGGTTTCTTCTTGTAAAATGGGGTTCATCACATCTGTCTCATATTTTGTACTGAACCACATGTGGGGGAAAATTAGAAGGCGACACAGCGCAAATATGCAAGAATTGCTTACAAGACAAACGTTGGTTGAAGTTTACTCTTAAACAGATGGTGCTCTCTTCCTGGCCTTCTGCAGGCCATGCTTCTCGCCCTGAAAGCAAACTTACAAGTCGCTCCAGCTGTTCCCAAATCTCACCCAGGTTTGTGGCCAGGCAGGGATGACGGTTTGCCTTAGCTCCATGACCTTTTGATGAGAACCTTCCACTCCAGCAAGGATTCTCCATTCTCCAAGGGCTCACCAGAGAGGCCAGGAACAAAAGATGGTTTGTGATTGGATGTAAGACAGCGTGTGTTTTTGCTTTTGTTTGTTAAAGGGCTTTTCATTTTTCTTGTTAATTCAGGTGATAGCAGGTGGTTGTCTGCAAAGCACCGGCCTAGGACACCTGTTCTCACCTCCATGCTTTTCACCCCTCTTGTCTCAGAAGGGAGAGGCACTTTGGCTTCCTCTTGTTTATATGGTATAATAAGCAAGTATAGCAGGCTTCCCTGGTGGCTCAGAGGTTAAAGTGTCTGCCTGCAATGTGGGAGACCTGGGTTCGATCCCTGGGTCGGGAAGATCCCCTGGAGAAGGAAATGGCAACCCACTCCAGTATTCTTGCCTGGAGAATCCCATGGACAGAGGAGCCTGGTAGGTTGCAGTCCATGGGGCCGCAAAGAGTCGGACACGACTGAGCATCTTCACTTTCTTTCTTTCTTTTTCTTTCTATGAAACTATAATTATATACATATATATATATAAAACATGGTGTGTATATATAAAACATTGTATGTCCATCTTTTAATTTTATTTTTTATTGAGTAAAACTGATTTACAATGTTTTATTATTTTCAGGTGCTCAGAAAAGTGATTTGGTTATACATATATATGTGTATATACACCCACATATATATATATATATAGGCTTCCCTGGTGGCTCAGTGGGTAAACAATTTACCTGCAATGCAGAAGGTGCATGCAGGAGATATGGGTTTAATCCCTGGGTTAGGAAGATCCCCTGGAGCAGGAAATGGCAACCCGTTCCAACAGTCTTGCCTAGAAAATCCCATGGACAGAGGAGCCTGGCAAGCTTCAATCTGTTGGGTTGCAAGAGTATATATTATACATATATATTTTATACATATATATTATATACATATATATACATATATTATTCTTCAGGTGCTCTTCCTTCAGATTATTCTGCAGTTTATTTTAATATATTGAATATACTTCCTTGTGCTAATAGGTCCTTTTCTATTCTACATATGGTAGTGTGTATCTACGTATATATGTATATATAATAAGTGAAAGTCACTCAGTCATGTCTGACTCTTTGCAACCCCATGGACTATATAGTCCATGGAATTCTCCAGTCCAGAATACTGGAGTGGTAGCATTTCCCTTCTCCAGAGGATCTTCCCAACCCAGGGATCGAACCCATGTCTCCCACATTGCAGGCGGATTCTGTACCAGCTGAGCCACAAGGGAAGCCCAAAAATACTGGAGTGGGTACCCTATCCCTTCTCCAGTGGATCTTCCCAATCCAGGATTTGAACCGGGGTCTCTGTTGCAGGAGAATTTTTTACCAACTGAGCTCTCAGGGAAGCCCTTATGTGTATATAATAGTTATATACTATTGTAATAAACTCATGTTTATTAGGGACTTGCAATGGGCCAAGTGTTATTCAAAACACTTTCAACATTCAGTTCTCTCAACAACCCATCTTATGAGGGAAATGCCAGTACCCAAATATAAAGATGAAGATGTCGAAGCACAGGAAGGTACCCGGGTGATGCACCTGGTCAGGGTGAACAGAATTTGAACCCAAGCAGTTGGCTCCAGAGCCAGCGCTCCTATCGTTTAGATCCTCCCTTGCCTCTGCCTCTGTGTGTGTGTTGGAGAACTAGCATGGATGTAACAATTTGAGGAGCAACAGATTTGACAGTAAGTATAATACAGTGCTTTCATCTGACCTCTCTCTATGGAAAGCACATCTCTCAAATCTCAGCATTGCATTGCCTCCTTTACAGGTGATGTCATCTATCTGGTGATAGATGCCATCTATTTGGTGATACCCCCAAACCTCACCTTATGTCTTCCCTTCATATGCCATAAACGTGTCACCTGCATTCTTTGGACTTCTTTATTTCTGCATTGAACTGTTTGATAATTGAATGCATGAATATATGGGATACTACAATTTAATAGATTTATCTACTTCATCTTTTCATGTTAACTACACTTCTAAATAGAGCTTTGATATGAAACCCACTCTTAAATCTGAAAAAACCCACTCTTAAATCTGAAACTGCTGCTTATCCTATAATATGGTGAATCATTAATTAAAAAGAGACTTTTTCCTTAGTTAATTTTTAAAATATATTTAGATAAAGTAGTTTAATATATGGCACTTTAGGCCCAATTTTCCTAAATCATTTCAATATACTGATATTTAACATAGTTTAAGTCATTTGGCCTAATGACTCAAGGATTGAGCATACAGTTGTCGTAAATGTCTAAATAACAAAGCCAGTTTCACACAGGCAATGCTTTTTGCCCATGAATGCGACCCTCAGCCCCTTATTCATCTGTCCTTGATTGTTACTACATCTGAGAGTGTGAGACAGGTTTCCAAAATCAATAGAAAAAAAAAAATCTAGACTTTCTTCATTAAAACTCCAGTCCAGCAGACAAGGGTCTAAGGGAAGTCTTCAAATATGTTTGGTCCATAGTCTTTTCTGGACATCAAAATGAAATCAGGACATTTAGTGTTGCTCTTAAGGGGAAAAATGTTTTTTCTCGTGGGACTTTTATGTACTTAGTTTTATTCCCTCAGGGGAAATGTACACAATGACCACTTAATGTGCACTGAACAAGTTGTAAACTTTAAACCAGAATATCTTTCACTTCTTCCTGGCTTCCTGACCCTGAACTACTATGATTCCAATTTTTGTTTGTTTATAGCTTACCCAATGCCTGGAAGCCCATAAATAGGATTTCTTATAGTCACAAACCTCTATCTTATAAATTAGGAAACTGAGCAATCATTTCTGTAACTATTTCAATAATAGTATCAGTCAGAGCTCAAGTCTGGAAAGACCACAAGTGGCCTGGGATCTCTTGGGAACAAACTATTTGAACATCTGGACTGGATTTACCTGACTAGGGCAGACCCACCAGTGGTAATCATCTCCTTTTTGATGAATTTTTAAACCAACTGATGAGGAATTGTAACACCCGTGAGGAATTCCTTTATGTTGGCACCTAAGTTAGTGTTCATTTGACTCCCTTGAGATTGTAACAGAGTGGGCACATGGAAAAGTCATCAGAGTAACGGAGTAGGCTCTTACAGCAGTAAAATAAGGACACGTTCTATCGCAACATATTGTCTCGTGCAAAGTGGTCTCTAGCTTTTGTTCTCCGGAGGAAACAGTGAAAAACAAAATGTGCTATCTTTTCACCAACAGATTATCCACTGTAGGGAATGCATGCATGCATGCTCACTCATATCTAACTTTCTGTGACCCTAGGGGCTGTAGCCACCAGGCTCCTCTGTCCATGGGATTTCCTAGGCAATAATATTGGAGTGGGTTGCCATTTCCTTCTCCAGGGAATCTTCCTGAGCCAGCAACCAACTTGGCCAGTTTGAACTGCATTGCTGGTAGATTCTTTACGCCAAGCCACTCCTACAAGGTGATAAAAAAGTTTTTAGTAAGTTGAGAAAACTCTTTTCATCTGAGGATAGCACCATGTCTCCAATTTTTTTAGTAAGAGAGAAGCACAGAGCCTCTGGAAATTCAGTGTGATGTGGTCTTAGAAGAGAATCAGCCATTTCACTAGTAATGAGCAAAATGGTGTGGAACTACTTCTAATGGGGTTCTTCGTTCCTATAGTGTTTAACTTCTACATCTACTAAGGCAAATAATTACATCTTGTTTTGTATTTTACATAATATTTTATCAATCATCACCCTGATCATAAAGTCCCTTGGGGGCCTGTGCATCCTGTGCTCCCCACAAGCTATGCACATATGTTCTGAATTCAAACCTCCTTGAGTATGTGTTTTCCTAGAGTTGTTGTGGTTCCGTTGCTAAGTCATGTCTGACTCTTTGCGGCCCCAGGGACTGCGGCACACCGGGATTCTCTGTCTTTCCATATATTCCAGCGTTGGCTCAAACTTATAAACAATGCATGAAAATGTCAAAGGGTAGTGAAGATAGCACACTAGGGTAGAAAAGATAGCACACCACACCAAAAGTTAGGAAGGTGATAGAAAACTGATAGTAAGAGACAATAACTTCTGACATTAGCAACAATAGTAATATTAAAACCATCAATAATCTGGTGTTATTTAAGACAAGACCCGGCACTCTGCACTCCATAAGTACAACCAGCATCCCCCTACATTCTAAAGCAGCCATCATTAACTTTGGGGAGGACTACCAGACAATTAAGGAAGGTGAATGTATGTCAAGGAGTACATGTTTAAATGAACTTAGGTGTCTGGAAAGTTTTTCTGTAGAAATTGTTTCAGCAGCTGAAATTTCCTTGTCTGAGCAGAAGTCGCATCATTTTTACAAGGATGCCAAATAAATAGCACTGTTCACATATTTATGGCCCTTTTCATACCAGCCTTTGGGATTGGAATATATCCACTCAGAACTGCTGGCAAGATCAATATCTAGTATTCAGGTAAGACTACAAATAAGAGATGAAGTAAGATGCAGGAAGGTATCCCTCTGTCTAAGGCTGGGAAGGGTCACATCACAAGAGTTGGAACAGCAGGTAACAGCATGGGGCAGAGTCTTTGGCGCTAACGGCCCTGAGTTCAAATCCTTATTCCAAAAGCAGTTCTGTAACTTTATGAAAGTTGTATGCTTTCTATATGTTTTATATTTCTCACTTTAAAAATGGGCTGATAGATAGATGGAGAGCTTGGGATTGACACACACACACTGCTGTATTTGAAACAGATAGCCAACCAGGACCTACTGTATGGCACAGAGAACTCTACTCAAGACTCTGTGACAATCTAAATGGAAAAAGAATTTGTAAAATTCTTTTACAAATATGCATAACTGAATCAGTTTGTTGACTACCAGAAACTAACAACATTGTGAATCAACTACACTCCAATATAAAATTAAAATTTTTCACAATAAAAGGGGGGGCTAATAGCCCCTACCCACAGAATTATGTTAATTATTTGAAATACATCAAGTACTAGTCACAGTGGCAATGCAATATATGGGTTCTATCAACATTTGCAGTGATTATTTCCCCAATAAAGGTAGCAGAGGAATCTAGGAACCAGCTCAGAAGGCGCAGAGCAGAAGCTGAGATTTCTTCTACGAGTGGCTTGCAGTAATGGTCGGTGTGTAAAGGTACATGCTTAGAAGCCATACCTACTTTAACATCTGATTCCCTGAAGCAAAGTGAAGTTCTAGCCAGGAAATAAGCTTCCTTCAGGACACAGACAGAAGGGTTGCAGTGACAGGGAAGCCTGCGTATCAGGAACATATGAATCTGCTCATTGAAATAGATGTGGGGTTTTGTAAAACAAAAAATGGGATCTCTCTCTGAACCCTGCTTTCCTTCCATAGGAGAGTGTACACCTATACTCGCCCTGCTTAATGTCATCAAAGGGTGCTTAACAGTCGTTCCTGGTAGGCTTGGGCAGTTCAGGAATTCATTAGGTGGTACCATCAGTAACATGCCATGTCCTGTTTTATTGATTTTCTCCTGTGAAAGGAGAAAATAGTGGGCAACTGCAGAAGTGAATGGAGCCCAGAGATCCCCCCTGTGAATAGATATTGGCTCTGGTCACATCCAAGAACTTCAATGATGAAAAGCCCATTCATTTATCACACGCGGTTTTTGCTGTCAGGAGCAGGGGACAGGATGGCACTGCAGGTGGGCAGAAAAGACAGGACCAAAACAACCAAACTGAAAGAACAGTATGATGTAGCTTCTTCACCTGCCTCCAGTTTGTGTTGTTTGGCTTCCAGAGACCTTTGCTCTAGCTTCTCTTTCTGTTTCTAAACTAAACCCAGCTTTGTTTTTCAAAGCAAAAGCAACAACAAACCATTCTGTGTTTATATGAGACAGTAGCACAAAGCAGGCCTGACCCTTTCCTTTGTGAGCTAGTGAACAAAACAGATCCTATAAACACAGGGTGGCAAGACTGGCTAAGAAATAGATACACAAAACACGGATAAGAGAGATGCATAAATATATATGAGGATGTTGAGAAATCATCACACTTTGGGACAGAGAGGCATTCTTTTAGACGTTTAAGCATTCTTGCACACTTGAACTCCTCTATAATGCACCTGTCAAGAAATTTTCCTGGAATTATAAATTATGTTCAGGGAAAGAGAGTTTGTGTACATCCGCTCAGTTGTGCCCAACTCTTTGCAACCTCATGCCTGTAGCCTGCCAGGCTCCTCTGTCCATGGGATTTTTCAGGTGAGAATTCTGGAGCGGGTTGCCATTTCCTCCTCCAGGGCATCTTCCTGACCCAGAGATTGAACCCATGTCTCCTGGGTCTCCTGCATTGTAGGTGGATTCTTTACCTGCTGAGCCATCATCGTCACAGAATCTATGAATCCCAAGGCTAACTTCAGTCTGGAAGCTTCCTTTGAGTGAAACCAAAATCTTAATCCATGATGTTTGCAATCCTGGGTTCATGTTCTGTCTCTTCGTTTAGCTCCATGTGGAACAAGAATGAGCTTTCTTAGCTGGATGTGAGTCAGCAAGTTCATATCACCTTCCTGTGTCTCGGGCTTTTCTTCTGTAAAGAGAGGGTAACAAAGGTGTTTACTTCACAGGGTTGTTGTAACGACTGAATGAGATAATCCAGGTAAAAGACTTATCATCTGATTTGAAGCAGATAAGTATTCTTATTCACTAAATATTAGGAATTTCTATGAGTATTAAGTTCCATGTGACACTTTTTGAAACACTTTAAGATGTTTATGATCTAGATTATCATCGGGGAATGCAATCTTAGATGTGAAGAAATTCAATTCTCTAGATCCACCTCACCAAACCTTTAGGAAGAACCTTCTACTGGCCAGAGAATGGAGCACAAAAATGAACAAAACATAAGCTCTGTAAGAATAAGTGAGCAGGTGGCAATAGTGGCAAAGAACCCACCTGCCAGTGCAGGTGATGTAAGAGGTGTGGGTTCAATCCCTGGGTCATAAAGATCCCTTGGAGAAGGAAACGGCAACCCACTCCAGTATTCTTGCCTGGAGAATCCCATGGACATAGGAGACTAATGGGCCACAGCCCATGGGGTCACAAAGAGTTGGCCATGACTGAAGCGATTTAGCACACAGCACACACTGGTAATCTATAATACAGAGTGGATGTGGAAAAGGAGACCCGGCCGTATTGGATAAGACAGTAGTGGATTATGCCCTTGCTGGCAGCATTTGAACAGTCTTGAATAAAGAACTTTGACAATTCCCAGTGGGGAAGTGGTTTTCCATTCTCCACTGTGTGGTCTCACTAAGCAGAAGATAACCAACAGAACTTCACACCAGGAACATCAGTTATTATATATGTTCTGGAGAGAACTGGCAAACTTGGAGTGTAGTCTGAAATCTGCAATTAAGTAGGTATCTGTGTGCAATGAATTGGATGTTTATGTCTCTCTAAAATTCATACATTGAAACCCTAACACCCAATGACGTTAGGAGGTGGGACCTTTGGGACATAATTAGGTCATGGAGGTGAAACTCTCATGAATGGATTCATGCCTTTATGAAAGGCCCCCAGAGGGCTTTCTTGCTTGTTTTTCACCATGAGGATGCAGAGAGATGTCATGCAGTCTGCAATTCGAAAGCAGGCTTTAACCTGAGCCCAAACCAATTGGCACTCTGATATCTGAGTGTTAGCCTCCAGGATTTTGAGAAATCCACTGTGTTGCTTACAAGCTTCCAAGTCTCTGGCATTTTGCTACAGCAGCCTAAATGGATGAAGATACCCTGTGATCCTGGGTACGTGGGCAAGAGTCTGCATTTCCTGTAAGTTGAGCATGCGCATCAGATGTCCTCTAGACCCTTTCAACTTAATTGCCACGAAACAAGCCTGTCTGGTTCCTGGGGGTGGGGAGCAAGGGGGAGAGTTCCCAGTTGGCTCAGAGTCGACCATAGAAGACACTGGAGGTGTTGGAGTAGAGGGTGAAGTGAAGTCAAAGAGTGGAGAAAGCACATGTAGTGACTAGGAATCTTCCAGCACGACTACTTAAAAGAAGTTGGAATAGCTTCTTCAAATCAATTGAAACCTGACCATTCAAGACTCTAGGTCTTGGTACAGGGGGTGATTTTCAGTCTATCCTTACTGAGGATTCTTTATGCTCCCAAGGCCAAAGGGAAGATATATACTTTTGTTTTTGTTCAAAGGCTGAAGCTTGAAAAGGAGGTTAATTTTAGACAATTCTGCTTTTAGTCTGACAGCACTACACACACAAAATCTAAAAAAGAGTGGCCCACGGGCTTCAATCAAGGTGAGAAAAACATAGCAACAGCAAAGAGCAAAATACAAGTTAATGTTCTGATACAAATAAACATCAATTATAATCTAATTGGGTAGGAGAGCAGCTGGAATTCTAGGAAGTTATTCTTTGTGGGTCTCAATGGGTTTCTTCAAGGGTGTTGGGCCCTGGGGCTTCACTGGTGGCTCCAATGGTTAAGAATCTGACTGCAGTGAGGAAGAAAGTGAAAGTGAAGTCGCTCAATCGTGTTGGACTCTTTGTGATCCCATGGACTGTAGCCTGCCAGGCTCCTCCCTCCATGGGATTCTCTAGGCAAGAGTACTGGAGTGGGGTGCCATTTCCTTCTCCAGGGGATCTTCCCGACCCAGGGATCGAACCCTGGTCTCCTGTGTGCCAGGCAGATGCTTTAACCTCTGAGTCACCAGGGAAGAAGTGAGGAAGACCTGGGTTCAATCCCTGAGTTGGGACAATGCCCTGGAGAAGGGAATGGTAATCCATGCCAGTATTCATTTGTGGAGAATTCCATGGACAGAGAAGCCTAGCAGGCTACAGTCCATGGGGTCGCACAGTTGGACACAACTGAGTGACTAACACTTAGGGCCCTGGGGTTTTTTACACACTGATAGTCTACCTCCCTCTCTCTTCTGATTCAGTCTTCCTCTTCTTTCAGTGTTGGGAAAAGCCCAATTTGGCCTACACCTTACTTTTTGTGTGTGTTGTACATGAGCCCTTCCTATGAAAATCATGCACATTTAATAAATGCAAGTGATTCAAAGAGGTGTCAAAGTCTATTCAGTTCTATAAGAGTCTATATCCGAGACTGACCTTTTCTCCTGATTAATACTATTGAATCCCATTGGCTCCATTTATTTGCACCCCATTTACTCCATTTATTTACAATCCTCAGGAACTTGTTTCTTCTCCAACATCCCTTTTTATTTCCATTTCAATCAGGAGAATTTTTTATGCCTTTCTCTTGTCCTTGAAACCTTGTGAGTAACACCTGCATTTCACTGGTTTTAAATTAGAGGTTCTTCCCCCTTTACTGACAGAAGGTCCTTTATTGCCATGAACTTAAGGGTTCAAGGACGTATCAGAGAGGACAATTTCAGTAAGACTGAAGATGTGTGGATAAATACAAGGCTTTCTATCTAAGTGAAATGGAGTGTACAGAAACTGAATATCACAAGCTTGGGGATTAATCATAGGTGCTGATGATCACTAAGAAAAGTTTGGAAGAAGTAAATAATTTAGTAATACTGTTATATATTCTACCAAATAAAACTCTTTTGCTAAAAGTCCAAATAAAGGGCCAATTTAAGTAGACACACAAAGCAATTCCAACCAGAATAATTACTGTGTGATCTCTGCAAATTGCCAACATTCACTGGATCATCAAAAAAGCAAGAGAGTTCCAGAAGACATCTATTTCTGCTTTATTGACTATGCCAAATCCTTTGACTCTGTGGATCACCATACACTGTGGAAAATTCTAAAAGAGATGGGAATACCAGACCACCTGATCTGCCTCTTGAGAAAACTGTATGCAGGTCAGGAAGCAATAGTTAGAACTGGACATGGAGCAACAGACTGGTTCCAAATAGGAAAAGGAGTACGTCAAGGCTGTATATTGTCACCCTGCTTATTTAACTTATATGCAGAGTACATCATGAGAAACACTGGGCTGGAAGAAGCACAGGCTCGAATCAAGATTCCCGGGAGAAATACCAGTAACCTCAGATATGTAGATGACACCACCGTTATGGCAGAAAGTGAAGAAGAACTAAGGACCCTCTTGATGAAAGTGAAAGAGAAGAGTGAAAAAGTTGACTTAAAGCTGAACATTCAGAAAACGAAGATCATGGCATCTGGTCCCATCACTTGATGGGAAATGGGGAAACAGTGGAAACAGTGTCAGACTTTATTTTGGGGGGCTTCAAAATCACTGCAGATGGTGACTGTAGCCATGAAATTAAAAGACACTTACTTCTTGGAAGGAAAGTTATGACCAACCTAGATAACATATTCAAAAGCAGAGACATTACTTTGCCAACAAAGGTCCGTCTAGTCAAGGCTATGGTTTTTCCAGTAGTCATGTATGGATGCGAGAGTTGGACTAAAAGAAAGCTGAGCACCAAAGAATTGATGCTTTTGAACTGTGGTGTTGGAGAAGACTCTTGAGAGTCCCTCAGACTGCAAGGAGATACAACCAGTCCATCCTAAAGGAAATCAGTCCTGAATGTTCATTGGAAGGACTGATGCTGAAGCTGACACTCCAATAGTTTAGCCACCTGATGTGAAGAACTGACTCATTGGAAAAGACCCTGATGCTGGGAAAGATTGAAGGTGAGAGGAGAAGGGGACAACAGAGGATGAGATGGTTGGATAGCATCACTGACTCAATGGACATGAGTTTAAGTAATCTCTGGGAGTTGGTGATGGACAGAAGGCCTGGGGAGCTGCAGTCCATGGGATCACAAAGAGTCAGACATGACTCAGTGACTGAACTGATCTCTGCAGGGGAGTATGAAATTCTATGGGAGCCATATACTGGTCAGCTGTCTTTGAAATTTCAGTCGAGTTCCATCAGAAGGAAAGGAAAATCCAGACTTCTCTGGATATATTGGAAAATGAAATAGATATAATATACTATATTATGAGAGACATCTTAACCACCACATGCAATACAGCTATTCTGGAAGTATTTATTAAGTTGGTCATGGAGACCCTGAATGAGTTACAGGAGTTTAATAGTTTTAAGGGGCTTATCTGGTAGCTCAGATGGTAAAGAATCTGCCTGCATTGCAGGAGACCTAGGTTTGATCCCTGGGTAGGGAAGATTCCCTGGAGAAGGAAGTGGCTACCCATTCCAGTATTTTCACCTGGAAAATTTAATGGATGAGATGGTTGGATGGCATCACCGACTCAATGGAGATGAGTTTGAGTAAACTCTGGGAGATGATGAAGGACAGGGAAGCCTGGTGTGCTGTAGTTCACAGGATCGCAAATAATTGGACATGACTAAATGACTGAACAACAACAAATAATTTTAAGAAATAAAAAGAGCATTAATTTTATAATAATTTTTAAAGAGTTTGAATCAAGTTAATTCAGAAAAGCGAAGATGAAGCCATGTGACCTTGAGCATATACTTGCTCCTTATTTGGCCTCATTTTCCTTATTAGTCAACAAGGGAGTCTGAACTAGAGGAGACCTGAGGTCTCTTCCAGGTTCAACATCCGCAGGATAGAGACAGCCATGATTTCCCTTGTATGAATGAAATTCTTTATAGGAAATAGAGCACGTGGTATTTATTTGTTTATTTACGCTTTCTAACTTTAAAAGCAATTATTGACATGCAGTTGAATTGTAATGTTAATTTCTGATGGACAGCAGAAAGTGACTCAGTCATACATGTATACATTTTTCATATTCTTTTCCTTTGTGGTTTATCATAGCATATTGAATATAGTTCTCTGTGTGATAAGGGAGGACCTTGTTCCATTCTGTATATACAATTTTACATCTGCTAATCCCAAACTTCCAACCCTTTGCTTTCCCTCCCTACACTTTGGCAAACACAAGTCTGGCCTCTATACCTGTGAATCTTTTTCTGTTTCATAGATAAGTTCTTTTGTGTTGTATTTTAGATTCCATGATAGCCTATGATATTATATTTGTCTTTCTCTGTCTTACTTACTTCGTTTAGTATGATAATCTCTAGATCTATTCATGTGGCTGTAAATGGCATTATTTCATTCTGTTTTTATGTCTGAGCAATATTCCATTATGAATATGTACCACATCTTCATCCATTCGTCTGTTAATGGATGTTTAGGTTGGTTTCATGTCTTGGCTATTTTAAATAGTATTGCTAAGAACATAGAGGTGCCTGTATCTTTTTCAATTACAGTTTTGTCTAGGTGTATGACTGGGAGTGGAATTGCTGGATACTATGGCCACTCTATTTTTAACTGAGGAACCTGCATACCATTTTCCATAGTGGCTGCCCTAATTTACATTCTCACCAACAGGGTATGAGCACTGCCTTTTCTCTACAACCTCTACAACATTTAATATTTTTTAAAAAGTCATTTTTAATATAAATTTATTTATTTTAATTGAAAGCTAATTACTTTACAATATTGTCGTGGTTTTGCCATAAATTGACATGAATCCATCATGGGTGTACATGTGTTTTTTAATCATGGCCATTACAACTGGTGTGAGGCAGTACTTTCTTATAGTTTTGAATTACATTTATCTAATAATTAGTGATGACGAACATCTTTTCATGTGCCTGTTTGCTCTCTGCAGAGCATGAGGTCTTTAATAAATCACTTCATCTCACCCAAACCAGGGCTGAGAGTCAGAAGCTGTACTTGGAAAACTTTATAAGAGATGTATCTGCAGCCATTCTCTCTAAGTTTGGTTTAGTTCAGTTCTGTTGAACTGAACTGTCTGGCTCTTTGTGATCCCATGGACTGCAGCATTCCAGGCCTCTCTGTCCATTACCAACTCCTGGAGATTACTCAAAATTATGCCCACTGAGTCAGTGATGCCATCCAACCATCTCATCCTCTGTTATCCCCTTCTCCTCCCGCCATCAATCTTTCCCAGCATCAAGGTCTTTTCCAGTGAGTCACTCCTTCACATCAGGTGCCCAGCATATTGGAGTTTCCAGCTTCAGCATCAGTCCTTCCAATGAACATTCAGGACTGATTTCCTTTAGGATGGACTGGTTGGATCTCCTTGCAGTGCAAGGGACTCTCAAGAGTCTTCTCCAACACCACCATTCAAAAGCATCAATTCTTTGGCATCAGCTTTCTTTGTGGCCCAACTCTCACATGCATACATGACTACCAGAAAAATATAACTTTGACTAGATGGACCTTTGTCAGCAAAGTAATGTCTCTGCTTTTTACTATGCTGTCTAGGTTGGTCATAACTTTTCTTCCAAGGAGAGGACTCCTTTAATTTCATGGCTGCAGTCACTATCTGCAGTGATTTTGTAGTCCCTCAAAGATAAAAATCTGTCACTGTTTCCATTGTTTCCCCATCTATTTGCCATGAAATGATGGGACCAGAGGCCATGATCTTAGTTTTCTGAAAGTTGAGTTTTAAGCCAACTTTTTTACTAAGTACTAACTTTTTCTCTAAGTTCTCTTGACACTAAATAATTACTTCTAACTTTTCAGAATGATGTCTAAATTTGATTGGATCTCCAATCAGTTCAGTTCAGTTCAGTCGTTCAGTCGTGTCTGAGTCTTTGAGACCCCATGAGTTGCAGCACACCAGGTGTCCCTGTCCATCATTAACTCTCGAAGTTTACCCAAACTCATGTCCATTGAGTCGGTGATGCCATCCAGCCATCTCATCCTCTGTTGTCCCCTTCTCCTCCTGCCCCCAATCCCTCCCAGCATCAGAGTCTTTTCCAATGAGTCAACTCTTCTCATGAGGTGGTCAAAGTGTTGGAGTTTCAGCTTCAGCATCAGTCCTTCCAATGAACACCCAGGACTGATCTCCTTTAGGATGGATTAGTTGGATCTTCTTGCAGTCCAAGGGACTCTCGAGAGTCTTCTCCAACACCGCAGTTCAAAAGCATCAATTCTTCAGGGCTCTACTTTCTTCACAGTCCAACATTCACATCCATGCATGACCAATGGAAAAATCATAGCCTTGACTAGATGGACCTTTGTTGGCAAAGTAGTGTCTCTGCTTTTTAATATGCTATCTAGGTTGGTCATAACTTTCCTTCCAAGGAGTAAGCTCCAATAGCCTAGTGCAAAGGTTCCTACCTTGCACTTCTGGAATGCCTTGAATATGCTTCAGGCTTATGAAATTCCCTAAATCTGTAGGTAAATGTCATGCCCACCAGTATGCATATATGTGTATGTGCCTGGGATTATACATGTATTCCATATTCCTTCCTGTTCTTGGGAAAATGATCCATGGATTTTATCGGATTCCTTAAAGCACTCAATACATTCAAAATGCTTAGGAAGAACTACTCTTCTTATGCAAAGTACATGCTATAGACTAAATTGTGTCCCATCATATCCATAGGGTGAAACTGTAGCTCCCAAAGCGATGGTATTTGGGGGGGGGACTTTGAGCGTTTAACCTAACATGACAAAATTGCCATTTATTTTTGCCAGCAAAAAGGATTTACTTGGGAGCAACTTAGAATTGCAATCTAGACATGAAATATGATAAACCACAGGCAAGTCTAGTAAAGCAAAAGAAAGGGAACTTTTTTTATAGAAGGGAAAGGAAGTTGGGAGGGGTTGTTATAAACAAAACGTCCATTGGAGGAAGCTGAGAGTTCAGTGTAGAGTGGCTTTTCATTGACTGAATTGGGACAGTCTCTCATTGACTGAGTTGTTGCCAGCAAAAAAGATAAATATTTCTTTCTCCTGTTGGAGTTGCTAAAGTAGTGTTACTTCCTTCCAGAGGAGGAGGTTACCACTCTTCCTTCTGTGATCTTTATTGATGTTGAGTGTTAGCTGCCCTTCTGGCCCTTCACTGCACTTTAGTGAGGTTTCTCTTTATTAATGTTTGCAGGAGATGATTAGGTTGAGATGAGGCCTGGAAGGTGAAGCCCTATTTAGTGCCTTTATAGGGAAACTCCAGAGAGCTTCGTTCCTTTCTCTCTCTGTCTTTCTCCCATGGTTATAGAAGACAGCTATGTATGAGCCAGGAAGAACCTCAAAGAAGAATCAAATTTGCCAATACTTTGATCTCAGACTTCTCAGCTCCCAAACTGTGAGAAAATGAATGTCTATGCTGAAAATCACCCTGTCTATGGCATTTATAATGACATCCCAAGTAGATTAATACAGCATAAAACATTGAATTCATGAGACTGACATTCTAGGGCAATTTTTCTCAATTACAGAATGTACAGAACACATCTGGAATCTTGAATATAAAAACATGATTTCTTCTGAGAGATGGAAACCGTATGATTTTTTTAAGGTCTAAATTCTACTTATATTTTCCATATCACTTTGAAATTGAATGGCATAAATAAATAGTTTTTCTCCCTTTTACTTAATAGATAAAGAAACTGAAAGTCCTTTAGCTAGCTGAAGAAGGACTAACTGCTGAGTATAAATGCCCACCCCGCTAGACTGTATGCTACTTAAAAGCAAAGAGCTAAGAGTTTATGGTCTACATATTTAACACTGACATAGCCTGGAAGCATGCCCTATAATTTCCTGGTTAGTGGAATAAAGCATGAACCAATCAAATAAAGCCTATTTCACATAAGAACAAATTATTATTCATAATTGACTGGATTTTCTACTTAAGAAAATCAAAATAATTAATGTATTAGTTCCTTTTTGTAAGTCTTAAATAACTGATGGAGTATAAAATATAATTCCTAATAACTGTTTTAAATTGCTTCCTTTTGATTGTCCTATTCATGTTTTTCATTTTCTCCAGTTACTGCCAATTATGTGTGTATAAAAAAGTTTTTCATAGGTATTTATTGAATGCCCTCTGTGTGCTGGAATAAAGTATGTTTTCATTTTCATTTTGTTTTGCTTGGTACTGAAGGTACAATGACAGAAACTGAATGTAGAATCTCTACCTTCAAATTGTTAATACAATAGAAGAGGGGCAAATAGACCAGCAATTATAATATAGAGTTTGGCAAAGAAAAGTACATTTGGGTTTTTTCATTACATCTTATGGAAAAACCTGAACTAACTTTTTGGCCATCACAATGCAATGTATTATGTTCACCATATTTTTTGGTGAACTTAGCTTATATTTTCTTATTAGAGTAAGTCACACATTTGTTGTATTACTCTTCTAACCTCTAATTTGTGTGTAGTTTTAAAAATTTTATTTCCCTGATTACATTTGCCAAATATTTACTTTTTCACTTAAAGATCCAACTCCTGAAGTTCTTTTGCAAGTCTATGGATTTTCAAGTGTTTAATGTGTTTTGCATTTTATCTCTATGTCTTTACTTAGGGTTTGAGTTGTTATTGTTTTGCTTTTTAGCATGCTTTCTTTCCATTATTTTCAGTCAATGTGTTTCATTTTTTATAAATCTTTGGTTGGTGCTGATTGAAGAAAGCCTCGAATGCTGATGTATGGCAAAACCAATACAATATTGTAAAGTAAAAAAAATAATAATAAAATAAATTAAAAAAAAAGAAAACAAAGAATAATTCATCTTCAGACCCAAGGAAAATGACATAGGAAATGACAGAAAGCAGGAGACCGGGCACTTCTGCCTGTTAATAATCATTTGTGTCTCCTCCTGAATTCCTTTAGATGATACTCTCACAGCTGGCATTTGGGCCCTGAAGTTCTCTTCTGGCTGGGATCTAGAAACCAAGCACCCATTTAGGCATCTGTCAAGTGTGTTGGGTTCTAATCCTGATTCTGCTATATAAGAGAGGAATATTTTTGCCTAATTGCCTAATGTCCTTCAGCTTTGATTTTCTGCTTTAGTGAAAACTGAAGTTCATAACACCAGCCTCCAAAGAATGGCATAATGTATATGGAAGGTGATAAAAATTTTGTCCACAAGCTCGGACATAGTAATTCTATTTTCTTTAAGTCAAAATAAATAGGACTCCTTTATCCCAGCTTGGTAGGAAATTTGAGCTCAGTGAATATTGGACCACAGCATCTGTCAAGTGTGTCCCCAGCCTGGAGGTTTAATTGGCACTTAGACAAAGGAGCCATGGCCTCTGGCCTTCAGGCCCTTCTGGTGGCTATAACATCCCCATTGTCTTCACTTCCTGCGGCTCCGGGAAGTCTGATGGCTTTGCTGGAAATCCTGCCAGTGTTTAGCTGATGGATATGCTGACCATTGTCTGATGGGGACTGCTGCAGAGTAGAGCTGACCACAGTGTGGGGGACATGGTGGTCTCCATCTCCAGGGCAGTTTCCTCCTTACCAGACTCACACAACCACTTCTCTCTCTTCCTTTTTCTCTCTTTCTCTTCCCCACTTTCCCTGCTTACTCAAAATTCCACCCATATTTCCCTTTCTCTTCCACTGACAGCTCTCAATGAGTGTAGACCTTTACAGAGAACAAAAAGGGACATTAATTTCTAGGAACTTATGTTTTTACATTGGAAAAACGGGTTGCTGGCCTGTCCACAATTTGAATTGGGGTCAGTGGAAAGGTAGGAAGCAGAAACATCAATGAAAATACTTGGGTCATTTACTTTGGCACAAACATAAAGTGCTGACAGCTCAGAAATGTATGAGTAGCCCCTTCCTTTAAAAAAAAAAAGGTAATTATTTGATAGATACAGAATTTCAGTTTGGGATGATAAACTGTTACAGAGATAAATAATGATGATGGTTACACAGCGATGTAAATTCACTTAATGCTATTGAACGGAACACTTAAAATTTAATACCAAACTTTATGTTTTATGTATTTCACCAAATTTAAAAAACATGCAGTGACTTCTTGTTATTGTTCAGTTGCTCAATTATGTCTGACTATTTGCAACCCATGGACTATACCATGCCAGGCTTCCCTGTCCTTCACCATCTCCCAGAGTTTGTTCAAACTCATGTCCATTGAGTCAGCGATGCCATCCAACCATCTCATCCTCTGTCGTCCCCTTCTCCTTCCTTCAATCTTGCTCAGCATCAGGCTTTTCCAATAAGTCAGCCCTTCGCATCAGGTGGCCAAAGTAGTGGAGCTTCAGCTTCAGCTTCAGCATAAGTCCTTCCAATAAATATTCAGGACTGATTTCTTTTAGGATTGACTGGCTTGATCTCCTCGCTGTCCATGGGACTCTCAGGAGTCTTCTCCAGCACCACAGTTCAAAAGCATCAATTTTTCAGTACTCAGCTATCTTTATAGTCCAACTCTCACACACATACATGACTACTGGAAAAACCATAGCTTTGACTAAACTGACCTTTGTCAGCAAAGTGATGTCTTAGACACAATAAGAAAGAGTTCTTTATATGATCACAAAGGTCCTTGCTTTTCCAAACATCCCTCCTTATGCCCGTTATGCCCTCCAGTTTTTGCTGTAATGGTGTTGTGTAAGAAACAACTTCAATATTTAAATGACTTACAATTAATATTTACTTCTCACACATATAAGATGCTAGGATTCTGTTCTAAACTATCAATTAGTTCAGGAAGCCTGAACTGTCTTCTCATTCCAGAACTCAAAAACAGAGAGTCATCTTGAATATTATTTTCTTATGGTGGAGGGCAGGAGTACAAGAGAGTTTGTAAATCTGGAGGAAATTCCCAGTGATTATTATTTTATGCTTAGAAATGGCACATCAACTCTTCCTTTATTTCCATTGACCAAAACATTGGGTCCATGCCCAAACCTAGCAACCACTGGACAGGGAAAGTTACCACTCCCACAGAAGTAGGAAAGGCAAAGTTATTATTTGCTTTACAATAAGAAAATATACTGTAGTCTATACTTCTGGTCACAAATATTCACTCTCTTTCCATGAAAACAGAAACAAAAACTTCCTATAAAAATGGCATCAAACTCAAGATCCAGGATCTCATGATATTTTCCACATCAGATTCAAAGGCGGTTCCTCTGATTCAGAGAACTATAAGCTAAAAAGACCGGTGATTTTCTCCCACATATCCAAAATATATTGGGTAAAACAGGGGCATGTCAACTTAAGAAATATTCACAACCTAAAAATTAAGAGCTATGTTTTCTTTGGCGGAGTTTTTTTTAAAACTTCAAGCCTAGGAAGCAGCATCTCAGGTAACCCTGAGAGAACTGCTCCAAGGAGGCAAGGTGGGGGAGCATGTTATATAGAAATTTTGTAGCAAGGGGCAGGTAGTATGAACATCAAAAGAGTATTGCTAATTAAAGAAGAGGTCGTATAGTCAAAGCTATGGTTTTTCCAGTGGTCATGTACAGATGTGAGAGTTGAACCATAAAAAGGCTGACTGCAAAAGAATTGATGCTTGTGGTGCTGGAGAAGACTCTTGAGAGTCTTTTGGACTGCAAGGAAATAAACCAGTCAATCCTAAAAGAAATCATCCTTGAATATTCATTGGAAGGACTGATGCTGAAGCTGAAGCTCCAATACTTTGGCCACCTGATGCATAGAGCCAACTCATTGGAAAAGACTCTGCTGGCAGGAAAGACTAAAGTCAGGAGGAGAAGTGGGTGACAGAGGATGAAGTGATTGGATGGCATCACTGATTCAATGGACGTGAATCTGAGCAAAGTTTGGGATATAGTGAAGAACAAGGAAGCCTGGTGTGCTGCAGTCTATGGGGTCACAAAGAGTCAGACACAACCTAGTGAGTGAACAACAACAATGAAAGGAAAACCAGGTATCTCAAGTTAAGGGGTTTAGCTCTTTTCTATGTATGGGAAGATGCAAGAATCTTGGCTTACTGAAATCATTCCCTTGGTATGCACATCAGCTATCTGGGACCAGTATCCTGTGTTTCTACATCCTGAGTTTTGTTAGGGTTAACAGTAAGTAGGGAGGGGCTGACAGAGAAGGCAATGGCACCCCACTCCAATACTCTTGCCTGGAAAATGCCATGGAGGGAGGAGTCTGGTAGGCTGTAGTCTGTGGGGTCACAAAGAGTCGGACACAACTGAGCGACTTCACTTTCACTTTTCTCTTTCATGCATTGGAGAAGGAAATGGCAACCCACTCCAGCGTTCTTGCCTGGAGAATCCCAGAGATGGGTGAGCCTGGTAGGCTGCCGTCTATGGGGTAACACAGAGTAGGACGTAACTGAAGAGACTTAGCCCCAGCAGGGAGGGACTGAAGGGAGGGGCTGCAGTCAGTCTATTCTAAAGGAGATCAGTCCTGGGTGTTCATTGGAAGGACTGATGCTAAAGCTGAAACTCCAATACTTTGGCCAATTCATGCGAAGAGTTGACTTATTGGAAAAGACTGTGATGCTGAGAGAGATTGGAGGAAGGAGGAGAAGGGGACAACAGAGGATGAGTTGGCTGAATGGCATCACCAACTCAATGGACATGAATTTGAGTAAACTCTGGGAGTTGGTGATGGACAGGGAGACCTGGCATGCTGTGATGCATGGGGTTGCAAAGAGTCGACACGACTGAGTGACTGAACTGAACTGAACTGAGATAGCAGACATTCTTTCCTTCCCAAGTTCCCTCAGGGCTCACTGGCTCATGTTGAAGGGCCGCAGCCACTGATGACTGTGACATCCTTTGTTTACTGATAGAGCAGCAAATATTCCATTTCTCAGACAGGATAACCAAAATGAACACCCTCGTGTGTAAGGGGAAGATTAACAGTACATAATACTAGACAGTAGAATTTGTGCATTTTCCTAGGTTCTTATTGTGAGTGAGTGTCCACTGTCTCAAGCTAAGAAATATGCTTTGATCATCCTCTGGTTCCTCTCTCCAGGAGCAGCTTCCCAGCATTGCCCTCTGGCTCTTAAATCCAAACTTAGAGAAGGCTTTCTCTTTCCATTGTCCTCTTTGACCATATCTAAAGAGAATAATAGAGATAACACCCTTCTTGAGGCTTACACAGCTTTCTAAGCATGTTTTCTGACCATCAATATTTGGGGGTTCTATGCTAGCAACCCTTTCAGATGTCCCCTGCTAATTCCCTATGATATTTATGTCTTTGTATAGTTTCCCTCCACATTGTAACAGGGTATCTCTGTGTGACCAACAGCACACTTTGGGAGCCATGGCAATGTCACTTTCAAGACTAGGTCCTAAGAGCTAGAGTAGCATTTGCCTTGTCTTCTTGTATCACTCACTCTGGAGGAACCAGTTCCCAAGCTGTGAAGATCCAATAAGCAGCTCTACAGAGAAGCCCATATGACAGGAAACTGAATCCTCCTGCCAACAACGATGTGAGCAATCCATCCTGGAAGTAGATCAATCCAGCACACATTAAGCATTCAAATGGCTGCAATCAGTTTCCAAATTAATCAATTTCTACTGTCATCACCCCTCCTAAGCATTATCAAGCATTTAGTGAGTTTCCATAGCAAGTGTCTATTTCTTGTGGCTTTGTGTCTTGTGGCTCTGTGTCAGGGCAGGCTTAAATCCATCCAATGAATCTTCTTCATTGAAAAGGGAACTTTTCAATGAGAGTAGTATAATAGGAATTATGTGACCATCTTTACTGTTTTAACAGCATAACTATAGCTAAGTGAAGCTACAATATACTCTTTGTTTGTTTTTACAGCAGAATTCATCGATCCCTCATGAAAAGGCTAACCATATCTTTGGGTGTTGGCTTATTTCCTTTGTGATTTATGTCCAAAAAATGTGTGTGTGTGTGTGGGTGGGTGTTTGCTCAGAAAAATGCATAATAAATTCAATTAACCTTTCTGATATGAAGAGAATGTGCCCTACCAGAGGCAGAACCCATTAGTCCTGAACCCTGAGTTCTAGTCTGAGAACCACCATAGGTCTGCCACCTTGGCAAAGAAACTCACCAGTCTAAGCCTCCTCTTCCTTATCTATCAAGAGAGCCAATCCTGGTTTGTCCACAGGTCATCTTTAAAAAGAAGGAAAAAAAAGAAAACTGTAATGGAATACAGAATTTTTACCTGTACAATGGGATACTGTTCAGCCATTAAAAGTAACATTTTTAAACTATTTAATAGCATGAAAAATGTTTCTGATACATCTCTGGGTGCAGACAACAAAACAGTAGATATTATTGATGTATGTTAAAAAAGAATTATCTCTTGATTGTGAATTAGGCTTAATTATTTCTTTTGAATGCCTATCTTACCACAAAAGTTATTTATTTATTTATTTATTTATTTTCTTTTTTTTAATTAAATTTAATTTTTTTAATTTCATTTTTTAACTTTACAATATTGTATTGTTTTTGCCATATATCAACATGAATCCGCCACAAGTATCTTACCACAAAAGTTATTTAGAATAACACACTCCTGAGTAATGAAGTAAAAGAAAATGGGATATACTTTTTTCAGCCATACAATATAACTCTGTTCTACATTGAAAATAGTACTTTAAAGCTATTTGAAGAAATGACAATATGTTTGCAAATTATTTGAGATGATAAAAAAGCAAGCTGTTGTTCTGTCACTAAATCATGTCCAACTACTTCTGTCCTCATGGACTATAGCACACCAGGCTTCCCTGTCCTTCACATCTTCCCGGAAATTGCTCAGATTCATGGTAATGAATTGGTTGGTAACGTTAGCTAACCATCTTGAAAGTGAAAGTGAAGTTGCTCAGTCGTGTCCGACTCTGTGTGAACCCATAGACGGCCTCTCAACCTGGCTCTCCCTTCCCTGGGATTCTCCAGGCAAGAACACTGGAGTGGGTTGCCATTTCCTTCTCCAATCCATGAAAGTGAAAAGTGAAAGTGAAGTCGCTCAGTTGTGTCTGACTCTTAGCGACCTCATGGACTGCAGCCTACCAGGCTCCTCCGTCCATGGGATTTTCCAGGCAAGAGTACTGGAGTGGGGTGCCACTGCCTTCTCCAGCTAACTGTCTTATCCTTTGCCAATTTCTTTTCTTTTCCTTCATTCTTTCCCAGCACCAGAGTCTTTTCCAATGAGTTGCCTCTTCACATCAGGTAGCCAAAGTATTGGAGCTTCAGCAAAAGTCCTTCCAACGAATATTCAGAGTTGATTTTCTTTAGGATTGACTGGCTTGATCTCCTTGCAGTTCATGGGACTCTCAAGAGTCTTCTCCAGTACCACAGTTTGAAAGCATCAATTCTTTGGCACTCAGCCTTCTTTATGGTCCAACTCTCACATTCTTACATGACTACTGGAAAAAAATAGCTTTGACTAAATAGACCTTTGTTGACAAAGTGATATCTATCCCTGCTTTTTAACACACTGTCTAGGTTTGTTATAGCTTTTCTTCCAAGGAGCCACCCAATAATCACAAGTGGTTCTGGGCCAGTAGAGCTGCCTTTTCCCCACAGAGCAGAAAAGCTGCTGCTGCCAGGAAGAACAAGGAGATAGAATTCTCCTTACTGGTACTAATCCTGTGAGGGAGGGAGAGAGAAAGAGAGGTGGAGACCTGCAGGCCAATCCAGGAAGGACCAGACTCCAGTTTCTAAGTTTCCTCAATGGAAGTCAACCAGGCACTGAGCAGGCCAGTGCTGGGGTGCCTGCAACTTACTTCTTGCTCTCAACTTCTAAACTCAGTAATGAAATTAAGTCATTCCACTTCCCCAGGAGAGACAGAGTCCCATGGGGCGGGGATGAACTAGAACATCAGACTCGTGGCACTTCCTGCCTGTGGCCTACAGCGTCTCGTTTGGGAGGAAGTATGGTCATCCCCCAGCATTAAGGATGAGCCAAACACTTTCTCAAGTGAAAGCACATGGGGCTGGAAGCCACAGTTCTCATATACGACTGGGCCTCAGCTTCCTTATCTGTTGTTTGTTCCCACATTTATGGTATTGCTCTTGGGCCAGCCACTGTATTAAACAGAACTGAATTCAAAAGCAGGATTTAGTCCAGCCCTTCACTTTGAGGCACTGGAGAGGAGATGAACCTGTAAACACAGGTTTCTAACATCTCTCTAGACTCTGCAATTCTGAGTTTGATACAGCAGCAACATGATATAGCATGACAGCTCTGAGTCAAGGAAAAGGTGGACATGATCTTAAAACCGCTTACTGAAGAGAAAGGTTCTTAGCCTGTGGTAGAAGCTTCAGTCTTAGATACAGAACTCTCAGATGAGTCCTCTTGAAGGCAGAAGCAGTGTCAAGGGTATGGAGAGATGGGAGCTGTTCACAAAACTGAAAAATCTAGACAAAGAGAAGAGGTGTCGGGTTTGGGGTAGGGAAAGAGATAAAGGAATAGGAGTAGGAACTTTGTTTCTGAGAAGGTCATTGTTCCTGACTCAGGGACATTTTAGCATTCGAGTTGCCAAATGAACCCATGTATGATTCATGAGACCAATCATAAAAAAATACTTTGTATAAAATCCTTTAGAGGACCCCTTCTGATCTCAAAATCTAAGATAAGGTGGCTGGCAAGATGTGTACAATGTGACTCTCATCCCTCTCGAAGATTCTCCCCTTGATTTCTATGATATAATGAGCTAAGTCTATTTCCCTTGCCCGAACAGCCTGCTGTCTTTCTTCTGTATGTGACAAGCTTGCCTCTACCTGGAGCCCTGAAGCTGAATCCCAGCTCTGTACCCCAACATAAAATTAATTCTTAGAGACAGAGTTTTTGGTGAGGTGGAAAAGAATAACTTTATAAAGAAAGCTGAGTGCCGAAGAATTGATGCTTTTGAACTGTGGTGTTGGAGAAGACTCTTGAGAGTCCCTTGGGCTACAAGGAGATCCAACCAGTCCATCCTAAAGAAGATCAGTCCTGGGTGTTCATTGGAAGGACTGATGCTGAAGCTGAAGTTCCAATACTTTTGCTACGTGATGTGAAGAACTGACTCATTGGAAAAGACCCTGATGCTGGGAAAGATTGAAGGCATGAGAAGGGGATGACAGAGGATGAGACGGTTGGATGGCATCACTGACTCAGTGGATGAGTTTGAGTAAGCCCCTGGGAGTTGGTGATGGACAGGGAAGGCTGGCTTACCTTCTGCAGTCCATGAGATCACAAAGAGTCAGATACGACTGAGCACCTGAACTGAACTGAAGTCTGATGCTACTGCTAGGCTCCTTCCTCCTGGTTCAGGTCCTCACATGGTTCTTCCCTCCCCTCTTTCCTCTTTTCCTCACTAACTAGTTAGCCCTGTGAGGATGGGGCCTTGCCTGTACAAAGAAATGAATTGACACCTATTTAGTGTAAGCATTTTACTTCACCCTTAAGATAGGGCTGGAATTGAAGGGGATGGAAAGAGTTATCATTTTCTACATTTCACAAGCGAGGAAACTGAGAATGAGAGTGTAAATGGCAGATGTGAGTTCATAGTTCACTGACAGATAAAGCCAGAACTGTAACATGATTTTCTGTGATTTCTGGTTATTTATAGTTGGACTGTGAAGAAGGCTGAGCGCCGAAGAATTGATGCTTTTGAACTGTGGTGTTGGAGAAGACGCTTGAGAGTCCTTTGGACTGCAAGGAGATCCAACCAGTCCATTCTGAAGGAGATCAGCCCTGGGATTTCTTTGGAAGGAATGATGCTAAAGCTGAAACTCCAGTACTTTGGCCACCTCATGCGAAGAGTTGACTCATTGGAAAAGACTCTGATGCTGGGAGGGATTGGAGGCAGGAGGAGAAGGGGACGACAGAGAATGAGATGGCTGGATGGCATCACTGACTCAATGGACGTGAGTTTGAATGAACTCCGGGAGTTGGTGATGGACAGGGAGGCCTGGTGTGCTGTGATTCATGGGGTCGCAAAGAGTCGGACATGACTGAGCGACTGAACTGAACTGAACTGACTGATGGTATCATCTTTTGGAGAAGAAAGAAAGAAATCGTGTTCAATCGTCTCATGGTCATCTCATGTGTGTGTCTGCTCAGTCATCTCCGACTCTTTGCAACCCCATGGACTGCAGCCCATAGGTTCCTCTGTCCATGGAATTTTCCAGGCAAGAACACTGCAGTGAATTGCCATTTCCTTCTCCAGGGTAACTTTCCAACCCAGGGATGGAACCCAAGTCTCTTGCATCTCCTGCATTGGCAGATGGATTTTTTACCACTGCACCCCCTGGTCATCTTACATGACGTGAAAATACAAAATCACTCAGATTCTAACTTTCTTTGTAGTAATCAGTTTTATATTTAATGAGTTCAGTTAAACATGAAACTAATTATATATATGTGTTTACATATATGTTTATATATAACATATATGTATCACTGGGAGCTTTTCCAATGGATAAAGTACTATAGCTCCTTGAGAAACTGTGTTCTTTTTGATCCCACCATCCTACTGAGACCTCTCACCAGTGCACTACACAGAGTAACACACTTGCCAGATGCACTTTTAAGTGCTTCCTATGGATTTTTTTAATGTGTTGTTTATTGGCAGCATACACTTAAATCCTTTTAAAATTAACAACTTCTTATCACTTGATAATGTAAAAGTAGCACTCAAAGCTGTATTTTGGAATACTTCTTTATCATAAATTTCATTACTTCCATTGGCTAAGAAGTATTGATGGCATATACATGCTATTTGAGAGTTTGTAGGGACTTCCCAGGTGGCTCAGTGGTAAAGAATCTGCCTGCAATGCAGGAAACAAAGACTCAAGTTTGATCCCCGGGTTGAGAAGAAGTCCTTGAAAAGGAAATGGCAACCCATTCCAGCATTCTTACCTGCAGAATCCCATGGACACTGCAGACTGACTACAGTTCATGGGGTTGCAAAGAGTCGGACATGACTTAGCAGCTAAACAACAGCACTGTGCCAAGTACTATACCATAGTCTTAAGGTACATAATTAAACCTGGACTTCACCAACTGCCTTTATGTTGAGGATTATTATCACTATTTTACAAAAAAGAAATTAAGAATATGAATTTAAACTTGCCCCAGGTTTTTAGACAGTATTTGACAGAATGGACACTAAGTTCTGAATTGTCCAACTCCCCAAATCTAAGTTCTTTTCATTTCTAGAATTGAGCATGCAAACTTGATTATATTTCTTCCATGATTCAGAACATCTTCAGTATTTAGATTCACCAGGAGGAAAAATAATATGAAAAGAAAATTATTCAGAAACTATCAAGCATAAGGTTTGAGTGTTCTAACTGGGTTACCTTGAAGTAGCTAAGAAATCTCATGTGCAGTGAGGTTATTAGATGAGAACGCTTCTTAAATCAAAATTGATTTGGGTGATCACTTGTGTTCTAAACCATGTGACCTTATAACTCACTTCAGTGCTCTGGGTTTTTGTGTCCACAGTACAAAAATCAAAACAAAACAAAGCAAAAAACATGGAACCCAGTAATCTCTGGACTAACTTTCTGCTACAAAACTCAGTAAATCCAGTGTGTGCTGTGCTACGTCACTTCAGTTGTGTCCAGCTCTTTGCGACCCCAGGGACTATAGCCTGCCAGGCTCCTCTGTCCATGGGATTCTCCAGGCAAGAATATGGAGTGGGTTGTCATTTCCTACTCCAGGGGGTCTTCCTGACCCAGGGATCAAACCTGAGTCTCTCACGTCTCCTGCTTCGGCAGGTAGATTCTTTGCAATTAGTCCCACCGGGGATATAAGTTCTAGCCCACAACCATCCTTTTCTTGTTCTTGTTCATTCTCTTCCTCTTCTTCCTCTTTAATATAATAATAGCTATTATTAATTTGCTTCTAACCACTGAGCTTAAGTTTTTACTTTGTTTCATATATCTCTTTCATATATCTTCCAATCCGCCAATTAATGAAGTGTTTGTTCTTTTCCTATCCTTTAAAATAAACACAAACATGCTTTGTTTGTAGATTCTCAATGTGGTGTGCTGCAGCACTCTTGAAAAAATAAGCTCCTGTGTGCTTCTGAACACAAGCGTATACAGATGCGACTTTCTCAAGAAGCCGGAGGCAAGGTTCACAGTCAGCCTGTTTCTGTAGCTGTCACCAGGATGGCCTGTAAGCAACAGACGGGCTGATGGAGAGTACAGAAAGTAATGCTTTATTTTTTACTTTTTTTCTTTTTCATTTTTCTTTTTTTTAGTTAAAGAGGAAAAGCATCATTTAGGCCATCCTGTTCAGCTATAGATTTTCTTAAGGTTGGTTTTCCAATTGTAGCAAATATTGATGCTAGAGAGAGGAAGAGTGCACGTGCCTTAGAGGTATTGCAAAGTTTTAGTGTCATCCTCAATATTTGGGGGCTTCCCAAGTGGCTCAGTGGTAAAGAATCTTCCTGCCAATGCAAGAGACACAGGTTCTATCCCTGGGTTGGGAAGAGTCCTTGGAGGAGGAAATGGCAACCCACTCCAGTATTCTTGCCTGAAAAATCCCATGGACAAAGGAGCCTTGCAGGCTACAGTCCATGGAGCCACGAAGAGTCAGACAGGACAGAGACTGGGTGTGAGTCTGAACATTTTAATTGGAAATTACTTTTTCCCAGGTGATCAAACCCAAGAAGATTAATATTTTCTAACCAACACACAAGATATTGGTATATAAAAATTACTTTGTTTATATATGTATTGACACATAGATGTGCTATGGATTCTAGTAGATTGTGGAAATACAGTGATAAACAAGATGCAGTCTTCTAATTCAAGAAGTTTATAGGCTCACAAGGGGCTCAGAAAAGTGAATAGAAATGCCAGATGCTATGCAATACTTGCGCAAATGCCTAGAAGCAAGCTTGAAATTGCTGCAAGGAGTTCATTATTGCTAGACCCTAGGATACAAATTTAAAGAACAGAATAATGCTGGAGAAACTAAAAATTCCTCTAAAACATGGTCAAGATTTTGAATAGGTTAACACAGTCAGATGCTTTTTTTAGAAAGATTTTTCTGATTACTGCCTGGAAACCGAAGAAGATGGACATACAAAAAAAAAAGAAAAGAGAGAGCAATCCAGGTGTTATAAAGGTGAGCCATGTGAGCAATGATCCCAGTAGCTAGGATAGGGAAAAAGGAATACATAATTACAAGGTAGAATTAATGACATAACCGAACATTTTCTTACTTGTAGAGAGAGCTTCAGAGCAGGGAAGGTATCAGAGACTACTCATGTTTGAGGCTGGAATACATGAAAGGAATTTTGTGCAATTTAGTAAAATAAAGAATACAAAAGAGGAACTGGTACTATGAAGATTTCTCTTCCAAATCACTGGTATTCCCATGTTTACTAATTAATCATGTATTCACACATCCATAATTACTATGTATAATAATAACACATCCATGATTATTTTTTGAAAACCTATTACCTTAAAGAAAATAGCAGGGGGGAATAGAGCCCTTGCTTTGTAGTGCTTGTATTCTAGTGGTCAAGGCATATACGAATCACAAATAAAAACAAATCTTATACTAGAAATGTTTAAATGTGGTGAAGAAAAGTTAAGCATCACAGAAGAGAAGAATGACGTGGTACAATGAAGCTGGGAGTACATTAGATACAGCGGACTCTGAGGGGCTGACATGGAGCAGAACTTTGCTTTTCCTGAAATCAGTGCTCCCTGGGGAAGCTTGGTTAGTAAGTAGAATGGGAGCAGACGGATAAGGAAGCAAAGATGTGTTTTGGCGGTGGAGAATTTGGATAAACAATTTTTACCTTCTTTCTTGGAAGTCCTTCCTTGATGACCAGAAATTTCACCTCCTCCAGATCCAGAGCTTCCCATTTGTTGGCTGAAATGGATACATGGAAAAAAGGGCTTATTTATAGAAAACCCTTTGGCAGGATTCTATGAAGACTAACCTTCATGCTTCCATCACACTGAGTGATAATAGCCAAGGGTATTGAAACCTTACACTTTGCAAGCCTTGAGTAAGGCTTTATGTCTGCTTGCTCTTCACTACTATACCTATCCAGGGAGGTCAATTTGGGGCAAGTTACTCAAGCTGTCCAAGTTGTCCAAGCTTTAGTGTGATGCAAAGATGGCAAATAATCAGTAAATAAACAAGCAAGAAACTGAAGTTAGATGTCTCTTATTCTGATACCTGTGCTATTTAATGTATGTGAGCCAGTATGAGAGACTGGAGTGTACCAGAAGTTTAATTTTATTTCTTCTAGATCTTTTTTTTCACTTCTCCATAGACTGAGCTCTTTCTCTTCTTGGACACCAGGTGAATTGCATATGAACATTGAAATTCAGCTCAGACATCACTACCTCTGGAAGACTTGTGTGATCTCTACAGAATAAAATTCTGTTGTCTGCAACCTCAGGTATCATGAATATGTGTATAAGAACAGCCATCGGGAAGTCAATAGACAGGATCCTATTTACTTCTGTGTTGCCATCTTCTATCAAGTGTCCAACAAAGATGGGCTCAATGAACTAAGTCCATGAATGACTAAGTTATGTCCAAGTTGTGCCTTCCTAAGACCACCCCCCACTCTTCCTGTGAATGTACTCATTACTCTCCTTTTCTCAGTAAATCTTTTGAGGACATCCATGGCTGGTTAAATACTGTGCACCAGCGTAGTGCTATCTAGAATCTTATTGTCATGCCAATCTAAACATCTCATTCTCTACTGCACCCTTCTCCTCCTGTCCTCAATGTTTTCCAGCATAAGGGTCTTTTCCAATGAGTCAGCTCTTTGCATCAGGTGGCCAAAGTATTGAAGCTTCAGCTTCAGCATCAGTCCTTCCAGTGAATATTCAGGGTTGATGTCCCTTAGGAGCTACAGAGAATGAGATGGTTGGATAGCATCACTGAATCAATGGATGCGAGTTTGGGCAAACTCCAGGAGATAGTGGACAGGGAAGCCTAGTGTCCTGCAGTCCATGGAGACTCAAAGAGTTGAACATTACTTAGCATTTGAATAACAACAACAAATCTAAACATATAGAAACTAAAATTAATGTGTGTATCTGTGCGCCGGAGGCCCTCACAGTGTGCTTTTAGTCTTTCTTCTTTTACTTTTTCTTCTTTGAGTGCATGTGTTTGAGGCTTTATCCATTCCTTTATGTTAAAAAATATACCAGCTTTTATCCTAGGTTGTTTTTCTGATTGAAAAATCTGTATTTGAAGATCAAGCCTCTCCCTCTGCTCCAAAGAACAAATGTGGTGACTTTTTGTGTTGTTGTTGGCTTTGGAGTGTAGGCTTCTCCCTCATCTCCTGAAAAATCTCCAGTTTTGTTTCCTTTCTTCAGTGGATGAGGTGAGAGATTCCTATAGATGATCCCTGTGGATATCTAGAGGAGGCCAGCCTCCACAAAGAGGTTCAGAACTCTTTGTGTTTAAAAAAAGAAACATGGCAAGGCGATTTCATGTTTTCCACTCCTGGTTTATGTGCTGGACATTGTGTTATGTTAAACACTGGAAGATGAATCCACCCCTGAATTCTATAACATTTATCCCTGCAGTTGCTGAGGTTGAGGAAGGCTTAGGTAAGAAGTCCAAGGTCACCCAGAAGGCAGGGAATGGAATGGGGGTTATGTTGGGTACTTCTTAGACATCTCTTCAGATCCTCTTTTATTTCTGCCACAGCCTCAGTTCTGCACAGAAGCAGACCAGCTTCAAGGTGGCACAGACTAAGGGCACCTCCATTCGATTTTGACCTGAGCATTTTCCCTTCAGCCTACAGATCTCTGTGTTCTTAAACTGTCCTTCCTGTGCAGCTTGGACATGCGGCTATGGCTAATCTTTGACCAAGAGGTATGGAACCAGTGCATAAATGGATCTCCCCACGCGGACAGTCCCAAAGTTCGTTCCATGTGGCCTCTTGGATTGTGTACCCGGTCATCATGGCAGAGGATAAATCCGTGAGCAGCCTTGCACTGGCTTTTCTTCCTTTCTTGCCTCCTCTCTTCTCCTATTTTTGTTGCCAGATCCCTGGAACCACATATCCCAATAAAATCCTCACACACTTAAACTTCTGTCTTACTCTCAGCTTTTTAGAGAAACCAGACTGTATCAGAATTCCGATACAAGCTCAGAATCCATGTTCTTTTCAATATTCTGGTGGCTCTTAAGCTTTTTAGATCCCTTTCAGATCCCTGAAGATATTTAAATCATACAGATTCTTGGACCTTTCCTCCAGACCTGGTGATTTGCATATACAGAGGAGTGCTAAAAATATACACTTTCTTTTTTTGTTTGTTTTCTGTTTCTTAGTTTCTGACTCACACACTTAATCATTCAGTCATGCCCAACTCTTTGCAACCCCATAGACTGTAGTTTACCAGGCTCCTCTGTCCATGGGATTTTGCAGGCAAGAATATTGGAGTGGGTTGTCATTTCCTTCTTCAGAGAATCTTCCCAATATAGGGGTCAAATTCGTGTCTCCTTTGTCTTCTGCATTGCAGGCAGATTCTTTACCCGCTAAGTCATTAATTTTCCCATAAACATCAAAGGTGATTCTTATGGAGAGTCAAGGCTCCTCACTTAGTCTCTCATGTAGCAAACTTATCTGATTTTTAGTTTGCTTATTTATCAAGTAAGGATTGAAATAATTCATCAAGTTATTGTAAGAATGGCCTAAGGTAATATATTCAAAATTTTTTTTTAATATAAATTTATTTATTTTAATTGGAGGCTAATTACAATATTGTATTGGTTTTGCCATACATCAACATGAATCTGCCATGGGTGTACACATGTTCCCCATCTCTAAATGGATATATGTATGCAAGGATTGGGGCTTCCCTGGTGGCTCAGTGCAAAGAATCTGCCTGCAATGTGGGAAATGCAGATTCAATCTCTGGGTTGGGAAGATCCACTGGAGAAGGAAATGGCAACCCACTGCAGTAGTCTTACCTGGGAAATCCCACGGACAGAGAAGCCTGGGGGCTACAACCACTGGGGTCACGACGAGTCAGACAGGACAGAGAGACTAAACGACAGCAACAACAGTGTAAGGATTCGACAAGAGTTAAGAGCCTGTGAAACAGGTATTCCATCTGGCCAACTGAGTAATGTTGTTCTTTCAGAAAATTCTGAAAAATCCAACTGACATTTTTCCAGCACCATGTTGCTTAATGTGGGGCAAAATCAGACATTGCATTTTCACCACTTCTTTAGTGACTTTGAGATGAAGACGTGCCACACTCCACCATCTGATTACTGTGCAATCTCACAAGGTGAAATGATTGGAAATCTGTACCTAGAATTCACACGGACCATTCAGTGATCATCTTTAGAAATATATTTTACAATTTTCTCATATGGGTGTTCCTTAAAATGATTGCAATTTTACTGAACGCAGAGTGATTGGGGAAATGAAAATTATTTGTTTGGGAACCTTGGCAGTGCACTCATTGTGTGTTAGGAAATGGTAGGTCTGCAGTCTGCAGTGTATATTTGCTTCAAACGTGTCCTTCTGTCATCTGTAGTAGGCACTGCAACTTTGAGTCAATACTCAGGTTGTTTTCCCTTTCCTTTTTTAATATACAAATGCTAACAACTTTAGTGCCTTGCTTCAGAAACAATACTTGTGGATTTCTTTCGTCGATACAAATGTAGAATTTAAACAAGGCGGTTTGATTGAATATGATTCAATTTGATAAGCATTTACTGAACCACTTTCATGCACAAAGATCTGAGATGCAATAGCTGGAAGAATCACTACTACAGCATTACATGGAAACAACAGTATAAAAATCTAGTTGCCTGCAAACGCATCATCTAATTTAACCCAGACAACCGCCTTGAGAGTTAAACAATCCAAGTGTTATGTACACACATTGTAGAGAGTGAAAAATTGATGTGTAGGGTAGACAGAATTAAAACTGATGGATCAAACATGAGATCTCAAAAGCTGAACTAGGCATTGAAGATGTTTAATTACTCCAACCAACCTGCCATCTAGTTATTTTTACTGTTTCCAATTTTGTGAAGAGAAAATGGAGTCTCGGTGAATGTAAAGGATCAGTCCAAGATCCTGCAACTGGAAGCTCCCAGACTGTCTCATTCCAGCTGTAGGTGACTATTTGTGCCAATGGAAGTCAACAGTATGATGAATCAAATTTGAAACTAAAAGACTATCAACTCCAGTATTCTGGCCTGGAGAATTCCACGGACTACCATCCATGGGATTGCAAAGAGTCAGACGCTACTGAGTCACTTTCACTTCACTTCACTTCCTCAGCAACTGAGCTCACCCCAATGTTACTCAGAAACTGAGCTGCTTCAAAAACAAAGGCAATTAGACTCCTGCCCCAGTATTAGTCTCTCCTCCTGTGATGAAGTGATTGTGGGTTCTCAGGTTCTCATTGTACTGTTTGGCATATTAAAACCATGCTCATTTACATCGCTGGAATCTGGCAGGGGTTCATTCATCACTCAATATCAATTCTGTCCTTTTCTAAACAGCACAGAAGCATTTTTAATATGAAAATATTCTATAATTCATAGCACTTGAAAGGAGGTATCATCCTTTGCAGAACAATTTGCCTCTGTCTACTCTGTAAGGACAGAGAGATGATATGAAGGTCAAAAGACCTCATGTCTGATGTCTGTGGCTGAACCACTCAGCCTCTGTGAGCTCCAGTTTCCTTGCAGAACTGTGAAGATGCAGGACAATAAGCTGATCCCTCAGAAATGCTGCTTTTCTTCTCAGAGCTACAATTCCCACCCTGCAAAATGTAGGTGGGAACATTGACTGAACCAGATCATGAAAATATTGCCCCAAGGTAAAAGGGGAAAGAGTGCTGCTAGAGAAAGTGGAGGGAGTAGATAAAAGGAGATGTGAGTGCCATGTGCTGTCGCTCAGTTGTGTCCGACTCTTTGTAATCCCTGGACTGTAGCCTACCAGGCACCTGTCCATGAGATTTTTCAGGCAAGAATACTGGAGTAGGTTGCTATTTTCTACTCCAGGGGATCTTCTCAACCCAGGAATCAAACCCGCCTCTCTTGTTTCTCCTGCATTGGCAAGAGGATTCTTTTATCACTGCACCACCTAGGAAGCCCTGGGAAGGAGATGGGGACACTCAAAAATTCATGCCAGGTTACTTCTTAGTTTGACCCAGCTGTCTCCTGCACACCAATCTGTCTGATTACGTACAGGCTCCAGAGCTGAGACTGTAACTGTGTCCCAGGAGTCAGGGAGAAAGGAGTATGTGATATTCCACCTCAGTAACCCACTCCAGTACTCTTGCCTGGAAAATCCCATGGATGAAGGAGCTTGGTATGCTGCAGTCCATGGGGTCGCTAAGAGTTGGACACGACTGAGCGACTTCACTTTCACTTTTCAGCTTCATGCATCAGAGAGGGAAATGGCAACCCACTCCAGCATTCTTGCCTGGAGAATCCCAGGGATGGGGGAGCCTGGTGGGCTGCTGTCTATGGGGTCGCACAGAGTCGGACACGACTGAAGTGACTTAGCAGAATGATACTGTATTAGTTTGCTAGGGCTGTAATAACAAGTTATCATAGACTGGATGGTTTAAATTATAAAAGCTTATTTTCTCACAGTTCTTCAGGCTAGAATTGTGAGATCAAGAAGCCTTGAAGCCTTGTTCTTCTGAAGTCTCTCTGTTTGGTTTGTACATGACCCTCTTTTCTCTGTGTTGCTACGTTGTCTTCCCTCTGTGTCTGTCTGTGTTCAAATCTCTTCTTACAAGATCAGCCCACCCTATTGGATTGGAGCCCACCCTAATGACTCCATTATCTCTTTAAAGACTTTATTTTCCAATCCAGTCACATTCTGAGGTGCTGAGGTTAGAACCTTAACATCTGATTTGGGGGCCAGGTACACAATTCAGCCTAGAGCACATGCTTCTCTGTGCAACCTTGGAGGATTAACTCGCTATGTCTTCATTTCCACATCTGGAAATGATAATATTCATCCTCAGATTAAAGGTGTATCAGGAAGATTAAAAATCACATATTCAAAGATCAAATAGTGACTTCTTTCTATTACTCAGGGTAGGCTAACCAGTAGAACAATGTGTAGGTTCAGTGGCTTAATATATTAAAATTTTATTTCTCACTCATTTTTCAGGTTAGCAGGTTCCCCTTCTTCAGTGACTGTGGGAATGGAGACTTTTTCCACGTCTTGCGAGAACTCTGCCTCAAGCAGCAGCCTCCAAAATTGACTCAGAAACAGATCAGAGTGCAGGACCGCACAACAAAGCATTCCTCATGGCATCTTGCCCGCTATTGGCCCCAACTGGTCACGTGACCCACACTGGGGCAAAGGGTCTGGTAAGGCAATCCCTTGGCAGAGAGCCCCCTTCCCAGCGACAATTCTGCATGGTGGGAAAGAAGAACAGACCCTTGGCAAAGTGGGTTGTTATCTGCATCAGTCAGGGCCAGCCTAGGCAGTGACAGATGGCACAAAGTGGGTTGTGTGCAGAGTGTTAATAAAAGAACAAGTTACAAAAGAACAGGCAGGTTTTGAGGAAAGTGCAAGGTCATGAACAGTGGAAAGGGCAATTGTCACTCCCAGGCTTGTAGTTGCCAGAGGAGGAAGAAAATCCCAGAACCTAGAGGGAGGAGAAGTGAGTGGAGGGGGCTGCCTGCCAGGAATAGTAGTCCTTGGTCCAGAGACTCAGCCATGAGAAAGACGCCAAGTAAAAAAACCCTCAACCTAGTCCTTGATTCTATCCAGACTTGAACCTCACTGCCTGGTGACTGGGCTGCCCTGAAGGTGGAACAAAGGGGCTCATGGATGTAGAGTATGCAATGCGGCCTCAGGATCCTGGGCAGATTAAACAAATGTAGAGAGAGTGGAGGGGGGAATAGAAGAAATACAGCACAGCACAAATGGCTATATTCTTCAATAGAAAATGACATTTTATAATGAAAGTTGTTGGAGTTCTTCTGAGGTGGCTCCATTACTGTCTTTTATCCCCTATCACTGGCTCAAAGTGAAAGTCGCTCAGTCATGTCCAGCTCTTTGTGACCCCATGGACTATATAGTCCATGGAATTCTCCAGGCCAGAAAACTGGAGTGGGTAACCTTTCCCTTCTCCAGAGGATCTTCTCAACCCAGGGATCGAACCCTGGTCTCCTGCATTGCACATGGATTCTTTACTAACTGAGCTATCAGGGAAGCCCCCATCACTGGCTCAATGGACATGAATTTGAGCAAATTCCAGGAGACAGTGAAGGACAGAGAAGCCTGGCATGGTGCAGTCCATGGAACTGCATGGGGTCGCAAAATCCATGGGGTCGCAAAGAGTTGGACAAGACTGAGTGACTGAACAACAGCAACAATTCCCTATGCTCTCTTTTCCGGAAAGAATGGGCGGCAAACAGGTGACGATAGTGTTAAAGCCCACCAGCTGTGGAACTGGCACCAAATGTGTGTTGACTGAGGTATGTATTAAGGGACTCCAGGGGGTAACATGCTTCCCCATTTCTCACACAAGATTATAAGAGAAGCATTGTTACCTCCACTCAAAAGGATCTCGAATTCTCAGTTCCCTGTCCCTCTCTCTCAGTTCCCATCTGGTCCCACCAGAACTTCAGCATCCAAAGTGCTTCCCAAGCAATGGGAGCATGCAAGCCCAAACAAGAGCAAGGAAAAGGAGTCCTGCAAATCTGCAGATCCATAAAGATTCCCAAAGCCTGTAGCCATAAGGGTTCAACAAAATTTATAAGATAGAAGGCATACTGTCAAATGGAATGGATGAGGCACACTCCTCAAACACTTGTTACATAAATCTCTTTTCACCTCACAAATACTGTTTTCAAATAAGGAAACAGAGGATGTGAGGCGTTAAATCATTCTTTTTCAGGTTTCTGGATTAGCTGGTGACAGAGCTGGTGTATGGAGGCAAGGTCCTTGTCTTTTTCTCACAGGCACACATGCCTCCAGCTATGCGAGCATTGCAATCACTTCCTGCTTCCAACCAAAGCCTCTTCTTTGCTCTAGGGTGAGATGTAAGGATGGACCAGCTATACAGAGGGCTTTCTCTGTCTTTGTCTCTCCTTGCCTCTGTCTCTCTCTGTCTCTTTCTTCTTTTCTCTTGTCCCCGTCTAATCTTACCGGATGTAATCTAGGAAATAGTGAAAGCAAATGCAGGTAAAGAAGAAACAACACAAGGGAAGCCTGTGTCATTTTCTGAAAACTCTGCAATTCATGGGGGATGTCAATCTGCATTTAAAGTCATCCCAGTTGGGCTACTCCCAGACTTGTGATGTCACTGAGTCCATCTTAAAGGTAAGGAACCTACAGGCCAGGAAACTTAAGTAACTTGTTCAAGGTCCCATTACAAGGACACACTGCAAACCTAGAGCTTGAACTGAGTTTCTGGTGTCTGATTCAGCTTCTCTTTCTACTGCACAATAATAGTGTCCTCACAAGAAATAATCCCCAATGAGAAAGGAATAAAAGGGGTTCACCTATTGAAAGGCAAATATAAGGACCCCATCTAAAACTCCACTTCCTTAAAATCAAATTGCCATTTTTTTTGCATGAAGAATTGACCTAACAAAAATGTATGTGGACACTTTTGCTGCTATTGCAGGAAAAAGAAATTATAATAATTAAGGTGTCATGAATCAAATTTGACAGGAGTGGTGACAAGAGTTACTTTTAGCCTCAAATGAGGAACACATGTAATTAGAAGTAAAGTAAGATCTATAAAGGTTACACAAACCTCAGCTGTAGAAGAGGCTCTGGTATTTAAAAAAAGCAATTAGTAAATGAGCAAGCATATTAATAACGTAAATACTTATTTTTAGGAAATCTTGGGATTGCTACACTCCAAAGTCAAAAGGATCAGTAGTTGAAGACGAAATAAAACTGTGGACAAACACATTCAAGGAAACAGCAGATATCTTCCATTCAGTACAGTTCAGTCTTTCAGTCGTGTCCGACTCTTTGCAACCCCATGAACCGCAGCACACCAGGCCTCCCTGTCCATCACCAACTCCCAGAGTCCACCAAAACCCATGTCCATCAAGTCGGTGATGCCATCCAACCATCTCATCCTCTCATCATCCCCTTGTCCCCCTGCCTTCAATATTTCCCAGCATCAGAGTCTTTTCAAATGAGTCAGCTCTTCACATCAGGTGGCCAAAGTATTGGAGTTTCAGCTTCAACATCAGTCCTTCCAATGAACACCCAGGACTGATCTCTTTTATGATGGACTGGTTGGATCTCCTTGCAGGCCAAGGGACTCTCAAGAATCTTCTCTAACACCACAGTTCAAAAGAATCAATTCTTCAGTGCTCAGCTTTCTTTATAGTCCAACTCTCACAACCATACATGACCACTGGAAAAACCATAGCCTTGACTAGACAGACCTTTGTTGACAAAATAATTTCTCTGCTTTTCAATATGCTGTCTAGGTTGGTTATAACTTTCCTTCCAAGGAGTAAGTGTCTTTTAATTTCATTGCTGCAATCACCATCTGCAGTGATTTTGGAGCCCAGAAAAATAAAGTCAGCCACTAAAGTCCAGATCTAATGGTGCACAAATTGATTCAAACACAATAAAAAATGCAGTAATAATGATGATAGGATCACTAATATCCACATATTTCCTTGTAATGTGCAAAGTACTTTTGCAAAAGGTAGATCCAACTCCATCTTTAATATCCCCCCTCCCTCCTTCTCTTCCTTCCTCCCTTCCTTCCTTCCTTTCATCCTTTCTTCCTTCCCTCATACCTGGCTTTCTTCCCCACTCCCCCTTTTTTACCAGTCAGTAAATATTTAGTTTATTTGCACTTTATGCCAAGCATGCTCCATGAACAAGACACATGTGATACTTGCCTTCACAATGAGAGCATTCTAATTTAAAGAGGTGGACTTGGCACAGGCAGACAAGGTTTTTTGTTTTTTTTTTTTTTTCCCCAGAAATTGATAAAGAAGGAAATGATCTGGTGAAAGGGTTCCCGGTAATGAGACAGGTGACGTTCAGGTAAAGCATCTTTGAAGGGATCACAATACAGCACAGAGTTGCGAAAAGGCCACGTGTGTATGTGTTTCCTAGGGCTGCTATAGAAAAGAACCACAGACCATGATGACTTAAACAATAGGTATTAAGTGTTTTGCAGCTCTCAAGACTAGAAGCCCAAACAAGCTATTGGCAGATGTTATGATCTGAATGCTTGTGTTTCTCCAAAATGCCTTTGTTGACATCCCACATCCCAATGTGATGGCATTAGGAAGTGAGGTTTTTTGAGAGGTAACTCAGTCATGAGGATAGAACCCCATGAATGGGATTAGTGATATTATATTATAAAAGGGACCCCCAGAGAGTTCTCTTGTTCTTTTCCACCATATGACGTCACAGACAGAAGTCAGACATCTGAAAGAAGGATTTCACCAGAACCTGACCACCTTGGCACTCTGCTCTCAGACGTCTTGAACTGTGAGAAATAAATTTTTCTTGTAAATAAGCCACATAGGCCATTGTTGTTGTTGCTCAGTCAGTAAGTCATATCCAACTCTTTGCAATGGACTGCAGTGTGCCAGGCGTCCCCGTCCTTCACTATCTTTGGAGTTTGCTCAAACTTATGTCCATTGAGTCAGTGATGCCATCCACCCATCTCATCATCTGTCGACTCCTTCTCCTCCTGCCCTTCTCCTTTCCTCAGTCTTCAGTATCAGTGTCTTATCCAATGAGTCACTCTCTGCACCAGGTGGCCAAAGTATTGGAGTTTCAGCTGCAGCATCAGTCCTTCCATGGTGATTTATTATAACAGTCTGAGCTAAGACTGTAGGGTTGGCTCCTTCTGAGATCTGTAAAAGAGAATCTACTCCTCCTTTTTCCTAGCCTCTGGAAGCCTCAAGTGCTCCTGAATTTGTAGATGGCCATCTTTTGTCTGTTTTTACGTTATCTGTCCTTTGTATGTGTCTGTCTCTTTGTCCAAATTTCCCCTTTTTGTAAGAACATCAGTCACGCTGGATTAAAAGCTTCCAACCTAATGACCTCATCTTGACTTGCTCACCTGCAAAGATCCTATTTCCAAATAAGATCACATTCACACCTACTGGGGATTAGGACTTCACCATCCCTTGGTGAGAAATCATTTAACTTATAAGAATGGGTATTATTTACTGTTGAAGTAGAAGAAATAACAAGTGCAAAAAACCTGTGTAGAGACATACAGTTCTTTCAAACGATAATCCGGACAACAATGTTCATTCGAGTGTACATGGGCTTTACAAACAGGCCTAAAAATGCCAAGGAAGATTGGCAGGCTTTAATTCAGAGACCTTGTTTCAAGACCTCCTACTCTATGACAATGGATAAGTCTCTCTGCCACTCTGAACTTCCTCTCACTTTCCTGGAAAGAAAATTAATGATAGTTCCCTTGTAGTGACTGAATGTGTGAATGCATATGAAAGTGCTTGTTAAACTGCTCGGTGCTATAAAATGTTAAAGACTATAACTTTTTAAAACTCTATTTGGATAGAAATTAATTCCAAGCCTGTCAAGAAACAAGTTCGTATTAGATTGGGGATAATAGAGTTTGTTTTATACAAATTCCATTATAGAATTCAACTCTGCTGTCTACAGAGTCACCCCCTGGTTGTGTCTAGAAATTCTTGCCTCCTGAGCACTTTGCTTTGCTGTTGTTTCATTGCTGTTATTGTTTATAATTTGGAGTCTCAAAGCTCTGTTAGGGATACAGCATGATAGAAAGATAAGAACATGGATTCTGGTGCTGGATGGCCAGGGTTTGAATGCTCACTCTACCACTTACTCACTGGGTGACCCTGGATGAGTCATTCACTTCTCTTTCTCACAGCACCCTTATCTCTAATAGCACCAGGAGATGATAGTATACCCACCTCATAGAGTTGTTAGGTAAATTAAATTTGTGCTGCAAGGCACATAGAATTGTGCCTGTAACAAAGCACAGACAATAATGTCATGGGTAAAAAAAAGCTGGATAGAGTTTTCATCATTATACATCTGAGGCCACTGAGACCCAGAGATCCCCTGATGTGCTCACAGTCACACACTTAGCCAGGGCAAGAGCTGGATTCTCCAAAGCCAATCCTCTAAAAAGCCCGTATAGTCAAAACTATAGTTTTTCCAGTAGTCATGTATGGATATGAGAATTGGACAAAAAGAAAGCTGAGCGCTGCAAAACTGATGCTTTAGAATTGTGGTGCTGGAGAACACTCTTTAAGCCCCTTGGACAGCAAGGAGATCATATCAGTCAGTCCTAAGGGAAATTAACCCTGGATATTCATTGGAAGGACTGATGCTGAAGCTGAAGCTCCAATACTTTGGCCACCTGATGCAAAGAACTTACTCTGTGAAGAAAAGACCCTAATGCTGGGAAAGATTGAAGGTAGGAGAAGGGGGCGACAGAGGATGAGATGGTTGAATGGCATCACTGACTCAATGGACATAAGTTTGAGCAAGCTCTGGGAGATGGTGAAGGACAGGGAAGAGTGGTGTGCTAAAGTCCATGGGGTCAGGAAGACTCAGAGACAACTGAGCAACTGAGCAACAATGACAAGAACTGAGGTGTTCAGTAGAGGTGTTCACTAGACACAGATGGCCACTGAACACTCAAATGTGGCTGGTTTGAACTGAGATGCGCTGTTCAGTATAAAATGTCAGATTTTGAAAATGTATTCAATCTTAATAAAAAATAATGTAAAACATCTCATGAATAACTTTTATATTTATTACATGATGAAGTAACAATACTTTGGATATTTAAAATATATTATTAAGTTATCTTCACCCATTTTCTCATGCACATAGCAGAAAATTTTGAGTCACAAATGTGTGGCTCGTGTGTAGCTTGCATTGTGATTCTACTGGGCAGCCCTGTTTGGAGAGAACTACATTCTCCTTTCTGGATCATTGCAGGAGGTGGAAGGGAGGCTCAAGAGGGACAGGGTATATGTAAACTTATGACTGATTCATACTGTTGTGCAACAGAAACCAACACAACAGTGTAAAGCATTTATCCTACAATTTAAAGAGGAAAAGAAATGGAACCATAAAAGAGTACAATTTCACACACAATCCATTCGCCAGTCCTCCTGTCCATTCTGCTCCCCATTTATGCTCTGTAAAGCTACTCCAGTCATGTGTCACCACTTGCTTGGCCAGTAGAAGCTGTGTAATAGAAAAAGAGCTCTCTATTTCATTTGTACTGTTTCTGTAGTTCTACTAATGAACATCTTCGACTTTTCTGCACTCAAGCAAACCTCATTGTATAGAATGGTCCCCTTCCATGAAGCTCTCTGCTTGTCTCTCCAATATAATCTTCTCCAACCAAAGAACTTGATCTATGCTTCTCTCATCACAGATCCTTTTTACATCATGGCTCCTGTCTCTGTTACCCATTACTCCAATATTACAGGCAACTGGAATGCAGAAGGCATTTATTCAACTACTATTTCTTGAGTGTTGAGTATGTCATGGGCATAAGTTAGCTTTTGGATTATAGCAAAAAAATTTAAGAATGAGTACACTTAATTTCTTTTATTCTAGCCTTCTCTCTGATGAAAGATGAGATTAGAAGTACATGAGGTTTACTGGGAGATGGCTCAAAAATTATAAAAATGAACTTACAAAACAGAAACAGAGTCATAGACTTCAAAAACAAGCATGGTTCCCAGAGGGGAAAGATCAGGCGGAAGGATAATTGGGAGTCTGGGCTTGATATGTCCACACTATTGTATATAAAATGGACTTCCCAGATGGTGCGGTGGTAAAGAATCTGTCTGCCAATACAGGGGATGCAAGAGATGCAGGTTCAATCCTTGGGTAGGGAAGATCTGGAGTAGGAAATGAAAACCTACTCCAGTATTCTTGCCTGGAAAATTCCATGGACAGAGGACCCTGGTAGACTAGAGTCCATGGGGTCATGGAGAGTCAGACACAACTGAACACGCACACAGCATACATAAAATAAATAATCAACAAAAACCTACTGTATAGCCCAGGGAACTCTACTCAATATTCTGTAATATGGGAAAAGAATCTGAAAAAGAATGGATATATGTATATGTATAACTGAATGACTTTGCTGTACACCTGAAATTAACACAACATTGCAATAGGCTGATGCCATATAAAAATTAAATTAAAAAAAATCATAGTGGGAAAAATAAGTGCCTGTGAAAACTAAAGAAGGAGGGATGAGAAGTAGATACGGAGAGTCTTAGACCAAGTCTGATATCTGTGAAAGGAGAGAGGGATAGAAGAGTTGAATAGAAAGAGCCTCAGACCACTCTGAAATTTGGAGAAAGTCCTTAGTTAGGCCAAAGTGACTCTAGGTCAAAGTGATCCTTTGGAAGAATTTCCCTTCAAGGAGTAGGAGTGGGCCTGCTTGATAACCACTCCCTTACTCAGTCATTGGCCACAAGAAGCCTGGGGAAATCATGACTTTGGCATTCTTGCCCCCATGTGTGTTGGGTATGAAGATGTACCATCTTGGGCTGAAGGTATTTATGCTTCCTGCATCAATTCTGGGAAAGTGATTCTGAGCAGAGCATCTCCACATCACCCCCACACACACCCCCACCATGGTATACAGTCCACATTTTTTTTTTAATTTATTTACTTTTTACTGTCCTGGGTCTTTGTTGCTGCAAGACCTTTTCTCTGTGGTGATCAGGGGCTACACTCCAGCTGTGGTGTGTAGACTTCTCACTGCAGTGGTTTTTCTTGATGCAGAGCACGGGCTCTAGCTATAGAGGTTCAGCTGTTGTGGCACATGGCCTCAACAGTTGCCACCCCCAGGCTCTAGAGCACAGGCTCAATAGTTGCCGTACATGGGCTTTGTTTTTCTGCTACATGTGGGATCTTTCCAGGCCAGTGATTGAACCCACGTCTCCTGCATCGGTAGGCTGATTCTTTGCCACTGAGCCACCAGGGAAAGCCCAGTCCACCTCTTTTTACAAGATATTTAAAATGGCCCCAACTATGGCAAGAAGATTTTATCATTGAGGTTAACCCCAGGCTTTGGAGTCATACAGACACAAGTTTGAATCCCCAGCATCTCATCGGTTAGTTGTATGATCTTGAGAAAGGAATCCCATTTCTCTAAAACAGCTTGACTGTTGTTTGTTTAGTCAATCACATCATTGAGTTGTTGCATAAAATAATAAAATGCGTGTAAATCATGGAACCTAAGACATGATGTGTTTTTATTAATATTGGCAAAAAAAAAGTTGCTATTGTTGATGACGGGTGTCATTGTTTTATGGTGGTTGGTACTGTGAAATATCAGAATGTGAATAAATAAAATACATCAAAGAGAATGGGAACCAATTGCAAACACAATAATAATATGGATAAGCCTAATGTTTCCCAGAAGCCCTGCTTGAAAGGGAAATATAAGCTGTTATTTAGTTCTGAATTTCCAAAAAGGAAGCATGTCTTTCCACATTGAAAATGAAGTGCTTCTTTGCACTAAAATTTACATGATATTTTTCACAAGAGAGTTTAGGGGAACAGGATCTTATTCATCTTGCATTTCCTTAGACCAAACTAATGCATTCCCTGGAGTATGTGCTCAGGGGGGCTGTTTAAGCTGATCTGAGAAGTAAGAATGCATTTCTGTTTAAGTCTCAGTACCAACACTTTTTTGGACAGAAAAAGCAACTTAGAAGAGTTAAGATTTTTATCTACAGTATCATGAGTTATCTTGAGGTTTTCTAGAGACTTTCTGGAAATTACTAAAGACCATGACAGAGGCAAGAGGAAGGAATATAAAGATGCTGACTCACATAGATCCGTGTTCTCATCAAAGGCCTCTGGTTTTTTTTTTCCCCCCTCTTTACAAATTGTTGGGAATATTTATGGCCTCTCAGTTTATATGTAGAATGTAGACATTAATAATTCCACACTGGCAGAAGTGTGTTAAAGAATTAGTCATTTATAAAAACAACAAAGGTCCATTTAGTCAAGGCTATGGTTTTTCCAGTAGTCATGTATGGATGTGAGAGTTGGACTATAAAGAGCTGAGTGCCAAAGAAGTGATACTTTTGAACTATGGTGTTGGAGAAGACTCTTGAGAGTCCCTTGGACTGCAAGGAGATCCAACCAATCAATCCTGAAGGAATTCAGTCCTGAATATTCATTGGAAGGACTGATGTTGAAGCTGAAACTCTAATACTTTGGCCACCTACATGAAGAGCTGACTCATTTGAAAAGACCCTAATGCTGGGAAAGATTGAGGGCAGGAGAAGGGGATGACAGAGAATGAGATGGTTGGATGGCATCACCAACTCAATGGACATGAGTTTGAGTAAACTCCGGGAGTTGGTGATGGAGAGGGAGGCCTGGTGTGCTGCAGTCCATGGGGTCGCAAAGAGTCAGACACAACTGAGGGACAGAACTGAGCTGAACTGAACTGAAAAACATTAAAAAAGTAAAACCATAGCAAAATAGTTTGAGTTCCCTCAGAAGCAATAGATAGGGATTTGAGAACAAGAAGCATATTTAGGAGATGAAGCAGGAAATATACATGACAGGGTGTTATAGGTTGAACTGCATCCCTTCCCCACCCCAAATTCATATGTTAAAATCCTAACTCCCAGGGCTACAGATAGGATTATATTTGAAAACAGGGTCTTTAAAGAGGTAACTATGGTAAAATGAGGTCTTTAAGGTAGGTCCTAATCTGATATGACTGCTGTCCTTCTAAGAAAAGCAAACTGGCATACAAGAACACAGAGAGAAGGCACAAGGCAAAGACAGCTTTCTACAGGACAAGCATAGAGGCCACAGAAGAAACCAACCCTGCAGACACCTGAATCTCTGACTTCAGTCTCCAGAAATGAGAAACATATATATTTGTTGTTTGAGCCACCCGGTGTGTGGTCCCTTGTTATGGCAGCCCTAGATGACTAGTACAGAGGGTGAGGAAGTAAGACAGGGAAGGGAAGGAGGTCACTCAGGGGCACTCGTGGACAGGTGACCCATGAGATCCTCTGGGGATCAGTGGATTTGAGGTCCCTGGGAATCATTTCGCCCCAAAGTTTTGGAAGTTCAGTGGTTCCTCCACCAGGTCCTATTCTCTTTTTGGCTGAGGGCTGAAGGAAAATCAGTGATATTGGATCTTAATCCTTCAACTGCAGTAGTTAAGCTTATCTTCTTTTCCGCGATGTCTCATTATTCAGCACAAAGTCATCATGTATTCAGTGCTAAGTAAATAGAAAGTTTCACATGATAAATAGTGTTCTTCAAGGTAATATGATGTAATAGAAAGAGAATAGGACTTGGAGGTAGATGCCCCTGGTTTTTAATTATTTGACTTACTTCTCATGGGCTTCCCTTGTGGCTCAGCAGGTAAAGAATCCGCCTACAATGCAGGAGATCTAGTTTCAGACCTTGAGTTGGGAAGATCTCCTGCAGGAGGGCAAGGCTACCAGCTCCAGTATTCTGGCTTGGAAAATTCCATGAACTGTATGGTTCATGGAGCCACAAAGAGCTGGACACGACTGAATGACTTTCACTTCACTTTGCTTCACTCATGTGACTTAGGGCTGTAGCATGACCACTCTGATCCTCAGTTTTCCTCTCTGTCAAAATATTTTGGCTGTAAATATGAAATGGAGGGACATGTAATGTAAGACACAGCATGGATACTCCACAAGTACTCTTTCTCACAGCCTCCCTCCTCCCATTCACTCCAGTTGTTCAAACACAATTAAGTCACTCTACACCCATTTCTAATTTTGAGTAAATTGAGCATCTGCTTTCATTATTTTTCTAGGCTGATATTAGTCCCAATCCCTTAGTCATTTCATTTTCATAAGAATTTGTTTATAGAAATTGAAATTAGAAAGGGAATGCAGGTTTTTATTCCTGATACTTATTTTTTTTAGCAGTTTAAACATCCTTATCAATAAGTTCATGGCAATCCTGGAGTGAGTTGCCATTTCCTTTTCCATGAAGGAAGACAAACCTGAACAAATAGAGAAGATTGTGTCATGAAAAATAATGCTTCACAAATGGGAAAAACAAACCCTTTTAGAAGAGGTCTCTCTCTTTTTTTTAATCCCTAAAGTTTTATTCTCCCATTTGTCAGACCAGTGAGCTAGCTAATGGAAAACTAAAGAAAAGAGAATTTAAATGAGTGTAATGAAATCTTCTACTTCATTCTGCATCATCATAGTAATGATAACTGTTAGGTCCAGTCCTGCTCAGCACTCTGTGCACACAGGGGGCTTCGTTTTGTTTAATTCCTGCACTAGCTTCACAAAATAGTTACATTTATGCTTCTTGTTTTACACATGGGAAAATTAATGCTCAGTTACAGTTACTCATCTGAAGCCACTGAGAAAGAGCCAGAAGAAAACATACCACATATTTGCACATCAATTCATATAGTATTCATTAAAAATGCATATAGACTGCTTGAAAGCATTTGCTTTTTAGTCTCAGTTTTTCAAAAAAGGAAACAAAGACTTATATGACATCATCATTTCAAAGTAATGCCAGTCTTAAGAGGGAGTCATGTGGGTGGGTTTCTGATACAGAAATAGAAAATCTGGGGAGAATTGGACAATGATGGCCAAAAGGTACGGATTTCTAATTATAAGTATTAGGAATGTAATGTACAATATGATGGATACAGCTCACATTGCTGTATAGTAGAGTTGAAAAATTCTGAGAGTATATCGTGAAATATATCAAGAGGAAAAAAAACATTTTTGTTTTTTGTATCTATATGATATGATGGATATTAACCAAACTTATGTGATAATCACTTCATAGTATATATGTCAAGTCACTAGCTGTACTCCTTAAACTTACATAACACTGTATGACAAGTATATCTCAACAAAACTGAGAAATAAGAAGAAAAGAAAATAAGAAGGAAAATCTGGGTCTGAGGCCAGCTTTGTTTTGGGGAAAGTATTTGACATTTCTGGCTTTAAATTCTGTGTATGTAAAAAAGATGCTAATTACAGATGTGGACATGATTCAACACTTCACATGGATTATCTCTTTTGAACCTCACAACTCGCTAAGATGATTGTGGCAAGGACTAGTAACTGCAACCCTCATGCTTGTTTCTTCTACAGATTTTGATTTCTTTAAGTCTATGGACTGTCTATTATTTTTCATTATATAATCTTGGTCCAGTCAGTCACCGACACCTACTAAGTTCTCTATAAATGTCTGTGGGCTAAAAGACTATCCAATAAACATTTGGAAAAGAATGCCTCCCTGTCCATAGCACATGAGTTATTATAGAAATTTAGGATCATTTTTCTAGTTGGTTTTAATCAGTCAAATAAATGGCCGCCAGTTGCATAGAATGCCAATAAAACTATTTAAATCAAAATCACTCCTGAACTTTATTTCACATTTAATGCAGAAGGAAGGATTAGTAACATACACATAGACAATGATGATTTGTTGATAGCAATCTATGGCAGGCACTGTCTTCATAGGGTCTCTAGATATAAAACCCTGTGGTTTGAAATTCACTTCTTGCTTTGAACTGACCCCTGTATTGACCTTTAAACTCATACAGCCAACTTCTTATATCATATTTCCATCTGGTTGTCTATCAGACATTTCTAATTTAACACATCCAAAATTCAGATTCTGATCTTTCCCTTGAAACCTTCTCCTGCCTAGGTGACCTCATTTCGTAAATGACAACTCCATTCATTAAGTTGCTCAGGTCAAGAACCTGGAAATTATCTATAACTGGGCTCTTTTTTGATCAATACTACCCACATCCAATTCATCTGTTATTCCTTTGGGCTCTATTTTGAAAATCACCTAGAACCTGATCATTTCTCTTGTCCTGCCTTACTACCATTAGCTCAAGTCATCACCATCTCTCTCCTGCACTGTATAAAAAGCCTTATTGTTCCCTCTGTCGTGACCCTTGCTTCCCAATAGTTTAAATTTTATTTTATTTTTTTGCCTCTCTTCTAACTTGTCTTATTTCAAAGCCTTACCCTTAATCTGCTCCCTTGTCAGCAGGCTCCGTGCCATTCCTCAGGCACACTGCTTTCTCAGGGCTTCTGTATTTACTGTTTTCCCAGACCTAGAGCTGGTCTGTGTTGCTCTTGCTGAAGTTCTAGCGTCTAAAACAGTGTCCCGTATGTAAACGGAACTCAGTAAACACATGTTGAGTAAATGAAGTACATATTGAATCAACTGAGTCTGAAAATGTAATTGATGGCCATTCTTTTGTTTATTCATTCAACAAAGTATTTGGGAGTTACCCTGTGTCAGATATTGGAAATCAATTGTTAATATGAAGGCTAGGATCTTATACTCTGACACTTTTTATTTTTCACAGAGATAGGCTTTAACCATACACATAAATGAACTAGTAGATTATTAAATAAGTGGACATTCTGTGTAATATTGAGGTAGAAATAAAGAAGATGCATTGAGACAGGGAATCAGGGTAGGGGAGAGGCTCCAAAACAATATTTCAGCATTGAAACAGAAAACTTAATTAGGAGAAATAAACAGCCATGTAAAGAGCTGGCATAGGGACTTCCCTGGTGATCCAGTGATTACGAATCTGCCTGCCAACCTAGGGGACAATGTTCCGTCAATGGTCCGAGAAGATCCCACACGCTGAAGAGAAAATAAGCCTGAGCACCACTGTGTTGAGTCCATGCTCTAGAGCCCTTGAGCCGCAACGACTGAGGCCACCACACCCAGAGCCCGTGCTCCATAACAAGAGGAGCCACCACAATCAGAAACCTGTCACACCAAAATGAAGAGTAACACTCACCCGCCGCAACGAGAGAAGGCCCAGGCAGCAGTGAAGACCCAACACAGCCCAAAATAAAAATAAGTATATAAATAACTATTTTAAAAAAGAGCTGTCATAAATGTCTCAGGCAGAAGAAACAACACATGCAAAGGCCCTGAATCAGGAATTAATTTTGTAATACTCTAAGGAGTCAGACACGACTGAACGACTTCACTTTCTCTTTTCACTTTCTCTTTTCACTTTCATGCATTGGAGAAGGAAATGGCAACCAGTGTTCTTGCCTGGAGAATCCCAGGGATGGGGGAGCCTGGTGGGCTGCTGTCTCTGGGGTCACACAGAGTCAGACACGACTGAAGCGACTTAGCAGCAGCAGAAGCAGCAAGGAGTGATTGCACATAAATATGACTGACTGTGGTAAGTGAAGGAGAGAATGTTATGAGATGATGTTGAAACATAAGGTGGGGTCAACATTGGACTTCTCATAAACTCTGAATTAACATTGTGGCTCAGATAGTAAAGAATTTGCCTGCAAGGCAGGAGACCCGGATTCATTCCCTGGATCAAGAGGATCTCCTGGAGATGAGAATGGCAACCCACTCCAGTATTCTTGCCTGGAGATTTCCATGGATAAGAAATCGATGCATGATACTGGATGCTTAGGGCTGGTGCACTGGGACGACCCAGAGGGATGGTATGGGGAGGGTGGAGGGAGGGGGGTTCAGGATAGGGAACATGTGTATACCTGTGGCGGATTCATATTGATGTATGGCAAAACCAATACAATATTGTAAAGTAATTAACCTCCAATTAAAATAAATAAATTTATATTAAAAAAAAGAAACTTGATGGGCTACAGTCCATGGGGTCATAAAGAGTTGGACACAACTGAACAACTAACACTTTACACTTTCACTTTCATAAACTATGACACCAAATTAGGCTTTATTCTAAACACAATAAGAAGGCACCTGTACAGGGAGTGACATGACTGGAATTACTTTCCTTTTTTACCATCATTTTTCTCTGTAAGGGAATAGCCTGGAAACAGACAAAGCTGAAACGATTAAGAGCAAGAATATAGGTAAGGTGATATGTTTGTTTCCAAGGGCTGCTGTAACAAAATACCACAAACTCATTTGTTTAAACAGCAAAAATGGATTGTCTCCCAGTTCTAGAGGCTGGAAGTCTGAGGTCCTGGTGTTGGGAGGGTTGGCATCTTCTGGGCCCTCCGAGGAATAGTCTGTTCCAGGCCTGTCCCCTAGCTACTAGTTGTTTGTTGAACGTCTTTGGCATTTCTTGGCTTATAGAAGCATCACTAGGTCTCTGTCTTCATCTTCTGCACTCTCCTTTGTGTGTTTTATTCCAAGTGCCTTTTTTTTTTTATAAGGAAATGTCCATATTGGACTAGGGTTCACCCTTATGAACTCACTGTAGCTTAATTACCTCTGTAAAAGCTTTATCTTCTTAGAGGACACCTTTGAGGTTCTGAGGGTTAGGACTTAAACATAAAATTCTGGAGGGACACAAGTCAACCTATAACAGAAGGTATGATGGCTTGGATGAGTAAAGATGGAGAAATACCAGTATATGTTTGGAGGATGACATTCAGGGCTTGGGGGGTCACTTCAATGTGAGTAATGAGGAATAAGGCGGAGTTAACACAAATCTGATATTTAATAATTGGCTTAAAAATGGTGTGGTACCTGGGAAGGAAAAGTCTAAGGTAGAAGCAGACCTGTGTGTATAGATTTTAGTTTTAGATTTGGGGTTTCTTTGAGCAAGTGTGGTTTGAAATGACTTTGAGATGTTTAAGTAAATGTGTAGGCAGTTGGACACATGCATCTAGAGTTTAAAGAGGTGAACATCTTTAAATTTTTTTTTTAAAAAATGGGGTGAAATCTAAATTTGCATTCACCAAATATGGACAGAAAGCAAAGCCTCAGCATTTTGATGATACCTGGGGGTGGAAGGTCAATAAGGAAAGTAGCCCAAGACTGTGGCTGGAAGCACTACAGAATTCATGAGTTGGAAGATAAAAGGAGTCTGCATAGGAGACCCATAAGGAATAGCTGTTAAAGTGGGAAGAAAACTAGTTTCCTTGCTCATATTATGAGTAGAGAGAGAAGACAGCTTCCTGAAGAATAGAATGATGGCCTGTGTCAAATACCACTGGGAAGTAAGAAAAGATGAGATAAGAAAATGTCCATCTAGGTCGATCACATGAAGGTTGCAGAGTCTCTGACATGATGATGGGACAAAAGGCAGACTGGGGGAAACCAACTGAAAGATAAGAAAGTGAAGCTCTTTGAAGTTGTTCCATGGGGTAGAAAGCAGTAAGAGAGGAAATCACTGGAAGGGAAACTGAGGTCAAGGGTGGATTTAAAAAAAAAGAATCTTATATTCTGATGTACATAATACTACAGAAGGAAAGCACAAAGATGGTAGAGAGAATGAGTCTTTGAAACATTTATTACCATACCCTAACACAGATGAGGACAAGAAGGCTCTAAGATGCTAAGAATATCCTTAGGGTTCATACAACCAATAAGTGATAAAAAGCATATTTCAAACCAGGCCCTGCCTTACTTGAAAACTACCATTGTTTTCTTAATAATGTGCAGTCTCTGAAGTGACGTGATGCCTATATAATGTCATTTTTATATTTCATTTTCTGCAAGAAAATTTGTCACCCTATTTTTTTTTTGCAGGTGATATTTTGAGTTTTGGAAATGCCAGAATTCATAAATGTAAACAACTCTAAACAAATATACTCTGTTATATATGTTTGCTTTGAATGTTACAAGTAAAAATAAATGAAAAAGTTTGGACTCTATAAAATAAATATTAGAACCTAGAGTGGGTTGTGGTTCCCTTCTCTAGCGGATCTTTCCAACCCAGGGCTAAAACCCAGGTCTCATTCATTGCAGGCAGATTCTTTACCATCTGAGCCATCAGGGAAGCCCTAGAAACTGAACCAAACTTTAGTGAAAAGAGTTAGAACCTTCAAGTGAGATCTATGTGCGCCTATTTGCAGAGAGTACGTATGAACCTCTTTATATGAGGGGGAAAAAGAATCTTGGCACAAAAATAAATACTTTGGAGAAGATAAATTAAACATAATTAATGGTCACAGATTAAGAATCAGAGTTTGAAAGGAAAACTAATGTTTCCTGATTTTTTTTTTCTTTCTCAAATTATACCCAATGTTTGTATGGCTTTGAGGAAATTCAGAATCAAGAAAAAAATTATATCTTTTCTCTAGTTAGAAATAAATGCTTAGATGACAACTGCTGATAACATTTATTAGGGACAGATTAAATTAATTTGTATTTGCATTAAAGAGTATGTACTACTTTAACCTTTGCTTTAGCAAAGTTTCATAGGTGAAACTCTAATACTTTGGCCACCTGATGTGAAGAGCTGACTCATTTGAAAAGACCCTGATGCTGGGAAACATTGAAGGCAGGAGGAGAAGGGGATGATAGAGGATAAGATACTTGGATGGCATCACCGACTCAATGGACATGAGTTTGAGTAAACTCCGGGAGTTGGTGATGGACAGGAAGGCCTGGCGTGCTGCAGTCTACTGGGTCACAAAGAGTTGGACATGACTGAGTGACTGAACTGAATTGAACTGATAAGCACAATTGTCTTTCCAGTCCAGATCTTTTGATTTTTCTTCTTTTGTAGAATGCTCCCAAATCTTATCTAAGCTTAATAGCAACTACATTTTCTTGAAAAAAGCTAAAAAAAAAAATGCTAGCCCTAAATCTAACTTCGACTTGTCATTTTAATAACAAAAATTTTACAAAGGGTCAATATAAAATTCTCATAAATAAATTCTTTCGAGAAATGCCTATTATTAGTTAACTTAGAAAATGGTATTTCAGTTCAGTTCAGTTCAGTTCAGTCGCTCAGTTGTGTCTGACTCTTTGCGACCCAGTGGACTGCAGCATGCCAGGCCTCTCCTGCATCAAAAGGTGAATTCTTTACCACTGAGCCAGCTGGGATACCTAAGATCAAGTAAATGAGAGCTTTTTTCAGAAAACCATTTTCAGCACTCTCCTGGAGTCCTCAGGTCTGAAAACCAAGGCAATCAAAAGCCCAAGTATCAGAAGATTTGTCCTCTGGTTACCAAGAACTAGTTTCAGAAAATCATTTGTAGCTATGATCACTTTCCAAAAGGCTTCAAATGATACTCATCCCTTCTTGGGGTCAAGAGATGAGCAGATTACCTCCCTGAGCCAAGTTTAAATTTTCCCTGCCTGGATGTGAAGCTGTGGGTCAGTTATAGTGACAAGACTTCAATTTGTTTTTTTCCATAATACAGTTGTCAGCTAAGGCCACCCTATCCTTAAAGTATAAATAAAATCCATATGGAAGTCTCACATTGTGTGGGACTTCTATCTTAGTCCATGTACCTCCTCATTCCCCGCCTCCCCAGTACTATCATATTGTTGCAGGGAGAAGTCAATTCTGACTCCTTATTGGAACTGTGTCTCTAACTTGCTTTTTGTTGTGTTTGTTATTATAATCATACAGAATGGCCTGGGTCAGAGAACCCTGCCCCTCGGCATGACTGTTAAACTAAAGTGTCTTTGTTCAGAACCCTGTCCATCTGTAGATGGCAGGAAGGAAAAAAATTAAAACACCCCCTGACTGAGATTTGTCATTCTAGGAGATATTTGCAAAATTAGTGGCCTTTTTATTTTGCTTCTTCACTGCCCCCATCTCTGATCTATAAAAGAACCTGGCATCCAGATCTCAATAAGATGGTTATTTTGAGACATTAGTCTGTCATCTTCTCAATTGGCTGGCTCTCCAAAATTCGTATTCCTTGCCTCAACACATCTCCAAATTATTGGCCTGTGGTGTGATAAGCAGAATGAGCTTGGACCCGTAATGACATTGTGCATTCTAGTTTCAACTTAGGAATCTCAGGGGAAATATTCAAACCAAGTCATTTGGGGTGACTTCCAGTGCTCACCCCAAATGTCCCACAGGCTGTTTACTTTTGCAGTTCCTTATGCATTTCTGTTCTTGTTCTGCTGGACATGTGCTCTCCCCCTTTGAATAACCACTTAAAACTCTTTATTCTATTCTGAAAGTTACAAGCTTTGGAAATCATCCCCTTTGCTTTGAATTGAAAAAGCAAAAATCATACCCAGCATTGTAACACTGTGTTCTTCAGTAAGCTTGGCAGAAAAAAGGCTTTCAATTTATTATAAAACAGTCCACTTTTGCAAAATTCTCTCATCCATGCCATGTGGTTAAGCCCCGTCTGTCCCTGAAGGTTGTCCCACTTAGATTTTCTAGATTTATTATTCAGAATAATTTTGTTCTGCATTGACCATTGTATGTCCTGTAACTCACCCCTGTGCTTTGTTAAAACCGAGCATCCCCAAATCTCCCCAGATCTCGGTTAAAGCCGAGCATCCCCAAATCCCCAAAAATGTGTCTCACATTTTTGAATTTTTTAAAATTTTATTTCTTTGTGTAACAACACATCATGAAATATAACATCTTTAAAGGGTGAAACACATTATGGTTGACCATAAGTAACAAGTTGTACAGAAGATCGCTAGATCTCACTTCACTGAAACTTTATGCCTGTTGATTAGTAATTCCCCAGTTACCCCTCCTCCCAGGTCTTTCCAGGGGGTGCTACTGGTAAAGAACCCTGCTGACAATGCAGGGATGTAAGAGACATGGGTTTGATCCCTGGGTCAGGAAGATCCCCTGGAGGAAGGTATGGCAACCTACTCCAGTATTCTTGCCTGGAAAATTCCATAGACAGGGGAGCTTGGAGGGCTATGGTTGATAGGGTCATAAAGAGTCAGACGCAGACTGAAGTAATTTAGCACAAGCACACACCCATCCCCTCCCCTAACTCCTGATGACTGCCATTCCATTCTTTGAGTTTATGAATTTGACTATTTTGGATACTTCGTATAAGTGGAATAGTGCAGTACTTACTTTTCTGTGGCTTATTTCACTTAACACCATATCCTCCAGCTTTGCCCATGCTACTGTGTCCTACATCTTATCCTCAGTGGCCTAGAAGGGTTGGCTGGTTCTCTGACATGACAGTTTTTCCTTTCCCCTTCCTTTCTAGGTCCTGTAAGTGGAGGAGAACAATATGAAGACTCATTTCCTTTCTCAAATAAATTATCACAGCCTTCTATTTCCTTTTTCAGAGAAAAAATGACTTTAATTGATTTTAATTAATAGTTTTTATTTTATAATTTTATTTCAGGTTTACAAAAGAATCACAAAGATTATACAGAGTTTCTCTACACTCCCCACTCAATTTCTCCTGTTATTAACAGCTGACATGAGTACAGTACATTTGTCAAAACCAATGAATTGGTATCCAAGTTCCCTTAGTTTTTACTTGATATGCTTTTCTATTCTAGGGTCCTATCTAAGGTATCTTATTCTTCCAATAAGTTTTTTCATAAACACACCAACAAAAATGCTGATATGTTTCACATCATGTTTTCTGGTTATCTATTTTTCTAGTGATAACACAGGGGCCCAAACTAGAGTCTTGTTCACATGTTATTGCAGATTGATGATGGAGTTGCATCCATCGTTAAGTGGTTATCTTTGAGCACTTTCCATTTATTCTGGTAATTTCCAACTTTAAAAGTCTAGTTATCTTATAGAAAAAGACAGAAAATCTCTATCATAACTCTTTGCAGCTAGGGTTCAAATATGTGACCTGGTTTCTTTAGACTGAACTTGGGTTTGGAAATGAACAGAGTGAGGACACAATTGGTCTGGAGACAGAGTCAGCTGTTCCTTCAGGCAAGGGGACATTGGGACTTCTGACATCCACTCATTCATAGGTACCAAGTAGGGTTTTTCCTAGAGAGCCCTTATGTGATTATATACTGACTGTCCAGCATCAAAGATCCACTTTCCCACCGTCTTGGGATACTTGGTATTATCTGGTGGTGGTTTAGTTGCTAAGTCATGTCTGACTCTTGCAACCCCATGGACTATAGTCCACCAGGCTCCTCTGTCCATGTGATTTCCCAGGCAAGAATACTGGAGTGGAGTGCCATTTCCTTCTCCAGGGGATGGTTTCAATCCAGGGATCAAATGGAATTTTCTGCATAATGGGTGGTCTCCTGCATTGCAGGCATATTCTTTATTGATTGAGCCACTAGAGTATCCTTTAATAAAGATATTTTCAATTTAAATAGTGAAGGGATGCTAGCATTTGTATGTAAGAATTATGACCAATAAAACTAGAATTCCCAGAAAATCATCCCATGATTAATTTTATCTATTTCTACCACATAATTGGTGTTTGTAAAGTTTGATTAGTAGCAAAATGGTGATAAGTTTGAGTAGGAATCCTTCCTTTGACTTCACTTAGCCTTTAAAAAGTGTAGAAAGGAGGAAAAGTATGTAGGCACCTACATTTGCTTGTTAGGGCTGCTGTAACAAAATATCATAAACTGAGTAGCTTAACAACAGAAATTCATTATCTCAGATTTCAGGAGCTTAGATGTCTAAAATCAAAACGCTGGCAAATTTAATTCCTTCTCTTGGCTTTAAGGGAGAATTTATTCCTTGCCTACATCTTAGTTTCTGATGATTTTCTACTGATCGTTAGTGTCCCTTTGTAGAACCATCACCTTCATCTCTGTTTTCATCTTCACACAACATTTACCCCGTGTTTGTGTATCTATGTCCAAATCCTCTTTTAATAAGGACGCCGGTCATATTGCATTAGGGCACAGGCTGAAGACTTCATTAACCTGATTACTCTGTAAAGACACTATTTCCATATAAGGTCACATTCTAAAGTAATGGAGGTTAAGACTTCAACTTGGGATGACAATTTGCCCATCCTCAATCTATAAATTCAATTCACTTCCAATTAAAGGTCCAATTTTTTTTTTAACTAACATAATTCAACCTGTAAGAGCACCTCTAAGTAGAGGCTGATCTTCTAGAAACCCAGCTCTTGTAGGGTCATCAGCTCCACGGGGACAGTGGTACTCTGAAGGGACTGAGATCCGAAGAATCAGGTGGTGTTACCTTTCTAATTCAACCCATTAAGGTGAAGAGTTATAAACAGAAATCAGTTGAGGTCCAGAGATGCTGATTGACACTACATATAAGATATGAGCCCATTGTCACAAATCCAGATTTTCAAGCAAGTCTTAATTGGAAATGTCTTGAAGATCTGGAATTTAAGTAGGTGAGTCATTTGGCTCAAGCGAAAATAAGTTAAAACAAGGAGCTACGAATTTGTAATTGAGAAAAAGTTTATTTCAAATTGGGGTGCTTTGTGAACATCCTGTCAAGGAACTAGAGTCTGGATCAGGCTTTGGAAAAGGCAAAGGGATTTACCTGCAGGTGATAATGACCTCAGTGTGCCTTCATTGTATTCCAAGAGTAAAAAAACAGTCACTTTTTTTTTTTCACTACTTCTTCCCTCCTTTCACACTATTTTGCATCCAATCAATCACCAACCCTGTCAATACCACCACCTCTTAATTGCCTCCCCTCCCCCACCAGCCTGGCCTTCCTTTCTTTTCACATCCCTACTGCTATCCCTTATTTCAAGCACTCATTTGATATTTAAACCATGACAGTGACCTTGTTTTATTTAAGCATCCATATGGAATTTTTGTTTTGCCTGTTTTCACATTTAAATCTTTGCTCATTTGGAACTCATTTTGGTGTAAAAAAGTGAACAAGCGATCTCAACATTTTTCTTTTAGTGGCTTGCCAATCCTCCTAATACAATTTATTGAATAATCCATGCTTTTCCACTGATTTCAATACTCTCTTGGCCATAGACTAACTTCCTATGCATATTTGGCTCTAACTCGTATTTCGCTCATTCATCATTTTGCCAATTTCTGTAGTGATTTCTGTTTTAATTGGAATTGAGATTTAAAACATATTTTAATTTATAATATTAAAGCTGTCTTTGCATTACTTCTCCATTTCAAAGTTGTCTTTCTCATTGTTGCATATGTATTTTTCAAGATGAACCTTAGAATAATTGAATGAATTTTAAAAATCATTGGATCTTTAATTAGAAGTACACTGAATTTATAGATTGAGGTTGGGCAAATTGCCATCTTCACATTATGAGTCTTCCTTCACCTCAACTAGGTAAGTTTCCTTATTGGCTTATTTTTCATGTTAGTCTGGAGAAGGCAATGGCACCCCACTCCAGTATTTTTGCCTAGAAAATCCCATGGACGGAGGAGCCTGGTAGGCTGCAGTCCATGGGGTCGCTAGAGTCGGACACAACTGAACGACTTCACTTTCACTTTTCACTTTCATGCATTGGAGAAGGAAATGGCAACCCACTCCAGTGTTCTTGCCTGGAGAATCCCAGGGACAGGAAGCCTGGTGAGCTGCCGTTTATGGGGTCGCACAGAGTCGGATAGGACTAAAGCGACGCAGCAGCAGCAGCAGCAGCATGTTAATCTAAGTTGGTTCTTTCAGGTTTATTATTTAAAAAGCTATATCTTTTATTAAGGTTACTTATATTTGTTTAATGTTACTGCCATTATGACTGGGATTTTTTGGTTCTATTTTCCTTTTATTTTTATTACAAGAAAGCTATTGACTTTTGCATTTTTAAATAACAGTTAAACTTACTTATTATGTTCATCAATGAGTCAATAGATCTTGTGAGGTTTTCCAAAAATGCAACTGTATCATTTTCTTTTCTTTTTTTTTAATTTTATTTTATTTTTAAACTTTACATAATTGTATTAGTTTTGCCAAATATCAAAATGAATCCGCCACAGGTATACATGTGTTCCCCATCCTGAACCCTCCTCCCTCCTCCCTCCCCATACCATCCCTCTGGGTCGTCCCTGTGCACCAGCCCCAAGCATCCAGTATCGTGCATCGAACCTGGACTGGCAACTCGTTTCATACATGATATTTTACATGCTTCAATGCCATTCTCCCAAATCTTCCCACCCTCTCCCTCTCCCACAAAGTCCATAAGACTATTCTATACATCAGTGTCTCTTTTGCTGTCTCGTACACAGGGTTATTGTTACCATCTTTCTAAATTCCATATATATGCGTTAGTATACTGTAATGGTGTTTTTCTTTCTGGCTTACTTCACTCTGTATAATAGGCTCCAGTTTCATCCACCTCATTAGAACTGATTCAAATGTATTCTTTTAATGGCTGAGTAATACTCCATTGTGTATATGTACCATAGCTTTCTTAGCCATTCATCTGCTGATGGACATCTAGGTTGCTTCCATGCCCTGGCTATTATAAACAGTGCTGCGATGAACATTGGGGTACACGTGTCTCTTTCCCTTCTGGTTTCCTCAGTGTGTATGCCCAGCAGTGGGATTGCTGGATCATAAGGCAGTTCTATTTCCAGTTTTTTAAGGAATCTCCACACTGTTCTCCATAGTGGCTGTACTAGTTTGCATTCCCACCAACAGTGTAAGAGGGTTCCCTTTTCTCCACACCCTCTCCAGCATTTATTACTTGTAGACTTTTTGATCGCAGCCATTCTGACTGGTGTGAAATGGTACCTCATAGTGGTTTTGATTTGCATTTCTCTGATAATGAGTGATGTTGAGCATCTTTTCATGTGTTTGTTAGCCATCTGTATGTCTTCTTTGGAGAAATGTCTATTTAGTTCTTTGGCCCATTTTTTTCCTCTAAAGTCAGGAACAAGACAAGGGTGCCCACTTTCACCATTACTATTCAACATAGTTTTGGAAGTTTTGGCCACAGCAATCAGAGCAGAAAAAGAAATAAAAGGAATCCAAATTGGAAAAGAAGAAGTAAATCTCTCACTATTTGCAGATGACATGATCCTCTACATAGAAAACCCTAAAGACTCCACCAGAAAATTACTAGAACTAATCGATGACTATAGTAAAGTTGCAGGATATAAAATCAACACACAGAAATCCCTTGCATTCCTATACACTAATAATGAGAAAACAGAAAGAGAAATTAAGGAAACAATTCCATTCACCATTGAAACAGAAAGAATAAAATACTTAGGAATATATCTACCTAAAGAAACTAAAGACCTAAATATAGAAAACTATAAAACACTAGTGAAAGAAATCAAAGAGGACACTAACAGATGGAGAAATATACCATGTTCATGGATTGGAAGAATCAATATAGTGAAAATGAGTATACTACCCAAAGCAATTTATAGATTCAATGCAATCCCTATCAAGCTACCAACAGCATTCTTCACAGAGCTAGAACAAATAATTTCACAATTTGTATGGAAATACAAAAAACCTCGAATAGCCAAAGCAATCTTGAGAAAGAAGAATGGAACTGGAGGAATCAACCTACCTGACTTCAGGCTCTACTACAAAGCCACAGTTATCAAGACAGTATGGTACTGGCACAAAGACAGAAATATAGATCAATGGAACAAAATAGAAAGCCCAGAGATAAATCCACGCACATATGGACACCTTATCTTTGACAAAGGAGGCAAGAATATACAATGGATTAAAGACAATCTCTTTAACAAGTGGTGCTGGGAAATCTGGTCAACCACTTGTAAAAGAATGAAAATAGAACACTTTCTAACACCAGACACAAAAATTAACTCAAAATGGATTAAAGATCTAAATGTAAGACCAGAAACGATAAAACTCCTAGAGGAGAACATAGGCAAAACAGTCTCTGACATACATCACAGCAGGATCCTCTATGACCCACCTCCCAGAATATTGGAAATAAAAGCAAAAATAAACAAATGGGACCTAATTAACCTTAAAAGCTTCTGCACATCAAAGGAAACTATTAGCAAGGTGAAAAGACAGCCTCCAGAATGGGAGAAGATAATAGCAAATGAAGCAAATGACAAACAACTAATCTCAAGAATATACAAGCAACTCCTACAGCTCAACTCCAGAAAAATAAATGACCCAATCAAAACTGTATAATTTTCATAACATTACTATTTCCAACCTCTGTCAAAAATATAAAACATAAAGAAAATACTGGTGAGTTTAACCACATAAAAACAAAAATTGAAATATGAAATTTAATAAATAGCTTTATTAGCTTTATGCCAAGAGGTTTGACAGAGAAATAAGAAAAAAAGACAACTACATCAATGGAAAAAGGAACAAAAAACACAAATACCTAACCCCAAAAGGGACCCATATGACAAGACATTCAAGCCCACAGAAAACAGAAAGGAGATGATATATTTTCATAGAAATGAAATGATATGCTTTGTTATCCTATAATACTGGAAAAGGTTAAAAATAGCAACATTAGTGATTATGGGGTGAAAGGAAATGGGTACTCTCATTCAATGCTATAGAAAGTAAATATTGGTATAACATTTTGTGAAGAATGTAGCAACATGATACAGAATTTATAGTGTGTATCCCTATAACACAGACTTCCTTTTCAGTTAATTTTTCTCTATACCTATTCAAGAAAGTGCATAATAACATGTGGTCAGTGGATAGTTAACATAGAAACTGTTATAATAGCAAAAAAATAAATGTCCATCCATAAGAAATTGGTTAAATTAATAATAGTACATGCATATAACAAAATACTCTCTAGCCATTTAAATAATAATGTAGAGATATATTTTTTCACATATAAAAGCATTCAGAAATTTTATGCAGCAATAAAGTAGCATGTTTATTATAATCCTATTTCTTTAAAGTTATCTTTATATTTATATACTGTCTTAGTCCGTTTGGGCTGCCGTAATAGAATAGCATAAATTGAGTGGCTTGTAAGCAGCAAACATTTATTTCTCATGGTTCTGGATGCTAAAAAGCCTCTTGATGAAAGTGAAAGAGGAGAGTGAAAAAGTTGGCTTACAGCTCAACATTCAGAAAATGAAGATCATGGCATCCGGTCCCATCACTTCATGGGAAATAGACGGGGAAACAGTGGAAACAGTGTCAGACTTTTTCTGGGCTCCAAAATCACTGCAGATAGTGACTGCAGCCATGAAATTAAAAGATGCTTACTCCTTGGAAGGAAAGTTATGACCAACCGAGAAAAGCAGAGACATTACTTTGCCAACAAAGGTTTGTCTAGTCAAGGCTATGGTTTTTCCAGTGGTCATGTATGAATGTGAGAGTTGGACTGTGAAGAAAGCTGAGTGCCGAAGAATTGATACTTTTGAACTGTAGTGTTGGAGAAGACTCTTGAGAGTCCCTTGGACTGCAAGGAGATCCAACCAGTCCATTCTAAAGGAGATCAGCCCTGGATATTCTTTGGAAGAACTGATGCTAAAGCTGAAACTGCAATACTTTGGCCACCTCATGCAAAGAGTTGACTCATTGGAAAAGACCCTGATGCTGGGAGGGATTGGGGGCAGGAGGAGAAGGGGACGACAGAGGATGAGATGGCTAGATGGCATCACTGACTCGATGGACGTGAGTCTGAGTGAACTCTAGGAGTTGGTGATGGACAGGGAGGCCTGGCGTGCTGCGATTCATGGGGTCACAAAGAGTCGAACAGGACTGAGAGACTGAACTGAACTGAACTGACTGAACTCTGAACTTCCACTCACAGTTCATCTTTGATGGAGTGCCCTCCTCTATCTTCTTGCTTGATGAGCTTTCATTTTAGTTATCTCAATAAGGTAGCCTTGGGTCCCCTAAAGAATGAATGCCTGGTGATTTGCATAGTCAATTTCACTACTAGGATGTGAACTACTAAAGATCAGGGACGTTATCTTGTTCTAGATCATGGCATACAGTAGGAAGTTTGTTTTTTAACTGACTGAATTGTAAGTAAATTTAACAAAGAGAATGTTCTAGTTATTATTTTTGTAATGCATGCTAAATTGATTCAGTTTAGTTCAGTCACTCAGTCCTGTCTGACTCTTCGTGACCTCCCTGTCCATCACCAACTCCCGGAGTTCACTCAGACTCACGTCCATCGAGTCAGTGATGCCATCCAGCCATCTCATCCTCTGTTGTCCCCTTCTCCTCCTGCCCCCAATCCCTCCCAGCATCAGAGTCTTTTCCAATGAGTCAGCTCTTCGCATGAGGTGGCCAAAGTACTGGAGTTTCAGCTTTAGCATCAGTCCTTCCAAAGAAATCCCAGGGCTGATCTCCTTTAGAATGGACTGGTTGGATCTCCTTGCAGTCCAAGGGACTCTCAAGAGTCTTCTCCAACACCACAGTTCAAAAGCATCAATTCTTTGGTGCTCAGCCTTCTTCACAGTCCAAATCTCACATCCATACATGACCACAGGAAAAACCATAGCCTTGACTAGATGGACCTTTGTTGGCAAAGTAATGTCTCTGCTTTTGAATATGCTATCTAGGTTGCTCATAACTTTCCTTCCAAGGAGTAAGCGTCTTTTAATTTTATGGCTACAGTCACCATCTGCAGTGATTTTGGAGCCCCAAAAAATAAAGTCTCTCACTGTTTCCACTATTTCCCCATCTATTTCCCATGAAGTGATGGGACCGGATACCATGATCTTTGTTTTCTGAACGTTGAGCTTTAAGCCAACTTTTTCACTCTCCACTTTCATTTTCATCAAGAGGCTTTTGAGTTCCTCTTCACTTTCTGACATAAGGGTGGTGTCATCTGCATATCTAAGGTTGTTGATATTTCCCCCAGCAATCTTGATTCCAGCTTGTGTTTCTTCCAGTCTAGCGTTTCTCATGATGTACTCTGCATAGAAGTTAAATAAGCAGGGTGATAATATACAGCCTTGACGTACTCCTTTTCCTATTTGGAACCAGTCTGTGGTTCCATGTCCAGTTCTAACTGTTGCTTCCTGACCTGCATACAGATTTCTCAAGAGGCAGGTCAGGTGGTCTGGTATTCCCATCTCTTTCAGAATTTCCCACAATTTATTGTGATCCACACAGTCAAAGGCTTTGGCATAGTCAATAAAGCAGAAATAGATGTTTTTCTGGATCTCTCTTGCTTTTTCCATGATCCAGCGGATATTGGCAATTTGATCTCTGGTCCTCTGCCTTTTCTAAAACCAGCTTGAACATCTGGAAGTTCACAGTTCATGTATTGCTGAAGCCTGGCTTGGAGAATTTTCAGCATTACTTTACTAGCATGTGAGATGAGTAGAATTGTGCAGTAGTTTGAGCATTCTTTGGCATTGCCTTTCTTTGGGGTTGGAATGAAAACTGACCTTTCCCAGTCCTGTGGCCACTGCTGACTTTTCCAAATTTGCTAGCATAGTGAGTGCAGCACTTTCACAGCATCATCTTTCACGATTTGGAATAGCTCAACTGGAATTCTATCACCTCCACCAGCTTTGTTTGTAGTGAAGCTTTCAAAGGCCCACTTGACTTCACATTCCAGGATGTCTGGCTCTAGGTCAATGATCACACTATCATGATTATCTGGGTCATGAAGATCTTTTTTGTACAGTTCTTCTGTGTATTCTTGCCACCTCTTCTTAATATCTTCTGCTTCTGTTAGGTCCATACCATTTCTGTCCTTCATTGAGCCCATCTTTGCATGAAATGTCCCCTGGGTATCTCTGATTTTCTTGAAGAGATCTCTAGTCTTTCCCATTCTGTTGTTTTCCTGTATTTCTTTGCATTGATCACTGAAGAAGGCTTTCTTATCTCTTCTTTCTATTCTTTGGAACTCTACATTCAGATGTTTATATCTTTCCTTTTCTCCTTTGCTTTTCACTTCTCTTCTTTTCACAGCTATTTGTAAGGCCTCCCCAGACAGCCATTTTGCTTTTTTGCATTTCTTGTCCATGGGGATGGTCTTGATCCCTGTCTTCTGTACAATGTCACGAACCTCATTCCATAGTTCATCAGGCACTCTATCAGGTCTAGGCCCTTAAATCTATTTCTCACTTCCACTGTATCATCATAAGGGATTTGATTTAGGTCATACCTGAATGGTCTAGTGATTTTCCCTACTTTCTTTAATTTAAGTCTGAATTTCGTAATAAAGAGTTCATGATCTGAGCCACAGTCAGCTCCTGGTCTTGTTTTTGTTGACTGTATAGAGCTTCTCCATCTTTGGCTGCAAAGAATATAATCAATCTGATTTCGATGTTGACCATCTGGTGATGTCCATGTGTAGAGTCTTCTCTTGTGTTGTTGGAAAAGGGTGTTTGCTATGACTAGTGCCTTTTGTTGGCACAACTCTATTAGTCTTTGCCCTGCTTCATTCCATATTCCAAGGCCAAATTTGCCTGTTACTCCAGGTGTTTCTTGACTTCCTACTTTTGTATTCCAGTCCCCTATAATAAAAAGGACATGTTTTTTGGGTGTTAGTTCTATAAGGTCCTGTAGGTCTTCATAGAACCATTCAACTTCAGCTTCTTCAGTGTTACTTGTTGGGGCATAGACTTGATTTACTGGGATCTTGAATGGTTTGCCTTGGAAACGAACAGAGACCATTCTGTCGTTTTTTGATTGATTCAGTCATATCCAACTCTATGTGACCCTATGGACTGTAATCCGTCAAGCTCCTCTGTCCACGGGATTCTCCAGGCAAGAATACTGGAGTGGTTTGCCATGCCCTTCTCCAGGGGATCTTCCTAACTCAGGGATCAAACCCATGTCTTTTAGTCTCGTGCATTGGCAGACAGTTATTTATTTTATTTATTTATTTATTTATTTATTTTTACCACTAGTGCAACCTGGGAAGTCTCTATTTTTAAAATAATTAGCCCCAAATCAGTGAATTAAAGCAATGCCAATAATTTGATTATCATTCACTGTTTGTCTCGGTTGGGAATTTGGGAAGGGCTCAGCTAAAGGATTTTGGGGTATTGTCCATTGTAGTGCATTATACTCATTGGGCCTCCCCATGCCATCTCCCCACATGGATAATAGCATACAGTAGTTACATGCCCATATACCAGTAATGTGGTATCTTTGCCATTAGCTTGGGTTTCTTCAAGGCATAGCCGTTTCAAAGCAGAACAGCTGATTACATACCAGCTCAGTTCTCCAAAGGAACACATCCTAGCTAACACAGTGGATGCCTCTGCCCTTTCTATGACCCCACCTCAGAAGAGGCAGGTCATATCTGCTGAATTCTATGGTTAAGAATGAGGCACTAAATCCAGACAAAATTCTGGAAAAATGGCTATACATCCCACCTATCAACAGAAGACTATCAAAGAATTTGTGAAGATTTTTAAAGTCACCACAGAAAATCTTATAACTGGCACCCACACCCCCTGCAAAACCCTTTACACACAAGCAAGCATCAAAGGACCTGAGTATTTCACACGCCGAAATTACTGTTAATGTAAGAACTGTTATTAGCTTAAACTGAATGCATTCTCTTTGCAAACACTTTCTTGGCCTGTTTATAAAAAAAGAAACCAAAAAAAAGAAAAAACAAAACAAAAAAACACTGGAAATGATAAAAACACAGCTTTGATGTAGATAATTTACAGCTGATGTAGACTGCTAATTTCTGCTTTTATCAATAGTTGTGCTCCCATTTTTAGACACATAGAAATCAAAGAATTCTGCTGGTGAAGGAATCCCTCCTTTGATCTGGAAGATGCAACTGAGGTACATGTGTTGAGGCTTAGTTCATAGATCTTACAAGCAGGCATCTTAGAGCTCTCAGAGCCCAAATGCATCCATAGGCTCATTTCTCTATTCCTTGTACCAGAGACAGACCTCAAACAGACAGATGGAAAGAAATCCTGGACTGTTTCCTGTGAGAAATCAAAGATCTCACCTTAACCTAAAGATTCAGCCATTTTTGGAGGTTCTGAATGGAAAAGGGGACTGAGAGTTCAGAGATGTTGAGGGGCATAGGATTTTTCTAGGGGATGACTCAAGGGATGGAAAATGCTAGATTGGAAGTTTGGATTGACACCTACACACTGTCATATATAACATAGATAACCAACAAGAATCTACTGCATAGCACAAGGAACACTGCTCAACACCCTACAATAATCAAAATGGGAAAAGAATTTGAAAAAGAAACAGATATATGTTTAACTGAACCACATTGCTATACATCTGAAACTAACAATATTGTTAATCAACTCTACTCCATTATAAAATCAAAACTTTTTTTTTTTTTTAAAGACCTGGACCCGGAGAGGGTTACACCAGGTGCGTCTCAGCACACTACCACCCGGATTCCCTGCCTCTCTCCAACTCAAAACATTTTTTAAAAAAAGATTAAAAAATGACAATAGATTTATGACTTTGATTGTTTGGAGGTCTGTCTTTTGGAAGCGGGATTTAACAACCAAACAGTTGTTGTTCAGTCACTAAGTTGTGTCCAGCTCCTTGTGACTGCATGAACTGTGTAGCACACTAGGCTCCTCTGTCTTCCACTATCTTCCAGAGTTTACTCAAGCTAATGACCATTGAGTTGGTGATACTATCTAACCATCTCATCCTCTGCTGCCCCCTTCCCCTTTTGCCTTCAATCCCCAGCATGAGGGTCTTTTCCAGTGAGTTGACTCTTCACATCAGTTTCTGACCATTTATTTGTGAAAAGCTCTCAACTTGACTCAGATTGTACAAAGAGCACAAAGCATCTGGCTGGCTGAAGACACAGTCCTGCTTTTCTTGGAGCAAGGTTGAGCATCACGACTGGGAACTCAGAAGAAACCTTGAGAATGTAGAGTTTATCTTGGAGATTTTGGACCAGGCAGAGCCCATTGTCCCAGGCATTAATACACACACACAGGAATGCTGGTCTCATTCTGAGAAGGGCCATGGAGATATAGCTGCACAACAGGAAAGAGAGTTTTTCCATGTGAAATTGTCAACCTCTCTGGTAGCTCAGATGGTAAAGAATCTGCCTACAATGCAGGAGACCCTGGTTTGATCCCTGGGTTGGGAAGATTCCCTGAAGAAGGAAATGGTTACCCACTTGTATTTTTGCCTGGAAAATTCCCTTGACAGAGGAGCCTTTTGCCTACAGTCCATGGGGCGGCAAGGAGTCAGACACAACTGAGCATGCACACATATTTAGTGTCTGGTTTATCTGTAGGAATCAGGGTAGTAAATATCAGTACTGTTGTTCCAGACACTGTACCCAATGATATCACTTTATGAATCTTCAGAAGAGTTGTTTGTTGGAGGTGTTATTTTTCTAGTTTTATGTTGAGAAAACTGACCTTGGGAGATGAATCAATTTCCCAGAGGTAATATGGAATGGATAGTATGTCTGTGAGCCAAGCATGGACCTGTTTTGACTGCCATGTGCCTGTTATTTCCAATTATAAATATTCACCATTTCTAGCTTTTAGCATCTAAGAGAAAAGTTTAGTTCAATTGATATGCCTAAAGAATATAAATAAGTGGATGTTTTTGGTTTTTTTCTTCTTCTTCTTTTTTTTTTTTTTTTCTTAATCAATAGCATTATAGAGTGGATTGAACACATCAATTTGAGTTCTGGCTGCCCTATTCATTGATACTAAGTCCTTAGATAAGTCATTTACTTTCCCTTGTTGAGCCTGCTTTTTATCTTTGAAATGTAAATAATAACTTGTTCTACTTATGCTTTTGGAGTATTATAAGAATAAAACAAAACATTATCTAAGAAAACATTGATGCAAACAATTGACATCTTGATTGAGATTCTTCCCTAGTAGTCATCCTGAATGTATATTATTTCTATTTCTGGTCCATAGACATTTTCAAGGGCTTGGCTTTCAAGAGATGCATTGTTCATTGTAGATAGAAAGGTGTGTGAAGAGACATTATGTATTGCCATTCCTACAATCATGAACCATTATAAAAGCTAACAGCTTCTCTTTAGGTCTTTCACAACATAGAAAAAATTTTGAGACCCATGAAGGGTGCCTTGCTATATACAATGGGGACCCTTTATCCCTTTTTCTTGAATCCAAGCTGTGGTTTGTAGATTCAAATATGCTGAACCTACCAAGATAATGTTATGTGTTCACTCTTGGCTCTCTTGACTGGTAACTTGAATCTATCCATTCAATATTCAACCTACTCCAGTATTCTTGCCTGGAAAATCTTAGGATAGAGGAGCTTGGAGGGTTACAGTTCATGGGGCTGCAGAGTCAGAAACAACTTAACGATTAAAACCAAAGCAAACCAATTCAATGTTTACATCTTTGTTCATTTACATGGTTAACACTTATTGAGCACCTGTGAACTGGGTATGAAGTGTAGAGATTAAAGGACAAAGAGTCAGGAGTGAAGATAAACAAAGTTCCCTCTTCAGTTGGGGTACAGTCCACAGCATAGTGCAAGAGATAAACACGTAAGCAAGGGATTATAAAACCAGGGTTACTGTGATAGGCCCTTTTGGAACTAACGCACTGTCTCACGAAGGCTGAGGTGGACCAGGCTGGGTCTTAGCGGCTAAAGAGAGCTCATCCTAGAGGCGGGAAGTAATACAAATCCAAGCATACTTCTTGAGTATCATCTACAGTAAAAGATGGGAAACTGATATTAGGCCTTAAGTGTAAATGAAATAAATAAGCCATAAACATGTAAACACAGAGACAAAAGATTCAAAGAGGAGAACTGGTCTTTGCTGTGAATGTACCTAAAGCTTTGGTGGCCAGGAACTGAATTGTGCTAACTGAAAGATTTGGAGCCAGTACATACAAACTGCTGCTGTGCGTTTTTGAAGAATGTGGGGGAAATGTTGATTATATAAGGTAACTGGGAATAAATCAGAATACAAAGCTGTATATCCAATTAACTCTATAAGAAAAACTGGGAAACAGTAACCCTGCATGGAAAAGTTATCTCTGATAGTATAAATATATATTTAAAAGTATTGATAATGAGCTTATATAACTTTTATAATCACACATTTAAATAATATATAATTTAATTGGATCCTCATAAAGGAATGGATTCCTGGATCATTATGCCTTTGTCTGCTTTCTTCCATATAATCTGCTGTCACTTTTCCTGTGAAAATAATTTGTAAATTGTGGATTTACTGCCTCTATGGAAGATAAAATATTAAGTCTCTTTTAAAGCCAGAGTTGAGCTACTAACTGTGATATTCTTCAATTTCCGTTATCAAAATTACATCCACATGACATAATACTGATTTTTTTTACTAACGTAAAATAGTTTGGTTCAGGCAAGTTTCTTTGATTAAACACTGGCAAAACGTATTTAAAAGCATTGCATGAACATGGGGATGTAGCTCAGTGGTAGAGCGCATGCTTTGCATGTATGAGGTCCTGGGTTCAATCCCCAGCATCTCCACTTCCTTCTTGTTTAATTCTTGGAGAATATAGCTAGTGCACGTATAGATTTGAATTTTAAAAAATTACATCAAGATAAATATAATTAACACTGCTTTATGTTATATATGAGGTTAAGAGAGTAAATCCAAGAAAAAAATACTTGTTTTTTTCTATTTATTTAATGTCTATAAAGAAGGCTAAACATCAAACAACTGATGCTTTCTAATTGCAGTGCTAGAGAAGACTCTTGAGAGTACCTTGGACTGCAAGGAGATCCAACCAGTCCATCCTAAAGGAAATCAACCCTGGATATTCATTGGAAGGACTGATGGTGAAGCAGAAGCTTCAATACCTTGGTCACGTGATGTGAACAAGTGGCTCATTTGAAAAGACCCTAATGCTAGGAATGATTGAAGGCAGGAGGAGAAGGGGACAACAGAGGATGAGCTGATTGAATGGCATCACCGAATCAATGGACATGAGTTTGAGTAGACTCCGGGAGTTGGTGTTGGACAGGGAAGCCTAGCGTACTGCATTTCATGGGGTTTCAGAGTCAGACATGACTGAGCAACTAAACAACAATATCTATATAAGATGATGGATATTCACTTATTGTGATCATCATTTTATGATGTATGCATGTCAAACCATTGTGCTGTACACCTTAAACTTATACAGTGCTGTAGTCAGTTATCACAATAAACTGGAAGAAAAATAGTTTTTGATCATCAAAAAAAGAAAGAAAAACTGCTGTGGGAGCCAAACAAGAAACAGCATTTGTGCTGGATTTTGGTAGCTCTTATAGTAGCTCGTGACTGCCACTAGGTGATGGAGATCATACATGGGAGCTTTCTTAATATGAACCTGAAATCCCAAACAAGAGACCAACATACCACAGAAAATAAGTGATTTAACTGAAAGTTAGATAGCTGTGTCCTTGTGTATTCATTGGCTTGATTCTGTTTCTGAGACTATCTGGTTATTAAATAATATCAAAGAGAAAGAGTCACAAACAATGGCATAAATTCCACCTCTCCTTCTATTCCAAAAGCTTCACTGTGAATGGAAAGTTCTCCTTTGAGTCACAAATCTTGAAGATAAGAGATGGGACAGGTAAGCACCTTGAACTGCAAGCACCTTATTTCAGCTTGTCTGGATTGGAGGTCAGAGGAGGCTGGTGGGCTACAGTCCATGGGGTTGCAGAGTTTGACATGACTGATCACTAGTCAGCAGCAGCATGACGGGTGGGATTATAAAGATGAGGGGACCAGGGTTTACTAGGACCTAGATGTTAAAAACACAGATGTACCCAGGTAGTACTTAGAACAACTTGTGATTCATCCTGTATAGAACAGAGTCATTCACTTTGCTTCTAGCATTTCTGAGATGGTGGCCCAGATCCTGCTCTTCTACTCTTCAGCCTTAAGTAGGTCAGTTAGCATCTACCATCCTTGAGTTCCCAATGGCTCAAGTGGGTAAAGAATGTACCTATAATGCAGAAGATCCTGGAATTGTGGGTTTGATCCCTGGGTCAGGAAGATTCCCCCAGAGGTGGGGGTGGGGACTGGTGACCCCTTCCAATATTTTTGCTGGAAAACATGACTGAGTGACTAAGCACACACACAGCCTTCAAATTTGCAAAATGAAGAACTATGTTCTGTTTCTTGCATGAATGTGAAGTAAATTAAAGAAGGTATGTGAAAAAAAAAATTATCTGGTAAATTGTAGGTTTGTGAAAATGACTGAGGTTTTCCTTTCCCTTTTGTTACCTCTTTCTGTAACATCATGCGAAATGAAAGCCTGAAGCAGTAGAGGAATACATTTCTGAGAATCCAGGTCTATGTTTTTCTGGAAACTGAGTGCAACCACAGATTCATAATAGATGATTCATTCAGTTCGGGTTTTCCTAAATGGAGCATCTCTGGACCAGAATCTAACTATACCTGGAATTCTCCATTGCCCAGAGGGTGATTTCACATGGGCACTGGATTTGGGCAACTCTTTGATGCTCTACATATAAATATAATGATTTGTATAAATATTTTTTCTATCATATTACAAGACTGTGGGATTTCATTTACATCCCCCAGCTGATCTCATTATACAATATTTTATCTCCCACTTTCTATCTGTCCCCAGTTAATTGGGTCCTGTGGTATTACTCTGTCTGAAAAGGCAATTTCTGCTTCAGAATTTCAGATTTTGGCTTATAAGTGCATTGGTGTTGATAAAGTGAGGTTATATGTAGATAGGAAGCACAGGAGGCTTCCTGGAGGCCTTATCTCCTTCCTTAATGTCTATTAAGTCATTGTTTGGGGGTTTTATCTGCCTATGCCCAGCATTCTGATAGGCAATATACCCAAAGCCACCTCCTCTCCTCATTAAGTTGATTCAGTTTCAACTTTCTCATCAAGATGCTCTGCCCCAGTGAACATTTGGCCTCATGTCTGTTTTTATTATTTCCAGCTGTCAGTTTGAAAAACGGTGACTGCCTATCTTCCTTTCCTATTTTGCATCATCAGCAGAATTAGCCGGGTGCTTCCTGTTTGTAGAAGGCTCACCGTCACCTTCCACCAGAGGCGCTGAGTCTGCACAGCTGGCCAAGATCAGTAGATGACTGGCAGGGGACTCAGCCCGGGATTGCGCTGGTTGAAAAGACATGGGCATGGAATGTGTGCTCTGGGCACCAGCAGCAGTGAGTGAGTTTCCACTTGGACAAAGCAGCTGAGGAGGGGAGACCACGTAGAAGGTGAGAGGAGGAACCTGGGGTGGAAAAAAGAGGCAGGAGGGCCATGCTGAGTCTCTCTAAGGCTCCCCCTTTATTAGACTAAAGAAAAATATGTCAGTTTCCAATTCTAGAAGCAGTTCCATTGACTATGAAACTTGCTGTCAAAGAGCTTGTGGAAATCCAGATATATCTGGCTCCCTCTCTTAAGTTCCCTTCCTTTTCCCTTCGCTACACTCAGTTCTACGTGTCTGACAACACTCAACTCAGAGGTCATCTTCCTTTTCCATCCCTACATCCTCAGCATGGTGGATTCACCCTTTATCTGTGCTCTCACACACACCTACTCTCAGCCCTATCTTCACACATACCACATTGAGTTGTAACCATTGACACACCTGCCTTTTCTACCCAACATCAGATGATCCAGTTGATTCATCTCTGCACCCAAGAGGTAAGGCTTTGGTGAGAAAAGGAGAGATGCATTGAGGTAATTACCAACACTACAAGGACCATGTATCTGCAGATTGTGTGAGGACAGCCTCTAGCAGGGTCATACAGGTGGAATGAAGGGTAATTTGAATCATGGTATCACGACACTGAGCCTGGCGCCATTTCTGACAGGTGGTAGATTTCAAATAAAGTTCACTCTATGAACAAATATTTGAACAAATAGATGGATGAAGGAACAGGTGAATAAATGAAGGAAGGAATGGTTTTCACTCAGTCTTCTGCTTTACCATGAAGACTGTCAAAACAGGAGATAAGACATTCATTTAGATAAAGCACTGTTTGGAAAACACTGGCATAGGTTAGTAAAAATCAATGAATCTGAGTTCCTCAGAATAACATGAATAAAATAGAAAAAAGAAAAATCTATATGTTTGGGTTAGGTAGTTTCTATGAAATACCCAATGTGTGAGTGGAAATGCCCTTTCTATTCTTTAAAGATAACCATTTGGTATTTGAACTTCTCTTTACAGAGTAATCAGTGACCCTCCCATTGATGGGTTATATGAACATTTCAGTTAATATATAGGATTTGTGCTGAATATGGACAGTGTTTCAAAATAACATGTGTGGTGGTAGAAACAAGCAATTTGGTTCATGCTACATTAAAAATAATCATAAAAATAAAAGAAACAATGATGAGTTTAAATTCCATCTCAAAGATATTTGCACGTAGCTTTACAAAGATTGGTACCCATACAACCCTGAAGGGCACATCACTCCAATCATTAAAGGTTTCTATTTTTCTCAAAGCAATTAAGAAAAGAAAAAAAGTACCACACTAAACTAATGCTTCAGTGGGCTAAAACTCTCTCCATTTGAACCACTTGTTTTTTTTCTTTCTTTTTCTTTTTTTTTAATAACCGTTCACTCATCAGCTCAAGGGAAAAAAAAAAAAAAAAAGCATCTATAAAATTGGCAAACATCATGGAAATGAACCTCCCTTCCAAAACCTGCTTACTGAAAGGAGAGCAAGAGAACATAATTGTCTGGCTAAAAGGACTCCCATAACAAAGATGATTAGAAAGCTTTTATATATTTCCTAAACCACTTCTCCTTCAGCTGGTTTTTGGCCAAGCTTGGATCTATAAAAGCCAACTACTGGCTTTTTAATCATTTTAGGACTCAGGGTTGCAGTAAACATATTTTTTGTGTGCCATCTTTATATTTGTTCATTTTTTCATTGACTAAGAAAATGTTGTTTTGTGATTTTTCTGTGTTCCAGTCACTCTGCTAGACACCTAATATGCCATGGTGCCTGAAGTTGATGTGTTTCTAGGTATAATGAAGGTTATAATGGGGGGGAAGGGGAGCATAATATAAAATATAATCAGACATTAAATATATAATTGTGCAGTTGACTAACCATTGTATTCCTATCAATTGAATAACCGTCTTGATAGGCTGTAGAGTTTGACATCAAAGTATAACAAGGGGGCTTGGCTAATTGGCCAACCTGGGATCACTCCTTTGAGAGGTAATATATTTGCTGAGATCTAAAGGATTAATAGTTTTAATAGGCAGCAATGTTGAAAGAGTGTTATAGGTGGGGAGGGTGGGAGCAGTATTATGTGAATGCCCCTGGAGGAGGATTTTGATAGTATTATTTCATCTGTGTCTATGTGCATCAAATGTTTTTTGGCCATCATGTATTTTCTCGGCTCAGTTCTGTTCCAGTTTTCAGGGACCATAGACCAGTGGGGCCAACAGAGGAGCCAGGACCTGTCTCAGCTCTAAGGAGCTTCACAGTCTCAGGGAAGAAACCATGGGACAAGACAGAGTTCCAGCCTTAATCACACTTTTTCTGTCCTTTAAGAATTTAATGGATAGTGAAAGATGTAAACAGAAGCTATAAAAGTCTAATAGTTTAATAAGATGTCCCTGGACTTGGTGACAGAATGCCAGCCAGTTCTCACTTGCCAGGGGAGTCAACCTCAGCAGTATCCCTGCTCCATGGAGGAACTGCTGGGGGTTCCTACTGAGCAGACTCGAAGCTACCTCTAACATCTTCCTGTGCAGAGACTTAGTGAAACTCCCAGCTACATAAACACAAGGTGTCCTGAAGCAGAGAATGAGATTATCCCAGCTTGCCCACCCTCATTTATGTGCAAAGAAGCCCCAAAGATCTGGGAATAACAGAAGTCTCTGCCAAGAGACTCTAAGAGTATCAACTTGGTCCCTTGCTACAGTGAGGCATTCCTAGATTATGTTTGAGGCATTCAATCTTGGAAAAACACCAACTTTCAAGAGCGGACCTTGGTCTTCATGTTTTCCCTCCTATCCATTGAGATATTCAAAAAAATTAGAGTAACAATGCATGTGCTTGCTAAGTCATGTCCAACCCTTTGTGACCCTATGGACTGTAGACCACCAGGCTCCTCTGTTTATGGGATTTCCTTTATTTAACCTATATTCAGAGCACATTATGAGAAATGCTGGGCTGGAGGAAGCACAAGCTGGAATCAAGATTGCTGGGAGAAATATCAATAACCTCAGATATGCAAATGACACCACCCTTATGGCAGAAAGTGAAGAGGAACTAAAAAGCCTCTTGAGGAAAGTGAAAAAGGAGAGTGAAAAAGTTGGCTTAAAGCTCAACATTCAGAAAACTAAGATCATGGCGTCCAGACCGATCACTTCATGGCAAATAGATGGGGAAACAGTGGAAACAGTAAGCTGACTTTATTTTTCTGGGCTCCACAATACAGATGGTGATTGCAGCCATGAAATTAAAAGACGTTTACTCCTTGGAAGGAAAGTTATAACCAACCTGCTGCTGCTGCTGCTAAGTCGCTTCAGTCGTGTCCGACTCTAACCAACCTAGATAGCATATTAAAAAGCAGAGACATTACTTTGCCAACAAAGGTCCATCTAGTCAAGGCTATGGTTTTTCCAGTGGTCATGTATGGATGTGAGAGTTGGACTATAAAGAAAGCTGAGTGCTGAAGAATCGATGCTTTTGAACTGTGGTATTGGAGGAGATTCTTGAGAGTCCCTTGGACTGCAAGGAGATCCAACTAGTCCATCCTCAAGGAGATCAGTCCTGGGTGTTCATTGGAAGGACTAATATTGAAGCTGAAACTCCAATACTTTGGCCACCTGATGTGAAGAGCTGACTCATTTGAAAAGACCCTGATGCTGGGAAAGATTGAGGGCAGGAGGAGAAGGGGATGACAGAGGATGAGATGGCTGGATGGCATCACTGACTCTATCGACATGGGTTTGGGTGGACTCTGGGAGTTGGTGATGGACAGGGAGACCTGGCATGCTGCAGTTCATGGGGTCGCAAAGAGTCGGACACAACTGAACGACTGAACTGAACTGAACTGAACTGGTAAGAAGACTAGAATGAGTTGCTATTTCCTGCTCCAGGGGATCTTGCCGACGCACAGATTGAACCCATGTCTCATATGTCTCCTGCATTAACAGGCAGGTTCTTTACCACTCGTATCACCTGGGAAGCCCCATTGCAGTAAGGTAGGTATCATTATCCCCACTTTAAAGATAAGAAAATTGAGGCACAAGGAAGTTAAGGTAACTTGCTGAAGTCACACAGTAAAAAGTAGGTGAGCTGGAAATTAAACCCAAGTGGTCTGACTCCACAGTCTGCCTTCTTCATGTCCTGACCATGCTGCCTGGCAGAACACCAACCAGCATTTATGATGAAGCCCGAAGCTCTGGATTAGCTGAGGTCAGGTTACAGATTTAAGGAGTGATTTAGTTGGGGCTCTTTGGCTGGCAAGAAACAAAGATGCACTCAAGTGGGTTTAAGGAAGAAGAGATGGGATAGTTTAAGGACACACATGAGTTGACAGAAAGGACAGAATCTCACAGGTATCATGAAAAGTAGTTTTTGATCTCACCACACTGGCATGGCAGATGGATTCTGTATGTGGGCCCCTAGGGGCTCCAGTCACCTTGGCAGGGAAATTTGTAGATCTGTGCTAACTGCTTAGGTCTTCTAGTCTAACTCATATTTTCTCTGTGCCTACTGCCCTCTTGCCTCCTAGCATCATGCCTTGTGTTCTCCATTCTGTACCCATTGCTTCTTGTTCATATCTCCTGATCCTTCTCAGCCTGGGATACACATTGCAGCAGACACAAACTGCCAATATCTCACCCACACTCCCTGGCCCACACCCAGCTCACCTACAGCCCAAGTGGACAGGTTCTTTTGAAGGCTGACAGCATCCTTCTTCAAGCATCTGCATTTCTCTGCTAGTTCACCTGAGGCTGTCTCCAGATGGGTGCTCACTGAGCCCACCTGCAGAGCACACCACAGGGGCACCCCCACCCAATGAGGGTTGGGAGTTAAAAGATAAGCATCTCAGCTCCTCACAGGTGGATCTGTTACCATCACCTCAGAGGGTAGCCAAGGGAGGGTGGACGGGTGGTAGCATATCAGGAAAAGACAGCATGGATCTAGAAGCAAATAGAAAAGAAACCAAAGTTAATGACACACTTAGGTTGGACTGGGACTTTAACAGAGGCATTGTTGATGTCTTTATACAAATTTATGCAGATTAGAAAACAAAGGTTCAGGGCTGGTGCCTAAAGGACCTCAGATATAGTTCACTAAAGTCATTTTTTCCCCCAAGGGATAGATTAAGCCAACATGTCAAGGACTCAGTGGTTGTAGGTATTGACTAGATTGAAATGAATACATCCAGCTGAAAACATGTGGGTGAGTGAACTGATCAGCAAGGGCCTGTTCCACAACCTGGCGAAAGGCATGAGCCTCCTGTGCTACATTCTCTTAGAAAACACAGCACAAATCTCTTTGCCACAGAATCAGCACAGCCCTACCCTAGATCTGCCATTAAACTGCGATTTGATGCCAAGAAAATGGCCTCACACTGAAAATTTCTGCTTGATGAGCATTTATGACTTTCAAAAAAGAACAAAAATAATGCTTATTATTCACCTAAAGTCTGTAAATTTAAACTCTGAATAAAATAGCTACAAAAATGAGGCAAAGGCCGGCGTGGGGAGAACAGTCTCTGTACCTTCCTTCCCATCCCATCCCAGAGCCTTTAGACCTGAGATCTGAGACAAAATCAGCTTCTCAGAATGCCTCCCCCACATCCTCCCCACCCAAACTGCATCTCTAGCCAGGTAATTTATAAATATATTCACTAAAATACCCATGTCTCACTTCCCAATCTTCCCTGGTAATCTGAACTTTATTAGAAAATCCGCTATTAGGACTCAGTTTTCTCCTTTCCCCGAGACAAGGTGTATTAGTTACAGGCACTATTCACATTTACATCAACATTCTGCACACCATGTTCTAATACTATTTGTTCTCTTTGGATCCATTTAATAAACCCATGAAATAGGGAGGGAAGATTTCTCTCTGTGTTTTACAAAAGAATCAAGAGACTTGAATGTTAGACAACCTACCTGGTTGGAATGGTATAGAAACAGAACACGGGTGCAGGGATTCTCTCTTTTTGCGGGGTTATCTTTTGTTCTCAACGAGCCAAAGAAATTATCTCTGGAAGGTGTTATCATCCTAATTTTCATGAGAGGTAAAAGAGCTCCAAGAAAATTAATAGAAAATCAAGAATATCTGCTTTATGAGGGTGTGAATATGGCTAGGTCAATTAAATTGTATTTTTTTCCCCTTTATTAGTGTTGCTGCCTGGAGCACAAGGGGAGTGGCTCGGATTAAACCATCTTTGGGGATTTAATCCAAAAGTAATATAAAGCATGATAAGTGATAGAAAAAACTGAGTTCCCTGAGTCCTATACCTACTGAGGGTTGGTGAAGCCTCCATGGGGTGGTCATAATGGCAGATAACTCATGACCTGAAGGATGAGAGTTGAGATGAGCAAATGGTAAAGCTCCAGGCAGAGGAAACAATTATACAAAGTCCTAAGGATGGGAAGGTAGATGGCTTTATAAACCATGTTAAGAAATCTGGAAGACAATATAGGAAAAGTGAGTATTATTGTCAAGGATAGAGAGTCAAGAAGTATCATCATCAAGTGGGAAGTTATAGAATTTCATTGTTGCATGAGGTTAGCCATTTGCCAAGAACCCAGAAATAACCTGCTTGAATTTAGGGCTCATAATTTTGGGGTCTACCAACTTCAAGGAGACCCCATGTAATGACGGATGGTAAAGGGTCTCTCTGCAGTATGGGAGACACAGGTTTGATCCCTGCGTTGGGAAGATCCCCTGGAGAGGCAACTGCCAATCCACTGTAGCATTCTTGCCTGGAGAATTCCATGGACAGAGGAGCCTGGTGGGTTAGAGGCCATGGGGTCACAAAGAGTCAGATGTGACTGAACACCTTACACAGACATGTAATGACACGGCTATCTTGAGAAGTATTAATATGGCAATGCATTCATGTTTTGGAAAGTGATAGAGTATTGAAAAGAGGGAGTTAGTTACATGGAATCTGTGATTTCAGCACAGAAGATGCCCTGCCTGATTCAAGTAACTAGTCATAAGCTGGTTTATCTCAGTAACAACTGTTGCTGTTGAGTCAAGGGTCCTGTGAGCCAAGCTCCTCCAGAAACCATATTCTAAATATTCAAAAGTATAGATGCTATATACTCTATACTGTAGTCTGTCCAGATTCCTCACAACATACCCTCTTGGGAAAATACAGTTATTCCTGTTTCACAGATGAAGATAACATGGAGGTTTAGAAAAGTTAAGTAATTTTTTCAAGGTCACATAGGTGAAGATTGAAATGAAAATTAAAATTCCCGTCAGTCTGATTCCAAATGCCACGCTTCCGAGGGTGGAAAGAGGATGTCATTAATTAATGACATTTTCCTTTACTGGCTTCCAAGCAAGCTGCCAGCTCTCAGCTCAAGGTCCCAAAGAGGCTCTCCAACCTGGCCACGGGAAATATTGGCCACAAGCTTTCTCCAAGCGAATAAATACTTTACCATGGTAGTTTCCTGCTCAGCTGCTTCAGTGTGACTCTGTTCCCAGAGCTTGTTCTCTCTTGTGGGGATAACTGCATTCAAGGTCTGCCCAAAAAGTGGCCAGCAAGCTCTGCAGCATCACTCAAGCCTGAGTAAAACCCAGAAAGTAAAAGTGTTTGTGGCTCAGTTATGTCTAACTCTTTGCAACCTCCTTGACTGTAGCCCACCAGGCTCCTCTGTCCATGGAATTCTCCAAGCAAGAATACTGGAGGAAGTAGCCATGCCCTTCTGCAGGGAATCTTAGCGACCCAGTCTCCTGAATTGCAAGCAGACTCTTTACCATATGAGCCACCAGGAAAGCCCTGGGTGAAACCTGGGGTTCGACTAAAATCAAGTAGCCAGACCAAACTTGCCTTTGCAAAAGCTCAAGCAGCCAATGTCACCGAGGCTCCTTTGTTCCAATTATCACCAGCACGTATGCTATATCTCCAGGGATGTGAAAAGAAGCAGCCCTGGGCACCTCTGTGGAAGATCTTATAATCCAGTTTGAGAAGTAATACATACATTTGTAAATGTTAAGTTGCTTCAATCATGTCTGACTCTCTGTGACCCTATGGACTACAGATCACCAGGCCTCACTGTCCATAGGATTCTCCAGGCAAGAATACCGGTGTGGGCTGCCACTTCCTTTCTCCAGGGGATCCTTCTGACCCAGGGTTCAAACCTGTGTCTCTTAAGTCTCCTGCATTGACAGGTGGGTTCTTTATCACCTGGGAAGCAGATGTAGGTATGCACAAAATTGAGAGCATTTTGCCAGAATCCTATCCAATGTGCTCTAGGAGCATAGAGCAGGGTCTTGGAACTCATGTTGGAGAAGGTGGAGAAGATGGAGGCTGAGCTGAGACTTGGGCAATGAGGAGGAATTTCTCATCTAGCAAAGAGGAGCAGGAAGGAGTTCCAGGGAGATGGAATGACATGACCAAATCATGATGTAACCATGTCAATATTTTCACTGTTAAAAAAAGTAGTTAGCTATTGTAAGAGATGAGGCAAGTGGGGCCACCAAGCCAAATGGTGGACAAATGTGTGTACCAGGATCAGGTGCTTGGTTTTTTATGTTAAACATGACAAAGGGAAGAAAAAACCTAGCAAAGGAGATATACATCAAATTATCTGTTTAACCTAAGACAATTTCACTTGGTAATCTTCCTTAATTTTTTTTTTCTTTCTTTCTTTCTTACTTTGTGCATTCCTAGCTTCCCAAGTGGTAAAGAACCTGCCTGCTAATGCAGGAGACATAAGACACACAGGTTAGATCCCTGGGTCGGTAAGACACCCTGGAGGAGGAAACGGCAAACCACTCTAGTATTATTGCCTGGAGAATCCAGGAGCCTGGTGGGCTACAGTCCATAGGGTCACTGAGTCAGACACAAATGAGCATGCCACCATATGTGTGTTCCTAGCTTGGTGACTTTTATTAAGTCCAGATTAGAGGTTTCTTTGTTGTTCAGTTGCTAAGTCATGTCTGATTCTTTGTGACCCCATGGACTGCAGCATGCCTGGCTTTCCTGTCCTTTATCATCTCTCGGAGTTTGCTCAAATTCATGTCCATTGAATCAGTGATGCCATCCAACTACTTAATCCTTTGTTGCCCACTTTTCCTCTTGCTCTCAATCTTTCTCAGCATCGGGGTCTTTTCCAATGAGTCAGCTGTTTGCATCAGGTGGCCAAAGTGTTGGAGCTTCAGCTTTAGCATCAGTCATTCCAATGAATATTCAGAATTGATTTCCTTTAAGATTAGCTGGTTTTACCTCCTTCCAGTCCAAGGGAGTCTCAAGAGTCTTCTCCAACACCACAGTTCAAAAGCATCAATTCTTTGGCGCTCAGCTTTCATTATGGTCCAAATCTCACATCCATACATGACTACTGGAAAAACCAGTAGTTTGACTATATGTACCTGTGTTGGCAAAGTGATGTCTCTGATTTTTAATATGCTATCTAGTTTTGTCATAGCTTAATGCTCTTTTCCTTAAATTTCCCATAACTTAGGTATGATTCTTCTTTTTTTTAATTTAATTTTATTTTTTAAACTTTACATAATTGTATTAGTTTTGCCAAATATCAAAATGAATCCACCACAGGTATACATGTGTTCCCCATCCTGAACCCTCCTCCCTCCTCCCTCCCCATACCATCCCTCTGGGTCGTCCCAGTGCACCAGCCCCAAGCATCCAGTATCGTGCATCGAACCTGGACTGGCAACTCATTTCATACATGATATTTTACATGTTTCAATGCCATTCTCCCAAATCTTCCCACCCTCTCCCTCTCCCACAAAGTCCATAAGACTGTTCTATACATCAGTGTCTCTTTTGCTGTCTCGTACACAGGGTTATTGTTTCCATCTTTCTAAATTCCATATATATGCGTTAGTATACTGTATTGGTGTTTTTCTTTCTGGCTTACTTCACTCTGTATAATAGGCTCCAGTTTCATCCACCTCATTAGAACTGATTCAAATGTATTCTTTTTAATGGCTGAGTAATACTCCATTGTGTATATGTACCATAGCTTTCTTATCCATTCATCTGCTGATGGACATCTAGGTTGCTTCCATGTCCTGGCTATTATAAACAGTGCTGCGATGAACATTGGGGTACACGTGTCTCTTGATTCTTTTCGTTTCTTTTACGCATAAACAAATTGGAGCTCAAGGATGACAAGAAACAATCCTAAAGGAATGAACACTGTGGGCATTCATTAATGTGTTGAAATATCAGTACATAGCTTGGGTGTGTGATGACAATGACTGTGTTTTTAAGCATTTTGCTGTATGTGTGACTTCAGGTTGAAATTCCTGGGCTCCGTATGATCCTGTACACGCTCATTGACAACCTTACTGAAGTGAGAAATCAGCCACAAATGAATCTTTGAAGGTGAAATAAATCAAAATAAAGTATGTGCAGCAGCCTATACTCTTCTCTAAGGAGAATCTCTCAGAACCGTTCTCCGGGACTGTGGAGATAGACAACTTTAGGTAAACAAGATGTCTGAGGTTTGACTACTGATGTATCTATTTCATCATTGCATGTTAAATAAAATAAACATAATTATATTTCCACCAATAAACATGCAGAGCTTTTTGTTCCAGGGAAATTTGTGTTCAATGCATTTAGCATGTTGGATACTTAACAACATGTCAGGGCTATCCTGGGTGTTGTGTCTCATTCAATTTGCTTAGTAAACTCATGTGAAGACTTTGTTGGGGTCCTATCCTGGGCAAGTGTGACCAGACAGAGGTCAATAAGACAAAGAACAGCCATACGTATGGAAAACTAATGATTTGTGGATTTTCTTTATCTTTTCAAGAAACCAACTGTTAGTATTGTTGATTTTAAAATTGTTTTCCTGTTATCTATTTCACTTACTTCTGCTCTAATCTTTAGTATTTCATTTCTTCTACTATTTGGGGGCCTAATTTGTTTCTCTTTTTCTGCTTTCTTGAGGTGTAAAATTAGGTTGTTTATTTGAGATCTTTCTTGTTTTTAACTATAAGTGTTCATCTCTATCAACTATAAACTTCCCTCTTAATACTTTTTTCCCCTGGATCCCATAAGATGTGGAATGTTGTGCTTTCATTTTTATTTGTCTTGAGATATTTCTTAAATTCCCTTTTACATTTTTTTTCTCTTTGACCCAATGTTCGTTCAAGAATCTGTTGTGTAGTTTCCACATGCTAATGACTTCTTTTATTTTCTTACTGTTATTAATTTTTGGCTTCATTCAATTATTCTCAAAAAAGATAATTGGTGTAATTTTGTTCCTCTTAGGTTTGTTTAGACTTATTCTGTGGCTTAATATGTGATCTACTCTGGATAATATTCCATGATTTCTTAACAAGAATGTGTACAGGCACATCTCATTTTATTCCTCTTCACAGACACCATGGTTTTTTGTTTTGTTTTGTTTACAAATTGAGGGTTTGTGTCAACCCTGCATTGAGTAAGCCTATTGGCATCATTTTTCCAACAGCATTTGCTTACCGAGTGTCTCTGTCTTATTTTGATAATTCTCACAATATTTCCAACTTTTCATTTTATTATATTTTTATAATAATCTGTAACCAGTCTTCTTAATGTTACCATTGTCACTGTTTTGAGATGCTACAAAATGTGCCCTTAGAAGACAGTGAACTTAATGGACAAATGCTGTGTGTGTGTGCTGTCTGCTCATCGACTTGCTAGTCCTTGTCTCTTTCCACCTTTGGGGACTCTCTATTCCCTGAGACACAGTAATAATGAAATTAGGCCAATTAATAACCCTACAATGGCCTTGAAGTGCTACAGTAAAAGGAAGAGTCAATTGATACAGTAAACTTTAATTTGTCTTAGTTCAAGAAATTGCCATAGTTACCCCAACCTTTAGTAACCACCACCCTGAGCACTCAGCAGTCATTGGCATCATGGCCTTCTGCCAGCAAAACTATTATGACGCACTGAAAGCTCAGATGGTGGTTAACATTTTTTATCACTAAAGTATTTTTAATTAAGGTATACACTTGATGTTTTAGACATAATGTATTACGTAACACTTATACACAGTATAGTAAAGATAATGTTTATATGTATTGGGAAGGAAAAATTCCTGTGACTCACTTTATTGCAATATTCACTTTATTGTGGTGGCCTGGAACAAAATCTTCCAGGGAGGCCTGGCATGCTGCAGTCCATGGGGTTGCAAAGAGTCAGACACAACTGGGTGAGTGAACAAGAGCGTTATGCAACAACCTTCTTTGCAGAACTATCAATAACCACTATAATTATGAAAGGAAAGGACCTTGATTAGAGAATGAGGGAATGCTTCACAGAGAAGATAGCAAATACACTAGGATAGAGGAATGAATAGGAATTTGCCAGATCAGCATTAGAAAAGCAAGCCAGATTTCCCTTGGTTTTTTGAACCCTTAGAATTCTACCTACAGAATCTGTCAGCCCATTAATTAGTTTGAGTATCGGAGAACAGCTCAAATCCAACAAGTTTTTGAACATGTTTGTATCCCAGTGCATTAGAACTACAGCTTTCTTTGTGAGGATAACATAGGTTATGTAAGGGATGCTTGTTGTATCTATGCGTATGCATATATTTGGGTCGTGCATGCATGCTAAGTCACTTCAGTAGTGTCAGACTCTTTGCAACCCTATGAATTATAGCCCACCTCACTCCTCTGTCCATGGGATTCTCCAGGCAAGAATTCTGGAGTGGGTTGCCATGCCCTCCTCCAGGGGATCTTCCCGACCGAGAGATCAAACCCACATCTATTATGTTTCCTACATTGGCAGGAGGGTTCTTTACCAATAGCACCACCTGGAAAGCCTATCTATTGGGGCCATCAAGAGTTTATTCTTTTCTTGTGATAAAAGGATCTTGATTTTGTTAGGGGTTCCATCTCCTGTCACTCTTCATTGGAGTGTTTTAGGTAAATCCAACACTGTAGCCAAACCAGGGAATCAGGTGCAGCCAATCAGGCAACCTAATTTCTTTCATCACAATGATTGGTTCAGGGATGGGCAAGCCATTACCTAGAATGCAGCAGTATTCACTGAGATCTGTGCTAAGGCTCCTAGCAAATAGACTTTTGCTCTGATTCTATAGACTTGAAACCTGAAAGGGGGTGGGGACTGAAATGGCTGCTTCTATCTGATAGAGACTAAAATTTTACCAATAAGACAGAGCTAAAAGATAGAAGAGCTGAATCCTGATGGTGCTATTTGACCCAGGGATCAAACTCAGGTCTCCTGCATTGCAAGTGGAGTCTTTACTCTCTGAGCCACCAGGGAGGCCTCATTTGATCCTGACTAGAGACAAATGTGAAGTTTATTTACCCTACCGGGGTCTTCTATTACATTGAGGCAATACATTCCCTTTCCACTTGAAACAATAAATGCCCTGCCAGGCATTCTGTGTATTTTTGAAGAGCCATTGCTTCACATCACAAAAATAGATATTGGGTCATGGGGGAAATCTTACAGACATGCTTTTTGCTTACAGCTTTCACAGTGATGTGATGAAATGTCCACTCTGAGTGAGGCAGGTTTTAGATTTATAGCCCCTCTGACTATAATATCTCCTGTTAAGATCCCAACTATGTCACCAATTACCTATGAATTTTCTAAGACAAACTATCCGCTGCCCACCACTTAGCCCCTAAACTTTCTGTTTCCACTACTAAGATGCAATTGTGTGCTTATATATTTTGACTTTTATGCTCTCAAAACGAAAAAGGTAAAAGACAGGCATGAGCTTGTTTCAGGAAATAATTTACTTTGTCACATACTACAATTAACTTATAAGAGGCATATTGGTTTTATATCTAATCTGCTGATGCTGGACTATTCAGGCTATAGATACATTGTGGTATAGTAAAAACAATGCTGGGGTTAGAAAGTTTGGGATGTAAGCCCAGACACCACCATTAATGTGTGTGAAATCTTAAACTGATCACTTAACCTCTTTGAACTTCGGTTTTCTCATCTGATAGTGGAACAATATTACTTCCTGTATAGTACTGTTGAAAGAATTCAATTCATACTAATTTTCAGACTGCCTGCAACCCTCATTTCTCTGCCAGTAGATATTATGGTGCTGTGAAAGCGCTACACTCTGTGAAAGTGCTGGTAAATATGCCAGCAAATTTGGAAAACTACACAGTGGCCACAAAACTGGACAAAGTCAGTTTGCATTCCAATCCCAAAGAAACGCAATGCCAAAGAATATTCAAATGACTGCACAGTTGCATTCATTTCACATACTAGCAAAGAAGTGCTCAAAATTCTCCAAGCCAGGCTTCAACAGTATGTGAAACAGGAACTTCTAGATGTTCAAACTGGATTTAGAAACGGCAGAGGACCCAGAAGTCAAATTGCCAACATCCGCTGGAGCATCAAAAAAGCAAGAAAGTTCCAGAAAAACATCTACTTCTGCTTTATTGACTATGCCAAAGCCTTTGACTGTGTGGATCACAACAAACTGTGGAACATTCTTAAAGAGATGGGAATACCAGACCACCTGACCTGCCTCCTGAAACATCTGTATGCAGGTCAAGAAGCAACAGTTAGAACTGGACATGGAACGACAGACTGGTTCCAAATACGAAAAGGAGTACGTCAAGGCTGTATATTGTCACCCTGATTATTTAACTTATATGCAAAGTACATCATGTGAAATGCCAAGCTGGATGAAGCACAAGCTGGAATGAAGATTGGCAGGGAGAAATATCAATAACGTCAGATATGCAGATGACACTACCCTTATGGCAGAAAGTGAAGAGGAACTAAAGAGTTTCTTGATGAAGTCAAAGATGAGAGTGAAAAAGTTGGCTTAAAACTCAACATTTAGAAAACTAAGATCATGGCAGCTGGTCCTGTGACTTCATGACAAATAGATGGGGAAACAATGGAAACAGTGACAGACTTTATTTTGGGGGGCTCCAAAACCACTGCAGATGGTAATTGCAGCTATGAAATTAAAAGACACTTGCTCCACCGAAGAAAAGTTATGACCAACCTAGACAGCATATTAAAAAGCAGAGACATAAATTTGCCAACAAATGTCTGTCTAGTCAAAGCTATGGTTTTTCCAATAGTCACATATGGATGTGAGAGTTGGATAGTAAAGAAAGCTGAGCACTGAAGCATTGACGCTTTTGAACTGTGGTGCTGAAGAAGACTGTTGAGAGTCCCTTGGACTGCAAGGAGGTCAAACCGGTCCATCCTAAAGAAGATCAGTCCTGAATATTCATTAGAAGAACTGATGCTGAAGCTGAAACTCCAATACTTTGGCCACCTGACAAGAAGAACTGACTCATTTGAGAAGACCCTGATGCTGGGAAAGATTGAAGGTGCAAGAAGGGGATGACAGAGGATAAGATGGTTGGATGGCATCACCGACTCAGTGGACATGAGTTGAGTAAGCTCCAGGAGTTGGTGATGGACAGGGAGGCCTGGCGTGCTGCAGTCCACAGGGTCGCAAAGAGTCAGACATGACTGAGTGACTGAACTGAACTGAACTGAGATATTATTGGGGCTTCCCTGATAGCTCAGTTGGTAAAGAATCCACCTACAATGCAGGAGACCCTGGTTCCATTTCTGGGTCTGGAAGATCTGCTGGAGAAAGGATAGGCTACCCATTTCAGAATTCTTGGGCTTCCCTTGTGGCTCAGCTGGTAAAGAATCTGCCTGCAATGCGGGAGACCTGGGTTTGATCCCTGAGTTGGGAAGATCCCTTGGAGAAGGGAAAGGCTACCCACTCCAATATTATGGCCTGGAGAATTCCATGGGTGCCAGCCACCTCATTTCTCTGCCAGTAGATGTTACTGAGGTCAGTCCTCTGTACCCTATGCGGCCAACCACAATGGATTGAACTGGGGTGGGAACATGTGCCTTACCCTGAAATAGCCAGTCTATAGGCTTATGATGATTGGAGGAAGAGTCTGGTCTAGGAAAGAGGATTTTGGAAAAATAAGCTTCTCTCTCAGAAGTTTACTTTGAAAAACTTGGTGAAAATGACGGAGGTAACAGTAAAATCTGAGACTAAAAAGTCACAGTAGAGTGAAAGCTGGGGAAAGACTGGAACAATGGTCTATCCATTTACTCATTTGGCTTTCTTTAAAAGCAAAGCCTGAGGTAAGTGTTTGATCTAGGTGGTTTCTTTGGGAGATGATTCCAGGGAGAATATAAAGGGAGAGAAGACAGTGAGAAAGGGAGAGAGGTAGAAAAAAAGTATTAATGAGTGGATAATTGCTGTGAGAAATTTATAAAGTCTTCTGTGGGTCCTCCCTACATTTCTCAAGTTTAGCTTAAGCATAACCCCACACACACATCCATGTCATCTTATAATTCTCAGACCATAACACTTTGTTGTTGTTCAGTCACTAAGTCGTGTCCGACTCTGAAACCCCACGGGTTGCAGCACACCAGGCTTTCCAGGCTCTTCACATCAGGTGGCCAAGGTATTGGAGCTTCAGCTTCAGCATCAATCCTTCCAATGAATACTCAGGACTGATTTCCTTTAGGATTGTCTGGTCGGATCTCCTTGCAGTCCAAGGGACTCTCAAGAGTCTTCTCCAGCACCACAGTTCAAAAGCATCAATTCTTCAGCACTCAGCTTTCTTCATACATGACTACTGGAAAAACCATAGCTTTGAATATATGGACCTTTGTTGGCAAAGTAATGTGGATCTTCACGACATGGCTCATAGCTTCATTGAGTTATGTAAGCCGCTTCGCCACAACAAGGCCGTGATCCATGAAGGGGACTATAATTCTTAGGACATTGTATTTTAGCTGCTTGTTTAAATAGGTCAGTTGGCTCTCATTAAATATTTACTGAAGGAATGAATAAAGAAAAAATGGCTGAGAAAGGAGAATTGAGTAGGGAAAGAAAGAAAGAAGGAAGAAAGGAAGCAAGAAAGAAAGAGTTACCTTGAATGTATCCAATTGAAGCTTTGGGGCCATTACAGGGAGCAATGCAGAGCAGCTTCAGGAAGCTGACAGTTTGTTCGAAAAGAGAGACAAATATTATAAGGACCTGCTATGAAAGGGGAAGTGCACAAAGCTATGAGAACATAAATTGCAGTGATAGGAGCCAGTTGTGGACATCAGAGAGTCATGCTAAAGGAAGTGAAGAAAAAAACATTCTTTAGAAGCTGTCAATGTCCAGAGGGATGGCAGAGTAGGTGCCCTGAATGACTTTTCAAATGCAAACAACTTAAAAGCTGAATAAGACAGAAAAATATTTTGAAAATAGTTTTAATCATTCTCTCACCTGGTAAGAAAAGAAGGAATCTGCAGAGGTCAAAAGCATAGGTGAAAGTGCAAAATCTGAGGGGTGACTGAGCACAAAGGCAGTTTCTCCCTCTGGGACTCTGCGGAGCCCCAGGGCTGTACTAGAGAACATGAAAGCCTTCTGAAGCCCGTGGTGAAGCCAGGTCCTTGTGGATACCTCTTTAAAACAACAACAACAAAACAAAACGCAAAACCCGCTTTCTTCTTTTCTTCCTACTCTACATTCCTTTTATGTCTCAGTTGAAAGTGATTTATCATGAATATTATACATGATTTGGGAACTTTTTTTTATCCTTGTAAAATTTTGAGGTGGCAAAGTTGACATTCTGCTTTTGGTTCAGGCTCACCAGATGTGAAGAATTCCAAAACAGGACTTTAATAGAAAGATTCACAACCTATGTTGAATTAAATAGCTAAAAATTCAATATATAAATATCTGTGTATCTTAAGGTTATTTTGTTTAATATTGTGCAGACTGGTAAACCAAGCTTAGAAAGTGGAAGTGGTCTCTCAGAGGACAAAAAATAAAATGGCATGCTATATACAGAGAATTTATAAGAATGATAAAGCAAACTAAAGTTCATTTGCTTTTTGTGTGTCACGAAATGCCAGCAACTCTACAAGGTCAGTGATAAAATATTTCTCCTTGAAAAAAAATATTTTATTGGTCTGTGTTCTAAAACTTGCTATGTTTAATGCTGGTTTTTAACAACATATACATAAGCTTAATAGCAAGATTTTTTTTTTACTAGCTATCCTCTAATAAATTAAAAATAAATGTATGTTGAGGTTAATTTGGAAAACTCTCATTTGTTCATTTGTACAGCAAACTCCCCAAAACATAAACTCAATTACGTGCATTTGTTATTACAAAAGAATAAGATGTTATGTTCTGAAATTTTTCAAGCTTGTTTTGGGAGTTTATACCTCTAACACTGGTGCTGTGATACATATTCCTGTGTTTGAGCAGTAGATTGAAAATAGTCACTCACAAGGATTTCCCTATTGGCCTAATGGTCGAGAATATGCCTTCCAGTGTAGAGGATGCAGATTCAATCCCAGGATGGGGAACTAAAATCCCACATGCTGCAGAGCAATAAAGCCCGGTATTGGAACTGAGTCCACATGATCTGGAGCTTGTGGATCACAACTAGAGAAGCTCTCACACCACAAGGAAGAGCCCATGCCACCACAAAGACCCAGGGCAACCAAAAACATAAATAAAATAAAGTAAAATTGAGTTTAAATAAAATAGACAATGACAGCTATATGAGATTTTTTTTTAGATGAGCATAATTAGAGTAGAAACTAATTGCAGACTAGGAACACTTACATAGGAGAAAGAGTCAAATTTTAAAGAAGAATGCCAGGATTGAAATAACAAAAGATGCTGGTCTTGCTTTACAGAAAATAATGTAAAGAACAAAGTTTGAATGCTTGCATCCTTTTCACCAAGACCTAACACTCCTTTTAAAGCAATGGATGAAAAGATCTCAATGTCTTCTATCCTTCAGTCATTTCTCTGATATTTGCAGAATACCTTTCAAAGTTTTACCAAATATGCTGAAATTTATAGTAAACTGCAGGCAAAGTTATGTCACTGGAAAATTTTTGACTGCAGAAACATTTTCAAGCCTTTAGAATTAGTCCCAATAGGCACAGACTGTATTGCAATCTCTAGGATGTATTATTGATCCATTTTTGCCAAATTTATCCTTAGCTTTAGGATATATATCAATTATTTTCTGTGAAATAAATATTTAAAAATAAAAAGTAATAGAAATATACTATCAACTAAAGCAAAGATAGACAAATCTAGCTGCAGTGTGCACTGACCACAAATATTTAAAGAAAATCAGTTTTGATACAGTAAATGATAATTTTACATATATATTACATGCTAGGTGGGTCAGTAGCATGCTTGCCAGTGCATCAATTTGTAAATGTTGGAGCTGTGATATAATCTAATCTCAGATAGCCTTGTATGTTAATTAAATTTCTGTAAATATTTGTAGACTCAAAAAGAATATAATGTTCTTCCTATTCTTATGTGGGCTTCCCTGGTAGCTCAATTGGTAAAGAATCGGCCTGCAATGAGGGAGACCTGGGTTCGATCCCTGGGTTGGGAAGATCCCCTGGAGAAGGACATGGCAACCCACTCCAGTATTCTTGCCTGGAGAATCCCCAAGGACAGAGGAATTTGGTGGGCTTCAGTCCATGGGGTCGCAAAGAGTTGGACATGACTGAGCAACTAAGCACACACATTCTTATGCAACTAAAATGCTCTCAGTGCAAACTGACAAACTAATCATTGGTAAGTGTTGATTAATTGCTTTGTAACAAAGCCTAATAGCTTTCACAATCTCCATGTATGAGATGAAGTTTATGTGCTTCTCAGAAGCCCTCTTCCCCAGCCTAAGTGTCACAAGTTTGCCCAGAGAGTGGCAGAATCCAAATCAGATCAGAGATAAGATCAGATCAGTCGCTCAGTCCTATCCGACTCTTTGAGACCCCATGAATCGCAGCACGCCAGGCCTCCTTGTCCAACACCAACTCCCAGAGTTCACTCAGACTCACGTCCATCGACTCAGTGATGCCATCCAGCAATCTCATCCTCTGTCGTCCCCTTCTCCTCTTGCCCCCAATCCCTCCCAGCATCAGAGTCTTTTCCAATGAGTCAACTCTTCGCATGAGGTGGCCAAAGTACTGGAGTTTCAGCTTTAGCATCAGTCCTTCCAAAGAAATCCCAAGGCTGATCTCCTTCAGAATGGACTGGTTGGAGCTCCTTGCAGTCCAAGGGACTCTCAAGAGTCTTCTCCAACACCACAGTTCAAAAGCATCAATTCTTCGACACTCAGCCTTCTTCACAGTCCAACTCTCACATCCATGCATGACCACTGGAAAAACCATAGCCTTGACTAGATGGACCTTTGTTGGCAAAGTAATGTCTCTGCTTTTGAATATGCTATCTAGGTTGGTCATAACTTTTCTTCCAAGGAGTAAGCGTCTTTTAATTTCATGGCTGCAGTCACCATCTGTAGTGATTTTGGAGCCTAGAAAAATAAAGTCTGACACTGTTTCCACTGTTTCCCCATCTATTTCCCATGAAGTGATGGGACCGGATGCCATGATCTTCGTTTTCTGAATGTTGAGCTTTAAGCCCACTTTTTCACTCTCCACTTTCACTTTCATCAAGAGGCTTTTTAGTTCCTCTTCACTTTCTGCCATAAGGGTGGTGTCATCTGCATATCTGAGGTTATTGATATTTCTCCTGGAAATCTTGATTCCAGCTTATGCTTCTTACAGCCCAGCGTTTCTCATGATGTACTCTGCATAGAAGTTAAATAAACAGGGTGACAATATACAGCCTTGATGTACTCCTTTTCCTATTTGGAACCAGTCTGTTGTTCCATGTCCAGTTCTAACTCTTGCTTCCTGACCTGCATACAAATTTCTCAAGAGGCAGATCAGGTGGTCTGATATTCCCATCTCTTTCAGAATTTTCCACAGTTTCTTGTGATCCACACAGTCAAAGGCTTTGGCATAGTCAATAAAGCAGAAATAGATGTTTTTCTGGATCTCTCTTGCTTTTTCCATGATCCAGCGCATATTGGCAGTTTGGTCTCTGGTTCCTCTTCCTTTTCTAAAACCAGCTTGAACATCTGGAAGTTCACAGTTCACATATTGCTGACGCCTGGCTTGGAGAATTTTGAGCATTACTTTACTAGCGTGTGAGATGAGTGCAATTGTGCGGTAGTTTGAGCATTCTTTGGCATTGCCTTTCTTTGGGATTGGAATGAAAACTGACCTTTCCCAGTCCTGTGGCCACTGCTGAGTTTTCCAAATTTGCTAGCATAGTGAGTGCAGCACTTTCACAGCATCATCTTTCAGGATTTGGAATAGCTCAACTGGAATTCTATCACCTCCTCTAGCTTTGTTCATAGTGATGCTTTCTAAGGCCCACTGGACTTCACATCCCAGGATGTCTGGCTCTAGGTGAGTGATCACACCATCGTGATTATCTGGGTCATGAAGATCTTTTTTGTACAGTTCTTCTATGTATTCTTGCCATCTCTTCTTAATATCTTCTGCTTCTGTTAGGCCCATACCATTTCTGTCCTTTATCGAGCCCATCTTTGCATGAAATGTTCCTTTGGTATCTCTGATTTTCTTGAAGAGATCTCTAGTCTTTCCCATTCTGTTGTTTTCCTGTATTTCTTTGCATTGATCGCTGAAGAAGGCTTTCTTATCTCTCCTTGTTATTCTTTGGAACTCTGCATTCAGATGTTTATGTCTTTCCTTTTCTCCTTTGCTTTTTGCTTCTCATCTTTTCAGGGGCAGCGGCCGGGAGGAGATACCCCACGCCCCCATGCCCGAGGCCAGGGGCGGCAGCCAGGAGGAGCAACCCCACACCGGAGGCCAGGGGCGGTGGCCGGGAGGACCAACCCCACGCTGTGGCTGGGTGGGCATAAGAGGGCCTAGAGGAGCTATCCCACGTTGAAGGTCAGGAAGGGCAGGGGTGAGGAGATACCCCTCGTCCAAGGTAAGGAGCATCGGCTGCGCTTTGCTGGAGCAGCTGTGAAGAGATACCCCACGCCCAAGATAAGAGAAACCCAAGTAAGATGGTAGGTGTTGCAAGAGGGCATCAGAGGGCAGATACACTGAAACCATACTCACAGAAACCTAGTCAGTCTAATCACACTAGGACCACAGCCTTGTCTAACTCAATGAAACTAAGCCATGCCCCTGGGGCCACCCAAGATGGGCGGGTCATGGTGGAGAGATCTGACAGAATGTGGTCCACTGGAGAAGGGAATGGCAAACCACTTCAGTATTCTTGTCTTGAGAACCCCATGAACAGTATGAAAAGGCAAAATGATAGGATACTGAAAGAGAAACTCCCCAAGTAAGTAGGTGCCCAATATGCTACTGGAGATCAGTGGAGAAATAACTCCAGAAAGAATGAAGGGATGGAGCCAAAGCAAAAACAATACCCAGCTGTGGATGTGACTGGTGATAGAAGCAAGGTCCGATGCTGTAAAGAGCAATATTGCATAGGAACCTGGAATGTCAGGTCCATGAATCAAGGCAAATTGGAAGTGGTCAAACAAGAGATGGCAAGAGTGAATGTTGACAGTCTAGGAATCAGCGAACTGAAATGGACTGGAATGGGTGAATTTAACTCAGATGACCATTATATCTACTACTGCAGGCAGGAATCCCTCAGAAGAAATGGAGTAGCCATCATGGTCAACAAAAGAGTCCAAACTGCAGTACTTGGATGCAATCTCAAAAATGACAGAATGATCTCTGTTTGTTTCCAAGGCAAACTATTCAATATCACAGTAATCCAAGTCTATGCCCCAACCAGTAATGCTGAAGAAGCTGAAGTTGAATGGTTCTATGAAGACCTACAAGACGTTTTAGAACTAACACCCCAAAAAGATGTCCTTTTCATTATAGGGGACTGGAATGCAAAAGTAGGAAGTCAAGAAACACCTGGAGTAACAGGCAAATTTGACCTTGGAATATGGAATGAAGCAGGGCAAAGACTAATAGAGTTTTGCCAAGAAAATGCACTGGTCATAACAAACACCCTCTTCCAACAACACAAGAGAAGACTCTATACATGGACATCACCAGATGGTCAATACCGAAATCAGATTGATTATATTCTTTGCAGCCAAAGATGGAGAAGCTCTATACAGTCAACAAAAACAAGACCAGGAGCTGACTGTGGCTCAGATCATGAACTCCTTATTGCCAAATTCAGACTTAAATTGAAGAAAGTAGGGAAAACCACTAGACCATTCAGGTATGACCTAAATCAAATCCCTTATGATTATACAGTGGAAGTGAGAAATAGATTTAAGGGCCTAGATCTGATAGATAGAGGGCCTGATGAACTATGGAATGAGGTTTGTGACATTGTACAGGAGACAGGGATCAAGACCATCCCCATGGACAAGAAATGCAAAAAAGAAAAATGGCTGTCTGGGGAGGCCTTACAAATAGAATCCAAATAGTTCTCAAAATACAAAATTTTAGCTCTGTTGGTCTTTTGTGCCATTGCTCCTGTGTTTGCATTTTGTGTCTTGTTTAAGAAGTCTTTCCCTACTTAGAAACTTACAGGCTTTTTCCTTGTTTATCGTCTAAATGTTTTACAGTTTCATCTTTCATATTTAATCCTCCTGGAATTGATTTTCATGTATAGGGAGATTTAGGGGTTCAATTTACTTCCCCCTATTGATAACCCAGGGTCCTAGCTCCATTTTTTGAGATGTCTCTCCTTTGTCCACTGATTTGCTGCACCAGGCTTCCCATAAATCAGGTTTCCATATTTGTCAGGGATGTTGGTGATCCCTTTGTTCTGATGGTTGTCAATTTGTCTATGTCTAATGTCACCATCACTTAATTACCCTAACTTTACAGTAATTCATAATATCTACAGAGGAAAGGCCATACAACCCATTTTTATTCTTTGTCTTGACTATTATTGACCTTAGCACTTCCAATTAGATTTGGGGTTTTAGCTTGTCAAATTATATGATATATCCTATTGACATTTTCATTGGAATTACATTACAGCTATAGCTCAATTGGGGGAGATGTACGACATCTTTATAATATTGAGTCTCTCTATTCATTCGGTTAGCTATTTAGTATCTTTCAAAAGGTTTTTGTAATTTCACCATAATGGGCTTACATAAAGTTTACTGAACTTTTTCCCAAGTGTTTTGTCTTATGTGCTTAGATGGACAGATAGATAGATAGAAATGGTGTGTGTGTTTGACTATTATAAATCTTAGATTTTAAAATTGCATCTTCAAACTCTGTATATGGCCTTCAACTCATTTTGGCATATTGATTTTGTATTCAGGAAACTTACTAACTTTTTTAATCCTAAAAAATTCCATCTTTTGATTTTTAAGTTTTTCTGTGTAGACAATCATATTATCTGTGTTAATAAAAAGAGTTTTGTTTCTTCCTTTTGCAGTCTTTATACACTTTGCTTTATGGTCTTGACTTTCATGCTGGTCAGGACCATCAACACAGTATTCAGATATGATTGATGTTCCTATATTCATGGCTTACTCCCAGTGGCTTCTGAGACTCAAGGAATGCTCCAAATTGTAAGCTGTATTCTGAGGACAGAGAAGTTCATTTTGTTATTTTAAAAAAATGTTCATTTCTGTGTGCTTTCTATATTGACATTCTTTTTAATTGATGTATGGTTTACTTTGGGCTTCCCAGGCAGCCTAGTGATAAAAGAATCCACCTGCAATGCAGGAGACTTGAGTTCGATCCCTGAGTCTGGAAAATCCTCTGGGGAAGGAAGTACAACCCTCTCCTATATTCTTGCCTGGGAAATCCCATGGACAACAGAACCTGGCGGACTGCAATCCATGGGGTCACAAAGGAGTCAGTCATGACTTAGCAACTAAACAACAACAACAGAAAGAGTTTATTCACAGTGTTGCGCCAATCTCTGCTGTACAGAAAAGTGAGTCTGTTTTACACATATACATTCGTTTTTTTAAATATTCTTTTCCATTATGGCTTATCCCAGGAGACTGGATATAGTTCCCTGTGCTATACAGTAGGATCTTATCGTTTATTCATTCCTTATGTAATAGTTTGCATCTAGCAACCCCAAATTAAAAATAAAATTTTAAACAGAAACTTGAATAGAAATTAGCCAGTTGTGGGGGAAGGGAATCTCAAGTGTTCAATCAGAAAGCAGAGAGCAAGGAGAGAGGAAGAGCCAGCATGGGACATTCTGAGTGACCTGGCAAACAGAAGGAGGAGGGGCTTCCACCGGAACCAACTCAAGGGAGCAGAGGGCAGGTCATCACACGCTGAAGGCAGTGGATAGTATTGTTCCCTACTCCCATCTTGACTTCTGCAGTTTTCATGAGAACAGTCTCATGAAGAGAGAAGGCAGAGGCTTCTCCAGTTTTAAAGGTAAATGAAGAAGTTGGCATTCTCCAGGCCAGGCTCTCAGGCTCCAGTGACAGATGATAAACATCTGCCATGCAAGGTCAAGATGAACACTGACCAGCTAATGATATGGTCAATAGAAGACCCAGATGGGGAGTTTTAAAGTCACACACATTGTGAGGGATGGAAGGTTGGAGATCATGGCTTGGATCTGACTTCCTTGCAGCATTATTCCCCACCCTCTCTCTCCCGGACACCTGCATCATTGGAACTCCCGAACCTCCCGAACATTCTGCATCATTGGAACTCCCCAGAGAGACCAAATAATTTCAAACTTCTGGGCTTTGAACAGATCCTTTCTTCCATCTGAATTAAGCTAAACCTACATGACTGAGCTCTTACTGATGTTTTCTAGCTCGGCTTAGATATTGCCATTCTTGGGAAACCTGCTCTTTTCTTTCCCACTTCTGCAAAGAAAGACCCAATCCTTTTCTACATTGCTCTGTGTGTTTCTTCTATTTCTCTGGTTGCATTTGTTATTTTTTTATATGATCAGTGACTCCTTATCCTCAAAGACTGCGAGTTCCCCAGTAACACAGCACAGCACCACGCACACAGTCACGAGGGCACTATTTATTGAATTTTTGCCATGTTCTGAGGACTGTTCTAAGCACTTTTCAAGCATGACTACATTCTAGGTGTTCAACCATTTCTTTTTAGGTGGGAGTTGGGAGTGTTTTGCCCAAACCCTTAGAGTTCGTAAGAGGCAGACCCCAAATCTTCTGACACTGATTCCATCACACCTACCTTCCTCCAAGTACAAGCATTTAATCTATGTGGACTCTGGCCACCTGCTTCTCAGATCTGAGACTCTTTCTTAGCTGCAATGAATTTACAGATATTCAGCTCAGGGCTTGCTGAGCAACAAGCCTCCCTTAGTCAACATAATCAGCATCTCTGAGAATAACTACAGAGAGAGGGCTTTGCCATCCCAGGGAGCAAAAGGTGCCTGTAAGTCAGCATTACTCTTCTTAAACGAGAAGTGAAGTGGTTCAGGAGAGACCCCCTGCCAGTTCATGTGCCCTCCAACTACTTCCTTTCCGTCTCCACTCTGGAGGCCCATTTGCCAAGCTGTCAGGCTGAACAGGCCTGCCAGTCTGCTATTCTACTGTTTGTGTACATGTGTGTGGAAGTGTGTATGTGTGTGCCTGTGTGTACATGCGTGCATGTGTGTGCCTGTGTGTACATGTGTGCATGTGTTCTTCATGTGTATGAGTGTACCTATGTGTGTTTTGCCCTTGATGAGTTGTTAGACCAGAACACAGACATCTGTTTTTAAACATAAACAGATTTCCTTTCTTCCACTGTAATTCAAAGCTGAAGTGACTTAGCTGACTTGGATACTGGAAACTGTGACTGCAGCAGTCAGATTTCGGGAAGGAACACTCTGACATTTGCTATTTCAATGGAAGGCGTATATTAAATTGGAATTGTTTGTGCAAATCCAGGACATACTATAAAGGGAGGAGCATTGCATTGGGGATTAAAAACACTGACAGCTATTACTAATAAGGTTGGGGTTTGTTTGCTTTTTTGCTTCCATATGTATCTTGTACCAAGTCAAGGATTAAGCATGTCATGTGGATTCCTCAGTTCTTCCAAAACTCAAAACTTGGTGCCACATTCCATGAAACAGAAACCTTACTGTACTGTGCAAAGAAATGGGAGGAAAAACGGGGGTTGCCCTTTGTCAACTCCTCTAGCATTAGGTATCTTGCTAATGATGGCAATAATGATGGTAATTATTGAAGGTAATTATTTCACTTATTGGGTACTTCCTAAGTGTCGAGTGCAGTGCCGAGCACTTGGCATGGAATATCTCACTTTAAAACATCCTCTGGGGTAGGTGCTCCTAAGAGCTACGTTTTACACATGAGGAGATTGAAATATGCAGATGCTAAGAGACTTGCACAGAGTCAAAAATAACCCAGATGCAACTAAAGACAAGTTAATTGGATATTCAGGGACATTGCTGTTACCCAATTAAGGGTTCCCTGATGGCTCAGACAGTGAAGGATCTGCCTGCAATGTGGGAGACCCAGGTTCAATCCCTGGGTCGGGAAGATCCCCTGTAAAATGGAACTGCAACCCTCTCCAGTATTCTTGCTTAGAGAATTCCATGAACAGAGGAGCCTGGCAGCCTACAGTACTTGCAGTAGCAAAGAGTCAGACATGACTGAGTGACTAACACACACACACACGATTAGTGCTCACCAGAAAACTGTGAACCAGGTGTTGGAGTTCCCACTTTATGGACAAGGAGGGAAGCTTGGAGGAGGAGGGAAAGGGGAGAGGATGAGAAAGGATACCATACCTACTACTGGTCAGTCACACTCTCGGCCTCTCTGGTACACACTCTTCCTCCTACTTAATTGGAATTCATTGCCTGGCAAGGTCTTGTCCATCCAAACTCACCCTTGTGGGTGTTCCTTACTCAGATTGTATTCCCCCGTTGCCCCCACAGTTCCTTGCCAAGCATTCATTTAATGGATGGGTTTTGAGAACCAGCTTTGGACAAGGCATGGTAGTCCCTGTTATCAGGAAGACTGAGAACAAAGGAGGCCACTGCCCTGCGGGTCATTTCACGCAAGGACACCATGTCCCGCCCGAGATCTTTGGTTGCCAACACTAGAGCCGCCATCATGTGATTGACTTGGCTTGTCCTCTTTAGTACTACCTGCTGGGAGCAGCAGCACCTTCTCTGCTAGCAGTGGTCTGTGAGAAACCTCTGTTCTCCACCCACGAAGGCCCAGCCAGTCAGGTTCATCTCAGCCTTTTGAGCTGAATTTAGCTATGCACTGTGCTTAGCCCTGGTCTGACTATTTATTTATTTTTAGCTTTTTAAATCATAGAATTTTTTTAAAAATATACAAAAGTAGAGAGGAATGTATAACAAATTACCATGTACCCATCTCTCTGACCCCACACTCTCGCCTTATGTCCTTAAAAGCAGATTCCAGATCAAAGGCCTTTTTAGTCTATCCATAATTCAGCATACATATCTAACAGAGAAGGGCATTAAAAAAAAAAAAAAAAAGGAAACCTTTCTAACATGTCATTATCATCTCTAACAAAATAAACAATGTTTCTCTGATACCATCTGATTCTGGTTCCATATTTTTCTGATTGACCCCAAAATGCCCTTTTACAGCGTGCATTTGAATCAAGATCCAAGTAAGGTCTACACATGGCATCTGGTTGATAATTCTCCTGCATGCATGCTCAGTCACTCAGTCCTTCTCAATTCTTTGTGACCCTATGGACTGTAACCCTCCAGGCATGGGATTTCCCAGGCAAGAATACTGGAGTGAGTTGCCATTGCCTCCTCCAGGGGATCTTCCCCACCCAGGGATCAAATCCACAGCTCCTGCATTGCAGGAAGATTTTTTTTTTTTTTTTTTTTTTTACCACTGAGCCACTAGGGAAGCCCTATATAGTCTCCTAAATCACTTAATCACTTTTAAAAATTAAATTTCTTATTCTGATGTAATCATAGGCTCACACGTAGTTATAAGAATATTACAGAGAGACCCTGTGTACCCCTTCAGTCACTCACTCCTAATGGTGGCACTTTGCAAAATTACAGTAGAATTTCATGCCCAGGTAGTGACAATTGGCATTGTCATTGAGCTGACATTTGAAAAATGTCAGTGTTTCAAATCTCAGAGGTCAATAATGGCTAACGGAGAAAGGCGATTTTCATTCTTTACTCATTCTCGTCTAACTTTACTTCCTGTGTTAGAAACAAAAGCACAATTTCAAGGAATGCCTTGATGGGGTGCCCTAATACAGACTTGCTTTGTGGTCACATCACCCATTTTTCAAGGGGTTCAGGCCAGCATGAGTGTGAGTAAGCTGGTCTGGTTTTCCCAAGACCCTAATAGTTCCCTAAGAGAACATTCATTGCTAGGAACCCTGAATTCAGAAACAATGTCTGTGTAACCTCCGAGGACACTTCTATTACTCTTTGTGATAAATCTTTGGGGATCAACCACAAATGTGCATCAGACTGTGAAGTACTGTCTTTCCAGCCACTCTCCTAATAGGGCTTATGTTCTCTGCAGCCCAGGCAGGGGGGGTCTCACAAATTCATACATTTGCTAGTTTGAAGAAGAGATTGCCTAGGGGTGCCTCTGGAGTATTAATGCTCAGTAAGTGACTTTACTGGAAATAAATTTCTGGACAGCCAACCAGAAATAATGGGCTAATTTGTGTGCCCTGAGTAGTTGCACTTTCTTTTAAAAGTAATAACAGACCTGCCTTTGGGGTCCCAACAGGGGTGTGTGTGTGTGTGTGTGTGTGTGTGTGTGTGTGTATGATGGGGCTCGGTTGTAGACATGCACATGGAGGGTATAAAGGAAGGACTATTTTGCAGCACACTCTATGTAGCAAGAACTATGGTAGAAATAGCACACACATGCCACCTTTAAATCTAGACATTTGCATTTGTGAAACAAAATTTCTCTCTCCATTTTTTACGGTAAGGAGACAGACAGTATTCTTAAGATCTCCCAGCTGGTGGATACAACTCAGGATTCATACCAAAACCCAGAAAGCAAACCCTCCCATCCTTGAGTTTTCTGTCTTCAGGCTACTGCTCTGCTATGCACTATGTGGGTCATGGAAATTTCTGAAAGAACCAAGGACCTTCGCTTAAAGAAAAGAGAATATTAAGGTACATCGTAAGCACGGTGTAACTACTGAAAACCTCTCTTCCATCACACCGCTTACTCATTCATAACACTCATTTCTGGTGGAGTTGTTTTTTTTTTTTTTTTTCTTTTCTTTGTTTACTTGCTTGATTTTTTAATTAATTTTTGCTTATTTGATTTTTGTTTATCTTCCGCAAAGGAACAAAGGAGGGAGTACGTCTGTTTGTTTCTTCTCATAAGAGCTCCTAAAGAAGACACTAAGTATGTATGTGTTACATGGATAGATGAATACCTTACGAAGATTAAAAAGACAAAGTGAAAAGTGTCTATGTCTGGGATTTAGCTAATGCTTAAAAATGGGGTCCATGTTTGTGACGTGAAGAAGGAAAACCTTTCCTGTTTCATGTCCTACCTCTGTCTTGTAAACAATCTTTGCTCCTTTCTCACTATTCTTTCCTGCTGCCTGATAGCTTTATCTGAATCCTGTTGCTGTGTCTTTGGTCACACCAGCCCTCTATCAGCATGCCCTATCCCTGCTGTTAAGCCCTCTCCCAGTTACTCTCTCTCCTGACCTCATGTGGTCTTTTAAGATCCGAATGAGGTTCCTAATACACAACCACTTTTGAGGACCACTGACTGGTTGGTATCTGGTTTCTGTGCAGCCCTAGAGGCATAAGGCTGGAGGGGTTTGGGATGCTGGCAGCCAGTGTAAAAGGCATTTGCAATTCTAACCAACTGAAGCTGCATTTCAAGACCTGAGTTACCTCTGCCAACCTCCTCTCTCTGGGTCCAGCTGGAGGCCTCTCTGCTCTGATATCCTATGTCCCTCAATTTCTCCATATTTCATTTGGCACCTTCTATAGTTTACTTTGGGCTTCCCAGGTGGCTCAGCCATGAAGAATTCACCTGCCAATGCATGAGACATGGGAGATATGGGTTCCATCCCTGGGTCATGAAGATCCCCTGGAGGAGGACATGGCAACCCACTCCAGTATTCTTGCCTGGAGAACCCCATGGACTGAGGAACCTGGTGGACTACGGTCCATGAGGTCACAAAGAGTCAAATATGGCTTAGTGACTAAACAGCAGCAACAGTTCACCTTGGAAGTTACTTTTGGTATTAGCTCTTTCATTCATTTATCCATATCTGCAGAGAGCAGGGCATTTGTAAAAGTAGAAAGTATCATGGACCATTGCCTCTCAGTTTGATTTGTTCCTAGGTCTTATATGCTGATTGATAAGGAAAGTCTTCTGGTAAGTACAGGACCCCAGAGTCCTCTCTGCACCCACATCCTATGCAGCCTCATTAAAAAGCAGGAAAAAGTGGGAGGAGAGACAATCAAGTATGTTCTTCATAACAAAACTTCACTCCTTCCCAGGGAGCTGGCTCTGTCTGCTCCCTCTTCCTCTTATGCTTGACACTTAACTCATTTACTCAACAAATCTTTTGTGGTTTTTCAGTCACTAAGTCATGTCCAACTCTTTGCGACCTCATGTATGGCAGCACCCAAGGCTACCCTGTCCTTTACTATCTCCCAGAGTTTGTTCAAGTTCATGTCTATTGAGCTGGTGTTTCTATCTAACCATCTCATCCTCTGTCACCTCCTTCTGCTTTTGCCTTCCATCTTTCCCAGTATCCAAGGATGCTCTCTTTTGCAAGGAGTTGGCTCTTTGCATCAGGTGACCAAAGTATTGGAGCTTCAGCATCCATCCTTCCAATGAATATTCAGAGTTGATTTCCTTTAGGATTGACTGGTTGGATCTCCTTACAGTCCAAGGGACTCTCAAGAGTCTTCTCCAGAACCACAGTTGGAAAGCATCAATTCTCTGGCACTCAGCTTTCTGTATGGTCCACCTCTCATATATGTCCATGACTACTGGAAAAACCATAGCTTTGACTATACAGACCTTATACACATCTACTTATATGAGCCAAAGGAATGAACAAACTTCTCTAGAGCAGTCTTGACCTCAGAAAAGTGCTGGGACATTCCCTAATACATATTAGTGAGTCAGGAGAAAATTGAAACAAATCTGTCACCTTTTTCAATCTCACCACATTTTTTTTTTTTTTTTTGTACAAAAATAGTATAAGACTAGGGAAAGCTAGGGGTGAGGAATAGGGTTGTATTAGAGCTGCTGTACACTTTGCTTAAACTTTCTATAAAACTAATATTGTTTTTAAAAAAAATCAGTTGAACAATTTTAACAGGTATATGTTTTGGTCACCTGATATTTCCCAAGTGCTATGATAATATGCACTTTTTGAAACTAGCAAATATTTGTTGAGGACTTCCAATATGTCAGGGATCATGCTCAATGGGTTCAGTTCAGTTCAGTCGCTCAGTCATGTCCGACTCTTTGCGACCCCATGAATCGCAGCACACCAGGCCTCCCGGTCCATCACCAACTCCCGGAATTCACTCAAACTCATGTCCATCGAGTTCTTGATGCCATCCAACCATCTAATCCTCTGTCGTCCCCTTCTCTTCCTACCCTCAATCCCTCCCAGCATCAGAGTCTTTTCCAATGAGTCAACTCTTCGCATAAGGTGGCCAACGTATTGCAGTTTCAGCTTCAGCATCAGTCCTTTCAATGAACACCCAGGACTGATCTCCTTTAGGATGGACTGGTTGGATCTCCTTGCAGTCCAAGGGACTCTCAAGAGTCTTCTCCAACACCACAGTTCAAAAGCATCAATTCTTCAACACTCAGCTTTCTTCACAGTCCAACTCTCACATCCATACATGACCACTGGAAAAACCATAGCCTTGACTAGATGGACCTTTGTTGGCAAAGTAATGTCTCTGCTTTTTAATATGCTGTTTATGTTGGTCATAACTTTCCTTCTAAGGAGTAAGCATCTTTTAATTTCATGGCTGCAATCACCATCTGCAGTGATTTTGGAGCCCCCAAAAATAAAGTCTGACACTGTTTCCACTGTTTCCCTATCTATTTCCCATGAAGTGATGGGACCAGATATCATGATCTTAGTTTTCTGAATGTTGAGCTTTAAGCCAACTTTTTCACTCTCCTCTTTCACTTTCATCAAGAGGCTTTTGAGTTCCTCTTCACTTTCTGCCATAAGGGTGGTGTCATCTGTATATCTGAGGTTATTGGTAAACAGAGGTAATTAGAAAGGGCCAATCCAGAGTCCCCAGGAGAAATGCAGAGCACTCAATGAACAATCTTGTGAATATCAGGTGAATGGAAAGGCACTTTAAGAAAGAATCCCTAAGCAAATAAGGAGTGTGGGCCAAGAAAAGACCCAGCTAAAGTAAGCAGAATGGCATACATTCTTCTACTGGCTGTCTGTCCAGATTTAAATATTGGCATGATCACTTACTTGCTAACTATTAAAAAGTGGCAATATGCTTCTAGTTCTCAGTTTTCTCTTCTGTAAAATGGGATAATGATGTCCACCTTCAAATGTTGTTAGAGGCTTAAAGGAATTGTTTTTAAAACATACTGACACTTGTTAAAATGTTAAGGGAGACTTTATTTAGGGCTATCACAGTAGGTGTTAAGACTATCATATAAGGAAGAGAGATGAGACTCACCTCTGAATACAGCTGGGAATTTATAGCCAGTGAGCAGAGGTAGGGCATCATTGGATGGAATATTGCTAAGAGGAGGCACAGATGGTAGGGAGATTTTTGCTAAGCCGACTTACAGAATTCTTCCTGAAGGCAGGCCAAGATGATCAGATATTAAGTGTGTGAGATGAGGCATTTGATTAGGTTTCAAGGGTGATCATGCTAAATATATTAAATATATCAAGGATAGGAAGTGATTCTCACTAAACTGGCTTTGCTGAATTCTTGCTAATGCTGAACAATGCAGACCCAACAAGGTCAGAAGGCTCAGAGGAGTCAGACTAAAGTTTAGTCAAGAAAAAAGTCTGTCAAATGATATGTAAAAGTACTTATATCAATATCTGGTTGTCTTCGTGTGCTCAGGCTGCTATTAAAAAAACACCATAGCCTGTGTGTCTTAAACAACAGACATTTACTTATCATAGTTTTGGAAGCTGCAAAGCCCAAGATTAACATGCCAGAAGATTCGGTTCCTCATAAGAACCCACTTCCTGGCTTGTAGAGGACTGCTTTTTCACCCTGGGCTCACAGGACCCTTCTTCTGTGCTTGCACATGGAGGCAGAAATGCTTCGTCTTCCTCCTCTAGAAAGACACTAATCCCATCATGGGTGTCTCACCCTCATGAGCCCATCTAAACCTAATAGTCTCCAAAGGCCCCACCTCCATATACCAACACACAATGTGGGAGGTGGGGGTTAGGGCTGCAACATATGGATTTTTTTAATTTTTAAAAATGTATTTTATTGAAGTAGAGTTTCTTCAGAATGTTGTGTTAGCTTCTACTATAGACTAAAATGATTCTATTGTCTATATCCATTTTCTTTTTCATATTATTTTCCATAATGTCTTACTACACGATACTGAATATAGGTCCCTGTGCTATACAGTAGGACCTTGTTTTTTATCTATCCTATATGTAATAGTTTGCCTCTACTAATCCTAAGCTCCCACTCCATCCTTCCCCTACTACCCTCCCCCTTGGCAACCAGAAGTCCATTCTCTGCAACATATAAATTTTGAAGGAACGCAAATACTGAGTCTGTAACACTGGCACAGGGTGGATACCCAAATCAGTGCTACTGGTGAAGAGCGTGAACAGAATGAATGGATCCTAATTCATTTTTTCCATTAAAAAATTAATCTATGACTATTCCAAAGGTCTGGAAGATACTGAAAACTAACATATAAATATTTTAAATATCTTGTTACTTTTTCCAGCTTAGACTATAATATTTTTTTTTCTTGAGATCAGTGAGCTTAATATAGAAATTTCTGTATCTATGGTTTTTATTAGTTATAAAAGGAAATGTTTCTATGTTATACTAAATGCTTTGCAAATGTATGTTCAGAGGACAAAGTACATTTACTTAATAAATAATATTTTCTGCTTTTCCTTAAAATTGTACAGCCACATGCATCTTTGATAATAATGCCTGATCTTCAGTTAGAATTATTTCCTTGGAAAAAATTATGAGAACAAGAAATAAAAAGCAAATTCCATCATTGTCCTGTTGGTTGTGGGATCTTCCGTGTGCGCATGCTCAGTCATGTCCGACTCTTTGCACCCCCATGGACTGGGGCCTTCCAGGCTGCTCTGTCTATGAAATTTTCCAGGCAAGAATACTGGAGTGGGTTGCCATTTCCTTTTTGGGGGAATCTTCCCCACTGAGGGATCGAACCTGCATCTTTTGAGTCTCCTGCATTGGCAGGTGGATTCTTTACCAACTGCACCACCAAGGGACTTTCCACTGTGACTGTAAACCAGGGAGATGCATTCCTCATCAACTGGTGGGTCCAGGGAAAGCAACTGCCTCTCTGAGCCTCTTTTTTATTACCAGTAAAAGGACAAAAACCATCACCTGAGCTAAGTTGGTACAAAGATTAAGTGATGTGTCAAGTGAAAAGAAAATCTAGAAACATGCACAGCAAATGACACAATAATGGCACCCCACTCCAGTACTCTTGCCTGGAAAATCCCATGGATGGAGGAGCCTGGTAGGCTGCAGTCCATGGGGTCGCTAAGAGTAGGACACGACTAAGCGACTTCACTTTCACTTTTCACTTTCATGCATTGGAGAAGGAAATGGCAACCCACTCCAGTGTTCTTGCCTGGAGAATCCCAGGGATGGGGGAGCCTGGTGGGTTGCCGTCTATGGGATCGTACAGAGTCGGACACGACTAAAGTGACTTGGCAGTAATGCAACTCAAAGAGTCTACATAAAACCTATAGCAGATTCCTTCACATTTATTTTTTCCCCTTAGGATTTTCTCCTTTTTAGCCAGAAGTCCTTCTTGGAGAGGTGTGGGCTGTGTTCAGAGCCCTTGGTAGGAGGGCTGCTTTGGCTTGCATCTCTTTTAGCAGGAAGAGGTGGGCAGCTGGAGCTCCTTTGGTGGGGCGGGGGGCAGGGGGAGAATGGGCTCATCTCCAGCACATTCCTTCTATTCCAAAGATGGGGAGCTGAACACAGATATAATGGAGTGATTAAACCTCTAAAGCCTGAGGGCTATCCAGAGCCCAGTACTCACATTGTCTAAGGAAAAGAGAGCAACTGTGGACCGAGACTTCCTTTCTCCCACCCTGGCAGGCCACATTCTTAGAGAAGGACCTCAACAGAAACACCCTACTATATGGAAGCTGCTCTTAGGTCCATGTATGTCAACATGTTGCATATAATTTAAGGGATTCAAAATTTCCCAGAAGCCTGTGTGTGGATGAGCACCACGTCAAAAAATCTTATTCTATATATACAGAAGCTTCATTGAAATCCCTCTTCAGATTCTATGTTATCCAGGATAAATATCAGTTGTATTTATTTAGAACTCAGCTAGTAGTCTACGATATATTTATTTATGTGCATATGTACATTCACACATGGCTCCTCTGCTTGTGTTTTGTTTCACTTTTTAAGAAGAATGTGAGGGCAACTACGCACGTGACAGTTCTTTACCAGAACCTACCTTTAAGTCCCGAATCTGCTAGGTCACTTTATCAATTCAGTTCACCCTCTGCTAAAGAGAACAGTGTCACTCAGGCTGGTGCTGCAGCCCCACTTCCCGCTCATTGTGGCTAGGACCAAGTGAAAGTGCTTTAGAAAGATTAGAGTGCCATTAAAATGGAAGAAACATTTGTTGCGATATGTTTTCATTACTCTTGTTTCTGAGAAAATTAGCTCTTCAAGCCAGAAAATCTAATGTCAAAATCTCCAAAGAGGCAGGCCCATAAAGAAAGCATGAGCTTTTCACAGTAAATTTGACTAAGTAAAGTGTGTGTGTGTGTGTGTGTGTGTGTGTATTGCTTTGCTGCAAATTCAAAGAGGTAGAGCCACAATTAGCCAACAACCTACCACACTCTTCTAAACCAGGATATTTTGGCTCTGAGATATTCCTGCAAGCTCCCACTCTTTCACCCATCTCAGGGATGCCTAGTACAGACCACTTGTGTTAAGTCTGATTCCTATAAAGTTCTGATTCCAAAATACTCATAGAGTTTATACTTGGTGTTTGAACTCTGCCAGGTGTGTGTATGTGTGTGTGTGAGTATGCATGTGTGTGTGCACCCATACTTGGTGATTATACTGTCTAATTCTGACTCTGAACTCTTCAACATCTATCACCCCCACACCCCCACATCTCCCCAACTGTTCCTCAGTGAACAAGGCCATGTGAACACAATCGCTGTGGTCAACCACAATGAACACATGCCTTGAGCTTACAAGAAGTGCTCAGCTGTGGTTTTCCTGATCTGAGTCAGAGGGTCATCTTTCAGGATCTCCTCTTTCCTTGTGAAATGACCTCAACCAAAACTCTTTGAGAACCAAAGAGGTTTCATGAAAAATGGGCAAATAGCTCTAGCTGTAGCTTATAGTTCCAGCAAAGATCCCATTTTCCAATGGACCTGTGTGTGGCCACCTGCTGCATGGAAGAAAACCAAGAGTCCTAAGAGTGAGGGCTGACCTGCCATTATCACATGGTGTGAGCTCACCTCACCCCTCTGAGCTTTATGCTTTCTGTCTTCAAAACGTAGTTAATCATAAGTAGTTCATAAACTTGTGAAAATGATAACTGTTAATGACTAATGAAATGCCATAAAAGTATTTTAGGTATATTATAAATAAAAGGTGATATATATGCTGCATGCTCAGTTGCTCAGTCCTATCTCTTTGTGACCCCATGGGCTGTAGCCTGCCAGATTCCTCTGTCCATGGAATTTTGCAGGCAAGAATACTGTAGTGGATTGCCATTTCCTACTCCAGATATATATGCATATTAAAGTTCAATCAGGGAAGAAACTCTATGAAAATTATGGAATCACAGCTGGATACAAACTAGATTTTAGACAAATGGTCTACCCTAGCTACTAGCCCTGGCAGGGGTGAGCCAGCTGGTGTTTGCTGGGGAATCTCAGAGCTAGCATATCTTGTTGCTGAACTGGGGCTGTGAAAGAGACTAATGTAGAAGTTTATGACTAGTGGTGGGGGGGTTGTCCTTACCTCTTCAGAGACTCGTGTCTGCTAATTTGCAGCAAAATATCTACTGGTAAGCATGGGCCACAATAGTCCACAGACCTGATGATCAGAAAGCAAAACTTGTTATCAACGGAATGGACTTTGTGCTAGCAATGCCTATGTTGATTCTCTGAGCTTAGCTCCACTGCTGTATGCTAAGTAATCTCTAACAGTTATCTCTAGCAGTGGTTCCACTGGCCACAGAATAAACTCCAAATACCTTAATGTGGCACTCACAACCTTTCTGAATTCTGTAGAGTTCAGTACAATTTCAGCCTTATCAGCTAATGACCCAGTTACCCAACTTACTTTCTTCACACAATGAAATAGGTGCTGCTTTTAAAATACAGTGTGAGTTTTCATCCCTGTACCTTCCTTCTGCCCATATTGTTTCCCAACCTAATTCCACTTAGTGGTTTGTTTACCTTTCAGTGCAATTCAGTCACTCAGTTATGTTCAACTCTTTGTGACCCCATGGACTGCAGCATGACAGGCCTCCCTGTCCATCACCAATTCCCAGAGCTTCCTCAAACTCATGTCCATCAGATCAGTGATGCCATCCAGCCATCTTATCCTCTGCCGTCCTCTTCTCCTCCTGCCTTTAATCTTTCTCAACATCAGGGTATTTTCCACTGAGTCAGTTCTTCCCATCAGTTTCAACCTCAGCATCAGTCCTTCCAATGAATATTCAGGACTGATTTCCTTCAGGATTGACTGGCTTGATCCCCTTGCAATCCAAGGGACTCTCAAGAATTTTCTCCAGCACCACAGTTCAAAAGCATAAATTTATTGGCACTCAGCTTTCTTTATATTCCAACTCTCACATTCATAAATGAATACTGGAAAAGTCAGAGCTTTGACTAGACAGACCTTTGTTGGCAAAGTAATGTCTCTGCTTTTTAATATGCTGTCTAGGTTGGTCATAGCTTTTCTTCCAAGGAGCAAGTGTCTTTTAATTTCATAGTTGCAGTCGCCATCTGCAGTGATTGTGGAACCCCAAAAAATAAAGTTTCTCACTGTTTCCATTGTTTCCCCATCTATTTCCCATGAAGTCATAGGACTGTATGCCAAGATCTTCATTTTCTGAATGTTGAGTTTTAAGCCAGCTTTTTCACTCTCCTCTTTCAATTTCATCAAGAGGCACTTTAGTTCTTTTTCACTTTCTGCCATAAGGGTGCTGTCATCGGCATATCAGAGGTTATTGATATTTCTCCTGGCAATTCTGATTCTAGCTTGTGCTTCTTCCAGCCTGGCATTTTGCATGATGTACTCTGCATATAAGTTAAATAAGCAGTGTGACAGTATACAGCCTTGACATACTCCTTTCCTGGTTTGGAACAAGTCTGTTGTTCCATGTCCAGTTCTAACTGCTGCTTCTTGACCTGCATACTGATTTCTCAGGAGGCAGGTAAGGTGGTCTGATATTCCCATCTCTTTAAGAATTTTCCAAAAAAAAAAAAAAGAATTTTCCACAATTTGTTGTGATCCACATAGTCAAAGGCTTTAGCATTGTCGATGAAGCAGAAGTTGATGCTCTTCTAGAATTCTCTTGAATTTTCTATAATTCAACAGAAGTTGGCAATTTGATCTCTGGTTCCTCTGCCTTTTCTAAACCCAGCTGGACCATCTGAAAGTTCTCGGTTCACATACTATTGAAGCTTGGCTTGGAGAATTTTGACCTTTACTTTGCTAGCTTGTGAGCTGAATGTAATTGTCTAGTAGCTTGAACACTCTTTGGCATTGCCTTTCTTTGGGATTGGAATGAAAACGGACATTTCCAGTTCTGTGGCCCCTGCTGAGTTTTCCAAATTTGCTGGCATATTGAGTGCAGCACTTTTACAGCATCATCTTTTAGGATTTGAAAAAGCTCAACTGAAATTCCATCACCTCCACTAGCTTTTTTTGTAGTGGTGCTTGCTAAGACCCACTTGACTTGATATTCCAGGATGTCTAGCTCTGGGTGAGTGATCACACCATCATGCTTATCTGGTTCATGAAGATCTTTTTTGTTTAGTTCTTCTCTGCATTCTTGCCACTTTTCTTAGTATTTTCTGCTTCTGTTTACCTTTCAAGTCCATCTTAAATACAACAGTCTTGATTAGGTGACATGAATTTAGATCATGGAAATTTGGCTCCTCTAGGGCTGGTGGAGAAGAGCTGTTCTCACCCCAAGCCAATGAATCCACTGGTATTTAGGGCTCAAAACTTCTCTTGAAGAATGTAGGGCAGGAATCTAAACCACATATCTTCTTCATTCAGCAGAGGAACCCTAAGAGGAGCCCTCCCCTATGAAGAGTACAAAGGGCAGGCCATGGAACCACAGCCAGTTGTGAAGCCCAGTTCTTGCCCCAATGTGTACCTAGTACTAAAAGCTGTCCAAATCTAAACTCTGGCACTGTGCATATGTATCTTGGAAGGAAATTATTGAATTGTATAAATCTAAAATATCTTATTGAGAATGTATTTGGGAGCCTAGGTAGAATGGCTAAGAGGCACCCTGAGAAAGTATTCAAAGACCAACCATGGCCTGGGAAATGGAAAAGGAGACAGAAGGGAACATGTCAGGGTGCCAAAGTCAGCAGCTCAACTGGGTGTACATTGCCATATGTTTTAGAACTCAGCAGGTTGTCAATACCAACTGAAGATGGTGACTCTGGTGCAAAAAAAACAACAACAAAAAAAAAAACAAAACAGAAAAGCCTATTAATATCAACACAGTTAGTGCTGCAAATATGAACATCAGAAGGCAAGATTCAAATTTCTTTTTTAGCAACAGCTTTCAGTAAGAAGACAAGGTCCCTACTGACTCCTAAACAATATAGTAAAGGAAATCCTAGAATACCGAAGAAATAAAAAGTTGAGTTCCCATTGCTTGGGTAACTAGAGCTTTAAGTCCCTCTAATTTGGTTATTTAATGGAAACATAATTGTATTTTGTTGTTCCATGCTGAAGGGGCTTTGGCAATTGTGTCATGCAACAGATGAACAACATAAGGCCATTAAAGAAAAAAAGAAAAATAAATAATAAAGAGAGAAAAAGAGAAGTAACTTGTTTCCCAAGAGCTATAAGCTTGGTGGAGGCAGTTTTCATCCTCGAGTTACTCCCATTTTAGTGCTGATTTGATTCTCATAATAAACATGCAAGGAAAGCATCATTAACCATGTCTCACTATGCTTAGTAGAAGGAGTGAAGCTCAGAGAGGCCTGTTAATGTGTTCAAGTTCTCAGAAGATGTAGGGGGCAAGGCAAATTCTCCAGAAACCTGAGCTGTAGAGCTAGTAAAACATTTATTCCCTGTCACTTAGATATTCATCCAAATTAAAAGCAGAGGATCATGGAGAGCTCACTTGGTTTGGACATGAGAAAACACACTCATCTTCTAGGAGCATCATATTGCTAACCAGTGTCTTGTTTCCTTCCTTTTTATTTATTTATTTATTTTTTATTTAGCTATGCCACCTTTTAGTTGCTGATGTGGTATCTAGTTCTCTGGCCAGAGATCAAACTGGTCCCCTGAACTGGCAGCCTGACATCTTAGTCACTGGACCACTAGGGAAGTCCCACTACCTTTCTTTTAGACCTTTCCTGTCTTAGCAGTTTGCCAGAATTAGAAAGATATACACTCTTAGTGTCCATAATTGTAGTTCAAATTTCTTCCTTTGGTGTTAGGAAGTATTTTCTCAACTAGAACATTTCTTTGTTGTGATAATTCCACCAAACTGGATTATGGTAGAAAATGATAGTTTTACAATTTTATATATATATATATATATATACACTCATGGGCTTCCCTGGGAGCACTAGTGGTAAAGAACCTACCTGTCAAGGCAGGAGACATGATTCATGGGTTCGATCCCTGGGTCAGTAAGATCCCCTGAAGATGAGCATGGCAACCCACTCTGATATTCTTGCTTGGAGAATCCCATGGATAGAGGAGCCTGGCAGGCTACAGTCCACATGGTCAGAGTCAGACACGACAGAAGCGACTAAGCATTCATACATATATGTGCACGGGCGTACATACATACAATATACAATTATATACAGTTGGCCTATCTGCATTTATTATTATTATTATTGGATGGTGAGGAGTGGAAACAAGAATTTAGAAAAAGCATATTCAGTATTCTTCAGCTATTTTTTCATGTTCTATACATAGCATTGCCTCATCTTATATTCACCGCAATCTTAGGACATAGGTAATTCTATCCACATTTTAAAGATGAAGAAGCTCAGATAAGTTAATTTGCTTTCCAAGGGTGTAGCACAGGTAAGAAGAGAATTTATTATTGCCTCTAATTCTGAATGACTTTATTAGCCAAAAGAGACCATACACCTAATTTTAAAACTGTCTTATTAAACTGTCCATTCCTTGAAGGTAAGGTTGTATATCTATGTGATTACATCTCCATAGAATCCCCAGGGGAATGTCTAGTGCATAGGAGATGATCAATATGTTTGATCAAATAATTTCCTGAGTGGAGGATCCAGGTAGCTTGTTAGATTGTTCCAGAAATGTCCTTAATGTTTTGAATTCTATTTATAAAGGTGACGCCTGGTATGAAATATATATATATATATATATATATATATATATATATATATAACTAGCTTCTAAACTCAGCTTGAGTCTGCATGACCTAAAGTGTGGGCAGTTTGCCTCTAAAAGCTAAAATCAGAATATGTTTGTACTGATAATATGGTGTCTTTGCATGAACAATTGACGCTTAGAAGTATATTACTGTCAGTGGCTAGTGTCAATATCCAGTCTAAAAGGTTTATGTATGCAACAGTTCTTTGGAATGCTCCTCAAAGGGGAGAAATTCTTCACTTTTTAAAAAAATAGATCCAGAATGACACACCTTCAAATCTGAGTGCAGCCTCTTTTCTGCAAGGATACGAAGTTTTTTGATACTTTCCTCAGTATGACCTTTGCTATTCAATCTCATTCTCCAATTTAGACACACATACACACACACACACACACACACACACACACAATAGCAATGTCCAGGACTTAAGAGAAATATAGAAAAAGTAGCAGCTGTATCTAGATTTTATTTCAGTTTTATTTCAGATCTTAGATCCTTGTCAGAGAGGCAAGAAAAGCAACTGTAAATGATGAACTATACATATAAGATAATAGGCATCAGTTGCAAGGTTGAGTCCAGGTCAGGTCAGATTTAAGATGATCAAAGAGCAAGTGAATGTTAAAGGAATCCAAAAATGTAATGAAGGCAACTGCTACTGCTGCTGCTAAGTCGCTTCAGTAGTGTCCAACTCTGCAACCCCATAGACGGCAGCCCACTGGGCTCCTCTGTCCCTGGGATTCTCCAGGCAAGATGCTGGAGTGGGTTGCCATTTCTTTCTCCAATGCATGCAAGTGAAAAGTGAAAGTGAAGTCGCTCAGTCGTGCCTGACTCTTAGTGACCCCATGGACTGCAGCCTACTAGGCTCCTCCGTCCATGGGATTTTCCAGGCAAGAGTACTGGAGTGGGGTGCCATTGCCTTCTCCAATGAAGGCAAAGGGATGTCCTATACATCCAAGGTAATCCTGTTTGCCTTGCACATTGAGCTAAGTCGCTTCAGTCGTGTCCGACTCTGTGTGACCCCATAGACGGCAGCCCACCAGGCTCCCCCGTCCCTGGGATTCTCCAGGCAAGAACACTGGAGTGGGTTGCCATTTCCTTCTCCAATTCAGGAAAGTGAAAAAGTGAAAGTGAAGTCGCTCAGTCATGTCCGACTCTTTGCGACCCCATGGATTGCAGCCTACCAGGCTCCTCCGTCCATGGGAGTTTCCAGGCAAGAGTGCTGGAGTGGGGTGCCATCGCCTTATCTGGCCTTGCACATTGGACAGACAGTAACCTGAGCTAACTTACACAGAAGTGGGAAACGTCTTATAAAGATAGAAGGATATATGTCTGAAGGCAGATACTGAAATTGATTTCAATGCTATCTATCTATCCACCCATCTATTATCTATCTGCCTATCTATATACAAGAGAAAGAAATTTCTTTGGAGGAATTGTCTTACATGATTATAATTGGGTTATACAATTGTGGGGCCCGGCTGGGTAAGTTTGGAATCTGAAGGGCATACAGAGGTTGGGAAACTTAGGCAGGAGTTGATATGTCAGCCTTGAGATAGAATTTCTTCTTTCTCAGAGAAACCTTAGTGTTTGTTCTTAAGGCCTCCAACTGATTGGATGAGGCCCACCCACATGATCAATGATAACCTTCTTTACTTAAAGTCAAGTGATTGCAGATTTTAACCACATTTACAAAGTACCTTCAATATAGCACTGAGATTAGTATTTGGCTAAAAACCCAAGTACACAAGCCAAGTTGTCACACAAGATTAATCATCAGAGTACCTAGGAATGTGACCCAGACCCTAGTCCCTGAGTGGCCTGAACCCTGGAAACCATTCTCCTCTCTGACCAGGCTTGCAGGACGTGTAGTCATGACTGGGCAAGGACCTCCAGAGAGCCAACTGGATACCTGAGGTCTTCTCATAGCCCTCCCTGCTCCATCATGCTACAGCAGCCTTAGCAAGCACCGCTGATCAGGTCCAATTACTCTCACTTAGATAGTGACTCCTCTCCCCTGCTGGATCCTGGACATAGCATGTTCAATTGCACCCTTGATGTAGGACTGTGCCCCCTTTGAGAACAGGACTGCTCAAGCTACAAAGTCCAGAGTTACAGAGACAAGACTTACAAATTCCCCCAATGGATCACTGAGAATAATGATTAAGTGATCCCAGTCTCTTTCACATCTCTTGAATCCCAGACTCAGGTGTCTTTTCCTACTAGTGGTACAGGGCCATAGAGAGATTTCTGAGTCAGTGTGTGTATTGCATTTTGAAGGATGACACCCCTTACTCAGCAGATTGCCTCTGAGCTGGCCTCAGCTGAGCCTGCAGGAGGTCATGTCCATGTGTGATTGGATGGCAGACTTAGAATGGTATCTTGTGTGTCATGAATGTCAGGTCCTTGGTCATGGGGCCACTCCCACAGCTCCTTTGTTATGGAATGGGTCTCCTGGTCAGACTCTACATTATTAAAGATGCTATAACTCTAGACCAGAAATTCTGAGAGTAGTGCTCACTGAGGTTCTGTGGGCAGGCAACATAAACCCATGCCAGGAATAAATGCCCAGTACTCATCACTGTGAGAGTACTTGCCACCAACTGGTCAATTGAAATGGTGCCAGATCGGGGGACTGCATAGAGTATTCTGTTGATGGCAGACTGGATATTCAGCGGTGACAGGAGTTACATCAGACTTTGGATTATTCAGTGGCTGAAGCAGGATTTGCCCAGGTTCTGTGCCCTTAACCACAGAACTGCAGTGACTCTAAATAGACACAAAAAATATATGTTGAACTGTTGTCTAATATCTCCATTTTCATATTTCCAAATAGAGGGATAATTTCGAGTTATTGGTTCAGCAGTTCCATTCCTTGTCCTATGAATCATAGGTCAAAGGCAAAATATTTGTTGTTGTTCAGTCACTAAGTCATGTCCAACTCTTTGTGCCCCCATGGACTGCAGCATGCCAGGCTTCCCTGTCCTTCACCATCTCCCTGAGTTTGATCAAACTCATGTCTATTGAGTCAGTGATGCCATCCAACCATCTCATCCTCTGTCACCTCGTTCTCCTCTTGCCCTCAATCTAAAAATGTGTGATGTGTTCCTTCTTACCCACCCCATCATGAGAGGGACTAATAGTGAATCGTAGGCCAGACAGATTTCCAAAAGCACACTGACTACACTATTAAATAATCTGTTCAAGTGCCACCTTAGGCACTTTTTGGTCTGTCCTGGTAGCAGCCATGGGGGTGTGGCACCCAGATCTCTCTTCAGGAGAGAACCTGCTGCTGCAAGGAGAATTTAGTTGTAGCCCCCAGCTCCTGCACCTTTGAGATCTGCTGCAATGTGCATGCTGACATCACACTTTCCTGAGCTGGGTTTCTCCAAGGACTGAGCACAGCAGGTGTCAGAGAGAGAGAGGACACAGCCCGCAGTAGGATCCACTCGGGGGCTCCCAGTCGTTGACCCTGACTTTCAGAGCTACACTGCCATTTGAGGTTCTTCCTCTCTAACGCTCCTTCTTTCTCCTTTACCTTCATAGGCGCTAGACCTGCGCTGAGGTTGACAGACTCTTCCCACCTCCTCTTGTGGTGTGTTCTCCATTTTATCTTTCTCCAGAGTCCTCCTAATCCATTTCTCCTGTCTTGACATCTGTTTCCCAGAGGCTCAATGTAGAGCATGGAAGGTTAAATAGTAATAACTTCTAAGTTTCAGAGATGGGAGACCTTAACGAGTAGGGGGACACTGCAATGCACGAGCCAGAATCCCCTTCAATGAAGGTCACGTTGCTCCATTTGCTAGAAATGCCGTCATCATAACACCTTCAGCTCTCAGCGCCTCTAGGGATTGCTTTATCTGTAAACAGTCACCTTGCAGTTGGACATACACTGTCTCACAATTGATGGCTAATCAATGTGGAAATCTAAAGGTCTGGTCATCTTGGTGCAAGTTGGGACAAATCTGAAGGGCCATTCTGGCTCCACAGCTCCCATGGATCAGCCACATATTCACTGCACACGCTGCACTGTAACTCAACTTCCTTTTGCCCAGTTCTGCTTTCCCTATCTTTTCCGAGGACATTGATCTCAAGGTCATTCTTTAATAAACATTCTGCATTCTCCACTCTGTCTCAGGGTTTGTTTCCTGGGAACCTGATCCGCAGCCAATTGAGCAATCCATCTTGGGTGGGACTGGAGCTTAAGTAGAAAGTGACTTTCTACTGCCAGGATATGTTTTAAATATCCTTCCTTTTTATGGCAGAGAAGAGGTTTGTAGAAAAAAATGATCTGTAAGACCAGGATAAAGAGAACGTGGGAGATCTACAGCACCCAGGAAACAGAAGACAAGAAGCCATATTTGGTTTCATCAGAAGGTTGGAGACCGCTCTCTATTGAGCACTGGATGGAACAAACTCCTGAGCAACACTGTCGATAAATGGGCCCTGATAGGACCCGTAAGTAGTGCAAACACATTGGCAAGGGGATGTCCAGCAGAGGTCATAAGATCTGAGAACCAAACTCAGAGTAGCTTGAGGAAGACCAGTGTGAGGCATGAACAAAAACTTCAGCAGGATTTAAAATTATCAAATAGTCTCAACTGCTTCCCATGTTAGGTATTCTTTTATGAGCCCAGAGTCCTATAGCAGTATCTTAGTAGTCATGGCACAGTTATGTAATTGTCTATTTACTCTTTTTATTTGTTTCTTAGTCCATGGTGAAAAATCTCTTTGCAGGTAAAATGGAAACTCTCAGGACCAAGAGCACAGGCAGAGATGCGGAGAGATTATACAGTGACATTTGGTTGACCACAAAATGTGTCCCGCATCTTCATAGTCACTCCTCAGTGTGAGGGGGCTTTTCCACAAATGTTCCCTGAGCAGGAAACATTCTTAGGCCCTAATGAAAAATTCTCCTGCCAGGCTTCATCCAAGTCAATCTGCTTGGAGCCCTAAGACCCTGCCCTCCTGGTAGTGGCAATTCTTCTTTGAGTACATATGAAACAATATCACCCATATGACCACTGCTCCCCAAAGACACAGCAGGAACCCACAGCTGTCATCCTGAGGGATTCTGACATTAACCACAGCAAGTCCCCTACATGTAAACCTTCAAGTTGCAGACTTTCAAAGATGTGGGAATGAAATGGCAACTTTTCCTCCATCTCCTATTGCTGACAACCTTTCCACTCTATCATCTCTCACCTGCTCTCCCTTTGCAGTCTTTCGTCTGTTCATCTGATGCCAGCCCCTGTATACAAGCTATTGTGCTGTACTACTGCACATTTCAAAGGCTGTGCTGTAAGATTGAAAATGTTTTCTTTATTTTTTGTGTTTTTTTATGTATTATTTGCATGAAAATATTTTAAACCGATTACAGTACAGTACTATACAGCCAATTGTGTTAGTTGAGTGCCTGGGCTAACTCTGTTGGACTTACAAACAAATTGGACTTACCAACATGCTCTGGAAGCAGAATTTGTTAATATGTAGGGGACTTCTTTTATAGCCTATTTGGAAAGACTGCTGTCACTTCCAACTCTCAGCACTTGGTGAGAAGGTCAGCCTCAGGTCCCCTGGCTTCCGTCTTCCACATGCCAGCCAGAAAAACAGATGAAAGGGAGAAGAATCAGGTCTCAAAACATGTACAAGAATGAGCTGCAAGAGGAGACAAGGAAAGCAGATATCTGGGAGGAGACAGTTGGTGAAATTTGGGCCAAAGGGGATGATTCAAAGGACCCAAGGACTGCCTGGCATGATGGGGTATGGTGCAGGAGGAAGAAGGAGTGTAAGACAGTAAGCTCTACGCTGGTGGCCACATAGGAAGGCATGTCCCTGAGGACAGTATTTGGAGTTGACCCTGAAAATTGGTTCATCACACCCAGGGGCCATGGCTAATGTTCTACTTTTCCCAACCTCTCAACCCTTCCCTGTATGGTTAAGGGTCTCTCGCTGCAGCAGGATGACAGAGTGGTTAGGAATCCGGGTTCTTGAGTCAGACTGTTCGAGTTCCATCCTCCTCTGCCCCACTAACTGAGTGACCGTATGCTAGGTAGGTAACTTCTCAGGGACTCAATTTCCTCACTAGTGAAATGAAGATTATAGCAAGGAATAATTACATGGGGCAGTGGTGAAGATTAAATAAAATATACATAAAGCACTTTGAACAGTGCTTGGCATGTAGGAAGTTCAAGTTCTAAATGATGCTAATTATCTATCTACCCATCTACCCATCTGTCTCTCTCTGATCACATCACCTTCCAAATTAGCTATGTACCTGTTTTCTCCTCTCTTTTACCCACACTAAAGATGTAAGAGTCATCCAGAGATATCCCCTCACCATCTTAATAATCATGAAGAGTCTCTAATGAATGTTCACAACCCATCCTCAAGATGGTCCAAATAATTTGATTACACTTGATAGTTTTAGAAAAAAAAAGTGTCTTCATTCTCTGGGTCTTAACATTTCTATTCATAAATAAAGGGATTTAGAATGAAGTGGTATGAAAAGTCCCTCCCAATTTTAAATCCTCTGTTGATCTTTCCTTCTCTATCAAATGCATCAGTCATTAATAAATTTGCATTCAATGAAACAAGTTCTATCAGTCAGATAGAACTTGGCAGAAAGAGAGAGAGAGAGAAAAATTTTATGAACCCAGGACTCTATCACCAAAATCCTAATTCTATGGGATGCTCTTAGTGTAGTGACTACCCAGACACCGAATTTCCATACTGCCATATAATCTACTGCTTTTATAGTGATTTCTAGTGCGAAATTCAGTCACCATGGAGATCCACAAAAATCTTGGCTATCCTAAAAGAACCCCTGGTTAAGGTCATTGGGATTTTCCCCAATCCAGGAAGAATATGATGCATTATCGAAATATTTGGAACCACAGAAGAATAGACAGAGAAAAAAATTCCAGTCCACTCATTCTTTGTGGTATGATAATTCTTTCATTTATTCAGGATTTATTTATCCCAGATAAACATTTTTCTAATTGTGTAGTAACTGGAAAAAGGGTAGGGAGTGGTGGAAGAGAGAGAGGTGAGTGAGAACAGTACAAGGGACTGTCATCCATGCCAGGACCAAGTCCACGAACTCGGTTCTGCTGTAATGTGCTTTCTTTGCTTACTCTTTGGGCTTCTTTGTGAAGAAAAGTCCTGAGAAAAAGCTCTGGGAGCTAAAAATGTGAAAATTCCTGCCTTGGGGAATGCTTCCACAGATACAATCCTCATGACAAACTCACGCAGTAACTATTCATCTTATCCATTGTTACTAACGAAGGTCCACAAACCACAGACAGATGGGAAACTTGCCCATTAATAAGTCACAGAGCACAGACTCCAAGCCAGGATGCTGATCATAAATATATATATATTCTTTCCACTATTTCTCTGTGTCTTCTTTGAAATTTTATAGTAACAGAAAATTCTGGACTTCATATGATTATATATTCTCCAACTTTATTCAAGATTAACTCAGCAGATTTTAAATCAGTTCCTTCTCTAACAATAACAACTACCATTTTTATGCTTTTGCTATTTGTCAGTCAGTATGTTCTTCTTTAACATAAATTAACTCATTTAATTTCATTTAATCTGCCACCAAAATATTTATGTAAAGGGCCACCATTAGCCTTTTTTTTTAACATATGAGGAAACCAAAAGTTAAGATACTTGCCTAAGATCAAATAGTTATGTAGAGACTGGCCTAGAAGTTGATTCTAAGAAATCTAACCTATTTGAGTCCATGCATTACTAGATGGGTTATAGTTGAGTCTAAGTGCTAGAGAATCTGAGATGAATACGGCACGTTCTCTGAACTCACCTGTAGGCACATGACCTCTAAAATACAGTTTAGTGTGAAAGTAACTACACCGTCACAGTAATGTTGTTATGCAAATCAGGGCTTCCCTTGTGGCTCATTGGTAAAGAATCCACAGACCAATGCAGGAGACAAGGGAAACAGTTTCCATCCCTGGGTCAGGAAAATTCCCTGGAGAATGAAAAGGCAATCCACTCCATATTCCTGCCTGGGAAATCCCATGGACAGAAGAGCCTGGTGGACTACTGTCCATGGGGTCACAAAGAGACAGACACATCTTAGTGACTAAACAACAATGCAAAATCAGTGAGTTTAGCAATAAAAATTTATTTGGGCTTTAGCTTTAAATAGAGTCAGAGTTCTAAGAAACCTATTAAGTTGCAGTATTTCTTAAATTTTTAAGAAGATAATTCATGCTAGCTTCAGGAAGGATTGTTGAAAAAAATCACAGAAAATATACCCTATGACAGAGGCAACACATAAATCATGGTGGACAGAAAGGAAGAAGAATACTATACTAGAGAACTAGCTCTTAGACTTGACGGAAGACTGCATGCTAAGGGCTCTATGGGAGCTTAGCGTCTGAATATTAAAGAAAATGATGAATTATTCTGCCAGGTCTACAGTTTGTGAATATAAGCACATTGTCTACCAAATGCTCACAGCTACTGAGAGCATAAAATTCAACTCTTAGCTCTATCCCTCCGCTGATGATGGTGCTCAAGACCACAGCCTGTTTAGGAAAACTTTGGAGTGTGACATATTTTCCACATTTCAACTTCCATACTTATTTTAATCAGTTCCCCGGTAGGACAGCCGTACGTGGGTTTTGCTGTAAAGCATGCTCAGTGTAAAATTAAAATCACGATTTGAAAGAGAAAAAACAAAGTGGACAGATGTTGCAGACAGAGACTATTGGAGGTGAGTCATAGCCAAGCAGTTAGTGGGGGAACATTTCTTACAATTGGAACTGTCAAAACAGGCTTTCAGTGCACACGAGGTGAAATGCAACCCTCCAGAGAGAAGTTTTCATCATCATAAAATCTAATCTCTCTAATTTCCAGAAACCTGTGTAGCCTGATGGTATAACACAAAGCAGAGGCAAGAAAGAAGCAGTTGGCTAAATGTTCTTTCTATTTCATTTAGTGGCTCTCTTCTCTTTTGCCTAATCAGCTTCTGAAAATGGATGAGAATACTGAGTCAGGATGAACTCTCAGTTATTTAAAGAAGATGGAAAGAAAAAGATAGCAACATGAGAGGAAAACATATAGACTAGAACTGAGGTATGGAAACCCTTGTGCTGACACTTTTCTGAGCCTTTAGTGTTGTGTGTTTTAATAAGTTTTTGTCGCTAAGTCATGTTGGATTCTTTGCAACCCCATGGACTGCAGCATGTCAGGCTTCCCTGTCTTTCACCATCTCCTGGAATTGGCTCAAAATCATGTCCATTGAGTAAGTGATGCCATCCAACCATCTCATCCTCTGTTGACCCCTCCTCCTCCTGCCATTAATTTTGCCCAGCATCAGCGTCTTTTCTAATGAGTTGGCTCTTTGCATCAGGTGGCCAAAGTATTGGAGCTTCAGCTTCAGAATCAGTCTTTCCAGTGAATCTTAAGGGTTGATTTCCTTTAGGATTGACTGATTTTATCTCCTTATTGTCCAGAGGACTCTCAAAAGGCTTCTCTAACACTAAAATTGCTGCTGCTGCTGCTAAGTCGCTTCAGTCGTGTCCAACTCTGTGTGACCCCATAGACGGCAGCCCACCAGGCTCCCCGTCCCTGGGATTCTCCAGGCAAGAACACTGGAGTGGGTTGCCATTTCCTTCTCCAATGCATGAAAGTGAAAAGTGAAAGTGAATTCACTCAGTCGTGTCCGACTCTTCACGACCTCATGGACTGCATCCTACCAGGCTCCTCCGTCCATGGGATTTTCTAGGCAAGAGTATTGCAATGGGGTGCCATCGCCTTCTCCAAACACTACAATTAGAAAGCATCAATTCTTTGGAGCTCTGCCTTCTTTATAGTGCAACTCCCACATCCATACATGACTACTAGAAAAGCCATAGTTTTGACTATATGGACTTTGTTGGCAAAATGATTTCTCTGCTTTTTAGTATACAATCTAGGCTTGTCATATCTTTCCTTCTAAGGAGAGAACATTTTTTAAATTTCATGGCTGCAGTCACCATCTACACTGATTTTGAAGCCAAAGAAAAGAAAATTTGTCAGTCTTGAGTACAATGACAAAAAGAAAACCTAAAACATTTCTACCAAAATTTATGTATAGGCTATGAAGCACTATGCAATTGTTGATCATACTGTATTCTTTATTTTTTTTTTTATTATAGGACAAAATCACCCACAAAATAAGCAAAATGGGTAAAATCATATTCCAGTATCACCCAATGAAAGGTGATGATGAGTGAAGGAAAAGGGTGGAATTCGGTTGAAGAGCCTGGATTCTAGTTTGATTCTGCTTCCTCATAAAAATGCACTGAGATTATATATATATATATATATATATATATATATATATGTGTGTGTATATATATATATATATATAAAATATTTGAACCATATTAAGTATTTTCAATTCTCTACTCCTTGTCTATAAAATACAGATCAGTAAACATACTTCATAGACTAGGAGGTCTATAGATTCATTATGTACTAGGAAGTCATAGATTCATTATAGTGATATATATGATTGGAAATTATGAGATATTTCCCAATTAGGTACTATTATTTTTTGTTACTATCTGTGCATTTACACCAAAGTTGAAGGGAACATGTAACACTCTGTATATAAGCAGAGAACTTGATATAAAAATAGTCTCTTATTTTCAGAAAATAAATGCTAAGAATGTATCTTTTGCCTCAATTTGGAGTTGACCTGATCAACTCTGATAAATACAAAAACTGGTTCGGAAAAGTTTGAGATTTATTTAAAGGAAATGAGCAGAGGTTTTAATGGCCTGTCCTAATCAGAACCACCAAGGCCCACTTTCAGACACTGGTAGATGATTTTTTAAAACATGTTATGTTTAAGAGCTTTGATAAGATTTATCATGCAACACAACAGGCTTTAGTAGCAGGCAGCCTATGATTCTGAAGACCTGAAAACTCAAGTCCCACTCTAAAAATGCTTTGTGCTTGTATTGTTCTTTGAACTTCTCTCAATGCTTTCGGATCAATTGCCTTGAACTGAAAAAGCAAAGGGATGAATTACAACCTTCAGTTAGTGTCCAGTGTGGAATGACCTCATTGGACAAACCTTGATGTACTGAGAACAACATATTATTTGTCATGAATTTGACCTGGGTTCAAATTCCTGCTGGAACTCTCATTTTGTGCTTAAGCTTAGAAAACTTGGCTAACCCCTCTGAACTTCCATTTAAATCATTTTAGTAATTATTGCAATCTCAGGACTGCTCTGAGGTTAAAATGACATGATACATGAAATATACCCAGACCTGTGCCTGCACACAGTTGACATTTTAATGTAAAAGTTAGTTCTCTTCCTTTTCCTCATTCTGTCTTAGACCTGGTGGTTCTATGATTAAATATACCAAAAAGAGTGTTACAGTTATATTCAGGCTCCTAGATTTGGATAAGCTTTGTAATACAACCTTGAAAATCAACTAATCAAATTCTCTTGAAATAGGATTAGTAAATAAGCTTAGAAAGATGAATGACTTGCTCAAGGTCACTCTTAATTTGCAGCTGAAACATGAGTACAGACTTAGTCTCCTGGTTTCTAGTTCACAAGCATTCCCCAAGCCTCAGTTCAGTTGCTCAATTGTGTTCAACTCTTTGCAACCCCACAGACTGCAGCATGCCAGGTTTCCCTGTCCATCACCAACTCCCAGATCTTTCTCAAACTCATGTCCATCAAGTCAGTGATGCCATCCAACCATCTCATCCTTTGTCGTCCCCTTCTCTTCCCACCTTCAATCTTGCCCAGCATCAGGGTCTTTTCCAGTGAGTCAGTTTTTCACATCAGGTGGCCAAAGAATTGGAGTTTCAGCTTCAGAATCAATATATCCAATGAACACCCAGGATTGATTTCCTTTAGAATAGACTGGTTGGATCTCCTTGCAGTCTAAGGGACTCTCAAAGTCTTCTCCAACACCACAGTTCAAAAGCATCAATTCTTTGATGCTCAGTTTTCTTTATGGTCCAACTCTCACATCCATACACCACTACTGGAAAGACCATAACTTTGACTAGACAGACCTTTTTCCCCAAGCCTAGAAATGAGCTATTTCTTGGTTGTTTCCATAGACATGTGAATCTGTGCCTTCAAGGGTCTTAGATTCTAATAAAACAAATTTCAAAACAATCTATACCTCTTTCCTCTTCTTGTGTGATTTCAGCCTTACATCAATTTAGTAATTGAATAGCTGATGGCATAACCATGCAAAACATTCTGTTAAGCACCATACAAAGAGGAAATGAAAACTCAGTCCAGGAAAGAAGAGACACACAATCAGCTGCAGTGTAAATCAAAAGCACAGATTTCAACAGCAGAAAAAACTGTGTTCAAACCTCCCTTCTGCTACTTAGCATGTGCTGTATTGAGCAGACTCCTTAACCTCTCTAGCCTTTTTTTCTCCTCTATATCATGTGAAAAATTATACTCAGATATGTCATGAATGTTGACTTCTATAATGTTAAAAAAGGACCCAACTGTTACCTAAGTTCTTAATCAATCACTCTATCAGTGGTGACTATTGCTAATAACTGTTATTTATTATTAAGAGTGGTAAAAGCAAAGTGCTGTGTGGTTAACCTTCTCAATTAGGAGTTGACATGCTTTTCCTGTAGATGACTGGAGAGTAAATATTTTCAGCTCTGTGGGCTGTAGGGCCTGTCTCATGACTGCTCAGGTCTGCTGTTGTAGCCTAAAAGCAGCCCTAGACCATGTGTACATGAAGGGGTGAGGCTGTGCTGTAATAAATCTATCAACACAGGAGGCCAACCTGCGGGCCATAGTTTGCCAACCCTTGTTGTGAATGGAAAATAATGGGAAGTTTAACTACAAGGAATCATCAGTGGCTTAATGAAACTACAGGATTTAGCAGACAGATGGAAAGTGTAGTGGAAGAAAAAGCCTAAACAGAGGCAAGAATTGGGAGTGGTTTAGAGCAAGTCAGGTGTTTACTCAAGTCTAAGCTCTGACTCAATGCACAGGAATCTGAGCAAATGCTGGGAGATAGTGAAGGACAGAGGAGCCTGGCATGCTGCAGCCCATGGAGTCGCAAAGAGTTCAACATGACTTAGCAATGGAAAAACAACAAGCTCCCCTTCTGGCATCCTTCAAACATCTCTTCCAAGTTTGAGCATCTAGGACACATTCAGTGAAAGGAAGCATGGAATACTGCTACATTTCCAAACTCTGACATTTCAATGACTTGGCATCCTTGTTGAATGACAACTTTTGATCAGGGACCGCCATGAATGATACTGTGCTTTACTGCCACGGAATTGCAATGGCAACTCTCAGAAGGCAGAAAAAACAAGTAATAAAGTAACTGATTTAATTGGGGGTGAGAAAATAAATATAGATATATTCAGTTCAGTTCAGTTCAGTTCAGTCACTCAGTCGTGTCCAACTCTTTGAGACCCCATGAATCACAGCACGCCAGGCCTCCCTGTCCATCACCAACTCTTGGAGTTCACTCAGACCCACGTCCATCGAGTCAGTGATGCCATCCAGACATCTCATCCTCTGTCATCCCCTTCTCCTCCTGCCCCCAATTCCTCCCAGCATCAGAGTCTTTTCCAATGAGTCAACTCTTCGCATGAGGTGGCCAAAGTACTGGAGTTTCAGCTTTAGCATCATTCCTTCCAAAGAAATCCCAAGGCTGATCTCCTTTAGAATGGACTGGTTGGATCTCCTTGCCATCCAAGGGACTCTCAAGAGTCTTCTCCAACACCACAGTTCAAAAGCATCAATTCTTTGGTGCTCAGCCTTCTTCACAGTCCAACTCTCACATCCATACATGACCACTGGAAAAACCATAGCCTTGACTAGACGGACCTTTGTTGGCAAAGTAATATCTCTGCTTTTGAATATGCTATCTAGGTTGGTCATAACTTTCCTTCCAAGGAGTAAGCGTCTTTTAATTTCATGGCTGCAGTCACCATTTGCAGTGATTTTGGAGCCCAAAAATAGATGTGGAATATTGAATGCAGGATTTATGTAATTTAGTAATTTATGGAGCTGAAAAAGATTCAAAAGTGAACTATGGGACTTTGGGGCAAACCACTGAACCTGTTGTGATAAATGGATCATCTCTGAGTCCCTTTAGATCCAGAAGTCAATAATTGCTGATTGAATTTGGTATTGGGAGCACATCGTTATTTTGGTTCTGTGTTACTTAACAGCTAGACTAAGCCCTATATAATAATGGTTAAGAAAGGACAATGAAATCACCTATACTATTTGAAAACTCTCTCTTTATCTCTCTAGTTTGCTTTGACTCTTTTCTCTTTTCTTGATTGCTTTGTTCCTTTGCTTAGTGCTCTGAGGAACACATGCATTTGACTCTGGAAGGTGATGTTTATGACTTGGCTCCATCGCCTTGTGTTTGAGGCTCTGACTGAACATTCTCAGCAATAGTGCTTGAGTAGATTTTCAAAAATAGTAAGGTTTTCTTGTCTGTCCACTGCATCAAGGGCTTCCCAGGTGGTGCTAGTGGTAAAGAACCCGCCTGCCAATGTAGGAGACTCGAGAGACCCAGGTACATCGGCAACTTGGGCCTTTAGTGTAAAGCCTGCTGTCTTTAGTTCGGCACACAAGTCTTTCATTGTCTGATTTTCCCATGCCCTTCAAGCTTTATATTCTATTCCCACATCTCTAATCCAGGTATCTGAACCATAATTTCCAAAAAGCTCCAAATTGTTCTATTTTGCCCCCCCCCCAAAAAAAATCCCCTTCATCACCTGGGTTTTTAACGAGTAGGGAATAAAGCAAAAAAGAAATATGGAATCCAAGTATGATACTTATTACAGATGGAGACCAAGTTGGAATGCACATCATTAGGTGGATTAAGTGGATTTGATAATGATAATAGCAAACTCTGGATCTAAGGAATCCTACCTACTGAAATCCAGCAGTACTGGGCCCAGACAGCCCTCCCTGCCTGTAACTCTTACAACACGGACAGCTTGGCTGAGCTGAGCATCCCCCATTATTCTTTCTACATATCTCATCCAGGTAAATCATTTCACTCATAAGCTAAAGGAGCAGAGAAAGGCCGAGATTTACACTAACTGAGCTTCTTTAAGGGAATGGGAATATTAGAAGAGAAGAGGAAGAGTTCCTCACTAACCATTGCTGAGCTTGCTTCTTATCCTCTTAGCAAACATCCTTCAAGTCTTCACCCAGGCATTATCAACAAATGGGAAGCTGTTATACAAAACAGAGAGACTAGCCTGGTGCTCTGTGACAACCTAGAGGGGTGGGATGGGGAAGGTGGGAGGGAGGCTCAAGAGGGAGGGAACATAGTTTATACACACACACACACACACACACACATTACACACAGAGGGCTTCCCAGGTAGCACTAGTGGTAAAGAACCTGCCTGCCAATGCAGGAATGTAGGACACGTAAGAGATGTGGGTTTCACCCCTGGGTCAGGAATATCCCCTGGAAGAGGGCATGGCAACCCACTCCAGTATTCTTGCCTGGAGAATCCCCATGGACAGAGGAGCCTGGCAGGCTACAGTCCATAACATCTCAAAGAGTCAGACTTGCCTGAACTTACTTATTGTGCACACACACACACAACACACAGGCTTAGGGCTGATTCCTGTGAATGTATGGTAGAAGTCAACATAACGTTATAAAGCAATTATCCCCCAATTAAAAATTAAAATAGAGTCCTCCAACAGGCCCCATTGAAAGTGTGTAGGAAGACTTAAACAAGAACTGCCTTCCTAAAAGACTCAGGTCCTTGAGGGCTGCATCTAAAAACATCACTTTGTCTCTGCTCAGCACCTCTTTCCCACTCTTGTTGCAACATGACTTTGATTTTTTCTTTAGGGCTCTTGTTTCCCAATATTCATAAATTTTGATAAGGCCACCAATCAAGATACCATTCCAGGAATGGAGAGTGTTGTCTTGAGTGGAATAAGAAAAAAGGGGGGGGGGGCATTGAATGGAGTTGATTCATCCCAGTGCGACGCCATAAATCATGTGTTCATGCATTCTCTTGTTACCTAGATTCTTTAGGGGCTGTAGTTTCTGTGTAGATTGTTTCCAAAAATGGCCACAAACATGTCCCTCTGTAATGTGATTGTGCATTAGGGGACATCTGATTGCTCCACACCCTGCCTTGAATCCAGGCTGGCCATGGTACTTACTTTGGTCAGTAGACATGTTGGGGGTGGTATCAAACCAGGTCTGAGCCTAGGCATCTTTTCATTTTCTTGGACCCCCTCCACCTTCATTTGAACAAGCCCTAGTCATCCCCTGGGGATGAGAGACCATGTGGGGCAGAGCCTGCCCATTTCTCCCTATTAAATCCCAGGAGTAAGTGAAGAGCTGGCCAAGATCTGTGAAGCCAGCACTTAGCCAACCTATAGCTGACTTCAGATGCACAGACATGGATGGTATCTCTGTTCGCTCTTCAAAGTTGAGCCTGACTCAGATGAGCTGACCTCTCCAGCCAAACTGCTGATGGGGGATAACAAACAGCTACTGTTTTAAGGTACTGAGATTTGAATTGGTTACTTACACAACAATGAGCTTTTTTCCCCAATTTTATTGAGATTTCATTGATATACAGCATTGTATATGCCTTTAAGGTTTAAAACATAATGATTTAATATGGGTGCTTAGAAATAACTTTGAGATCAGGTGTTATTTAGAGACTGGAAAAAGAAGTAATTGTTGGTAAAAGATGAAAAATCTTGGGGTTCAGCTTTTCCTTTCTTTTTCCATTCAGACAGAATGGAAATCCATCTGTCCATCCAACAGGAAGTTTCTTTGTTTTTGTACTTAAAATAATCTGAATTGCCGTACATTGACTGTGTGGATCACAATAAACTGTGGAAAAGTCTGAAAGACATAGGAATACCACACCACCTGACCTGCCTCTTGAGAAATCTGTATGCAGGTCAGGAAGCACCAGTTAGAACTGGATATGGAACAACAGACTGGTTCCAAATAGGAAAAGGAGTATGTCAAGGCTGTATATTGTCACCCTCTTATTTAACTTATATGCAGAGTATATCATGAGAAACGCTGGTCTGGAAGAAACACAAGCTGGAATCAAGATTACCGGGAGAAATATCAATAACCTCAGATATACAGATGACACCACCCTTATGGCAGAAAGTGAAGAGGAACTCAAAAGCCTCTTGATGAAAGTGAAAGTGGAGAGTGAAAAAGTTGGCTTAAAGCTCAACATTCAGAAAACGAAGATCATGGCATCTGGTCCCATCACTTCATGGGAAATAGATGGGGAAACAGTGTCAGACTTTATTTTTTGGGGCTCCAGAATCACTGCAGATGGTGACTGCAGCCATGAAATTAAAAGACACTTACTCCTTGGAAGGAAAGTTATGACCAACCAAGATAGCATATTGAAAAGCAGAGACATTACTTTGCCAACAAAGGTCCATCTAGTCAAGGCTATGGTTTTTCCTGTGGTCATATATGGATGTGAGAGTTAGACTGTGAAGAAGGCTGAGCACCGAAGAATTGATGCTTTTGAACTGTGGTGTTGGAGAAGACTCTTGAGAGTCCCATGGACTGCAAGGAGACCCAACCAGTCCATTCTAAAGGAGATCAGCCCTGGGATTTCTTTGGAAGGAATGATGCTAAAGCTGAAACTCCAATACTTTGGCCACCTCATGCGAAGAGTTGACTCATTGGAAAAGACTCTGATGCTGGGAGGGATTGGGGTCAGGAGGAGAAGGGGACGACAGAGGATGAGATGTCTGGATGGCATCACTGACTCGATGGACGTGAATTTGAACAAGTTCCAGGAGACAGTGAGGGACAGGGAAGTGTGCTGCAGTCCATGGAGTCATAAAGAGTCAGGCGCAACCGAACAAAATCAACAATGTTGCTTGAGACCAAAGAAACCTAACTGAAACAAACTAGGAAGGAAGGAAGGACAAAATGGAGAGGAGGAAAAGAGGAAAGAAGAATGTCCAGCTGTTAAATAAATTCTCTTCCAGAAAAAAATTCAGACCTCTACATTTAAAGGAAAATGCATTTTCCAAACACCAGAGCATACATGAATCAGCTAAAATGCCAGTGATCATCAGACTTTAAAAAATAATGTTATGAAGCTATAATTATTCAGTATGCTTCTGCTGCTGCTGCTAAGTCGCTTCAGTCGTGTCCAACTCTGTGCAACCCCACAGACGGCAGCCCACCAGGCTTCCCGTCCCTGGGATTCTCCAGGCAAGAACACCGGAGTTGGTTGCCATTTCCCTCTCCAATGCATGAAAGTGAAAAGTGAAAGTGAAGTCGCTCAGTCGTGTCCGACCCCAGCGACCCCACGGACTGTAACGTACCAGGCTCCCCCATCCATGGGATTTTCCAGGCAAGAGTACTGGAATGGGGTGCCATTGCCTTCTCCGATAATTATTCAGTATATATATATATATAATCTCTCTATCACACACATATGCACACACACAGACAAATAGAGTTACAAATGGCTAACCAGTTTGGTCAGAGGGCAGCAGAAAAGCCAGGAGCAAACATGTACCGGAAGTTTTTGATTTATGTAGGAGTTTTCCTGTAAACAACTCACTGTTGCTGATTAAATCACTGCAAACAGATTGGATTCTGTTGGTGAGCAGGGAAACAAAGGGAAATCTATTTCTGCTACTGGAAGCATTTATGCTATATGAACCTTAAACCAAGGCATTCTTGAGATAAACATATCCCAAATGTATTGATCAAGAACAAATTTTGAATCTCTGGGAAATTAGAGAATATGTCTGGTTTTCCCCCTTTATACCCAAAATAAAATGTTAAATAACTTCTTTGTGTCCACCAAATAGTTTTTAAGTAGTTTATACAAAAATATGCAGATAATAGACAATTAATAATTCACTCTTCACTACTCATACGTCAAATATACTCTGATAATATTGGTATACTTTGAAACTGCTGTACTTCAAGTGACTTCCTACTGCCTGAAAAAAATGTGTAAAAATACTTATAATGATTACATTACTGTTTATTTTGGCTAAGAATACTCATGGATCTTCTGTAGAAGGTTCTAGATATTGCTATAGCAGGCTCCATTCACAGGTTGCTTGTACCCATCCTCAAGCTTGCCACTCACTGTCTGTGTTAACACGAGGCAGATTATTCACCCATACCTGGGTTTATTTTGTAAATGGAGCTAGGGATTGTGCTGTGTCTTATGCTGTGGAGATTAACCAAGTAAATACATTCAAAGTGTATATGTGTACCTGGCATGTAATAAATGTCAGGTTTAATAAATAAACCTGGCTTAATAAATGTTAATTATGTCAGTAACTATAATCATTACCATCACCATCATCACAGCTCTGGATCACCTACTATTTCCCAAATTTGACTTCTCCGATCATTCCTGTAACTTAAACTATTATCCTTGCTTTATGGAATTGAAAGCAAGACTCAAGTTGATGAATAATTTGTCACGGTCACTCTCCTAGTAAAGACAAAGTTCAGGATCAAGCTGGGCCTTGTGATTCCTAAGGCCACCCACCCATTTCCTCTTCACCTTCTTCCCCCCAAGTCCTCTGCATTCTGTCTAAATCAACCTCTGTACTCAGCACTAGTGGAATATAAGCATGAATTCCTTCCAAGAAGTTGACCTTGGCATAATTCCCAACCCTGCTGCTATTGTAGGAAAAGTAGGAATTCAACACAGTGTTTATTTGGGAATCTTCAGATGGCCTGGAATAATGCCCAGCTCCAGTGCTCATAAATACTATGTTAACTTGAATTATTGTGCCAACATTTCCTCGTCAGTAAAACAATGCCTACCCGATAGGCTTTTCTGGGGATTAAATGAATAACCTGAGATTAACACAGTAGTTGGCATGTCATAAGCCCTTAATAAATTCCAGCATAAAAGGCCTGTAAGTGGGGCCTCTCTTGACTGCCCAAAGACTACAATAATGGACACCAATCACCTGGATCCTAAGTAAGGGCTGCGCCATATTCGAGACAAAACTGTCCATCACCCACCTCCAAGGAATAAAGGGTTTGAGTGAGCAAACAGGTGAAAGAGGTTTCCCCTTTTAAAAGCATGTCTGTGGGGGCCATGTGCCAGCTCCTAAAAACAAGGAAGAGGGGTGTGCTCGCCCATTACCTCAAACCAAGTGAAGGGGGCTTTAAAGGAGCACTGATGTTCCTATGTGATGTGGAATTTGGGGAACACGTGGCCTTTGCCTGGGGAAGACCGCAGTTGGGAGAGTTGCAGTCAGAATTATGCCTCTCAGCCTGGGAAGGAGATGGAGTCCTATCCATGAGGCAAGAAGCCTTTTCTAGGGCACCAGATATGACGGCAAGGTTGGAACCTAGCGTGTGGTCTTTGTGGGATGGATTATTGGGAGACAAGGGCACCAGAGGAGAAGCTGGAAGTGGCCAACTAGAGGTATGGGATCATCTGTACTGAGCCTCTAGCAGGAAGACCTCTGAAATGAGTCCTTAAATGTGTCACCTAGAGGGACTAACAGAGAGTGACTATTTCATGTGTTGCGGGAACCACACTCAGCCATGTGTCTGCCCATCACATTGGCCACCATGTTACATCAAGCTCTTTTTCCCTATCGCCCTCTCCTCTTGCATCTGGTCATGGAGGCATCAGAATCCTACACTAGAGAGAGCAGGAGGGAGAAAAGTACAGAGTAAAGAAGTAAAAATAATGCTCACTTGCCTGTGTAACAACCAAGGCATCCAAACTTAAAGATGGCCTGATTCAGGCAGGGGAGGGGTTATATATTTGAATAAGGTTCAAATTTTGATATTTGCACTGGTCTGGACATTTATGATTCTAAAGGGTCTATACTGTGATGTCACCCCAGAAAGTATGAGAATAGCTGAGACTTGGTCCAGGGCAGGAAATCACAGGACCATGTAAGGATCCTTCTCACATGGGAGGAAGTTAATAAATTTCACACTGTTAATACCTTTTGGTACCTTCCTTATTGCAGGTATAGTGAATTCTCTCAGTGATATATTTGCAAGAATAAACTGGCTATATTCATCTTATCTCCTCCAGTTGGGAGCAAGCTCTGAAGAGAACAAACAGTCTGGAAAGTGAGTCTTACCGGGGCAGCACCTTGCTCACACCTCCTATGGATACACAAGCTGGGCCAGCATACCAGTGACAACTGGGGAATCTGTTTAAATCAGGAATTCACTTATCTGGTGCGTTTGGCTCTCACTTTCAGCTAAGTCCTACAACCAGCCTTTCTGTGACATGGAGACCCTATGGGTCTATGGGTCTTCGTGTGTTTACTTTCATCTAATTTCTCAAACTGTTCAAAGCTCATACAGGGAAGAGAAGTGAGAGGCATTGGGTCTCCCAGATATACCAATAGTCCAGAGAGTGAGACTGATGAGGAGAGGTGATGAAGACTAAAGATATTCTCTGATTGTAACCAACCCAGTCCAGCCTTATTGCATACTCCTGTGGCTATTACTACTTGTATTAGTACTTGTAAGAACCTAAGTATGCCCCCTTCCTTTCCGGCATGTTTGGGTTTGCGAAGGAAATTTTTCATCTCTGTCCTATTTCCTTTTCTGCATTTGATTCAATCACTTCCTGGTCTACAAAGCCTCTTCTAACTCACTCCACTCTATGTCCTCCACCCAAATTATGTGGTATTTCCCCATTCATTCTTACCCAGAAACTTTATCAAAGTGGCTCTTACAGTACCAGTCATACTTGCCTTTGAAATGTTTAATCCTATTGAACACAATCAGCCTGGTCCTTCTCCATCTGTGTTTCCTCACAGCACTGCTCTCACATAAAATGGGGGTTCAATGTTTGCTGAAACCGATTGAAATGACACTGACTCTGTATCATGTACAGTTCTTGGGTTCAGAGAGGTTCTGCTTAAACATCAGACTATTCTCTGCTTCTTTCTAGTTTTTCTCATGCAAGCACTATTGTTCTCTGAATCTGTTTATATCATAGTTACAGAGAAAATGTAATGCTTTATATTAAATATCTAGGGCTGTTCCTGGTCTTAGCACTCCTATAAAAATGATTTCAGCTTTCATTTTGATTGGAAATGTAAGAGAAGAGACATTATTTTGCCACTTCTTTGGCAAGAATAGTATCCCCCAAAGCATTCACATCTATTGTTCTTTGGGTCTTCAAATGTCCAAGAAATATTTTTAAGAAGATGAGGTGGGACTTTCCTGGTGGTCCAGGGACTAAGTCTCTGCATTCCCCATGCAAGGGGCCTGGGTTGGATCCCTGGTCAGGGATGTAGATCCCACATACCACAACTAATTATCTTGCATGCCACAGAGAAAATGTAAGATCTCACATGCTGCAACTAAGACCCAGAGCAATCAAAGAAATAAACATTAAAAGATAATAAAGAAGACGAGGGTATGTACAAGCTCTTACTTCACAAAGTAGCCAACCTATCACCAAAGAGGGAGAGTATGCCAGAAGCATTGCCATAAAGGGCCATACTTAGCTGATCCAGACTGTGAGCTGATCCAGACTCTATGGAGCTCCAGCCCAGCTTGGCTCTCTTTCCTCTAAAATTAGAGCAATGATAACCATAATATCAACCTATGACTTCACAGGACTTTGTGAGCATGTGTGGATACAATATATATACCATGCTTATAGACCCCAAATGTGTCTATTAACATCAGTATTACAAAACCGCAGTTCATTCCCACAAGTCTGGCTTCTGATGCTTGCGTGTCTTCATCTGTATCTTTTATACTTTTATAATTTTTACTGTGTTTTTACTTTCTATTAGTTAGAGATAACATTTCAATATGGAACCGTTTCAATATGGAAATTAAATAAAGTGTCTTATTAGAGATAACTAGGATCCCTTTTAGTCTCCTAATTAAATAAAAAGTCAGTCTCAACAGTCATTCAATATGATCTGGGGCAAGTCAGTTTGACCCTCTCTGTTGCTGTCTTCCTTATGCATGAGCTGATGTTAATAGCTGATGAAATGGTGAAGTAATGCCTTGAATGATAAACGTCTCCATAATAAAATATAAAGCTGACAACTAGTGTTAGGTGTGTTGGGTTGGCTAGAAAGTTTGCTTGCGTTTTTCTCTAAGATCTTACTGAAAAACCCAAATTAATCTTTTGACCAACTTAGCTGGGGACAGCAGAATCCTGAGGCTTTTAAGTCCTGGCTCCCCAGTCATATAACTGAACGTATTTGTGGTCTCCAAATCTGTTTTCTTACCTGCCAATGGGTGGAGAAGAATAATAGTTACCTCACAAAGTAGTGATAAGATTTAAAGGAAATAATATACACAAAGTTTTAGTCACTCAATTGTGTTTAACTCTTCGCAACCCCATGGACTATAGTTCACCAGGCTCCTCTGTCCAAAGAATTATCCAGGCAAGAATCCTGGAGTGGGTAGCCGTGTCCTTCTCCAGGGAATCTTCTGGAACCGGGGATCAAACCCAGGTCTCCTGTATTGCAGGCAAATTCTTTACTGCCTGATTCACCAGGGAAGCCCCAATGAACATGAAAGAATGTGCTAAATTCCGAGATCCTGTAACACATGAACATGCATTGCGTTTGTAACGCCCTGCCCTTCCTTCTTCAGAAAGAACCAGATAGAGAACAGAGAGAGGGAAAAAGGAAAGGTGGGCACGAAGAAAGGACTCTGACTGTACTCCCAATGCCACCACCAGGTGAGTCAGTTATCTCACCTTGCCAGGGAACTAAACATTCACTTAACAAACAGAAAGAAAACTATGCTACTGCAGGAAGAATACGCTATTCCTACAGCCCTTTCAGGCTCTGAACCTGCGTGATTTCCACACACCTGCTATCCACTTACAAATAAAATAGAAACTAATCCTTTTATAACAAATAATTCCACCATTATTAATGAAGTAGAGCAGTGTAGTGTAGTGAAAAGAAGGAACCAAAGCCAGAGAGCCCTGGTTTGAATCTGGATTCTCCTGCACATTAATTGACTTTGGAGGAATTTATTAAATTTTCATGGCCTCGGTTGTCTTATTTGTAAAATGGGATAATACAACCCCTCATGGGACTTCCGTGAGAGGAGAAAAATCCATGAGACACTGCATTCTAGTTCATTTGTTCTGTCCTTTTAAAAAATACCCAGTGGGCATATGGCAAATGAAATACTGAACCCCCTTAGTTCTGCCTGGTTGGAGACATTGGGAGTCAGGGAGCTAATAAAGATCTCTTGGCGTCAAGGTTAAAGTCAAGCCCTTTGTGTTGACTATGGGTGACAGACACAGAGCTAATGGCTAAGTTAGAAAAGACTGTTGTTTTTGGTGGTGTCGAATTCCAGACACATTCTGCACTCTGTATTGCCAGGAAACATGTAAGCAGAATGCTGCGGAAACAACAGGATTAATCCTCACCGGAGGACATTTGCCTTTAGTCCCCACAGGAAGCCTGCTTTTTGTGGACTGTTCTGGGAGGAGGGGAAACTTGATATTTTTTTCTGGGTTGGAGGGGAGACTCAAACCTTTCCATTCTTTGAAGACTGAGAGCAGGAAGGTGGAGAAGTGCAGCCATCTGAATAGCTCTTCCCACCATCCCAGAAGCCTCAGGCTCAAAGCTTTAGGGGTACATCTTCCATGTGCTCCCTTCCATAGTGGGAAAGCCTCACAGGTTGGAATACCCAACCTGTCTGTCTCCCACTGATCTCTGAGTTGATGACCCAGTGGTCTTCATCATGGAATGGGGATCTAGGGCATATGTAACACAGTTCATTAGAAAGCATCACTAAATCAGTAAGCCTTTGCTTTATACTTCATTTAGCCCATCTAATGTTTACTTTCCCTGGAGAAAGGAATTGCAACCCACTCCAGTATTCTTGCCTGGAGAATCCCATGGACAGTGGACCAGGCTCCACTGTCCATGGGGTTGCAAAGAGTTGGACACAACTGAACAACTAATATACACAGTGTTTACTTTAAATTTGTAATGAGAATAATATAATAGCACAGTAGGTGCTGTTGTTGTATTCTATATAATTTATAAATAAAGTTAAATATTGCAGTTGTGTTTGAATTACTATTGTATGCAGAAACAAGTAATATATAAACAACTAGAAAAGTACAATCCCCCCAAAATTCATATCCTTAGACTATAGTCTCTTTAAAAGCCAAGACCAGGACATTCATATTTGAATTGCAAGTTCCTCATACAATGTTGACAAAATTGGGCACAAACTACAGGCAAGGTTCTGTTCTAGGTCCTCAGGATTCAGAGACCTTTGTGAGAAGGTAATCATGTAAACAACCGAACGGAAGACAATGTGGTGAGTGCTTCCTGTAAATTGTAATTATAATGATGAGAATGTAAAGAGGATATACCTTGTTTTATTAAGATCAGAGCAAGATTGGGCTCATTCACATAAGAGCAGGAAGTTGAACTAAGCCATAAAGGGTTTTTAGGAATTTTTCAACTTTTTGAGGAAAGAGGGGAGAATGGACTCAGAGAATTTGTAATTCCCTGTAACTTCCAGAATTAGCACAAGGCCAAGCACAAAAGAGGTGGCTCAGTGGTATTAACAAAGAATCCTGCCATGAAGGAGATGCAGGTTCGCTCCCTGGGTCAGGAAGATCCCCCTGGAGAAGGGAATATCCACTCCAGTATTCTTGCCTGGAGAACCCTATGGACAGAGGAGCCTGGCGGACTACGGTTCATGAGGTTGCCAAAGAGTTGGACATGACTTAGTGACTAAACAAAAACAGGCAAAAAAGAGTTGTCGTTTCTAAACATGTATCAGTTAGAATCACTTTATTTATTACTATTAATAATAAAGGCCACATCTTAATTGACTAAAAAGCAAAAATAATTTTAACTAGAACCATAATATTAAGAGTGTATATTTATATACCTAGTATAGTTTTATAGTTTACCATGTTATCAAGATTCCAGTTTCATTTTTCTTGGAAACTTGAACTCTGCCCTCTGCTGTGATACCATCCTCAGGCTGGCTACCTACCAGTACTGCCTAGGGCAATTCTAGCCTCATCTCTACAACTTACAACCCTCAGAGGCAGAGAGGGCCCCTGTGTCCCAGAAGCTCATGCAAGAGTTCCACATCACGTGCACACAAGCTCAGACGTGTCCGACTCTTTGCGACCCCATGGACTGTAGCCCACCAAGCTCCTCTGTCCATGGGATTCTCCAGACAAGAATATTGGAGTGGGTTGCCATTTCCTACTCCAGGGGATCTTCCCCACCCGAGGATCGAACCCACATTTCTTGTATCACCTGCATTGGCAGGCAGATTGTTTACCACTGGGCCCATCTGGGAAGTCACTCAAAAGAGATCCACCTCTAACCCTAATTGCACTCACTAGTTTAGATCACGTCTCCATTACTGAATCAAATGTCAGCCAAATACAATGACTGATTCTTGGAGACAGGTGGGGGGTCAGCTTCTCTAAACCCACCTGGGTCCCCAAATAGAAATCAAGGCATTTCCAATAGAGACAATGAAGAAATTGACACGGATGGGGCAACCAACAGGGGCCTTACTACCGGTAGTGCAACCCCAAGAGTGTTTGACGAGTACTGTCATCAATTTTGCACATTCTGAAGGCAAATGAGTCTGAGCGTTTTTGTTTTTTTTTTTAACTTTAATATCCTGAAATGTCTCACAGTTGGTTCCCCGCTGCCCGCCCCCATATTCATTCTGCTTTGCCTCAACCTCCAAGTGGCGCTAGTGGTAAAGAACTCGCCTGCCAATGCAGGAGGTATAAGAGACACGAGTTCGATCCCTGGATCAGAAAGGTCCTTTGGAGGAGGGCACGGCAACCCACCCCAGTGTTCTTGCCTAGAGAATCCCATGGACAGAGGAGCCTGGTGGGTTACAGTGCATAGGGTCACAGAGTCAGACAGAACTGAAGCAATTTAGTACTCAGGCACACACTGAAATAAAACATCTTCAGTGAAAACAGACCAGCTTTCATTTACCAACATGGTGAGTGAGAACTGAGCTTCCTTTGTTTTTTGCTTCTCTCCTCTTTTCTTTTTTCTTTATGTCTTTTCTTATTTTCTTAGAAACTTAAAACCTAAGTGACTAAATCACACTCAAAGCCTCTGTTTTATTCTCTGCCTTCTGTGTCTGCTCATGATATCATTATCTTTCCCTCTGAGAAATAGATATTTGCTTTATCTTGTATAAAACTAGCCTGAGTTCCTGAACATAGTGCAAGTATATAATAACCATTTTGTTAGACAGAGACTGACTGAAAACAAACTGGCTCTTTATGAAGAAATGCAAGTAGCCCCCAAAGGTATCCAACTGGAGCAATATCATCCATAATAGGATCTACACCCATTTGTATGGGCTACTCTTGTCCTGAATCCTGCCAATTCTCACCCTGGAGCTCATCACAAATGAATCTCACAGTTTCCATTTTGGAGACTCATTTTGTATGTCATCCTGCTAGCTTTCTCCTTTATTCTACTCTATTCTTAGCACAAGATTGCTCCATATTCAATAAATATTAAATGTGGCAATAATCATGATGACCATGTAAATAAATAAAAAGAAATAATCCTTTTCATTCTTTCAAGATTGTCTACACTTATGATTTAAGATGAAAAGAAAAATCATTTCTTGGGGTCAAGCAGAATGTCTCTTAGCCTCTTTGTATGTTATTAAACCTACTCGATTCTCCAAAGCCAAAGATAAAGCTCTAGTGGAGTAAGATCATTCATTCCTGAATGGACACACAACACATTCAAATATCATGTTAATAGTATTCTTGGAGATGAAAACAGCATATTTGACCTCTGCAATTTCATATATAATTGAGTCTTTTCTCTTGTACAAACCTCTACTAAAATAGCATTAAACTCAGGGACATTGTTGGCTTAAGTGTTTTGCACTGGGCTGTGACCATTTTCACAATAACCACATTTGTACACCTCTCACCCCAGTCACAAGAGGCTGATATATAGTAGGTGTTCTTTAGAGGTTTGCTTATAATTCCTTGTAAATGAGTGAGGTCTGTCTGCAAATGTTTAATACAAACATACAAACACATAGCTAAGAGTTATTTCAGGATTTTTCAGAATCTGTCTGAAAATGCAACCCCAACCAACCAATACTTGGAGTCCCAACATAATGTGTGCATTTATTTTTATAAATTAAAGAACAAACTTCAGTTAAAATGAAATAGACCAGGTTGCTGTTCACCTTGACAGCATTCTTGTCAAAGCAAGTACTGAACTCTTGCTTGACGAACTGTAAATATTAGCCCCAAACCACCCCAGTTCCCCTGGAGGAGGAAATGGAAACCGACTCCAGTGTTCTTGACTGGAAAATTCCATAGACAGAGAAGCCTGGTGGGCTATAACCCATGGGGTTGCAAAGAGTCAGACAAGTTTCAACACACACACACACACCCTCTAATCTCACTTTTTACTTATTCAAATGCCTCCTCTACTGGGTGCATTCTCCAACCTGGTCACTGCAGGTATCTTCCATTTGTCCATCAAGACCCACTTAGCTCTTCATCTGGGAGGCTGACCTCTTGAGCAACTTTGGCTGTCTCTTGTGCCCTTTGACCTCTGATTGAATTGAGCCAATAGGGAACCTCAGCAGGAAACTAAAGGGAAGAGAGGGGTCAGGGTATTTCTTCCATTGGTTACTTCAGCATAGCTCTGTCCCCTTCCAGCTCACTGCCCCTCCAAGGCAGTCAGCTCTGTACATGAACTCTCTCTGGCCTTCCAGATTTCAGTAAATCCCCTTCTCCTCACCCCTTCAAGGTCATTGCTGTGAACAGGATCTTTGCACAATCTTTTGTAGTTCCCTACACCACACACCCACTTTAAATTAATCTCCTTATAGGTAACAGTGTTTCAATTATCCTAATTTCTCTATGCTATTTTTTTTTTCCTTTATACCCTGACAGAGACATCACTTTGCCAACAAAGATCTGTGTAGTCAAAGCTATGGTTTTTCCAGTAGTTCATGTATGGATGTCAGAGTTGGCCCATCAAGAAGGCTAAGGACAGTAGAATAGATGCTTTTGAATTGTGGTGCTGGAGAAGACTCTTGAGAGTCCCTTGGACAGCAAGGAGATCAAATCAGTTAATTCTAAAGGAAATCAAGCCTGAATGCTCATTGGAAGGATGGATGCTAAAACTGGAGCTCAAATACTTTGGCCACTTGATGCGAAGAGCCAACTCTTTGGAAAAGTCCCTGATGCTGGGAAAGATTGAAGGAAAAAGAAGAAAGGGATGATAGAGGATGAGATATTTAAATAGCATCACTGACTCAATGGACATGAATCTGAGCAAACTCGATACAGGATGCTTGGGGGTGGTACACTGGGATGACCCAGGGGGATGGTACTGGGAGGGAGGTTGGAGGGGGATTCAGGATGGGGAACACGTGTACACCCATGGCGGATTCATGTTGATGTATGGCAAAACCAATACAATATTGTAAAGAAAAAAAAAAAGAAAACTCCAGGAGATAGTGGAGGACAGGAGAGCATGATGGGCTGCAGTTCATGGGGTTGCAGAGTCAGACACGACTTAGCAACTGACCAATAAAAACAACAGCTCCTTCTGGTAAGCCCAGGCCTCATGCTACCGCAGAGTGATTTTGAAAGTCAGCTCTCCTTCAGGGCCTCTGTGTCTCCTTTTGTGACTCTACTGGAAAGTCAGGTTTGGTCCATCTCAGAAACCTATTGCATGCACCAGTTACTTATTGTCACAGCTACTCTTATATCTTCAAAAAGCAAGGTCTGCTTTAATGAGTAAAAAATTAAGCAAAACCTCCCAAATTCAAAAGTTGTGAAAACCTGGCTTTTTTGTTGGTAAAATATTAGCATTTTTCTGTGTTAAATGGAAGACTTAAATATATATATATATATATATATATATATATATATATATATATAGTGTATCAATCAGAAAACTAAATATTCTAAAGGTAGAAGAAAAAATATTTTTAAAAATTTCAGCATTTCTTGCATACACAAACGTACAAGGCACTGGGGGAGAAGAATGAATATAAAGATGATTAAGACATTATTTCTACTGTTGAATAACATGTTCTAAAATAAAATGAACAGCAAACATACTCAAATAGACACTCTCACATCTCTGAAGTTCACTGAAAGGCTATTAAGTGCTGATGCATTTACATACAACCTTTTCTGCTTTTTAAACCTCTCAACAACTGTAAAAACTACATACTACTATTCCAAACTTAATGATAAAAAAAGTTTCATTCTCCAAGTCTGTGAGTCTCTTTCTGTTTTGCAAATAAGTTCTTTTGTGTCATGTTTTTACATTCTGCATAGAAGTGATATCACATGGTATTTGTCTTTCTCTGACTTAATTCATTTCATTTCAGTTCAGTCCCTCAGTCATGTCTGACTCTTCACGACCCCATGGACTGCAGCACAGCAGGCTTCCCTGTCCAACACCAACTCCCAGAGCTTGCTCAAACTCATGTCCATCAAGTTGGTGATGTCATCCAACCATCTTATCCTCTGTTATTCCCTGCTCCTCCTGCCTTCAATCTTTCCCAGCTTCAGGGTCTTTTCCAATGAGTCAGTTCTTCACATCAGGTGGCCAAAGTACTGGAGTTTCAGCTTCAGCATCAGTCATTTCAATGAATATTCAGGACTGATTTCCTTTAGGATTGACTGGTTGGATCTCCTTGCACTCCAAGGGACTCTCAAGAGTCTTCTCTAACACCACAGTTCAAAAGCATCAATTCTTCAGTGCTCAGCTTTCTTTATAGTCCAACTCTCACATCCGAAAAGCACTGCTGGAAAAACCATAGCTTTGACTAGATGGACCTTTGTTGGCAAAGTAGTATCTCTGGTTTTTAATATGCTGTCTAGGTTGGTCATAACTTTTCTTCCAAGGAGTAAGCATCTTTTAATTTCATGGCTGCAGTCACCATCTGCACTGATTTTCAAGCCCAAGAAAATAAAGTCTGTCACTGTTTCCATCATTTCCCCATCTATTTGCCATGAGGTGATGGGACCAGATGCCATGATCTTAGTTTTCTGAATGTTGAGTTTTAAGCCCACTTTTTCACTCTTCTCTTTCACTTTCATCAAGAGGTTCTTCAGTTCTTCTTTGCTTTCTGCCATAAGGGGCTGTCATCTGCGTATCTGAGGTTATAGATATTTCTCCTAGCAATCTTGATTCCATCTTGTGCATCATCCATCCTGGCATTTTGCATGATGTACTCTGTGTATAAGTTAAATAAGCAGCGTGACAATATACAGCCTTAACGTACTCATTTCCCTATTTGGAAGCAGTCTGTTGTTCCATGTCCAGTTCTAACTGTTGCTTCTTGAACTGCATACAGATTTCTCAGGAGGCAGGTCAGGTGGTCTGGTATTCCCATCTCTTGAAGAATATTCCACAGTTTGTTGTGTTCTACATAGTCAAAGGCTTTGGCATAGTCAATAAACAGAAGTAGATGTTTTTCTGGAACTCTTTTGCTTTTTCAGTGATCCAGTGGATGTTGGCAATTTGATCAGTAGTTCCTCTGCCTTTTCTAAATCCAGTTTGAACATCTGGAAGTTCGTGGTTCATGTATTGTTAAAGCCTGGTTTGGAGAATTTTGAGCATTACTTTGCTAGTGTGTAAGATAGTGCAATTGTGTGGCAGTTTGATCATTCTTTGGCATTAACTGACCTTTTCCAGTCCTGTGGCCACTGCTGAATTTTCCAAATTTGATGGCATATTGAGTGCAGCACTTTCACAGCATCTTCTTTTAGGATTTGAAAGCACTCAACTGGAATTCCATCACTTTCACTAGCTTTCTTCATAGTGATGCTTCCTAAGGCCCACTTGACTTTGCATTCCAGGATGTCTGGCTCTAGGTGAGTGATAACACCATCATGGTTATCTGGGTCATGAAGATCTTTTTTGTATAGTTCTTCTGTGTATTCTTGCCAGCTCTTCTTAATATCTTCTGCTTCTGTTAGGTTCATACCATTTCTGCCTTTTATTGTCCCATCTTTACATAAAATATTCCCTTGTTATCTCTAATTTTCTTGAAGAAATCACTAGTCTTTCCCATTCCATTGTTTTCATCTATTTCTTTGCACTGATCACTGAGGAAGGCTTTCTTATCTCTCCTTGCTGTTCTTTAGTACTCTGCATACAGATGGTTGTATCTTTTCTTTTCTCCTTTGCCTTTCACTTCTCTTCCTTTCTCACCTATTTGTAAGGCCTCCTCAGACAACCATTTTTCATATGATAATCTCTAGGTCCATCCATGTTGCTGCAAATGGCATTATTTCACTCTTTTTAACAACTGAGAAATATTCCATTGTATCTATGTACCTTATCTTCTTGATTCATTCACCTGTTGATGGACATTTAGGTTACTTCTATGTCTTGGCTGTTGTAAACAGTGCTGCAATGAACATGAGGCACATGTATCTTTTTGATCCATGTTTTTCTCTAGATAATGCCCAGGACTGGGGTTACTAGATCATATGGTAGCTGTATTTCTAGTTTCTTGTGGAAAATCCATGCTATTCTCCATAGTGTCTGTACCAATTTACATTTACACTAGGACTGCAGGAGAGCTCCATCAGGACTCTATTCTTGCAAACAAACTTCTTCTTTCTTAATGTGATCAAGTCCCCACCACTTCTCATCATAGAGCTGTTTCATTCTCCAGCTGAGTAGTTTGTAGCAGGACACAATTCTGCCCCTACTCAGGCGACGTTTAGACATTTTTGGTTGTCATCACAAGGGGAAAGAGTGTTATTGGCCAAGTCATGGATGCTGCTGAACACCCTACAATGTCAGAGGACCCAGAGTCGTTAGTGCCGAGGCTGAGACATCCTGTCCAGATCCATGGCTTGGCCGTGGGAGCACATCCTCTCCCAGCCTCTCTGTCAACATGAATTCAAAGTGTACTTCTCATTCTTGCTGCTGGTTTTATAGTTTTAAGGGCTTCCACCTGGACATTTACTGGGAAAAATTACCAAAATATTCTGGGTCTCAGTTACTCAGAAGCATACTCAACCACTCTGAGCTTTATTTCTTCATCTTATGAAAATTAAATGAGATAATGTGGAAGCAGCTTTATCCACTTCACCTCCAAGATATTTTTCTTTTTTCTCTTTTTTTACAAAAACACATTTGCCACAGTCCTGTCAAGCACAAGAGAAAGACATCTCTTCCTACTTATGGTTAATGAGACTAAACATGTTTAAACAGCCAGTTCTCATTACACAAATCAAAATGCTCGCTCAACCTCTTCTATAAATGCTCGGCAAAGGGTCTGATTCTCAGCCTCCAGTGTTTGTGTTTTACATGTTAAAATAAGGTCCCTGCCTACAATATCTGTTTTTTTTTTTTTCTCCTTTTTTTAATAGCTGGGTTTCCAGCTGGTTTTATTTAAAGCTAGGCTTTTGATCTCTTTTCAATTCTGGGCCTCAGTCCAACTTGACTGTCAATATTTCAAAAGCTCCCTTGGAGCCAGCCTTACTTAGAAGATGGCCCCATGCCAACTAGAAGAACTGGTCTACCCCATCTGATGGTTTGGTTAGTGTGCTGGGGTTTCAGGCCTGCTCCCATCATGTGTATGGTATAAAATGTATCAGTCTGTAGTGATGCTGCTCAGGACACTGTAAATTCATAGAATATTATGGTTAGACATGATTATATAATTCACTTAGTCCAACAGACTAACTTTACAAATGGGAATACTGAGGCTCAGAGAAGCAAAGAAGCCTACAAAGAGGACCTATTTTCTGACTCCATCTAAACCTTGATCCACAGTGCTTATGCTGTTACACCATTATAGGATTAAAACAATGACATAAAATAAAATGCTGGCCTCTTACCTCTTGTGGTTGAGCACTTAGTAAGTCCTTTTATGTTGCTTTCAATCCTACAGGTCACTATTACCTCCTACTTTTCCACCTATACACTTGTCACTTCCATGTTTGTAGAAGAATGTTTTCTAACACACAGTTCTATGTTTTCTTCCCCCGAGTGTCTCCATTTATCAACTTCCTTCCAGCCACCACTCCCAATATCACACGCTAAGCTAGTCATCACCAATACTCCTCTGATAGCATGAATAGGACATCATTCTACCCCATGTGCTCCACGTCAATCTACCAGCTCATTCAAACTTACGATCCTTATCCAGTAGTTAATTCTTGTGCCTTCTCGGATCACCAATCCATTAACCAACTCCTCAGTACTATTGGTCCTCTCAAGACCTTGATTCAAATTTTATTCAGTATAAACACTTGACTACATAAAAAATATATACCTTAAAGTTGGGCTGGAAATGCACCACAAACGGAAATCTAGAGGAAGTATATACACTGGGCTTCCTTCCCTAGTGGCTCAGGTGGTAAAGAATCTGCCTGCAATGTGGGAGACTCACTTTCGATCCCTGGGTCATGAAGATGCCCTGGAGAAGGGAATGGCAACCCACCTGTTACTCTTGCCTGGAGAATCCCATGGACAGGAGCCTGGAGTGTTACAGTCCATGTGGTCATAAAGAGTCAGACAGGACTGATTGACTAAAACACACAGATACACTGGGGAAAATATTTACAGATTGCATCACAGACTTAATAATGTCTAATGTCCTAAACATGCATTGATTTCCTAAAACTCAGTAAGAAATAAAAAATAATTTTAGAAAAGACCTAACAGAAAAATAAATAAAGGGTGTGCACAGGCTGTTTAAGATAGAGAAATAAGCTATCTCAGTATATAACTGAAAGTGAAACTATATTTTTCTGGGCTCCAAAATCACCACAGATGGTGATTGCATCCATGAAATTAAAAGACACTTACTCCTTGGAAGAAAAGCTATGACCAACCTAGACAGCATATTAAAAAGCAGAGATATTGCCAACAAAGGTTCGTCTAGTCAAGGCTATGGTTTTTCCAGTGGTCATGTATGGATGTGAGAGTTGGACTATAAATAAGGCTGAGCACCAAAGAATTGATGGTTTTGAATTGTGGTGTTGGAGATGACTCTTGAGAGTCCCTTGGACTGTGAGGAGATCCAACCAATCCATACTAAAGGAGATCAGTCCTGGGTGTTTATTGGAGGGACTGATGTTGAAGCTGAAACTCCAATACTTTGGCCACCTGATGAGAAGAGCTGGCTCATTTGAAAAGACCCTGATTCTGGGAAAGATTGAGGGCAGGAGGAGAAGGGGATGTCAGAGGATGAGATGGCTGGATGGCATCACTGACTCAATGGACATGGGTTTGGGTGGACTCCAGGAGTTGGTGATGGACAGGGAGGCCTGGTGTGCTGTGGTTCACGGGGTCGCAAAGAGTTGGACATGACTGAGCAACTGAACTGAACTGATCTTTTAAACCTGATTTATAGGAAAAAAATCTAAAATTTCATAATACTCTCATATAGAGGAACACTTATAGACGGCTGATAAAAGTTTCTGTTGGTACAAATTCAGGGGAAAATTAGAAATTTCTATTAAATTGAAATCCAAATAAAATTTGACTCAGCAATTTCAATTTGAGGAAATTATGGGTAAGCCTTCATGTATGTTCAACAATATTCAATGCTATTTTGTTTTTTAACAGCAGCAAGTAGAATATGACCTAAAACTTCATTAATGTAAAACTAGCCAAATAAATCAGGGCTTCCCTGGTGGCTCAAATCATAAAGAATCTACCTGCAATGTGGGAGACATGGGTTCAGTCCTTGGGTCAGGAGGATTCCCTGGAGAAGGGAATGGCTACCCACTCCAATATTCTTGCCAGGAAAATTCCATGGACAGAGAAGCCTGGTGGGTTATAGTCCATAGGATCACAAAGAGTCAGACACAAATAACACATACATGCATGTCATTTGTGGGGCCTAGTGCAAAGTGAAAATGCAGAGGATAAAAATCAGATAAAAGTATCTTTAAGAGGATGAGATTGTTTGATAGCATCACCGACTCAATAGACATGAAGCTGACCAAACTCCAGGAGATAGTGAAGAACAGGGAAGCCTGGCATTCTGAAGTTCATGTAATCACAAAGAGTTGTACATGACTTAGTGACCAAACAACAAAAACAACCAAATAAATCTAGATTCTTCCCTTTATGTTATATTAATCAGCCATTAAAAAGAATGAGAGAGCTCTATATACTGATTTGGAATGATCTTTATTTTATATGTTTTATATATATATATATATATATATATATTTAAAAGAGAAAAAAAAGCTAGATACAAAACCATGTGTCTTATATATTACCATTTGTGAAGAAAATTTTAAAACATTCACATGTGTTTCATAAGCATAGAAGAATATGTACTCACTGCACTGGAAATTGATAACCTTAGTTATCTCTGAAGAGGAGAAATGGTGAGTTGAAAACTTGCATGAGGGAAGGGAAAACACAGTATTACTTTTTCTTGTATCCACTTTCATCTCTTTGACTTCTATAATGTAAGTGCTGTAAAAAAAAAATCAAAAATAATTAGTAAATAAATACTTCCCAGGTGACTCAGTAATAAAAAATCCACCTACCAAGCAGGAGGTGTGGTTCGATCCCCAGATCGGGAAGATCCCCTGGAGGAGGAAATGGCAAATCACTCCAGTATTCTTGCCTGGGAAATCCCATGGACAGAGGAGCCTGGTGGGCTACAGTCCATGGGGTTGGAAAGAGTTGGACATGATATAGTGACTAAACAACAAAATAAATAAATAAAGTAACCTTTTAGTGACTGTATTTCTAACTACTGTATATGATCTCTGCATAGCACTTATTGCTTATAATCGTCCTCTTCATATTTCTATTACACATCCCTGCCACAAGGATGAAAGCTGAATAAGAATAGGACCCATGTCTGTTAAGATCTGATCATAAGTCCTTTGTGAATTAAATGAAAAGTCTGCCTGAATGGATATGGTTCCTACAGCCAATGGCATATTTTGGATGGAGACCGGTGAAATTTCTGCTTGTACTTGAACCTTTGCCTGATCACTCCTACACAAATAACCAAAACATATATGCAGCCTATTACCTTTCTGGCTTGTGTATATTCTTCCTCAAACATTTAGAACAGTATCTTCTATATAGTAGAAGCTCAGTGTATATTTGTAATATATATAGATATAGATATAGATAGATAGATAGATAGATAGATAAGACACAGTGTTGAACTCACTGGGAGCATGTTACTAAATAGAAATTATCGCACTGCAGTAGGCTGAGGCAGGCATAGCACTTACTTAATTTGCTTTATCTCAGTGACTACTCTGCTTGAAGTTTAGTGTCTCAAAAGCCATTGTAGTATTTCTTTAAATCATTAGTTTTTCTAGGAGAGATAACTTCTTCTTTACCAGATGTAAAAGTCTCTCCAAAGTAATTTTGAGCCACAATTAAGTTATATAATTGTAGCCATAAACTTGAGATTTGGTTCATGTTCAGATCAAACTAAGAGCAATCAGGAACCATATGTACCTGCAAAAGGATAACATGATGAGATTATTTTGAAAAACTATGCTATACATCCCTCTGTCCAGTTAACCAAAATTGCTCTTATATTTTAGATAAATACATAAGACTTAGCTTTCTGTCTTTACATTCTTCTTACTATGACTTTCTTAATGTCAATCTTTTCCTTACCTCTCCTATCACACTTATTGTTGTTATTTGTTTTGTTTTCATTTCTTGGTGATTTGACATCTGGTAGTACCAGCCTTCCCTTCTCAACCACACTCACTTCTTCTAATTGTATTGTTTCTCATAGCAATAAAAGATTTTCAAGAAAATCATAGAACCAAACTGGTGAGTGATATAAGGTTTTGATTTAGCAATACAAAACTTGAAGTTTTTGTTTCCAAGTCATAAAGCAGCTCAATAGTTCTCCTATAGAATGAAGCACACAGGTGTTACAGTCCATGTGGGAAACTTATTCATTTATATCTAGGCAGGGAACTATGACCCATATGGGTGAAAGAGTATACAGAAGTGATGAATGCACTAGAATTAGAGTCAAAGACCTTGAGTTCCATCCTGAGTCTCACTCACCAACTATAAAATGTTCTATAAGATGCTTATTGCCATTGAAACTCATTTTCTTCACTCAATTCAGTTCAGTTCAGTTGCTCAGTGGTGTCCACTCTTTGTGACCCCATGGACTGCAGCACGCGAGGCTTCCCTGTACATCACCAACTCCCAGAGCTTACTCAAACTCACTTCCATTGAGATGGTTGATGCCATCCAACCATCTCATCCTCTGTCATGCCCTTCTCCTGCCTTCAATCTTTCCCAGCATCAGGATCTTCTCCAATGAGTCAGTTCTTCAAATTAGGTGGCCAAAGTATTGGAGCTTCAGCTTCAGCATCAGTCTTTATAATGAATATTCAGGACTGATTTCCTTTAGGATGTACTGGTTGGATCTCCTTAAAGTCCAAGGGACTCTCAAGAATCTTCTCCAACATCACAGTTCAAAAGCATAAATTCTTCAGTGCTCAGCTTTCTTTATAGTCCAACTGTCACATCCATACATGACTATTGGAAAAACCATGGCTTTGACTAGATGAACCTATATCGGCAAAGTAATGTCTCTGCTTTTTAATATGCTGTCTAGGTTGGTCATAGCTTTTCTTCCAAGGAGCAAGCATCTTTTAATTTCATGGCTGCAGTTACCATCTGCAGTGATTTTGGAGCCCCTCCCCCAAAATAAAGTCTGTTACTGTTTTCATTGTTTCCTCATCTATTTCCCATGTAGTGATGGGACCAGATGCCATGATATTTGTTCTCTGAATGTTGAGCTTTAAGTCAACTTTTTCACTCTCCTCTTTCACTTTCATCAAGAGGCTTTTTAGTTCTTCTTCACTTTCTGCCATAAGGGTGATGTCATCTGCATATCTGAGGTAATTCATATTTCTCCCGGCAGTCTTGATCCAGCTTGTGCTTCATCCAGCCTGGCATTTCTCATGATGTACTATGCATATAAGTTAAATAAGCAGGGTGACAATATACATTACATTAGGCATTATTAGTTTCATCTTATAAGTCTTTAGTGAGAATTTATTCAGCCTTTGCAAAACACTGGTTGAAAGTTCATAAGCATTGTATTACTGGTTGGAATAAATTATCAAATGAGAGGGCATGTGTGAGTCTAAGACATAGAAGCCATTTGATAAAATATAAAAGCAAGATCTGGGGGGGAAAGCCCAAGGAATGCGTGGTTAATTCTAGTTGAAAAGACTTACAAAATTTTTAGGAAAAAGGTGACATAAGCAGGACCTTGAAAGATGAGATAAGACTTTAATTTCATGTACACCCATGGCTGATTCATGTCAATGTATGGCAAAAGCCACCACAATATTATAAAGCAATTAGCCTCCAATTAAAATAAATAAATTTTTTAAAAAGTAAAATAAATAAATATATTGATCTGCATTAAAAAAAATAAAGTAAGTCATGGGAAAAAAAATTTCCTAAAAGGAATAGGAAGGGTGTATTTATTCAAAGCATATTTATTGAGCAATTACTATGTTCCAGTGCTCTGGATGCCATGAGTATTATCATTAACAAAAGAATGTAATCACTATTGAAATTTACCATCAAGAAGTGAATGTTTTTCTAGAACTCTCTCACTTTGTCTATGATCCAACAGATGTTGACAATTTGATCTCTGGTTCCTCTGCCTTTTCTAAATCCAGCTTGAACATCTGGAAGTTCATGATTCATGTACTGTAGAAGCCTGCCTTGGAGAATTTTGAGCATTACTTTGCTAGCATGTGAGATGAGTGAAATTGTGCAATAGTTTGAACATTATTTGGCATTGCCTTTCTTTGGGATTGGAATGAAAACTGACCTTTTCCAGTCCTGTGGCCACTGCTGAGTTTTCCACATTTGCTGGCATATTGAGGGCAGCACTTTCAACAGCATCATCTTTTAGGATTTGAAACAGCTCAACTGGAATTCCATCACCTCTACTAGCTTTGTTCTTAGTGATGCTTCATAAGGCTAATTTGACTTTGTATTTGAGGATATGTGGCTCTACGTGAGTGATCACACCATCGTGGTTATCTGGGTCATGAAGATCTTTTTTGTGTAGTTCTTCTGTGTATTCTTGCCACCTCTTCTTCATATTTTCTATTCTGTTAGGTCCTTATCATTTCTGTCCTTTATTGAGTCCATCTTTGCATGAAATCTTCCCTTGGTATCTTGAATTTTCTTGAAGAGATCTCTAGTCTTTCCCATTCTATTGTTTCCCTCTATTTCTTTACATTAATCACTGAGAAAGGCTTTCTTGTCTCTCCTTGTTATCCTTTGGAACTCCACATTCGGTTGGGTATATCTTTACTTTTCTCCTTTGCCTTTCACTTCTCTTCTTTTCTCAGCTATTTTTAATGCCTCCTAAGACAACCATTTTGTCTTTTTGCATTTCTTTTTTGGGGGGGTGATCTTGATCACTGCCTCCTGTACAATTTTATGAACCTCTGTCCATAGTTCTTCAGGTATTCTGTCTATCAGATGTAATCCCTTGAATCTGTTTGTCACTTCCACTGTATAATTGTAAGGGATTTGATTTAGGTCATGTGGTCTAGTGGTTTTTCCCTATTTTCTTCAATTTATGTCTGAATTTGTCAATAAGGAGTTCATGATCTGAGCCACAGTCAGCTCCTGTCCTTTTTTTTTTTTTTTTTTTTTTTTTTTTTGACTGTATAGAGCTTCTCCATCTTTGGCTGCAAAGAATATAATCAATCTGATTTCAGTATTGACTATCTGGTGATGCCCATGTGTAGAGTCCCGTCTTGTTTTGCTGGAAGAGGGTATTTGCTATGACCAGTGCATTCTCTTGGCAAAACTCTGTTAGCCTTTGACCTGCTTTGTTTTGTACTCCAAGGCCAAATTTGCCTATTACTACAGGTATCTTTTGAATTCCTACTTTTTCATTCCAGTTCCCTATGATGAAAAGGACATCTCTTTTAGGTGTTAGTTCTAGAAGGTCTTATAGGTCTTCATAGAACCATTCTACTTCAGCTTCTTCAGCATTATTGGTCAGGGCATAGACTTGGATTACTGTGATACTGTATGGTTTGCCTGAGAAATGAACAGAGATCATTCTGTCGTTTTTGAGATTGCCTCCAAGTACTGCATTTTGGACTCTTTTGTTGACTACAATGATTACTCCATTCCTTCTAAGGGATTCTTGCTCACAATAGTAGATATAGTGGTCATCTGTATTAAATTCACCCATTCCAGTCCGTTTTAGTTCACTGATTCCTAAAATGTTGATGTGCACTCTTGTCATCTCCTGTTTGATGACATAGATTGACAAGATGGTGGAATAGAAGGATGTGAGCTCATCTGCCTCTATGAGAACTCCAAAATTACAACTTGCTGCTGAACAACCAGTGACAGGAGAATGTTCAGTTCAGTCGCTCAGTCATGTCCGACTCTTTGTGACCCCATGAATCGCAGCACTCCAGGCCTCCCTGTCCATCACCAACTCCCGGAGTTCACCCAGACTCATGTCCATCGAGTCAGTGATGCCATCCAGCCATCTCATCCTCTGTCGTCCCCTTCTCCTTCTGCCCCCAATCCCTCCCAGCATCAGAGTCTTTTCCAATGAGTCAACTCTTCTCATGAGGTGGCGAAAGTACTGGAGTTTCAGCTTTAGCATCATTCCTTCCAAAGAAATCCCAGGGCTGATCTCCTTCAGAATGGACTTGTTGGATCTCCTTGCAGACCAAGGGACTCTCAAGAGTCTTCTCCAACACCACAGTTCAAAAACATCAATTCTTCAGCGCTCAGCTTTCTTCACAGTCCAATTCTCACATCCATACATGACCACAGAAAAAACCATAGCTTTGACCAGACAGACCTTTGTTGGCAAAGTAATGTCTCTGCTTTTCAATATGCTATCTAGGTTGGTCATAACTTTCCTTCCAAGGAGTAAAGTGAAAGTGAAAGTGAAGTTGCTGAGTCGTGTCCAACTCTTTGCGACCCCATGGACTGTAGCCTACCAGGCTTCTCCGTCCATGGGATTCTCCAGGCAAGAATACTGGAGTGGGTTGCCATTTCCTTCTCCAGGGGATCTTCCCGACCCAGGGATCGAACCTAGGTCTCCTGCATGGAGGCAGACACTTTAACCTCTGAGCCACCAGGGAAGTTCCAAGGAGTAAGCGTCTTTTAATTTCATGGCTGCAGTCACCATCTGCAGTGATTTAGGAGCCTAGAAAAATAAAGTCTGACACTGTTTCCACTGTTTCCCCATCTATTTCCCATGAAGTGATGGGACCGTTTTCTGAATGTTGAGCTTTAAGCCAACTTTTTCACTCTCCACTTTCACTTCCATCAAGAGGCTTTTTAGGTCCTCTTCACTTTCTGCCATAAGGGTGGTGTCATCTGCATATCTGAGGTTATTGATGTTTTTCCTGGCAATCTTGATTCCAGCTTGTGTTTCTTCCAGTCCAGCATTTCTCATGATATACTCTGCATAGAAGTTAAATAAGCAGGGTGACAATATACAGGCTTGACATGCTCCTTTTCCTATTTGGAACCAGTCTGTTGTTCCATGTCCAGTTCTAACTGTTGCTTCCTGACCTGCATACAAATTTCTCAAGAGGCAGATCAGGTGGTCTGGTATTCCCATCTCTTTCAGAATTTTGCACAGTTTCTTGTCATCTACACAGTCAAAGGCTTTGGCGTAGTCAATAAAGCAGAAATAGATGTTTTTCTGGAACTCTCTTGCTTTTTCCATGATCCAGTGGATGTTGGCAATTTGATCTCTGGTTCCTCTTCCTTTTCTAAAACCAGCTTGAACATCAGGAAGTTCATGGTTCACATAGTGCTGAAGCCTGGCTTGGAGAATTTTGAGCATTACTTTACTAGCGTGTGAGATGAGTGCAATTGTGTGGTAGTTTGAGCATTCTTTGGCATTTTGCAACCCACCAAAAAAAAAAAAAATACCCCATGTATAAGGGCAAAGGAGAAGCCCCAGTAACATGGTAGGGGGGGTGAAATTTAGAATCAAACCCCATACCCACCAGAGCTGCTCAGAGGACTCAAACAAGCCTTGTGCACACCAAGACCCAGAGACCCCACAGAGACTGAGCCAGAACTGTGTTTGAGTGTCTCCTGTGGAGATATGGGTCAGCAGTGGCCTGTCACAGGGGCAGGGGCTCTGGGTGCACTAAACCTGGGTAAGGCCTAAGCCCTCTTGAAGGAGATCACCATTAACCACACCATAGAGCTGCCAGAACTTCCATAGGACTGGGGAAACTGACTCTTAGAGGGCACAAACAAAACCTTGTGCACACCAGGACCCAGGAGAAAGGAGCGGTGACCCCACAGGTGACCCTGTGAGTGTCCAGAAGTCTCCAGCAGTGTCATGGGTTGGCAGTGGCCTGCTGCAGGGTCAGGGCACTGAGTTCAGCACTGCGTGCTTGGGACCCTTTGAAGGAGGTTGCCATTATCTTCATTAGCTCCACCATAGTTTGGCTTGAGGTCAAACAATAGGGAGGGAACACAGCCCCGCCCATCAACAGAAAATTGGATTGAAGATTTATTGAACATGGCCATGCCCATCAGAACAAGGCCCAGTTTCCCCCTCAGCCAGTCTCTACCATCAGGAAGCTTCCATAAGCCTCTTATCTTTATCCATCAGAGGGCAGACAGAATAAAGACCACAACCACAGAAAACTAACCAAAGTGATCACATGGATCACAGCCTTGTCTAACTCAGTGAAAATATGAGTCATGCCAGGTAGGGCCACCCAAGATGGATTGGTCATGGTGGAGAGTTCTAACAAAACATTGTCCACTGGAGAAGGGAATGGCAAACCACTTCAGTATTCTTGCCTGAAGAACCCCATGAGCAGTATGAAAATGCAAAAAGATAGGACACTGAGAGATGAACTTCCCAGGTTCATAGGTGCCCAATATGCTACTGAAGATCAGTGGAGAAAAATATCCAGAAAGAATGAAGAGATGGAACCAAAGCAAAAACAACACCCAGTTGTGGGCCGCTTATAAAGAACAGAAATTTATTTCTCGCAGATCTGGAAGCTGGGGAGTCTAAGATCAAAGTACTTATGATGTATCATGAAAGTCTGCTGCCTAGGCTCTTCTATCTGCAGCCCTACATAGCAGAAGAGATGAGATAGACCTCTTGAGTCTCTTTTATAAGGGCACTAATTCCAATCATAAGGGCTCTTCTCTCATAGCCTAATCACTTCACAAAGTCCTACTTCCTAATATTATCACTTTTGGGGTTAGAATTTCAGTATATGAATTTTGAGATGATGAAAAAATTCAAACCATAGCTCATGTACACACATATATCTATATCTATGCTTCACAGTCTACCTCCAATGCAGGAGACTCAAATTCAACAACAGTTAGTAATAAGTGTAGTAGAGAAAAATATGGTCAGGTAGTGGACAAGGTTTTTTATCAGTTGCTATTCCTGGAAGTAATAACTTGAGATTGCAACTATGGTGGCAGAAAGGCCTCATTGAGAAAATGATAGTTGATTAAAAACTGGAGATGAGTGAGTGAGTCAGGCTCTAAACATTGGAAGTGAAGAGAATGAGAGAATGTTTGGATCCCAGATATATTTTGAAGTTAAAGCTGATAGTATTTGCTAATTGACTAAGAGTAGGGCATTAACAGAGCATCTTTGGGAGAAGATAGAGAGTGTGTATTTTGGTCATATTTAACTTGAGATCAATTAAACACTTGAGTGGAGAGGTCCTGGGGGCTTCCCAGGTGGTGCTAGTGGAAAAAATCCACCTACCAATGCTGGAGACCTAAGAGACATGGGTTCGATCCCTGGTTTGGGAAGATCCCCTGGAGAAGGGCATGGCAACCCACTCCAGTATTCTTGCCTGGAGACTCCCCATGAACAGCAGAACCTGGCATACAGTGCCCATGAGGTCATAAAGAGTCAGACATGACTGAAGCGACTTAGCATGCATGCATAGCATGGAGAGGTTCTGAGTTCAAGAAATAAGTGATGACATGCAATTTGAAGTCATCAGCATATTAATAGCTTTAAAACCACTACAGTGGATGAAATCCCCTCGGGAATGATGTGCCGAAGACAAGGAGACCAGAAACTTCCCCCTTGCATGTTCTTTTTTTCTTAAATTTATTTATTTTTGGTAGAACTGGGTCTTCATTAGTGCTCACAGGCTTTCTCTAGTTGCTGCGAGCGGGGGCTACTCTTCATTGCAGTTCATAAGCTTCTCATTGTGGTGGCTTCTCGTTGCAGAGCACATGCTCTAGGTTCATGGGCTTCAGTAGCTGCAGCTTGTGGACTCTAGAGCACTGGCTCAGCAGTTGTAGCACATGGGCTTAGTTGCTCCGTGACATGTGGAATCTTCCCAGATAAGGGACCAAATTCATGTTCCCTGCGTTGGCAGGTGGAATCTCATCCACTGTATCACCAAAGAAGTCCCCTTGGATGTTTTTAACTCAGAGGCTGGGAGAAGAATAGGAAACAACAAAGAAGAATGAAAAAGGACATCCAACAAACTGGGAAGAAAACCAGAATTGGCTTGGAAAGCTACTGGGAGACACAATTTAAAGAAGGGATGATCAAATGTGTTGAATGTCAGTGAGAAGAAAAAGTTATTTGTTAATTCAACAAATACTAACTGAAGACCTACTATGCACTAATCAGTCTCCTAAGTGATAAAAATAGAACCGTGAAAAAACAGATGAGTATCCTTCTTTTAATGAACATCAACTAAGTTGACAAAATTCAGGATGTGGAGGTAATCAGCCCCTAAAAAAGGTCTTTTCTGTGATTGAGGTGGGGGAAGAGTTTAATTGAAATGAGATCAGGCACAAATGACAGCAATTAAAGGCAATGAGTCAAGTCCTATCTTTGAGAGTTTTTGCTCTAAAGACAAAAAGAAAAATGAGAAAGAAGAGTGTAGAGGTTAAGTGTCTGTGTTAATTTGACCTAGCCATTGGTGTCCAGAAATTTATTCAAACATTATCCTAGGTGTGTCTATAAGGGTGTTTTGGATGAATTTAACACTTAAATCAGTACACTGGTATAAGCAGATTGCTCTCCTTAATGTAGATAGGCGTCACCAATCAGTTGAAGGTCTGAATGGAACAAAAAAGCTGATCCTCCCCTGAGTAAACTAATAATTATTTTAAATAATTTTTTTTTTGTATGCCAGCCATTGAACTGGGACTTAGGGTTTTTCCTGCCTTTGAACTTGAATTGAAACACTGGCACTTCCATAATGACCTTTGAAATGGAATCTACGCTATCGGTTCTCCAGGGTTCCAGCTTACCAACAACTAATTCACTCTGCAAATCTTGGGGCTTGTCAGCCTCCATAATCCCATGAGTGTGTGTGTGAGTCACTCAGTCGTGTCCAACTCTTGTGATGTTATGGACTGTAGCCCACCAGGCTCCTCTGTCCATGGGATTCTCCAGGCAAGAATTCTGGAGTGGATTGCCATTTCCTTCTCCAGGGGAATCTCCCTGACCCAGAAATTGAAGCCAGGTCTCCTGCATTGCAGGCAGATTCTTTACCGACTGAGCTATGAGGGAAGCCCAATCATGTGAGACAATTCCTTAATTCTCTCTTTCTCTCCCTTTCCATATAGTAGTTGGATATATAGATAAACATATAAGGCATAGTTATATTAATATATATACACATATTATATATATATATATACACTCATCCTATAACTTCTACTTCTCTAGAGGATCTTGACTAACACAGAGGTAGAGGGTGATTTGTTGGTTTGTTTAAATATGCAAGCAGTTAACCACATGTTTTATTCTAATAAAGAAGACCCTGGAGAGAGGTTAAGAGAACTGATGATACTGGACGACAGGGTAGAATAGCTGGAGTGATATTCTTGGAAAGTAGGGAAGAGGTTGGATCTGGCATACAAATAGAAATACTAGCTGTACCGAGTTGAATTTTGTCCCTCAAAAAGACATGTTCAAGGCCTAACTCCCAGTGCCTGACTGACTTTACTTAGAAATAGGATCTTTGCAGATGCAATCAAGTTAAGATGTGGTTCCACTGGTTTAGGGTAGATCCTAAATCCAATGACTAGTGTCCTTCTAAGAAGGTGGTATGAAGACACAATTTCTCAGGAGAGAATGCCATGTGTCTACGGAAGCAGAGTAGAATGCTACATCTACCAGCTAAGAAGCACCATAGATGCTCAGCCACCACCAGAACCAACAAGAGAAAAAGAAGGATCCTACTCTAGAGGCTTCGGAGGGAGACTGTTCTGCTAGCATCTTGATCTCAGACTTCTAGTCTCCAGAGATGTAAGAAAATAAACTTCTACTGTTTTAAGACACTCAGGTTCTGATACTTTGCTTCAGCACCCCTAGGAAAATAATAAACTAGCCTTAATGGCATCCATAGCCATTTCAGGAAAAGGAGTGACTTAGTTATGGGGACATAAAAGTCATGTTGTGCTTAAGAATAACGATCTATTTTATGGGCTCAGTGACAAAGAGCTCGGGTGGATGTCTTAGAGTAACTGTTTGGGCTTCAGGTATCAATCCCTTTATCCTTCCTTTTCTCCAAGTTGTTGGCCTAGAAAGCCAACACATATAGAATTTATGCAAAAGGGACATAAATATCAGTTCTAGGCATGTTCACAAGTTATTTACAACCCCTCATCCAGTAGTCTCTGGGGAATTTTGTAATGGGGCCAAAATAAAGTTTTCTTCCCCACTTCCCCAGACTTTTCAAAAACTTACATTTAAATACAATAAATAGCATGTTATTTGTTAATTTTTTTGGCCATGCTACTGGCTTGCAAGATCCTAGTTCCCTGACTGGGGATTGAACCAGGGCCCTGGCGGTGAAAGCCCCAAATCCTATCCATCAAACTGCCAGGGAATTCATCCCAACCCCTGCACTTTTTAGGCTGGATCTACCTACAGTAAATCATGCCTGTAGGGCCATAAGGCTCTCAGGATGTGTGGTCTACTCAAAAACACACACCTGCTTCTGTAAGGCAGACCCCAGAACTTGCTATGTATGTTAACTCCTTTGAGATGTGAAGAAGAGAGTGAAAAAAGAAAGACCAGAAATGTCCCCCTTATATGTCTCTCTGCAGGAGACTATGGAAGTTCTCACTCTATGGAGAGAAGAGTTAGAGAGTTCTGGTCTAATAATAATGGACCTTAAGTATCAGGCTAAGCGATTATACTTCAACTCAGTAGCAAAGATTACTCCTAGCTATGGAAATTTGCATTTCCATAATGTTGTAAGGCACTTAATAGTACCCCAGTGGGCAAAGATACTTATGATGCTTCTTAAGTCTAATTACAATGAAGCTTAAGCCAGAAAGTTATATATGAAAAAGTGTTTGAATTCTAGCCAATGCAATATTTAATAGAGTAAAATTCCAACAGAACACAAATCAGACATTTGCACAACTTTTTAAAATAAATTGTATTATTCTATAAAATTCACAGGTTTCAGCTTCAGAATATCTGTATTTAAATCCTGACTCTTACACTCACAGATGATATTGAGCAAGACATAACACTCAATTTCATCATCTACTAAGAAAAACTGATACTTGTTCAAATAGATCTCAGCCCCTGGTTAGGGTAATCCTATAGCCAGTGTACTCAAGTCAATCCCAGATCATTGCCTCACCTAAGTGATGATGTCCTTTTACTCTCATAAATATGCAGATTTGTCTCATAAAATTCTATGATCACCCAGTTCATATGTGATCATATGAAAGGAAGATGAGAGTTTTAAAATAATATATTGATGCTAATGTAATTTGTGCTGATATTCTCTCCTTAAGCGTGAAAGAGGTTAAGCAAGAGAAAATCCAGAAAATCATCTACTTCTGCTTCATTGACTACACTAAAGCCCTTGATTGTATGGATCACAACAAACTGTGGAAAATCCTTAAAGAAATGGGAATACCAGACTACCTTACCTGCCTCCTGAGAAATCTGTATGCAGGTCAAGAAGCAACAGTTAGAATTGAACATGGAACAACAGACTGGTTCCAAATTGAGAAAGGAGTATGTCAGCTCTGTATATTGTAACCTTGATTATTTAACTGATATGCAGAGTACATCATGCAAAATGCTGGGCTGGATGAAGCACAAGCTGGAATCACATTGCCAGGAAAAATATCAATAACCTCAGATATGCATATGACACCACCCTTATGGTAGAAAGTGAAGAGACTCTTGATGAATGTGAAAGAGGAGAGTGAAAAAAATGGCTTAAAACTCAACGTTCAAAAAACAAAGATCATGGCATCTGGTCCCATCCCTTCATGGCATATAGGTGGGAAAACAATGGAAACAGTGACAGACTTTATTTTCTTGGGTTCCAAAATCACTGCAGATGATGACTGCTGCCATAAAATTAAAAGATGCTTACTCCTTAGAAGAAAAGCTATGATCAACCTAGACAGTGTATTAAAAAGCAGAGACATTACTTTAGCAACAAAGGTCTGTCTAGTCAAAGCTATGGTTTTTCCAGTAGTCATGTATGGATGTGAGAGATGCTGAGCACCAAAGAAATGATGCTTTTAAACTGTGGTGTTGGAGAAGACTCTTGAGAGTCCCTTGGACTGCAAGGAGATCCAAGCAGTCAATTCTAAAGGAAATCAGTCCTGAATATTCATTAGAAGGACTGATACTGACTCAATGGAAAAGAACCTGATGCTGGGAAAAATTGAAGGCAGGAGGAGAAGCAGATGACAGAGGATGAAATGGTTGAATGGCATCACCAACTCAACGAACATGAGTTTGAGCAAGCTCCAGGAGCTAGTGATGGACAGGGAAGTCTGGCACGCTGCAGTTCATGGGGTTGCAAGGAGTCGGCCATGACTGAGTGACTGAACTGAATCATGCTGTCTCTTCAGCCAAGTTCAACTCTTTGTGACCGAATGAATTGTAGCCTGCCAGGCTCCTCTGTCCGTGGGATTCTCTAGGCAAGAATATTGAAGTGGGATGCCATTTCCTTCTCCAGGGTATCTTCCCAACCCAGGGATCAAGCCCATGTCTCTTGTGTCTCCTGCATTGGCAGGCGGGTTCTTTACCACTGAGCCACTGAGAAAACAAGGTTTTTGTCTTTTTAAAATTGAGCTATAGGAGTTCTTTATATATTAAGGATACAAGATCATTGCCAAATATATGATTATAAATTATTTCTTCCAATCTGTGGCCTGCCTTTTCATTTTCAAAGTTGACTTTTAATGAAGTTTTCGTTTTTCAAGAGGTTCAGGGTGTCAATTGATTTTCTTCTCTTTTAAAAGCATTGCTTCTTGAATTCTAAGAAAACTTTACCTCCCTCAAGAGCTAAGAGATACTTTCCCATATCCTCTTCTAGGAACTTAAAAGTATTTGTTTTTACACATAAGGCTATGATTTATGTTTATGGTATGAAGTGTGGCTAGTTGTGGTACTCAGCCACTGCCATGTCCAACTTTTTGCAGCCCCACGAACTGTAATCCACCAGGCTCTTCTCTCCATGGAATTTCCAGGCAAGGATCCTGGAGTGGGGTGCCATTTCCTACTCCAGGGGATCTTCCCTACCCAGGGATTGTCTCCTACATCGGCAGATGAACTCTTTACCACTGGTACCACCTGAGAAGTATGAAGTATAGTTAGAGACTCATATTTTTTCATAGAGAAGTTCATGTTTTCTAACACTATTATTGAAAATATTTTCCATTCGCCATTGAACTGATTTGCCATCTTAATAAAATACCATTTGGCAGGATATTTCTGGACACATTGTCTGGTCTATTTTTGTGCTTTATATTGTGTTCCTTTGATTTATTTGCCTATGTTTATTTCCATAACACATCTTAATCATTGTGGCTCTATGATGCCTTAAAATCAGATAGTGTGTGCTCTCTTGCCTTATTCGTCTTATTCAAGATAAATTTTAGTGTAAGCTTGTCAACTTTACAAAAAATCCATGAGAATGGAATTGGAAATACACTGAATTATGTATTAATTTTGAGAAGATTCACATCTGTATTGAATCTTCCACTGCATGAGCATAATACTTATCATCCTTAACTTAGATAGTTTTTTAAAACTACCTTTTAGCAATAATTTCTGATTTTAAGCACATAAATCTTATTCATCTTTCCTAAATATGTTATGTTTTTAGGGATGACCTAAGTGGTATTTCTTTTTAAATTTCAAATATCAACCCCTTATGAGATACACAGTTTACAAATATTTTCTCCCAGTTCATAAGTTGTCTTTTCATGTTGTTAACTGTTTCCTTTGCTATGGAGAAGCTTTTTAGTTTTATGTACTGCCACTTGTTTGTTTTTGCTTTTGTTCTCTGAGCTTTTGATTTCATATTCAAAAGTCATTACCAAAACCAAAATCAAGGAGATTTTCCCTATGTTTTCTACTAGGAGTTTTAGTGCTTCAGGTTTTATATTTAAGCTTTTAATCCATTTTGGTTTTATTTTTGTGTATGGTACAAGATAAAGGTTCAATTTCATTGTTCTTTTTCTTTTTTTAATTTATTTATTTTAATTGGGTTTAATTTAATTACTTTATTTAATTTAATTGGGTTTAATTTAATTACTTTACAATATTGTATTGGTTAGGATTGGGAACATGTGTACACCTGTGGAAGATTCATGATGATGTATGGCAATTTCATTGATTTGCATGTGAATATCTGTTACTCCTAACAGCATTTATTGAAGAAACTACCCTTTACTCATTGTGTATTCTTAGCATCCTTGTCAAATATCAGTTGCTCATATATGCTTGTTTGATTTCTAGGCATTCTATTCTGTTTCATTCCATTTCATTACTCTATGTGTGTGTTTTAATGCCAGTGCTATATTATTTGGGTTATCATAGCTTTGTAATACAGAGAAGGCAATGGCACCCCACTCCAGTACTCTTGCCTGGAAAATCCCATGGATGGAGGAGCCTGGTAGGCTGCAGTCCATGGGGTCACTAAGAGTCAGACACGACTGAGCAGCTTCACTTTCACTTTTCACTTTCATGCACTGGAGAAGGAAATGGCAACCCACTCCAGTGTTCTTGCCTGGAGAATCCCAGCGACAGGGGAGCCTGGTGGGCTGCCGTCCATGGGGTCGCACAGAGTCAGACACGACTGAAGTGACTTAGCAGCAGTAGCAGCAGCAGCTTTGTAATATAATTTGAAATTAGGAAATATTCTCCTTCCTCAAAGTATGTTTTCTTACCACACACACACATACACACAAATGGTAACTATGTGAAGATGGTATGTTAATTAGCTTGATTGTAGTAATCACTTGACTATATATATGCATATCAAATAATCCTGTTATGCAGCTTAAATAAGTAAAATTCATATCTAAAAATAAATTAAAGTTTAAGATAGTTAAAAGCATTTTTTTCCCAGATGTTTTGCACAGATATGAAGAAATAGACCTGATTTTTGTGTATTGACCTTGTATTCTGAAATTTTACTGAATTCACTTATTAGGCCTCAGGGTTTTATAGCTTCTTTTGGAATTTGTAGGTATACCATCAAGTCATCAAAAGATAGTTTTGTTTCTCTTATCTCAATCTTTATGTCTTTCATGTTTGTTTTTTCTTGCCCTGCTGTACTGGCTAGGACTCCCAATACAAACATACTCTGGCATTTATTGCCATAAATGTTTGCTGATGGAGAATCCCCTCAGTTTTTTTTTTTTTTTAATTCAAAAATGCTCTTATCTTTTTTTTTTTTTTTTTTGGCTGCACTATGCAGCTAGGGCTTGAACCCATGCCTGTAGTGGAAATATGAAGTCTTTCCAATACCTGTTGGACCACCAGGAAAGTCCCTTCTACACTATTGCTTTTTCTTGACATAGAAGTATAGCTGTAATTCCACAGTGCTCTCTTCCCCTTAGCAACATTTACCTATCTTATCTGTCATCCCCTTATAATCCTGATGGACAAAAAAATAAAAATATGTTTTGTTATTCTGTTAATTAATCCTAAAGAAGCTATTAATGGCAGGTACTGGCCTATGGCATTTAATATCACGCCAGATGGAGCAGAGAATACTAAGTGCTGCCCTTATACCATCCGTCTTTACCATTCCAGTCAATCTCATACAATTTCCAGCTATTATCACCCACAGAGCCTTTACCTAAGGTTTCCTCTGGCCTCCAGACTCACTCTATCCATACATATAACGATCTAAAAGTGCCACAAGTGCATGCGCCACCGTCTTTCTGGAAGTAAACTCAACAAATGATTGGATGAAATTGGTATGAACCAACAGCACCTTCCCTTTGTCTAGGATGGCTCTGAGACACACATTCTCTTCTGTGCCCAGAGTTTCCCAGAAAAATTTAAACTCTATTAGCCTCAGGAGCTACCCCGCGTCTGGTCAGGGGCGGGCGCCAAGAGGAGCAACCCCACGTCCAAGGAGCAGTGGCCGCGCGTGTGCAGGAGGGCCGAGACGAGCTACTCCACGTTCAAGGTCAGGAGAGGCGGCAGTGAGGAGATACCCCTCGTCCAAGGTAAGGAGCAGCGGCTGTGCTTTGCTGGAGCAGCCCTGAAGAGATACCCCACGTCCAAGGTAAAAGAAACCCAAGTAAGAAGGTAGGTGTTGCAAGAGGGCATCAGAGGGCAGACACACTGAAACTATAATCACAGAAAACTAGTCAATCTAATCATACTAGGACCACAGCCTTGTCTAACTCAATGAAACTAAGCCATGCCTGTGGGGCCACCCAAGATGGGCGGGTCGTGGTGGAGAGGTCTCACAGAATGTGATCCACTGGAGAAGGGAATGGCAAACCACTTCAGTATTCTTGCCTTGAGAACACCATGAACAGTATGAAAAGGCAAAATGATAGGATACTGAAAGAGGAACTCCCCAGGTCAGTAGGTGCCCAATATGCTACTGGAGATCAGTGGAGAAATAACTCCAGAAAGAATGAAGGGATGGAGCCAAAGCAAAAACAATACCCAGCTGTGGATGTGACTGGTGATAGAAGCAAGGTCCAATTCTGTAAAGAGCAATATTGCATAGGAATGTGGAATGTTAGGTCCATGAATCAAGGCAAATTGGAAGTGGTCAAACAGGAGATGGCAAGACTGAATGTCGACATTCTAGGAATCAGCGAACTAAAATGGACTGGTGTGGGTGAATTTAACTCAGATGACCATTATATCTACTACTGACTTAGCAGCAGCAGCAGCAGCAGGCAGGAATCCCTTAGAAGAAATGGAGTAGCCATCATGGTCAACAAGAGTCCGAAATGCAGTACTTGGATGCAATCTCAAAAACTGACAGAATGATCTCTGTTCGTTTTGAAGGCAAACCATTCAATATCACAGTAATCCAAGTCTATGCCCCAACCAGTAATGCTGAAGAAGCTGAAGTTGAACGGTTCTATGAAGACCTATAAGACTTTTTAGAACTAACACCCAAAAAAGATGTCCTTTTCTTTACAGGGGACTGGAATGTAAAAGTAGGAAGTCAAAAAACACCTGGAGTAACAGGCAAATTTGGCCTTGGAATATGGAATGAAGCAGGGCAAAAGCTAATAGAGTTTTGCCAAGAGAACGCACTGGTCATAGCAAACACCTTCTTCCAACAACACAAGAGAAGACTCTACACATGGACATCACTAGATGGTCAACATCAAAATCAGATTGATTATATTCTTTGCAGCCAAAGATGGAGAAGCTCTATACGGTCAGCAAAAACAAGACCAGGAGCTGACAGTGGCTCAGATGATGATCTCCTTTCTGCCAAATTCAGACTTAAATTGAAGAAAGTAGGCAAAACCACTATACCATTCAGGTATGACCTAAATCAAATCCCTTATGATTATACAGTGGAAGTGAGAAATAGATTTAAGGGACTAGATCTGATAGATAGAGTACCTGATGAACTATGGACGGAGGTTCATGACATTGTAGAGGAGACAGGGATCAAGATCATCCCCATGGAAAAGAAATGCAAGAAAGCAAAATGGCTGTCTGGGGAGGCCTTACAAATAGCTGTGAAAAGAAGAGAAAGTGAAAAGCAAAGGAGAAAAGGAAAGATATAAACATCTGAATGCAGAGTTTCAAAGAATAGCAAGAAGATATAAGAAAGCCTTCCTCAGCAATCAATGCCAGGAAATAGAGGAAAACAACAGAATAGGGAAGACTAGAGATCTGTTCAAGAAAATTAGAGATACCAAAGGAACATTTCCTGCAAAGATGGGCTCAATAAAGGACAGAAATGGTGTGGACCTAACAGAAGCAGAAGATATTAAGAAGAGATGGCAAGAATACACAGAAGAACTGTACAAAAAAAGATCTTCATGACCAAGATAATCAAGATGGTATGATCACTCACCTAGAGCCAGACGTCCTGGAATGTGAAGTTAAGTGGGCCTTAGAAAGCATCATGATGAACAAAGCTAGCGGAGGTGATGGAATTCCAGTTGAGCTATTTCAAATCCTGAAAGAGGATGCTGTGAAAGTGCTGCACTCAATATGCCAGTAAATTTGGAAAATTCAGCAGTAGCCACAGGACTGGAAAAGGTCAGTTTTCATTCCAAGCCCAAAAAAAGGCAATGCCAAAGAATGCTCAAACTACCACACAATTGCACTCATCTCACACGCTAGTAAAGTAGTGGTCAAATTCTCCAAGCCAGGCTTCAGCAATATGTGGACTGTGAACTTCCCGATGTTCAAGCTGGTTTTAGCAAAGGCAGAGAAATCAGAGATCAAATTGCCAACATCCGCTGGATCATTGAAAAAGCAAGAGTTCCAGAAAAACATCTATTTCTGCTTTATTGACTATGCCAAAGCCTTTGACTGTGTGGATCACAATAAACTGTGCAAAATTCTGAAAGAGATGGGAATACCAGACCACCTGACATGCCTCTTGAGAAACCTATATGCAGGTCAGGAAGCAACAGTTAGAACTGGACACGGAACAACAGACTGGTTCCAAATAGGAAAAGGAGTACATCAAGCCTGTATATTTTCACCCTGCTTATTTAACTTATATGCAGAGTACATCATGAGAAACTGCTGGGCTGGAAGAAGCACAAGCTGGAATCAAGACTGCTAGAAGAAATATCAATAACCTCAGATATGCAGATGACACCACCCTTATGGCAAAAATTGAAGAGGAACTAAAATGTCTCTTGATGAAAGTGAAAAAGGAGAGTGAAAAAGTTGGCTTAAAACTCAACATTCAGAAAACGAAGATCATGGCATCTGGTCCCATCACTTCATGGGAAATAGAAGGGGAAACAGTGGAAACAGTATCAGACTTTATATTTTGGGGCTCCAAAATCACTGCAGATGGTGACTGCAGCCATGAAATTAAAAGACACTTACTCCTTGGAAGAAAAGTTATGACAAACCTAGATAGCATATTGAAAAGCAGATATATTACTTTGCCAACAAAGGTCCATCTAGTCAGGGTTATGGTTTTTCCAGTGGTCATGTATGGATGTGAGAGTTGGACTGTGAAGAAAGCTGAGCTCCGAAGAATTGATGCTTTTGAACTGTGGTGTTGGAGAAGACTCTTGAGAGTCCCTTGGTATGCAAGGAGATCCAACCAGTCCATCCTAAAGGAAATCAGCCCTGGGTGTTCTTTGGAAGGAACGATCTAAAGCTGAAACTCCGGTACTTTGGCCACCTCATGCGAAGAGTTGACTCATTGGAAAAGACTCTGATGCTGGGAGGGATTGGGGGCAGGAGGAGAAGGGGACAACAGAGGATGAGACGGCTGAATGGCTTCACCGACTCGATGAACGTGAGTTTGAGTGAACTCCGGGAGATGGTGCTGGACAGGGAGGCCTGGTGTGCCTCCTGATTCATGGGGTCGAAAGGAGTCGGACACGACTGAGCAACTGAACTGAACTGAACTGAGCCTTAGTAGTCAGTTGCTTAGTCCTAACCCTCTGATATCACATGAGAATTCCTTCCTGTCTCATTTACCTGGAATCAACCCCAAGTAAAAACTTGTACTTGAATCTTTGTCTCAGGATCTGCTTCTGAGAGAACCCAGGTAACATGTTAAAAAACCATCTTGAATGCTTCAATCCTAAAGAAGGACTTGCAAATGCCTAAGCTATTTCCTGGTTATTAGAATATATGTTTAGGCTTACATCTAAGAATGAGTTCATGCTTTCCCAGCCATCAGCTTTGGTCTAAATTAATAGTGGGAGTTGGTGATGGACAGGGAGGCCTGGTTTGCTGCAGTCCATGTAGGTGCATTAAGTCAGACACAACTGAGAGACTGAACTGAATTGAACTGAATTTAGTTCCCAAGGGGTTTCTTTGGTGGCTTAGATGGTAAAGAATCTGCTTTCAATGCAGGAGACCTGGGTTCAACCCCTGGGCCAGGAAGATCCCCTGGAGAAGGAAATGGCAACCCACTGAAGTATTCTTGCTTGGAGAATAATCCTCTGGACAGAGGACCCTGGAGGGCTATAGCCCATAGGGTCGCAAAGAGCCGGACACGATTGAGTGACTAACACTTTTACTTTCATGTTAGTACCCAAGTCTCAGGAAAGAAGTTCTTTTTCTCTTCTTATAAAGAAGAAAACACACCTTGTAAACCCTGCCTCCCCCAAGAATCTTTTGTTCCTCCTCTCACCCCCACCACAGCCATCTCTTTTGTGAATTAGATCAATTAAGTCTTTGGTCCCTATGCAATGACTTCATTGTTTAAAAGTCAAAGAATTACAGTCACATAGAAGAGAAGGGCTTCCCAGGTGATATTAGTGGTAAACAACCCACCTGCCAAAGCAGGAGACATAAGAGGCATAGGTTTCATCCCTGCATTGAGAATGTCCCCTGGAGGAGGGCATCACAACCTACTCCAGTATCCTTGCCTGGAGAATCCCATGGACAGAGGAGCCTGGTAGGATATAGTGCATGGGGTCACAAAGAACTGGGACACAACTGAAACAACTTAGCATGCTTACAATAGAAGGAGGCAACAGAAGCTACCATCTTTATTCTAGAGATGAGGAACTCAACAGAAGACATCTGAGCAATTTGCTGGAAGTCTAACAGGAAGTTAGCAGCAGAACAGGGAATAGAATCTAGGTCTGCTCAATATTTGCTCAGTGCTTTTGGTATACATCAAAGAGAATATTTGTATAAAAGTGACCTATAGTCCATGAAGCATAATAAAAAATTGAATAGAGAGACTAAAGATGTCATGCATTTATTCAATAAATATCTTGAATACTTATTATGTACTAGACCCTGTTTTAGATGAAACAGGAAGCAAAATAGAAAAATATCTTCACTTTCATGGAACTTACGTTTTGATGTGTAAGTCTGGAAATAAATAAGGTACCTAGTACATTAAATGCCACAGTGAAAAGTCATGTAGAGAAAGGGAGTAAGGAACACACAAAGAATTAATATGAATTATAATTTGAGAAGGAAACACTTCTCTTATGCAGTAATATCTGGAAAAGGGGCTTCCCAAATGGCTCAGTGGGTAAAGACTCTGCTTGCAATGTAGGAGACACAGGAGATGCAGGTTCAGTCCCTGGGTCGGGAAGACCCCTTGAAGAAGGAAATAGCAACCCACTTCAGTATTCTTGCCTGAAAAATCCTATGGACAAGGAGCCTGGCAAGCTATAGTCCAAAGGGTTGCAAAGAGTCAGACACGACTGAGCAGTTAAGCATGCATGGACACTGGACAAAGGCTAAATTGTTTCATACAGCTCTTCCTGCATAGAAAGTTCTGCATTCACTCCTTTCCTGACCAACTTCTACTCATTCTTGGTGGCCCTTCTCTCAAAGAGAATTTTTGTTACCTATCACCCACCCAGATAAGGTCCACTAGTCCCATAGTGTGTTTTGACCAGTTAAACCTATGATGGTCTAAAACCACCTATTATTTGATTATTTGCTCATGTCCTTGCCCCACCCCCAACTAATCTATCATCTTTATGAGATACAGGGATAGTAGTTATCTGTCTTTTTGGCATTATATCACTAGCACCCAGGGAGAGATAGACTCATAATAGGCTTTACATATTTGTTAAATAAATGAATGGGTGGATGGATGGATGGAGCAGAAATTAGGAGGAACGTGGTGTGATTGATAGCCTCCGAAGACAGTGCCATAATATCCATCCCTCCCTCCCATTATAGACATCTGTGACAGCCTGAAAGCAGAGTAATTTCCATCCTCTGTATTCTGGGTGGGCTCTCATGACTTGGCTGTCAAAGTAACTTGGCAGAGGTGACATTGTGAGACTTCTGAGGCTATGACTCAAAAAAGTTGCAACATCATCTCACAGCTCTCAAAGCACTCATTCTGGAGAAGCAGGCCACAATGTTAAACTGACTATATAAGACCTCCACGACAGGAAGAAGCTTAAGGTAGGCAAGTCAAGAGGCCATGTGGAAGGAGAGAAACTTGACCAGCCACAAGTGTCTCAGTCCAGCTGTGAGTCTCCAGCCCCAGCTGCCATCTGTCTGTGACCCCATGAGAGAATTCAAGCAAAACAGTTCAGCTGACTCCAGTGGTCCACAGAGCCATGGAGGATCATAATACACTGCTGTTGTAAACCACTAAGCTTTGGAACATTTCATTACATTACAGTGGATAACTGGCATACCTAGAAAAATAACATGTTGAGAAGCTTACCACATCGTTTGAAACATACAACAGTCATGCAGAGTAGGGTTTCTCTGGTGGCTCAGCAGTAGAAGAATCCACCTGCCATTGCAGGAGACCCGAGTTTGATCCCTGGGTCAGGAATTTTCCCTGGAAAAGGAAATGACAACCCACTCCAATATTCTTGCCTAGCCAATCCTGTGGACAGACGAGTCTGATGGGCTATAGTCCATGGGGTCACAGAAAACTTGGACACGATTTATGACTAAATGACAACAACATACAAAATAGAAAAGGTAGGGATGAATGGACCCATTTAACATATGACAAAAGCTGAAAATCACAGACGTTAGCAGAAAGCCAGTAAGTGGTATAACCAGGATTATATCTAGCCCTAGAATCAAAAAAGGAAGTCAGGAGATAGAGGAGATGGAAACAAAAGGTGTTGGGCCTTCAGAGCAGCCTTAATCTTTTCTCAAATCCTTCTTCACTGACTTGAGCTGAAGCCAAGAGTATATAATCCGTGTGATCCTCACTGAGCTAAATAGTCCCACCCAACCCCCAGACTTATATATGAGCTATATTTTTTTAAAAAAATTCAAAGTCCTCTATGCCTGGAATAGCATTAGCCTTCATCCTCCCCCTCTCCATAAGGCACACTCCTGGGAGATATGTCCTCTAACTCTTGGGTCTTTCTAGCTGCTTTTGGACCTGATCCAGTGATTTAGTAACTACCAGGAAACCCAGTAGAGCAAAAAGTTCAAAGCTACTTCCTGCTAATTAGCGCAGGCAGTTTTGAGGGTCCCAGCTGTGCAATTCATTTTCATATGCAGTATCCCCAATTAGGCCAGCTCTGTCTGAAATTTCTGGAGCCACAACTTGGTAATCAGTAGATAGAGTCACCAAGCTAGCATAAGGTCAAGGTATATTTTCTTTAGAGGCTCCCCCAAGACAACACTTCAAAATAATTTACTAGGGTAAAAATCTATATTTTATATTCATTATGAAAAATAATTATTCAGTCCTTGAAAGGGATGTATCAGTGTTAAAAACCTTACCATTTCTCTTAATGCTATAAGCTAAAGAAAACACTGTAAGGTTTTGTTTCCCTGACTTGTCTGACCCCTCTTCTCATATTTTGAGATAAACTCTCCATAGATGATGAGAACTTTCCTGTCTTTTCTTTTCCTTTTAGTCAAAAGATCCTTACTGGATTGCTGACCAAGGAATCCACTTAGCTTTAAGCACCTGACATGTAGATGCTATTTCTTTTTTTATTATTTTTTATTTTTATTAAACTTTTTATTTTGTATTGGAGTATAGCCAATTATTGGAGAAGGCAATGGCACCCCACTCCAGTACTCTTGACTGGAAAATCCCATGGATGGAGGAGCCTGGTAGGCTGCAGTCCATGGGGTTGCTAAGAGTCAGACACACCTGAGCGACTTCACTTTCACTTTTCACTTTCACGCATTGGAGAAGGAAATAGCAATCCGCTCCAGTATTCTTGCCTGGAGAATCCAAGGGACTGGGGAGTCTGGTGGGCTGCCCTCTATGGGGTTGCACAGAGTCGGACACGACTGAAGCGACTTAGCAGCAGCAGTAGCAGCATAGTCAATTATAGGGAGACTCTTGAGAGTCCCTTGAGCAGCAACGAGATCAAACCAATTAATCTTAAGGGAGATTAACCCTGAATATTCACTGGAAGGACTGATGCTGAAGCTGAACTTCCAGTATTTTGGTCATCTGATGAAAACAGAGGACTCATTGGAAAAGTCCCTGATGCTGGGAAAGATCGAGGGCAGAAGGAAAAGAGGGCATCAGAGAATGAGATGGCTGGACAGCATCACCAATGCAATGAACTTGAACTTGGGCAAACTCCAGAATATGGTAAGGGACAGGGAGGCCTGGAGTGCTGCAATCCATGGGATCACAAAGAGTTGGATACGACTGGGCAACTGAACAATGACAATAGCTGATTAACGACTTTGTGACAGTTTCAGGTGGACAGCAGAGGGATTCAGCCATACATACACATGAATCCATGTTCTCCCAAACTCCCTTCCCATCCAGGCTGCCATAACATTAGACAGAGTTCCCTGTGCTATACAGTAGGTCCCTACTGGTTATCCATTTAAATATAGCAGTGTGTACATGTCCATCCCAAACTCCCTAACTATCCCTTCCCCTCATCCTTCCCCCGGCAACCATAAACTCGTTCTATAAGTCTGTGAATCTGTTTTGTTCATTTTATCCTGAACAAAATAAGTTCATTTTATAATGTCTTTTAAAATTCCACATATAAGTGATGTCTTATGATGTTTCTGCTTCTCTGAGTTTCTTCATTCAGTATGATGTTACTTCTTGAATAAAATATTCTTTCCTGCATAAGCTATACAGAAGACACCTTGATCGCAGTTCCTTCCATGCAGACAGCCCCTTTAAAAGGAAATTGACACCCACGGGACCTGAAGAAGTGGGTTTTGGCCAAGACAGCCAGTCCATGGCCAAAGCAGTGCTCGGCTATCTTGTATTTAAGTGGAAAGTCAGGCTGAGCCAATCAAATGCTCTTCCTCTCTGCAATGCAAAAAGAAATTTTGAACAAAAGCAGCCTGAGTAAAGAAGCAGTTGCTCAAAGCCTCAGCAGAGTGAGAGGTTAGAGGACGCATGCTGGATCTCCAGTGAAAGAACCAAAGCTATGAATCTATAAAACAGAGAAATGAATGAAGGGTGAGAAAAGCCTGCTGGCAGCAAGAGGAGGCAGGAGCACATGTAGAATGTGGGGTCACCCCAAGACAGTGAATGAAACCATGCAGGTCCCTGGCACAGCCTTGGTTACTGAAGGCCCCTTGGTCTTCTGAATCCTATATTTGTCCTGGTCCATGTACATCTTTACAACCTGCTTTTCACTTGAGCTGGAGAGAGTTCAGGTTCTTTATGAGAATGCTGGCAATGAGCTATGGAGTGGAAACCACCCTAAACCTAGCCTTAAAAATTTTAAGGGAGACTGCTGTAAGATCTGGAGGTGATCTCCTAAGGGCTGGACTTGAGGAAGCATGCTCTTCTGAAGCCCCCCAGTGAGGCTGCGTGGTGGACAGGTGTGTGCATGTCTGCATGTGTGCTCAGTCGTGTCCGAGTCACTGCGACTGTTAAACAGTTCAAAGATTTTTGCTTATGACAAGTAAAAACTTTGTGCTGCGCTTAGTTACTCAGTTGCATCCAACTCTTTGCAACCCCATGGACTGTAGCCCACCAGGCTCCTCTGTTCATAGGATTTCCCAAGCAAGAATACTGGAGTGGGCTGCCATTTCCTTCTACAGCGGATCTTCCCAACCCAAGGACTGAACCCACATCTCTTGCATCTCCTGAACTGGCAGGTGAGTTCTTTACCAACTGAGTCATCCAGGGAAGCCAGAGAGAGATATTTACCTAGCCCAGTTCAATCTTCCCATTCGGAAAATATAAAACCTTCATGAGCAAGATTAAGCTTGGGCTATTGTCACACAAAATGCTGAGCCATCTTACTGGCCTCTCTGAAGCTGTTGAGTTTTAGCCAGAAAAACACTGACAGTCTCAGTGCTGAGAGGCTTCTGAGACTTTGGTGTGGTTTGTGGTATATCCCCTCATCTGTAATCCCACCACACCTTAATTCCCCTTTCTGGCTCCTTCTAACCCAGATCCTTCAGAACCTAAAGTTTCTCCTCCCTATGCTCCTTCATAGGCCCATAAGTGGGGACTTTTCATTGTTTTGTTTTTGCTTTTTTTATCTATCATTTCCTGTGCTAAACCACTTCAGACTGTAGACCACCAGGCTCCTCTGTCCATGGGATTTTCCCAGAAAGAATACTGGAGTGGATTGCCATGCCCTCCTCCAGGGGATCTTCCCAACCCAGGGATTGAACTCTCGTCTCTTACATAACCTTCATTGGGAGACTGGTTCTTTACCACTAGCGCCACCTAGGAGCCCCCAAGACTAATTCAAATTTTTTCTTTATCCCAAATCAATAGCAGTCTTGATTTTAACTTATCTTAAAATCAATATGTGTTTATTATACATGATCTGAAAAATGCAAATCAGAGAAGAAACAAAATCCCCAGTCCAGAGACAATCAATATCAAAAATATGTTATTTTTCTGTCTTAATTTTTCATGAATATATTATTCATAGATATGCAATCTGATGCTTTTGTATTATATATATTCTGATATTTTCTTTTAACATTGTTTCATGAATATTTTAGACTATCATTAAAAATCTTCTAAAGCATGCTTTTAAAGTTGCTGCATAATATCCTCTCTGATGAAAAGACAATAATTTACTCAATCATTGTTCTGTTGTTATATATTTAGATCAGTGCTTCAGTGGTCATAGCTCTTCCAGAACAGTTGATACTGTAGATTGGGTCTCATTGCTGTACAGATGGCATGTGGCCCAGATGACAAGAGAGGTCAGAGGTCAGAAGGTACGGGAGCTCAGAGTGCCCTTAGCAACCACCCCATCTGCATTTAATTCAGGCTGAACCATTTGCTTTGTGCATAACCTCTGGCAAGCTCTGTAATATGCTGAGTTTCAATTTCCTCATCTCTGAAATGGGGATAATAAAAGTAGAGTTGTTGGAAGGATTAAATGACTTAATATCTACAGCTGGTTTATGATAGTTCTGCTGCATTAAGCTGTTTTAATTAGTCCAAGGTTGTTAGGAGGGGACATCCTTATGCCTAATATAGACTTTCTTGTTGGTGGACCCCTTTGGTTAATCCATGGCTTCCCTTCCTGCTACCCTTCAGAGAATGGACCTTCTTTCATGGGAATTTGGAAGAAGGAATGAGCATGTGCAGTGAAGCGGGTTTTAAGCTGGCTTGAAGCTCAACATTCAAAAAACTAAGACCATGCCATCCAATCCTATTACTTCATCACAAACAGATGGGGAAAAATTAGAAACAGTGGCAGAGTTTATTTTCTTGGGCTCCAAAATCACTGCAGATTGTGACTACAGCCATGAAATTAAAAGCTGTTTGCTCCTTGGAAGAAAACCTATGACAAACCTAAACAGCATACTAAAAAGCAGAGACATCACTTTGCCAACAAAAGTCCATATGGTCAAAGCTATGGTTTTTTCAATAGTCATGTACAGATGTGAGAGTTGGACCATAACGAAGGCTGAGCACTGAAGAATTGATGATTCTGAACTATGGTGCTGGAGAAGACTCTTGAAAGTCACTTGGATTTCAAGGAGATCAACCAGTCAATCCTAAAGGAAATCAATCCTGAATATTCATTGGGAGGACTGATCCTGAAGCTGAAGTTCCAATACTTCAGCCACCTGATGTGAAGAGCTGACTCCTTGGAAAAGATCTGGGAAAGATTGAAGGCAGGAGGAGAAGGGGATGACAGAGGATGAGATTGTTGGATGGCATCACTGACTCAATGGACATGAGTTTGAGAAAACTATGGGAGATAGTGAAGAACAGGGAAGCCAGGCTTGCCGCAGTTCATGGGGACACAACTGCAACTGAAGAGCAACAACAAAGTGGGTTGAATAGTGCCCCCTACCAAAAAAAAAAAAAAAAAGATATGCCCAAGTCTTAATCCAAGAAACCTATGAATGTAACCTTACTTAGCAAAGAGATTTCTGCCAATCCTGAGATAAGGTCATCCTGGATTTAAGGTTGCCATTTAAACCCAATGGCAAGCATCCTTTGAAAGGAAATCAGAGGGAGTTTTGACAGAAAGATAGAAAATAAAGGTGACATCCCACGTGAGGATGGATGCAGAGATTAGAATGATGCGGCCACAAGACAAGAATGGAGAAGCTGGAAGAGGGAAGGAAGAAGGATCTCTCTAGAGCCTTCAGCGAGAGTGTAATTCTGCTGACCCCTTGTTTTTGGACTTCTGGCCTCTAAATCTGTGGGAGAAGAGATTTCTGTTGTTTTAGGCAACTACCCTCCCAGTTTGTTACAGCAGTTGCAGGAGAACTAATGCATAAAATGTCCACCCTTTTGCTTGGTGGGAAAGCATCCACTAGGATCACAGGACTGACCCTGCTTCTCCGTGTCACAGTCCTTACAGGGGTGGCCCCCACACGGGCAGGGTTGGAGCATTTGGCATTGACTGTGCTAGGGTAAATGAATCAGTCTAACAAGATCAAGGTCGGGAGCCCACTTGATTGCATATTTATGTCACTTTCTTCCATTCCATTTTTTGTTGCTGTTGTTCAGCATTTAAGTCATGCCTGATCCTTTGTGACCCCATAGACTGTATCCCACCAGGCTCCTCTGTCCATGGGATTTCCCAGTCAAGAATACAGGAGCAGGTTGCCATTTCCTTCTTCAGGGACTCTTCCCAGATTGGGGTTCAAACCCATGTTTCTTTCACTGGCAGGTGGATTCTTTACCATTGAGCCACCAGCCACTTCAGGGAAGTCCAAGGAAGTGAAAGTGAAAGTCACTCAGTCTGGTCTGACTCTTTTTGGCCCCATGGACTATGCAGTCCATGGAATTCTCCAGGCTAGAATACTGGAGTGGGTGGCCTTTCCCTCCTCCAGGGGATCTTCCCAACCCAGGGATCGAACCCAGGGACCCTGCACTGCAGGCAGATGCTTTACCAGCAGAGCCACAAGGGAAAACTAGGGAAGTCCATTATCAGTATTGAAATAGATCTCTGGATCTCTGTATGTTTTACATCTTTGTTTCTCACTCTTAGTGTTTAGAACTCAAAGATCCCAGGGGTTACGATAAACTCTTGGTACTTTTATCTCTATTTTATTTATTTTTTTTCCACTGGCGCATACTTGCTTTATAATGTTGTGTTAGTTTCTGCTGTACAACAAAGTGAATCAACTATATATCTCCCATCTTGAATCTCTCTCCCACCCACCCCTATCCCACCCCTCTGGACATGGGATGAATTGAGAGACTGGGATTGACATATATATTTGTATCTTTAAACTTATCTCTTATATCAGCTCTTTGGATAACAGTGATGTTCTTTTATGGATGGACCAGAATACATCTAACTGCTTTCACGATACTGTCATCTGAACCACTTGACATTTATTCAGCTTTGTGGATGATTTCTAAATTTTCCTGCCCTAGCTCAGGCTCCTATGACCTCAGCATTGAATGTTGGATGCTTGCCTCTGACTTGGTTTTTGAATTTTCTCTTCACTTCTCAATGCTAACCCAATACCATGTTAGATTTACTCACTCTTTGGGCTTGATCCAGCATCATCTCTCATCTTCCTGGGCTACCCATCATGCTGTGTTTCCACCAGGTTCCTCTTTCCCATTTCCACTTGGCAGCAGTCTCAGAACCTCATGATTGTGTATTAATAAACCCTATTATGATGAGTAATGTCACAATTCTGGTTTGGATTCTCATCCCGTGTGATAACAAAACATAAAATATGGCAGGATGATTTTATTGGAATTTTATGCACTGTAATGTTTATGTTCTGCTCCAATTTAATCCAATTTTTTTTTCCACATACAAAGTTGATCTTTCCTGAGACCCATGCCTGCAACTCCACACTAGGATAAAAGCGACCATCCTTGCCACTACTTGTTAACTAAATCATGTGATGCCTTGTGATGCTTCATAATGGTTTTATATTCCTAATTCATATTTGCTCAACTAGAATATAACTTACTGGAAAAGTATATTCCTTAAAGCTTAGTGTGGGGCCTTTGCCCAGGCCTCCATGCTTTAGAATTTCCCTTAAAGTACATTCACACACACAAATTTAGTAAAAGAAACAGAGATGCCTCTTTTACTCTGAATCAGGTGCTTCCCTTCATGTACATTGTTGTTGTTCAGTCACTCATTCATGTCCAACTTTTTGCAACCCCATGGACTGCAGCACATCAGACTTTCCTGTCCTTCATTATCTCCTGGAGTTTGCTCAAACTCATGTCCATTGAGTTGATGATGCCATCCAACCATCTCATCCTCTGTTGCTCCCTTCCTCTGCCATCGATCTTTCCCAGCATCAGGGTCTTTTCCAATGAGTCAGTTCTTCACATCAGGTGGCCAAAATATTGGAGCTTCAGCTTCAGCATCAGTCCTTCCAATGAATATTCAAGGTCCATTTCCTTTAGCACTGACTAATTTTCTCTCCTTGCAGTCCAAGGGGCTCTCAAGAGTCTTCTGCTGCTCCTGCTGCTAAGTCGCTTCAGTCATGTCCGACTCTGTGCGACCCCATAGACAGCAGCCCATTAGGCTCAACCGTCCCTGGGATTTTCCAGGCAAGAACACTGGAGTGGGTTGCCATTTCCTTCTCCAGTGCATGCAAGAGTCTTCTCCAGCACCACAATTTGAAAGCATCAGTTCTTTGGTGCTCAATCTTCTTTATGGTTCAACTCTCACATCCTTATATGGCTACTGGAAAAACCATAGCTTCGATTACATGGACCTTTGTCCTGCTGATATAGTATGAACCTTCACCTTAAACATCCTCTCTCATAACACACTAGTCCTCCACTGGAAAAATTCTTCCCATATCTTTTCTCCTGTATCCTTGAATAAGAGATGACTACATCCCAGAGACTTGAAGGTATGTGGGTTAAACCAACTGCTGACTTTCACTGTGGTTGCTCCTTCAGAATCCAAGGAGGATTTGAGCAGAGGAAGTACCAAGAAAAGACAGATTTATTAGTTTATCACATCTTTCCCTTCAGATGGCAAGAGTACATTAAATTATTGCACAATAAAGAAAAGTTTTGTTGTCATAACAGGAGTCCTTTTTGTTCTATTTAACGGTACTGGAGATGTGAAAAGAAATAGGTAAGGAATACAGCATATTTTAACAGCTTATTATTTTTATTTATACACTTTAAATATTTAGACATATGGTGTGTGGGCTTACATTTATTCTTCTGCTCTGCACCCTGCAAAGGAAAGGGGTGGGATTTCTGGGAATTTGGTAATCGTGCCTCATGTTCCTGGATCTGCCTTCAGTGTTCAGCTCAGGACTGCTTTGTGTTTGGGAAGTGTCAAGTCACGGTTGTCAGATTAATCAAAGCTAAACATCAGAGACTGAATCTTCTTTCAGTTCTGAGACAGTAACCTGTTTTGAGATCCACATCTAGGAGTCTAAATGGGCTTATCAGGAGACCCTCAGGCAGAAACCAAATTAACTCAGCTCTAGGGTAGTATTACCAGAGCACCTTTGCAAACAGAGACAGGAATCTATAGCAGGAAAAAAATTGGAGTCAGGGGAACTGAGCAGTCTGAAGATAAGGCTGATCCCAAAAGGTGTCATCTTTCTGTCTCGTAACTGAGGATGCAAATAAAGTTACTCTCACATCAGAAGGAAGCAGAGAGCATGGAAGTAATCAGGAGAGGACAGGACAGGAGAAATGGGGAACATTCTACAGGGGGATCTTCACAAGCCACATAGAAACCCCACTGTACCAAGATCAGGAAGGCTGAACTTTGAGCACCTGTAGCTCAGAAGTCAGAGAATTCTAAAACTCTCTCATCAGTTAAGATATCAGAAATAATGTAGCCAGCACTTCCAAGATGGACCAGTGAGGTTGGAGATGATACAGAAGCCGAGCATCAGAGCTCTAGAAAGGAGAGTTTGGTGGCTATCTATATCTGTACGATCATAATTACAGTAGAAAATTTAGAAACAGTCTATTATACAGGTATGAATTTTCTCAACAAATGGCTTGTCTTTGTGAAATCCTAAACTAAGAATGTTGTCAAACGAACAAGAGAGGGATGAGGCTATTGAGAATTTTAGCAAAATTCTGGTGCCTGGATAGTATGAAATGTGAAAAGATGCTTCTTACTGAATGGCAGAAGGAGAAGAAAAGAAATGAGAATAAAGCTAATGCAGAATGCAGATGCCACTGCCCAAGATGAATTAATCTATTATACTTCTCAATCATAATAACACTTGAAGAAAGCTAGCATGCTCTCTGAGCTACAAAGTAGTAATTTAAGATATATAGAGTGTAATCAATATGCCCGAGATCATAAAGCTAGCAAACAGGCCCTGCCAGGATTCAAATTCAAGACATCTTACCATTAAACTCTGATTTTGACCCTTAACACACCCCTTCTGATCCTGGTACTAATTCATGGTTGACTTGAGACTGGGCAGGTGACATTTTTAACTAGTGCATTAGCTTTCCGTCTCTACTATAGTGAAGCACCTCAAACTAGTTAGATTAAACCAATATACACTTATCATAAGGTACAAAACAGGTGACTCATGTCCCCTTCTTCCACTTTTTAAAGCCTACCATTCCCCTCTGCTTCTGTCATCACACCTTGTTTACTTATCAGGACCTTATGATTACATTGAATCAACCTGAATAAGTAAGCCAACCTGGATAATCAATCTAGATAATCCAACATCATCTCCCCATCTCAAGATCCTTAGTTTATTTATGTCTGCAAAGTTTCTTTCACTTTGTACGGTAATACAATCACAGGCTCTGGAGATTAGGACATGGACATCTTTGGAGAGGATATTATTCATCTCACTATTGATTGATAATATCAGGCACGTTGTAGATATTCGGCCTTTATTGAGTGCTGGCAGAGTTTAGAGCCTCTCACAGACAAGGAGAGGTCAGAGTCTCTTACTGACCCATGGCCCAACTGTATTAAACAGAACCTGGAGTCCCATGATTGTAAAACAAAATTCTCAGGGAGATAACAGGACAGTCAATGTGAGTGACAACAGAAACAGAGTTCTTTGATTGATGATCTTCTCCACCAAGATGGTCAGAGGCCCTGCCCCAAAGGCCCTGCCTTGGCAGGATCTATACAACAAAGTATCCACATGGGTTCTTTGGGCCAGGATGAGTCTGAAGAAAGCACATGGTCAAGGAGACAGGAATCTCTACCCTGGCAGAAGAGATGAGATTGTTTTAATTCAGAAGTAACATACAAAATCATGTGATCTGTAAAAATGAAAGGGTCAGAGAAGTTAAACTGACTCCAAGTTCTCTTCCTTTCTCTCACACTCAGATATACATCACTCATCAGCTCTGTAAATAGCTTAACCATCCTGACCTTGATTTTTCACCTGAAAAATAGAAATAAAAATGCCCTAGAGATAATTGCAAGGAGAATTGGATGGCATACAATTCACACTGCAGGGCTCACCCTAATTCTTAGCTGCTGCTGCTGCTGCTGTTGCTGCTGCTAAGTCACTTCAGTCGTGTCCAACTCTATGCGACCCCATAGACAGCAGCCCACCAGGCTCCTCTGTCCCTGGGATTCTCCAGGCAACAATACTGGAGTGGGTCGCCATTTCCTTCTCCAATGCATGAAAGTGAAAAGTGAAAGTGAAGTCGTTCAGTCATGTCGGACCCTTTGAGACCCCATGGACTGTAGCCCACCAGGCTCCTCCATCCATGGGATTTTCCAGGCAAGAGTACTGGAGTGGGTTGCCAGTTCCTTCTCCATAATTCTTGGCATGTAGCTCCAAATAATGGTTTTCTCCATTATGGTTCAATAACATAGCTTTACAGACAGCTGTGTAACCTCTGGGTTTGTTTCTAGAAGCTTCACTTTTCCAAACTGAAGGGTAGAATAATACCTACTAGAGTTACTAAAGCGGGCTTCCCAGGTAGCACTAGTGGTAAAATAATCCTCCTGCCAGTGCAGGAGAGGTAAGAGCTGTGGGTTGGATTCCTGGATTGGGAAGATCCCCCAGAGAAGGGAATGGCAATCCACTCCAGTACTCTTGCCCAAAGAATCCCATAGACAGAGGAGCCGAGAGGGCTATAGTCCACAGGATCAGTGGACTATAGACATGAGAGTCAGACATGACTAAGCATCTGAGCACAGGGTTATTAAAATTAGAGAATTTATCAGAGGACACAATTCAAATGCTGTGGCCCATACTGATGGATGGCCTGTGACTGGTGGTTTATGTGACATGTTCAGAGCTGTGTGGCAAACACATAAGAGGTCTATTCTACAAACTTGATGTCTTTCAGTGTGAATGAATGAATGTATTCTAGTAAACACATTCATCAGTGAATGAACGTCTGTCACTCTGTGCTTGTGCTCAGAAGGTCTCTGTGTTCTGTAATGTTTTCTTTCTTGTCCTCACATTATATTGCAAGTGTCTCCTCTCCATAAAATATGCCTTGACCCCTCTTTGTACTCTCTCATTTTCCTATCATGTTTTCAGTACTTGAATTTTAGCTTTCAGTTCATACTGACTTGTGTTTTTCTGTGAATAAGTCATCCCTGGTGCTACATAAGGAACTAAAGACCTCTCCTGGACTGTATCCTCATCAGAGCTCTACAAAACTGAAGCATTCAACCCCCTCTGTTGGCTCCAGGTTATTTTCCTGGAAGTGGATGCTGGTCTTCCATCAGGATTCAGCACAATAGCTATCTCAGTTTAGGTTCACTCAGATGCAGACTTGGTATCAAGTAAGCAGGTGCAAGTAAAACAAAAACAAAAACAAAAACACTAGAGGACTAAGGAGTGAACCTGGAACAGAAAGCAAGGAATAAGGGTTTGTTATCACTCTGGAGAATTCTAGAACAATGAAGATGATGCTTCTAAGAGTTAGCCCATTTACAATATTAGTGAGCTGGAATATTTCAATACAAATTCCTGCCATACTTGAGGACTTTTGGCAAGTCAGCATGAATTCTCCAGTATTTCTATTAAGCCACATCATAGGCAGAGTGAACTCAGGCTTTCAGAAATCAGAAACTTGCAACTAGAAATCCATCAGGGGACAGAAGAGCCTGTCAGGCTACAGTCCATAGGGTTGTAAAGAGTCAGACAGGAGTGAAGTGCCTCATCATATATTCACTCATGGTGAGGGACTGTGAGAGTGGCAAGGACAGCTTCTGCCATAAAGTGCAAGCTGCTCAGTTCAGTTCAGTTCAGTTCAGTCGCTCAGTCGTGTCCGACTCTTTGCGACCCCATTGACTGTACAGCCCATGGAATTCTCCAGGCCAGAATACTGGAGTTGGTAGCCTATACTTTCTCCAGTGGATCTACCCAACCCAGGAATCAAACTGCATCTTTCACTTTGTAGGCTGAATTCTTACCAGCTGGATTCTTTACCAGCTGAGTTACCAGGGATGCCCCTGTAAACATAAAACTAGAGTTAATTAAAATTAGACTCTTTGGCTCCAGTTTCATCCACCTCATTAGAACTGATTCAAATGTATTCTTTTTAATGGCTGAGTAATACTCCATTGTGTATATGTACCACAGCTTTCTTATCCATTCATCTGCTGATGAACATCTAGGTTCCTTCCCTGTCCTGGCTATTATTAACAGTGCTGTGATGAACATTGGGGTAAAAAGTCTATTCAGTTTCTCTGACCACTTTTTAATCAGGTTGATTGTTTGCTTTATGTTATGAAATTGTATGAGTTTTTTATGTATTTTGGATATTAACCTCTTATCAGATAAATGGTTTGTAAATATTTTCTCCCATTCTGTAAGTTGCATTTTCATTTTACTGATTGTTTCTTTTGCTGTGCAAAATCTTTTAAGTTTGATGTAGTTGCGCTCGCAATTTTTTGCTTTTGTTGCTTGGTGTCACATGGAAAAAATGGTTTCCAATATCAAAGTTCAGGTACTTTTTACTTATGCTTTCTTCTACGAGTTTTTCAGTTTCAGATCTTATATTCTAGTCTAAAATCTACTTCAAGTTACTTTTTATTAGTGGTATAAGATAAAGATACAATTGCATTTTCTTGATGTGGTTATCCAGTTTTCCCAATACCATTTACTGAAGAGATTACTCTTTTCCTACTTCATACTTTAGTTTTCCTTATCAATTATAAGTTAATCATACATGTGTATGTTTATTTCTAGGCTCTCTATTATATTCCTTTGGTCTTTTGCTTATTTTAAAACCAGTACCACCTGTTTTAATTACTATAGCTTTATAGTACAGTTTGACATCAGGAAATGTGATGCTTCCAGCTTTGTCCTTTTTTCCTCAAGATTGTTTTGACTTTCTGGACTCTTTTGTGATTCCATAAAAATTTTAGTTTTTTTTTTTTTTTTTTTCTATTTCTGTGAAAAATGCCATTGGGTTTATGATAGGGATTTTATTGAGTCCATGAAATTAAAAGACACTTGCCACCTCTTCTTAATATCTTCTGCTTCTGTTAGGTCCATATCATTTCTGTCCTTTATCGAGCCCATCTTTGCATAAAATGTTCCCTTGGTATCTCTAATTTTCTTGAAGAGATCTCTAGTATTCCCCATTCTGTTTTTTTCCTCTATTTCTTTGCATTGATCACTGAGGAAGGCTTTCTTATCTCTTCTTGCTATTCTTTGGAACTCTGCATTCAGATGCTTGTATCTTTCCTTTTCTCCTTTGCTTTTCACTTCTCTTCTTTTCACAGCTATTTGTAAGGCCTCCCCAGACAGCCATTTTGCTTTTTTGCATTTCTTTTCCATGGGGATGGTCTTGACCCCTGTCTCCAGTACAATGTCATGAACTTCAGTCCATAGTTCATCAGGCACTCTATCTATCAGATCTAGTCCCTTAAATCTATTTCTCACTTCCACTGTATAATCATAAGGGATTTGATTTAGGTCATACTTGAATGGTCTAGTGGTTTTGCCTACTTTCTTCAATTTAAGTCTGAATTTGGCAATAAGGAGCTCATGATCTGAGCCACAGTCAGCTCCTGGTCTTGTTTTTGCTGACTGTATACAGCTTTTCCATCTTTGGCTGCAAGGAATATAATCAATCTGATTTCCATGTTGACCAGTAATGCAAATCAAACCACAATAAAGTATCACTTCATACCTATTAGAAATGCTACCATCTAAAAGCCAAGAGATCAAAAGCATTGGTGGTGATCAGAAGGTAACTCTCATCCATCATTAGTGGGAACGTAAATTGGTGCAGCCACTATGGAAAACAATAGCAGGATCCTAAAAATTAAAAATTGAACTATCATATTATCCAGCAATTTCATTTTGTGGCACATATCCAAAGGAAATGAAAACAAGAATTTGAAGAAATATTTGCATTCTCATATTTATTATAGAATCATTCACAATAGCCAAGATACGGAATCTACTTAAGTGTCCATCAGTAGATAAATGGGTAAAGAAGAGGTGAGATATGTGTATATATACACACACATATTGGAGTATTAGTCAGTCAGCAGAAAGAAGGAAATCTGCCATTTTCAACAACATGGAAATGAGGAGATACTGATCAAATGGTGCAGACTTCCAGTTAGAAGATGAATAAGTTCTGAGGATTTAATGCATAGCATTAGGAACATAGTTAATAATACTGCATTATACAGTTGGGAGTTGCTAAAAGAGTAAATCTTAACTGTTATCACTGCAAAAAAGAAATGGTAATTATGTGATGTGATAAATATGTTAGCTAACTCTACCATGGTAATCAGATTGCAAAATATAACCGTACCAGATCAACATGCTGTATACCTTAAACATACACAATGTTATGTATCAATTATATCACAGTAAAGTGAGGAGAAAAGACTAGACCTGTTTCATCCATAAACCATATGAACTTAAATCACTCTACTTATGTATCTAAGTCAGATTTTCCCCTAAAAGATGGATATTAGAATAATATGTGCCTTTTGGAATTGTTGTAAGGATTAAATAAAATAATATAATTAGTATACCGCCGAGTTCATCTACATGATAACAGTTATTATTATTGTTATTATCAAGCTACTTTTAGGGTGATACTGGAGAAGGAAATAGCAACCCACTCCAGTATTCTCGAGTAGAGAATCCCATGGACAGAGGAGCCTGGTGGGCTGCTGTCTATGGTGCCGCACAGAGTCAGACACGACTGAAGCGAGCAGCAGCAGCGTGATACAACAGCCTCCACACAGGAGTGCCTAACAAATATTACTGAATCTAAATTTTTATGTATACCAAAAATCTACTTAAAACTCCAAAAGACATTATCTTGACTTTTCCTTATTTGTATTTTTTCACCACACTACATGACAGAAAAATACAGATGTTATTGAAAATAAGTCTTCAAACACCAGGGACACATTTCAGTGTGTGTGTGTGTGTGTGTGTGTGTGTGTGTGTGTGTATATATATATATATATATATATATATATATATATATATACAGAATGGTTTTGCTTTCCAGCGCTCCACAAAAAATAAACTAATTAGAAGGAAGGAAAAAACATAAAAAGAATTTTTTTCTTCCAGCAGGACATGAAAAGAGAGCTATTCTTCAAATATTTATAGGGTTTTGGCCCCAGAGTCTCCCATGTTTTCCTCTCAATTCAATAGCCTCAGGAAGATGGGGAGGGTGCATTGTATAATGTAATGGGAAGAGGAGACCCTCTGGAGGATTTCAAGGTTGAGATGCTCCACTGTGACGAGGGGGTATGGTAGGTGTTTTCTGCCTCCTTTTCTGGGTATTACAAGTGGGTGGGGAGGGAAGGGAAGTAACACAATTTGGAATCTGGAAGACATAGAAGGAAGAAAGTTTTCTGTTTTTTGGTTTTTAATGAATAGGCGGCTTTTAATGGTTTCCATATTTCTGATTCTGTAAGTCACAAATCACAGAACTCAATATATCGAGGGGAAGATGCTGGGAAGACTCAGAACATGAGTTTTAAGTCCCAGGCTTGGCAAGGGTTCTCTAGAGCTCAGCACAGGGCTGGGTGGTCTTCTAAACCAGCAAGGTGGTGTCATTAACATGACTCAGCTCCAGTATCTCTCCATTTTCATGTGACAATCCCAGGAAACAGAACAGTTCAGCTGGGGCGAGCTGCCTGTGCTCTGGGTCATCAACAGTGGTGAAGGACAGAGCCCCCTGGCCCCGAAGTGACCTGAGAGAGAGGCAGCCAGCCTACTTGGCATTTAGTGCTAGTCCATGATCTTTCTTTTGCCCTTTACTCTCCTTCTTAAGAAGAGTAGATGGGCTGAGGGTTTCCTTCATTTAAGAGGCATTTTTGACTGCCGCAAATTAAAAAACAAAGAAACACAGAACAGGACCTCAGGTAACAGAGAGCTGTGACTTTACTGCAGTCAGTTAAAGGAATGACACATTGAATATGTCTTCTAGATAGTCCAAACTAATGTGAACTTGAGGTTCAGGATAGAAGTGGAAGAGAAAAGAATTAAATAAATGAAATAATTCAAATGCCATTGGAAACACAAGAGAAAATTTTCACCTACGGAGTATCATTTAACCCTAATAGCATCCTGATGAGAAGGGATCAATAGTTCCATTTTATATATATATATATATATATGAAAACTATGTTGTAAGTGGACAGAATTTTTGTGTTAATGCTGCTGCTGCTGCTGCTAATACATGATTTTTATGCTTCTAGGTTGAAGCAACTTCAGTGAAAGGTCATGCCATTCCTGAAAACTCTTATTTTTTAATAATTCCAATTGAGTTATACTTTACATACAAAGATATACATTCATCTGAGTTGTAAAGGTCAATAAGGTTCAGTTCAGTTCAGTTCAGTTCAGTCGGTCTGTCATGTCCAACTCTTTGTGACCCCATGAATCACAGCACACCAGGCCTCCCTGTCCATCACCAACTCCCGGAGTTCACTCAGACTCACATCTATCGAGTCAGTGATGCCATCCAGCCATCTCATCCTCTGTCGTCCCCTTCCCCTCCTGCCCCAATCCCTCCCAGCATCAGAGTCTTTTCCAATGAGTCAACTCTTCACATGAGGTGGCCAAAGTACTGGAGTTTCAGCTTTAGCATCATTCCTTCCAAAGAAATCCCAGGGCTGATCTCCTTCAGAATGGACTGGTTGGATCTCCTTGCAGTCCAAGGGACTCTCAAGAGTCTTCTCAATAAGGTTAGACAGACATGTATAACCAAATCATCCTTACCTCCCACCACATCAAGAATTTTTCCCATCACTCAGGTATGTACCTCATGCTCCTTCCCAGTGATCCCCCTAGCAGTCTCTGATTTGATTTCCATCATTTCATATGAACAGATAAATACATTGGCTATTCTCTTGGGGCCTTGATTCTTTTGCTCAACATATATATATATATATATATATATATATATATATATATATATTTATCCATGTTATTGTATGGATCAGCAATTCCCTTTTTTTTCAGTTGAGTAGTATTCCAGTGTAAAATTATACCATCTTTTATTTTTCTCTCTTAATTCTTTTCCCTAATAACGGGCATCTGAGTTTTTTTCTGTTTTGGAGCTATTACAAATAAAGTTGCTTTGTGGACTTCTGTGGTGTGCAGTGAATAAGAACCCGCCTGCCAGTGCAGGAGATGCAGGTTCGATCCCTGGTCTGGGAAGATACCACATGCGGCAGAGCAACTGAGCCCCTGTGCCACAACTTGTGAGCCTGCAGTCTAGAGCCCATGAGCCAAACTACTGAGCTCATGAACCTAAAGCGTGTGCTACAAAACAAGAGAAGCCACCACAATGAGAAGCCCGTGCACCACGACTTGAGAGTAGCCCCTGCTCACCACAATTAGAGAAAGCCTGCACGCAGCAGTGAAGGCCCAGCATAACCAAAAGATATTAATAAATATTTTTAAGTAGATTATTAAAAAAAGAAGAACAAAGTTGCTCTGAACATTTATTTGTACAAGAGATTTTTTATTAACATATGTAACCATTACTTTTCGGTAAGTATTAGAAGTAGACTTGCAGGATCATGAGGTACATTTGTATTCACAGTTATAAAAATTTCAAGATTATTTTTTTCCAAAGGTGGTCTATATCTTATATCCCCACCAACAATGCAAAAGACCAAGTTACTTTGCCCTCCCACTAATGTTGGGTATTGTCGTTTAAAACCTTTAGCCTTTTTTGTGAACATGAAATAGTATCTCACTTGGGTTTTAACTTACATCCCCTTTTGACAAATGATGTGAAGCACAGTTTCAAGTGCTTATTTTCCATTTGTATCTCTTTTTAATGGATTGACTAAATTTGAGGTACTTGTATCTTTATTTCTGAATTGTATTAATTCTTTATTTATTCAAGTTTCTGCCCCCCTACTCCCAGTTGTGCTTATTGTGAACATCACCCTCATCCACTTTGTGACTTTATTTTAAACTTTCTTTGCGACCCCATGGACTATAGCCTACCAGGCTCCTCCATCCATGGGATTTTCCAGGCAAGAATACTGGAGTGGGTTGCCCTTTCCTTCTCCAGGGGATCTTCCCGACCCAGGGATCGAACTCTGGTCTCCCACATTGTAGGCAGAAGCTTTACTGTCTGAGCCACCACAGAAGTCCTCTTAGTCCTCTTAGGCCTTCCCTGGTGCTCAGAAGGTAAAGCATCTGCCTGCAGTGAGGGAGACCCAGGTTCAATCCTGGGGTTGGAAAGATCTCCTTGAGAAGGAAATGGCAACCCACTCCAGTATTCTTGCTTGGAAAATTCCATGGACGGAGGAGCCTGGTAGGCTACAGTGCATGGGGTCGCAAAGAGTCGAACGTGACTGAGTGACTTCACTTTAAACTTTCTTAATTTTATCTTTTAACCCAAATTTTTGTTTTAATCAGACATATTAATATTTTAAATTCAATTTTTGAATTTTTTGGAGTTAGTGCTTTTGGTGTCCTAGAAAAGTTTGTCCAACTCCCACATTTTATAATTTTAGCTACAGTTTGTGTTCTGATCTTTCTTGAATTTAAATACCATATGAAGTGAGATACAGGTGGAGGTTCATCTATTTTCATATTACTGATATGAAATATGTTTTTCTGTCACTATTTAAAAATTTTTCTTGCCCTTGAATTTGCCTTAGTGCCTTTGTATGAAATAAGTTTAACATTCATAAAAACATTTCATGAACATCTGATTCAGTCAGAAATTTTTTGTAAGCACCATCTTTCACCAAAAAAGAAATACCCTGTTTTTACTCAAGTTTGAAATTTTTGTCTCTCTTACCAAAACAATACATTCTACCTAAAATGTTTAGTTAACATCTGACCAGTTTCACCTAAATTAAACTTTATAAAGAGGAACTTCTAAATGCTTCTAGGAAGGAAAACAAGAAACAGACATATTCAAAGGATCAGGAATCGGATAGACATTACATTTGCAAATAGAAAAACTGACAGCCATGAGACAGTGAAAAATGCCTTTGAAATTCTGAAAATAAAATATTTAACCTTGGATTCTATACCTCAAACATTAACTGCAAGTGAAGATAGACTAAAGACAAGTATTCAGGTAAGTATGTTCTTACCTGAGTGTTACTTTCTTTGCACTCTCTCATAGAAAGCTATTGAAAGTTGTTTCCATAAAAATAAGGAACCAAAACAAAATGTAGAAGGCATGAGATCCATAGCACAGAAGATGCAAATAATGGACAATGAAACTCCCAGATAAATCGCTAAGAAAATTTCTAGATCTCATCTGTACAACTAAACCAGAAATCAATCAGCACAGATAAGAACAGGTCAGAAATCTCAAGGCAGCACAAAGCCTTATATATTTCAACACAGCAAAGTTTTCATAGTTGAGAGAACTATGGGGAACACAGTAGTAACAAGTGCATAGATGATTACAGACAAGACAAAATATTACACAGGGAAAATTTAAAATCACCATAGCTTACTAAATGACCCAGCAATCAATAGATATATGTGACCATGATAATTTAAATTCTCAATAATGATTAAAATCAAAATATGATATATATATACCACAGGTAGAAGGAAAGCTGCAAAATGAACTGATGATTGATGCACGGAAAGGAGATGTAAAAGAAAGAAAAAAATCCTCACTTTCCATACTAAGAACACATTACATAAAGTTTAAAAATTGTAAAAGCAATAAGCAGACATTTAGTTTTGTTATATAAACATGGAGATAAATGACAGAGTGGCTATTCTTAGTGAGGAGAAAAGAAACTGAAAGGCATTTAAGGACAATCTCTTCCATAACAGTACTTGTAGAATGGTTTTACTTTTTATACTAAATGCCTGCATAACTGATTTTTTTTTTAAGCTTCTTCTTTTTTTTTTTTTTTTTTTAAGAAAATATCCTAAACTTAAGAATCTGGAGGGGGCTGAGTTTAAGTGGAAACACTTCCATAAACTACAAGTGTTTTTCAAGGCACCTATGGATGTCAGGTCCCTTTCTTTTAATAAAATGAAGATAATTAAGCCCATTTTGCAGTTTTAGAAGGACAAACTATGAAGCTTTCACTACTAAAATGCACATAGAAAAGTCTTTAATAATGCATTTCTCAGCGATTATCTGAGTTGAAATTGTTCAATTGTTAAAATGCAGGTCACTGGGACTTCCCTGGCGATCCAGTGGTTAAGACTTCGCCTTCTAATGCAGAGAGTATGGGTTCAATCCCTGGTTGGGAAGCTAAGATCCTATATGCGTCATGGCCCAAAACCAAAAAACATAAAACCGAAACCATATTTTAGCAAATTGAATAAACACTTCAAAATGGTCCACATCAAAAAAATATTTTAAAAAGAAAAATGCAGGTCCTTTCCATCATCTGTAAATCCTAAAACCTAACCTTCATGCTCAAGGATTTGTGCATTTAGTAAAGACTCAGTTGGTTCCGATGCTCAATAGAGCTTGGGAATTAGAGGCACATGGTTTTGATCCTCGCATAGACTAGTAATATGGGAAATTTCCTTAGACTGCCTTGGCCTCTGTTTTCAAACTTTTGGAATAGAATGAGATGATTTCTCCAGCACATAAAAACTTCAGCACTGGGCCTCCTATTGTCAGACATTCCATAAATGTGCACTCTCTCTCCCTCCATCAATCAACTTTGTTTCTGATATAAAATTATCTTGGCACATTACAGAATCAGACAGTGAAAATAAAAAAAAAGCCCAGACATTGAATTGGATCCAGCTCCAATTGTACAAACTACCAACAGCTGGTTATTGAGCGACTGGTATGTGCCTAGCATTCCGTGAGATGCTGTGAGGAAAATTAACATTTTGGGAACAGAAGTTTATGCCGTAAGAGGTCATTTTGACAGACGGCATCCATGCAAAGCCATTTTAGAACCAGACAATGATAAAGATGGAAGGTACCTTAGAGGATTTCTCGTTAAACACCTCTATTACATAGAGAAAGGGACAGGAGGTCTGTGTGGGCAAAATTTCCTTGAAACTGTTTAGATAATGATGGAGAAATATACCAGGCTCAGGTAGAACCATTCAAAGGCTATCTTTCTTTTGAATGCAGCAATGATTTTGAAAACAATTGTTTTATATGTTGAACATTTTTATTTTCTAATGAAATGTGACATGGCAACAATACATATGAGCAAAACTACTCTGTTTAAGGTAGGATTCAGATATCTGCAGTTATCCTCTCTTGAACCCTTCATGGAACCTGTCAAAACCTAGCTATCCAAACATCACCAACATAACCTGTTGATAAGACAAGAATGAGTTTATTTCTTACAGAGGTAAAGGAGAATACCATCTTTGCAAAGATTTAGCAGTGTCTCAGCATAGGGATGGTAAGATCAGAATTCATTAAGACTTGAAAGTTTGGCTTAAGGAAAGAAAGTCTTTTAATGCAGTGACTGGATAAGAAATAGCCAAGGATTATGATAAAACAATCCACAGTTTGTGGAGATTGCAAGCAGGGACTTTGAGGTGCAGGACTCAGAATTTGAGGGTGCAAGCTATCTGTTGCTGCCTTCCTTTGAAGAGTCAATGGAGTTTTTAGGAAGTTCCTGAAATGAACAATCCAGTTGTTCGCTTGGGCAGAACAATTCCAGTAAAGTCAGGTGGTGTCCTAAGGACAATAAAATAGCAAAGCCAAGTTACTATGGAAAATAAAGTGTGATTTCAGTTCAGGGTGCAGGTTGAGGGGCCGGGGGATGGGTGGACAGCTTTGGTTCACAAACTCTTAGGGTTTTATCAGGCAGAGCTAAAATCTACCCTGACCCAGACTCTGTGCCTGCACCAATCAATCCTTAATGTAGCTGACACCCACTAAGGATCCCAGCTTCTCTCTCTAAGAAAATGATAGTGTCTTTTGTCATCTAATCTTGTGTTTCACCTCCATATTTTCTCCCCAGCCTGCCTCACCTCCATGGATGTCTCAGTTCAGTTCAGTCACTCAGTCGTGTCTGACTCTTTATGACCCCACAGACTGCTGAGTGCCAGGATTCCCTGTCCATCACCAATTCCCAGAGCTTGCCCAAACTCTTGTCCATCAAGTCGCTGATGCCATCCAACCATCTCATCCTCTGTCCTCACCTTCTCTTTCTGCCTTCAGTCTTTCCTAGCATCACGGTTTTCTCCAATGAATCAGTTCTTTAAATTAGGTGGCCAAAGTATTGGAATTTCAGCTTCAGCATCAGTCTTTATAATGAATATTCAGGACTGATTTCTTTTAGGATTGACGAGTTTGATCTCCTTGCAGTCCAAAGGACTCTCAAGAGTCTTCTCCAACACCACAGTTCAAAAGCATCAATTCTTTGGTGCTCAGCTTTCTTTATAGTCCAACTCTCACATCCATACATGACTACTGGAAAAACCATAGCTTTGACTAGATGAAACTTTGACAGAAATGTCTCTGCTTTTTAATATGCTGTCTAGGTTGGTCATACCTTTTCTTCCAAGGAGCAAGTGTCTTTTAATTTCATGGTTGCAGTTACCATCTTCAGTGATTTTGGAGCCCCCAAAATTAAAGTCTGTCACTGTTTCCATTGTTTCCCCATCTATTTGCCATGAAGTGATGGGACAAGATGCCATGATCTTAGTTTTCTGAATGTTGAGTTTTAAGCCTACTTTTTCACTCTCCCCTTTCATTTTCATCAAGAGGCTCTTTAGTTCTTCTTCACTTTCTGCTATAAGGGTAGTGTCAATCTGAAGTGATTGATATTTCTCCTGGTAAGCTTGATTCCAGCTTGTGTTTCATCCAGCCCAGCATTTCGCATGATGTACACTGCATATAAGTTAAATAAGCAGGGTAACAATATATAGTCTTGACGTACTCCTTTCCTGATTTGGAACCAGTCTGTTACTCCATGTCCAGTTCTAACTGTTGCTTTTGGACCTGCATACAGATTTCTCAGGAGGCAGGTCAGGTGGTTTGGTATTCCCATCTTTTGAAGAATTTCCCACAGTTTGTTCTGATCTGCACAAAGACCTTGGGGTAGTCAATAAAGCAGAAGTAGATGTTTTTCTGGAACTCTCTTGCTTTTTTGATGATGCAACAGATGTTGGCAATTTGATCTCTGCTTCCTCTGCCTTTTCTAAATCCAGCTTGAATATCTGGAAATTAACAGTCATGGACTGCAAAGAGATCCAACCAGTCCATTCTAAATGAGATCAGCCCTGGGTGTTATTTGGAAGGATTGATGCTAAAGCTGAAACTCCAGTACTTTGGCCAACTCATTCGAAGAGTTGACTCATTGGAAAAGACTCTGATGCTGGGAGGGATTGGGGGCAGGAGGAAAAGGGGACGATAGAGGATGAGATGGCTGGATGGCATCACCAATTCAATGGTCGTGAGCTTGAGTGAACTCCGGGAGATGGTGATGGACAGGAAGACCTGGTGTGCTGCAATTCATGGGGTCGCAAAGAGTTGGACATGACTGAGTGACTGAACTGAACTGAAATGAACTATTGAAGCCTGGCTTGGAGAATTTTGAGCATTACATTGATAGCATGTGAGATGAGTGCAATTGTGCAGTAGTTTGAACATTCTTTGGCACTGCCTTTCTTTGAGATTGGAATGAAAACTGAACTTTTCCAGGTCTGTGGCCACTGCTGAGTTTTTCAAATTTACTGTAATATTGAGTGCAGCACTTTCACAGCATCATCTTTTAGGATTTATAATAGCTCAACTGTAATTTCATCACCTCCACATTCTTTGTTCATAGTGATTCTTCCTAATGCCCACTTGACTTTGCATTTGAGGATATCTGGCTCTAGGTTAGTGATTGCACCATTGTGATTATCTGGGTCATGAAGGTTTCTTTTGTATAGTTCTTCTGTGTATTCTTGCCACCTCTTCTTACTATCTTCTGCTTCTGTTAGGTCCATATCATTTCTGTCCTTTTTTGTTCCCATCTTTGCATGAAATGTTCCTTGGTATCTCTAATTTTCTTGAAGTGATCTCTAGTCTTTCCCATTCTATTGTTTCCCTCTATTTCTTTGCATTGATCACCGAGGAAAGCTTTCTTATCTCTCCTTGTTATTCTTTGGAACTCTACATTCAGATGCTTAGATCTTTCCTTTGCCTTTAGCTTTTCTTCTTTTCTCAGCTCATCCACATATATCTGATGACCCATAATGCCTCATCAACACTCACCTCCGCACTCCACTATAAATAAGACATGCATAATCCAGAATTTATAAGTAACCAATTGTGAAAAGCAGATTTCTATTTATTTGAAAAAAAAGAGAGAAGAAAGCAAAATAAAATATTACCTGATGAAATTTTAAAAAAGAAACTGTGCACGCATTCATGGTCTAGCTTCATCATGCCCTGGCCATTCCATGACCCATGACATCTGATCCAGCCCCGATTCCTAGACCTCAGACCGAGATCAGTCCAAAAAATTTGGAGGGTGAAATTTTATTGTCCAGGGAAAGAATTTGACACCCAGTGGGCCTACCTGATGTGAAGAACTGATTCATTGGGAAAGACCCTGATGCTGGGAAAGATTGAAGCCAGGAGGAGAAGGGGACAACAGGATGAGATGGTTGGATGGCATCACCGACTCAATGGACATGAGTTTGAGCAAGCTCAGGGAGTTGGTGATGGACAGGGAAGCCTGGTGTGCTGCAATCCATGGGGTCGCAAAGAGTCGGACACGACTGAGGGACTGAACTGAACTGAACATCCTATACCTATACTTTTGGATGATATCTTTTATTTTGACACAAGGCTTGGCAATAACAAATACTAGGAAATATCTAAAGGTACAATTAAGACAAAAAGGTCAAAATGAACTTATTTACAAAATAGAAACAGACTCACAGACTTAGAAGAAAAACTTATAGCTTCCAGGGGAGAAGGGGAAGGGAGGGGTAGATTGGGAGTTTGGGATTGACAGATACACCCTGTTATATTTAAAATAGACAACCAACTATCTCCTTACACCCTTTTTTCAGAACTGCTTTAAGTCTCTTCTTCAAAGGCATCAGTCCAGCACTGACACTATTACAATAATATCTCTTCTTGTAGTTAATGAAACTGTTTCTGAGAATGGATACATAATTTGCCGAAATTTATACAACTTATGGGGTCGCACAGGACTGAGCAACTGAACTGAACTGATACATGGTAGAGATGCTGATGAAAACCAAAGGTCTTGACCATTAAGTGCTCTGATGACAGCACATGCTGTGAAGGAGTGAACCAAAAGATTGATCACCAGCAGGAGTTGAAAGATAGGACACCTTGGCCGGAAAGTCCAAGCCAATGGAGTGAGCCTGGAAACAGCGCCAGCACATAAAAATCAAATTATGAAAATTAGACCAAGTAAAGGTTGGATAGAGGGAAGGCCAGGTTAGATGCATGAGCCACCATCTATTAATAAAGGTAAGAACCACTATCCATAGCAATAAACCCAGGGAACTAGTGTTTTCAATCACACTCCTGCCATTTTGCCTTATAATATAAGCCATGTGTGTTGCATAAGCCATATTTTGCTGTCTTGTAGCCATGAACACTTGTGAATATACAACAGGCTTTGAAATTTGGACAAAATATCTTTATTTCTCATACCTGGAGTCTTGCAAAAATAATTCAAAATACTTCTAAATTCCCACTGAGTAGGAAAGTATTGATGTTAATAAAATTTTGAAGAAATATACCCTCCCAATAGCAGCAAAGTTCACATGTGTAAGAGTAAAGCTTAAACTTAAAGTAAGAATTCAGTTAGTCATTCATTATCAATATATATTTTGTGAGCATCTCTTTTATACCAAGTTCCATCTAAGATATAAGTAAACAGAAGAACAGCAGAACTCCTGAGCTTGGGAAGGAATATTCCAACTGAAAGAATGAGACACAAAACAAGCTAAAAGTAAATTATCTCTGACAATGTCAAGTATTATGAAAATGAAGGTATTAGACTCTTTGCAACCCCATGGACTGTAGCCCACCGTGCTTCTCCATCCATGGAATTCTCCAGGCAAGAATCCTGGAGTGGATTGCTATTCCCTTCTCCAGGGGATCTTCCCAACCCAGGAATCAAATCTGGGACCCCTGCACTGCAGGCAGATTCTTTATCATCTGAGCCACCTGGGAAGCCCTTCCTTTCATTTCATTCATTTCCAAGTACTGTGAAGGAAATGAAAAAGTAGAAAAGAAAACAAAATGCTAAGTTTTTGTTAGCGGAGAGAAGTGGCTTTCCACGAGTTGTTCAGAGATGGAGGCCTACTTGGAAAGATCATCCCATGCACTGAGGTCTGTGTGTAATTAGTCAGATGAGAGCACGCCAGAGAGAGGAAACAGCAAGTCCAGTGCTCGGGAGACAAACCAAGCTGGGAATACAGAGCAAAGGAACGACTGCTAGGTAAAACTAAGGGAGCATAATATGACTTTTTAGGAAAAGGATGCAGAGGTCTTGTCATATTTTGAGAATTATGATATAGAGGTCAGAATGTATTTTGAGTACAAAGGAAAACCACAGAAAAACTTTAGACAGTAAGAGGGGTGATATAATCTGTAGCTACTTTTAAAATATCTCTGTAGCTGCAGATTGTAGGGGAGAAAATGATGCTGTTTTATTATAATTACCCTAAGCAAGAGACACTTTTGAAATTAATTTTTATTGGCACATAGTCATTTTACAATATTGTGTTGGTTTCTACTGTATTGCAAAATGAATCAGCCACACATAAACATGTATCCCTTCCCTTTTGGACTCCCTTCCCATCCAGGTCACCAGAGGGCATTAAATAGAGTCTCCTGTGCTATACAGCATATTCTCATTAGTTACCTATTTTATCCATAGTATCAATATTCCTCAGCCACAAAAAGGAATGAAATTGGATCAGTTGTAGAGACATGGATGGAACTAAACTGCTGTGCTGTGCTTAGTCACTCAGTGTGTCTGACTCTTTGTGAGCCCATGGACTGTAGCCCACCAGGCTCTCCTCTGTTCACAGGGAGTCTCCAGGCAAGAATACTAGAGAGGGTTGCCATGCACTCCTCCAGGGGATCTTCCCAACCCATGGATCGAACCCTGGCCTCCTGCATTGTAGGCAGATTCTTTACTGTCTGAGCCACCAGAGAAGCCCAAGAATACGGGAGTGGGTAGCCTATCCCTTCTGCAAGGGAGCTTCCTGACCCAGGAACTGAACCAGGGTCTCCTGCATTGCAGGTGGATTCTTTACCAGCTGAGCTCATACAAAGTGAAGTAAATCATAAAGAGACACTATTGGTATGGGCTGAAGTAGGTCAGTGGAAATGGAGAAACATGAATAGATTTAGGATGAATCTTGGAAGAAAATCTGCTGATGGATTAGGTAAGAGGTTAACGAGACAAGTAATAAAAAATAACTTCACTCACCGCCTTAAGCCAACAGGTGTGCTGGTGTTACACAATCAGAGAGATCAACAAGAGGAACACATTCGGGGATACAAGAGAAAGCAGCTTCTGTTTTGATGTTGTTAGATTTGAAATTCTCTTAGATATCCAAGTGCAACAGTCAAGTAAGCTGTTAGAAAACTATTCTTGAGCTCAAGGGAGTTTTCAAGACTGAAGGCATAAAGTGGGGAGTCATCAGCTTGTTGATGTTATTTAAAGCTGTGGATGAAATCATTCAGGAAAAAGTATAGATTGCTAAGAGAGGAAACAGGAACCTGCCCTGGGCACTCAAATGTTGAGATCTACAGAGAGGAGCAGAGTGTTTCCCATTGGTGCTGTACCAACAATATAAAAGCATCATTGAAGCTGAGGGGGGAATTTTGCCCTTAAAAGCACTGCTTTATCATTCAGCAAAGTGCTCAGAGCTAAGTCAAAGAAGCAGCAGAAGACCACAGCTGGGGAGACTAATGTGGAGTCTAAATGAAATTTTGTTCCTTCAGGGAACAAAATTGTTTCCTACACACACACACACACACACTTTCAAATGTTTTTTACTTTATTATTGCTCTTTATCTTATCCTATTTCATTTTATTTATTTTGTTTATACATCATCAGAAAAAATAAGGAAGGAGAACGCTCTCTCTCTTCTTTGTCTCCCTCTCTTACACACACACACACTCATCTGAAACCAAAAATGACTAGCAGAGAACATTGCATCTCAGAGCTATCAAAGATCTCAGAGACGCTTTAAGATGCCCATTAAAGTGTCATAACATCGAAGCAGGGCGGCAGTTATTACCGAGATGGACAATATCACTCAATGCTAAGGCCAAAATTTTTCTGTATTCTGGCTCATTATCAGAAAAATGTGGGTTGAGGACACAGAATGGAATAAAAAATATACAAGACAGCTTGAAAAAGATCAGAGTAGGGTAGATGGAGGATTTGTAAGCATTGAGGACAAAGAGCAGAGAAAAACCCCTTCTATGTCCTCAGAACACACACAGCCATGAGGGGTGGGGAACATGATGCCATGAATGCCAGGGAAGACGTGATCACAGGCTCAGCGACACTACAGGGCGTGCAGCACATTATTAGATCTGAAGGTTACTAGTTAAGAGTTACCTTACACTTAAAAAATGGGTGTGGACATTGATACTCATTTGTTATAATATTGTAGAATTATTCTCCCATATTTTCTTTCTTCTCCCATTAATTTTCCTTGCTTCTTTACTATATATTTTCATTTTAAAACGTACATTTTAAGATGTCAGGTTAATCAGTATGATCTTTGAAGTACGAAGAATGTGACAAAAACGGAACACCAACCATCTCTCCATTATTGCTGTAAGGGAACATTTTTAAATTATATATCTATATTTAATTATATTCATAACATGTATTCTACAGATATATGTACACATTTTAGTGAAAGGGCCATCTCACATTCTTTTCTCTTTTTTAAATGTTCTTTATTTTATTTTTTAACTTTACAATATTGTATTGGTTTTGCCATATATCAACATGAATCTGCCACAGGTATACATGTGTTCCCCATCCTGAACCCTCCTTCTTTCTCCCTCCCTATACCATCCCTCTGGGTCGTCCCAGTGCACCAGCCCCAAGCATGCAGTATCGTGCATTGAACCTGGACTGGCAACTCGTTTCATACATGATATTATACATGTTTCAATGCCATTCTCCCAAATCTTCCCACCCTCTCCCTCTCCCACAGAGTCCAAAAGACTGTTCTATACATCAGTGTCTCTTTTGCTGTCTTGTACACAGGGTTATTGTTACCATCTTTCTAAATTCCATATATATGCGTTAGTATACTGTATTAATGTTTTTCTTTCTGGCTTACTTCACTCTGTATAATAGGCTCCGGTTTCATCCACCTCATTAGAACTGATTCAAATGTATTCTTTTTAATGGCTGAGTAATACTCCATTGTGTATATGTACCACTGCTTTCTTATCCATTCATCTGCTGATGGACATCTAGGTTGCTTCCATGTCCTGCAATGAACATTGGGGTACACATGTCTCTTTCAATTCTGGTTCCCTCAGTGTGTATGCCCAGCAGTGGGATTGCTGGATCATAAGGCAGTTCTATTTCCAGTTTTTTAAGGAATCTCCACACTGTTCTCCATAGTGGCTGTACTAGTTTGCATTCCCACCAACAGTGTAAGAGGGTTCCCTTTTCTCCACACCCTCTCCAGCATTTATTGCTTGTAGACTTTTGGATCACAGCCAATCTGACTGGCGTGAAATGGTACCTCATAGTGGTTTTGATTTGCATTTCTCTGATAATGAGTGATGTTGAGCATCTTTTCATGTGTTTGTTAGCCATCTGTATGTCTTCTTTGGAGAAATGTCTATTTAGTTCTTTGGCCCATTTTTTGATTGGGTCATTTATTTTTCTGGAGTTGAGCTGTAGGAGTTGCTTGTATATTCTCGAGATTAGTTGTTTGTCAGTTGCTTCATTTGCTATTATCTTCTCCCATTCTGAAGACTGTCTTTTCACCTTGCTAATAGTTTCCTTTGATGTGCAGAAGCTTTTAAGCTTAATTAGGTCCCATTTGTTTATTTTTGCTTTTATTTCCAATATTCTGGGAGGTGGGTCATAGAGGATCCTGCTGTGATGTATGTCAGAGAGTGTTTTGCCTATGTTCTCCTCTAGGAGTTTTATCATTTCTGGTCTTACATTTAGTCTTTAATCCATTTTGAGTTTATTTTTGTGTATGGTGTTAGAAAGTGTCCTAGTTTCATTCTTTTACAAGTGGTTGACCAGATTTCCCAGCACCACTTGTTAAAGAGATTGTCTTTAATCCATTGTATATTCTTGCCTCCTTTGTCAAAGATAAGGTGTCCATATGTGTGTGGATTTATCTCTGGGCTTTCTATTTTGTTCCATTGTTTCATTCTTTTACAAGTGGTTGACCAGATTTCCCAGCACCACTTGTTAAAGAGATTGTGTTTAATCCATTGTATATTCTTGCCTCCTTTGTCAAAGATAAGGTGTCCATATGTGTGTGGATTTATCTCTGGGCTTTCTATTTTGTTACATTGATCTATATTTCTGTCTTTGTGCCAGTACCATACTGTCTTGATAACTGTGGCTTTGTAGTAGAGCCTGAAGTCAGGTAGGTTGATTCCTCCAGTTCCATTCTTCTTTCTCAAGATCGCTTTGGCTATTCGAGGTTTTTTGTATTTCCATACAAATTGTGAAATTATTTGTTCTAGCTCTGTGAAGAATACCATTGGTAGCTTGATAGGGATTGCATTGAATCTATAAATTGCTTTGGGTAGTATACTCATTCTCACATTCTTATTTTCCACTTCAGCTTGTGACTTCCTACTACATGAGTATGTTGCAATGAGAAAAGTCAAGTGATTTCATGTCAAAGCCACCTGGACGTTAAGAAGTTGATTCAACATACAAGTTCACACCACCATGAGAAAACGTGAACATGGGCTCATAGCTTGTCACCAAAGAATAAGATGGTGCCTTGCTCTGGGGCTTCCCTGGTGGCTCAGATGGTAAAGAGTTTGCCTGCAATGCAGGAGACCCGGGTTTGGTCCCTGGGTCAGGAAGATCCCCTGGAGAAGGAAGTGGCAACCCACTCCAGTACTCTTGCCTGCAAAATTCCATGGATGGAGGAGCCTGGTAGGCTACAGTTCATAGAGTCGCAAAGAGTTGGATGTGACTGAGCAAATTCACTTTCACTTTCTTTTCTTTTCTTGCTCTGAATCTGTGGTTGAATGCAAACATTCTGCCATATTTGTTCATTCTTCCCTCAGAGAGTAAGATACAAGGTCAGACTCTCTGAGGGGTTTGAAACTTATCTCTGAGATTCACATGATAGGTGGCTTTAGGCGAGTTACTCTTTTTACTTTAGCCCCTATTTATGCTTCCCTGATGGCTCAGTTGGTAAAGAATCCAACTGCAATGTAGGAGACCTGGATTGGGAAGATCCCCTGGAGGAAGGAAAGGTTACCCTCTCCAGTATTCTGGCCTGGAGAATTCCATGGACTGTATAGTCCATGGGGTCGCAAAGAGCCAGGAACAAATGAATGACTTTCACTTTCTATTTATTCAATATTGGGGGGGGGGGGAGAAGCATGGGGGAAGAAAGAGGGGAAGGTAGAAGACAGGAGGAGATAGAGAGAAGGAGCAGGACTTTGTTGGGTTATGAAGAGCATTGCACTTTAATATATGTGAAACACTGAAAACAAAGATCCCTCAAGAGATACTGTCATTATCATTCATTTATGCAACCAGCCTAATTGAGAACCAACTGCATACGAGCTTCTCTGTCACTGTAAGGGATACGGGGATGAGTGAAGCTGTCACCTCCAGTGTAAAACTACTCTAACAAACATGTACAAAATCCTCTGTTGGCTATAGCTCCATCTACTCCTGTCATCTGAAAACATCTTGTACATCTCTTTCTTATACTTACTGATGCCTTGATGCCTTAATAAAAAGCACCCCTTCCCCCAGTGACTTGTGATCTTCCTTAAGGCAATCAATGTCCAATCAAACTACACATTCAAAACTGTAACCCCAGGATTCCTATTTCTTCACATTCAGACCACCTGACCTGCCTCCTGAGAAATCTGTATGCAGGTCAAGAAGCAACAGTTAGGACTGGACATGGAAAAATGGACTGGTTCCAAATTGGGAAAGGAGTATGTCAAGGCTGTATAATGTTACCCTGCTTATTTAACTTATATGCAGAGTACATCATGAGAAATGCTGGGCTGGATGAAGCACAAGCTGGAATCAAGATTGCTGGGAGAAATATCAGTCACCTCAGATATGCAGATGACACTACCCTTATGGGAAAAAAGTGAAGAAGAATTAAAGCACCTCCTGATGAAAGTGAAAGAGGAGAGTGAAAAAGTAGGTTTAAAACTCGACATTCAGAAAACTAAAATCATGGCATCTGGTCCCATTACTTATTGGCAAATAGATGGAGAAACAATGGAAACAGTGACAGACTTTATTTCTTTGGGGTCCAGAATCACTGCAGATGGTGACTGCAGCCATGAAATTAAAAGACGCTTGCTCCATGGAAGACAAGCTATGACCAACCTAAACACATATTAAAAACCAGAGACATTACTTTGCCAACAAAAGTCCATCTAGTCAAAGCTGTGGTTTTTCTAGTAGTCATGTATGCATGTGAGAGTTGGACTATAAAGAAAGCTGAGTGCCAAAGAATTGATGTTTTTGAACCGTGGTATTGGGGAAGATTCTTGAGAGTCCCTTGGGCTGCAAAGAGATCAAACCAGTCCATCCTAAAGGAAATTAGTCCTGAATATTCAATGAAAGGACTGATGCTGAAGCTGAAACTCCAGTACTTGGCCAACTGATGTGAAGAACTGACTCATTGGAGAAGACCCTGATGCTGGGAAAGATTTAAGACAGGAGAAGAAGTGGATGACAGAGGATTACATGGATGGATGGCATCACTGACTCGATGGACATGAGTTTGAGTAAACTCCAGGAGTTGGTGATGGACAGGGAAGCCTGGCATGATGCTATCCATGGGGTTACAAAGAGTTGGATATGACTGAATGACTGAACTGAACCCCAGAGTTCCTTATTTCCTCACATTTGCTGATGTTTCCTATAACAGTCATCCATTACCACAACAACTGCTTTCCCCATTAAAAGCAAAACCCAACATTCTACTCAATCACCTCAACTCTCATTCTCCCACTTTCTACCCCATAGACAGAAGCTCAGCCAGGAGAATATGTGGATTGCTTGGGGTGGGACAGGCAGTCTTTATGGTTGAATGCTTTTTCTAAGATCATATCATGTGAATCACCTAGGGGTCTTAACACAGATTTTGACTCATTAGTTCTGAAGTGGAGCCTGAAATTCTAGTAGGCTACAAGTGATGCTGTTGCTGGTGGTCTAAGGACACACTTGGATAAGTGGCATTCCGATAGTCTTCAGGTTGCCCTGTTTTAGAGTTAAAGGAGCTCTGAGTCCTCCACTCTGGTATTCTTACCAGGAGAATTCCATGGACAAAGGAGCCTGACATGCTACAGCCCTTGGGCTCACAAAGAGTAGGACACAACTGAGCAACTAACACACAATGAGTCCTAGAGATTGAGAAATTTGATTTATGTTAGCACGTTGAGTGAAAATTCCTCTTTCTGTGGATTACTCACATTAACCGCATTCATAGTTATAATACATATAGGGCAGAGAGGTTAAATAAACTGTGGAAAATTCTGAAAAAGATGGGAATACCAGACCACCTGACCTGCCTCTTGAGAAACCTGTATGCAGATCAGGAAGCAACAGTTAGAACTGGACATGGAACAACAGACTGGTTCCAAATAGGAAAAGGAGTACATCAAGGCTGTATATTGTCACCCTGCTTATTTAACTTCTATGCAGAGAACATCATGAGAAACGCTGGGCTGGATGAAGCACAAGCTGGAATCAAGATTGCTGGGAGAAATATCAGTCACCTCAGATATGCAGATGACACTACCCTTATGGGAAAAAAGTGAAGAAGAATTAAAGCACCTCCTGATGAAAGTGAAAGAGGAGAGTGAAAAAGTAGGTTTAAAACTCGACATTCAGAAAACTAAAATCATGGCATCTGGTCCCATTACTTATTGGCAAATAGATGGAGAAACAGTGGAGATGGGGAAACAGTGGAGATGGGGAAACAGTGAAAATAGTGGCTGACTTAATTTTTCTGGGCTCCAAAATCACTACAGATGGTGATTGCAGCCATGAAATTAAAAGACGCTTACTCCTTGGAAGGAAAGTTATGACCAACCTAGATAGCATATTTAAAAGCAGAGGCATTACTTTGTCAACAAAAGTCTGTCTAGTCAAGGCTATGGTTTTTTCAGTGGTCATGTATGGATGTGAGAGTTGGACTATAAAGAAAGCTGAGCACCGAAGAATTGATGCTTTTGAACTGTGGTGTTGGAGAAGTCCCTTGGACTGCAAGGAGATCCAACCAGTCCATCCTAAAGGAGATCAGTCCTGGGTGTTCATTGGAAGGAATGATGCTAAAGCTGAAACTCCAATACTTTGGCCACCTGATGCGAGGAACTGACTCATTTGAAAAGACCCTAATGCTGGGAACGATTGAGGGCAGGAGGAGAAGGGGACAGAGGATGAGATGGTTGGATGGCATCACCAACTCTATGGACATGGGTTTGGGTGGACTCCGGGAGTTGGTGATGGACAGGGAGTCCTGGCATGCTATGGTTCATGGGGTCACAAAGATTCGGACACAACTGAGTGCCTGGACTGAACTGAACTGAACTGAACTGAATAAGAAGCACTAATCATAAGGTTCAAGATGCTTAAATTCATAAGGCCAACCATTATCACCTTTGGGCTGACCTCCAGGAAAAGTTGAATAGTAATTAGGATGTGAATCAGAGAGTGCAAAATCTGAGCAAGGATGGTTGGATCAATTGAATATGCATACATCTCACAATTTCATATGTGTCCTCAAATTCAAACTTGTTAGTCACCCTCTACCTCTCTGAATCTCTTTTCTCCATGACTTCATATCCAATGAACTCCTTGCCAAAACATATACATATATTCTTTCTTCACATTTGTTAGAACAACAGAAATTCTTTATCTGGACCTTCCATTTAAAGATAGGTATATTGTTAATTAGGTATTCCCTGGTAGCTCAGCTGGTAAAGAATCGACCTGTATTACAGGAGACCCAGGTTCGATTCCTGGGTTGGGAAGATCCCCTGGAGAAGGGAAAGGCTACCCACTCCTGTATTCTGGCCTAAAAAATTCCATGGACTGTATATTAATTGAAATCTCTTCCTTTAGAAAGATTTTTTTTTTTTTTTTTTGCCTCCCATATCTGAGATGCTACAACATTCATAAGTCACACAATTAGAATGAGCAGGGGTGTTGCTCAGGGTGCCTAGGAATGGTACCCACCTCCCTTCTATGTGCTATTCTGGAACCTTCAGATTTGTGCTTCAAAGGCCCTTGAGTGACCTGAGGTCATAGAAATGTTCAGCTGAATTTTGTTAAGATCACTGAATAACAATTTGCAGAAATAAATACAAATATATCAATGTCATATAGAAGGTCAGTCTAAATATTTTTTATGATCTTACTGTGCAAAGAAATATAGGTGCTATGGAGTATTAAAAATCAAAATTTGAGAAAGATGTAGTCACAATATTTGACAGACTCCTTTATTTAAGCCACTTCAAATTAGATGTCTGTATCTCAAGATTCAAAAGAAAAAGGAAATCCATTGATGTGTAATTAAATGTTTTTGAAAGGGTAAGGCTGAAGTTCTAGCACAGAAAGACTCAGGACCTCAGATGATATCATCATGTCAGCAGATGGCCACAAAAATTCTCATACTCTGAAGGCTAGCAGGGCAGAAACACATAAATAATAATTTGTTAGCATTTTAAAATCATTTTTAAGAGTTGCTTTATTAACCGTTGATTGCATTTTTTTTTTCCATTCTGAGCAAATCACACAAAGTGAAACTAGACAAATCACGCCATTACCACCGAGGGCAGGAGATGCTGGAGAGGCTCTATGTAAAAACTCTTACTACTTTAGGCCGTAGGATGGGGACTCAGATGTGATTCCTATCCCAGTGTCCTCAAAAGGAATGTTAATCATTGCAAAGGGAGATAAGAGGAAAAACTCTGCAAAGGAACTAAAGAAGTGAAAAAAAAATTCTTTAAAAAAAATGTTGTTTTTTTTTTTTATATAAAAGGTGACAGACTATACCAGAAGGAGTCATTTGCATCATAAAACACTACAGAAATGAACTAGGCTGAGCCAAAGGTGTCATGGGGCTTGCAGTCAGCAGAAATGCTCACACATTTTAATAAGTTCAAGGTTTAAGACTGTGTCTGGGTACACTGGAATCAGCATGAATGCAGAAGTCAGAGAAAACTTATCCTGCAACAGAAAGTTTGACTGTGGGTTTCTTAATGATCTCCAGCCTCAAGCTTCACTTTTAACTATTTGTTGGGTGACCAGAACAAGGCAGTCTGCAACTCTGTTTTTCCACTGTCCGTTTGATAAAATGGGGTTGATAATACCCATCTCTGAGTTCTTGTGAAAAGTGAGTACATTGAGGAATGCGAAGGGTCTGCTTAATTGTCTGTTCCTCAGGTGAGTCTCCCCTGCCCCTTTCTGATATTAAAAATTAAAAAGTCATTTTAGCATTCGAACACGCATACTGGACTCTTCAAGGTTTATGAATTCTATTAATATTTGTCTCTCAAATAAAAGAACAATTGGGGGGAAAATTGCATGCAGCCAAATCCATTTGAAATGGATGAGAGCTGAGCAGTAAATAATGAAGAAGAATGTAGACAGATACAAAAAGGGACTGGGACCATTTTCCCGCTAATAGGTGCCACAGACAGTTCATTACTGATAAATGCAGAATAATGATGTCCTTAATGAGTCTTTTCACGCACAAATTCATCATAAAACAAGAGGATGAGGTAAAACAAAAAGTCTTTGAATAGTATTCATGCAGCATAGAAAGCAAGGCTAATTTCACATCCCAAAAAAGAGCTACAGAGTTAACTCAATGTTCTGAGATTTAATTCATTGTGCTTATAGGCAGCTTCCTAACTTAATAGCTTTTCTTCTGATATCTCAGAGGTGAATTTCAACCTGCCACACAGTTGGGAACACTTGAAAGAGCCCAGAAGCTGAAGCTGTGCTGCCCTGTGCTTGAATGCCTGTACAGACCGTTACTACTTATTCAACCTTGAGCCATTTCTATCTGTGCCCTAACTTTTTCATTAGTAGTGAAGATACCAACAGCTCTTCTGTGTGCTTCACCCTTGGATGGTGTTATGGGTGAATTTTGTTCCCTCCAAAATTCGTACCTTGTTGTCCTAACCTACAGTATTTCAGAATGTAGCTGTATTTGGAGTTGGGGTCTTTAGAGAAGTTGTCAGCTACAAATTGGCACTTGCCATTGGCATTGCCATCTACCTCTGCTGTGCTGTGCTGTGCTGTGCCTAGTCACTCAGTCCTGTCTGACTCTTTGCGACCCCATGGACTGTAGTCCGCCAGGCTCCTCTGACCATGGGGATTCTGCAGGCAAGAATACTGGAGTGGGTTGCCATGCCCTTCCCAAGGGGATCTTCCCAATCCAGGGATCGAACCCAGGTCTCCCTAATTGCAGGTGGATTCTTTACAATCTTAGACACCAGGGAAGCCCAAGATACTGGAGTGGGTAGCCTATCCCTTCTCCAGGGGATCTTCCTGACCCAGGAATCGAACTGGGGTCTCCTGCATTGCAGGCAGATTTTTTACCAGCTGAGCTACCAGGGACCTCTACAAGGACTAAATCATGTGCTGCTGGTGGTTCAGCTGCTGATTTTCAGCACCTCCTGAAAGAAGTTCAGGAAGGAGAGCAGAAATGAGTTACTCTGTGCACTAGGAAAAACTGGCAGTACAGGTCTTCAGATAGTTAGGTATATTCAGAAGCTGATTTTATGAGCCCAATTCTTATATCTCCTCATATCTAGAGAAGCACTAAAATCCTTCACGGTGATGACTTTCTCGTGACTAGCGGAAAGCTTCACGAAACTAGCAGAAATCTTCTAGAAAAGCATGTGCTTGATTGTATCTATCCCCCCTTCAGTGAACTCACATATATACTGACCTTTCCCCGGTGCCTCTTTGGAACAGTTTCTCAGGGCTGTCTGCGGTGCTCTCTCTCAGGCAATGGTCTTCATTTTACCCCCAAATAAAACTTAACCTGCAGCTTTCACGCTGTGCACTTTTTTCTTTTAAGTTGACAAAGTAATGAGTTTAAATGAGATCATTATGGTGGACCCTGATCTGGTGTGGCTGGTGTCTTTACAAAAGAGGAAATCAGGGCAGACACACACAAGACCATGTGAGGACGCGCAGAGAAGACAAATATCCATAAGATGAGCATGACCTCAGAAGAAACCAAACCGGCCGAAACCTTGATCTTGAATTCCTAGCTTCCTAGAATTATTAAAACATAAATCTATCTTGAGGCCCACTAGCCTGGGGTAGTTTGTTTCGGTGGCCCCAGCACCACCACTACCGTCCCAACCTGAAAACCTCAGGTGGTAACTTTTGTGCGCCTGCTCCATAAGTGGCACTTGTTGAGCCTTTTGACAGCTGCAGATGAGACTGTCAGATACAGATGCTGTATGCTCGTGTTTTCTGAATCAATAGTACAAAACAGACACTTTAGAAGTTATGTCCACTACTTTCTCCTGCCTTGCATATACTTTGTATGTGAGGTCTTTCTGTGCAATGTTCTAAACAGTGGACTTTTCAAAGGCCACTGTTTTGGTAATGGGATCAAAGCAAGCTGAGCTCATTGGATCTACACAAGTAGGTGCCTGTGGCAAGTGGAATTCCAAGAGGGCCCCCCATGGCCCCTCCACCCCTCCAGTGTATATGCCCAGTATAATCTCCTCCTTTTGAGAGTATGGGCTTCCCAGATGGCGCTAACAGTAAAGAATCCACCTCCAATGCAAGAGACGTGAGTTTGATCCCCAGATTAGGAAGATTCCCTGGAGGAGGAGATGGCAACCCACTCCAGTATTCTTGCCTTAAAAATTCCATGGACAGAAGAGCCATGGAGCCACAAAGAGTTGGACATGAGTGAGTGACTGAGCACTCTGAGAGTGAGTGGGACTATGGTTTGATTAGGTTATGTTATATGGTAAGAGTGATGAAATACTCACTCTCACAATATTATATTATGTATGAATCTGACTTGGAAGACTGAAAGGAAAGTCTCTCCAGCTTTGAAGGAGAAAGTGGCCACACTGTGAAGGAACAATGTGATTAGAGTGTGAGTTGGCTTCTAGGTGCTGAGAGCAACACAGAAAGAAAATAGGAACCTAAGTCCTGCAAACTCAAGGAACTGAATCCTTCTAAGAGCTCAGATAACTTTGGAAAATCTCCCAGACAAGAATACTGGGTGGGTTGCCATTTCTTTCTCCAGAGGATCTTCCCAGCCCATGGATGGAACCCATGTCTCCCACATTTCATGTATTGCAGGAAAATTCTTTACCACTAAGCCACAAGGGAAGCCCTTGGAAGAGGACATAGAGCCCCAGATAGGATATAAGCTGTGGTCAGCACTTGGATTTCAGTCAGACCTAACCTAAGACCCTGAATTGAGGACTCAGCTAACCCAGGCTCAGACTCTTGGCCCAAGGAAATCTTGAGACAATAAACTTAGTTGCTTAAAGCTGCTAAGTTAATGGCAATCGCTTACTTCAGAGATAGTAAACTACTGCAAAGCCAGAATGCTGGATCTCTTCTTTCTTACACAACTTCCACGCACAGACACACTTTCACATACAGCCACATGCACTATACTTAAGAAATTGTGTCTTATTAGCATCACGTCTTATCCCACCACAGAATTTCCTTCTTTTGGTAGAGAATCATAACACTTGATGAAAGAAAAAAAATTATCTCTGTCTCTCTTTGACCGTGAAGGAAAGAAAACTTTAATATCCATAACTTCAAGTCCAGGGATAGTGTAAAGGACCACACAGGTTGGATTATAGAACTCCTCAAGGAAAGATGCATTTATCACCAGTAGGTTCTCCTAGCAAGTGATCAAGTATCAACCAGTAAATAAAAAAGAATAAAGATAATATAAAACCTATCTCTGTCATTCCCCATCTGAGCATGCCTAGCCTTTTGTCTCTCTAAATCCAAGGTTTCTCATCTGTAAAATGGGAACTATAGTCCACATCTCATGAAATTTTCATCTTTTATTGAGATGCGATTTTGTGCCTTAATATTCACCATTTAAAAGTATACAATTCACTGGTTTTATGTATAAAGTTGTGTGGCTATCATCATTATTTAATTTCAGAATATTTTCATCACCCCCCCAAAGATCCTCTTTACCCAAAAGCAATCATTCTCCATCCCCCCTCACCAGTTCCTAGCAACCACTAATTTACTGTCACTCCCTGTGGATTTCTCTACTCTTGACATTTTATATAAATGGAATTATACAATGTATTGCCCTTTGTGTGTGATTTCTTTCACTTAGCATAATGTTTTCAAAGTTCATCCATGTTGTAACCTCATGAGGTTTTGTAATTAAAAAAAACCTCTCTCAATCTAGAGCTTGGCTTTCTGTGAGGCATCAGTAAATGTCAACTATTATTATTAATAAGATAAATATTATAGAACTATGGGCAACTAGCTTTTGAAGCCTAGAGATCATTTCAACCCATCATGATATGCAGTGTAGACATCGCTGCTCTCAGTATCCTTGATGGAATATCCTTCAACTTTTTCTTGAAAATCTCCAGGCACTAGGTACTCACTTATTAAGAAAAGCAGACCTTCTCTATAGCGACAAGATTCTGACTATTTAATCTTTACAATGAAAAATATCCCACCTTCTCTCAACTTCTACTAATTAGTCCTTCTTAGGGTTTGAATTGTGCTTCCCACATGGATGGGGGAGCCTGGTGGGCTTCCATCTATGGGGTCGCACAGAGTTGGACATGACTGAAGCAACTTAGCAGCAGCAGCAGAAACACAATATGTTGAGCCCAACACCCAGCATATTGCAGATGTACTCAGGTCAAGAGAAAATTATCAGAATGGACCATAACCCAACAAGACAGACATTCTTATCAAAAGGGAAATTTGGAGCCAGTTACACACAGAAAGTTTCCATGTGAAGATACAAGGCAGGGTGGCATTTATAGAAGCCAAGGAATAACAAGATGGCCAACAAACTACCAGAAATCAGGAGACAGACCTACTACAGATGCCCTCATGGACTCATAAGGAGTCAACCCTGCCAACAACTTGATCTCAGACTTCTAGTTTCAAGAACTGGGAGACAAATTTCTGTTGTTTGAGCCACCCAGCTTGTGAAACCATTACAGCAGCCTTTGAAAAGTAATACAGCCCTGTAGTTTTTGCTCAGGTACCTAAGAGTTTGCCTTTTCCTACACACATGATGATCTTTCAAACACTTGATGTCAGCTCACCTGTTCCATCTTGAAGGCTCTTCCTCTCCAGGTTAATGGCCGTGCTCGCCCAGCTGTGTGACCTCCTCTCTGCTGCAATCTCCTGCCCTTCTCTGCCTGTGCACATAAATCAATGCAAGCTTTCTGAATGCTTGCCTTCTCTCAACTTCTGATAATTGGTCCTTCTTATGGTTTGAATAGTGCTTCCCTCAGAAAACACGATAAGTTGAACCCAACACCCAGCCCTGGGCCGTGAGTAGCACACATTTTTAATATACCAAGTAATCGCTTTTGCCATTTTGTTTGAATTGTGGGGGGTCTACATGCAGAATAGGAAGGACCCATATTATTTAACACCTGCTGGAATTGAGCAACTCAAAAAATAAGGTTGGCATAACCAAGGTGGGGCTTCCTGGAGTGAAGCCCAATACTGTTCACCTTCCTGACTTCTCTCATCCTAGCCAGGCCACCATCATTTCACACCTAGATTTCTGCAATAACCTCCTAACTGCTCTTCCCACTCTTATCCCTCTTACAGTTCATCATCCACCCTACAGCTAGAACAATCTCTGTAAGACGCAGATTAGATTAGGAATTAAGATCTTTGTGTACATTTCTCACTGAGAGGACACTGAAATCCTTGCCTTGGACTACAGGGTCCTACATGATACAGCCTCTGTCACCGTCTCGACTCACACCTCCTGTCATTCTCTCCAGTCACCAGCACGTCTCCCCAAGTCCTGAACAAGCAAAGTCATCCCCACCTCTCCATCCAAACCTTCATTCAGTCCTTTCTCTTTATTGAACTCTTCCCTCTTTTTCCATTGTCTAATCTTTATGGCTAGATTCCCCCATCACTGTGGCCTCAGCTCAAATGTCCCATCCCCAGAGATGTCTCAATTCACTATCCTACCTGAATTAATAACCCCACTCTATCCCCGGGTCCTGAGGTGTGAGCATGTCCATGCGTGTGTATGTATAGATATGCATGCCTACTCAGAATCTCCTATTTTCCAAAACTGCTGTGTCTATGTTCATTATGTATTTCATTCATAACATTGTTCCCAGCATTGAGAATAATGTCTGGCATATAATAGTTGCTCATTGAATACTTGCTGAAAGAAAGAATAAATATATGAATAAATTGGAGTTGGTAGAGAAAGGAATTGGGAGATGAACTTTGGAGCAGGAACACCTCTGAATTATACACAATATGGTTGCAGTGAGGAAGTGTGTTTAATGTTCTTGGAGAAAAATTGTGGTTGGAAACCAGGCTTGATGAGGTTGAAAGCCATTGTCATGTGCTGTGATATCTTCTCCTCCATCCTTTGAAGCTTTTGTGTAACATCCAAGACGTTAAGAGCAAGGAATCTCATATAGAACAAGCAAGTTCAGACACTTCAGGAGTCTAAATTCACAAACACAGGGCACAGGGTGGAGCAATTCCTTTACCCTAAACATCCTTCCAGGTCCCAGGTGGGGTCTTAAATATGTCACTTGAGGAAGGTGAGAAACACAGAACTATTATTTCCCAGCACTTCTCTGTCCATCCATCTTCCAGGAGTTCCTGAAGATTTGGCAATTTTGCTCCCTAACTGTTGACAAAACATCTGAGCCTCTTTGGAAAAAATCTGCCAGAGAAGGAAGGATTGTTAAAACAGGCACTGATAATCCCCAAACAGAGAGCCAGGAGCCTGGCCAGAGGCAGCACAGCCTCAGACAAATCAGGTCCCAGTGAGATCTGCTGAGCGGGAAATGGCTCACTGCACACCACCTTATGCTTCACACCATCTGGCTCCCTGCACGCCCTTCCTTACTGAGTTTTAATTTCCAAACCAGACGCACTGCCACAATTATGCTTTACTTCCTTTTATGCATCCTGCTGTGGGAACACAGAAGCTTCTGGTAATTAAACGTCTACTTTGTGAACGGTGAGGAAGTCTTTGCACTTAACCGTTGTTCTCTTTGCTGGAGATTCAACAGGGATAAAAGCCCAGGATTTTAGCCCTTGGATAGATCACAGGTCACCAGGGCACTGACCCATTAACTCTGGAAGCAATTTTGTGGTGAAAGAAATGGGCCATTTGGAGTTTGATGAAGTTCTGGCTAAGCCTCTTTTCACACACTGTGTGCCTTTGAACCACTCTCTGTTCAGGGAGCCAGGTTCTTTGTGATTTCCCATCCACAGAAGGAGAAAACTTTGTGAAATAAAGGTAAATTTCACTAAGATAAAAGATGCCAATATGCCTTGAGGGCATGTTTTCTAAGCTCCATCCTTTGTTTCTTTTAGCATAGGACCAACTGACCCTGCTGTCCTCTGAGACCCAGAGAAGAATTCTACCTGACATGCACACCCTTAAAAAATAAGTACAGTATTGAAAATCAGAGAATTTCACATGTTTTTTGTTTGTTGTTTAATTTTAATTTTTTAACACCAAAAACATTTTGCATTGGGATATAGCTGATTGACAATATTGTGGTAGTTTCATGTGAATAGTGAAGGAACTCAGTCATACATATACATGTATCCATTCTCCCTGCAACCTCCCTCCCATCCAAGCTGGGGCACATAACATTGAGTAGAGTTCCATGTGTTATACAATAGTTCTTTGTTGGTTATCCATTAAATGTAGCAGTGTGTACATGACCTTCCCCAAATCCCTAACTATCCCTTCCCCCCACCCCCACAATGTTTTTGGCAATTTCCAATTTACCGTGAAAATATTGGAAGATTTGTCAATGTGAAGAACACCTTCATACTTGGCAACAGTCATCTGGAACTGAGGCACACTTTTAGCAAAAGAGCCTGTGGACCAGGAATTTCTCAAAGTTTTAAGTGCATCTTTGTCACCTGGGCACCTTGTTTAAATGCAGATGATCCAATATGGGGCCCCAGCTTGTATATTTCTATCAGCTTAACTATGAACACAGGTGGAGTGGAGCCTGTTTGGAGTAGAGAAGGCTTGGACTGCCCGAGCACACTAACTCTCTTTTCTTCCCCTCTCTGTTGTCTTCCAACCTCAATGTTAAACAACAGGTGCCATTTATCATTACACTTCGTCTAATGTCCTTTTATACTTGGAATGCATTTTTCTACACCTGGTTTGCTTCACTCATTTGTCACCTGCCTACTTAATATATTTGAATATTTAACTCAACTTTAAAGGGTGCTTTGTAACCCTAGCCTGGTTGAATCAGTCAAAGCCCCACCAGAGAGAAGGGTATGGTCAACTATTTTTAATGGAGAGAATTTGGGTTGCACAGGCAAAGGTTTAACTGATGGTGAGTGAGCCCAGCATTAGCAGCAGCCGGCACCATGGAGCCCTGGGATGGCAGGTTCAAATGGGAGATGCAGTGTCAGCAGAGATACAGGGTCCCTTGGCAGACACTGGGACATTAATGCGCCTGTTGGGCAGAAGCTGGAATCACAGGGAAAATGCTACTGCTGTGTGGATGCAGCTTGAGGCAGACCAGAAGGGTAACTTAACCTGCCTTCTCTTTTTCCCAAGGACACAATCTCCACTAATGCCTCCCATTAGATGAACCAAGCTGGAAGCCAGCTGGCATGGGAGCCAGAGAAAAAAAAGTGTAGCCGTCAAGGAACAGAATCTGCTTCCATATGAAGCAGAAAAGAGTTAGACTAAACTGAGGTCTGGAGACAGGAAAGTCAGGTTTGGCACTCTACTCTTGGGTGTATTCTCACTGTTGTCAGGTGAAACAAAGATCTTGAATCAGATTTCTGAAGAGCCAAAATGTTTTCCCATACTTCCTTAAATGAAAGGAGAAATTCATTCCACATTTAATACCTACACGTTAAATATAATTTTTGCAACACTTTTGAAAAATTAGAAAGATCGCTTGCACAGACACGAAGAGACCTGTGCTCTGGTCCAAGAATTGCCATACAATGACTTTTGTTTAACATACAAAAAGTTGCAGATATTTAATGTGTACAACCTGATTTTTCTGGCATTAAACACACAGCAGTGAAACCATTATCACAATCAGGGGCATAAACTTATCCATTACCTCCAAAAATTTGCCTGTCCTCTTAATTTTGGGGGGGTTGTTATTGTTGTTGCTGTTATTGTTTTTGTTTTCTCTCTCTCCTTTTGTGGGAAAAACACGACAGAGGATGAGGTGGTTGGACGGCATCACCAACTTGATGAACATGAGTTTGAGAAAGCTCCAAGAGTTGGAGATGGACAGGGAAGCTTGGCATGCTGCAGTCCATGAGGATGCAAAAATTGGACATGACTGAGCAGCTGAACTGAACTGAAGATCTATCACCTTGGCAAAATTTTAAGTGTACAATAAAGTATTGTTAACCATAGGTGCCATGTTGCGTGGTAGATCTCCAGGATTTACCTACATTACATAACTAAAACTCGGCACCCTTTGACCACCTCCCCAGTTCCTCTCCCACCCCTCATACCTGGCAACCACCTGGCAGTTATTCTCTCCTTCTATGAATGTGACTATTTCCACCTCACTTGACTAGATTCTGCATATGAGAGCTTGCAGAATTTGTCTTTCTGGGTCTGCCTTATTCCACTTAGTATAATGTCCTCCAGACCCAGCCATGTTGTTGCAATGGCAAGATAGTCTTTTTTATTTTTTGAAGTCTTAGTAATATTCCACAGTCTGTATTTTATTTATCCATTCATCTATCAATGGGCACTTAAGTTGTTTCCATATCTTTACTGTTCCTAACACTGTAATGAACATGGGAGTGCAGATAACTCTTTGAGATCCAGACTTCAATTCCTCCTGACAATGTCCAGAAGTGGGATTGCTGGATCAAATGGTAAAGAATTGTCAGATGATTATTAAGTGTCCTTGGTAAATTGACCTGACCAGTTTGGCTTCCACCATACTTATTTGTTAGACAATAATGATTGCTCCTCTACCTACTTTATAGGACTCATAAGTAGCAAAAGAACATTTCAAAGCATTTATTTATGTATTCACTCAACGAACAATTAATCAATTATGAGCACTATGTGTGTGTTAGCTGCTCAGTTGTGTCTGACTCTTCATGACCCCTTGGACTGTAGCTCACCAGGCTCCTCTGTCCTTGGGATTCTCCAGGCAAGAATACTGGAGTGGGCCATATTAGTGAGCACTATGTCTTCTAGTAATTGAAGGGTATCTTCAATAAGAAGCTTTCCTAATGCTGCATTCTCCCTCAGGTCTTATGTTAAAGGTCCTACATGTGCTTCCAATGCTACGTGGCTCCCCTACTGTATTGCTCAAAGTCCAGTTAGGAGGCAGAAATCACACAAGTAATCAAACAGGGAAAATTTAATGTAAGGATCATCAATTTGAAACAGGGCATTAATGACTAGTGGACATCTATATCAAAGCACTTTTATAAGATACAGAATTAAGAACTGGAGCTACTTCAGAGCAGGAACTGTGCCTCCGGTTAACTGTTTTAACCCTAGAACCCCAGTTGTCTCCAAACCTAAGAACAATGTTGGACATCCGATGAGTGTTGAATGAATATTGAGGAAATGAATGGATGGGAACTTAAAGTTTAAAGGGACGTAGAGATGCAAACCATTACAATGTGTTGCTACACACATTTCAGGGTAGCTCTGAACCAATGAGAGGAAGGTGATAAGAAGGGGAGGAGCATTGCAGAGAGTGTAACATCAACACAAGGCATATTCTGGAAACTAGGTGTTATCCATCTTTTCTGAAGCATGAGTTTTGAGGGAGAGAATAGCAGAATATAAAGTTGGAGAGAGAAGGCAGGAGATACACCATGAGAAGGAGTTTAGATCTTGTCTAGTATAAGGGGAGTTCCTGAAGCGTTTGGGCAAGAGCCATAATAAGATAGGAAATGTGTGGGGATAGCCATCCTAGCACTCTGGCAATGATGCTTTATCTGACTGGAAAGGGCTATACTCTGGCGAAGCATTGCATTTTATGTATACAGACACAGGTAAGTCAATCAAAGAAAAGCAATTCAAAAACAAGGAGTGAAAAAGGAATTGTAAGGACTTGCTATCAGGAATCCTACTTGATTAATCTACTTATGATAAACAATAATGGAAATGTTTCTGTATTTCTTAAAATCTGTGTAGTCAAGAGAATCAAACTTTTAAAACACACTTTTGAACTCTTTTCAAAGAAATGATAGCCAAGTGATAATGACTTGGCATTCAAATTGTCCAAAAAACAGTGGCTGTATTGATAGCTTTGGAATCAGAACTCAGGTTCTCTATATGAGAATTCCAACAGTCACATAAAGCAGACTTTTCCTTCTATTTCCTTTATGCCTTCCCTATAAATTCACACATGTACATCAAATGCACCAGAACAAATACTATTTGAGATAAAATGTCTTTAAATTCTCGAATTTAGAGAGTTGCCTACTCACCTAACTCCACTAAGCCTTAGTTTTCTCACCTGTAAAAAGGGCATGATCGTTCTCTTTTCATGGATGATATGATATTCCTATTAAAAGCATTATTTTTCCTTTAAGAAACACTGTAGTTTTGTGAAAAGGTATTTATAAAAAGCACTATATTTTTACCTTGCATATACTCTTAATTCATTCTTGTGCTTAATCACTCAGTCATGTCCAGCTCTTTGTGATCCCACGGACCATTGCCTGCCAGGCTCCTCTGTTCGTGGGGATTCTCCAGGCAAGAATACTGGAGTGGGTTGCCATGCCCTCGTCCAGGGAATCTTCCCAACCCAGGGATCAAACCCAGGTGTCCCTTAATTCATTCTTAGTAGATCATAAATTAGTGGAATATTAGGGTTATAATCCCCAGCTATAGAGTGGGGGTTATAGAGTGGAAATGGTGTCTCTTTCTATATGCCATTGCTATATTTAAGTAAAAAATGGATCAGTAGGATTTGTCCTTGTAACAGAAGCATTTACTATGGAGGAAAAAGAAAAGATTGCATCTCTAGAGAATGGCATACTGAGAAGAACAAATCCCTTCCATCTTTGGAACTAGTCATTTATTTAGCCCTGCCTAATTAAAACCAAGTTTCTAAGGCTTGAATGCCTCATAAATTTTAGCATGTAATGAACACATAGTTGTATTTATTGTTTAATTAAATTAGCTATAACTTGGTATTTGTGTTCATATCAATTATTCTCTGAAGTGTTTTGGTGCTTCAGTTGATATCCAAATTTCCTCTCAGTGAGCAACAGCTCCCTGATCAGTAGAAAATGTGAAAACTAGAAACATTTAATTCAGATGGCTGATGTGAGGATTAACTGAGATCATGATTGTAGAGTACTTATAGTGAGCCTTGCATGTGATGCTCGATAAATATATGGTGGCCACTAATACTGTTTTTATTTTAATTATGTTCCATTGCTGCTGTTGATGAAAGCCCTTAGAACATTGTGTAGCCCACAAAAGTAGTTGATCAATAATTTTAAATTATCTTATGTTAGTCTAAATGATGCATGATAAAGATTTATGGGTTGAGGGTGGAGAAAAGAATATTAAGATATAATGTTCTATATCTTGATATACCCTTATTTAATTAAAGTGCTTAAATGAATGTCTATTATGACCTTATTTAAAAATAAATCATATAGATCACCAAGCTATGTATATGTAATGAAGCAATTCAAACCATATAGGAGATCTCAAATAGTCTCCTCTTCTTTCTCTTACATAGTTTATTTTATTTATTTATTCATTTGTTTGGCAAGAGAAACTTTCTTGTGAAGATTGCTAGTAGAACTTCTATTCTGAGTGTGTGTGTGTGTTTAGTTAAACAGAAAGAATATCAGTTGGAGTACATGGTGTTCATTCAATTATAAGACCTTACAGTTACTCTTTAGTTGTTGAATATTAAGTAGGTATTCAGAGAAATATTATTAACATGATTTTTTCCTTGGAATATAACTTCTTACAGCTTAAAGACTGCTGAAGAGAGGGATGGAAAAAATTTCTCTAGGGTCTAAATTCCTTTCAAAGTAAAAGGAAAGAAATACAATGCCTGCTACACAGTAAGAACTCAAAAGTATGTGTTTAATAAACTAATAAATGAATCTTGATTCTCTTTTTTTTTTAAAGATTAAACAATACTACTTATACACATTGTCATCAAAGTTTGGAGACATATTTACTGTTATAAAGTTTTGGCAAGAATGCAAATGGGCACAATGTTTGGGAAAGCTAGTTTGAATATAGGGCAAATGTTTTTAAATGCCTTTGCCCATTATTGTTAAGGTAAACCAGTTTTGTGCAGATGGACATTCCCACTGTAAAATATATATATATATATTTGAAGTATCAGAGCACTATTAAAGCAGCAACTACTTGACCCAAAGTCCATACAGGTGACCCCGACATTTGGCAGTACTTTTCATCTGGTGGATTGAAAAGTGTATTGAGTTCATCGTTTCTCAAGAGCAGCTGGAAGACTAACAAGCAGAAGAAAGCTTCCAGCATCCTCCTGGTTGTATGAGATAAGGGACTTCAAACAAATCTCAATTTTAAAAAATATTATTAGAATTTATTTACAAAACAGAAATAGATATAGAGAACAAACTTATGGTTGTCAGGGAGAAAGGTGGGGAGGGAAAGATTACCGAACGTGTGCATGATCAGACCTGTCCAACTCTTTGCAACTCTATGGACTGTGGCCCACCAGGCTTCTCTGTCCATTGGATTGTCCCGGCGAGAATACTGGACAGGGTTGCCATTTCCTCCTCCAGAGCATCTTCCTGAACCAGGGATTGAACCAGCGTTCACCCACGTCTCCTGATGGGCAGGTGGATTCTTTTACCACTGAACCCACTGGGGAAGTCCATGGGGAGTTTGGAATTGACAGGTACACAGTGCTGTATTTAAAATAAAATGCCTTTTCATGTAAAAACTTATATATATATATAAAATTTATTGAAAAGCTGAAAAAAACAAATGTGTGTGTTAAGTCACTTAGTCATGTCCAACTCTCTGTGACCCATTGGACTGTAGCCAGCCAGACTCCTCTGTCCATGGAATTCTCCAGGCAAGAATACTGGAGTGGGTAGCCATTCCCTTCTCCAGGGGATATTCCCAATTCAGGGATTGAACCCAGGTCTCCTGCATTGCAGGCAAATTCTTCACTGTCTGAGACAAAGTAGACAAAATCTGTGAGATAGGGAGCTGGTCTGTCACTTCAGCATGTATAGAGGATCTGGATACATAAATGATTGTCAAATAGAAAAATAAATAAATCACAAAATTGTTAAATAAATAAATGCATATTTACTGTAATTTATTTGGAATTCCACATGCTAGAACAAGGAACAAGACTTCACAGACAGCATCCCACTTTTCAAGAGGAGGCTAAGGAAATATGATCAGTAAGGGGAATCCTGGATGGGATTCTGGGATAGAAAAATTTATTTCAACTGAAGTCCCCTATTTTAGGTCATTTGCATAAAGCTTTAGCTATTTAGTTTAGTTTTGGTGCAGAAATCTAAATTCTTAAGTAAAACCAAATATAATATGAGCCAAAAACTGATTTTTCCTTTTTCTGATTTTTCTTCTGTTGTTAACTCATTTAATACTACAGAACAACACACAAAATACAGCTTTGTAAAATCAAAAAAAGTCAATAAACACTTTTATTTCACTTTTAAATTTACTTTTATCATCTTTTCATATTTAAAAAGAATTTAATACAAAATCTTTAAGTTTGGAATTAATATTTTGGAAAATACAGAATTCAAAAAGGGCCTTTTTTAAGGAAAGAGGATGTATTATCCTTGCTATTAAGCAAGATGTTAAGATTCTTGGCATCAGGACCAAGTGTTTTGTCAATTCATTGCCCTGTGGCTTGTTTTATCACGCCAAGTTAAAACACCACTAGAAAAAAAAAAAAGATTGTTAGTTTTAAAAATGTTTAATTCTTTTAATTTTTAGTTTCAGACATTTACTCTTATCCCACTGCTTTTGATAAAAATCATTAGCTACATATAATGAAAATATTCAGCTTCAAATGTATCACATTTTATATGTTTTACAAACATGTTTCATATATTTCAACTTGTATATCTTAATAATTTTCTTGGGGAAAGGGCTCTTTTCCAAACAAATGTATCTCAAGGTTAAGCTATTTCTGAACTTCATTTTCATTGCAACATATTTGTAATACATTTTTAAATTCCAAACATTTTTAAGGTGGCAAATTTCTTTATACAAAAACTAACATGGTAGTTTAAAAACATGGTCCCCGAAATGTTGACTCTTCTCCCATCGAACAGTAAGATATATGTCCTCTCCCCTTGAATCTAGTCTCTGTGTTTTCTTGACCAATACATGGAAATGATGCTGTACAGGTTCTGCACCTAGACCTTCAAAAACTGATCGCTACTATTTTCTGTCTCTACTTTTACTCTTAAAAATCTTGCCACCAGACAGTGAGGACAAGCAAGCCACTCCATGGAAGAGACCTCATGGGAGAAAACTGATGAACAGTCAGGTGACTCACTAATCCACATTGTACAACCTCAGCTAAAGCAGCATAGAGCAGAGATGAACAGTCCCTGCTTCCCAAATTACAAATTTGTGAGCAAAATAAATTGTGGTTGTTATTTCATCCACTTAATTTGGGGACAATTTCAGTTCAGTCACTCAGTTATGTCAGACTCTTTGTGACCCCATGAACCAAGCACGCCAGGCCTCCCTGTCCATCATCAACTCCCGGAGTCCACCCAAACCCATGCCCATCGAGTCAGTGATGCCATCCAACCATCTCATCCTCTGTCATCCCCTTCTCCTCCAGCCCTCAATCTTTCCCAGCATCAGGGTCTTTTCAAATGAGTCAGCTCTTCACATCAGGTGGCCAAAGTACTGGAGCTTCAGGTTCAACATCAGTCCTTCCAATGAACACCCAGGACTGATTTGCTTTAGGATGGACTGGTTGGATCTCCTTGCAGTCCAAGGGACTCTCAAGAGTCTCCTCCAACACCACAGTTCAAAAGCAGCAATTCTTAGGCGCTCAGCCTTCTTTATAGTTCAAATCTCACATCCATACATGACCACTGGAAAAAACCATAGCCTTGACAAGACAGACTTTGTTGGCAAAGTAATGTCTCTGCTTTTTAATAAGCTGTCTAGGTTGGTGATAACTTTCCTTCCAAGGAGTAAGTGTCTTTCAATTTCATGGCTGCAATCACCATCTGCAGTGATTTTGGAGCCCAGAAAAATTAAGTCAGCCACTGTTTCCACTGTTTCCCCATCTATTTCCCATGAAATGATGGGACCGGATGCCATGATCTTAGTTTTCTGAATGTTGAGCTTTAAGCCAACTTTTTCACTCTCCACTTTCACTTTCATCAAGAGGCTCTTTAGTTCTTCTTCACTTCTGCCATAAGGGTGGTGTCATCTGCATATCTGAGGTTATTGATATTTCTCCCGGCAATCTTGATTCCAGCTTGTGCTTCTTCCAGCCCAGCGTTTCTCATGATGTACTCTGCATATAAGTTAAATAAGCAAAGTGACAATATACAGGCTTGACATACTCCTTTTCCTATTTGGAACCAGTCTGTTGTTCCATGTCCAGTTCTAACTGTTGCTTCCTGACCTGCATACAGGTTTCCCAAAAGGCAGATCAGGTGGTCTGATATTCCCATCTCTTTCAGAATTGTCCACAGTTTATTGTGATCCACACAGTCAAAGGCTTTGGCATAGTCAATAAAGCAGAAATAGATGTTTTTCTGGAACTCTTTTGTTTTTTCCATGATCCAGCAGATGTTGGCAATTTGATCTCTGGTTCCTCTGCCTTTTCTAAAACCAGCTTGAACATCTGGAAGTTCACGGTTCACGTATTGCTGAAGCCTGGCTTAGAGAATTTTGAGCATGTGAGATGAGTGCAATTGTGTGATAGTTTGAGCATTCTTTGGCATTGCCTTTCTTTGGGATTGGAATGAAAACTGACCTTTTCCAGTCCTGTGGCCACTGCTGAGTTTTCCAAATTTGCTGCGATACTGAATGCAGCACTTTTACAGTGTCATCTTTCAGGATTTGAAATAGCTCAACTGAAATTCCATCACCTCCACTAGCTTTGTTCATAGTGATGCTTCCTAAGGCCCACTTGACTTCACATTCCAACATGTCTGGCTCTAGGTGAGTGATCACAATATCGTGATTATCTGGATCATGAAGATCTTTTTTTTTTTTTTTTTTTTACAGTTCTTTTGTGTATTCTTGCCACCTCTTCTTAATATCTTCCGCTTCTGTTAGGTCCATATCATTTCTGTCCTTCATTGAGCCCATCTGTGCATAAAATGTTCCCTTGGTATCTCTAATTTTCTTGAAGAGATCTCTAGTCTTTCCCATTCTATTGTCTTCCTCTATTTCTTTGCATTGATAGCTGAGGAAGGCTTTCATATCTCTTCTTGCTATTCTTTGGAACTCCGCATTCAAATGGGTATAATTTTTCTTTTCTCTTTTACTTTTTGCTTCCCTTCTTTTCACAGCTATTTGCAAGGCCTCCTCAGATAGCCATTTTGCTTTTCTGTATTTCTTATTCTTGGGGATGCTCTTGATTCCTGTCTCCTGTACAATGTCATGAACCTCCATCCATAGTTGGGACAATTTACTTTGCAGCAAAAATAGCTAGAATACTACCACTTACAATTTTGTAATCTACAACTGAATGAAAGTTCTTAAACATATTTACATTCTAGTATCTTCTAAGTGCCTCCTGATACACTAAGACCTTTTAAAATTTACTAATTCTTCCTTTCACTTTGGATCTTTATAATAAATTAATGAAAGCAAAGAAAGTCACTCTACCTTGAATTATTTCTACTAGTAGCTTTCAAAAATTTAAGTCAACAATGAAAAAGTTTTTGTAGTGGTGGAACAGATTGTGGTTATGTTTACATGAATTTATGCATGTGGTACAATTTCATAGAATTATATACCAAAAATAAAACTTAACAGACTTCATGCAAAAACTTGCAAAATCTGAATAAGGTCTGCACTTGAGTTATTATTACTGTACCCATGCCAGTTTTGTAGTTTTGAAAAGGCACTATGACTTTTTTTAATTATATTAACAATTGGGAGAAGCTGGATGAAAGTACACAGGAATCCTGTATTATTTTTGAAACTTCTTGAGAGACAAACTATTTCAAGTAAAAAGTTATAGTAAAAGATTAAGGCTTGGGCAATAGAAAAAGTCATTTCAGTAAAATAACTCAGTCTGGCAAGAAGTCTCTAGTCCATTTATTACAGTTAGAAGAGGGACTACCAGCTAGGATTTCTAGAATGAGCACTCTTAGGGGCTCAGAGACTTCAGTGATGATGCTTGAAAGGCTTATTCTTATGTTGACACAGACAATTTCATAAAGGAGATTCTGTCATCGTCTGGAAAGGAAAATACAGAAGTGTAGGCACTTGGTGCAAGTATGGTTTTAAGCACACGAGAAAAACATGAAGGTGACTGGACTTTATTTGGACGTTCATTTTTCCACTGCCTGCATTCTTTAGCAGTGACAGTTTCCTAACCTGCCGTGATAGATGGATCAAGTTTTTAAATAGAGTTCAATTCCAAGAGCACATTCATACGTCCAGTTTATTCATAAGTCCAACAAAGTTAACCTAGGCCCCCAAGGAACACAATGAGCTATGGAGTACTGTACTATAGGTTTATAATGCTTTTCACACAAATAATACATAAAAAATGAATAAACACAAAAAATAAACATTTCTTCACGTTTTGAACTTTTATTAGGTGTATACACATTAAGTTTTCTTATGTTTTTTTGAGAATAAACTCTTTTTGTTGTTGTTGTTCAGTTGCTAAGTCATGTCTAACTCTTTGTGACTGTGGATTGCAGCATGTCAGGCTTCCCTGTCCTTCACTATCTCCCAGAGTTTGCTCAAACTCACATTCATTGAGTCGGTCATGCCATCCAACCATCTCATCCTCAGGCATCCCTTTCTTCTCCTGCCTTCAATCTTTCCCAACATCAGGATCTTTTCCAATGAGTCAGCTCTTCACATCAGGTGGTCAAAGTATTAGAGTATCAGCTTCAGCATCAGTCCTTCCGAATATTCAGGGTTGATTTCCTTTAGGATTGACTGGTTTGATCTATTGCTGTCCAAGGTATTCTCAAAAGTCTTCTCCAGCACCACAATTCAAAAACATAAATTCTTCAGCTCTCAGCCTTCTTTATGGTCCAGCTCTCACATCAATATGTGACTACCGGAAAAACTATAGGTTTGACTATTTGGATCTTTGTCAGCAAAGTGATGTCTTTGCTTTTTAATATGCTGTCTAGGTTTGTCATAGTTTTTCTTCTAATCGTCTTTTAATTTCATGGCTGCAGTCATTGTCAACTCCTTTATCATTACATAATGCCCTTTATTTAAAGAAAGTAGCATTTACATACATCCCCTACCATATGTAACATAGATAGCTAGTGGGAAGCTGTTATATAACACAATAAGTCCAGTCCAGCACTCTTTGACGATCCAGAGAGGTAGGATGGAAGGTAGTATGGGAGGAAGCCTTAAGAGGGAGGGGATATATATGGTGGTGGTGGTTTAGTGGCTAAGTCATGACTTACTCTTGCAAACCCATAGACTGTAGCCTGCCAGGAATGGGATTTTCCAGGCAAAAATACTGGAGTGGTTTGCCATTTCCTTCTCCAGGGAATCTTCCTGATCCAAGGATGGAACCCCTATCTCCCACATTGCAAACAGATTCTTTACCAACTGAGCTATCAGAGGAGGAGGGGGACATATATATTTATGTTAATTTTAGTTATAATTATGCTTAGTTCATATCGTTGTTGGCAGAAGCCAACACAATATTAGAAAGGGAACATTTTAAACCTCACAATACAGTGCCTTGAAAAGTATAGTAGTACAGTACAGTAACTGGCGTACAGGGTCTGGCATTCAGTGAACAAGAAGAACTACTGACTAACGGAGGGAGAGGAGGTGGGAGATGGTAGAGCTGAAGATTCATTAGCAACAGGAGACAGAGGGCAGGCTGCAATTTCACTCACGCCTGCTGCTGATGGAACAGGTTCTGGTTCCTGGCTGAATTCAGTTCTATCTATCCTCTTGGGGAACACATGTATACCTGTGGCAGATTCATTTTGATATTTGGCAAAACTAATACAATTTTGTAAAGTTTAAAAATAAAATAAAATTTTAAAAAAAGAAAGAAAAAAAATAAAAATAAAAAAAATAAAACAACAAGCCAGAGATGTCTGGATGGTGGCTCTTTTTTCCTCATCATAGATGACACGATATCACTGATTTGCATTCTGAATGACGGCTGCAACCTTTGTGCACAGTTCTCTGTTTGGGTGCTGCACCTCAAAAACTAGCAGTAACTCCTCAAATAGAACCAAGTGACTGAACACATGTTCACAGCTTTGAAAGTTCGCAACTTGAAGGTCTGTGTGTAGGGGACTTAGTGTATGTGAGGGTTTGGTCTTGTGGATTTTTGGTATTTGTAAAAGTCTTCTCCAGTTTCCCCTCTTCTCTGTAGGTTCTTAATAATGTTCAGAAACCTCTCCAGAGCATGTTGTGAGGGAGGTCAGGCAGGACGGCATCTTTCTTTTGTAAGCCTCATCTTCCTACAGATATTTCATACCTATTTGACAAGGGAATAATTTTTCCAGGTTTTTTCTCCCATGGCTCAGGATCTAACAAGGGAAAACCATTGTTGGGGGATATCTATGGGGAGCTGGTTTCCTCTCTTAAATCATTCCGTGGTGGTTCAGATGGTAAAGAATCTTGCTGCAACGCAGGAGACATGGGTTCAATCCCTGTGGTGGCAAGATCCCCTAGAGAAGGGAATGGCAGCCCACTCCAGTATTCCTGCCTGGAGGATTCCATGGACAGAGGAACCTAGTGGGCTACAGTCCATGGAGTTGCAAAAAGTCTACAGAACTAAGCGGCTAACGGTTTTATTTCTTCACGTGGGGAGCTGGTTTTCTCTCTTAATGCATATTATAAGTAGAGGACCATCATAGTTCAACAAAAATTAAGGTGTATGGGTTCTTAATAGCTCAAAAATTTGGAATGATCCATTTTGTATAGGAATCAAAATGCAGCACACACACACACACACGCAAACAATCTCCAGTTTGAAGAGGGGAAGGAGTCAGGCAGCAAAAGGAAGCCAGACAGCCAGGCTCAGCTTATGCTTCCTACATATGAGTGAAAGCTTTCCGGAACATCGACTAGCTCAAGAATAGAGCCTCACGACATCATCAATCCCTAGGTGACAGAGGAGCAGTAAGGAGAAGATAGATTTGAGACATCAAGGGGTCTCATCATATGTCCACTTGATTGTCACTTTGTAGCCCTTTTCCATTGTTCTCCAGATCAGAAAACTCCAAACCCTGCCTAGAGGACTGCAGAAACATTAAAATGTGACACTACCATTTATTAACATATCTGCACATGAAAAGAAATGAGAAGAGACTACACCAGCCAAAAGCCAGGTAATGAGTTTGCCTCAGTTCTTAACACTCCAGTTTCCCCCAGGTTTGATTTATTCATGAATATCACCTGACATTTCATGTCCCCATGGTATCTCTCCAAAACAAAATATTCTAATAATCAGAAAGAAAAAGTCAGAAACCCCAAAATTCAGATGGACAACAGTTACAAGCATGTATCACTGTACAGGAGGCAGGGATCAAGACCATCCCCAAGAAAAAGAAATGCAAAAAACAAAATGGTTGTCTGAGGAGGCCTTACAAATAGCTGTGAAAAGAAGGGAAGTGGAAAGCAAAGGAGAAAAGGAAAGATATACCCATTTGAATGCAGAGTTCCAAAGAATAACAAGGAGAGATAAGAAAGCCTTCCTCAGTGATCAGTGCAAAGAAATAGAGGAAAACAATAAAATGGGAAAGACTAGAGATCTCTTCAAGAAAATTAGAGATACCAAGAGAACATTTCATGCAAAGATGGGCTCAATAAAAAACAGAAATGGTAGGGACCTAACAGAAGCAGAAGATATTAAGAAGAGGTGGCAAGAATATACAGAAGAACTGTACAAAAAAAAAAAAAGATCTTCATGACCCAGATAATCACTATGGTGTGATCACTCACCTAGAGCCAGACATCCTGGAATGTGAAGCCAATTGGGCCTTAGGAAGAATCACTATGAACAAAGCTAATGGAGGTGATGGAATACCAGTTGAGCTGTTTCAAATCCTGAAAGATGATGCTGTGAAAGTGCTGAACTCAAAATGCCAGCAAATTTGGGAAAGTCAGCACTGGCCACAGGACTGGAAAAGGTCAGTTTTCATTCCAATCCCAAAGAAAGGCAATGCCAAAGAATGCTCAAACTACTGCACAATTGCACTCATCTCACATGCTAATAAAGTAATGCTTAAAATTCTCCAAGCCAGGCGTCAGCAATATGTGAACTGTGAACTTCCAGATGTTCAAGCTGGTTTTAGAAACGGCAGAGGAACCAGAGATCAAATTGCCAACATCCGCTGGATCATGGAAAAAGCAAGAGCGTTCCAGCAAAACATCTATTTCTGCTTTATTGACTATGCCAAAGCCTTTGATTGTATGGATCACAATAAACTGTGGAAAATTCTGAAAGGGATAGGAAGACCAGACCACCTGATCTGCCTCTTGAGAAACCTGTATGCAGGTCAGGAAGCAACAGTTAGAACTGGACATGGAACAACTGACTGGTTCCAAATAGCAAAAGGAGTACGTCAAGCTTGTATATTGTCACCCTGTTTATTTAACTTATATGCAGAGCATATCATGAGAAACGCTGAGCTGGAAGAAGCACAAGCTGGAATCAAGATTGCCGGGAGAAATATCAATAACCTCAGATATGCAGATGACACCACCCTTATGGCAGAAAGTGAAGAAGAACTAAAGAGCCTCCTGATGAAAGTGAAAGAGGAGAGTGAAAAAGTTGGCTTAAAGCTCAACATTCAGAAAACTAAGATCATGGCATCTGGCCCCATCACTTCATGGCTAATAGATGGGGAAACAATGGAAACCGTGGCTGACTTTATTTTTGGGGGCTACAAAACCACTGCAGATGGTGATTGCAGCCATGAAATTAAAAGACTCCTTGGAAGGAAAGTTATGACCAACCTAGACAGCATATTAAAAAGCAGAGACATTACTTTGCCAACAAAGGTCTGTCTAGTCAAGGTTATAGTTTTTCCAGTGGTCATGTATGGATGTGAGAGTTGGACTATAAAGAAATCTGAGTCCCAAAAAATTGATGCTTTTAAAGTGTAGTGCTGGAGAAGACTCTTGAGAGTCCCTTGGACTGCAAGGAGGTCCAACCAGTCCATCCTAAAGGAGATCAGTCCTGGGTGTTCCTTGGAAGGACTGATGATGAAGCTGAAACTCCAATACTTTGGCCACCTGATGTGAAGAGCTGACTCATTTGAAAAGACCCTGATGCTAGGAAAGTTTGAGGGCAGGAGGAGAAGGGGATGACAGAGGATGAGATGGTTGGATGGCATCACCGACTAGATGGACATGGGTTTGGGTGAGCTCTGGGAGTTGATGATGGGCAGGGAGGCCTGGCATGCTGCGGTTTGCCGGGGACCAGCCCCGGCTGATCCAGGGTATTCGAAGGAGAGACGGCTAGGCGAGGGTCAGGGAACAACTGCTTAATTACACTTTAATTAAGGATACAAAGAGTAATAGAATAAGGATAGCTCAGTGAGGAAATTCAGTGGAGAAAAGTGGCTGAAATAAGGATAGCTCAGTAGGAAAATTCAGTGGAGAAAAGAAGCTGAGTGGCTTGGTTTACGCGGAAAATCAATATAACCCGTGACACCAGGTTAGCTCTGACCACGGAGGCCGCAGGCGCCCTCTCGAATAGCGGAAGGTGCCCCACCTTAGACACCTTCTCGAGTGGGTCTTAGAAGCCCAGGCAAATAAATGGTCGCAGAGGACATCCGCACTCCAGATGGACGCTCAGCTGGAAGTTAAAGAGAAGAATGACATGGGGAGTCCAAGCGTTGGTGAGCAAGACCCGCACTTTATTTTCCAAAGTAGTTTTTATACCTTAAGTTATGCATAGAGGATAATGGGGGAAGGGGTAGAGTCATGCAGCAAGCCAGGCTTTTTTCCTGTAAACTTATCATATGCAAAAGTTCAGGTGATAGACATCATCTTCTGGCCAGGAGGCCTGTTAACATTTTAAGAAACTTATCTTTCTCTAAAGGTGATTATTCCAAAGTCAGGCGCCAGCCTTCCAAAAAGCATTGGACAAAGCTGCATTTTACATTTCTATACACCCATTATATCAATCAATACACTGCCAAGGACACAGTAGGTAAGGAGTATGGAGACTTAGCAGCAAACATTGGCCCAACAAGTGAAAAACCCTTCACCAATACAATTTCTAATCAATCTTTTAACTACTCAAAGGAATCTGTGTTTAGGCAGTTTAGAACATCTCCTGCCTCTCACAGTTGGGAGGCTCTGAACAATCACATGTGGCCGGAAAAACCCATTCAGGCAGGCTAGAGGATTTCCAAAGGAGTTTGTAGGTTGAAACACTGTCACATCCAAGAATTATTAACTGGAGCTGTAAGCTAACTCTTTTTTTCAGAGAGAGGTAGTGGGAGACAGCCCCCCGTAAAGTCAGAGGTGTAGGTGAAAGCACAAAGCAGAAAGTAGGCAGACTCTGGTTTGGGGGGTAGATGCTCGAGAATTTCCAGGGGGACTCCTGAGGCTCGATCCCGCCTTTGCGTATGCCGAGCCTCCTTCCTCATGACCTTTGTCATGGGCGGAGTGCCTCACGCTGGCTCCCGGCAGTGATAGAATTCCAGTTAAGCTATTACAGATCCTCACTCAATATGCAATATGCCGGCTCCCGGCAGCGGTTCATGGAGTCACAAAGAGTCGGACATGACTGAGTGACTGAACTGAACTGATCTGATCTGATTTCAAATGTGAGAACATCCAAACGGCCAATAAGCAATGACAACCTGGAATTTTTTGTTTTTGTTTTTTATAAAATATGGACTTAAATCATAATGAGAAACCAGCCCACCAAAATGGCTAAAATTTAAGAAATTGGCCATACCAGGTACTATGAGGCTGTAAACTGAAATTAATATAAACTTCTAGTAAACATTGTAGTTGATGTAATCAATTTGGAGAAGTGTTTCCAGCCATGTCTACTAAAACTAACTCTTGCCTACCCTATGATCCAGCAAGTTCTATGAAAATGAGAGCTTGCAGTCAACATCATTCAATAATTCAATAATTCAATAATATTTCACAGGCAGAAACAACTCAGATTTCCAAGAACAGTAGACTGTATAAATATACGGTGATATAAGTAAACACTCCCACAATATGAGGAAATGCACATGCCGCTGCTGTGTGCAACTTCCTGGCAGGGTCTCCTAAACATCACAGTAGGGAAAGAACGGCTGACACAAAGGAGAACCATTTGTGTGATGCTATTACATAGAGCTCAGCAGCAAGCCACACTGATCTATGCTGGTAACAATCAGGGTCTTGGTTTTGATACTGACCAGGGTTCTTTGTTGTTGTTGTTGTTCAGTTGCTAAGTCATGTCTGACTCTTTGTGACCCCATGGACGCAGCACACCTGGGTTCTTGGTCTTCCCCAATCAGCAGAAATTGACTAGACCCAAACAAGAAATTCAGGCAAGACTTTATCAGGGTCCTGATTGCAGTATGGAGGAGTGAGAATAAGTAACATGCTCCTTTGCTTGCCCCCTTACTGAGACAGGGTGAGTTTATTTCTTACACGGAATGAGAGTAGGAATATGTCCAGGGGTCTGGTTAAGAGAGGCTTAGTTCATTTGCTCGCCCCTCTGCTGGTACTGAGTGCTGGGGGCTTACTCAGTACCCTGCTTCTGCTCCTGGCTCTTCAGAAGTGGCAGTAGGGGGTTTTTTTGTTTTGTTTTGTTTTGGTGTTTTTGTATCTTTCATCCAGAATTTGCCCCAACTGTATGCCCACGCTGTTCCTTTTTAGTCTCATACAGTTTCTTTGCATTTTGTTGCTCTAGGAGAGATGTGTCCAGGTGTAAACATTGCAGCACTGCAAAAGGAGCCCAAGTTCCAGCTGGTCTCAGTTTCCTCTTGGCAGGAGGGGGCCCCTGGTGTGTGTGTGTGGTGGACAGTGTGATGGATTCCCCTAAGCCCCCTCAGATCCCATTTATCATTTCGGTACAACCAGCTCCCGCTGTGCCTCTGCAGGCGTTTCAGTGGACAGTACCTGTGGGGCTTCTTAGACCAGCCATCCTTGTGGAGCCTTTGACTGTAAGCTCAGAGGCTAGTAGGGTCTGGAGTCTGCGCTTTCTGTTCCTGCAGAGACTTTGCTGCCACTGGGAGTAGGGAAGTTCAGCCCCCAGGACACACACAGAACAATGCTAAGGCCACTCACCCCTGAGTTCTCCCACCCCTGAGTTCTCCTCTCAGCTCAGACTGAAGCGACCTGAGGAGGAGGGCCTTTCACTCTGAGGACCCCTTCCTCCCCTTCCCTCATCTGTCTCCCATGGGAGCATTTCATTAGTAATTCACTTGCAGACAATTTCTCCTCGTGGCAACTCCTTCTGGGAAACCGAGCCTGAGTAGGAAGGCAATAGCCAGCTGTTGTTGAAAAAGCTAGTTGGACCAGAAGGATGCTGGTAATGTTGATGTGTTCACTTTAGATAAGATTATTGAGCAATTATTATTTTTAGTTTTCTCCATGTACATTATTTTTCAAAAAGAAAAGTTTTTTTTTCACTTGCCTGAAAAATTTTAAGTGTTTTTTTATTTTATTTTATTTTTAAACTTTACAAAATTGTATTAGTTATGCCAAATATCATAATGAATCTGCCACAGGTATACATGTGTTCCCCATCCTGAACCCTCCTCCCTCCCCATACCATCCCTCTGGGTTGTCCCAGTGCACTAGCCCCAAGCATCCAGTATCGTGCATGGAACCTGGACTGGCAACTCATTTCATACATGATATTTTACATGTTTCAATGCCATTCTCCCAAATCTTCCCACCCTCTCCCTCTCCCACAGAGTCCATAATTAGATGAGGATAATCCAAGATCATGGATTCATATAGATTTTCCAGGTTTCAATCTACTCAAGAATGCTTCAAGAATGGGGTCTGATGAATAGTGTGGCTGGACAGCCTTAAGACTGGTATCCTGTGGACTATTAATAAAAGAATGACTAGAACCCAGATATATTTTAAAAACTCAACAATCTGTACAATAAAAATCTAATATTCCACATCCAAACAGCAATTCTTCACAGCCACCAAAACACCACTCTCTGTTCCTAAGATCAATTTCAGACAACTGAAAATTTTAAGGCTATATAATGATGCCTAATCTACCTTTAAAGTATAATATAAAATACAACAGAAACCATAATCTTGTCCTTTTATAAATGTTTCATTCTAACTAAGCAAAGCAAGTAGTACTGAAGAAACTCTTGTTCAGCCTAAACTCCAGACCAATACATAAACAGACCAATATGCTTCTGCCTCACCTGGTTTTTTAAAAACCTAAATCCTGTGACTAGAAAAATTCAGAATTGTGTCCTAGAATGTTTTCATACAGTTATGTAGTGATTTCAGTTTAAGAGTGTTCATTATTTATATATTTAAAATAACAAATAAAAACATGGTTTTTACATATATTCAAAAAATTTTAAGCTGTAGTATGTTAACATCTATACCATATTATTATAAAACATTTAAAATTATTGAATGACATAAAAATATCAATAAGTATTATTTTAACAATAAATTACACAGCAGTACATAAATATAGTTCCCATCTGGAAAACTACAAATGTATATTTTTTAATGTGCATCAAGTTATTAGTAACACTTACCTTTCAATGGTAAGATTATGCTTATTTTTTTTCACTCTCTTCCAAAGTCTTCACCATATTTTCTCAATTTTCTATGATAAATATGCAGTTATTTTAACCAAAAATGTAAAAAAAAAAATGTTTTGCCAAACAATGTTCACATCATGGAAAATACAGTAGCCTTTAAAAATAGGTGGATATTCTCCACACCCAATCAAGATGGCTACTATCCAAAAAGGAAGGAGTAAAAACAGAAAATAATGTATGAAACTGTTGGTGAGGATGTAGATAAATTGAAATCTTTGTGTACCCTGGATGGGAATGTAAAATGGCACAGCAACTATGGAAAACAATATGGCACTTCTTAAAAATTGAAAACAGAACTACCATATCAACCAGGGATTTCTCTTCTGGGTATGTATCCAAAAGAATTGAAAACAGAGTCTCAAAGAGGTATCACTATACCGACACGCACAGACGCGCTATTCACAACAGCTAAAAAATAGAAGCCACCCATGCATCCATGTAAAGACTAACGGGTAAATAAAATGTGGTATCAGATCAGATCAGATCAGTCGCTCAGTCATATCCGACTCTTTGGGACCCCATGAATCACAGCATGCCAGGCCTCCCTGTCCATCACCAACTCCTGGAGTTCACTGAGACTCACGTCCATCGAGTCAGTGATGCCATCCAGCCATCTCATCCTCTGTTGTCCCCTTCTCCTCCCGCCCCCAATCCCTCCCAGCATCAGAGTCTTTTCCAATGAGTCAACTCTTCGCATGAGGTGGTCAAAGTACTGGAGTTTCAGCTTAAGCATCACTCCTTCCAAAGAAATCCCAGGGCTGATCTCCTTCAGAATGGACTGGATATACAATTCAATGTGATTTAGCCTTAAAAAGGAGTGAAATTCTGTTGCATACTATGACATCAATGGACCTCAAAGACAGTATGCTATGTGAAATAAGTCAGTCACGAAAGGACAAGTACAGGATGATTCCATTATAGGAAGAATTTAGAGTAGCCAAATTCATAAAAACATGAAGTAGAATGGAGGTTGTCAGGTACTAGTAGGGGAAGGACCATGGGAGTTGTTTAAAGGGTATAGAGTTGTGATTTTGCATGAAGAAAAATTCTGTAGATTTTTTTGCACAGTACGTGAATAAACTTAAAAATGCAGAACTGTATACTTAAACTGATTAAGATGATAAATTGTATGTTATATGCACTGTATCAAAATTAAAAAAAAGAAAAAATAGGTGGATATGACCATGCCATTTAAGGATGGGAGAGGTAGAGCAATTCCAGGACTTTAATCCTATTCACTGCTCAGCAAGCATTCCCGCTGCTAATTAGCTCTGCATCATCATCAGTGGTTTCCTTTATTCACAGTGCTTTATGCTTCGGACAAGTGTTGCCCAGTAGTTGTTGTTGTTCAGCCGCTCAGTCACGTCCAGCTGTTTGTGACCCTATGGACTGCAGCACGCCAGGCTTCCCTGTTTGTTACCACCTACCAGAGCTTGTTCAAACTCATATCCATTGAGTCGGTGATATCATCCAACCATCTTGTCTTCTGTCGTCCCCTTCTCCTGCCTCCATTCCCAGCATCAGGGTCTGTTCCAATGAGTCAGCTCTTCTCATCACCTGGCCCAAGTACTGGAGCTTCAGGTTCAGCATCAGTCTTTCCAATAAATATTCAGGATAATTTCCTTTAGGACTGACTGGTTTGATCTCTTTGCAGTCCAAGGAGATCTTGTCCAATAGAACCTCCTGCAATGATGGGATTATTATATAGCTGAGCTGTCCAAAGCAGTACCACCAGTACTATGGCTGCTGAGCCTTTGAAATGTGCCTAGTGTGCCTGAGGATCTACATTTGTAATCTAAATATCATGAATTAAATTTAAGTAGTTCCATGTAGCCACAAGAGCCTTCTACATTAATACTAGTCTAGTTTACTAGGTGGTGCAGTGGTAAAGAATCTACCTGCCAATGCAGGAGACTTGGGTTCAACCCCTGGGTCAGAAAGATCCTCTGGAGGAAGCAATGGCAATCCTCTCCTGTACTCTTGCCTGGAAAATTTCATGGACATAGGAGTCTTGCATGCTACATTCCTGAGGTCGCAAAGAGTCAGAAATGGCTGAGCATGCACACACACAGACTTTTGTGTTAATCTTTCTCTACTGCTGGATGAACTTTGCCTGTGATAATTTTGAGAAAACAGAAGAAAAGCTCTCCACTCACAGCAGTTCTTATTTTTCTCTTTTGCTGGATTACAGTTATCCCAGTTGTTGGAACCACATCCCCTAAACAGAATGCTTTCTCTACCTTTCCCACATAAAGAACCGCCTCTGTGATCTTCCTTTTCATCTGCTCTGCTGGCAAACATTTGTCATTGTGAAATAGCTGATAAGCGCTTTGCTGAGTTTCTGATTGTTATCAGATTACAGAGTCCTGTAGGGGATCGTTGGAGAAGCATAAGCCAAGACAGTGTGAGTAATTTGGTGGCAACTATAGCTTCTCGGGTATAATTAGCTGCTGCTGGGAGCCCTTTCTTTACCTGGGGAAGTCAGGCATTCAGAGAGATGGCTGCCCTGATTATGGAATAAACTCATACAGAAGGCAGCAAAGCAATATTTTGAGGAAGGAAAGGATAAGCACTGGAATCAGATGGCTCTGGGCTTAATTCCTTTTACGGCAAATACAATCTATCATCTTGAACAAGTCCAAACTGCTCTGATACCACTGTATTTTGTATGCACCAGAGGAGGATAATAATACATTTTAGATGATTAAGCCTGGTGTACAGTGTTCAGTCAGTAAATGTCAACTGTTAAAAATGGCTAACTACATCCTTGCTCTTCTTTCCATTACCTCATCTTTATCTCTTTATCCACTAGACTGTAACAGAAATAAAATGTTTATAACCCCACCTGCCTTTTAAATAAAGTGTCTCTATGAACTTGGCCCTCCATTTTGCTTGGAAAAATAACATGTTGCAGGAATAATTCACTAACTGATTTATTTAGTTGGAAGAAAGTTGCAGTTCTTTTTTGCTGTTTTGTTCTGCCGTCTTGCTTTGGAGGTGGTTTGGGGATGGAAGCCAATGAAAGAGGTAAAAGAAAAGCTGGACCTGCTTGGAGCAATAGCAAGGTAGGGACAGGGGACATACCACCCTGGTACTTACAACCCTGGTACAGCCAAGCAATGACTTTGAAGACTAGAAATATCCTTATGAGTTCTGAAGCCACTGGCTGCCAAGCATGTGATGCAAGCTCCCTGCTTTGACACTCCCATAAACCCTTTATAGAACTTACTTTGCTTATTAGAGCTTTTTGCATAAATGGATGCTTGTTAGGAAACTCAATAAGAAGCTCAATTCTGCCGCTATGTAAACGAGGAACTAAAACAGAGAGAGTAGACAACATACATCTGGCTTGCTCATTCATCCACTCATTCATCTAGACTTTTAACCAACCAGAATGTATTGAAATGGCTTTCCTGAGTGTCTCTCCATGTGAAATACCACCAAGCCCGAGGGAAAGGGTTGTGGTCTTTGTCGTAAAAGATCTTATGGTTTAAGAAAAGGGACAAGTACCACAACAAGAGACCTGGAAGAGATGCTGAAGAATTTTCAAAACATCTGCTTCATTTCACTGATACAGAACAAGAAGCTTCAAGACTCAGGCTCAGAAAGGCCAAGACAGTGTCTCTAAGTGTTAGATCCTTGGCTCAAAGCTGTGATTTTTGTAAGGATAATCTGTCTGTTACGTTGAGAGGGCCAGCTCTAATATCAGAGGAAGGAGAGTTGGATCCTTCATAATCATAACAACCAGGTGCAGTAACAAGGAGCTCCTTGGGCTGGACTAGAGCAGACACTATAGTTGATTTGCACAAAGTCTTCACTTATTGCTCAGTATTGAAATCAACTAAAAGTACGAGTTCTAATCTAAAACTCATTTTCCAGCTTCCCCTGTCAGTTTTGTCTGGAGAGGGTGAGCTGCAAATAGAATTACCATGTGCAATCCCAGAATATCCCACTAAAGGAATGCAGTGGGCCCCTCAGCCTCTGTCTCCAGTTTGATCAGAGCCCTCTGTGTGACCAGCTAAATCAACTCAAAGATCTCCCTCCCAAGCACATGTTTCTTCCATTGTTCTAATTTTCTATGCCACATAATCTCTTTTCCACTTTGGAATCCTCTTCATCCTTGATGTCCCAGCACAAGAACAAGCCCTACCTCCTTCAAAAGTCTTTGTCTGACAACACCAACCTTCAGGAAGGACTCTTCTCTATAAATACATATGTGTGTGTGTTAAGTCACTTCAGTCATGTCCAACTCTTTGCAACCCTATGGACTGTAGCCCACCAGGCTCCTCTGTCCATGGGATTCTCCAGGCAAGAATACTGGAATGGGTTGCCATACCCTCCTCCAGGGGATCTTCCCAACCCAGGGATTGAAGCTGCATCTCTTAAGTCATCTGCATTGGCAGGCAGGTTCTTTACCACTAGTGCCACATGGGAAGCCCATAAACATGTTTAGTATTTGCTAATTGTATCATCTATGTCCAGCTAAAGGCCTGGAGCCTATTCACCTGAATGTTTTAGAGCCCGTAACTGCCCCTTAGGATCCTCCGTAGAACTCTAGCCCTTTGCAGAACATAGTCTGTGTGTGTGTGTGTGTGTGTGTGTGTAGTGGTAAGATAGAGGAGAACAGGCAGAAAAAATATTCATTAGTGTGGAAAAAGTTGGCTTAAAGCTCAACATTCAGAAAACGAAGATCATGGCATCTGGTCCCATTACTTCATGGCAAATAGATGGGGAAACAGTGTCAGGCTTTATTTTTTTAGGCTCCAAAATCACTGTGGATGGTGATTGCAGCCATGAAATTAAAAGACGCTTACTCCTTGGAAGGAAAGTTATGACCAACCTAGATAGCATATTGAAAAGCAGAGACATCACTTTGCCAACAAAGGTCTGTCTAGTCAAGGCTATGGTTTTTCCAGTGGTCATGTATGGATGTGAGAGTTGGACTGTGAAGAAAGCTGAGCGCTGAAGAATTGATGCTTTTGAACTGTGGTGTTGGAGAAGACTCTTGAGAGTCCCTTGGACTGCAAGGAGATCCTACCAGTCCATTCTGAAAGAGATCAGCCCTGAGATTTCTTTGGAAGGAATGATGCTAAAGCTGAAACTCCAATACTTTGGCCACCTCATGAGAAGAGTTGACTCATTGGAAAAGACTCTGATGCTGGGAGGAATTGGGGGCAGGAGGAAAAGGGGACAACAGAGGATGAGATGGCTGGATGGCATCACTGACTCAATGGACATGACTCTGAGTAAACTCCGGGAGTTGATGATGGACAGGGAGGCCTGGCATGCTGCGATTCATGGGGTCACAAAGAGTTGGACATGACTGAGCGACTGAACTGAACTGACTGAGTGTGGATAACAGAAAGTGACCAGAGAAGCATTGTGCATGCATGCTGAGTTCCTCCATCATGCCCAGCTCTTTGTGACCACATGGACTGTAGCCCATCAGGCTCCTCTGTCCATGGGATTTTCCAGGCAAGAATACTGGAGTGGGTTGCAATTTTGTCTTCTAGGGGTCTTCCTGATCAAACCCACATCTCCTGCATTGCAGGCAGATTCTTTTCCACTGAGCATCCTTGGAAGTGCTGTAAAGTCAATCAAAATCATTCATTTATAGGAAAACATTTACCTGGTGTCTGAAGGTACAAAAGTGTATGTGTTCTGTGAACTACTCTGTGAAGACAAAAGAAAATACAAATATAAGCCTATCAGTTTTTATCCAAAGCCTGAACTAAACTTCTGTGGGAAACTAAGATTATTGGGTACACATGTATAAAATTAGCATGAGTCAAAGACTTTATCTAATACATTATTTAATGAAGGAACTGGAAAAAATTATAATCTGTTTAGATGAAAAGTCAAAGAACCACAAATGTACATGGAATAAAAAATATTAACATGAGTTTGCAAAAAAAAAAAAAAATGTTTTCCACAGGGCATAATCAACTTCATTGCACTGCTGCTGCTACTGCTGCTAAGTCACTTCAGTCGTGTCTGACTCTGTGGGACCCCATAGACGGCAGCCCATCAGGCTCCCCTGTCCCTGGGATTCTCTAGGCAAGAACACTGGAGTGGTTGCCATTTCATTGCACCGGACACAGGTAATTAGCTTTTATCTAGGTAAAGTTATTTGTGTTGCTCTCAGTTTTCTACAAACTACCTTCTATTTTCAGAATTATAAAGCAACCTAATCAAAGACAGAAGATTACAACATGATTTTTTTTTTTTGTTTGCTTTGTTCAGCCACTAAGTTGTGTCCAATTCTTTGTGACCCCATGGACTACAGGACACCAGGCTTCCCTGTCCTTCACTGTCTCCCTGAGTTTGCTTAAATTCATGTCCATTTTGTTGATGATGCTATCTGACCATCTTATCCACTTATCATTTCCTTTGGCCTTCAATCTTTCCCAGCATCAAGATCTTTTCCAGTGAGTTAGTTCTTCACATCGGGGGGCCAAAATATTGGAGCTTCAGCTTCAGCATCAGTCCTTTCAATGAATATTCATGGTTGATTTCCTTTAGGATTGACTGGTTTGACTTCCTTGCAGGCCAAGGAACGCTCAGGAGTCTTCTCCAGCACAATTCAAAAGCATCAGTTCTTTCATGCTCAACCTTCTTTATGGTACAACTTTCACACCTGTACACAACCTGATAGAATCAGATAATCCCTAGATGACCCATCATTTCATGGTAAGGATATTCATTAATCTCTTTAGTTCATTCTAAAGAATTAAATTGCTGATTTCACTCATCTCCCCAACATACTTCATTCAACCTTCTCTCAGTCATTTCTAGCTGTTGTTTGTCCAAAACATCTCCTCAAACAAGCATCTCTTTCTTGCTTCCCAGGACTTACACATGCTCTTCCCCTGCCCTTGATACTCTTCCTTCTCCTCTGACCTATCTTCCCCTACCTAACTCTACTACTCATCTCTTTCCTTCCTAGTGTCATTTCCCAATTCTCTTCCTCAGGTAAGCCTATTCAATCTCCTGAGTAAGAGAGGGCCCCCCACCCCCGCCATCACACCACATTCCTAACATTGTCTAATGCTAGACGCTTGCTTGTTTTATCTCTGTAAGCTTAACGTAGACAGAGGCAAGGTCTCAATTTATTTCCTGGTTGAGTAAAATAAGAAAAGAAAACAAACCAAAAAAAATAAGAAACAAATGAATTAAGCTTTCACATTCTCATGTGTAATCAGGGAAAAGATCCCTGCTCTGCCCTCTCTAAAGATCAGGATAGAGTGACTACCCTGATGGTTAAGAATTCAGGCAAAGAACAACTCCAGGCTAACATTTGCCTATGAATGAATGATTTTGATTGGCTTTACAGTGCTTCTAAGGTGGCTCAGTGGTAAAGAATCTACCTGCAATGCAAGAGAGGTGAGTTTGATCCCTGCATCAGGAAGATCCCCTGGAAGAGAAAATGGCAACCCACTCCAGTGCAGGGGACATGGCTTTGATCCCTGATCAGAGAACTGAGATCCCACCTTCCATGGGGCAATTAAAACTGTCAGTTAAGTTCAGTTCAGTTCAGTTCATTCGCTCAGTCGTATCCGACTCTTTGCGACCCCATGATTTGCAGCACGCCAGGCCTCCCTGTCCATCACCAACTCCAGGAGTTCACTCAAACTCACATCCATTGAGTCAGTGATGCCATCCAGCCATCTCATCCTCTGTCATCTCCTTTTCCTCCTGCCTCCAATCCCTCCCAGCATCAGGGTCTTTTCCAATGAGTCAACTCTTCGCATGAGGTGGCCAAAGTACTGGAGTTTCAGCTTTAGCATCATTCCTTCCAAAGAACACCCAGGACTGATCTCCTTCAGAATGGACTGGTTGGATCTCCTTGCAGTCCAAGGAACTCTCAAGAGTCTTCTCCAACACCACAGTTCAAAAGCATCAATTCTTCGGCACTCAGCTTTCTTCACAGTCCAACTCTCACATCCATACATGACTACTGGAAAACCATAGCCTTGACTGTACACCACAACAAAAGATCATTCTGTAACTAAAATAAATGTTTAAAAATATCAGGATAAACATGAACTGAGACCTATAGACAATGACAAATGAGCCTGGCAAATAAAAGGCTCTTGTTTTGTTTCTCACTGTAAAAAAATTTCTTGAGCAAGTTCCATCTATGACAGCCTTCTTTGCTCATGAGATAAGGTTCCAGTCAGTGATAACAATCATAATAGAAATAATATTTAGAAGTTGATTTAAAACAAAATTGATCCATAGGAAAAAAAAATGGACATTTCAGGGAGCATTAGAAAAAGTAAAAGTTAAAATAAAAAACACAAACATGAGGTCGGGCTATATTTGTGAGCAAGGCTGTCAGTTAATTCGGTAAATATGTATTTCCTATTGAGAATTCTTTTGGAGTATTTAGGGAGGAGCTTGATAATGAGTTGTTTATTATGATCTAAAAGCACATGCAAAATGCAGTCACCTAATTAAGGAAGAATAAATAATAGCCCATCATCAGAGCCTCCCATCTACCTGAACCCCAATCCCACATCCAGCCTTGCCTGAGACACTTGAAAGCTATCAATTTACTGCATGAACCATATGACGCTCATACGGAAGTCAGAGCTACTGACTCTTTAAAGTGTACTAATTATCCCACAATTTTGAAAGTGAGACCATATGGAAGCTGTTTTCCTTGTGTTTCTGATTCAAAGACAAAAGACATGAAACTGAACAAGGATTTTCTATATTCTATGTTGCTTGCAAATGCTACTCAAAGTTCACCAAATTCACAAAATAAAAAATGCCTAATCTCCTCCTGGTCAAAGGCTGTCTGGAATTCAAGTCCTTTTCTCAAGTCTTTTTATTTCAAGTGTCTTTTCTCCCTCTGAGCTGTGACTACTCCTACCAAGATGAGCACAGCTAAATTAAAAATGAACTCCTCTGACCGTTCAATTAGTTGTTGAGTCAACACAATGTGAGCAGCTGGTGAGATGCTTTAATTTGTCTTCCCAAATCCAACAGATGCGCTGGTGCTCTAAGGCCAAGCAGCTAATGACACAGAGCCTGTCTTCAGTGGACATGGCAGTGAGAATCCCAGGCAGGGAAGAGAAAACTTTGAAGGATGAGGAGAGACCATATCAGACAAGAGGGCTCTTCCTTATTTTATCCCTATAGCAGAACTCAGTCTCTGGCTTCCAGATGGAACCAGCTTAGGATCTGGGACCGAAGTCAGCTCTATTAAATGAGGCTGTCATTTGTAGAAACACCTAAATCTAAGACTAATACTGAGTTACTTTGAAAACTGAACCATTCATATGATTCAGCAACCTCACTCTTGGGTATAAATCTGGAAAAAATAAAAACTCTAATTTGTAAAGTTAGTATACCCCACTCCTGGGCACATATCCAGATAAAACTATAATTCAAAAAGTTAGTGTCTGTAGCAGCACTGTTTCCAGTGATGAAGACACGGAAACAATCCAAGTTCACATCAACAGATGATTGGCTTAAGAAAACGTGTTTTTACATGTGGCTTCCCTGGAAACTCAGATGGTAAAGAATCCACCTGCAATACAGAGACCCAGGTTTGATCCCTGGGTCGGGAAGATCCCCTGGAGAAGGGAATGTCTACCCACTCCAGTATTCTTGCCTGGAGAATTCCATGGACAGAGGAGCCTGACAGGCTACAGTCCAAGGACTTGCAAAGAGTCAGACATGACTGAAAGACTTTCACTTACTCACTCACTCATACATATCCATGTGTGTGTATATACATACCACATACATATATATAATGGAATATCACTCAATCATAAAAAATGAATGGAATCTTGTCATTTTTAGCAACATGAGTGGACCTAGAGAATATTATACTTGGTGAAGTAAGTTAGAACAAAGAAAAATATCAAATGAACTTATTTACAACACAGAAACATACTCATAGACATAGAAAACAAACTGACAGTTATCAAAGGGGATAGTGGTGGGGGAGCGGGAGGGAGATAAGTTACGAGTTTACGTTTAGTGGATGCAAACTACTATATATAAAACAGATAAACAACAAACTCCTATTGTATAGTGTAGGAAATTATATTCAATACTTTATAACAAACCATAATTGAAAAGAATATGAAGAATATATATGTAGATATATATATATAGGTATAGATAGACAGATATAGATATAGTCAAATATATACATATATGCATCCTGGAGGAGGGCATGGCAACCCCTCCAGTATCCTTGCCTTGAGAACACCATGGACAGAGGGGCCTGGTGGGCTATAGTCCATAGGGTTGCACAGAGTCAGACACTACTGAAGCAACTTAGCACAGCACAGTATATATGACCACTTTTGCTGTACATCTAAAACTAACACAATATTGTCAATCAACTCTACTTCAGTAAACAACAAGCAAACAAAAAGTGAGCCAGGCTATAGGAGCATAGAGTTGAGATTATTCAGAAATGTGCTGTGCTTAGTCATTCAGTCATGTCTGACTCTTTGCAACACTATGGACTGTAGCCTACCAGGCTCCTCTGTCCATGGGGATTCTCCAGGCAAGAATGCTAGAGTGGGTTGCCATGCCCTCCTCCAGGGGACCTTCCCAACCCAGGGATTGAACCCAGGTCTCCCACATTGCAGGTGGATTCTTTACAATAAGAGCCTCTTGATGAAAGTGAAAGAGGAGAGTGAAAAAGTTGGCTTAAAACTCAACATTCAGAAAATGAATATCGTGGCATCTGGTCCCATCACTTCATGGCAAATAGATGGGAAAACAGTGGAAAGAGTGACAGACTTTATTTTGGGGGGCTCCAAAATCACTGAAGATGGTGGCTGCAGCCATGAAATTAAAAGACACTTGCTCTTTGGAAGAAAAGATACTTGCTCTTATGACCAACCTAGACAGCATATTAAAAAGTAGAGACAATTACTTTGCCTACAAAGGTCCATCTAGTTAAGCTATGGTTTTTCCAGTGGTCATGTATGGATGTGAGAGTTGGACTATAAAGAAAGCTGAGCATCAAAGAATTGATGCTTTTGAACTGTGGTGTTGGAGAAGACTCTTGAGAGTCCCTCTCTCAAGGAGATCCAACCAGTCCATCTTAAGGGAAATCATTTCTGAATATTCATTGGAAGGGCTGACGCTGAAGCTGAAACTTCAGTACTTTGGCCACCTGATGCAGAGAGATGACTCATTGGAAAAGACCGTGATGCTGGAAAAGATTGAGGGCGGAAGAAGAAGGGGATGACAGAGGATGAGATGGTTGGCTGGCATCACCGACTCAATGGACATGAGTTTGAGTAAACTCTGGGAGTTGATGATGGATAGGGAGGCCTGGTGTGCTGCAATCCACAGGGTCAAAAAGAGTTGGACATGACTGAATTACTGAACTGAACTGAGATGTTTAGGTACTAACTATTACATTATTAACAGAATTTTTATTCTTTTGCCTTTATGCGTGAACTTTGTCCTCACTAGCATACACTTGCCTGGAGGCAAAAATGAGAGCTTGTCCCAGACAGAATGCAAAGAGAAGGAACAAGGCAAGGCGATATGTGAGCTTTATCATGCAAAAACAGTATTGGGCACTAAAGTGAGGGCCCTGCAAGCCAGGCAAGGGTCTTGAGAGTAAGTTTCCAAATCTTTATTTCTCCTTTGGTCTATGAACAAGACTGTCTACAGGCTCCATTGTCGTCGTGTTCTCTAGCAATGCAAAGAGAGATCCTTTGACTTCTAGCAGCAAGGGTGGGAAGCCAGCCATTTCATGAGAAACAGAAAAGATGTGAGTACAGTGTACAGTGGAATTGTGTCCCCACAAAAGATAAGCTGAGGTTCTCACCTCCGGTGATAGCATGTGAACGTGCCTTTATGTTGAAATAGTCTCTACAGATTAATCCAGTTAAGATGATGTCATAATCCCATATGACTGGGTCTTTATAAATAAACAGCCATATGAAGACACAAACACAGAAGAATGCCATGTGAGCACACACAGACACAGGGAAGACGCCATGACAGTGGAAGCAGAGACTAATGTGACTTATCTACAAGCCCATGATTGCTCACCAGCAGCAAAAGCTAAAAGAGACAAGGAAGGAGTTTCCCAGAAGGAGGACAGCTCTAATGACACCTTGGTTTTGGACTTTGGACCTCCAGAACTATGAGGCAATTCATCTCTGTTGCTTTGTGCAACCCAATTTATGGTAACTTTTTAGCAGAGCCCCAGGAAATTAAAATCCCATGGATGGAGGAGCCTTGCAGGCTGCAGTCCATGAGGTCGCTGAGGTCGGACACGACTGAGCAACTTCACTTTCACTTTTCACTTTTGTGCATTGGGGAAGGAAATGGCAACCCACTCCAGTGTTCTTGCCTGGAGAATCCCAGGGACGGGGGAGCCTGGTGGGCTACCATCTATGGGGTCGCACAGAGTCGGAGACGACTGAAGTGACTTAGCAGCAGCAGCAGGAAATTAACACGAGTACTATGCATGACAAAAAAAAAGGATGAAAGGAAGAAAGCAAGAGGTGAATATCTGTGTCCTTATTTCCCACTCTGGGCTTCTGCCTGAAGGATGTAGGGAAATCAGGTAACCAGGGCAGGAGTAGAGGGCCTCTCACCAAACTTCCCTGAGAACTTGGAAGAGGGCTACATCAAAAGTCATGGGGTTCTCCAGGCAAGAATACTGGAGAGGGTGTCCATTTCCTTCTCCATTGGACCACGTTTTGTCAGAGCTCTTCACTATGACCTGTCTTGGATGGCCCTACACAGCATGGCTCGTAACTTCACTGAGTTGCTTATACAAGCCCTTTTGCCACAACAAGGCTGTGTTCCAATTGATGATTTTGAACTGTGATGCTGGAGAAGACCTTTGAGAGTCCCTTGGACTCCAAGGACATCAAACCAGTCAATCCTAAAAGAAACTAACCCTGAATATTCATTGGATGACTGATGCTGAAGTTGAAGCTCCAGTTTTTGGCCACCTTAGGTGAAGTCCAAAATCAAGGTGTCAGCAGAGCAGTGCTCCCTCTGGAGACTCCTTCCTTGTCTCTTAGCTTCTGGTGTTTGTGAGCCAACTCATTGGAAAAGACCGTGATGCTGGAAAAGATGGAAGTCAAAAGAAGAATCAGGAGGCAGAAGATGAGATAGACAGTACCACCAGCTCAATGGATGTGAATTTGAGCAAACTCCAGGAGATAGTGAAGGAGAGAGGAGCCTAGAGTGCTGCAGTCCATGGGGTTGCAAAGAGTTGGACACGACTTACCGACTGAACAACAACAATACCTAACAGGTGCCTTGTAACAGAGACTTCACAGGTGGTGCATCGGGAAAGAATCTGCCTGCTGATGTAGGAGACTCAGGCTGGAAGAGACTCAGGCCTGGCAAGAGAAACCTGGTGGTACAGTGTGTCTGATAGGGGAACCCAAGAGGCTTAACTTTCCCAAGGCTACTGTTGGTGTCTCTGTCTCATTCCTAACATCCAGAAAATGCTGGAAGCAATAGTACTTCATGTTAGAATCCCACATTTGTGGTATTATTTATCTCCTCTTCCCGGTCTTATAGATTTGTTTTGAATAGGTTGGAATTCAACTTCTGATTTTCCAGTGAGATAACCTTTTATTGGTTAAACAATGATTGCTCTTTATCGTGACAACATTGCAATTGACAGAAGCAGGTATATAAACTGCATTTGTGGTATCAAGCCTGGGTGACTGAACGAATAGTCAAATCGTGAACAAAAATCGGTATGCCAGAAAAAGCAATCATTGTTTAATCACTCTTTGCAATTGCATACTGATTTTCGTTAACGATATGACTATTCGTTCAGTCACCCAGGCTTGATACCACAAATCCAGTTTATGTGCCTGCCTCTGTCGATTGCAGTGTTGTCATGATAGTTCCTCAATGTGTTAAATACGCTATCAACCCTTCTGAGATCAGCTTCTTGTCTGCTTTATTCATTCAAGAAATAAATAAAATTAATGCTTAGTAAGCAGGAGTCATCTTTCTAGGTATTTGAGGTTTAAAAATGAGTGCAGTGGAAATGATATCAGCTTCCATAGAGCTTTTACAGTCTATTAACAAGACTAGAGGGAGAAGGCAATGGCACCCCACTCCAGTACTCTTGCCTGGAAAATCCCATGGATGAAGGAGCCTGGTGCGCTGCAGTCCATAGGGTCACAAAGAGTCGGACACGACTGAGTGACTTCACTTTCACTTTCCACTTTCATGTATTGGAGAAGGAAATGGCAACCCACTTCAGTGTTCTTGCCTGGAGAATCCCAGGGATGGGGGAGCCTGGTAGGCTGCCGTCTATGGGGTCGCACAGAGTTGGACACGACTGAAGCGACTTAGCAGCAGCAACAAGACTAGAAATAAATGAAATGATTATCCAGCTAGATTTCTATCTGAAACTGTCATAAATGCTGTGAAAAGAAACTGCAGGGTTCTGTAAGAGATTGTAATAGGGCAAGTGACCTAGTCTGGGCAGTAGCCAGGAAAACCTTGCCTGAGGAAGTGACATTTGATACCAGATCCTATGAGGGAGCAGGAGTTACCTGGGTATGGGTAGGTGGTAAGAGAGTGGGAGCTCATGGTAGAAAGCTTATGTAACTGACTGCAACTGCTAAGTCACTTCAGTCGTGTCCAACTCTGTGTGACCCCATAGACGGCAGCCCACCAGCTCCCCCGTCCCTGGGATTCTCCAGGCAAGAACACTGGAGTGGGTTGCCATTTCCTTCTCCAATACATGAAAGTGAAAAGTGAAAGTGAAGTCACTCAGTCGTATCCGACTCTTAGCGACCCCATGGACTGCAGCCTACCAGGCTCCTCCATCCATGGGATTTTCCAGGCAAGAGTACTGGAGTGGGGTACATATGTAACTGAACTTACTTACAAAACCAAAACATACCCACAGACCCTGAAAACAAACTCATGGTTACTGAAGGGGAAATGTGGGGGAGGGGATGAATTAGGATTTTGAGATTAACATATACCCACTATTTACATAGGTAATCAATAAGGACCAACTGTATAGCACAGGGAACTCTACTCAGTATTCAGTAATAACCTACAAGGGAAAAGAATCTGAAAAAAGAAGGGATATATATGTATGTATAACTGAGTCACTTGCTGTACATCTGAAATTAACACAACATTTTTAATCGACTACAATCCAATATAAAATAAAAATTAAATTAAAAAAAGAAACTTATATAAAGCCTGAAGGAAGAATGAGCATGGGAGGAACCTGAAAACAGACAACAGGATATCAGGGGAGAAGGCTATAAGACTATATATAAGAACAGAAAATGACTCTGGAAGGTCCACTGGGTGGTTCCATCTGGAAGACCACAGCCTCCAATCATCTGATTTCACTGTCAGGTTCCTTTGCTGACTTCACTTCACAAGAGATGGGAAGGGTCAGCATTGGAGATGATCTCATCTCCATCCAGTGATCCTCAGCTTGGCTGTGTGTGGGCATCACCTGAGGCACTGTCTGATAGCCTGGTGCTGGGTCTCAACCCAGAGTCCCATGCAATGCATTTGGTTACACTCTGGGCATTTCAGTTTTTCAGTTAGTAAACTTTCTTCAGGTGATTCTAGTAATCAGTCAAGACTGAAAACCAGCATAATACCTGGATGGTTAGCTACATGATGGCAAGGCTCTTCTTTTTTTCCCATCTCTTAACATCCCTCACCCCTGCCGCCATATTTAGAATAGTATCTGATGTAATGCTTAATTAAGAAAGGAATGGAGGAGGGAAGGAGCCAAGGAAGGGAGGGAGGGAAATGAATGAACGTTTCAAAATATATGCCCCTCTGTTTCCATTTATACTTCTATCTCTAAGTAAAATAGTTTGCCCTTGCATCTAGTTTGATATAAAGCCTACTGTCTTGTAGCTATGGCTTCCCAGGTGGCACAGTGGTAGAGAATCTGCCTGCCAATGCAGAAGACACAAGAAATGTGAGTTCGATCCCTGGGTCAGGAAGATCCCCTAGAGAAAGGAAATGGCAGCCCACTCCAATATAACTGCCTGGAAAATTCTATGGACAGAGGAGCCTGGGGGGCTACAGTCCATGGCTGTAAAGAGTCAGACACGATGGAATGAGCATGCACGAACACTGTAGTTACAGGATCTCTCTCTCCTTCTGTTTCTCTCTGTTTCTATCTCTGTCTCTGTCTCTCTATCTACCACCCCCTAGGGGTTGGATGTGCTCATGGTTACCCACCTGAATATAACTCACAGCTTCCTTGGCAGATTGTCTGAATCTTGTGACAATCCATTGACCAATAGAATGTCATCTGAAATTACATATGCAAGTTAAAGTTAAGTCCTCAGAGACAAACCAGGTTGCATTTCACCTTCCCTTTTCCCCTTTGAAGGGTAGAACATAGACACAGAGTTTGTGAGCCAGTTTCAACACTACAAATGAAAGCAGCACACCTTGGGAGGATAAAGCAATAAGATAATACGATGTTTGTCATAGTTTTGGCCATATACATTTGTCAAATGTTTGGCCATATAGAAAAACAGTCACATAAAAACTAGCTTCCCTCCAGACAAGGAAAATAAATGTTATTGTCCATATCATTCAGGAGATAAAGAGATGAATGTATATTTTATTTAATAGCCAGCCAGCAAAAGTAGCATTAGGAAAAAAAGCAATGTTTATATAATAATTCAATGTAGGTTTCCCTGTAATAGTTGAACATCAATTCTTTGGGAAGCTTATGCATTGGAGACCAATTTAGCATGCAAAATATTATATTTTTATTATAGAATCTTATACTACTTCATGATCATACGCCAAATCATATTTGATATCAATTGAGCAAAAGATGAGTGATGCCAGTGGTAAAGAATCTGCCTGCCAATCCAAGACATGCAAGGGAGGCAGGTCCCTAGGTTGGGAAGAAGATCCCATGGGGGATGAAATGGTAATCCATTCCAGTATTCATGCCTGGCAAATCTCATGGACAGAGGAGCCTGGCAGGTTACAGTCCATGTGGCCGCAAAGAGTTGAACGTGACTAAGCAGGCACACAAAAACATACACACACTCAAGAGCAAAAGATGAAAATGGATGTTGCACACTTCATAGGTGTTCACTCTACATCTTAAAAGGAGTAAGCTATGGCAGAGCATTTGTTATAACATTGAGGTCCTTGTTTTCCTCCTGTGCATTTACCCTCCAACAACCTAATGCTTCGTTTCACCAAATGTTCATGAACTTCAGGTAACAGATGGATACAGAAAATGCTTTAGCTGCTCTAAAAAGGAGTTCTGGAGTTATTCTCAGGATATAGTTTTTTTTCTTTAAATCAAGAGTATTTAAACTCTTTAAGAACAAAAAAAGAAAAGAAAAAATCAGGATATGTGAAAAAAGAGTGGGTAAGCATCATACCAGCTGGCACACTCAGGCCTTCCGTTGTTAAATAAGCTTGTGGGAATCCTTTTTGTCTCTAAAATGACAACCATTCCTGCTGGGTAAAATTAAATGTGTTAAGGCACCAAAGCCCACTGGGCCCTTCATGTGTCTGTACCTGCAAACTTTTGCTACATCCAGGTCAGTGAAGTGGGGAAAATGCAGCATAGCTTCACTTACTCAAAAGTAGCTTCCAACAGTTCACTTTACATTTCACCTGAAACACAAAGTCATTGACAGAATAATGCCTTCCACCTCCAAAGGTCTCCATGTTCTAATCCCCAAAACCTGTGTGCATGTTATATAACATGGCAGCAAGGGACTTTACAGATGTGATTAGATGAGGATTTTGAGATGAAGAGAGTTTAGTGCATTGGACAGATGGGACCAGGATAATCACAGGTGTCCTTATAAGAGAAAGGAAAGAGTGTCAGGGTCAGGGAAAGAGATGTGACTATGGAAGCAGAGGTTGGAGGGATAGAGGCTGCAAGTCAAGGAATGTTGGCAACCACTAAAAACTGCAAAGAGTAACCATACTGCAACCTTGCTGACACCTGATTTTAAGCCAGTGAAAGCTATATCTGACTTCTTACAGCTAGAATTCTAAGACAACATTTTTGTGTTGTCTGAAGCTGCTATATGGTGATTTGTTAAACCAGCGATAGGAAATTGTCTTTTATGGAAAAACATATGAATAAAGCTATTATTTTAAGTATTTCATACAAGTAATTCTTTACTTGTTTGGAGACAAAAAAAATAAATTTTAGAATGTGGTTAAATAACATTATATTTGCTAATAAGTACTTCAAAGAAGTAACTACAAAAAAAAAAAATCACCTCTTGATGAGGGTTAAAGGGGATATAAAAATGGTGGCTTAAAACTCAACCTTCAAAAAAGTAAGAGCATGTCATTTGGTCCCATCACTTCATGGCAAATTGTTGTTGTTGAGTCGCTCAGCCATGTCCAACTCTGTGACCCCATGAACTGCTGTAACCCCATGAACTGCAGCTTGCCAGGCTTCCCTGACCTTAATCATCTCCAAGAACTTACTCAAATTTAAGTCCATTGAGTCGGTGATGCCATCCAACCATCTCATCCTCTGTCATCCCCTCCTCCTGCCTTCAATCTTTCCCAGATCAAGGTCTTTTCCAATGAGTCAGCTCTTCACATCAGGTGGCCAAAGTATTGGAGATTCAGCTTAAGCATCAGTCCTTCCAGTGAATATTCAGTGTTGATTTCCTTTATGATTGACTGGTTGATATCCTTGCAGTCCAAGGGACTCTCAAGAGTCTTCTCCAACACCATAGTTCGAAAGCATCAGTTCTTCAGTGCAGTGCTGAAGCTGAAGCTCCATACTTTGGCTACCTGATCTGAAGAGCTGACTCATTATAAAAGACTCTGATGCTGGGAAAGAGCAAAGGCAGGAGGAGAAGGGGATGACAGAGGATGAGATGGTTGGATGGCATCACCGACTCATTAATTGGACACGAGTTTAAGCACACTCTGGGAGATAGTGAAGGATAAGGAAGCCTGGAGTGCTGCAGTCCATGGGGTCACAAAGAGTCAGACATGATTTAATGATTGAAGAACAACAGTAAGAACTACATAAAATATGATGAAGTGGTTTATGAAAATAAAGTATTTTCCGTAAGGAATTTATGTGTTACATTTTATAAGATTAAGGTATGTAAGGAAGAAATTTGTCTTAGTTTCTCAATCAGCAATAATATTTTGTGTGCATGCATGCTCAGTCAGTCACTTCAGTCGTGTCTGACTCTTTGCCACCCTACGGACTGTAGCCCACCAGGCTCCTCTGTCCATGGTATTCTCCAGACAAGAATACTTGAGTGGGTTGCCATGACCTCCTCCAGAGGATCTTCCTGGCCCAGGGATAGAACCTGCATCTCTTATGTGTCCTGCATTGGCAGACAGGTTCTTTACCACTAGTGCCACCTGAGAACTCCAATAATATTTTACTTTCATGTAAAATTGAGATATGAATTATATATTTCTTTTATGTAAGTATTGGCAAGCTCAAAGAGGAATACTATGCATTCATAGTTTTTTTTTTTTATTTTGCAGTAAATAATTAGTCTACATTTTTCTCCTCCACTCTATTGATCAACAGGGTCAAGAGCTGTTTTATTTTTTTCTTAAAAGGGAATTGTGAATTTCAGAAACTTTAACCATGGCCTCATCAATTTAGTTGTTTTGAAAAAACATTGAGTGTGTGAGAGATGTCAATAGAGTTTTACTTTCAAAAATAAAAAGACAAATTCAACTTGGTACTTGACCTTAAGCATATTGTTTTCTATTAGCAGTGAGAAGACATATGCATAAAAAACATTGTTGACAATTGAATATATATGGTTTGTAATACCAAGAGAATTTATGTGTACTTTGAAATGTTAATAATAAGCATTTGAAGAAGTGTCATATGCTACTTACGTTGATTACATTATTTTTAATCTTTTACTAGATTATTTCATTTTTTCCCATGGTAAACATCCTCCCCTAAAAATAGAAAGAATATAAAATTCTTGCAACATATTTTCTGTTTATTGGGTATCAAGATTGTTTCAAACAGTAAATATGATTCTGGTAACTTGCCATGAAATTCACTGGCATCAGTGTTCCTTTTCCTATCTATCTTTTTTCTTGTAAATGCAATTATTTTTTTCCCCTGAGAAACAGAAAAAATGTCAATGCATAAGTTTGCTGCCCTTCTGAAAATTTTAATCAGAACTCAGTGTTAAGTTGAATAAAATTGAACTAAAATATTCTCTATAACTTATAACAAGTGATTTGAACATACCTTCTTACATAAAGTCTGATTTTTTAATATGTTAAATAGATTCTCTATTACATAGGTTGGCTGGCAACTCATCAAACATTTACTAGAATTGTTATAATGACATTTTCATACAAAAGATCACATAATCAACCCAGGAGCTCTTGCCGTGTTTACCTGAAAGGAAGATGATGACTTTTTTCCAAGTAATTTAACTTTGAAACTTGGGGGATTGATGTTTCCTGGACAAAAGGGCTTATATTTCATACACTGGCATCATATCACAGTGAATAAAAGTGAGACAGGATGATTTTTTTAATTTTTAGCTTGATTAAGAATCACTGAGTATGTCTCAAGGCCCTAGTTATTGAAATGGTAATGGAGGTATTCTTCGTGCCTGAGAGGATATGATTGATGAATTTATGGAATTAGGGATCTAGAAGTAAGCACAATAGATTTAGATTGGAATATTTAAGAGAAACCATTCAGGAAAATAATGGAGGAAGATCAGGTCTGGGCTAGATATTGAATCTCTCTGTGTTTGGATCATCCAAATCTGGACTCCTGTTTTTTTGTAGGTCCAAGACTCATTGATTTCAAGTATCTTACTATGGTGAACATTAAAGAGATTATCTATAGGAGAATATTAGTGATGTAAATATCTGGGCCAGAAAGCAGTAGGAAAAATAAAGAAGGTTCACAGATACAATGACCAGTGCTTGAGCAGGAAACTGACCTTCTAAAGGAGTACAACTCAAGGTGAGGAAACCCATAGAGTCCTCCTGAAGGAGCACTGAACAGAAAGGGAAAATCAAGAAAATAAAAATGCTACTTTAAGCATGGAGCATTTAAAGATCAAGAAAGACTGTATCTTGAGGAACACGGGATAGAGGCATTGGAGCTCTTGGAATTCCAGGAAATACACATTTGAGAAACATCAACACCTTCACTTCAGCAATCCACCAGAGGTGTTTTGAGTCCCAGCTTTAACAAATGTGGGTCTGAGCAATAACCTTTCCCAGGAAGTAGATTTCACAGGCCTAAGAGAAGATAGCCTAGACAGTGTATTAAAAAGCAGAGACATCACTTTGCCAACAAAGGTCTGTCTAGTCAAAGCTATGGTTTTTCCAGTAGTCATGTATGGATGTGAGAGTTGGACCATAAAGAACACTGAGCACCAAATAGTTGATGCATTTGAACTGTGCTTCTGGAGAAGATTCTTGAGAGTCCCTTGGACTACAAGGAGATTAACCAGTCAAGCATAAAGGAAATCAACCCTGAATATTCACTGGAAGGGCCGATGCTGAAGCTCCAATACTTTAGCCACCTGATGGGAAGAGCAAACTCATTGGAAAAGACCCCGATGCTGGCAAAGATAGAAGGCAGGAGAAGAAGGGATGACAGAAGAGGAGGTGGTTGGATGGCATCACTGACTCAATGGACATGAGTTTTAGGAGACTCCAGGAGATGGTGAAGGACTAGGAAGCCTGGCATGCTGCAGTTCATGGGGTCACAAAGGAATCGGACATGACTGATCAACTGAACAATAAAGAGAAGGTATGGGAAGTCATGACCACAAACTTATTGTCAGAGCTAGGAATGCTTGCTTAAGGGAGAATAGCCTTGTTGTCACTCAAAATAATCGCCAGTCCAGGTTCGATGCATGAAACAGGATGCTGGGGCTGGTGCACTGGGATGACCAGAGGGATGGTATGGGGAAGGAAGTGGGAAGGGGGTTCAGGATGGGGAACACGTGTATACCTGTGGCGGATTCATGTTGATATATGGCAAAACCAATACAATATTGTAAAGTAATTAGCCCCCAATTAAAATAAATAAATTTATATTAAAAATAATAAAACACACTTATACACATTAAAAAGAAAGAAGCTCACACAGAGCAGTTCTGGGTTTCAGAAACAAGAAACTCAAAGGGAAAATGGAAAATAAGATGCTTTGAATAAGTCAGTAAGAAATAAAAGGCATTTCAATCAAGCCTGTTGATAGGAGTTGGCACCATGTAAATTTCTAAACTTTGAAGAATAATTGCCAACACTTATCAAGTGCTTGCTCTGGGTTGATCACTGCTCTGTTTCACAGGGATTAGCTCATTTAATTCTCACAACATTCTGATAAAGTGAGAGGCATTTTTAATATTTTTTCTACAGATGGAGAAATTCAGACCCTGAGAGCAAGTAACTTGCCCGAAGTCACACAGAAAATAAGAGGTAGAGCTGAGATACAGGCCCACAGGGTCTGGCTTCAAAGACAGCACTCTAATTACCATATATAAGACAAGGAAGGAATGAGTCCACAACAGAGGAGGGAGTTTTCCTTCCCTGCTATGAGATGTGCAAGGTGTCATGTTAAAATCTATCAAGAGAAATCTTTCCCTAAGTAAGCTACATATTCTAGAAAACACATAAGTTGACATCTTCAAAGACTGAAAGGAAGGTGTTCTCTTCTGGGGGTGTATTATCAACCCTATATCTTATTCATCCTCTCCCAACCCTCTTCTCATCCCAAGGTGGTCATGGAGCATCATTCCAACCAATGAGATTCAAGCAGAAAAATTCTGGTTGCAACTTCCAAGAAAGCTCTCAATTGCCTAATAGAAAGTGAAACTCACCTAGTGTGGCTTTTCATGCATAGCCCTGTTTTCTTCTTCCTTACTGGAACTCAAGTGTGTTGTCCAGAGGGATAGCAGCTTTCCAGGGACCATAAGGAGAGCCACTAGCTTAGGATAGCTCTACAAGAGTAGAAGATTATGAGCCCTTGACAGCATCAGCCAGCATCTTCCCCAGCCCTAGACTGGACACCTGTGGATCTCTTGTAGGGAGACAAATAAACCACAATCACTTAAAAGGTAAAAAGAAAAAAAGAATCAGATAATTCTTTTGAGCAGTTTATACAGATCATTCTCTTCTTTATCTTTCAAGTCTATCAAAATGTTTAATAACCACCATACCCAAGGGAATAAATCCTTAATTCCAGTCACTTCTCAGTGGTCTCTTGAATCTTAGCTCCCTCCTGCTGTGTACATGTGTGATGGTGTTCATTTTTGTTTTGCTTTTTGGATCCCTGCTATTTGTGGGCATTTGCACTGTTGCCAGTTTTTACTATTATGAACATTTCCCAGCTACAGCACCCACCTTCTCATGGCTGCACTTGAGCTAAATATTACCTCCTTCCTCCTACTCTGGCCCCACTTATTTTAAAGGCTTCTATGACTCCATCTATAATCTATAAAAATATTTTTGATGAAAAGATACTCAATTTAAAATGATCACATTAATCACTCTTATTTGAGAAGGTGCAATCTATTAGATGACTTAAAAAAAAAAACTTTCCTACTACAAGCTTACGAAAAAAAGGTCTTATTTTATTTCTATGTTTTTAAACTTTTTACTTTTTACTTTTTCTTGTATAGGTTTTGATTCGCCTGGAATTGGTTTTTTGTGGTGGAGTTAATTTCATCTTTGTTTGATTTGACCAATGTTGTGTCTATGACATTCAGTGAAAAATCTGTCTTTGCATCATTAATCTACACTACCATGTCTGCCATACTTAAAGCCTCTGAATCTATGTGGGTGTCTAAGTTTTCTGCCACGGTCTGTTTACTTATAATCCACAGTCCTTGTATCGGTAACCCAGAATCTTAAGTCCTTAAACTCCTTAAGTTTTATAATCAAGTGCAACAAGTAGTCATTTCATTCTCCTCTTGGAGAACCACCAATAGGCACAGCCTTTGCAATCCCCATATAATTTTCTAGAATCATCTCATTATGTTAAAACATAATTGTGATTTTGGTTTATATGACATAAGATATGTACACAGTGTAGACTCTTTATCCTTGTGCATAATACATGTTTTTGAAGTTTTCCTAGATCGAAAAGATATCCTATACTGCAGAACTGGGTGCCATGCCCGGGTTGGGAAGATCCTCTGGAGAAGGGAACGGCTACCCACTCCAGTATTCTGGCCTGGAGAATTCCATGGACTCTATAGTCCATGGTGTCACAAAGAGTCAGCCACAGTTGAGTGACTTCCATTTCCACTTCAAAGACATCCTATGTCAGATCAGACAGCAAAGAATCTGCCTGCGACATGGGAGACCTGGGTTCAATCCTGAGTCGGGAAGATCCCCTGGAGGAGGGCATAGCAACCCATTCCAGTATTCTTGCCTGGAGAATCCCTATGCACAGAGGAGCCTGGTGGGCTACAGTCCATGGGGTCGCAAAGAGTCAGATATGACTAAGCGACTAAAACACACAGATCTTTAGAATATTTGAATACTGTTCTGTAACTTTCTCTTTAAAGGATTGGTATGAATTTTGTTGTGTTTATTGTTAGGTAATTATGCTTTTATACTATTGCAAGCTTTTTAATTTGACTTCAGTTTGTATTAATATATAAAAACAATTGATTTTTTTATAGATTTTGTATCCAGCAGCTGTGCTAAATTCTTCTTAATTCTAATATGGCAGCTATAGTTTCTTTTAATATTTGTAGCAATCTATTGCTGCATAATAAATTATCCCCCAAATCTAGCAGTCAAAAGCAATAATTATAATTTATTATTGTTCATGCTTTCAGTGGGTCAGTAATTCATATGGGGTACAGCAGAGAAAGATGTCTCTCCTCCATCTTGTTCCCAGATGGACACCAGGAGTTGGAAACATCTATTTCTGCTTTATTGACTATGACAAAGCCTTTGACTGTGTGGATCACAATAAACTGTGGAAAATTCTGAAAGAGATGGGAATACCAGACCACCTTGCCTGCCTCTTGACAAACCTATATGCAGGTAAGGAAGCAACAGTTAGAACTGGACATGAGACAACAGACTTGTTCCAAATAGGAAAAGGAGTACATCAAGCCTGTATATTGTCACCCTGCTTATTTAACTTATACGCAGAGTACATCATGAGAAACACTGGGCTTGCGGAAGCATAAGCTGAAATCAAGATTGCCAGGAGAAATATCAATAACCTCAGATATGCAGATGACACCACCCTTATGGCAGAAAGTGAAGAGGAACTAAAAAGCCTCTTGATGAAAGTGAAAGTGGAGAGTGAAAAAGTTGGCTTAAAGCTCAACATTCAGAAAACGAAGATCATGGCATCTGGTCCCATCACTTCATGGGAAATAGATGGGGAAACAGTGGAAACAGGGGCAGACTTTATTTGGGGGGGCTCCAAAATCACTGCAGATGGTGATTGCAGCCATGAAATTAAAAGATGCTTACTCTTTGAAAGGAAAGTTATGACCAACCTAAATAGCATATTCAAAAGCAGAGACATTACTTTGCCAACAAAGGTCCATCTAGTCAAGGCTATGATTTTTCTACTGGTCATGTGTGGATGTGAGAGTTGGACTGTGAAGAAAGCTGAGCACCGAAGAATTGATGCTTTTGAACTGTGGTGTTGGAGAAGACTCTTGAGAGTCCCTTGGACTGCAAGGAGATCCCAACCAGTCCATCCTAAAGGAGATCAGTCCTGGGTGTTCATTGGAAGGACTGATGCTAAAGCTGAAACTCCAATACTTCGGCCACCTCATGCAAAGAGTTGACTCATTGGAAAAGACCCTGATGCTCGGAAGGATTGGGGGCAGGAAGAGAAGGAGACAACAGAGGATGAGATGGCTGGATGGCATCACCAACTCGATGGACATGAGTTTGAGTGAACTCTAGGAGTTGGTGATGGACAGGGAGGCCTGGCATGCTGCTATTCATGGGGTCACAAAGAGTCGGACATGACTGAGCGAACTGAACTGAACTGAATTGAACTGAAAGTCTTATTCCCTTCCCAGCAATTAATGCTAACTCTTAGTTAAGACCTTAGCTGAGGCTATCAGCTGAAACACCCACATGAGGTCTCTCCTAGTGTCTTGGACTTCCTCCCAATATGGTGGTTGGGCACCAAAATAAGTGTCCTGAGAGACAGAGAACCATAGCACTATTTCTCCTGGACTCTGTTGATCTGGGTAGTCACAAATCGCCTCCCAGATTCAAGGAAAGGGAGCATAGATGCCACCTCTCTCTTGGAGGAGTGTCAATCCCTTGCTAAGCAGCTTTATATGCAGCATAATTGGTGAAGCTGCATTGGCATATACAACTAGCCACACTATTATATACATAGAGACATTACCTGCAAATTATGACTTTCTTTTACTTCTGCTTTATTGACTACACTAAAGCCTTTTTACTGTGTAGATCAGAACAAACTGTGGAAAATTCTCAAAGAGATTGGAATATCAGAGCACCTTACCTGCCTCTTGAGAAACCTGTATGCAGGTCAGGAAGCAACAGTTCGAACTGGACATGGAAAAATGGACTGGTTCAAAATTAGGAAAGAGGTCTGTCAAGGTTGTTTATTGCCACCCTGCTTATTTAACTTATATCCAAAGTACATCATGCGAAATGAAGGGCTGGATGACACTCAAGTTGGAATCAAGATTGCTGGGAGAAATATCTATAACCTCAGATATGCAGATGATACCACTGTTATGGCAGAAAGTGAAGAGGAACTAAAGAGCCTCTTGATGAAGGTGAAAGAGGAGAGTGAAAAAGCTGACTTAAAACAATATTCAAAAAACTAAGATCATGGTATCTGGTCCCATCACTTCACGGAAAATAGATGGGGAAACAATGGACACAGTGACAGATTTTATTTTCTTGGGCTCCAAAATCACCATTGGTGGTGACTGCGGTCATGAAATTAAAAGACACTTGCTCCTTGGAAGAAAAGCTATGACAAACCTAGGCAGCATATTAAAAAGCAGAGACATCACTTGGCCAACAAAGGTCCATCTAGTCAAAGCTATGGCTTTTCCAGTAGTCGTGTATGGATGTGAGAGTTGGACTATACAGCAGGCTCAGTACCAAAGAATTGATGCTTTGAAATTGTAGTGAAGGAGGAGACTCTTGAGGGTCCCTTGGACTGCAAGAAGATCCAAGCAGTCAATCCCAAAGGAAACCAACCCTGAATATTCATTGGAAAGAGATGCTGAAACTGAAGCTCCAATACTTTGGCCACTCAATGTAAAGAGCCAACTGATTGAAAAAGACTCTGATGCTTGGAAAGATTGAGGCAGGAGGAAAAGGGGACAACAGAGGGTACGATGGTTGGATGGCATCATCAACTCAAAGGACATAAATCTGAGCAAGCTCCAGGAAATAGTGAAGGACAGGGAAGTGTGGCATACTGCAATCTATGGGGTTGCAAAGAGTTATACTTGACTTAATGACTGAACAACAAGGAAAACTAGGCAAAGAACAACAATATTGCTTCTTACTATCCCAGTGAAATCTGAGTGAGCCCACCTAGTATGCTGGCCTCTCCTATGAGGAGTGGGAGGAATTATTCCCATATTTACTTTCCAAGCAGAAGTCATCCATGTGACAACCTATAGGGGTAGGATGGGATGCAAGGTAGGAGGTAGGTTCAAGAGAGAGGGAACATATGCTTACCTATAACTGATTCATGTTGATGTATGTCAGTAACCAACATAATACTGTAAAGCAATTATTCTCCAATTAAAAATAAATAAAAAAAATTTAAAAGCTAGTGCTTAATGCTATCTTTGACCTTCCCAACTGGTTCTATCTCCTGCCTCCTAAGACTTTGGAGAAGTTGTAGCAATGCAAGGAATTTTATTCAGTGAGTTTTTGGCAAAGGACAATGGCAGGGTTTTACTTTTGGATGAGGCAGATTCACAAAGGTCAACTCTCTTTGCTAAGGGAGTCGAGGAAACTTCAGGACACAGGTGCCAAATTCCACACAGAACTGATCCTGGAAATGAATATATTGAATCAAAAAATACCAGAGCTGATGGGAACTTAGGTTATTATCCACCTCTTCCAGAAAAACAGCCATGACCTCTGGCAAAGTTGGACACTAGTTAAAACGGCAAAAGCAGATTCTAACCAGTACTATAGCATTGCAATAGGGGGAACGGTCCAGTATAGTCAAGAAGAATGCTCAGCAGAGCCTGGCTAAAATTTGTTCAGGAGAGAATCTTTTGCCACATCTAAGGATCAAACTCCTGGCCCAAGGTCACTCTTGGAAATAAGAGAAAGAAAATAAGGGAAGAAACTGGAGCAAGACCTTAATTTCCCGACTTGCACTAGCTGGTAACATTTTCTGGGCATAAAGTATACACATACAAAGATTACTTACCCATCCTCATAACCAGCCCCAAATCTAGACAGCCAGCTATGCATGTAAGCCATTCCAGCTAAAACAAAATAATAATATGCATCCTCTCTTCACTCGCTCAGATGAAAGTGACATATGGAGCAGGCTCCTTCTCAGCACACAATCCATAATTCACAGAGAAGTGCTGCCTACTTCCTCATTAGCTAAATTGTATTCATTGCAGAAATCAGCTTTTGGTAGCACTATCGATCAGCAGGAAGTACGATGGAAAAAAAAAATTAACACAACTTGAAAACTCGAGTCTCTGGGGTGTGGCTTACCATCTGGGAATGACTTATTAGAAAAGAAGGAAACACTGTCCATGTAATATTTTCCCATTTTTACATGTGCAGCCAGTCCTCATTAATCTGAGCCCCCAAACAGGGAGTTTGTGGTAGTTCAGAGGTGACATCTGTGATATTAATATTCTACCTAAGACATTGAACTTGGGACCTTAAAGTTTCTGGTGCAAATCAAGTATGTTTTCGTCTACTTCTTTCATGGTTTTCATACATGTTCATGTAGATAATATCTACAATGCAAACAGTGGGCAAAATGAATGTATTTAAGTTCTTTTTAGAAAATTCTCACATTTCTGTTGCTTTGGTAATTTTATCCTCCTTTTCTCATTTTTAATTGACACCACTTTATATGATAAGCACAATTTCCTTTTTATTGTATGCCATTTTACCTCAAAAAGACCCTTTCTGCCTAAGTAGCAGATATATGTTTTTAAATAAATGTTTAACATAAAAATGCAATAAAATAAGGGTTTTAGGCATAGTACTTTCCTCTGAGAAAGTCACAGAAACAAATTATGTAAAGCACTTGTTATTGAAGATTCACGTTATCTTTCCTTTTGTGTGTCTCCAATAATTGAATAATTAGCACTCTGCAAGTAAATTGAAATGAAATTACACTCTCCTAAATCCAAGTTATTTTTAATAAATTCCTGTTTACTTGCAATCTCAAAATAATTTGTATTTCACTCTATTTTTTTTTAAATCCATTCACTCCTTCAGATGAATCATAAATGGGTTGACTAGAGATGTAAACTGTTTCTAAAGAATATGAATTGACCTAGATAATTGAGTGAGAATCTGAAATTAATGGGAGAGAGGATCTATCATGAGGCTGGAACAATAGTAGGAGGTAATAACATGTAATGATTCATTCTTTTCATTCACACTTCTGTGTCTGTTATAAATTTCCATTTTGTTGCAAAGTGATTTCAAGTTAAAGCTAATCATCAACTGGATATCAATGCTTTTATTGTGGCAAACATATGATAAATACCTCCTTATCAATGTACTATGTTGGTGGAAACCCAAAGAGAAATTGGAATCAGACTCCTACCATCTGAAGGACTTGTTCTAGTTGGAGGGGGGATATAGAAAATAGATACATGACAATATATGTTTCCTGCAGTTACTATAACAAGCTTCCACAAACTAGGCAGCTTCAAACAACAGAAATGTATTCTCTCATGGTTCCAGGGGCCAGAAGTTCAAATCAAGCTATCAGCAGGGCTATTGTCTGTCCAGAGGCCTTATGGGAGAATCCCCTTTGCCTCTTCCAACTTCTTTTGGTTCCTGGACATCCTTGGTGATCGCTGACTTGTAACAGCATCTCTCCAGTCTCTGCCTCCATCTGCACATGGTACTCTTCTCTGGGTCCAGTTATGTCTTATAAGAATACCAGCCCCCGGATTTAAAACCCACTTTAATCTAGTATGCTTTCATATTAATTTAATTACATTTTCAAAGACCCTATTTCCAAATAAAGTCACATTCTGAAGTCCTGAGTAAGTGTGGATTTTGGAGGATGGGGGAACGCTAGTTAACCTACTACAGGTAGTAAAAATGCCACTGAGGAAAGAGTGGTATGACCTGAGTTGAACTGTGAACCCCCATAAGTTCAGAGCAAGATGGAATAGAAGTCAGGGTACCAGGCATCAAGGAAAACAGGACAATACATGTTTTACTGCTGGGTCCAGGCTGCCTGCTCATCCCCACACCCTGTCTCTTTTCCAGCCGAAAAAACACTGACTTTGTTCACACGGAACTTCTTACCTCTCCTGGGACATATGGTAATCTTTTAAATCTCTGTGAAGTGGTAAATGGATATGTGTGTCTCTGTAATTTCTATTGAGATCCCAAAGCTGGGACAATAGAGGTTAATTGTCCATATGTACTATCAAGGTGGGTGGCAGGGGGAGGCTTCCCAGGAAGCTCAGTGGTAAAGAATCTGCCTGCTAAGCAGGAGACACAGGTTTGCTCCTTGGGTCAGGAAGATCCCCTGAAAAAGGAAACGGCAACAGCTCCAGTATTCTTGCCTGGGAAATCCCATGGACAGAGGAGCCTGGTGGGCTATAGTCCATGGTGTCGCAAAGAGTCGGACATGACTTAGCGACTAAGCAACAGCGACTATTAAGGGGATATAAGCCCATGTCAGCCAGATCTTCTGAGAGATGGACAAACCAAATCCTGAGACCCCAAACTCGTTACCAACCTAATTGTTCACAAGAACAGCCCAGAAAGTCAGCAAGCAGCTCGATTGGAGAATTTTTTTCAAGAAAGTCATCAGTCTAGATGGAGGTTAGAGGCAATTTTCCTCTTCTCTCTGGGGAGGTGAGTGAGGAGGCCCTGAGTCCCACTCTTGATACTGGAATCCACAAAGTGCAATGAGAGCTTTCTAAGGAACTGAGTCATGCCTTAAAGAGTGGCAGGGCACAGGGGTGGTGCTGGACCCTTGCCCACATGGAAAAGCCTGGCTGGAGCTGCTCCAGCAGCAGAAAAAGGACAGACAGCTGCTGTGGGAACAGCACCTCCCCAACAATGCAGCAAGAGCATGCTTCCTGTGTGTCTGGGGGAGGCCAAGGAGAGCAGCTAGATTAGGTTTGTCTCAAGTAGACCTTCTTCAAGAGGTCTGCCTGCAGGGGACAGCAGACAGCAGCAGAAAATGACTGGAGGAATCTCATCAGAAGCAGGTACAAGGGTGGAGTCAAAAGACATCAGTAGAATCAAGCATCATCCTTCTCAGTAAATTACTAAAAAAGGACAGCCATGGTACTGTAAGAAATTCCTCCAACTCCCCATGAGGGAACACTCAGCATTTAGACATTTGCCACGTCAAAGAGCCTTTAAGGGAGAACTACAACTGTGCCAGGGACATAAAACTGGACCACTTTCTTTTCTTTCTTCCACCCTCATGTGCAACAGAGGAGTCAGAAACAGCAGATACAGAGATGTGGAGAGTAGAAGAATTATCAGTACAGATAAGGTTATGCTGTATCAGACACATGCACGCACGTGCACGCATGCGCGCGCGCGCACACACACACACACACACACACACACCTCCTTTACTTAAATAAAAACTCCTTTCCCATACATGCTATATGTCCATCTCAGGAGCTTTGCTAGTTGCACTGGTTCTTATAACTCCCACCCAACAGGTACACAGTTATTCGGCTAAAAGAAGTCATATGGCCACAGCTAACTTTAAGTACAAGTGTGGTCTCACCTGTTCTGAGGAGAAAGAGCTGGAACGTCGTCTGTCAGAGGCTCTGCTGCTGCTGCTGCTGCTGCTAAGTTACTTCAGTCGTGTCCGACTCTGTGCGACCCCATAGACAACAGCCCACCAGGCTCCCCCGTCCCTGGGATTCTCCAGGCAAGAACACTGGAGTGGGTTGCCATTTCCCTCTCCAAAGCATGAAAGTGAAAATTGAAAGTGAAGTCGCTCAGTCGTGTCCGACCCTCAGCAACCCCATGGAGCCCACCAGGCTCCCCCGTCCATGGGATTTTCCAGACAAGAGGACTGGAGTAGGGTGCCATTGCTTTCTCTGGTCAGGAGCTCTAAAGATTACCAAAACAATCAGGGATAAAGGAGCAGTCTGCATCCTCCCTTTCTCAGTGCTGGTTTCCAAGCCTTTTGACTGGACTCAGAACAAGGCAGGGGAACAGACCAAGAGCCCAGCTGACCTGTGGCCAGACAACTGCCCAGTCAAGCCTAATCTAGGCCAGCTGAACCACAGTTTCCCTGCAGACACAGAGAGTGAGAATACTTGCTCATTCTTAAAAGCCACTGAGTTTGAAATGGTTTGTTACAGAGCATTGTCTCAGAAAGAGCTGACTAATACATACCTAAAAGTGATTTAAAAGTACTTACCAAATAAATATCACTCCAATTTTGGAAAGGGGGAGATGACAGAATGGGCTTTATAGCAGAGGAAGGGAACATTTTCAAGTGCTTTAAGCTACAATCTATTCAATTCAGCTCATTCAACAGATCAGTTATGACTCTTCTCCTTTTTCATTCTATTTGTCTTTTTCCTACAGGTTATCTCCATGTTTAAAAAAAAAATCCCTACTATTCTTTGAAGATCTGAGTTTCATGTTACCTCCTCAGTAAAGAATTTCCTGACTTGATCAGAGCTTGCATTAATGCCCTCTCAGGGCACTTTGTTCATGCTTCCAGTTAAGGACTTAAGGAGTTTATCTACTAGACTGGACTAGGTGATGTAAGTGTTGGAAATGACATAGATGTTTTTTCCTCTATCTTCCTTTCCTCCTAGACTAGGTCCTCCTTATCCATTCATTGCATCCTTTACTTAACCTGTATTTATTGACTAGCTGCTGGTGCATAAGCAAGAACAAGAGAAGACAACGTCACACATGTTCTCAATGCTTTTATTAGCATCACTATATATTTGTTAGGCTATACGGCTAAACAGCTCTAGGGAAGAAATTCATTGGTGGAGGTAGATCATGAACTCAGTATTGGTTTTTATGTGTTTTTGTGGACAACCAGATGAAAAAGGCAAAGGGAGATTAAAATCACAGGGTGTTTTTTCAGGGAGAACTACAAATAACATCAGGAATTCATCTCTATGTGGTGGCTATGGATTTGGATGACATCATACATTGCATATACCTGAGAGAAAAGAGTTCTCAGACATGGCAGAAAATACACAAAATGCAAAATTTGAGTGTAAGTACATCGAGAAACAATCTTCTCCACTGCTCTATTCTTAGTGCCTAATAGTGCATAAGAAGGTGTTCAGTAAGTGTTTGTGAAAGTTCAAATAAATGAATGAGTTTGAGGGCCAGATGGAGAAAGAGAAACAAGAAATCAAACCACTAGAAAGTGCCTGAATCAGGATTTGCATTAAGCCTCTAATTTCAAAGCCTTTACTCTCTCTACTGTCTGCCGCTGTTTCATTAAATGTGAAACGATTATTTAAAGAAAGAACAAAGGCGGCGATGAAGTGCAGATCTAGGAAATGTAGTCAAAACCAATCTATGCTTCTTTTGCTGATTTCTTGAGATTGATTTAAGAGCAATGGGGAGTCTTTGCTTCTCATGAATAAGACCCCGAAAAAGAAAAGCATAGTATTATTACCTGACCAAGAATCAGACCTATAGTCAAAATGCTGAGTGCCTGTTGTATTTTTGTTATTCTTCTCAAACACACATACATACACAAACGCACACACACAATTCACATATACAGGAGACAGAAAGAAAGAAGAAATGAAAAGGGAGGAAGGAAGGAGAAAAAAGAAAGAATAGAAAGAGAAAGAGAGATGGAAGGAGAGGAAAACAGCAGACTCAATTTCCCTAAAGCTCTGTCATGTTAACCTAATTGCGCCATTAATGATGCCCACTTATTTTAATGGAGATTTTGATTATATAATTTTTAACAATTAAAATATGTAAGGGAGTAGTATTGTTCAAATGCTAATTGCATACTATGCTTATTAAAATGGCAGAAGAGAAAGTCTAGATCATTGACCTGTTCTCCTGAAGACCCTCATCCAAGACTCTCTGGATGCATGAGTGATCACCCCAAGATCTCTCTTTGTGGGAGATATTCTAAGTGCACAGGAAGTTAAAAGTAGAGGTCCACCTTACAGGGGGGCTCCCCAGGTGGCTCAGAGGTAAAGAATCTGCCTGCCCAGCAGGACAAGCAGGTTTGATCCCTGGGTCAGGAAGATCCCCTGGAGAAGGAAATGGCAGCCCACCCCAGTATTCTTGCCTGGAGAATTCTGTGGGCACAGGAGCCTGATGGGCAACAGTCACTGGACTTACAAAGAGTAGGACATGACTGAGTGACTAACACAACACTGTGTTAATAACTGTTGAGACCTCATCATATTACAAACTCTAAGCAGACAGGAACTGAGCCAGTTTGCACAGAATTGTATCACTTGCCATTGTATCTGTATCACTTGCCTGTATCACTCACATGCCATTTAAAAAGAGCTCTGTATACATCAGATGAGTAATTGGACTGATGGATGGTAGATGGATGGATTGTTGGATGGATGGGTGTATGGAGGGATGGATAGGTGGATGAATGAGTGGACGGTAGGTGGGTGGGCAGATAGATGGATGGATGGGTGGACAGGTGAATGAATGGGTAGATGCATGGATGGATTCTTAATGAAAGCATTGAATAAGTCTTTGACTCATGCAATTGGAAATCTCCCTGACTGAAGACTGGCAAGTACAGGATGCCCTGAACCTAGGCCTAACATTGACTTAACCCTATCCTCCCTGTTTCCATGCTCACAGTGGCCTGAGATCAGCACCTATTGGCATTGCTGTTCTGATTTCTATTTGCCTGGCTAAGACCTACTGTTCACCTTGATCTTGATGCCTTATACATTCTAGTAATCTTCTTGACTGTCATTTTGTGGGATGAATATAATTTTGATGCTGGATATAATATGGGTCCAAAGTCCAGCTTTCCCAAATCTATGGTGTATGATTTTTCTTGAGTTGTTTGCACTTTTACAATCTTCATAATGACTATGCAATTATATAGCATTCTTTCTGTAGATTATGAGATACTATGTGAGGAAAAAAAAAAAAAAAAACAGAGAAACTCTATTTCAGAGAACATTAAATGACTTTCCCAAGGTTGAAAATCTCTGGAAGATGGTGAAGGACAGGGAAGCCTGGCATGCTGCAGTCCATGAGGTGGCAAAGTCAGATACAACTGAGCAACTGAACAATAAAAAGTTAAAAAGAAATGAAGTTTTAAAAAATACCTGAGATTTCCAACTAGGTCCAATTTTTTTTTTCCCTTCTTGATCATTGTTCATTCATATACTTTTTAAAATCCAGGATATTTTCCATTGTTCTCCAAGGATTACAGCACATTCAGGCCTATATACATTTGTTCCTGGTCTGAACTTAAGCTTTTCTTCATTGCTGATGTTCAATTTAAATCTTTTGCTCCCACTTCCTAAAATAGAAAAAGACCAAATAACGAAGAGACATGGAACAAATGAAGAAAGACATCATATCACAAGAAATCTTGATTACTCTACTTGGAAGGCTGTGTTACTGCAGAAGGGTGTGCGGGGAGCTTTGGAGGAAAGTATTCAAAAAATTAGCCAAGGTTAAATAATCACTATGAATGTACCCACGCTGAACAGATTATAACATTCAGAGAAGTTTTATACAGGATGGATAAAAATGTTATAAAATTAAAATTAATGAGAATAAGTTTGACATTCATGTGTTAGCTTAAATCAACATGGATACGCAGAAAATGGCACATCCTGCAGAGGAAAGGAAGCCGGGAGGGCCGATGTGATATTGACGGATGCCTTCTGGGCATATGAAACCAATCTCCTCCCTGCCTAGGGTGCTCTCCATGTGCAAACTCACACCTGTCTAAAGTCAAGTTCAAGTTTCTCACAGCTTCTCTGTCTCCTCCTCCCAGGGCTAGGTCCGTTTTTAATTTTTTCTTTGTAATCTTTTTGTTCTGTACTCAGAACCAGTTCTGGGCTAAAACAGAAGACATGTAACTAGGATGGTGTATTTGAAAAGGTGAAGACTGACTGTCAAGTGACATTTGCATTTCTGCTCTGGCTTGGTCCAGCTAAGTGATGCTGCATTTTTCTGTCTTACTTTCCTCATCTCTGTGGAGATGATGAGAAGCCTTAATCAAAGACTTGTTGGAAGGATTTAGTGCAGTTTAATGCCTGGGAACAATGTTTAACACATAGTTTGCTCCTCCATGGGCTTCCCTGTTGGCTCAGATGGTAAAGAATCTGCCTGCAATGAAGGAGATCTGGGTTCTATCTGGATCAGAAAGATCCCCTGGAGAAGGGAAAGGCAACTCACCCCAGTATTCTGGCTGAAGAATCCCATAGACAGAGGAGCCTGGTGGCCTACAATCTATGGGGTTGCAAGAATCGGACACAACTGAGCAACTAAACCACCACCAGCACCATAAATGTCCAGCAATGTCTTAACAAAGCCTGTTGAGAAACCTGCTGCAGCGCACACAGAATTAGAGGAAGCCACTCCAGCATTGTCACTTCCACCCTAGAAACCCCACCTGGTTACCTCCAGCCTTTCAAGGAACTCAGGAAATGTCCTCATTGGAGGTGAAGCTCAGAAACCTTACTTCTTGCCTGGAGCAGGTGTCATCCACTTGCACTTCTGTTCTGCTTATCTGGTCCTCACAGGAAAAAAAAAAAACACTAATGCCTCCTTCACTTAATTTCTACCATGACTCAGAATAAAGCATCAGATCGAAGCAGAGTGGAGAGCATTCCCCTCTGAGGTTTCTGTCTTTGTTTACTGCCTGTCTCGCCTGCCCACTTGACCGGCAGTTCTACGAGGGTAGAACCAATTCACTTATTACATTGTCTGTGCCTAGAATTGGGACTAGCAAGGGTGTTCAATACATGTTTGGTGAATGAGTAAATGAATCCAAGTTGTAAATGGGGAAGTGATCCCTCCCTGAAGCCCTTCCCAGATAGAGAAATAGAGCAGAGCCCTGGAAAGTCTTAACCTCCGTAAAAGACAAGTATATGGCAGGGATTTTAGGAGGGGAAGAGAAAAATAAAAGCAGCTGTGCCCAAGAATTAAAGGTATGAACGGGCCTAGCTGGCAGGGTAGTACAATGTCATCTTGTCTATCAAAACGGTGCCAGTGTGCCTGCCAAGGTCATCCCATGAAGCCATCACCTGCATCTCCCTCTCACTGCCCCATAGGGTCCCTACTCTTCCTCTACTGGAGAGAAAGAGAAAATGAATACATGTGGAGGAAACCCACACCACCCAACCGACCATGCTTCCTCTAGTTCCTCACCGAGTTCAGTCCACATTCCAGGATTCCCAGAAGTTTGAGGAAACCTAAGAGACAGCCTCAAATAACCACAAGGGCTAACTCTGAGCACTTACTGTAAGTAAAGCGGAGTCAGCTCGCCATATCTATGGCCTCACTTAACACTCATGAAAATCTGTGAGGCAGGTACTGCTGCCAGCCCATCTTACAGATGAGAAAACCGCAACACAGAGGGTTAAAACTTCCCAAGTAGCAGTCCACTGTTTTCTTATTTCTTGTGTTTGTGACATTAAGGAGGAATGCAACTTCTATCCTAAAACAAACCTGATGGGTCTTGTAAGGTCTCTTTTCTCTGTCCATGAGCCATATATTGGATTCCTCTTTTCCTTTCTTGACTTCTCTTAAAATCCTATTTACTTTACAATTTTTCTACCTATTTCTGAGAACTCCTAGCTTTCTTTCTTACCGTGGACTCCATTATTCTTTGGATCTGGGAAAAACTGAACATTTAAACTAAATATTTAAACCGTGGATTTTCTTCTCACATCAGTACAACATACAGGAAAAGGCCTAGAAGCCTAAATGAGGGTGTTAACCTCACGCAACTTGACCTCTGACCCACCTTCAACATTTTTTTTGCATATTCTCAGTTCTTTGTATTAGTTCTTCTTTCAAAGCAAGATGATAAACAAGACAAAAGAGGACACACACAAGCACTCACACTCCAACACAAATATTTATCTTTTGCATTTCAACCCAGCTTCAGCCAACACTGGGAACTGTCTTTTGTTGTTCATTCACTAAGTTGTATCCCACTCTTTTGCAACCCCATAGACTGTAGCCTATTAGGCTCCCCTGTCTATGCGATTCTCCAGGCAAAAATACTGGAGGTGCCATTCCCTTCTCCAGGGAATCTTCCCGACCCAGGGATCAAACCCGGGTCTCCTACATTGCAGGCAGATTCTTTACCATCTGAGCCACCAGGGAAACCCAGGATCCTCTATACTCCAATATAAAACAAAAACATTTTTTTTAAATCTAGATTATCCTAATTAAAAAAAAAAAAAAAGAGCCGAACAGCTCTTGTGAATGAAAGCCTTTCTTGCAGGGGACAGCATAGAGATTTCCAGGAAGTCACTGCTGGGTGCATTTTTTTTAATTTATTTTAATTAGAGGTTAATTACTTTACAATATTGTAGTGGTTTTGCCATACATAGACATGAACCAACCATGGATGTACATGTGTTCCCCATCCTGAACCCCCCTCCCATCTCCCTCCCCATCCCATCCCTCAGGGTCATCCCAATGCACCAACTCTAAGCACCCTGTTTCATGCATCGAACCTGGACTGACGATCTGTTTCACATCTGATAATATACATGTTTCAATGCTATTCTCTCAAATCATCCCACCTCGCCTTCTCCCACAGAGTCCAAAAGACTGTTCTTTACATCTATGTATCTTTTGCTGTCTCGCATAGAGGGTTAAAGAGGATCCTGGGCAATAAAAAAGAATTAGACCAGGAGGCAGAAATCGTGTATAGGACTGAGACTGGATGTAGTCACTTTGTAAATCCTGACCCGACCCCTGACTTCACTGTGACAAGCAAGACTTTTAACCCTTCTGAGCCTTCATTAATCTCTTGAGGCTGTAAAAGTTTCAAACAGGTGGTTTGAAATGACAGACATATGTTTATTCTCTCCTGTGCAGGACCCAGATCAAGGGGCCCCAGGGTGCGTCCTTCTTTGTCACCAGGGGAGAATCTGGGCTCTCCCCCTGCTTCTGGTGATTGCCTTGCTTGTGCCTCACTCCATTCTCTGTCTCTGTCTTCATTTGATGTTGTCCTTGTGTGTTTCTGTTTGCATCCCTCTTCTTATAAGAATAATATTCACTGAATTAGTTCCCACCCAACTTCTATGACCTCCTCTTAAGGCAATTACATTTGTAAATTCCCTATTTTCAAATATGGTCACATTCACAGGTTCCTAGAGGTGATGACTTAATATCTTTTTTGGAGGGAAAGATCACATTTCTACCCACCACAGAACTCATGTCCCCATTCCCTACTTAACCTCATAGTATTTGCTATGAGGGTCAATGAAATAAAATCATGACTGTATAGGCCAGGTCACGTGGGTGTTCATATATCTGAACAATAATAATAACCTTCATAGTGTTAAGGTTCTGTATTTACACAATAGAAATGTGGTGATTCTTTCATCACACAAAGATGTTTCAAGCACCTGCAACATGAAAAGCACTGTGTGTGGTGCTGAGGAGCACAGATAATAGAAGACCACCCTCATTGGAAAAGACCCTGATACTGGGAAAGATTGAAGGCAGGAGGAGAAGCGGATCATAGAGGATGAGATGATAGGATGGCATCACCAACTCAATGGACATGAGTTTGATCAAACTCCAGAAGATACTGAAGGACAGGGAAGCCTGGCATACTGCAGTCCATGGGGTCATAAAAAGCAGGACGCGACGTAGTGACTGAATAACATCAACACCTCCCCGAGAAGGAAGGGAAAGTGCTAGGCCTATCCCCCTGGCTCTGGAGGATTCATCCCTACTAGGCTGGTGGGGAGATTCGAGGATCCCCCCAGCTTGACCCAGATAAGACGTTCTCTTGAAGGCCAGAGGTGGGACCAACTCAGCCCTGAGATCCTGACTGGAATCCTGATATTGGCTGGAGTCAATGATATTGAAGGGGACAACAGGATGAGATGGTTGGATGGCATCACTGACTGGACAGACATGAGTTTGAGTAAGCTCTGGGAGTTGGTGATGGACAGACAAACCTGGTGTCCTGCAGTCCATGGGGTCACAAAGAATCAGACACGACTGAGTGACTGAACTGAACTGATCTCATTATCCTTAAAGCCTACTTCCAACCTCCCTCATCTCTGCTCTCCCCATCTGTCCTCCACCCTCTCTCCTCATGTCCCCAGAAGTGGGCTGTGAAGGCTTCACTGGTGCTTTATCCTCATTTCCTCTCCACTGAAGCTCTGACATCACTGCTCCTCTTTCTCTCCTCCCTGGGGACCATCAGAGAAATGGGCAAACCCTCCTCTCCACCCACAGTCAACCATCTTGATGGAGTTTTAATAGGAAGCACCTCCTCTGTTGTGGTCTGGGAGGCGACTCCTCTCCACTCCTCTCCAAATGTTGATGCTGATAGAGTCACAAACTAAACAAGACATTGGGCTAAAAGCCCTTGAGCCTTTCTGTGCATCAGGCATTTTGCAACTTCATGCAATTAAAAAATAATCTAAGTAATTTGCTCAAAGCAGATGGTAAATCCAGGTTCCGCCTCCTCCCTTTTATCATCTGTAGACTCCAGAACAATGCCCAGGTGGTGCCTGACAGGACAGTTCTGGAAAACACTACTACTACCCAACTTTCCAAGTCTTAGTCTGAGGGGACTCCCTTAAATATCATTGAGCTACCTTCCACCGGCTCCCCTGGACTTCCTAGGTGGCTCAGTGGTAAAGAACCCATTTGCCCACTTGCCAATGCAGGAGATGCAAGAGATATGGGTTAAGTCCCTGGGTCAGATATTCCCTGGGGTAGAAAATGGCATCACACTCCAGTACTCTTGCCTGGAGAATCCTATGGACAGAGGAGCCTGACAGGCTACAATTCATGGTGTTGCGAAGAGTCAAAGTACATAGAACACAGACAGCATCTTCATTTTGACCTGGGGAAACTCTTGAAGTGAATTTTCTTTTCATTGAAGTTCTAAAGGGTGGGGATTCCCATTGAGGAGATGAATGTCAAGGATGGCCCCTCAACTGACCCAGACTGGAACTCTCCATTAGGGTCTTGTTAAAGCTCCTCTCAGCCTGAGATGGTTTTGCATTTTAAGTACTTGCAGTAGAAAAGTAGATATCTTTCTTCGGGGTTCCATATCTGGGTTGACACCTGACTTATACCAATATCAGTAAACCCTGTTTTTTCCAAATCTGAATCATACCCACCACCAGAACCATGCGTCCTCCAATTGCAGAGTGAGTGAGTACTCACTTCTTGTACTACCTGGTTCCAGTAAAACAACTCCAATCAGCCATTTGCTCAAAGTCACTGTGTGTATTAGTTGTGCAAGTTACATCTAACTCTTTGTGACCCCATGTGCTGTAGACCACCTGGCTCCTCTGTCCATGGGATTCTCCAGGCAAGAATTTTCGAATGAGTTGCCATTTCCTTCTCCAGGGGATCTTCTTGACTCAGAGATTGAACCCAGGTCTTTTGCATTGCAGGCAGATTCTTTACTGTCTGAGCCACCAGGGGAGCCCTCAAAGCTTCTGGTCCACCTCCAGCTCATTGACTTTTAAATCAATGCAAATAGATGTCATTATCATTAGTGTTAATAAAGCACAGCTCCAAGCTACAGGGAGACAGAGTGGTATCTTTGAAGCATTAAATGGCTGAGAGCGTTCTCAGTTCAGTTCAGTCGCTCAGTAGTGTCCGAATCTTTGTGACTCCATGAATCCCAGCACGCCAGGCCTCCCTGTCCATCACCAACTCCTGGAGTCCACTAAAACTCATGTCCATCGAGTCAGTGATGCCATCCAGCCATCTCATCCTCTGTCGTCCACTTCTCCTCCTTCCCCCAATCCCTCCCAGCATCAGGGTCTTCCAGTGAGCCAGCTCTTTGCATCAGGTGGCCAAAGTACTGGAGTTTCAGCTTTAGCAACATTCCTTCCAAAGAAATCCCAGGGCTGATCTCCTTCCCAGGGCTGATCTCCTTCAGAATGGACTGGTTGGATCTCCTTGCAGTCCAAGGGACTCTCAAGAGTCTTCTCCAACACCACAATTCAAAAGCATCAATTCTTCAGCATTCAGCTTTCTTCACAGTCCAACTCTCACATCTATACATGATCACTGGAAAAACCATAGCCTTGACTAGATGGACCTTTGTTGGCAAAGTAATGTCTCTGCTTTTAAATATGCTATCTAGGTTGGTTATAACTTTCCTTCCAAGGAGTAAGCATCTTTTAATTTCATGGCTGCAATCACCATCTGCAGTGATTTTGGAGCCCCCAAAAATAAAATCTGACACTGTTTCCACTGTTTCCCAGTCTATTTCCCATGAAGTGATGGGATCAGATACCATGATCTTAGTTTCCTGAATGTTGAGCTTTAAACCAGCTTTTTCACTCTCCTCTTTCACTTTCATCAAGAGGCTTTTTAGTTCCTCTTCACTTTCTGCCATAAGGGTGGTGTCAACGCATATCTGAGGTGATTGATATTTCTCCCGGCAATCTTGATTCCAGCTTGTGCTTCTTCCAGCCCAGCGTTTCTCATGATGTACTCTGCATAGAAGTTAAATAAGCAGGGTGACAATATACAGCCTTGACGTACTTCTTTTCCTATTTGGAACCAGTCAGTTGTTCCATGTCCAGTTCTAACTGTTGCTTTCTGACCTGCATATAGGTTTCTCAAGAGGCAGGTCAGGTAGTCTGGTATTCCCATCTCTTTCAGAATTTTCCAGTTTATTGTGATCCACACAGTCAAAGGCTTTGGCATAGTCAAAAAATAAAGCAGAAGTAGATGTTTTTCTGGAACTCTTTTGCTTTTTCGATGATCCAGCGGATGTTGGCAATTTGATCTCTGGTTCCTCTGCCTTTTCTAAAACCAGCTTGAACATCTGGAAGTTCACGGTTCACATATTGCTGAAGCCTGGCTTGGAGAATTTTGAGCATTACTTTACTAGCGTGTGAGATGAGTGCAATTGTGCAGTAGTTTGAGCATTCTTTGGCATTGCCTTTCTTTGGGATTCTTTGAGAGGGTTCTAGTTCTGGCAAATTTAAGCAGACAGTGATGCCGGGCAAATTTCTCACCTTGCTGACTCCAGTGTTCTCATCTGTAAAATGGAAGTTCATAGCTACCTTATGAAATAAGTAAAACACTGTGTATAGACCTTGGACCACAGAACCTAACAGAGATGGTCTACGACAATATTACAATAATATGTAGTCTGACCTAGGTCAGAAGGGTCTGATTTGAGCTTTTGGTCAGTTGGCTCCCTCATGTATTTAACCTCATTATACTGAGTTCATGGAGGTTTCTATATCAAATGATGTCATCAAAAAAGAATTTTATCCAGCCAGTCATCAAAAAGGAATTTGAACCTGCTGATTGGGGAGCTACTTCATGCCCCCCAGTCAGCAGGACCCAGAAGACCAAAGAGAGCACACAGATGGACTTGGCATCAGCCTGCAGGCACAGCTTCCTTCTACAAGCCATAATGCAAGCTACAAAAATACAATCAAATTCCAAATGTATGGGCAACATTTTCCCCCTGTGTAATTGTCATTGAAACAAGTTACCTGATAAGGGGCTACTTGAAAAGCCTTCTCTAGTAGAGATGAACATCTCGTTGTTGTTAACCACACCTCCACAGTCTGGAAACACTGGCCAGCTGCTGACTGTGTAAGGAGCAAAGACAGGAAGAATGAAATTCCTGTCTCACAATCACTCTGTGTTCACTCTGAGCCATAGAATCTTCTAGATGGTCCCTTGGGTCACCCAGGTAAAGAGACACTGGTGATTTTAAGAAATAAGCTCTGGAGGATTGTCATGCCCTCCTCCAGGGGATCTTCCCGACCTCGGGATTGAACCTGCATCTCTTATGTCTCCTACATTGGCAGACAGGTTCTTTACCACTACTGCCACCTGGAAAGCCAATTAAAAATAAATAAACTTTAAAGAAAAGAGCATAATTTCCATACCCTTCTGCAGTACAAATCCATTTCTCCAAAATACCCTTCCTCTTGTTAAGTGTCTTCACTTAGGAATAGTTTGTTGTTCATATTACTGCAGTGACTGCTTTTTTGTTTGGAATTTGAGGAAAGGGTTGAGTTTCACTTTTGAAATGAACAAAAGTAAGGCACACACACTGCCCGGGCCAGGGGCAGCCTTTTGGAGCTAGAAGTGACTTGAGATGCAGGGCCCCCTGGGAATTTACAAACACCTTGGAGGAGGATTTCAGAGTCCTGCCAGCCCTTCCTGGCCCTCAAGGATCAGAGGACCAGAACCAACAGCCAGGGTGTCATGACAGGGTGAAGCATGCCCCAGGGAGCATAAGAGAGGCATAGTCAGGGATGTTTTCCTCCTTTGCTAACAGAGAAACTTCAGTCTATCAAAGGATGCTCAGTTGTGAGACATGCATACCCACCAGCCATCTCTGAACAAAACTGTGGAGGATGCAGTGTCCACCCCCTCCTTGACTAACCTCAGAAGCTCCTTCCATGAGTCACCCCAGGAATCACTACCACCCCAGGCCCCTTTCCAGTCCTTCAGTTCTACTCCATGTACCTTTGACACACAGGCAACTTTATAGTCCTTCTCAGGGGCTCTAAACACAGAATCACAAACAAAAGAGCACAGCTTTAGCTGTCGATGGGAAGAAGAAAGCCAAACAAGGAAACAGTTCACAAGTGCCCCAAGTAATGGCAGGGCTTGTGAAAATAACGACTGTGCGTGTCTGCACACTTGGGCCCGGGGGACCTCACCCCAACCCACCCCCACTGGCACACGCAGACACTGACACACAAACTACAAAGATAAGAGAGGAGGAAGAATAAAAGGAACAGCACAGAATCAAGTTTGAACAGACCTCCAGCCCTGGAAGGGACTGGAGAGAGAAGCATGTGAAGGATGCCCTTTTGGAGAACGAAAATGAAGGATGACCCACCACGAGTCACAGGTGCAGCTCAGTTTCTCTGAATGCTGTCACCTCCTGTTTTAGGGGAGGTGATGGCTATGCAAGAAATTATAAGTTAAACATCAGCAAGCTTGTAGTTCCGAAAAATAAAAATCCAACCTTCATCTTGGTAGCCAGAGGGAGGAAAAAAATTACCTTGATTTAAATCCAAATTGTGCCTCTTACTCACTTTGAGATTTTGGATACCTTTTCACTGCCTCTGTGTTGTCCCACATAAAATAGAATTAGCATCACCATCTCCCAGAATTAGGTGACCATTATTCCAGAGAGTTCAGGTAAGTTCCTGAAACAGAGTAATTAGTAATAAAACTAACAACAGTAAAAATGAATATAGAAGTAACAATGTCCACTGTTTAGAGATTAATTGGCTTTAACTTGTTTAAAAGGCAGTTAGGCAGAGGGACTCTGGGGCTGGATTTCAGAGAAACAATAGAAGCAGTGCTTTATAAACCAGATGGTGTGAGTTCTGATGCCCAGAGCTGCCATTTCCTGTTGATATTGGGAAAATTAAAACTTTCTGTGCCTCAGTTTTTAGATTTTTAAGTCGTATAGATAGAGTTCTACTGGAGCTGTGTGTTAAACAGGTTCACATGAAACACTCAGAAGAGTGCCTGGAATATTACAACTGTTATATGAGTATTAACTGTTGCACACTTAGAATGATTCATTCTTAATCCAACCTGGACACCAAAGGGCTTTATAGAGATAAGCATGGTGTTCAGATGTTCTTCAGAGTTTCTGTCTATAAATGAGATTGTTGAACATATTACCATTTTATTTCTCTGAGGTATGGTTTTCCATGCACTAATTCAGAGGAAAAACAGTGTAAAAATGTAGTTCCTTGTAAGACAGTTTTCTGAGTTTGGAAATTGTAGATAAAACTCCATGCTATGGTCTTATTGTCTGTGTCCTCCTCAGACTCACATGTTGAAGATCTAATGCCCAATGGGATAGTATTTGGAGGTGATAACCTTGGTAGGTGTTTAGGTCATGAGCGTGGAGCCATCATGAATGGAGCTAGGTACCTTATAAACCACCCAGTCTATGATACTTCATTACAGCAACCTGAAAGGACTAAGACACTCAAAGTATTAAGGTATCTAATCACTTAAATATATCCTCACATTTACTCAATAAATTTTATTAACTTCAGAAAACTAAGATCATGGCATCTGGTCCCATCACTTCATGACAAATACATGGGGGAACAATGAAAACAGTCATAGACTATATTTTTGGGGCTCCAAATCACTGCAGATGGTGACTTTAGCCATGAAATTAAAAGATGCTTGCTCCTTGGAAGAAAAGCTATGACCAACCTAGACAGCATTTTAAAAAGCAGAGACATTACTTTGCCAACAAAGGTCTGTCTAGTCAAAGCTATGGTTTTTCCAGTAGTCATGTACGGATGTGAGAGGTGGAAGGTGAAGAAAGCTGAGGGCTGAAGAATTGATGCTTTTGAACTGTGGTGTTGGAGAAGACTCTTGAGAGTCCCTTGGACTGCAAGGAGATCCAACCAGTCCATCCTAAAGGAAATCAGTCCTGGGTGTTCATTGGAAGGAATGATGCTGAAGCTGAAACTCCAATACTTTGGCCACCTGATGTGAAGAGTTGACTCATTGGAAAAGACTCTGATGCTGGGAGGGATTGGGGGCAGGAGGAGAAGGGGACAACAGAGGATGAGATGGTTGGATGGCATCAGCAACTCAATAGACATGAGTTTGAGTAAACTCTGGGAGTTGGTGATGGACAGGGAGGCCTGGCATGCTGCAGTCCATAGGGTCACAAAGAGACACGACTGAGTGACTGAACTGAACTGATTAACTTCACTCCATACACCAAGTACCAAGCTGGGTGTTGGAGGTTGGAAGCATAGATAATTCTTGACTATGTCATTCAGTCACTTATGTCTTCAAACTTATCCATTTATACAAAAGTTCATTTAATTTCAAAACATCAGATGGTTTTTGCCAGAACCTAAGTAAATTTAAATTTCAAACATTAAAAATTTCAGCCTTCAGCTGAGCACAATTTTCATTTTTTTTTAAAAAATAGTGAATTCCAATTCAGCATCACCTCTTCTTTTTCAAGTGTCAATGTTTTGCTTCTCATTTAAATCACAGGTGACTTATAACTCATCTTAGACCCGTTACAGTGCGACTCCAGTGGACACTTTTCCCTTTACGTCCCTAAGTTAAGTTTTGAACTTGGGGAGAAGAATCTGACTAAACACCAGCACATTTCTAGAACCATGGCACACATACAGTACCTGGTTTTATGATGAAATAATCTGTTTTAGAAATCTGCCAAGAGAATAATTTGGATTTTTTTTAAAGGGTAGGTAATACATTGCTCAAATAAATCTGATTCATGGAAAGTTCAGAAGTTCCTTTAGAGAGTGTTTGCAGAACATCTTTTTTTTTTTTTTGTAATTGCCTCTCATGAATGAGCAACCGAATGGCATATTTGGAACACAGTTCAGTTCAGTTCAGTTCAGTCACTCAGTCATGTCCAACTCTTTGCAACTCCATGAACTGGAGCACATCAGGCTTCCCTGTCCATCCCCAACTCTGGAGTTTACCCAAACTCATGTCCATTGAGTTAGTGATGCCATTCAACCATCTCATCCTCTGTTGTCCTCTTCTCCTCCTGCCCTCAATCTAGAGTTTTGCCAAGAGAACACACTGGTCATAGCAAACACCCTCTTCCAACAACACAAGAGAAGACTCTACACGTGGACATCACCAGATGGCCAACAGCGAAATCAGATTGATTATATTCTTTGCAGCCAAAAATGAAGAAACTTTATACACTCAGCAAAAACAAGACTGGGGGCTGACTGTGGCTCAGATCATGAACTCCTTATTGCCAAATTCAGACTTAAATTGAAGAAAGTGGGGAAAACCACTAGACCATTCAGGTATGGCCTAAATCAAATCCCTTATGATTATACAGTGGAAGTGAGAAATAGATTTAAGGGACTAGATCTGATAGACAGAATGCCTGATGAACTATGGATGGAGATTCATGACATTGTAGAGGAGACAGGGAGCCAGACCACCCCCAAGAAAAAGAAAAAAAATAAAATTCAGAACACAGGACACTATCAAATAAGGGCACAGGAATCATATACAACTAAGTTTAAATTTCGGTGTTGTTGTTTTTTTTTTTTAAAGGAATTGAATCCAGGATATCAGGTAAGAAATCAAATTCTCTGAACAGTTCGCTGAAGTTCTGAGGTGATACAGCCTTGCTGGATGAAACTACCTGGATGGGATCATGATGACATCCCCTCTATCTATAACCTTGGGCAAGTCACTTGACTTCTCTGAGCTACTAATTCTTTGTATTTCTGCACCAAAAAAAAATAGTATCTCTCAGGAGTGTGAAGTGGGCCCTTCAAATGTCAGTTCCTATCCTCCCCAAAGAGAACAAATCAAACCAAAAAACCCCTCCTTATTGCGCACCTGGCATTTAGGCCAAAAACAATCCTTTCCCCCAGCTCTGCCCTCTCCCCGGTGGTGAAATTGAGTACACAAGCACATGTGCTTTGGCAAGGCAGAGTGTTTTTTCAGCTGAAATGGTGCTGGTTCAATTAGCTTAGCAGTTTGCAAAGAAGATTCATTCAAAACACTGAAAAGCAAACATTGGCAAAATGGAAAGTTATTTCCTAGCTTGCTTTGAAGATATTTTAAACACCAAAGCCCAACAGAAAAAGAGCTAGAAGACAGTTCCATGGTCCAACTGAAGTAGAAGTAGCCTCAGATTAAATGAATTCATACAGAAACAAGGGTATTTCACCCTCGGATTGTGAGGTTGCAGGTTCCTGTGTGGGCTTCCCTGGTGGCTAAGACAGTAAAGAATCCACCTGTAATGTATGAAACTCCCAGGGAAGATCCCCATCAAGAGGTAGGGTGCTGGGTCCAGGCATTCCCTCATTGTTTTTTATTCTTCTATTTAATATTTATCTTTTCCTTCCTTTCTTTATATTAAATGGCTTGTTTTAGTTATTCCCCCCTTTGTGACATGAAAGCCAGCTGGAGGCAGAATTGTTGTTGTTGTTGTTCAGTCACTAAATTGTGTCTGACTCTTTGCGACCCCATGGACTGGAGCACACCAGGCTCCTCTGTCCCCCACTATCTTCTGGAGTTTGCTCAGATTCCTGTTCATTGAGTTAGTGATGCTATTTAACCATCTCATCCTCTGCCACCCCTTTCTCCTTTTGCCTTCAATCCTGCACTCCAAATCAAAGAGAGTGATTGGCAGATGGGCAGGTGATCAGAAAGAAAGCAGAAATTCCAAGCCTTCAAGTATAATTCCAAATGCAACCAAACTTAACCACTTGGGATAGCTGGGCTGGAGTCACAGACTCGGTTTTTACTGTAACTTCACGAAGGAATACCTATCCCCTGTGTGCCTTGGTTTTTCACCTTCGAAATGAGAAGCATGTCTTCTTGCTCAGAAACTATATTCAGAATTGAAGTCAGGGTAACATGTTAAAAGTGGAACACTAGAGAGACTTCCCTGGCAATCCAGGGGTTAGACCTCACCTTCCAGTGGAGGGAGTGCAGGTTCGATCCCTGGTGGGGGAGCTAAGACCCCACATGCCTCATGATCAAAAAACCAAAACATAAAGAACAGAAGCAATATTGTAACAGATTCAATAAAGACTTTAGAAATAGTCCACATCAAAATAATCTTTTAAAATAAGTTGAACACTTGACTATAACTGGCTTTCCTTTCTCTCCCAAAATCATGTGATGGACACAGACAGCAAAAGGAGTCAATGACAAAAGGTAAAATCAAAGGGACACCTCCTGAGCATCTCATCTGTGTAGACCCTTCCATGCACCCAATCTAACTATATGCCTGGCTCACTCTTGGGTCCCTGCAATGGCCACACTTGTGCTTGTATGACCTGAGAATGAGTGTCTCACTAAATGTTGCCTGTAACCTCCCTGCAAGCCTCCCCTCAACCAATTCCCATTCTGCATGCTCATTAACAGTGGAAACAGGAAGTCCTGTTGAGATAGGGAACATTTGCATTTCGACGGATGAGAATATTCCTGACATTCTTATAATCCATTTGTAATTATAGCACTGATCACGTGTTATTCATTGATTTTTAGACTGTAAACTCACATAGAAGAGGAACTGGGCCTCTTAGAAGCATTAGCTCTAATACTATGGCTCACTGGTGCTCAGGAAATGCCCTTTAAATAAAACAGCTCAGGAGAGTTGGGAAGATAATATATCCTGTTACATGGCTACTGAGGGCATGGTCTGGAATTTACACTCATTTGCCCAGTTAGGCAGACAAGACCATTCTAGAATTCAATCGGCCTAGCACAGGAAGAGTCAGATTCTGATCCTATTGCTAAGTCCTAGTTTTTGCAACCAGAAAAGAAAGTGAAAGTGAAAGTCGCTCAGTTGTGTCTGACTCTTTGAGACCCCATGGACTATACAGGCCAAGGAATTCTCCAGACCAGAATAGTGGAGTGGGTAGCCTTTCCCTTCTCCAGAGGATCTTCCTAACCCAGGAATGGAACCTAGGTCTCCCATATTGCAGGCAGATTCTTTTCCAGCTGAGCCACCAGGGAAGCCCATCAAACAGGAAATTAATGTATCCGGAAAATGGGAAACTAATTCCTGTCTTGCTATTCACAAGGTTCTTTACTATTAGTGGTGAATGTATCCAAAGGCTTCCCAGGTAGCTCAGTGGGTAAAAAACCCGCCTGCCAATTCGGGAGACGTAAGAGACTCGGGTCTGATCCATGGATTGGGAAGATCCCCTGGAGGAGGGCATGGCAACCCACTCCAGTAGGTTGAATCCCATGGACAGACAGGAGCCTGGCGGGCTACAGTCCGTAGAGTCACCAAAAGTTGGACAACACTGAAGCAACTGAGCACACACACAGCCAAAGTCAGTGGTTCTTATCAGAGATACACTGAGGGCAAGAGGAGGAACTTAGGAAAGATACAAAAAGACTGATGAAACTAAACCAGTTTATTTTGTGCAATATCCAGACACCTGAATCCTGCCTCCTGCTATCTTTCACACAAGTCTTTCAGATGGCACTGGATGAAGGGAGACAGAGAGTCAGAGTTGTCTTGCCCAGAAATCCAGTCCAGGAGCCAAAGTCACTTTCTTCTCTGCATACAATCTCCTTGCTTGAGCCTTGTTTTCCAGAGCTGTGTGTTACATCAGCACACAGCGAGATGCAATTAAAATGTGTGTCATGAAGCGTAAGTATCTCTACACTCTAATTACAGGTTAATAGAATGGACCCAGAAAGATCACCTAATTAATCTTGGAAAGAGATGCATATGTTTAACGATCTTTCAATAAAGGTGCTATGCTCCCTCCAAGAAGATTGTATTGTAAGGAGCTTAAATTCAGGAAAGGAAATTCATTTCTTAATGAGTACATACCATCAACATCAAACACATCAAATATTAGAGTCCATCATTTTTATGGTCAATTCCTGTTTGTGAGTGCTACTGATATTGTGAAAGTCTTTAATCTCCCCAATTTCAAATACACATGTTTTACATTTGAAACATTCATTCAGCACATAATTACTGAGTGTATTCAAATTGTAATTATGGCCAGGAACCAATAATTAGATGTGTCAACATCGCCTGAATCCTGGTGGTGACTCTCCTGATCCGTTCCAAACGTCTCCTAAATAATGTCTTTTGCTCAGATTTCTCCCAGTTGTAATATAACCACAGGCAAGGGCATTTTGGCCAGATGATAAATGTTGTTGTTCAGTAGCTAAGTTACATCCAACCCTTTGTGACGTCATGGACTGCAGCATGCCAGAATTCCCTGTCCTTCACGATCTCCTAGAGTTTGCCCAAACTCACATCCTCTGATTTGGTGATGCCATCCAACCATCTAATCCTCTGTCATCCACTTCTCCTCTTGCCCTCAATCTTTCACAGCATCAGGGTCTTTTCCAATGAGTCAGCTCTTCGCATCAGGTGGCCAAAGTATTGGAGCTTCAGCTTCAACATCAGTCCTTCCAATGAATGCCCAGGACTGGTCGTCTTTAGGATGGACTGGTTGGATCTCCTTGCAGTCCAAGGGACTCTCAAGAGTCTTCTCCAACACCACGATTTGAAAGCATCAATTCTTCAGTACTCAGCTTTTTTATGGCTCAACTCTCACATCTGTACCTGACTACTGGAGAAAGCATGGCTTTGACTATATGGACCTTTGTCGGCAAAGTGATGTCTCTACTTTTTAATATGCTGTCTGGGTTTGTCATAGCTTTTCTTCCAAGGAGCAAGCATCTTTTAATTTCATGGCTACAGTCACCATCTAAAGTGATTTTTGAGCCCAAGAAAATAAAATCTTTTACTATTTTCACTTTTTCCCCATCCTTTTGCTATGAAGTGATGGGACCTGATGCCATAATCTTAGGTTTTTTGAATGTTAAGTTTTAAGCCAGCTTTTTCACTCTCCTCTTTCACCTTCATCAAGAAGTTCTTTAGTTTCTCTTTGATTTTTTTTCCTGACTTAAAAATGCAGATGGTTCTCCCTGCATAAAGAGTGAGCTCAAATTCCTCATATGGTCTTCAAGACGTGTGGAAGGTCTTTCTTAATCCAACTCCCCTTTACTTGACCACATCCTCTCCCATCTTCTCTCTATTACTCTCAACTCACAGGCAGAGTGTTTCTCAAACCATGGGTTCATGTGCCACTTGCATCAGAATCACTGAGCTGTGTGATAAAGAAGTGAATCTTGGCCTCTGAGCCAGACAGGCTAAATCTGAACCCCTGAATGCTTTTTAATGAATCCCAGGTAACTCTGCTGCACTAAAGGATGAAAATCACGCTCTAGGGGTACAGACTATTCAGCTCGATTCTGAACACTCCATTCTGTTTCCATCTGTATAAATCTGCTCACACTGACTTCTCTATCAAGATGCCCCTTTCCCTCATTTTTCCCTTCTCTTCCCTTCCCTTCCTTCCTGCCCCTTCCCCTCCTGACCCCTCCCTTTCCTCCCCTTCTCCTCCCCTCCCCTCCCTTCTCCTGCCCTCCCATCCGCTCCTCTGCTCTGCTCTTCTCTTCTCTGGGACTTTCTGTCAGGTTCCAAGTCCACTCAAACATCACATCATTGGAGAAGATTTTCTACTTCCTTCCTTTCAGTGCTCACATGAGTCTCTTTCCTTTTGAGCTCCTCACCCTTTACCTTCCACTTCCATTTATAGCATCCTGTGTGTTTTATTGAAGAGGTTCATTTTCTTCACCCTCTCTTCAACTTCTTGCAGAGAAAATACTTGTGTCAAGATTTTCGGCTTGGAGCATGTGTATTCATACTTTTGCCATTCATAGGGTATCGATATTCCTCAAAATAAGGGCTATAATGATGTAAATGTGAGGCAGAACTAAAGAGAGAGTGTATTGAAATGCAGCTCTGCCACCGTTTTGTGGGGAGAGGACTATGTAAGCCTCAGTTTCCTTATATGAATTGGATTCATTTAACCTACTTGTGGTAGATTTGTTTTACTGATAGCTATAATTTTTCATCCTTCAAGTAGCCATACATTTCGCCTGCAACTATGAAGTTCCTTGCTAAAGAAGTATAATCTGTTCCCCTACCCTGTGAATTTGGACAGGGTCTAGTGACCAGATTTGACCAACAAAATGTGAAAACATACAATCCAAATGGAGGCTTGAAAAAACACTAGCACATATCTGCATGTGCTCTTCTTCTTCTCCGGCCACCATGAGGGCACTCTGGAGGAAAAGTATGTGGAGCAGATGTACCTTAACCAAAGCCGATGACCAGCTGACCCACAGATGTCAGCGAACTGGCAAGATCAGCAGAACTGTATTGTCTTCTCTCATTTGACCCCAGATATGTGGGCAATAATAACCTAACCTTTTATTGTGGGTTTTGTACCTTTTTGCTTTGCAGCATTGCTGATGTCATCAATAAGTGAAACATAAAACCACTCAGTTGTAAAGATTAAATAAGTTGCATGGGAACATGTTTAGCTCAACAGTTGGTATCCTTCAAGCTCTCTTTAAATGTTATTGTTGCAACTATGGATGTTGCTCCAGGTTGTTTTTCATAGAGGCATCTTCAGGAATTTGTCTCAGAGTCAGTCCCTTTCTCATTGGTTCTACTCCTTCCTCTTGGCCCACAACATGAAACTGACCCTCAATTTTTAGTAAATTATGATCAAAGGAGCAGGAGGCTACCTGTAAACTCCCAACTTGGAACTCTAGCAGAGCTTTCAAGTCAACAGGTTCTGCAGATCATCTACTGTTCTTCATGAAGACTCATCATTAATTCAAAGAATGTTATTGAGCCAGTGTTATCTTTTAATATGCATATGTGCTCAGTTGCTTCAGTTGTGTCTGACTCTCTGCGATCCTGTGGACTGTGGCCTGCCAGGCTCTTCTGTCCATGGGATTCTCCAGGCAAGAATGCTGGGGTGGGTTGCCATGCCCTCTTCCAGGAGATCTTTCTGACCCAGGGATTGAACTCATGTCTCCTGCAACTCCTACATGGCAGGCAGATTCTGTACCCACTGAGCCACCTGGGAAGCCCATGTTGTAACATATTGTATGTATAAAGGCAAACAAGACAGAGTCCCTGCTTTCTTGGAACAAAGAGAATTTTGATATACCAGTGACTCCCCTTAGTGGTTCACTTCTTAATTTATTCATTAATTCACTTAACATTAGTGAACACCAATTAGTACTAGAATTGCAATAGGGCACACTTATCATTTTTTGAAATTTAATGAATTCCTAAACTTTCTATAAAAAGTCCAGATTTTGAAATGTTGAACCAAACTTGAAAAAAATCTTCAAGCTTTGTGTGGGTCCAACAAACAAAAATTATCAAGTGTCACTGAAATAATGCTTTGTAATACTCATTGAAATTATCTGTGTGCATTTTATCTCCACTTTTAAATTGTTAATTCACTTGAGAGGGGATCAGTGAGTCCATCGTGGTGTCTCCCAGGTGTTAAGCACTGTGCTTGCGACTAAGAGATGCCTGTGGATCTTCATGAAATGGCTGGTAAAACACAGTCTCTGTAGCCAAGGAATTACAAAGTGATCACAGAGACAAGACAGGTAAGATACGTTCACAAATAACTACTACATGTTAATATCTATTGTGAAGGAAATGGGAATAATTACTGCCATTTATTGAGCCCCTGCTTTGTGCTAGGGCTTCCTCTAAGTCTGGAGATATGTTCCTAATTTAATTGTCCCAGAACCTCTGCATAAAGTTGAAATCCAAATGCACTTGTGTTCTGAGGCCACTTGTCCTGAAATTTCAAGTATAAAATGGCTTATACCTCACTCCCCATAAAGTAGTTAACCCACTGTTTACCATCAGAGATCCAAAAACTTCACTTCCCGTTCAATTCACGCTCCCATTTTCTCCCTCTGCTAGCTTCTAGCTCACAGTTGTGTCTCATTTCCCACAGTTGATTTATTCTTATAATAAGCTGTTATCAACTATCAAGACAGCCTCTTCCTTCTTTAGTTCTCCAAAGTGATCATAAAATAAATGCTTTTCAGAGATTGCTAAAGATTTGAGATTAACGAGTAAGGATTTAACTGAACACAACTTAGAATGAGTTTCCTAATATATATATATATATATATATATATATATATAAAATATTTAAATATAAACATTTTAAAATATATTATATATTTGTACATACTTTACTGAAAGTCTCTTTGCCTGAGAAATATTGGAGAAATCTCATAGCCTTCTTTTCATTCCTGGTAACTTTCTATCAAACTGCACAGGGCCCCTTCTCTTAGAACCATCTCAAATATCTTGAGCTCTTCCCCATATACAACATTTCCACAACTACTTCCAGCTTCCTTAACTGCCTTCAGGAACTGCTAATTCATATCAAGTCCTTAGCAGAAAAAATCACTTGTGATGATTAATTTTATGTGTCATCTTGTCTGGACTATGGCACCTATTTCTTTGGTCAAACAGCATGCTATAAGAGAGTTTTTAAGAGGGGACCAACAGTCAATCCTAGAGAAGAGCAACCCTGAATGTTCATTAGAAGGACTGATGCTAAAGCTGAAGCTTCAGTATTTTGGCCACTTGATATGAAGAGCCAACTCATTGGAAAAGACCCTGATGCTGGGAAAGAGTGAAGGCAAGAGGAGAAGAGAGTGACAGAGGATGAGATGGGTGGATGGCATCAACATAACGTACACAAGTTTGAACAGACTCTGGGAGGCAGCGAAGGACAGGGAGGCCTGATATGCTGCAGTCCATGAAGTTGAAAAGACTTAGGGACTGAATAACAACAACAGCATTTAATTCAATAGATAATCCTCCATTTGTGTGGGCCTCTACAAATCAGTTGAAAGCCTTAAAGAGAAAAGCTTGATGGCCCCAAATGAGGAAGGATGGCTCCAGACTTGTCTTTGGACTCAAGACTGCAACATCAACTCTTGGTACAGTTTCCAGGCTGCCTCACTGATGATTTCAGACTTGCAAACCCAATAACTGCATGAGCCATTTTTCTATGTCCTATTACTTTTTGTTCTTCTAGAACCTTGACTATTTTGTCTTTGCTCTTGGCATTTCTCTGAGGATGAGAAGGTCATCACATTTTGCACCCAATTAGATTTATCAAGACATATTGACAAATATAACCAACTCACCCTAAAGATGCTTTTTGAATCCCTAAGAGATCAGAACAAAGTGTAGGCAGATGGCTGTTGAAGAGCATTTTCCCTCTTAAATAGAGTTTAGCTTTGTTTTTGTTCGCTGAGTGATAAAGTGGAAAAAATGAAACTCTGAGGGTTGAGATCATTCCCCCTGAGCTATTCTATGGCCAGCCTGGACTTATCAACTTCAAAGTGCATGTCCCTCCACCACACATCACTGCTCCAGTGATGTCAAAGGAACTAAGAAAGAGAAAATATTTTGCATCTAGGAAAAGCTTTACTGAGAAATGCAGGTTCTCAGACCCTGAAGGATGAGTTTTCCATTCCAGGGATGATGGGCAGGATGCTGGCAAGAAGAAAGGCAGGGAGGAGGAGAAGTAAAGGTTGATTCAGAGAAACAGAAGATAAAAGTATCTGTCTGGAATACAGAGTTCACTCTGAGAATACCGTTAGAATAATTTAGACAGCCAGAGTGGGCATGACCAGGGAAGAACATGAATGCCAGCCCAAAAACTATGGTTAAAAAAAAAAAAAATAGCACAGGTAATATCATATTTAAACCTTCAGTTCCCTGTGTATAGCCCTGTGCATAGTGTCACAGGTCGTCTAACTCTGAAACTGCCTAGACAAAAGGACATGAAGAGCCCTAATTGCATAGAAATCAAGACGATGACAAAGACATAATTCATAATTTGCAACCCCTCTCGCATATTAAGTAACCTGCAAAGCATATCAACTTGAAGGTCGTTTTTAGAATGTGAAAGGCACTTTGCAAAGTTAAACTGTTTTTCTATCAAGCTTCCAAAAACTCTGTGCAGATGTGTTATGAAGCATCTATGAAGATGCTACTGATGAGGACGTGTCTATAGCAGGTGAGATTACAAGGGACTCTGCTCACCTGAGGTCGCTCCCTCCTGCAAGATGCTACCCAAAACCCCAGTGCATCTGTGCTTAGTTGCTCAACCTTGTTCAACTCTGCAACCCCATGGACTGCAGGCTGCAATTCCTCTGTCTATGGATTTTCCAGGCAAAAATACCGGAGTGGGTTGCCATTTCCTCCTCCAGGGATCTTGCTTACCCAGGGATCAAATCCAGGTGTCCAACACTGGCAGGCGAATTCTTTACCACTGAGCCACCTGGGAATCCCCAAAATCCCAGATTTGAAGTTACCTTCCTAAGCTTGAGTCTTTGGTCCTTGAAAGATGTCCTCCTATGCTTAAAGTTCTTTATGCCTTCTCATCTCCCTTGAAAGATGAGACAAATGAATCAAACAGTAATCAGGGAGTCTTCCAGGTGGTGGAAAAGGCATTGTTTGTCTCCATCCTGACGTTTTCCCTCAAATTCTCTCTCCTTAAGCTTGGCCATCATGTTGCCACGCATGTACTCTGCTTCCTCCCCTTTACCCCACTAAATTTTTCACAGGTTGATTCTTCTGCCTCTCCTTCCAGTCTTCTTTCCCATTTGTTTCCTACTCATCATCGGTTAAAAGGCTGCTTTTACAGGAAAGCCCTTCATGGTGGTTGGACCTGGGTTAGCCGGCTGCATTGCGCTCTCGTGAACCTGTATAGGTAATCTCTCATCTCTAGCTTCCCTCAGGGCCTTCATGCACACCTGTCTCCCTCTGATTTTTTATTCTTCCTTCAGCACCAGAATGTTACCTGACACCTGCTGCCTCTCAACCCCACTGACGCCCCAAACTGATTATTCTGACTGCTTTGCCTTTGATTCTATTACTTTGAGTCACTTATATACTGTGGGAGCCAGATGTCTTAGTTTGTCCAGGCAGTTGTAACCAAATACCATAGACCAGGTGGCTTACAAACAACAGAAATCTATTTCTCACAGTTCTGGAGGCTGGGAAATCCAAGATCAATGCCCTAGAAGATTTGATGTCTGGTAAGAGCCTCCTCCAGGATTGCAGACTCCATCCCTGTGCCTTCACTTAGCAGGAGGAGCAAGAAGCTTTGTGATGTCTCTTGTATAAGGACATGAATCCCATTCATGAGATTTCCATCCTCGTGACCTCATGACTTCCCAAAGGCCCCACCTCCAGATATCCCCATGTTGGGGAAACGAGTTGCAGCATATGAATTTGGAGGGACAAATATTCAATCTAAAACAACAAAATAATGACACCCCCAAAGATGTGCTCACACAAATCCCCAGAACCTTTGAATCTGTTATCTCATGTAGTGAAAAGGGCTATACAGATGTGATTACTTTAAAGATCTTGAGACAGATAATTCTGGATGTTCTCAGGGGCTTCCCTGGTGGCTCAGACCGTAAAGAGTCTGCCTGCAATGCAGGAGACCTGGGTTTGAACCCTGGGTTGGGAAGATCCCTGGAGAAGGTCATGGCTACCCACTCCAGTATTCTTGCCTGGAGAATTCTATGGACAGAGGATGTTCTCAGAGGATACACTGTAATTACCCACCATGTGAAAGAAGGAAAAGAAGGAAGAAAATGACACACAGTCAGAAAAAGTCATGTGACAATGGAAGTGGAGGTTGGAATAATGTCCTTTGAAGATGGAAGAAGAGACACGAGCCAGAGAATGAGGGCAGCCTCTGGATACTGGACGAGGCAAGGAAGCAGGTTCCCCACTAGAGCCTCCAAAGAAACATCCTTTAATTTTAACTCAATGAGACCATGTTGCATTTCTACCCTCCAGAACAGTAAGATAATAATCTTGTGTTGTTTCAAGCCACACAGTGTGAGATAATTAGCTGCAACAGCAGGGAGAAATTAAGACACAGCCTTGTGTCATTGTAATATAGGTTTCTTTCCCCATCCTAAGGCTAATCTTCTCTCAGGGAGCTTTCCTTCATCACTTTTGTCGTCTCTGTTCATGTCACAATGTAAACACAAGAAATACCTTATTGTTTGGCATTTTAATATTTGAATTATAAATAATTTAATAATATTGGAATCATGTATGTACTTATGGCTACACGGGGTCTTCGTTGCTGTGCACGTGCTTTCTCTAGTTGTGGCAAGCAAGGGCCGCTCTCTAATTTCCGTGCGTGGGCTTCTCATCATAATAGCTTCTCTTCTGGGCAGCACAGACTCTAGGGCACTTGAGCTTCAGCAGTTGCAACACGTGGGCCCAGAAGTTGCATCACACGGGCTCTAGAGCATGCGCAAGCTTCAGTAATCGTGGTGCGTGGGTTTAGTTGGCCTGCAGCACGTGGAATCTTCCCAGACCAGGAATCAAACCTTTATTCTTATGTATTGGCAGAAGATGCTTAACCACTGGACTATCAAGGAGTCCATGGAATACATTTTTGTTTTATTTTAACTAAATTAAGACATAAATGAATGAATCAGTCTACCAAATTTACTGTAATAGGCTTTTTTGTTGTTTTGCTCAACTCTTTAAACATATTGAATATTTTATTAAAATATAACTTGCAAAGAGAGAAGTATGCACAGCATCCAGTAGACAGCTCGATGGATTTTTACAAAGTGAATGTCTCTGACTAATCAATATCCAGTTCAAGAAACAATATCAAAAGTGCCTCCAGAGATCCTTGCCTGCCTCCTTCAGCTCAATACCCACACCCCATTGCCGTTCCACAAAGTGCTTATTTTGCCAGTAAGTGAGGAATTCACATGTTCAAAAAATATCTACAGTAAAAAAAAAAAAAGTTGTTTTGACCTTGTTCTATGCTGATTCTTCCCAGAGGCATCCATTATTAACAATTAATTGTGAATTCTTTCTGAGGTATCTTTTGCGTATGTCAGTATATGCCTTTTGGCTTTTCAATCACTTTTTGAAGAAAGGTTCTCTTTGGGTTAACTCTGCAACCCCAAGGACTGTAGTCCACCAGGCTCCTCTGTCTAGGGAATTCTCCAGGCAAGAATAGTGCAGTGGGTTGCGATTCCCTTCTCCAGAGAATCTTCCTGACCCAGGGATGGAACATGGGTCTCCCACATTGTAGGCAGATTATTTACCACTGAGCCACCTGAGAAACCAGTATTGAGTCTTATCTTTAATTTTTGCTCCAAGTAAATGTGCTAAAGTTAAGCATTTTGAGAGCTAATACATGCAATGCAGCTCTCCGGAAAGATGACCTCACCTAGCAGGGAGGATGCCCATATTGCTTTGCTCACTGGCTGAATGTCCATCTCTGGTCCATTGCTCCTGCCTGATTCACCTGCTCTAAGATAGAACAAAAGGAATTTTAACGTGACAGAAAAGAACTCAACTCTTGAAGAGAGCACATAAACCATAGCTACATGGAGATGGAATAGGCAGCCCCTTGCCAAAATCCGCCTTCTGTTTAAAGATAAGAAAATGCAGTCCTATGATTTACCGGTTGCGTGTGTGCATCAGGTGTCAGGTTCCAACTGCATGTAGGAGTTGGCTGCTTGCTGGAAAGGGCCAGGTGAGAACATGTAGGTGAGAACGTCTCTGGGACTACAGTCGTGTAAATGTCAGAGCACCGTTTTCACTGACTGTAGACAAATCCAAAGAATGTAATTCAGTTGTCTTCATGGCCTGGGAAAAGTGAGTTTATTCCATGCTTTATGCTGATTTGGTACCTTGAAAATCGCCTTTCTGCAGAAATCACTTCCGTACCCCAGGAGTCATTTCTGCACCCCCCAGAAGGGTGTGGAGGGCAATGGACAAAGCATGGGGTTTTGAGTTAGGACTTGTTGGTCCACATCATGCTTTGCACTTACAAGCCCTGTGACCTTGAGAAGGTCATTTAGTCTCAGAATCTCATAGTGTGTACAGAGAAAGGAAAATGATGACTTACTTATTCAGTACTTGAAATGATATATGTAAAAGTTGTATTTTATAGAGAGCTAGAAGCTGAGCACTGTCTGTCAGTACTACTCCTGTAACTCTGGAATTTCATTGTTTCTTCCTAGAAGTTGTGCTTTTGTCTGAAACATCATGGTACCCATCATACAATATATGGGCATCTTGATGACAAAAAGGCTAACCAATCTATGTGCTGAGAATTTCCTTAAACATTTTGCAAATTCAAACTCTAGTTATTTAAAAAATACACCATTCCTCCTCAAGTGAAAACTGATCATCATCACTCTAAGCCTTTGTGATTTCCAGGGATAATCCAGGTGGTATTGTAAAATAAAATAGTAAATTGGATATCAAAAAATCCTGACTTCTTATTTCCATCCTGGAATATCCTTGCTACTAAGAGAGTGATCTATGGGCCAGGAGTAGTTGCATCCCTTGGAATCTTGTTAGAAATACAGACTCTGCAGACCTACTAGATCAGAATCTGCATTGTAACAAGACCCCTCCAGGTTATTCTTATTCTTATTAAAGTTTGAAAAGTGCTGCTGTATATGACCTTGGGCAGTTAGTTAACCTCTTTGAGCCTGATGTAGTTCATCTGTAAAAGAAGGAATTATGACTAGAAGCCTCCTTCAATCCCTTTAAGTTCTGAAATGCCATGACAAATCTGAGCAGAGCTTGATCTTTAAAAGTAACACTGTGCCTCCCACAGAAAATGCATTGAACTTTTGGCCCTTCTAATGCACGAACGTTCTGTTTCCTGCAAACTTGACTTCCATCTGTAATGGGCAATTAAAGTCATGGTTGAAAGGAGATTTCTGATAGCCTAGATGTAAAAGGCATTCTTATTAATAGGTCAGCTCTGCACCTTAAGGCTAAAGCAACTTAGAGGCATCTCAGGGTGATGTATAAATGTGCTAGACCAACACTTATTGGAGTTTGAGAAGTGATTTGGGTGAGGCCAGAAAGGACTATTATCAATTTGACCATTTAGTGACTTGACCCTCAAGAAAGGACTGATGACTCCTGGTTAGCCAGTTAATTTATGGCGATACTTCATTTACATCCAGCCACCAGCAAGATAGTGATGGTGAATAGGAAGGAAAAGATCCGGGATGAATGAAAAGTAGAAGCTTTATGACTGAACACCAAATTATCACCCATTATCTCTGTATGGATCATTTGACATCCCAGGACCCCTTCTAAATTGAAAATTCCCAAATGATTAATAGCCCCGAAATACCTGAATGGTGATCTGCATGTAGAATTTGGTGTAAAAAATGCAAGTCAAAGCTTATAATCAAAAGATGTGTTCACTCTTGGTAATGATCAGAAGAATGGAGTGGCAAAGCTAATGAAAGCTACATATAAATTATGTTATATTATGTCACACTATGTCACATTATGTTATGTTGTATTATGTTATATTATATTATATTTGTCTGAAATATAATAGCAATATTAATGCCAATGTGCTGAAATAATTGTATATAACCTTTGAAATCAACCTATATGAAATAATTGCTTCTAACCTTTAATGAGTATTTTCTCAATGCCAGAAGCCTTTTTATGTACCTCATTCATCCTTAAAGCAAAATAATGAAAAGGCGTTATTATTATGCCCATTGAACAGAAGAGGAAACCGAAGCTTAGATTAGAAGATGTTCTGAATGCGGTATAGATAAAATAGGAACTAAGATAACCTGACCTCAAAATCTCTATTTCTATACTGTCTTACATTTCTTAATCCTCTAATCTTTGCCACCTGCCACATAAATCTTATTAATGAACATGGATCTTAGGAATTATCATCCCTATTTTATAAATGAAAAGGGGTCAATTACTTACCTAGATTCCCACAAATCTGCATCTGGGAAGAAGAGGCACTATATCTACCTGATTAGAAAGCCTCGCCTTTGTCTATAGTGGCCGTCACCTCTCAGTACAAGGTTTGGGCTGGAGCTCGTCCCCACTCATTACAACTGTTAACTAGTAAGCACAGTGACGCATATCATCTCTATCAGGCCTTCTCCCCAGGTAATTGGGCAGGGCTCTACTTGGTTCATGATAAAGATGAGGTTATCATTTTAACCTAAGAAGAAATGAATGCTCCCATGTAAAACCATGTGAAACAATATCATTTGATTAATGATCTATCAGAAGAGGAGTGCTCCAAATGCAGTCAGTAATTCATTCACTCTGCAGAAACATCCCAGGTGGTGGTCACATCCACTCTATCCATGAAAGACCTTGGTTGAGAGAGGAAGTTTACTCTGCAGAAACATCCTAGGTGGTGGTCACATCCACTCTATCCATGAAAGACCTTGGTTGAGAGAGGTGGTTTACTCTGCAGAAATATCCTAGGTGGTGGTCATGTCCATTCTATCCATGAAGGACCTTGGTTGAGAGAGGTGGTTCACGCCACAGAAACATCCCAGGTGGTGGTCACGTCCATTCTATCCATGAGGGACCTTGGTTGAGAGAGGTGCAGAGATGTGGCACACACTGTGGGTGCCCACTCTTACCTCTTACCCATCAATATTTACCATCCATGAGCCTCTCCTCACTTCCAGGTGCCAGCATCCAGGCTCTCTCCCTGAAGGCTTGGTTTTCTTTAACAGACAAGCTCCCTCTGCCTCCATGCCAGACAGGCCAGCAATACTGGGGAGTTACTGCCATTGACAGTGAGGGCCAGTGGCTTCATGCCTCAGCTCTCCTACCCCTCTGGCAAGGTAACTCTGAGAAGTAGTCCACACTATTTCTCAGAATTTTTCAGTGTAATAAGCTATTGTCCACAGTGTAATAATCAAAAATCACTTGGTAATACCCTCATTAGCTTCCTTTTTTCTTTCTTTCACCTTTCTACTCCCGCAGATTTTTCCTGGGATCACCTTCTAAATAAACCCTTTGCACTTGGAACCTTCATTTTGGTTTCTCCCAAAAGCTAATTCTGAGACAAGATAGATAATCTGCTTAGATTTACACTTATTTTGTGGGCTGAGAGCCGGCTTTATGCCAATCATTAGACCAAGTGTCCAGGAAGTGATTCTAAGTGAGACAAACTTTCACTGAATCTCTAGTCTAGAGTTCAGAACATTGAGAAACTAATTACAAGTCATCACCTGCAGTGTTCACAGTGTCATGCTCATGCTCAGCTGTGTCCAGCTCTTTGTGACTCTTTGGACTGTAGTCCACCAAATTCCTCTGTCCATGGAATTCTCCAGGCAAGAATACTGGAGTGAGTTGCCAGGCCCTCCTCCAGGGGATCTTCCTGAACCAGGGATTGAACCTGCATCTCCTGTGTCTCCTGCATTGCTGGTGAATTCTTTACCCACTGAGCCATCTAGCACAGTGGCATGAAAAAAGCCAGTCTAGAAGAGATTCATGTTTCATTCATTTTTATCTTTAAAGAGGGAGTCACGATGGGGGAGAATGTTGTAAGCAGGAGTAGTAAATGCTGTAAGCACATGAGAGTGAAAATGTGAAAGTGTTAGTCGCTCAGTCGTGTCTGATTCTTTGCCATCCCATGGACTGTAGCCCACCAGACTCCTCTGTCCATGGACTTCTCCAGGCAAGAATACTGGAGTGGGTTGTCATTCCCTTCTCCAGGGGATCTTCCCGACTCAGGGATCAAACCCAGTTCTCCCACATCATAGGCATTTTCTTCATAGCTTGAGCCATGAGGGAAGCACATGAGAAGGTAAAACCAAAGGACCACGTGGTGCATTGGAGCAGTGAGAAGATTAATGTGTCTGCAGAGAGGGGAGAGTAGCAATGAGATGAGTGATAAGGATGATGAGGTGGGCAGAGGCCAGATCCAAGAGGGACTTTTAATTGCAAGAAAGACTTGTGACTTTATCCCCAGGGCAATGAAAATGTGTTGAAGGATCTTAAGCAAGGCGATGGAAAGACCACTCAGGCTAAAACATGGCCACCTTACAAGGAAAGATTGCAGCCAAAAGACCAGTTCAGAGATCTTAGACTTCTGGTCGAGGGCTTTCACAGTACACCCTGCTTCCTTTTGCTGACTGTGTCACTTAGGGATTTAGCTTAGAGCACACAACAGAAAATTTGTAAAATAGTGACTCAAGTTGCGGACTGATTTTTTCTTTCACAACAAGAAATTTAAGAGTAAGTGTTTTGGGCTTTGCTTTATTGGCTCAAGGATGTTAGGGATAAAGTCTCTGTAGGTATCTTGCTATTGTCCCCAAGGTCACAGGGTACTCCAATTTCAACCATTATCTCTTCATTCCAGATAAGCAAATAAGAAACGGAAGGTGGAAAAATAGATACTGGCCAGCCAAGTCCACTTTTTAAGAATCATTCATAAGAGTCCATCCAGTGATTTCTGCTTACATAAAAGCTGTCCTAAATTATCTCATGGGATCATCCCCAGTCACAAGGGAAAATGGAAAATGTAGTTTTTAGTTGGAAACATTGCCACAGAACAAACACACAAAGTTTCATTAATAAGGAAGGAAGGGAAAATGGATATTGGAAAGCAATTAGCAGTCTCCACCAAATCTATGTACACAATAAAACAGTCAGATTAGATGAAGCAACAAAACCACAAACGACAGCAAGAGAAAAGCTCATAACAATGATAATAATTCTAATACTGCCTCTGTTTGCAGAGCATTTGTACTTTTCAAAGTACATTTTGTGAATTCAATTCCCCTGTTTAATATACTTAATAAAATAGTGGAGCATAAAGATATTGATGTTTCACTAAGCAGAAATAAACCAAGAAAAGCTGAAAGCGTGATAAATTGGAATGGCAGAGAAACAGCTTCTCACCAAGCCTTAAATTGCTTTTTTTTAACCAAAGATTCTTTTTTCTGGGCTTTGACTTACATTTGTTAATTGGTTACCTCTTCCTGAAGCAGGTACATATGGGGGTCACTTAAAGACAAAAGGTGTTGTAAAATGGTGGGGAAAAAGAGCTGTGCTTAGTCATTCATTCATGTCCCACTCTGTGTGAGCCCATGGACTGTAGCTCATCAGGCTCCTCTGTCTATGGGATTCTCCAAGCAAGAATACTGGAGTGGGTTGCCATGCCCCCCTCCAAGGTATCTTCCCAACCCAGGGAGTGAACCCAGGTCTCCCACAGTGCAGGTGGATTCTTTACCAGCTGAGCCACCAGGGAAGCCCAAGAATACTGGAGTAGGTAGCCTAGCCCTTTTCCAGGGGAACTTCCCAACCTAGGAATTGAACCAAGGTTTCCCGCATTACAGGCAGATTCTTTACCAGCTGAGCTACCTGGGAAGCCCATCATGTTCAAATCCGGCTTGTGCATTCATGGACTCAGGAGAAATGAGCAAGTTACTTACCTTTTGAGCCACAAAAGATTTATAAAATCTTTTACAGTGAACCTGCCTTACAGAATTCAAAATGTTTTAAGACAATTTCTGGCTGAAGGTGGATTAATATAGTGCTTCTGCATTCTTCACTTATTATCACAGTGCCATTGCTAGATACTAGGAAGAACATTAGGGTCACCAGTGTGCACAGCAGTTTGTGGCAAATTTTGACTTAGCTTGGAGGGAAAAGGGCTATGTAACCCATAGCCAAAAAGTAGCCGGCTTTGGGTGTAAAGTGAGGAAGTTTGCACTATACTCCATAGACCACAGGCGATTGAGAGCACTGCAGTAATTAGAAAGCAACATTCCTTGATCCCTGAAGATTTCTTAGCGGGAGAGGCCCTGGATCGAGTGCACAGAGAGAGAGAGAAGAATGTGGAAGTCATTAAAGAGAAGGCCTCTGATTATTATTCCCCCTTAGAATGGGATGTTTGGAGCATAACCAATGTCTACTTACCTAAAATAGTCTCTCTGCCTTGAGAGGAGCTTTAGGAAATGTGGTTGCCACAGCGACTCACAGCTCTTGAGGAGAAAATCCCCAGGGCCGTGGCATTGACCGTGGGGCAGCCCCTCTAAGTGTCTCTGCTTCCTGCTGTGAGTCCAAGGCACTCTGAGTCTGAACAGCTGTGGTCCTGCCATCGTCTATCGCAGGTCTGCAGATCCTGAAGCAAAATTAACTGGATCCACCCCTTGCTGAGCTCGGTTAAGCTGCTCAGAGTTGCCAGGAGGGGCCAGGAGAGGCCAGAAACACATAACTCTGAGCTGCTGATGGCTGGTCTGGGCAGAAAATCCAATCCAGCAATCATTTACCAAATGAAAACTTCACAGCAGCTCTACGTGTGCTTCTGAACATGAAGAATGCTACAGCAGGGGTCCTTTCTCAAGGATTTCAAAGTGAGTTGGGGGGTGTCACAGATAGGAGGAAAGAGAGGGGACCTTAACTGCCTGAGAATCTTGAGGAGTGTCTCTGCAGAGGTGTTTGCTTGTTGTGTGCTTGTTTGAGTGAGTGAGAAATAGCAGAATGAAACCTCAGGCCAGGGGGTGGTGAGGCTGCCCAAAGGCACACAGGAGAGGTGCAGCCTGGCATGGCTTGGTGGCTGGAAACCCATTTTTGGAGAGACATGCTGGGTTCCATCATGGATTCAGGGCTAAAGGATGCAAGTTTATTCTCTGGTCAATAGGGAGTCAGTAAAGGATTTTGACCAAGGGTGCAGAGTACATCATGAGAAACACTGGGTTGGAAGAAGCACAAGCTGGAATCAAGATTGCCGGGAGAAATATCAATAACCTCAGATCTGCAGATGACACCACCCTTATGACAGAAAGTGAAGAGGAATTAAAGAGCCTCTTGATGAAAGTGAAAAAGGAGAGTGAAAAGGTTGGCTTAAGGCTCAACATTCAGAAAATGAAGATCATGGCATCTGGTCCCATCACTTCATGGGAAATAGATGGGGAAACAGTGGAAACAGTGTCAGACTTTATTTTTAGGGGCTCCAAAATCACTGCAGATGGTGATTGCAGCCATGAAATTAAAAGATGCTTACTCCTTGGAAGGAAAGTTATGACCAACCTAGATAGCATATTCAAAAGCAGAGACATTACTTTGCCAACAAAGGTTCGTCTAGTCAAGGCTATGGTTTTTCCTGTGGTCATGAATGGATGTGAGAGTTGGACTGTGAAGAAAGCTGAGCGCCGAAGAATTGATGCTTTTGAACTGTGGTGTTGGAGAAGACTCTTGAGAGTCCCTTGGACTGCAAGGAGATCCAACCAGTTCATCCTAAAGGAGATCAGCCCTGGGTGTTCTTTGGAAGGATTGATGCTAAAGCTGAAACTCCAGTACTTTGGCCACCTCATGAGAAGAGTTGACTCATTGGAAAAGACTCTGATGCTGGGAGGGATTGGGGGCAGGAGGAGAAGGGGATGACAGAGGATGAGATGGCTGGATGGCATCACTGACTCAATGGACATGAGTTTGAGTGAACTCCAGGAGATGGTGATGGACAGGGAGGCCTGGTGTGCTGTGATTCATGGGGTCTCAAAGAGTTGGACATGACTGAGCAACTGAACTGACCTGAGGATGTATTAAGATGTTTATTGAAGCTAATAGTTCAGCGAGGTATAGAAGGACCCAGAGTAGAGTTGCATGGGAGTGAAAAAAAGATGAGCTTAAGGAAGTAATGTGAGACTCTAAGGGAACTAGGGGGCTTCCCTGGTAGCTCAGTTGGTAAAGAATCCTCCTGCAATGCAGGAGACCTTGGTTCAATTCCTGGGTTGGGGAGATCCACTGGAGAAGAGCTAGGCTAGCCACTCCAGTATTGTGGCCTAGAGAATTCCATGGACTGTATAGTCCATGGGATTGCAAAGAGTCAGACATGCCTGAGAGACTTTCACTTTCACTTCATTTTCATGGGAACTGGGAGGGACCAATGAACATTCTCTCCTGGTCATCAAAAGAGAGATGGAGCCCCAGTTTATAAGGTGCAACATAGATGCTACACCAAGAAATGTTCATGACAATTCTATTTCCAGTTTACAGATGGAAGGACTAAAACTAAGAAATGTCTTACCCTAGGGGTGGTATCAGATTGTCTTGGTCACAAATTACAATTTGTCAATCCAGGCAGCTTGTGGATTCAAAATTTGTAAATGAGGCAGGACTTCCTGTCAGAAAGCATAAATTGCCCCTGGGATTCCTGCCAGGTTGATGAATATTTTGAATGCTTTTTAAAAGATCTTTTGCACACATAAAGAGGAATTTCAGGGGTACTTCTGGGGTCAAATATTTAATCTATCTTCATTTGAGGGAGCTTGGAAAAGAAATTTTGAAATAAAGTCCCAAGAATTCAAATATCTTTTTCAGTCTCCTTCCTAAGTCACTATAGGAGTCCCTTCTTCCTTCATCTACTCCAGCCTGAAGCACAGGTGTTTAGAAAGTATTAGTGATATTTGCTAGAAAATATAATCATTTTCTAACATTTGTATTCATTTCTTTGAGCTGGTGGCTTATTTCTGGATACTAATTTAAATCCACTCCTAATTTTAATTAGAGGTAGGACTTAATAGTGTTGAGATTTTTATGTTGTTTTTTTTTTTCCTTCTTCTTCTAGGAAAGAATGTGAACTTCAGCAATCCAGGATTTAAAGTATCTGTATTTATTTTGGGACTTAACAACAATGAGTGGGGATTAATATTTGGATGGGGAATATGGGAGTGCATTCACTGTGCCTTTTGAAACTAATTAAAAATGTTTTAAGATTTTTTAATGGGTTATTTAGTTAAATCACTCCAAAGTAATGAACTAGCATAAGCCAAGCTTCAATATGTCTTACACTTTGCGTGTTTTATAGTGCCTGGTTCTAGCCTACCTCGCTATTCATTAGCTCATTTCTGCCCATTGTATCTCTTGTTCAGCAGCCTAAAGTCATCCTACTTTTCCTCCCATTGCATTTTATTTATTTATCTAATTTTTAAAAATTTTTCTTTCTGCCATGTGGCATGCACAATCTTAGTTCCCCAGCCAGGGGTTGAATCCATGTCCCCTGCGTTGGGAGCCTGGAGTCTTAACCACTGGACCACCCAGGAAATCCCTTCCATTGCATTTGTTTTTAATTTTATTATTATTATTATTTTTTTTTTTACTTTACAATATTGTATTGGTTTTGCCATACATCAACATGCATCTGCCACGGGTGTACACGTGTTCCCCATCCTGAACCCTCCTCCCACCTCCCTCCCCATACCATCCCTCTGGGTCATCCCAGTGCACCAGCCCCAAGCTTCCTGTATCCTGCATTGAACCTGAACTGGCAATTCGTTTCTTATATGATATTATACATGTTTTAATGCCATTCTCCCAAATCATCCCCCGCTTCCCTCTCCCACAGAGTCCAAAAGACTGTTCTATACATCTGTGTCTCTTTTGCTGTCTCCTATACATGGTTATTGTTACCATCTTTCTAAATTCCATATATATGCGTTAGTGTACTGTATTGGTGTTTTTCTTTCTGGCTTACTTCACTCTGTATAATAGGCTCCAGTTTCATCCACCTCATTAGAACTGATTCAAATGTATTCTTTTTAATGGCTGAGTAATACTCCATTGTGTATATGTACCATAGCTTTCTTATCCATTCGTCTGCTGATGGACATCTAGGTTGCTTCCATGTCCTGGCTATTATAAATGGTGCTGTGATGAATATTGGGGTATATGTCTCTCTTTCAATTCTGGTTTCCTCAATGTGTATGCCCAGCAGTGGGATTGCTGGGTCGTATGGCAGTTCTATTTCCAGTTTTGTAAGGAATCTCCACACTGTTCTCCATAGTGGCTATACTAGTTTGCATTCCCACCAACAGTGTAAGAGGGTTCCCTTTTCTCCACATCCTCTCCAGCATTTATTGCTTGTAGACTTTTGGATCGCAGCCATTCTGACTGGCGTGAAATGGTACCTCATTGTGGTTTTGATTTGCATTTCTCTGATAATGAGTGATGTTGAGCATCTTTTCATGTGTTTGTTAGCCATCTGTATGTCTTCTTTGGAGAAATGTCTATTTAGTTCTTTGGCCTATTTTTTGATTGGGTCGTTTATTTTTCTGGAATTGAGCTGCAGGAGTGGCTTGTATATTTTTGAGATTAGTTGTTTGTCAGTTGCTTCATTTGCTATTATTTTCTCCCATTCTGAAGGCTGTCTTTTCACCTTGCTTATAGTTTCTTTTGTTGTGCAGAAGCTTTTAATTTTAATTAGATCCCATTTGTTTTATTTTTGCTTTTATTTCCAATATTCTGGGAGGTGAGTCATAGAGGATCATGCTGTGATGTATGTTGGAGAGTGTTTTGCCTATGTTCTCCTCTAAGAGTTTTATAGTTTCTGGTCTTATGTTTATATCTTTAATCCATTTTGAATTTATTTTTGTGTATGGTGTTAGAAAGTGTCCTAGTTTCATTCTTTTACAAGTGGTTGACCAGTTTTCCCAGCACCACTTGTTAAAGAGATTGTCTTTTCTCCATTGTATATTCCATTGCATTTTAAACTACAGCACTCTCAGTCCTCATAGTACCTTCCCTCACACACCTTGCCCGTTCATGTCTGTGTACTCTTGCCTCTCCTATTCCCTCTGCATTGAGCATCCTTTTCCTGGAAAATTCCCACTCATTATTCAAAACCTTGCTAAGCCATCCTCTTAGCAAAATCTTCAAGGCATCTTCAGACAAAATTCATATATCCCTCCTCTTATCATTTCTATCCCTTTATGTATAATAAGGCATTGCATTTGTATATAAATACCTATCTCTTTTTCCAGACTATAAGCCATTTAAGGTATTATTTGCTTCTGTATCCTCCCACTGCCAGGCTTAGCATAGTGTTCAAAACTACTGCTGACTCAAAAACCTGAACTCAACTCCTTACCCCACCTCTTTCAAGGGGAAATGATGTAACTACACAATGAAAGTTGACTCTTTTTTTTTTAACCTGCCAAGTAGATTACACTTTCAATTTGTCAGCTGTATGGGTTGAGTTCAATCATATGTTGGTGGCTTACTTAGTGCAGTTATCGAATGCCAGCTGAAAGGAACAGCAGAAAACTCTATCGATTTTATAGTTTGGAATTTACAATTTTCTATTTTAAGGAACACCATTGCCCTCAAGAATTGCAATGAAATAACAATGATATGGTCTGATTAAACTGTGTGAGCAATAGAGGAGAATTTTTTCTGTGCTAGGAGCTTTCCTACTTTTTGCCGTGAAGGAGCAGAAAGTGAGGACTTTGATAAGTGGCAAAGCCCCACTGCTTGCTTTTCTTTTGGTTTCTCATTGTTTTGGGGAACCAACCTGTGATGCACAGCAAGGATGAAGTATATTTTAGCAACATGCAATGAGGTTGAGAAATGATAGTTTTCTATATGGGTCTATTTTTAAAACTCAGGGATGTAACAAATGTACCTTAAGCTTACTCCAACAGCAGAATTCTCCAGAGAACTCTCATAATCATTTTTGCTTTTTGAAATTGAGGGTTTCATAAAATATACTGTCAAGAATGATTCTCTATAGACTCAGAAACATCTGTCTTCCTTTTTTATTCATTTTATTCATTTTCTTTTACAACATCATGGGTGAAGCACACCTATAATACACACACACAGCTCCAGAGTTTAAAACCCTGTGCAGGGTTCACACCTCAGTTCCATCACACACGAGCTGGGTGGACTTTGGCTTTAGATTTTCATAGTAAGAGTCATCTCATCATCCAGTGACCACATTAAGCACTTTGCCCAGTGTCTGCTGGGAAGAATGTGATTTAAAAAGGGTGGGGTCCCCTCCTCTTTCCTCTTCCCCTATTCCTTCCTGCCTTGAAAAGAAGTAAAAGTAACTTCCACACTTAAGCTTTCCAGTCTAAAGAATGCCAAGTTCTGATTTAAATTTCAATCCCCCATGAACTGAGAAACCACATAGTCGATTTTATTTGAATTATATAAAAGACTAAATGAAGCTCATGAAAACAGAGAAAGAAAAATTTTAGGAATTTACCTAAAATTTTACACACAGAACAAGAGCAGGGATTAGTGGAGTAGTAATGAAGCCTCAGTTACAGATACCATCCTCTATAAAACAAATCTTCATTCAACAAACATTATTGCTTTGTTTACTGAGTCTTGATCAATACTGGATCCTATAGATTCCAAAATGAATTAAGATGTGCAACTTCTGCACAATCCAAGAGCTAAAAATTTAGTGTAAGGAAAAAGATATCTACTTTTTGTAATCATCTGCCTTCCTACTGCTATGATGAAGCAGACATCCAGGTGTGGCAGGAAGAAAAACAGAAGCCTGAGTTCCATGTATCTCCCCTTTCTTAGGGAAAGTTCGGGGACAATTAGAGAACGTGCTGCCAAAGAGCAAGGGAGATGAGCTTCGTGAGAAAGAATGTATTATGACCTGCAAGTGACAGGAGTCAACACATTCTAGGCTAGGGAGACTCTCAAGATGACCAGATCTATGTTCTGGAAATGCGACATTCAGAAAGTTGACTGTGAGTTTTTATAAACTCTTCAAAGTATAGACAGTTATATTGTAATTTCCATAACTTTATTACACATTAAGTTCTCACAATCTACAAATATTATAAGTGTAGTGAAAGGTCTCATTCTTCCAAGCCACTGCACTCTGGCATCAATTAGTAAGACTGTTTGGGGGTAAGGAGCTTTTCTGGAAACCAGAACAGAAAGTGGTTGGAAACAAAAATCTGTGGGTAACTGAAACAAATAAGAAAACCCCATTGATCATAGCTTGGTAGTGGAAAGATTTCAAGCCAATCATTTCCCTGATTATCTGTAGTTTAAATACAATTTTAAGAAAATAATTTCTTTGTTATGGTTTATTGTTTTGCATGCCTTCATTCATCTGCTAATTCATCCACTGGAAAGAAGTATCATTTATTGAATGAATATTAAATATCAGGCATGAGACTTTCTTGCTGATCAGTGGTTAAGATTCTGCACTTCCACTGCAGGGGGGCTCAGATTCAATTCCTGGTCAGGGAACTGAGATCCCACTTACAGCACAGTTTGGTTAAAAATATAGGTGGGAGAGGGGTTCAGAATGGGGAACACGTGTACGCCCATGGCGGATTCATGTTGATGTGTGGCAGAAGTAATACAATATTGTAAAGTAATTAGCCTCCAATTAAAATAGATAAATTTAAATTTAAAAAAAAAGAAAAAAAATAGGACCAAAAAAAAAAAAAAAAGTATCACCCATAGTGCTAAAGCATTTTCACATGCAATATTTCATTCAATTTTCTCCAAATTCCTTCAAGGTTGATGTTGCCCTTTTTGTGTTACAGATAGGGAGACTATGACTCAGAGCTGGCATTCTTTGCCAAAGGTCACATGGCTGGTCAGTCTTGATTTTCAATCACCATTCCTGCCAGGCCTACCATGTTCTTCACATGATTTGTTCAAGTGATACCCTTCAGTGTAGTGTGACAGCCCTATTAAAGCCTTGAACCAGTGAAGCTGCTCAGTCATGTCCAACTCTTTGTGACCCTGTGGACTGTAGCCTACCAGGCTCCTCCATCCATGGAATTTTCCAGCAAGAGTACTGGAGTGGGTTGCCATTTCCTTCTCCAGGGGATCTTCCTGACCCAGAGATCGAACCCAGGTCTCCCGTGTTACAGGCAGACACTTTACCGTCTGAGCCACCAGAGAACCCAAGTGAAAGTGAAGTCGCTCAGTTGAATCCAACTCTTTGCAATCTCAGGGACTGTAGCCTACCAGGCTCCTCCATCCATGGAATTCTCCAAGCCAGCATACTGGAGTGGGTAGCCTTTCCTTTCTCCAGGGGATCTTCCCAACCCAGGGATTGAACCCAGGTCTCCTCCACTGCAGGTGGATTCTTTACTAGCTGAGCCACAAGGGAAGCCCAAGCTTTATAGGACCTCAAAACCTAGTATGAACTTCCATCCAAGATCTCGTTATACTAAGGGTTATCTTCCCACCAATTTTCAGTTGTATTCATTAATGGCAATAAAATATTGGAAAAATAACTCCAAATACTAGAAATTCAGGAAATTCACAGTAGTAACTCATTAATTATAGATATTTGTTTTGTTCTCATAAAATTAATCTGTCTAGAAACAGATTGTTTCTAGATAAAGTTATTACAAAGATTAAATTATTTTCATTTTTATTCTATAGTTTCAGCTCATTTACTTTACCCAGATTCCTGAGCTCTCCAAAACAGCTGAGAGTAGAAGGGAAAAGAGGCTTCTCACGTGGCTCAGTGGTAAAGAATCTGCCTGCCAATGCAGGAGACGCAGGACATGTGAAATCGATCCCTGGGTGGAGAAGATCCCTGGGTGGAGAAGATCCCCTGGAGGAAGAAATGACAACCCACTCCAGTATTCTTGCCTGGAAAATCTCATGGACAGAGGAGCCTGGCAGGCAGTTCATGGGGTTACAAAGAGTTGGACATGACTGAGTGACTGAGCATGCATGCACACAGAAGGGAAAAGCAAATAAAGACCCCAGAAGCTCCAGAACACCCTCTGAATCAAAGGCAAATTATCCATGGAGCCGACTTAGGTCTTTACTCTTTACATTTAGTAAAGGAGCCCCTTTACTCATTTTCTGCAAACTTAGAACCTATTTACTCCTCATTTAGGAAGATTCTAACATCCCTGACTATGGATGGACCAGCCCACACCACAGATGGGGCACCTGATGAGAAGCTCTGAGAGATCTGATGCAAGAATGATGGTGGAGGTGGAAGGCAATGAAAAGGAAGAAAGCAACCAAAAAGTCTAACAGTTGGCTAGCTTTCACGGGAGGGCAGACATCCATCCAGACTTCAAATGGCGCCTAAGGGGTTCACTCTAGGGGCAGAGTCAACAAACCAGCCCCCAGGCCAAACCAGCCCCACCCTCACCCTGCTTTTGTAAATGAAGTTATATCAGATTACAAACAAATTCATTTATCAAGGCAGCTTTCATGTGGTGATGGTAAAGTTGAGTATTTGTAAAATAGACCCTATAGCCCATAAAACCTAAACTATTTATTTTATGACTCATTATAGAAAAAGGCAGGCCTGCTCTAGAGTCTTACGAGGACTTGCCCTAGTATCAGGTTAAGCTCAGTTCTGTGGGTCACCACTGGGCTGTAACTCTCTGGATCAGCTGGAGAGTTTTCTTGTAACCATGGTACTCGAATATCATCCACTGAACAAAGATTCCCCAAAATACAAAGCCCTTAAAAGCAGGTTCATGCTTACAATAATAATCTTCCCTTATAAGAAAATTCATTGATGTGATAGAAATGGGTGCTTCTTTCTGGAATATTCTCTCAGGAACATTTGTGCTGCCATTTCCATTTCATCCAGGGTTCTATTCAAAGGCCATTGTTCCAAGGAACACTGCCTCCAATCCCTGAACTCTTAATGGTTGGGAGGCTTAGAAAAAGAAAAAATTTCCCTCATGAAAACATGAACTATTTCTTTATGATATGCCAAGAAGTCTCATGTAATTGTGGAAGAACATATTTATTCTATTCTATGGTGAGAGTCTGAGAAAAAGAAACCAGTGCATGGAGTGACTGCCAGAGGTCTGGGTTCAAATTTTAGGTCTTCTTCCTAGTAGTCGTGATCTTGAGTGGCCTCAGTCTGAGGCAGCTTGAAACAGGATTTCAGTTTCCAGCCAGAGATTGAAGTCATGCCCCAGCAGTGAGAGCCTTGAATCCTGCCAACTAGACAGGCCCTGACTTTGTAGAAATGAATTCCCACGAAGAGATGGAAAGAGTGAAACAAGTGTTTATCAGGAGAGAAAAGGGTATGTGAACAGACTCACATGGGGGACTCAGAGAGAGAGTTTAGCTGCCCTCCTGGTGGTTTGACTTGCTTATACAGAGCACTCCTTCTGGGTCTCTTTTGACCAATCATCTTGCTTTGCCTGGTTCAGCGTCTAGATTTGGTTTATCTCAGCATCCTCCCATATGCACACACACAGCTCCTAGCCAAGATGGATTCTAGGAAAGAGAACTATAGGTAGGTTGACATCACTTATTACAGGTGATGCCCCCTCCCTTTCTGACCCCTGAGGAGCCTTTCTACACATGTGCAGTCAGGAAGGTCTCCTTGACCTTGAGAATGAGGAATATGTGGTATCTCATCTGGGCAGGGCTCAACTCCTCCTCACTCCTGCTACTATCTTCATCTTGGAGTGTCTGTCCACAGGAGACAGACTCTATCTGCTCAGCCCGGAGTCCATCTATCTCCTGCCTCTATTGATCCTTTTCTATATAAAATATTTGAATATCAATATACATTTGTTGCTATTGTTTAGTCACTACTCTTTTGCAACCCCATGGACTGTAGCCCGCCAGGCTTCTCTGTCCATGGGATTTCATGTATGTATATCAATTTACATATGTGCATAATATTCAAGTGCATTATACAATTAATATATTTATATGCATATGTGTTATGTTATATATATATATATCCAAATGCTTTATTCATATATAAAGTAGACCTGAAATTTGAATCTAAAAGTGTTTATTTTTCATATGTTCATATATGCATATATGTGTGTGTGTGTGTCTGTAACACACCTTAGCAACCACAAAGATGTGTTATGAAGGAAGAAGGGCTCATTATGAAGGAAGACAGTGTAGCAGTCACTGAGAGCTTGGCTGATTGGGTTCACTTTCACTTCCAGCAGATCGGTTGTCTCTTGGAGAAGTGAGATATTGCCACACAGACCTGCCTAGGAGGTTCTTTACTGAACCCTCAGTTCCTCACTTTTCATTCTGAAAGTAAAAACTGAGAACCAAAAGTCCTCGCCCAGGGGAGCGCCTCGGCTCACCGTCTCCGCTGGTCTCCTTTGTCAGGAGCCGGTGGCTGACTCACCTCCCAGGGAACTCCCCAGGTCTTCAGAAGGGGCATGCAGTCTGTCTACTGCTTCCCATAGTCTTGCTGGTTGTTCCAGCTTGACTTGAGACAGCCCTGAGTCCAGCTGCCTCTTTAAAGTACAGTCTGCTTTCTGGCTTCGGTGGCCTGGGCTGGGCATCCCAACAGACTGCTGGTCACACCCTGTAGGTGGCCAGCATTTGCCCTCAGAGGGGACAAGCCTCCACATCAACGACAGGTAACCCCCCCACCCCCCACCCCAATCCAGTGCTCAACCCACTGCCAAGTAGTACAATCACTCTAGAAGTTTTGGGGGGAAAAAAAAAAAATTTCTTTCAGCATAATAACAGCTAAGTTTTTGTGTTTTGTGTGTGTTTTTTTTTTTTTTAAGCATCACAGTTAAGTCTCTCAGTGAAAACGGTGCCCTAGGAGAAGTGAAAGAATGCTCTCACCCAGACACTACCTCACTGGGGGGAGGAAAACAGAACAAAATAAAATGACATGGAGGATTTGCAAAAACTCTTTTGAGAAAGAGTAGCCAGCTCAGCAAATGCAAGCACCCCTCTGAAATGCTAAAGACTTCTAATGATGGCAAATAAGCTTGGCTTCCACTAACTTTCTCTTGGAAGATTTACAACACCCAGCTGTCTGGAGAATTCCACTTCTTTCCTAGGATCCTTCCTACCAATATAGTCAGTTCCTGTTTGTCCACAGTGTTGAGGAAATGGGGGCTGTTTAGTCTATTAAACAATTCAGGCTTAAGTAGTGACAAGTACAACCAGACAGGGTTTCAAACCCTGGATCTGTTACTTCATGGCTATATGAGCTTGGACCAAATCTTTGCCTCTCTGAGCTCAACAATGTCATTTGCAAAATATGCAGAATATTGCCTAACTTTAAAGGTTCATTGGGAAACATAAAGAATTTATTTTCAAAGTGTTTACAGGAGCATTTCTTGTAGTGATATATTGGGTTGGCCAAAAAAGTTTGTTTGAGTTTTTCCTTAAGATGTTACAGAAAAACCCAAATGAAATTTTTGGCCAACTAAATATCTTATCCTGTAATCTCTGAAGATGGGAGCATGCTCAGTCGTGTCTGACTCTTTGCGACCTTACAGACAGCAGCCCACCAGGCTCCTCTGTCCCTGGGATTTTCCAAGCAAGAATATTGGAGTGGGTTGCCATATCCTCTTCCAGAGGATCTTCCCAAACCAGGAATGGAATCTGAGTCTCCTGCATTGGCAGACATGTTCTTCACCGCTGAGCCACCAGGGAAGCCCAATCTCTAGACACCACAGTTTCAAGACAGATGTAGGAAAGTATCTCAGGACCATAACTTGGAAACCTAAGATAGAAGTGAGACTTAAGCAGGGCACAAAACCACATTCAAATAAACGAAGCACTATTAGGTAGGAGAGGGATTAGACTTGTGTAGGTAACATGAAGAAGGATTTTTTTTTTAAAGGTATACTAATTATGGAAGACACACTGTAGTTTAGAATTGGGCCAGTACAGAATATTAATGAAAGATGGGCTGAGAAATCAGACACAGTTCGATTCTTCTCTGAGCTAAGTGACCTTGGAAAAGCTTCTTCCCTTCCTAGGTCCCACTTTCATTTCTGAAAAATGTAACCAATCATAATCCTTATGAGCAATTTATGGCATAGATATTAAATGCACAGTGATATAAAGCTCTCTGTGCCGGGCTCATAAAAACATAATAAAATAGAATGTAATGTAAAAAACAGAATGTAAAAATACAATAATAATAGCAGCTATTTTAATTCTCAAACATGCAAAGAGAATCATCTAGAGTAGAAGGAGTAATAATTCCTGGTCATTGATGCGAGTCTAATACAGAAGCAATTTGGGAGGAGGAGGTGAGGATAAATTCAAGCAAACCAAGATCACTGTCCTAGAAGAAATTTGAGATCTATTTGGACCTAATGTTCCTAGGTCTGAATCCTAGACACAGGAGTCTAGCATTCCAACATTACTGTTACCTAAAACATGTTTCTTTTTGTTGTTGATTTTTTCAACTTTGTTGCTGCAGTACTTAAAATGTAACTTTTTTGAGACATAATTCATATATCATAAAGTTCACCCTGTTGAAAGGTACAGTTCAGTGGGGTTTGGTGAGCTATCTCATTTCAGAATATCTTCATTGCCCCCTAAAAAAACCCTCCTTACCCTTTAACTGTCACTCCCAACTTCCCCTACCTCTTCTCCCTCACAACCGCCAATCTACTTTCTCTCTCTATGGATTTGCCTATTCTAGAAATTTCACATAAATGGAATCATCTGTCTCTTGTGACTGGCTTCTTTCTCTTAGCATAATGTTTTCTGGTTCATCCATATATATATCCTTATGATATTCCTTTTTCTAAACAAAATTGTCAATTGTAATGAATTGATTACAATATTGCTGATGTTTTGGTGTTTTGGCCACAGGGCATGTGCGATCTTAGTTCTCCTGCCAGGAATGAAAGCCCTATCCCATGCACTGGAAGGCGGCATCTTAAGTACTGGGCCACCAGGGAAGCCCCTGCTACCCCTTCCCATGACACCCCGATTCAACATTGCATGTTCTATCACATTTCATCTACTCATTCATCAGTTGATGGGCATTTGGTGGCTTCCACTTGTTGAAGTGAAGTGAAATTTCTTCAGTAGTGTCTGACTCTTTGAGACCCCATGGACTGTACAGTCCATGGAGTTCTCCAGGCCAGAATACTGGAGTGGGTAGCCTTTCCCTTCTCCAGGGGATCTTCTCAACCCAGAGATTGAACCCAGGTCTCCCATACGGCAGGCGGATTCTTTACCAGCTGAGCCACAGGGAAGCCCTTCCACTTGTTGGCTACTATCAGTAATGTTGCTATAAGCATTTATATACAAGTTTTTGGATGGAAATATGTTTTCATTTCTCTTGGATCTATACCTAGAAGTGAAATTTATAATCATAGGGTAACTCTACTTAGTATTTTCTCCATATGCTCCAAAAAGACTTGCTGTTTTGATTTCAGCCATCCAAGTGGGAATTAAATGGTGGCTTAGTGTGATAGTGACTACATTTTGTTTTCATGTACTTATTAGCCATTTGTATATCTTCTTTGGAGAAATAGTCTATTTTTTTTAATTCTTTACATATTTTTTGTTTGGATTGTTTTTTAACTGTTGAATTTTAAGAACCCAATAATTTTTCATGCATTCTGGATGCAAGTTCCTTATCAAATATATGATCTGTGAATATTTTTTGCCATTTTGTGCTTTATCTGTTGACATTCTTCCTAGTATCTTCCAAACAGCATTTTTAATTTTGAAGAGGTCCAATTTAGATTTTTTTTTTTCCTTTGGTTTTTGTGCATTTGATGTCATGTCTAAGAAACAATTGCCTAACACAAGGTCACAAATATTTACCCCTACATTTTATTCCAAGAGTTTTATTTCTTCAGTTGTTACTTTTAGGTCTATAATGCTATTGAGTTGGCTTTTTATATATGGTATAAAGTAGAGAATCCAACCTCACTCTTTTGCATGAGTGTATATCCGATTGTCCCAGAAAAGTTGCTTAAAAGATTATTCTTTATTGAATTTCTTGTTAAAAATGAATTGATGAACATTGTAAGAATTTATTGTACTTTTGATTCTATTCCATTGTTGTAAACAGCCTTTTGTATGGTAGTGCCCTACCATCTTGATTACTATGCATGCCTGCTAAGTTGCTTCAGTCATGGCCAACTACCTGTGACCCTGTTGACTGTATTCTTCCAGGCTCCTCTGTCCATGGGATTCTCTGTGCAAGAATACCAGAGTGGGTTGCCATGCCCTCCTCCAGGGGATCTTCCCAATGCAAGGATTAAATCTGCATCTCTTACGTCTCCTGAATTGGCAAGCAGGTTCTTTACCACTAACACCACCCTATAGATTCAGAGTAAGCTTTGAAATCGAAACATGTGACTTCTCTAATATTGTTGCTCTTTTTCAGTATTGTTTTGGCCAATGTAGGTCTCCTGCATTTCTGTATAGATCTCATTGTCAGCTTATAAATTTCTCCAAAAGAAATCTGCTGGGACTTCGATAGGGATTGTTTCGAATCTGTAGATCAATTTGGGGAGTATTGTCATCTCAACAATATTGTCTTCTGATACAAGAGCCTGGAATATATTTCTGTTTATTTAGATCTTTAATTTCCTTCAACAATGCTTTATAGTTTTATAAATCTTATGTTTATTATGTTCAATTTACCCTTAAGTATTTTAACATTGATACTACTGTAAATAGAACAGTTTTCATTTCATTTTCAAATTATTTATTACTAGTATATAGAAATGCAATTGATTTCTGCATATTGGTCTTGTATTGATCTAAACCATGCCAGCTACACAAGTACCACAGTAAACGGAAAACTGGAACTGCAGTCTGATAAATTCACAAGTGAACGATGCTAAGTCTGGTATAGTTTGTAACCAGTCTGCTAAAAGGATTCATTAGAATTACATTTTAAGCTAGTATTTATCAGAAAATTAATTTTGCTTTTGAAAAGACATTGTCAGAGAACTTAGAAGTATGAATGATGGGTAGGAGCAGGCAGGCGAGAGCAGCAGCATGATAAAGGACCTGGAGGCAAGATTATGCTTTGTTCTGCTGGGTCCTGCCAGTTACCCTACAGTTTTATGCCATTTTTACATTCTTTTAATAAAAGAGCATTGAACACAGACGTTTCTTCATTAACAACATCCTAAGTCTTTTTCAATGTGTGTCCTCAGGACAGTGTTTTTCAATTGTAGTGAAACCTAAAGAAATCGATTTTTGTTCAATCTGCGCTTCTTGTTTTATGCAGTTGTGTGTATTCTCCCCAAACCACTTCTGCTCCCATTCCCCAGGGACTCTATTCCATTTTCAATCTGAACATGATTCTCGTTTTCAAAATCACTCATGCAGTACACAGAAATAGAAATGTAGGCTACCTGAGTCAACCTGAAAAAGTAACCATCCAGCGCAGCCCCACCCACAAATGAGCCTGTTCCACTTTCACACTTCGTGCACACCTCCCTTCCAGCCTTTCTCACATGTCTTACAGCTTTCAGTGCACAAATCTGTTCCCAGAAACCCCCCTTAAATAAAAAAAAAAAAAGCATGCCTTTTTCATTGCTACATCCCTAGGGCATAGAGCATATTGTCTGGCCCACAATAAATGCTTAGAAAATGTTTTGCAAATGAGTGTGCAAGGGAACTGTCTCGTGAGACTCTTTTTTACCCTTCCCAAGTCCCCAAACGGCTCTACAGGCACAACTGCTTTGGCATAAATTTCTACGCATTTCTTCTGACATTTCTTTAGGGAAATACTTTTTACCAAAAGTCAACAGAGTTGTTGAGCACCTGCTGTGTGAAAGTCTCTGCCATATGTTATGAGGGGTACAAAGAACGGAGCTTTTGATCTAACTGGAGACACAGTTTATTGACATGAGAAAAATAAGTGCAAACATTCAGCGACTGCATGCTGTGTGCCAGGCATGGTGATTTGATGAATGTGGTGGTAGTGGTTTAGTCGCCAAGTTGTGTCCAACTCATTGTGACCCCATAGACTGTAGCCCATTAGACCTCTCTGTTCATGGAATTCTCCAGGCAAGAATATTGGAGTGGGTTGCCACCTTCTCCTCCAGGGGATCTTCCTGACCCAAGGATTGAACCCAAGTCTCCTGCATTGCAGGCAGATTCTTTAACAATGGAGCCACCAGGCTGTAACTCAATCCTTGCAGCAAGCTCATGAGGTGGACACCGGCAGAGTCCTCTTCTGCAGTTGACAGGATGACCCTCAGGTGGGATAAGTAGCTCGCACAAGGTCATTCATCAACTGCCAAACCAGAATTTGACCCGCAGACAATCCTTGACTCCGAGATATGTTCACTTAATTCATGCACTACTCTGCATATACAAGGTCACAAATGACAACTGACAGGTAAAAATTTTAACTTCTCCAGCATTTAAGAGGAACAAGTAACCACCTTAGGGGTGTTCACTGGAGGACTCAAAAAGATGGTAGATTTGAGTTGTCAGCAGAAAACTAAGCCGAATTTAAAGACAAACTCAGGGAACTCTAGGCAAAAGGGAGATGTAGGCAACCCTACAGAGGCAGGGGTTCCTCCAGTCACAGTGGTAATAATGAGTAACAGTGCTCAGAGCACGATCTAGGCAATGAAGATTGCACAGGACAGACTTCCTGCTCTCATGAACCTTACAGAAAAAAATAAATTCAAAAATAAAGCATTACTGTCTGGTGGTGAAATGTGCTGTGAAAAAAAAAGTTATAAAAGGGGATAGAAATGAACACAAGAGGTGTTGCTATTTTCCATCATGCTTGAAGGAAGCAGCCTCTCTGACAAGGTGACTTCACCAGATACCCAAAGGAAGAAGAGGAGGGAGCTGCATGAAAATATGGGAATAAGGCAATGCTGGGAAGAAGAAATAGAGAGTCCAAAGACAAGTACTGTGTTATATCACTTAGGGACTCTGAAAAATATGATAAACTAGTGAATATAACAAAAAAGAAGAAGACTCAGATACAGAGAAGAAACTAGTGGTTACCAGAAGGGGAAGGGCTCTACAGGGGTGGGACAATGAGAGTCACAAACTGTTGGGTGTAAGATAGGCTCAAGGATGCAGGATAGAGCAATGTTTTGTAACAACTGTAAATGGAAATTCATCTTTAAAATTTGCATTGCATTTTTTTTTAATTAAGAGAAAAGATTCTGAGGGAGGAGAAATCTGGGAGGTGAGACCCAACAAGTAGCCAAGGTCAGGTTGACAGAGTCTTGTGGACCATTGCAAAGGCTCTGAATCAAAAATGGAAAATTTGGAAGATGTGCATGCTGCCCAAGCAAGGCTTCTAGCTGAAGGCTCCTTGGATCAAGAATAAATGAACAGGAACCAGAGACATTGGAGGTGCAGTCTTCGTAAATGTTCATGTAGAACAGCAAGGGGCAGTGAACTGGAGAAAGTAGATTGGAGGCGGTCTTGGCCACCATGCTGGCAAACTTGGGCAGTGACTCTATGCACTTGAAGTGTTGGAAGCAAACTCTGCCAAGTACATGATACAAGGCTCACATCTCCTTGACTCAAATGTCTTCCTATATTATGAATATTATGAGCATTGATGAGGTTCAGATTACTATATTTGACTAGATGAGACACAGGAAACCAAAGAGACTCCAAATTAGCAAGAATATAACTGTCACTGATCCTGGGCAGGTAAGATATATTTCAGAAAAATTCATCTTAGTGACAGCAGACACCTTCTGAGCATTTCCTACAGATGGACCATAAAGAAGGCAGAGCACCAAAGAATTTATGCTTTCAAACTGATGCTGGAGAAGACTCTTGAGAGCCCCTTGGACTGCAAGGAGATCCAACCAGTCAATCTTAAAGGAAATCAACCCTGAATACTCATTGGAAGGACTGATGCTGAAGCTGAAACTCCAATACTTCGGCCACCTGATGCAAAGAGCTGACTCATTGGAAAAGACCCTGATTCTGGGAAAGATTGAAGGCAAAAAGAGAAGGGAGCATCAGAGGATGACATGGTTAGATAGTATCACTGACTCAATGGACATAAATTTGAGCAAACTCCAGGAGATAGTGAAGGACAGGGAAGCCTGGAGTCCTGCAGTCCATGCGTCTTAGATAATTGAATACGACTTGGCGACTGAGCAACAAGGAACTCTGATGTATGCTTTTTTTGGATTATCTTTTGAATCTTTATAAGAACTTGAGAAATCTGGTGCATCTTGATTTCACAGATATGGGAACTGAAATAGGTGAGGTTGGATGACTTAGAGTTACAAGATTAAGAAGGGTGAAGCCTGGGAGTGTTTTCATTAAAGAGGATAATTGCTTTATAATGTTGTGTTAGTTTCTGCTGTACAACAAATTGAATCAGCTATCAATTTAATTGCCCAGTTGTGTCCCACTCTTTGCAACCCCATGGACTGCAGCACACCAGGCCTGCCTGTCCACCACCAACTCCCAGAGTTTACTCAAACTTATGTCCATTGAGTTGGTGATGCCATCCAACCATCTCATCCTCTGTCGACCCCTTCTCCTCCCACCTTCAATCTTGCCCAGCATCAGGGTCTTTTCCAGTGAGTCAGTTCTTCACATCAGAGGGCCAAAGTATTGGAGTTTCAGCTTCAGTCCTTCCAATGAATATTCAGGATTGATTTCCTTCAGGATGGACTAGTTGGATCTCCTTGAAGTCCAAGGGACTTTCAAGAGTCTTCTCCAACACCACAGTTCAAAAGCATCAGTTCTTCAGTGTTCAGCTTTCTTTATAGTCCAACTCTCACATCCATACATGACTACTAGAAAAACCATAATTTTGACTAGACAAACCTTTGTCAGCAAAGTAATGTCTCTGCTTTTGAATATGCTATCTAGGTTGGTCATAACTTTTCTTCCAAGGAGCAAGCATCTTTTAATTTCATGGCTGCAATCACATCTGCAGTGATTTTGGAGCCCCAAAAAATAAAGTCTGTCACTGTTACCACTGTTTCCCCATCTATTTCCCATGAAGTGTTGGGACCAGATACCATGATCTTAGTTTTCTGAATGTTCTGTTTTACGACAACTTTTTCACTATCCTCTTTCATTTTCATCAAGAGGCTCTTTAGTTCTTTGCTTTCTGCCATAGTGTTGTATCATCTGAATATCTGAGGTTATTGATATTTCCCCCAGCAATCTTGAATCAGCTATATGTATGTATGTATATATACATATATATATATATATATATATATATATATATATATATATATATTTTTTTTTTTTTCCTCCCCTCCTTCTGGAGTCTCCCTGCCAACCCCTATCCCAACCTTCTAGGTCATCACAAAACACCAAGCTGAGTTTCCTGTGCTACACAGAAACTTCCTACTAACTAGCTATTTTACACATGATAATGCATATATTGTCAATGCTACTCTCTCTATGGTCCTTTTCTTGATACTACCATACAATTGCATGGGCTTCCCAGGTGGCACTAGTGGTAAAGAACCAAGCTGGCAATGCAGAAGACATAAGAGACATGGGTCGAGAATATCCCCTGGAGGAGAGTATGGCAACCTGCCCCAGTATTCTTGCCTGTAGAATTCTGTGGACAGAGGAAACTGGTGGGCTACAGTCCATAGCATCGCAGAGAGTGAGACATGACTGAAGTGACTTAGCACACTTGCACACACGTATAGATATTTTAGAGCCATGCTGCTAAACCCAGAGTTTATGAACAATTCCTAGCAACTCCTCAGATCAGATCAGATCAGTCGCTTAGTCATGTCCGACTCTTTGCGACCCCATGAATCACAGCACGTCAGGCCTCCCTGTCCATCACCAACTCCCAGAGTTCACTCAGACTCAAGTCCATCGAGTCAGTGATGCCATCCAGCCATCTCATCCTCTGTCGTCCCCTTCTCCTCCTGCCCCCAATCCCTCCCAGCATCAGAGTCTTTTCCAATGAGTCAACTCTTCTCATGAGGTGGCCAAAGTATTGGAGTTTCAGCTTTAGCATCATTCCTTCCAAAGAAATCTCAGGGCTGATCTCCTTCAGAATGGACTGGTTGGATCTCCTTGCAGTCCATGGGACTCTTAAGAGTCTTCTGCAACACCACAGTTCAAAAGCATCAATTCTTTGGCGCTCAGCCTTCTTCACAGTCCAACTCTCACATCCATACATGACCACAGGAAAAACCATAGCCTTGACTAGACGAACCTTTGTTGGCAAAGTAATGTCTCTGCTTTTGAATATGCTATCTAGGTTGGTCATAACTTTCCTTCCAAGGAGTAAGCGTCTTTTAATTTCATGGCTGCAATCACCATCTGCAGTGATTTTGGAGCCCCCCAAAATAAAGTCTGACACTGTTTCCACTGTTTCCCCATCTATTTCCCATGAAGTGATGGGACCGGATGCCATGATCTTCATTTTCTGAATGTTGAGCTTTAAGCCCACTTTTTCACTCTCCTCTTTCACTTTCATCAAGAGGCTTTTTAGTTCCTCTTCACTTTCTGCCATAAGGGTGGTGTCATCTGCATATCTGAGGTTATTGATATTTCTCCCAGCAATCTTGATTCCAGCTTGTGTTTCTTCCAGTCCAGTGTTTCTCATGATGTATTCTGCATATAAATGAAATAAACAGGGTGACAATATACAGCCCTGACGTACTCCTTTTCCTATTTGGAACCAGTCTGTTGTTCCATGTCCAGTTCTAACTGTTGCTTCCTGACCTGCATACAAATTTCTCAAGAGGCAGATCAGGTGGTCTGGTATTCCCTTATCTTTCAGAATTTTCCACAGTTTCTTGTGATTCACACAGTCAAAGGCATTGGCATAGTCAATAAAGAAGAAATAGATGCTTTTCTGGAACTCTCTTGCTTTTTCCATGATCCAGCAGATGTTGGCAATTTGATCTCTGGTTCCTCTGCCTTTTCTAAAACCAGCTTGAACATCAGGAAGTTCACGGTTCACATATTGCTGAAGCCTGGCTTGGAGAATTTTGAGCATTACTATACTAGCATGTGAGATGAGTGCAATTGTGCAGTAGTTTGAGCCTTCTTTGGCATTGCTTTTCTTTGGGATTGGAATGAAAACTGAGCTTTTCCAGTCCTGTGGCCACTGCTGAGTCTTCCAAATTTGCTGGCATATTGAGTGCAGCACTTTCACAGCATCATCTTTCAGGATTTGGAATAGCTCAACTGGAATTCTATCACCTCCACAAGCTTTGTTCGTAGTGATGCTTTCTAAGGCCCACTTGACTTCACATTCCAGGATGTCTGGCTCTAGGTCAGTGATCACACCATCGTGATTATCTGAGTCGTGAAGATCTTTTTTGTACAGTTCTTCTGTGTATTCTTGCTATCTCTTCTTAATATCTATTGCTTCTGTTAGGTCCATACCATTTCTGTCCTTTATTGAGCCCACATTTGCATGAAATGTTCCTTTGGTATCTCTGACTTTCTTGAAGAGATCTCTAGTCTTTCCCATTCTGTTGTTTTCCTCTATTTCTTTGCATTGATCACTGAAGAAGGCTTTCTTATCTCTCCTTGCTATTCTTTGGAACTCTGCATTCAGATGTTTATATCTTTCCTTTTCTCCTTTGCTTTTCACTTCTCTTCTTTTCTCAGCTATTTGTAAGGCCTCCCCAGACAGCCATTTTGCTTTTTTGCATTTCTTATCCATGGGGATGATCTTAATCCTCGTCTCCTGTACAATGTCATGAACCTCATTCCATAGTTCATCAGGCACTCTATCTATCAGATCTAGGCCCTTAAATCTATTTCTCACTTCCACTGTATAATCATAAGGGATTTGATTTAGGTCATACCTGAATGGTCTAGTGGTTTTCCCTACTTTCTTCAATTTCAGTCTGAATTTGGCAATAAGGAGTTCATGGTCTGAGCCACAGTCAGCTCCTGGTCTTGTTTTTGCTGACTGTATAGAGCTTCTCCATCTTTGGCTGTAAAGTATATAATCAATCTGATTTCGGTGTTGACCATTTGGTGATGTCCATGTATAGAGTGTTCTTTTGTGTTGTTGGAAGAGGGTGTTTGTTATGACGAGTGCATTTTCTTGGCAAAACTCTATTAGTCTTTGCCCTGCTTCATTACATATTCCAAGGCCAAATTTGCCTGTTACTCCAGGTGTTTCTTGACTTCCTACTTTTTCATTCCAGTCCTAAGAAACTGTTAATAATGGATAAACTAATTATTTCTCTGTGATGCATAAACTGAAAACCTGATTAGGAGTTGGTAGAGAAAGTGGAGAAACAGTGGATCAACTGAGACACAAGAGGAAACTGAGAAGAATGCGGAATTCCTCAGTCCAATCTTGGTGATATTAGACCCAAAAATGGTCATAAAGTCAAATTCAAAGTTTTTAAGATAAGACAAAAATTTTAAATATATAGTTTCCTTTATAGGATTCTTATGAGTATCCAAATAATTACTCAGAAGGAAATCCATGGAGAATTTAATCCTCATTCTTCACTTCCCAAGAGTTAAGAATGGCTTGCCCACAACTGGAGAGTCTTAAGTTATACTAACTCGGGGTACTCTTCTCTTGTCCCAGGATTTATCTCATTGCCCAACTTGGAAGGTCATATCTGATTACCAGTCTAACCACTGTGAGAAGAGAGACAGAGTTTCCATATTAGCCATCCATCAAAATACCACACTTCACTCCTAAAAAAAATAGGACTTCTTTCTGCCTCTGTGTGTTGTGTTCAACGTTGTGGGCTGGAAATTTTTTCCTATCAAATGTGACTACCCCAGATTTCTCTATACAAGTCTGACATGAGAGTAATGAGTCCTTCATACTAATCCTACAATATATAAGTAGAAGCAGGGTGTCAGAGAGCTTCCCCTTGGCAATATCCTTTATCCATTACTCTGATTTCACTTAGCAGAAAAGACCTCAGGGCAAGGGGGCAGTCACCCCATTCTTCCCAACTGTGATTAAAGGTGATGCCTACTGATGCAGCCCATCTTATTTATACAGTGAATGGATTCTCACCACATAAACACTTAATATATGTCTTACCACATGTAATTGGCAAAACACGTTTTGTTTTTTATACTAGTTCAAAGGAAACCAAATCACTTGTAGGTGACTTTGCAGAAGAGAGTGCTGATTAAATTCAACAAAAGTTGGTTTACTTTCTACCTTTTCAGGTAGAGGATTAAAGAAAAGAGCCAATCAATTCAAAATAAATAAGATGGACAGTCCTTAGAAGTTTCCTAATAATGGAATAGAAATGTCATGGAGGAAGAAAAAGCAATGGAATAAGAGAACAACTTTGGCATTCATCCTTGCCTCATTCCTCCTCTTAGCTCCATCTCTGTGTATACACCACCTGTGTATCCATCTGTCATTGTCCTGTCCATATTCCTTCCCCATTTATTATCCATTGTAGGTATGGATAATTTATATAGTTTTATAACTATATATAGTTTTATAATAATCAAACTATTGTAGATATGTCTCTACTTATCCATCTCTCCACTCTTAATTTTTCTTTATTTTACAGGCATATACTGTAAACTGGATACTTAAGGCCCCAATCAGTACCTCTATTGGAAAATATATCATAATCAATGAGTAAAAACCTGCCCTCAGTTTACAACACAGATGGGGAGAGTCTGACAAGTTGACTCTGGTGACAATTCAGAGGAATAATCCAAGTTAGCAGAGGTTCTGTAAGGACTCTGAGTGGGTGATGCCTGAAGGAGATTCAGTGAATAGAAAGCACTTAAACATTCAGGAAAGGGAGGAGGAACAGTATGTAGAGAGAACAGTGTGCACCAAAATAAGGAGACATAAAAGAGAAGTCGGAATCTGGTCAATCTGGAAAGGTGCACACAGGACCAAGTTAAATCTTTGGTTCCAGTTTGAAGTTGTTTTTCAACAAAAGTCATGAGTGTAACTGGAACTCTGCCCAGAGCAACTGCAATTCAAACGTAAATACTGCAAGCGGGCTTAATTCATATTGCCAGAAACAGGTGAAAGCTGATGTCACGTAAAACACTCAGACCGTCAACAAAGGCTGGAGTGTATTTTCAGTTTAGATTATAAACTTGAAAGCCAGGATGTCATTTGACCCTATCAGGAAAACACGGTACTGTTAAGAGAGGAACTGTTAAGAAATGTGGGGGGAAAACCAGAGGGAGAGATAGAAAGAAACAAAGAAAGGCAACCAGCACTAGATATATGCATTCTTTATCACCTCTTCGAGAATTTGTGTTTCCATTTAATACGTTGCTGTCCCAGGTGAAAACAATTGAGAATTTCAGTTATTATCCAAGTAGGATTAAGAATCTAGTTTCAACACTGACGTGCAGATAGAACACACTTTCCTGTTTGGAGTCAGTCTTTTAAACACAGCGTATTAAAAGTTGCTTTAATTGGCATTTTGCTAGAAAGTTAATGCAAACTTACCAAAAATAGCTTGTGAGGGAAGCAGATAAGAACACAAAAGACAAATGCATTCTAATTGCACAAATTCTTTTTCTTTCATTCAAACGCCCTTTCAAAGGCCGTTTTAAAAATAGTGTTTGAATAACTTAGCCTTGGCCAGTCTTGTCTCTCTGGCAGACTCCGTTATTCCTTGAGGGATCTCTTTTGCTCCTGCTTCTAGACTTCTGTTCATATATTGTTGGTTAGGAGGTTTCTTACTCACTCAACCAATATTATTGATGATGCCTCGCATAGTTCTCCTTGCTACATAAAATCTCAGTTTGTTTGACTCTTTTCTGTTTATCCCTTTGACAAGAGAGCTACATTTTCATGTGTGTCCTTTGAGAACAATTTAAAAATCTTTTGTGGGAAGAGGTTTCACTGGAGTCAACTTTAATTCTTTTCACAAACAGGAAGATTCATGAGGTCTACTACGTGCCAGGTAATAAAGGTAAAATACACACATAATCCTCGCCTCCAGAAAGTTCACTTTCTTGTGGGCAAGATAAATAAACAGAAAATTACAGCAAAAATCAGTATGTGAGATCTTGAAGATCTATACTGAGACAGACAGAAGGGTTAAGAGACACAGTCTTAGAAAAGGGAGAATGAAAAGTTTCTATCCCCACGACACAAACTATGGAAGGTCTTGTATGTCATGAGATGGTATTAATCCTGTGGGTCATTGGGCTTGTCCAAGGTCTTCGTAACTGTTTCTTTTTTTTTTTTTACAGACTCTTCATTTGCATACTTTTTTCATATAATAATCATATAATTGGGCACTAGTATTAAAGAATCCACCTGGCAATGTATGAGATGTAGATCAGGAAGATCCTCTAAAGGAGGAAATGGCAGCCCACTCCAATATTCCTGCCTGAAAAATTCCAAGGACAGATGATCCTGGCAGGCTTACAGTCCATGGGATCACAGTCAGACTGAGCAACTGAGCACAATGTAATCATATCATTACCTTTCTCCTGAAGCCACGAAGAAGCCATTGAGTATATAAATTAAAGTCTACTTCATTTGGCTGTCTCTTTTCTCTAGTTTGGATTTCTCTTGCTCTTCTACCTTCGTTACATGTGCCTTGTTCTTTCTCAAGCCCACACACCTGCTCTTCTCTGTCTGAAGCAAGGGTGCTGGTAAAAGGCTATCAACGTATGGCTCAGAGCACAAGACGTCAGTGTAGCCAACAGCGTGCCCGTCATGCTGATCGTCATGTCTGTGGAGCACTGGGCAAATGTGTAGCGTGATGCTGATGCTCTTAAGGAAAACTTGTGTCTACTCCACGAAGATGAGATTACTCTCTTTGCCAGCAGATGAGGAAGTAGGTGTTCGGAGGATCCCTACGCTTGACCAAGGTCACTCAGCTGGTTGATACCTGGACCCTTTCTGGTGAGAACTGGGGCATAGGCCAGGGGGTGGGGAACAGACGTTGGGTTAATCAAAACAGGAGCTCAAAGTCTGGCTCACGAGATTGTGAGTCTACGAGTAGTTCTGTGCTGTGTGCGGCACTTAGTCACTGAGTCGTGTCCAACTCTTTGTGACCCCATGGACTGTAGCCTGCCAGGCTTCTCTGTCCATGAGGGTTCTCCAGGCAAGAATACTGGAGTGGGTTGCCACGCTCTCCTCCAAGGCATTTTCCCAATCCAGGGATCAAACCCAGGGCTCCCCGATTGGAGGCAGAGTAGTTCTAGAACTGCCTAAATTCCTCCTTCCTGGTTCCTGGCTAGGGGAATGAGAAATAGAGGGCAGGAAGCAGGAAGAACTGACAAGGCAAGCCTGAGCGTGAAGCTAGGATTGGCTCTGCATCTCTTGCTCACCACTGCACTAATCTCATTTGACAGTCATGGCTTCCTGACCTCTCACAGAGGAGCCAGCTTTGTTCAAGATCCTGTAGATGCATAGGGCCCAGAGGGGCTTTAAACCTCTGAGGTGGTACAGCCTGCACCCTCTGCCCTCCTAAGGCTGTATGCAACACATTAGCTGAAATTCCTGAGTGTCAAGTCAGCTTTGCTGTAGTAGCTTCTGACCTTCTGCCTCGGCTCTTGAAATAGAGCTTCCTTGTCACTTACAAGGCCAACTTTCCATGTGATGACCCAGAACCAGTCCCAAGCCCTAGTCCCTTCCTGCTTCTCTCTACTCCAAGATTGATAACTAGATTTCTACCCCAACCCATCAATTACCCATTACTCTCATTATCTCCAATTTTTCAAAGACTAAGCCCCAAAGTTTCTCTTCTGTAGTCTCCTTTATATCTTCAGGTAGAAACTTCTGCTAAAGGCAGACATGAAGCTTGAGCCCATATCCTTAATGTAAAACCTAGCCGATGCTACTGTCTTACCTGCCAATTGGTAAACATTTCCTGGTTTCTTCTTTCTGTTATTCTGTCTTTCACCCAAGCCTTATTTTACTATTTTACATATTTTGACCCCGATGCTAAATAAAAGAGAATACCACGGACACCCAACAACCTGCAGAATAAAGTCTCAACTTCTTAACATATATAATGTGTCCATGATGATGATATGAATCCCAGAAACCTACCCAGACTCATCTCTTACCATCATCTCTACACGTGTGATGACACAAGACCACCAAACTGCCTGGATTTCCCTCAGTACCACTCTGTTCATCCCACTTCCCATCTGTATGCCTTGAGATATTCTTTTTCCTGCTTGGTAAACTTCTGTTCACCCTTCAAAGCTAGAGCTCATGTCCTCTCCTCCTAGAAGATGAAATTGGCCTGCCTTCTTGAGGGGAGAGAGAAAATGTGTGTATTTCTACTAGCTTCTGATGATCTACCATCCCTTTTCCTTTCATGAATTTTTATCTTTCCATTCATCTATCCCCAGAGTTTCATCCAGTGGCTACATTGATAGAACCGTGAGCTGAAATCCATTTGATTATTTACCTAGCTTATTTAAGGGCACAAAATGACAGTCCCAGGGGCCCTAATGGTTGTCAGATGTCCTTAAAAGATCAGGGTGCTCTCTCCTACTGAGAAAAGTGATGAAAGTACTCTGGACAAATTCTAACAAATTTACTCTCTGAAAAGTGATGAAAGTAACCCTGGACAAATTCTAACAGGCATCCGGTAAAGAACTTCTATAAATTACCTGGCCAGCAAGGTAAATACAACACGAGGTAAAGTATCTGGCACATAGCAGGTACTTAGAATGGATGAGTAAGTTAATGGGTCTTTGGAAAAGGACATAGGTGTAGGGCAGGGCAGGTAGCAGATAAAAAGCCTACTGAGCTGCCCATGGTCTCAAAATCATTTGTAAAGTAATGCTCCAGGCAACCACCACCAACCAGTATGAGATGGAAGTTGAACCTCTGTTCATCAAAAGTCTCCATGAGAGCAGTGAGAAGGCAAGCCTCATCCTGAGAGATGATATTTACAACATACATCACAAAAGACCAGCATCCAGACCTTATGTAGAATGCTGGCAAAGAAAGAAAGAAAAGAAATAGCACATTTGCTACCTTTACCCTAGGAAGGAAGATTCCTGGACTGAGAAGAGTGGGGAGACAAGTTGCCTAAGCTTAGCCTTCATGCACAGAGAGGAAGAGCACTATGGGATCACAAAATTGTTTGATGTCAACAGCAGGTGTGAGTCAGGCTTGTGACTCCTCCTTGACTCTGCTCACCTGCTTTGTCCCAGAGCCAGCCAAACCCAGGCTCCTAAGAGCAACTTTGTGTCCTTGTAAATAGCTACCAGGGACTTCAACCTAAACTTGGATCTCCTTGATCACTGTACCCGTCAAATAAACCAAGATATTTACAGACCAAGATCCTTGCAGGGGATCCAGAAAGGAAATAGATTTCCAAACCAGCACTGATAAAAACCATTTTAACGGTGAAGAAAGACCAATGATTGTCTTTGTCATGGCAACTGGCATTTGGTCATAATCAAGAAGACAGACAGCAGATGCAGTTGCAAGTTGTTTAGCTGTGTTTCTTGCTAAAGTTCTGTGCCTTCAACGGTGAGTCCATTCAACTTTTTTGCTGTTAAGTTTCTCTGTGGGGGAAAAAAACATTGTCACACTGATCTGCATAGTAGAAAACCTGAATGAGCAGGAGGGGAAACTTGAGCTGGGGGATGTCAGGATTCCCTCACCTGACAATACAATGCTTTTGCTCTCGTGTCTGAGAGGTGATGAGTCTTGGTTCAAAGCCAGAATGGTAGAACTGTCAGATGATTGGTAGATTGATGGCCCTGCAGGAAGCAAAATGGCTAGGCTTTGGTGTCTGGGAACCCAGGTTCAGGCTTTGCAAATCCTGGAATTGAGGGCAAGTTCCTTAACTGCTCTTACCTTTAGCTAACTCAATTATAAAACCACCTAAAGGATGTCTTTGTACACATTTGCTGTCAGGAGGAAATGACCTAATGCCTGTAAAACCCCAGATTAGTACAAGCCTACACAGATGTTTGTGGAGTAGTCGTCTGTCCCTTCTTATTAGCACTCCTTTAAAAAAAAAAAAAAAAATGAAATGAGTATGTTTATCTAATGCCATAGAAAGAAAAACCCATAGACTAACTTTAAAAACATGCACTCTAAGAAAGTAAGCATGGGTGACATGATCCAGAATTGACTGTTTAGGAGAATGACACTGATGTGTGGTGGTCGTGCAAGAAGGTCAACTCTCTGGGGCGGGGGACATCTCTAGTCATCCTCTGATAGATCTGCTAGCTCGGCTGTAACACAAGGCTAATACTCTCTGAAAAGTGATGAAAGTAGCTCTGGACAAATTCTAACAGGCATCTGGTAAAGAACTTCTATAAATTACCTGGCCAGCAAGGTAAATACAACACGAGGTAACGTGTCTGGCACATAGCAGATACTTAGAATGGATGCGTAGGTTAATGGGTCTTTGGAAAAGGACATAGGTGCAGGGCAGGGCAGGTAGCAGATAAAAATAATAATCATAGAAGGTAGCATATTATCAATTGTTGATTATGCTCAGTTCAGTCAGTTTAGTTCAGTCGCTCAGTCATGTCCGACTCTTTGCGACCCCATGGACTGCAGCACACCAGGCCTCCCTGTCCATCACCAACTCCCAGAGTTTACTCAAACTCATGTCCATTGGTTCGGTGAGTTGATTGTGCTAGGAATTTTGACATGCTCATTTCTTCTATACCGAACTTGGAAGAGAGGGAGTATTCTATTCCTCATTTTATAGAGAAGAAAACAGAAGCCCAGAGAAGTTCCCTAGCTCACCCAGTGTCCTATAATTAGTGCATAATGAAGCAAGAATTTGACAGTCTTCAAAGCCATCTTTCTTTTTTTATATATATAAATTTATTTATTTTAATTGGAGGTTAATTACTTTACAATATTGTATTGGTTTTGCCATACATCAACATGAATCAGCCACAGGTATACACATGTTCCCCATCCTGAACCCCCCTCCCTCCTCCCATCTTTCTGAAGGCTACCCAAAGCCAAGACTAATAGAGACTTAAACTCCGAATGGAAAGTGAGGGGGAGAAGGTGGGATGTTGTCTGGAGTATCAACAGTAGTGGCCTGAAGGGGATGGTTCCCAGGGGATGGATTGTAGCCCTGGGTTGAGGCAGACATGGGGTGTCCTGGCTTCGGCACTCCTGCGGTGGTTGGGGAGTGCTGCAGATCCTTCAGAGGCACCCCAGAACAGGCAGCTGTGGAGTCAGGAAGCCCTGTGTTTAAAACTTGGAGGGCAGTAGGAGTCACAGAAGACAATGCCATAGCTACTGCCGTAAATAAAAAGGAGCTTTCCGGCAGATTACTTTTTCCTCTATTTGAGGTTATTCATCAGCTTTTTTCTAATCTTGGATTGTACTCTCTGAAATCTCTCGCACAATGAATTTCCTAAAATGAAATGTTGCAGCGTTTACGGTCCTATTCACTCCCCCCAAGAGAGAATGGCATAAATAATTCACATTATCCTTTTTAGGATCATATTGGCTAAAATATATTAGCTGATATAATTGTCTGACACTTTGAGGAAGTGAGATTTCAAAAATAGGAGCACATGGAGAATCAAGGAGGGAGAGAGAGAAAACACCTGACTCCCTTTGCTTCCTGTGGCTATTTATTTTAAAGATAAGACTTTTTTGGCCTCAAGTTTCTGGCATATTTATATATCTACTTATAATGTGCAAACCATTTCCAGGTTCTTAATGCACCAGTTCTCACATCTTCTACCTGTCCTCAGAAGCTTCAATCTTTCTTTGAGTGTCATGGCATTTCAGAATTGAAAGAAATTTAAACAGCATCTAGTCTCCAGTCAGAGCTATAACCCTTCTCTCTGTGCTTTTAGCTAAATTTACCCAAAATCACTCATTGACTGCGGGAACCATGCCCCAACACATGGTCCTTCCACAACAAAAATTTCCCGAGAACAGCCTATAAACCTGCAGAGGCTACACTTGTTATTCGGATAAAGAACAAAAAGCCTTAGCAACCAGCTCAAGCTCCTTCTTACCACAGGACCTTTGCACATGCTGCTACCTCTGTGTAGTTTCCATGTTTATTCAAATCCATCCAAACTTTAGTCCTGTGCTGGATATAGCTTGCAAGGACTCACAAGGGCTGACTATTATACTTTCAGGAATGGTTCATACTGGTTGTTAAACAGAACTGTTATTCAAAAATGAACTTATGAAAACTCATGAATAAATTATATTAAAACAAAGATAATACATACTCATTGGAAAAGACCCTGAGCTGTGAAAGATAGAAGGCAGGAGGCAAAGGGGACGACAGAGAACAAGATGGTTGGATGGCATCACTGACTCAGTGGACATGAGTTTGAGCAAGCTCTGGGAAATGGTGAAGGACAGGGAAGCCTGGCGTGCTGCAGTCCATGGGGTCACAAAGAGTCAGATACAAAAACAATAAATACTCAAAAAAATCATCATCTCCTGATTCTTTTATTACCCTTCCCTACAACCTATGTTTTTTTTCCCAGATTCATTGGAGATGTAATTGACATTTAACATTATGTAAGTGTAAGTTGCACAGCCTGTTGATTTGATGCTCATATATTGTGAAATACTTACACCATAGTGTTAGCTACAGTATCTCCATCATGTCACATATTTACTGTTTCTTTTTTGTGATGAGAATATTTATGATCCATTCTCAGTGACTTTCTAGTATATAATGCAGTGTTATTCATTATAATCACCTTGCTGTACTTTTAGGTCCTCAGCACTTATCCACCTTAAAACCCGAAGTCTGTGCCCTTTAATCAGGATCTTCCCATTTCTGGCATCCCCCAGCCCCTGGCAGCCACCATCAAACTCTCTGTTCCTGCAAGTTCAACTTTTTAGATTTCACATATAAGTGATATCACATAGTATCTATGCTTTTAAGTTCAATTCTGTGTGATCAGAACACTCAGTTCAGTTCAGTTCAGTTCAGTCACTCAGTCATGTCCGACTCTTTGCGACCCCATGAATCACAGCACACCAGGCCTCCCTGTCCATCACCAACTCCCGGAGTTCACTCAAACTCATGCTCATCGAGTCAGTGATGCCATCCAGCCATCTCATCCTCTGTCATCTCCTTCTCCTCCTGCCCCCAATCCTTCTCAGCATCAGAGTCTTTTCCAATTAGTCAACTCTTCGCATGAGGTGGCCAAAGTATTAGAGTTTCAGCTTCAGCATCAGTCCTTCCAACGTGATCTATATGATGGCAATTACCATACTTGGCTTTCCAACTCCATCTTCAGACATACCCGATTGAGAGCCTGAAAGCAGAAAGACCATTTGAAAACTCACAAATGATAAACAGTAGAGTTTTTTTCCCCTCTCCTTTCCCCAGAGAGCTGGTTGTTAAAGCAAACGAGACACTGATGTATAGAACAGTCTTATGGACTCTGTAGGAGAGGGAGAGTGTGGGAAGATTTGGGAGAATGGCATTGAAACATGTATACTATCATGTATGAAACGAGTCGCCAGTCCAGGTTCGATGCACAATACTGGATGCTTGGGGCTGGTGCACTGGGACGACCCAGAGGGATGGTATGGGGAGGGAGGAGGGAGGACGGTTCAGGATGGGGAACACATGTATACCTGTGGTGGATTCATTTCGATATTTGGCAAAGCCAATACAATATTGTAAAGTTTAAAAATAAAATAAAATTAAAAAAAAAAAACCTTAATAGCACACCACTGCTTCAAAATCACCTCCACATTCACTTCCCGTGGATGCCTGTCTGGATCTCCAGTCTAGGTCTAATTTGTATATGGTGTTATCTCAGAATTTCTCAATAAAGAGCTGTAGAGTGAATATCAAACTCAAGTTATTAGAAATATCTAACTTGAGTTGAAATCTTCAGCCCCTTTTAAAAGAGAATAATATTTATTATCTTAACACATGAATGAGAGTTTCTTTGGAGAATAAACTATCTTCTTTTGAAGTTACATCAGTAAGTTATTTGAGGTTAAAGAGAAGGCCTAGGACTGGGTGTTAACAGGAGTAAAAGGCACAAAGGATGTGGTTAAACTGACTGCCTGAGAGGAGAGGAGTGGGTAACCTGAGCGCATAAGGCCAGAGGACTAGGGCTGTGAAGTGCCCACTGATAAATCCCCTGTTGTTGACTGGCCAGAGAGTGTTTAAGAAAAAGGATGTCTGGTATTTTATCTGAAGTTTTGTTGATATTATGTAGATAATGCTGGTCTTCCTCTCTGACTGTGGTTAGACAATGGCATAAAGTCTACTATACACAGAAGTTGTGTGTGTGCCTATGAGTGTAAATTAAAGGAAGGGCCACATTTTATCCTTGAATTGATGCCACAATTCAACTGGTGTATGACAGCAAGGTAATTCATAACCTGAAATGACTTAACATACACTGGGCTTGAGAACTGGAGGTGATCATAATAAAGTAATACTTGGAATTTAGGAAAGACTCCTTGCCAGCTTTAGACTTCCAGTTCAGAAGACATATAAGATATGAGGCTGTTTGTTGTTATTGCTTTTCCTTGGATCTTAAAGTGTTAAAAGATGGGAAATATTGACCTCAGTAGTGATCCTGTTTCTAAACTTAGAGAACAGAAAATGGTCATTTGTGGCTGGAAGTCCCCTTTGTATATAGTATATACAGTAGAATACTAAAGTGAGTGAAAGTGAAAGTTGCTCAGTCATGTCCAACTCTTTGAGACCTCATGGACTGCAGCCTGCCTGGCTCCTCTGTCCATGGAATTCTCCAGGCCAGTATACTGGCCAGTATATATATATTGAAATAAGTAGAATAAGGACCACTGAGTAGGTAGCAAAATCTGCAGCAATTTGTTAGTAAAGTGTCTCTCGACCAAGGTGGAGCCTGGATATCTTGCTTTAGGCATTTCTTGTTGTTCTTTAGTCACTAAGTTGTGTCTAACTCTTCTGTGGTCCCATGGACTGTATCCCACCAGGTTCCTCTGTCCACAGGATTTCCCAGGCAAGAATACGGAGCAGGTTGCCATTTCCTTCTCCAGGGGATCTTCCTGATCCAGGGATCAAACCTGCATCTCCTACATTGACAGGTAGATTCTTTACTGTTGAGCCACTAAGGGAAGGCTGCTTTAGTCACTAAGTTATCTCCAAAAGCTAAGGTCAACTATGCAAAAACAATTATATCACATATGCACAAAGATAAAATATTGCTTCATTGATGCTTCTTCTCAACACAAGATCTAATAATTTAAAATAATTCATCATATGCATGTAGTCTTCTAAGCATAATTTGGCAAATACTGTTTGGAGGAGACAAGACAGCGGCTCTGTGTAGAGGTATCAGGGTTTCACAACGTCATCACCACTAACACCCAGGGCTGAATAACCCTCTGTTGTGTGGGACTGTCCAGGGCATTCTAGGATGTTGAGCAGGATCCTCGGTGCCAGTTTACTAGATGCCAAAAGTGCTTTCCCAGTTGTGAAAATGAAACATGTCTCCAGACATAGTCAGCTCTCCTCTGGGAGGCAAGATCTGGTGAGAATTACCAAGCTAAATTTGAAGATGGGAAGGACTTGAGAGGCATCTCTGTAAGTTTCTGAGCATGTGACCTGGGGAAAATTTCCCAAGCCTTCTTTCTTGGTCTCCTCATTTCTGAGTTCAATGTTTTATGATGTGTCATGGGGTTCCTGGGAAAATCCAATGAGGTGGTTCATGCAAAGGACTGAGAATCATGTTTAACAAAACACAAGGGAAGGTCTTGAGCAGTGCTGTGCTTATTGTTAGTTATCTTTCCCATTTTATCTATTCATTTGTGTAGAATCTCATGTACAGAGTTGAGTCAAAATCACTTCTTGGATCATGGTAAAATATCCTTCTTAGATCATGGTAAAATATCAGCATTTGCTTAGACAAGGCTCAAAGCTTCTTTCTTACCTTCCTTTTATCCCTCATTCCTTCTCACATTTAACTTCTTAAGTGGAAGAAACTCATCGGAACAGGCAATTCTACCATCAGATACTTTTTGCACATGTGCATGGTTTTAGCTTCAACAATCCATTGAACAGTAAACCTCACTTTCTGTCTTACTTTTTAACCTATGACTGTGTTTTGTTTTAATATTTAAATTCTATGGAGAATAGTTTTGGAGTATAGTTGATTTGCAATGTTGTGTCAGTTTCAGATGTACAGCAAAGTGATTCAGTTATCCATGTACATATATTCATTCTTTTTTCGGATTATTTTCTCATATAATTATCATAGAATGTTGAGTAGAGTTCCTTCAGTAGGTGCTTGTTGGTTACCTACGTTATATGTAGTAGTCTGTGTATGTTCATCCCAATCTCCTGATTTATTCCTCCCCATCACATTTCCCCTTTGGTAACCATAAGTTTGTTTTCAATATCTGTATGTGACTATGTTTCAATATCTCTGTGTACCTCTACTTTAGTGGTTCTTACTCTTGAGCAAATATCACAATTCCCTGGAGGGTGTGTTACAACAGAGGGGTCACGCTCAGATTGTCTGACTCATTAAAATTATGGTGGGACCATTCATCTGCATTTCTAATGAGTTACCAAGTGATGCCTATGTCTCTGGTCCTGGTACCACAGTTTGAGGATCACTGCTCAAGTTCATTTCTTCTAGCTGATACCTAGAGCCCCATTACTGCATCTTCAGTATTTGACTTATTCATTCCTCTCATGATGGCTGACCTGGCCATCTCCACTTCTCTGAGCCCACAGACAAGGCTGCCATCAGCACATTCCTTACGTCTCTCCCTGTACACATGGGCGGGACTGTCCCTACGTCTGTCCCCAGGAAGAGCATTGCTGATCCATAGGGTAAGAACACGCTTTATGTTCATGATACTGCCCGATCACTCTGGAATGGCTGAGCCGGGCTAAGTCCCCACAAACTAAATAGCTTTCCCCCCGTTTAATACAAGAGGAGGGCTTCACCAATGGCTCAGCAGATAAAGAATCCACATTTCAACCCCTGGGTCAGGAAGATCCCCTGGAGAAGGAAATAGCAACCCACTGCAGTATTTTTGCCTGGAGAATCCCCTGGACAGAGGAGCCTGGTGGGCTATAGTCCATAGGGTCGCAAAGAGTTGGACACGACTGAAGCGACTTAGCACACACACAACAGAGGAGAATCCAGGAAGGAGGAAGTAAATGAAGCTGACCCTCACCTCCCCATCCAGGACCAGAGCTAATGAGTGAAGAGTCTGACTCCACCCCACTACCATGATCTGACTCCACCCCACTAGTTTCCTACCAAACAATCTTTCGGTGGCTTTGAGTTCCACCACACGATTTTCCATGACTCACAAACTGACCTTTATTATTCACCTCACCCTTAAAGTGTGCTTATTTACCCTCCCTAGTCTCACAGCCTTAAACTGGCAAATAAACAATCTTACTGTTGAGAGTCTTACCAGTTAAAAGAGTAAAGGCACTGAGTGTGTATGAACTTTCCTCAGGGCTGGGTTGGACCGCTGCGCCCAGTCAAATTCCAGTTTTTTATGGTGTGAGTCTCTCTCTATGGCATATTTCCCATTTGATCCCATGAGAGCCTCAGACCTCTGCATTGGCTTTCACAGAGTGGGGTGGCCAGGACCATGCTGTGTTAAGGGAAGGACTCAAGACTGGATGTACTGCTCAGAGCTACCTATTGCTTGTGACCTTAGAGAAATTACCCTTTACTCTTCTATGTCCGCTAGAGGTGGTAAAACAGCTTCATGGCAATGGTTCCATTTGACCTTTATCCCCCATACCAGGTAATTCCAGGCAGGCATTGTCTCATGCAAGTAGGGGATGGAACTTCCAGTGGATGATTCTAGGTCATGTGGATGTAAGAGGCAGGGCTGAAATACTGAAGTAGGCAAGTCCTTTCCATTCTACAGCACTCTGATACATCTCTGAGCTTCAACTTTCACCTATATAAATAAGAAGTTGAAGGAGTTGTTGGTTTCTTATCTTCAATGAGTTTACAATAAATATCTTAGTTACACCATTTTTGGATGTCATTGCCACCCCACACACACACATCCACGTGTTGAATTTCTAACCACTAGCATCTCAGAATGTGACCTTATTTGGAAATATGGTTGTTGTAATTAGTTAGGATGAGGTCCTGTTAGAGTAAGGTGAATGCACATGAAAGCATAAAACAGAAGCCAAGTATTGCCTGCAGACCACCAGAAGCTGGGAGAGAGGACTTCTCTTTCACCGCTCGGAAGGAACCAATCCTGCCAACACTTAACTTCAGACTTCTGGTCCCCAGAACTGTGAGAGAATGAATTTCCATTGTTCTAGACCTTCCAGTCTAGAAGAAAAACTATGACCTTAGAAAAAAGCTATGACCAACCTAGACAGCATATTAAAAAGCAGGGACATTACTTTACCAACAAAGATCCATCTAGTCAAACCTACGGCTTTCCCAGTAGTCGTGTATGGATGTGAAAGTTGGACCATAAAGAAAGCTGAGAGCCAAAGAATTGATGCTTTTGAACTGTGGTGTTTGAGAAGACTCTTGAGAGTCCCTTGGACTGCAAGGAGATCCAATCAGTCCATCCTAAGTCCTAAATATTCATTGGAAGAACTGATGCTGAAGCTGAAACTCTAATACTTTGGCCACCTGATGCACAGAATTGATTATTGGAAAAGACCCTGATGCTGGGAAAGATTGAAGGCAGGAGGAGAAGGGGATGACAGAGGATGAGATCATGGATGGCATAACTGACTTGATAGACATGAGTTTGAGCAAACTCTGGACATTGGTGATGGACAGGGAAGCCTGGCGTGCTGTAGTCCATGGGGTCACAAAGAGTCAGACACAACATGACTGAGCAGCTGAACAGAACTGAGACCTTCCAGTACACAGTGCTTTATATGGTAGCCTTGGGAAATGAAGACACCCTCTCTTGGACTGCAAGGAGATCCAACCAGTCCATTCTGAAGGAGATCAGCCCTGGGATTTCTTTGGAAGGAATGATGCTAAAGCTGAAACTCCAGTACTTTGGCCACCTCATGCGAAGAGTTGACTCATTGGAAAAGACTCTGATGCTGGGAGGGATTGGGGGCAGGAGGAGAAGGGGACGGACAGAGGATGAGATGGCTGGATGGCATCACCGACTCCATGGACAAGAGTCTGAGTGAACTCCGGGAGGTTGGTGATGGACAGGGAGGCCTGGCGTGCTGCAATTCATGGGGTCACAAAGAGTTGGACACGACTGAGCAACTGAACTGAACTGAATATATTTACAGTACCCCAACTGGCAGACCCCTTCTTTTTTCATTGTAGTTCCTACCTGTGGCACAGGGTTTCCCTTTAGCTGAGGGATCAGGGACATGAGGGTAGATCTTTCTCTTTCTACATCTGGGACCCATCTAGGGGGCAGTCCCATCTGGTACTCATCACCAAGGAGCAGGCAGAGTTGTCTTTGCAGGTGCTGCCAACTCAGAGACTAGAGAGGGGAGTGCACCCCCTTCTTCTCATTTCAGACACCTGCCCATCTTTACCTTGAATTCACACAGCAGCAAATGAAGCTTAGGTTCCCAGACAAGTCACACTTGCCAAATGGTGACATAAAAGTCCGAGTCCCTCACCTGGTATAAAACAACCAAAAATTGATATTCTAGCAAAATGGAGATTAAATGCCTGTGTAAAGTGATTAGGCACAATTAAATGAATTTTAAAGAATATCTCATCCCTTAGGCTACAGGCAGTCACCTCTGGCTTAAGCAGTTCTTTACCAAAAGGATCCCCTTGCCATCTCCAAGGTGTTACAAAAATCTGGAGGAGAATCATGCCCCTTGTCTCATTGCTTTGGCTCTTCTACTCTGCAAGTTAAATAAGCTCTGAACTCAACAGATTGAGGGTCAAAGAAACCCACATATGCAGTTGCCCCCCACCTCTCAAATCCCAAGGGCAGGTCTCTCCCCTGAACCCTTCCTCTCCAGGTCATATGTGTATTTTATGAAAATACACATGTATTTTCACATGTGTATTCTTGTCTCCACCCTCTTCCCCAGGATTCAGCAAACACTGGCCTTAGAAATAATACATGTCAGTTCTCCCCATAGCATCTTCTTGAGTCTTGAAATTTTTCAAACAATTGCATTTGAATGACCTTTCTCTTGAGCTTACCAGGTGGCCCTAGTGGTAAAGAAACTACCTGTCAGTGCAGATGTGAGAGATGTGAGTGTGATCCCTGAGTTGGGAAGATCCCATGGAGAAGGGCACGGCAACCTACTCCAGTATTCTTGCCTGGAGAATCCCATGGACAGAGGAGCCTGGAGGGCTACAGTCCACAGGGTGGCAAAGAGACACAAGTGGAAGGACTCAGCATGTCCACGTGGCCTTTCTCTTATTCCCATTACTAAGCCTCCTCAGAGAGAAATCACGGGTTCTGTACGTGAGTCAGATGAGTCACCAGGAAAAGGGGAGGCTCCCTTCCCACACAGTGACTTGGGGAAGAAGTCCTGGACTTTATCTACTTCTCCCTGGGACAGTCTCCAAGCAAACTCATCTCTTCCTCATTGGGGCAATTTCTTCTGCAAAGCTCCATCTGATTTATTCTTTTATTCACCCCATATTGAGCATCTACTATGTTCTAAATGCTCAGTATACAATGGTAAACAAAACAGATTAAGCCTTAGTGAAGTTTATATTCTAACCAGGGAGATGGAAAATTAACTGTGAATATAACAACCAGGTGAGGCATATAACATTCCAGAAGGTGATTTGAGCTATTAGAACAAGGAAAGGTAGACTAGGAAGAGGAGGAATGAAATTCTGAGGATGGAAATTAGATACTGTAGAATTAAATATGGGTGTAGCTGGGCCTCTCCCAGGAGTGACATTTGAGCCAAGACTTGAAGGATGAGGTGAGGAAGTCATCCATGCAGATATGTGGCAGAAAATCTGGGAAGAGGGAATATCAGGAAAGATGGGACCATGGTTGGAATATTTAAGGACAAGCAAAGACGCCAGTGTAGCTGGAGTAGAGTAAGCAAGAAAGAGATATCTACATGACCTATGTGATAGACTCATGTATATGAAACTTTATACAGTTTTTCTTCCTAATAATAATTATTCTGAGAGTATCCTTCAACACCTTGGTGGTGGTGGTGGTTTAGTCGCTCAGTCATGTCTGACTCTTGTGACCCCATGGACTGTAGCCTGCCAGGCTCCTCTGTCCACCGGACTCTCCAGGCAATACTGGAGTGGGTTGTCATTTCCTCCTCCACTCAACACCTCTATTTCACATCAAATATCTCACAAAATATCCTATGCTATAATTTCTTGGCAAGCTCATATGTCCATCCACAGTCAAAAATAACCAAAGCCACACTACCTTCCCTTCCCCCTCTCTTTCTCTCTGGCCCCTAGGCCCCTAGGCCCTCTCTGGACTCCTCCAGAGAGCACTAGAATTTCAGTCAATGTAGATTAATGTGATATAACTGGAAGAGACACAAGAAGTCCTACAATTTAATGATTTCCAAACAAGCTATTTCAATAAACATTATCTACTCTGTACCAGTAAGTAAGATTTTGAATGACACACACTATTTTTTTTTTTTTTTTTTGGTAATGTTATCATTGCTGTACAAGAATCAAAAATACAAAAACGAACAAGCAATAGTCCCGGCCTGGAGAGAAAAAGGAAGTGGCCAGAAATGCAAACAAAGAAAAGATTTCCCTTAATATAATAAGAACTAGCATTTCCTAATCCTACACACATTCTGAGCAGTTTTATGAATGCATTCTATGTGTTATTTCTATTAATCTCATATCAGTTCTGAGACATGATCGCATTTGCATCCATTATGTTACAAGGAGAAAGATTCTGAGAGGTTAACAAGCTTCTCTGAGTTAAAACAATCGGTAAATGGGAAAAGTGAAGTTCAGTTTCTATCAGCTCTACCCGTTTGATCTCTGAGACTCCTAACACACTCTGCTGACACATGATTAGAACCTTAACAACATCTATACTCAAGTGCTGTGGGAACAGAGAGGCAGAGTCAGCCACTCTCCCTCCATGGAATAACCGGAAAGCCACCCAGCGCTACAGAATGTGGGGCTTTGGGTTTAGAAGTGCTGAAAAGAACACACCTGTGGAGGAAACATAAGCTAAGGGAATAAAAAACACAGAGATTCCAGCTGAATTAGAAGGAGATGAGGCAGGAAAGCGGGGTTAGGGGCATGCTGTGAGATCTGAGTGATTCCTGTTTAGGAGCTTGGATTTTATACAGAGGATAATCCATAATAATAATAAAATAATAATTTTATGCAAGCGCAGTGGTAAAGAATCTGCCTGCAAAGCAGGAGACTTACAGGAGATTCGCGTCCCTGGGTTGGGAAGATCCTCTGGAAAAGGACATGGCAATCCACTCCAGTATTCTTGCCTGGAAAATCCCATGGATGGAGGAGCCTGATGGGCTACAGTCCATGGGGTTGCCAAGAGTCAGACACGACTGAGTGGCTGAGAACACAATAGTATTCTATCCTGATGAATGAGCAATTTTACTCATCCCTCTATACAGAATTGGTGAATTACTCCCATTTTTCATTCACCTTATTTCCTGACTTCTTCAAAGACTAATAATTTGGCAGCTCTGAAAATAAGCCTCATATGCAGTCAATAAACAGTTATTAAATTAATGGCATGTATGCTCATAGTTTTATGCCAAGCAGTAAGGCAGGCTTTTGGGATAAAATAGGCATTTATGGACATTGGCTGATTATTTGGTTAGTTGGTTGGTTGGTTGGTTGCTTGTATTGGTAGTGTACTTGGTAAATGGAGTGTAAAAATGAATTACTGCGAGCTCCCTAAATTCAGAGGCCATATCAAACTCGTTCTTGCATCCCCCTAGTGCTTAGTACTGTACCTTATAAACAACTGGTATCAATAATTACTGTTTGAATGAAAGGTAAGGTGAACAAGTATTCACCCATGATGAGTGAGGGACTGTATGAGCATATAAATAAGTAGAGGAATTCATTGCATGAACAAATGAAGGAATAATTAAATGTGCCTGTGTTCTACCCTATCTCTGTCTTCCCCTCAAGGAAACAGACTTTTACAAGCACATAACATTATCTTACACTTATTTCAACCTCTTTCCCCAAAACACAACCCAGAAGCAACCTATATTCCTGGTTAGAGGAATGTGTCAATGTGTTCTTTTTATTTTATTTTATTTTTTTTTTTTGTTTTGTTTTGTTTTTGTTTTTGTTTTTGTTTTTTAAATTTTATTTTTAAACTTTACATAACTGTATTAGTTTTGCCAAATATCAAAATGAATCCGCCACCGGTATACATGTGTTCCCCATCCTGAACCCTCCTCCCTCCTCCCTCCCCATTCCATCCCTCTGGGTCGTCCCAGTGCACCAGCCCCAAGCATCCAGTATCGTGCGTCGAACCTGGACTGGCAACTCATTTCATACATGATATTTTACATGTTTCAATGCCATTCTCCCAAATCTTCCCACCTACATTTAAAGTGTAAGATTACTGTAGGTTCTCATACAGTTGTTATAAAAGCAAAAAACAGTGTGCCCTTCACTCAGTTCCTCCCAATGGTAATATTTGTGAAACTATAGCACAGCATCACAACTGGGATGTGGACATAGATAGCAGTCAAGACACAGAGATTTCCATCACATGGATCCCTCTCATTGCTCTTTTATGGCCACATACCATTTCCCCACAAGCCCCACTTCCTCCTCAACCCTTGACAACGTCTTAACTGTTCTCCTTTTCCATCATGTTCTCACTTCAAGAATGGTAAGTAAACGGAATCAAGCGAGAAGCAAACTTTTTCGAAATTGTCTTTTTTTCACTCTTCATGATTCTCTGAGGAGTCATCCAAGTTGTTGGATATAGCCACAATTTGTTTCTTTTTTGCTGTTTCCACATATAATTTTTTTTAACACCAAAAATATTTTCTATTGGGGTATAGCCGATTCACAATTTATTTCTTTTTACTACTAAGTAAAAAGAATTTATTTCTTTGTGAAATTTCTTTATGAAAGTACCAGATTGTTTAACCGCTCACCCACTGAGGACGTTTGCATTGTTTCTAGGTTTTTACTGTTATGAGTAATAACCTGTATTTGTGTATACATTGTTGTGTGAGCATATTTTTTCATTTGGGGAGGATAAAGGCCCAGGAGTGCAATTGTCAGACATTAGTGTTTCAAAAAATGGTAAACAATTTTCCAGAGTAACTATACCACTTAGCATTCCCACTAGCAATGTATGGGTGATACAGGATGTGGAAAAACTAGATTGCTCATACATCACTGGAATGCCACAGACACTGTCCATAGTCATATATTTTATTTCAGCTGATCTAACAGGTAATGCTATCTCATTGAGATTTTGATTTGCATTTTTCTAATAGCTAATGATGTTGAACATTTGTTCATGTGCTTACCTGCCATCTGTGTAACCTCTTCTGTGAAATGTCTGTTCATGTATTTTGTTCATTTTTTTCTAACTAAATTCTTTCCATTGACCTTTTCAAGTATTTTACATGGTCTAGATATTAGTTCTTTGCAGGTATGCGGTTAACAAAGGTTTCCTCCCACTGTATAGTTTGTACTTCATCCTCTTAACAGGATCTTTCACAGAGCAGAAGTTCTTCAGTTTTATGAAGTCAAATTTATCCATTTTCCTCTTATCAATTATGCTTCTGGTGTCAAGTCTAAGAACTCTTTGCTTCGTTCTTGATTCAAAGACTTTATCTTATTTTTTCCAAAAAAGGTCTTATGTTTTAGTTTTACATTTAAGCCTGTGATCCATTTTGAGTTAATATTTATATGAAGTGTGAAACTCAGGCTAGGTTAAGTTTTTTGGTTTTATTTTCCATTGCCTCTGTTGTTCATCCGCTCAGTCATGTCTGGTGTTCATCCACTCAGTCATGTCTGGCTCTCTGCAACCCCATGCACTGCAGCATGTCGGGCTTTCCTGTCCTTCACTATCTCCCAGAGTTTCCTCGGATTCATGCCCTTTGAGTCAGTGATGTCATCCAACTGCCTCTGGGTGTCTAACTATTCCAGTACCATTTGTTAAAAAGGCCATGTTTCATCTATGGATTCACTTTAGCACCTTTGTCAAAAATCAGTTGGGCATATTTTCAAGAACCTATTTTTGGGTACTCTGTTCTGTTAATCTATGTGGCTATCCTTCTCCCAGTACCATGTAGTCTCTTTTAATATTTTTATTCTTTTATTTGTGCTTTCAGTATTGCCTCATGTCTCAATTTTTTTTTCAAATCTCTTATTTAAATAAGAGTAATTCAAAGTGAATATTGATATTCTCAACTCTTCATATTTTTTAAATTGAAGTATAGTTAATTTACAATATCACGCTAGTTTTAAGAGTACAGCACAATGGATCAGTTATATGTATATATTTGTTGACATTTAGTCACTAAGCTATGCCTGACTCTTTGGCAATCCCATGAACTATAGCCCCACCAGCCTGCCCTGCCCATGGGTTTCCCAGGCAAGAAATACTGGAGTGGGTTGCCATTTTCTTCCTGACCCAGGACTTGAATCTGTGTCTTTTGCTTGGCAGGTGGATTCTTTACCACTGAGCCAACAGGGGAGCTGGTGCATACGTATAGATAGGTAGATAGATAGATAAGCTAGATAGATAGACAGACAGACAGATAGATAGATGATAGATAGCTTTTAGATTTTCTTCCTTTATAGGGTTTTTAAAATATCATGTCCAACTCTTTGCAAACCCATGGACTATACAGTCCATGGAATTTTCCAGGCCAGAATACTGAAGTGGATAGCCTTTCCCTTCTCCAGGGGATCTTCCCAACCCAGGGATTGAACCCAGATCTCCCACATTTCAGGAGGATTCTTTACCAGCTAAGCCACCAGAGAAGCCCCCAAAATATTGAGTATGCTATACTCTAGGCCCTTGTTGTTTATTTATTTTATATATAGTAATTGTGCATCTGTTAATCCTAGTCTCCTAATATTTCTCTTCCCCCATCACCCTTTCCTCTTTGGTAACCATAAGATTTTGGAGCCCAAAAAAATAAAGTCAGCCACTGTTTCCCATCTATTTGCCATGAAGTGATGGGACCAGATACCATGATCTTCATTTTCTGAATGTTGAGCTTTAAGCCAACTTTTTCACTCTCCTCTTTCACTTTCATCAAGAAGCTCTTTAGTTCTTCACTTTTTGCTATAAGGATGGAGTCATCTGCATATCTGAGGTTATTGATATCCCTCCCAGCAATCTTGATTCCAGCTTGTGCTTCATCCAGCCTGGCATTTCTCATGATGTACTCTGCATATAAGTTAAATAAGCAGGGTGACAATATATAGCCTTGACATACTCCTTTTCCTATTTGGAACCAGTCTGTTGTTCCATGTCCAGTTCTAACTGTTGCTTCCTGACCTGCATACAGATTTCTCAACAGGCAGGTCAGGTGATCTGATATTCCCATCTCTTTCAGAATTTTCCACAGTTTCTTGTGATCCACACAGTCAAAGGCTTTGGCATAGTCAATAAAGCAGAAATACATATTTTTCTGGAATTCTCTTGCTTTTTCGATGATCCAGCAGATGTTGGCAATTTGATCTCTGGTTCCTCTTCCTTTTCTAAAACCAGTTTGAACATCTGGAAGTTTACAGTTCACATATTGCTGAAGCCTGGCTTGGAGAATTTTGAGCATTACTTTCTTAGTGTGTGAGATGAGTGCAATTGTGCGGCAGTGTGAGCATTCTTTGGCATTGCCTTTCTTTGGGATTGGAATGAAAACTGACCTTTTCCAGTTTTGGACATGAGTTTGAGTGAACTCTAGGAGTTGGTGATGGACAGGGAGGCCTGGCGTGCTGCAGTCCATGGGGTCACAAAGAGTCGGACATGACTGAGCAACTGAACTGAACTGAACTGAACCATAAGATTGTTTTCTATGTCTATGAGTTTCTTTCTGTTTTTGGAAATAAGTTCATTTATATCTTTTTTTATAAATTATGCAAATAACAATGGATTAATGTCCAAAATATAAAAATGGCTCATACTGCTCAGTATCAAACAAACAGACAAATCACAGAGTCTTCATTACGGTAGCTATGCAAGTCTTGCAATTGGGTAAACTGATTCCTACATTTTGTTCTCTTGCTCAAAACTTATGTTGGCTGCTCTCATTTCTTTGCCTTCTCATATGAATTTGTGATAATTTTATCTATATACGCCAAAAAATCTTGCTGGGATCTTGGTAGCAATTGTGTTACACCTATATATCAACTTGAAAAGAAGTGAGGCCTTTACCACATTGAGTCTTTCAACCCATGAACCAAATATATATTTAGATCATCTTTGACTTTTTTCATCAGCATTTGTGGCTTTTAGCTTAAAAATTCTGTACATATTTTCATAAATGTATGCCTAAGCTTTTGTACTAATTGTAAAAGGTCATTTTATTTTGTTGTCCATATGTAACTGTTAATATATTGAATACAATTGATGCTTTAATGTTTATCTTTTATGTTGGGAACTTGCTGAGCTCATTTCTTAGTTCTAGAAGTATTATTGGTAGATTCCTTGTATTTTCTATACAGGCAGTTATACCATCTACTGATACGAACAGTTTTATTTCTTCCTTTATGATCTGTTTTACTTCTATTTTCTTTTCTTAACTTACTGTATTGGCTAGAAATCCCAGCATTATGTTGAATAAGAGTGTTGAAAACAGATACCTAAGGAGAAAGGAGAAAACATTCACTCTTTCACCATCAAATATGATGTTAGCTGTAGTTTTTTTTTTTTTTCTTTTGTAGATGCTCCTCAACAAGCTGAAATTTATCCTTCTACTCCTATTTTTCAGAGATTTTATAATGAACAGGCATTGAATTCTGTTCAACGGTTTTTCTGCATCAATTGATAAGATTTTGTGATTTTTTTTTCTTTAGCCTGGTCATATAGTAGATTACATGGATTGATTTTTAAATATTGAACTTGTGTCCCTGGAATAAACTTTATTTGGTCATTATATATAATTCCTGGGTAGTATGTTAAGACTCTAGATCTTCAGTTCAGTTCAGTTCAGTCACTCTGTTTGTGTCCAACTCTTTGCGACCCCATGGACTGCAGCACACCAGGCCTGCCTGTCCATCACCAACTCCCAGAGTTTACTCAAAACTCATGTCCATTGAGTCGGTGATGCCATCCAACTATCTCATCCTCTGTCGTCCCCTTCTCCTTCTGCCTTCAATCTTTCCCAGAATCAGGGTCTTTTCAAATAAGTCAGTTCTTCACATTAGGTGGCCAAAGTATAGGAGTTTCAGCTTCAACATCTGTCCTTCAATGAAAATTCAGAACTAATTTCCTTATTTAAACCTATGTTTTAACTGGTCTACTCTGATACAACTCTGAGATGGGACGATACCACACCATTAATCCCAAGGATAGTATAAAGTCTAGATACCCCACATGACATCCATGTTACCCTTTGTTTTTGCTGGATAAGGATGGGACATCTCCCCACCAGACCTCATGCATACCTCCTTGTTTGGGGGAGTAGAAAGGTCTCATTATGACTCCCCTTCTTTGACAGCATCCCAGTCTGTGGGGGTAGGGGAGAGAAATGCATTACTGCCCAATAAGGTTGGAAGTCCAGGTACCCCACACCGTCTCCACAGACAGAAAGATGGGGAAGAGGCTCATTACTGCCTGGTAGGGATGAAAATCCCAGCTTCCTATTTGGCCTCCCTGACACCGCCCCAGCAGGGACTTGGGGTCCCTTGTTACACCTGGAAGTATAGAAGTCTAGGGTCTTCACTCAGCCTTCGCTGCTATGGGTGGGCCATGGTTTTTCATGTGGGGTGTGGCTGCAATAAAGTGGTTATTTCCTGGAAGTTTTCTGTTATCTACCACACACCCCTTTCCTACTCCTCTGGGTAGAGAAGGCAGGCTTTGGTTAAGTGTTTTGTTTTGTTTTGTTTTGTTTCGGTTTTTGGTTTTTATCTATGCCTGTTGGCATCTCTAGGTGGCTGGCTTCTTCAGCTCCAAGTTTGGGACATGTGAAGACAAAGAAAATTCAGGGAATTCATAACTTTGTTTCTCTTTAGGTCCAGAGATTTCTAGCCAGTCCATCATCTTCTTCACACACTGCAGAGTTTTCTTACATTATTCTTGATGTAACATCTAGGGTGTTTAGCTGGACTTAGTGGAAAGACTAGGTCCAAGTCCAATTACCCCGTCTTCCCAGAAGTAGAAGTTTCCAGGTGTTCCTCATGGTTTTCCTATTAAAAATATTAAATTGTTCACATCCTTGGCCTCAGCAGAGACATCCATGTATTTCTTATTAACCAATTTACTTGGCTTTACCAGAATTCTAAACCTCAAAGCCCACCTCCCCCCCACAAAAAAAAAAAAGTGAAATAAAAAGAGGAAAAAACAAAGTTGTGGAAGTTTTCTTGAGCCAGAGAGTGCTAATGTTGCCACTTATAAAGAAGAAGCCTCTTGAGAATTAATTCAGATAGAAACTGCTTATTTTGATTTAATATTGCTGAAGCCTCAGTTCTGGGGCATTCACTCAGAAATCCCAATTTTAAAAATAATTTTGCATGCTCAACTTTTGGTTAGATATCATTAAAAACTTCCCTACCCTTTCACACGGTACAGACTCGGGAAAATAATTCAACTCTTCTTGATGACTCAGACCCCAATTCTAAGCTGCTGGGGCAGCTCTCCTCTCTCTCTCTGCCAGGCAACTGCAAGTTCTTAATGCACGTTTCCGCAGCTGCCTTTCCCACATCCCTAATTTCTGCTCATAATGTCCTAGGGAACTGGAATAAAAAAAACCTTTCCTGATAGAGTTGTGGGTAGACACAAAGTCAAATGCTTGGTCTAAGGACACAGGGTCTCACCTACCATACAACAAGTAATTGATTCATGGTGAGTTTCATAATTATAGTTTAACTGCAGAAAGGTAAACTTAATTCAATATTCTTAATTATACTCTAGGTGGTTGAGATTGCCAAACAAGTAGAAGTTAGAAAAAGAAGAGGAGGAGGAGAAAGGAAACAAATAAGAGCAACTAAGTGTCATTTTGATAATGATGAGTATGCTGTCATCTTGTTGGAAATATATGAAGTGTTGTTATGAACCAGATAGTACACTGGGTCCACTACAGATATTATTATTCTCGATATGTCCTACTCTAAAGAGTCACAGTAACGCATATTATACACATTTTTAAAAGGAGAGAACTGGGCCTGAAGTTAACTGGATCAATTGCCTGAAGTCGCACACCTTGCACCAAAGTAGCTGGATTAAACCCAGTTCTGCTCTTATCCTTGCCATGACGATGGTATCAGGGTAGGAGTCACAGGTCTAGCTAAGCACACAGATGATAAAACCCATGCTAAATACAACAAAGCTACCTAGAAAAGTTCTTCTCAAACTCTAATGGCTACAGAAGTTGCAATTGAGTAAGTCTAAGAGAGGTCAATCCTGAATATTCTTTGGAAGGACTGGTACTGAAGCCGAAGCTATGATACTTTGGCCACCGCTGGCTCATTGGAAAAAACTCTGATGTTGGTGATGTTGGTGAAGTTGGTGATGGACAGGGAAGCCTGGCATGCTCCAGTTCATGGGGTCGTAAAGAGTCAGACAAGACTGAGCAACTGAACTGAACTGAACTGAATTGAACTGATGTTAGGAAAGGTTGAAGGCAAAAGGAGAAGGTGGCAGCAGAGGAAGAGATGGTCAGATAGCATCACTAACTCAATGGACATGAATCTGAGCAAACTCCGAGAAACAGTGAAGAACAGGGGGCCCTGGCATGCTGCAGTCCATTGAGTTGCAAAGAGTCAGACATGACTTAGCGACTGAACAACAACAGCTAGGGCCCAGAAAGTTAGCTGGTGAGAAAAATCACCCAGGTTCTGAGTACGAAAGCTGGAACCAGCCCAGCTGCCCTGAAGAGCAGACTCCTCCAAGGACTAGGGAAAAGACAGAGATTTCAATATTTGAAAAAATCTTTTAAAAAGAAAGGTGTTTTTTTTTTTTGTTTTTTTTTTTTAACATGAAACTAAACCAGGCTATCAAAACAAAAAGATTTGGTGAAGAAAACATGAATGGTATGTGTTTCCAAGACGCTGTGTTCCAGGGTTCTCTAAGACATTTTGTTTTATGGGTTAGTATATATTTTTATGTCTCAAAATTATTTGGCAGTTATTCTTTGGGAGAGAATGTTCTGTGACCCAGCAGTGTTAGGTTAGAAGGGCTTCTGTGAGATAAAGACCAAAGTCAGAGAGCACTGGCTTTTGCTAAGAAAAAATGATGGTGTTTGAGCCTGTGTTGGACACCAGGTCCCATGCTGCATTAAAAAAGTTCAATGCCTCCCTGACCCCAAAGCCCATAATGTTGGTGCCACAAAGCAATTAAGAACACAGATGCTCCAGACCTAGGGTTGGCCACCAGCTCACACCTTTAGAGAAAGATGAGTATGTGGCCTACAAGTTCTAAATCTGTGATGTTATCTACAAATTCTCCTCTTTGGTGAGGGGGTATGACCCTCACACCTTGAGCTGGAAGCTACCCAATAGGTCAAGCCAGATCGTGGAGCTATAAATATCTCACATCTCATTCTCCTAGTCAAAGACCTCAGAATGGAAGCAGGCTTCTAGCATCTGGTTTCACATTCAAAGCAAATAGGATGTCCTACTCATCTATTCTGTGATGCTGTCTTGTCAAATCATTCATTTGGCTTTTAACGAGTAGGTAATATGCTTGCAATTCAAGGGAGATGTAAGGGACAATGTAAGGGAGATGGTTGGATGGCATCACCAACTCTATGGGCGTGAGTTTGAGCAAGCTCCAGGAGTTGGTGATGGAAAGGGAAGCCTGGCATGCTGCAGTCCATGGGGTTGCAAAGAGTCAGACACAACTTAGGGACTGAGCTGTACATGTTTACAATTGCCTGTCTTGTTAATAAGACAGGCCCTGAGTTTGAGGAGGTGGCAATGTAAAGGGAGACAAACCAAGAGCGGCTGCATATCCCTCTAATACGAACCTGCGTGTGTGTGAGTGCTCACTCAGTCGTGTGCTGTTTGCATTCCCATGGACTATAGCCCACCAGGCTCTTCTGTTCATGGGATTTCTCAGGCAAGAATACTGGAGTGGGTTTCCCTTTCCTCCTCCAGGGGATCTTCTCAACCTGGGGATCGAACTTGTATCTCCTGAGTCTCCTGCATTGGAAGTGGATTATTTACCACTTTGCCACCTGGGAAGCCCATCCATCTGATAGTATCAATAATAAGCCAAAAAACCCTCTGGGGCATACCCAGGTAGTTTGGGAGAGAGCCAGTTCAACTCCTGGGTTGAACATATCACAGCTGTTGCCAGGAGTATGGTGATGCCATTTCTTCAATCAAGGACCTTCCTCTCCAAAGCAACTGTTTCCTCTGCTGTCATCTGGGGACCAGGATGGTGCTTGCCTAGAGGGTCTGTTGTGAGGATGAAATGAGTTGATACTTTCAGATGGGCTGGAATAGGGTCCATCAGATAACTAGTGTCCGACAAACATTAGCTCTGATTATTAGAAAGAACTATGATAGGAAACATGTGCCAATAATAAACATACAGAGAAGGCTAGTGTCTTTTCATTTTTGTATTGAGTGTTTCTTAGCCCACTTCTTTTCTCTCTACTTTTATTTGTGGCCAGCTTCACATTCACGCCCTTCTTAGGAAAATGGACAACCACCTTGTCTCTGGTCAGTCTCTCTGAGTCTTGTCTCTCCTGCTCCCCCATCGCCATCAGACTGATGAGCACAAGAAGCAAGCATTCTCAATGCCTCGCTCCACTGCTAGAAATCCAAGGGATGTGTTACTCCCACAGCCTAGATCCATGCCCTTTCCTCAATATAGCTCCCACAGAGAGGAGACCTGGGTTAGCTCTCTTTTGTTTATTACCTTGGTGGGCCTAATTTATCCTCTGTTCCCTTTCGTAAGTGTTCTGGTCTGGTTAAGACCATGGCTGCATCTGAACCCCAGCTCTGCTGCTAATTAGCATGTAACTTTGGACATGTTGCTAATACTTTTATTTTTGCATTCGGTTCTTCATCTATAAAATAGGGGAAGGTGAGGTGAAAGTCTCTCAGTCAGGTCTGACTCTTTGCGACCCCATGGACTATATAGCCCATGAAATTCTCCAGGCCAGAATACTGGACTGGGTAGCCTTTCCCTTCTCCAGGGGATCTTCCCAACCCAGGAATCGAACCGAGGTCTCCCGCATTGCCGGCAGATTCTTTACCAGCTGAGCCACAAGGGAAGCCAAAACAGGGGAAGGGTGGTGCCTAAAACAAGGAGTTGAGAAGATTAAAGAATTAATAGATATAAAGCACTTGGAATAATGTCTGGAGATAATAAGTATGATGTTAGCTCTCTTACTATTGTCTGATATATTAATAATAGTCATAGAATGATGCAGAAACATATTCCTGCTTCCAGAAGTAAAAACCCAATGGACATAAAGATCTAAATAGCAGCAATAAGTGATGCTGACGCAAACAGGATGTGAGCCCAGGTCTCTCTGACATCAGCATTGACTACTGTCCGATAAGCCACTTTTCCTCCCACTACCTCCCTCCATCAGAGGGACCCACCTACTCTTCTCTGAAAGAGCCAGGGCAACTTTCACTTCTGTTCCATTGCCGAGAAACCCCACATCCCACTTTGGTCCAGGCCTTGGTACAGCAAAAGCTTCCTTTGCTTTCAGCATTTAGCGCAAGTATAACTTCCTCCCTGGGAAGGGACTAACCATCTCTACACTGGCTCAGGCGACTCCCTTGAGTTGGAACACACCTTGCATTTTGTACCGTCATGACAGATGCTGCCCTGTATCACTGTAAATCTCCACCTCTGTGCTCTCAGATGCTGAGGGTGGCATCCAGCTCAACTAAATGAATAAATAAATGAATGAACCTTGGCTAGGTCCTGAGGAAACCTATGACCCCAGGCATTAGAAGGGGTAACTCAGAGACCTCACAGACGTTAAGGAGGCTTTTAACGAGTAGGTAATATATATAACCATGATGCATTGACCTTATCAGTGACCAGCTGAGTAACCTGGACTCCACCTTTTAAAATTTATCTATATATTTATTTTTGGCCATGCTGGGTCTCCGTTGCTGTACACTGGCTTTCTCTAGTCGCAGCGAGTGGGAGCTACTCTTTGTTGCAGTGCGTGGGCTTCTCACAGTGCTGGTTTCTCTGGTCGTGGAGCACAGGCTCCTGGCACACGGGCTCAGCGGTTGCAGCTCACAGGCTCTAGAACACAGGCTCGGTAGTTGTGGCCCATGGGCTGAGTGGCTCCAGGGCACGTGGGATCTTTCTGGACCACGAATCGAACCTGTGTTCCCTGCATTGGCAGGTGAATTCTCATCAACTGTACCTCCAGGGGAGTCCAGACTCCACCTTCTTTATCTGGGTGAAAGCAATCATAAAAACCCCGCCTCGGTACCTTTACAGATTTTGGAGGAGGGATCAAGGAGGAAAAATGAATGCGACAGCCCGTGACAACCTTGCGAGAAGCGCACAAAGGACATATATTCTCTTGTCCTGGTCATGTCCCCGCAGCTGATATCAGACCCTGATATTTTCAGAGATGCTTCAGGAGTCACTGAAGCTTGTCCCTTGCCCAGTGAAATGCTAGTGCTTACATTGGCATCTATACTGGGGAGCCCCAGCATGTGGCCCTCGGAAGGGAACTTCCTGTGGAGTCAGTTCAACACAAAAACAAGCCCAGGGGATGTCTCTAAGTTTCCCCCAAATGGGCCTCTTTAGCTTTGTACTTACAGTGAGAAAACTACCACCCTGGGGACGGCACTGGAGACCCAGGAGGTCATACCCTAGATGACCCTCTTGAAAAGGAGTACGTCAAGGTTGTATATTGTCACCCTGCTTATTTAACTTATATGCAGAGTACATCATGAGAAACGCTAGGCTGGAAGAAGGACAAGCTGGAATCAAGATTGCCGGGAGAAATATCAATAACCTCAGATATGCAGATGACACCACCCTTATGACAGAAAGTGAAGAGGAACTAAAGACGCTCTTGACGAAAGTGAAAGAGGAGAGTGAAAAAGTTGGCTTAAAGCTCAACATTCAGAAAACTAAGATCATGGTATCTGGTCCCATCACTTCATGGGAAATAGATGGGGAAACAGTGGAAACAGTGTCAGACTTTATTTTGGGGGGCTCCAAAATCACTGCAGATGGTGATAGCAGCCATGAAATTAAAAGATGCTTACTCCTTGGAAGGAAAATTATGACCAACCTAGATAGCATATTTAAAAGCAGAGACATTACTTTGCCAACAAAGGTCCATCTAGTCAAGGCTATGGTTTTTCCAGTGGTCATGTATGGATGGGAGAGTTGGACTGTGAAGAAAGCTGAGTGTTGAAGAATTGATGCTTTTGAACTGTGGTGTTGCAGAAGACTCTTGAGAGTCCCTTGGACTGCAAGGAGATCCAACCAGTCCATCCTAAAGGAGATCAGTCCTGGGTGTTCATTGCAAGGACTGATGTTGAAGCTGAAACTCCAATATTTTGGCCACCTGATGAGAAGAGCTGACTCATTGGAAAAGACTCTGATGCTGGGAGGGATTGGGGGCAGGAGGAGAAGGGGATGACAGAGGATGAGATGGCTGGATGGCATCACCGACTCGATGGACATGAGTTTGGGTAAACTCCGGGAGTTGGTGATGGACAGGGAGGCCTGGCGTGCTGCGATTCACAGGGTCACAAAGAGTCAGATACAACTGACCGACTGAACTGATAGAGGGTCAAATTGAGAAAGAGAAAGGGGGTGAACTGCTCAGAGACACACTTAGCCTGATGCTTTGACATTCTGAGACAGGCAGGCTTTCCACTGCACCTGTCTCCTACTTTCCTTCATCTTGGAGGATAATGTCTGGAATCTCTTTGTAAACAGGCAGGTGTGTTACCCCAGCTAGGGAACAGAGCAAGGCTCACACACACTCACCCTGCCCTTGCTTCCTTCTCACATGGCAATCGCTCTGGCTCCAGACAGGGCTGCTGATACCCAAGTGAAGAAACAGGGAGCCGTCAAATAAGATGAACTAGCAGATCACACAGATCGTGGGGCTTCCCTGGTGGCTCAGATGGTAAAGAATCTGCCAGCAATGCATTAGACCCGGCTTCGATCCCTGAGTCAGTAAGATCCCCTGGAGAAGGGAAAGGCTACTCACTCCAGTATTATTGCCTGGAGAATTCCACAGACAGAGGAGCCTGGCAGGCTACAGTCGATGGGGTCGCAAAGAGTCAGACACGACTGAGTGACTAACACTTAAATGAACAGTGACACACAAACCAAAGCCCTTGGCTTCTAAAACTAGTCTAGCACCTTATACTTTTTGCACACCCTTCATCCAATGTAAACAGCACATTTGATGTTGTGCAACAGTGCCAATAGAAGACAGAAGAACAATCCCCAAATATGTTTATGCCCTCATTCCTGGAGCCTGTAAATGTGTCATATCACATGACAAGAAAGAGTTAAAGTTGTAAATGAAATCAAGGCTGTTAAGCAATTGACCTTAAAATAGGGAAATTATCCTGGATGATTTGAATGGGCCCAATGTAATTATTTCCCAGTGTAATTACAATGTAATTGGACTTCCCTGGTGGCTCAGACAGTAAAGCATCTGTCTACAATGCGGGAGACCCAGGTTCAATCCCTGGGTTGGGAAGATCCCCTGGAGAAGGAAATGGCAATCCACTCCAGTACTATTGCCTGGAAAATCCCACAGACAGAGGAGCCTGGTAGGCTACAGTCCATGGGGTCACAAAGAGTCAGACATGACTGAGCAACTTCACTTTTCCTTTCCAACGTAATTACATTATCAGGGCTTCCCTGATAGCTCAGTTGGTAAAGAATCCACCTGCAATGCAGGAGACCCCAGTTCAATTCCTGGGATAGGAAGCCCTCCTGGAGAAGGGATAGGCTACCCATGCCAGTATTCTTGGGCTTTCCTTGTGGCTCAGCTGGTAAGGAATCCCCCCACAATGCAGGAGACCTGGATTTGATCCCTGGGTTGGGAAGATCCCTTGGAGAAGGGAAAGGCTACCCACTCCAGTATTCTGGCCTGGAGAATTCCATGGACTGGATAGACCATAGGGTCACAGAAGAGTTGGACACAACTGAGCGACTTTAACACATGCAATGTACTCACAGGAATCCTTAAGTAGGAAAGAGTGGGGAAGAGAAAAAAGAAAGAGGGAGAAAAGAGTAAGAGTCAGAATGATGCAACATGAGAACAACTCAACTTAGCTGGTTTTGATACAGGAGGGGGCCATGAGCCCCAGAATGCAGACAGCATCTAGAGGCCAAATAGGTAAGAGAAAGGATTCTTCCTGAGAGTTTCCAGAAGGGAACACAGCCCTGCCCACACCTGAATTATAGCTCGGACCCATTTGCACTTCTGACCTCAAGAACTATTAGATTAAAAAAAAAAATTACATTGTTTAAGCCAGTAAGTGTTTGGCTATTTGTTATAGCAGCAAATAAAAAAGTAATATACTGTCTAAGAATAACTAGTATGTCCCAGAGTCACACCACCTAGGGAATGTGTATACCAACCTGAATGTGTATTTTGTTCATCCTTTCTCTCCACTTCCTGGAGAGGGAACCATCAAAATGAATTAGCAAATCTCACAGCTCATAGGGCTTCCCTGGTGGATCAGATAGTAAAGAATCACCCTGCAATGCAGGAGACCCGTGTATTTTGTTCATTCTTTCTCTCCACTTCCTGGAGAGGGACCTTCAGCTTCCAGACTCTATTCCTCTGACCTTGTCACCATTGGTCATTCCCAGGAGTGTTTTAACTAAGTTGACCTATAAATGCTTATAAAGAGGCCCAGACAAAATCTTAATGTCTTCAACCCTTTACCGATGTTCACTCCAAAGGCCACCGCAGCTTTCCTGGCTCCACAAAGGCACTTCTTTGCACTCACTCTCTGTTCTTGAACCAAACCATCCTGTTCTCTCTGCGTTCAGATGCAACTCTGACTATACTGGTCCCACAGAGCCGTGGGAGTGAGCCTTGAATGAAACCAAGAGAAATGTTATCCCATCAAATCAGCCATCCACTGGGTCCAGCTCCTCCTCCCTAAATCTATCGCCCAGGTCCCCATGGACTCGTGTCCAAGAAAAAATCCAAGGGGCAAATACCATCTCATTTAAGGAAGCCCTGCTTTCTGACTCCAGAAACATTTCTGTAGATCAAAGATCTCTGTGTCCAACAGGATAAGTTTGCTGGGAGTTCCTTGCTTTCTTCTTTGAGCTCACGGGGCTCAAATCCAGAGAGACCCATTTAAGGCTGAATTTAAGAAAAGTAAGAAAGCCAGCTGGCTTCCCAGGTGGCTCAGTGCTCACGAAACTGCCTGCCAGTGCGGGAGCCACAGGAGATGCAAGTTCGATCCCTGGGTCGGGAAGATCCCCCAGAAGGAGGAAATGGCAACCCACTCCAGTATTCTTGCCTGGAGAATCCCCCGGACAGAGGAGCCTGGTGCGCTACAGTCCATGGGGTCGCAAAGAGTTGGATGCAACTGAGCACAAACACACACACACACACACATACAAGCAGGCCAGCAGGGACCAGTCTGCTTTGATTTATATGCCCTGCAAATCCACTGTGTGCCAGGCCTTCTACCAGACACTTTATATAATTGTGTTGTTTATTTGTCTCAGTTCAGGGCTCTGGGCTTCAGAGAGTTAACCCTTCCCGCATCCCTCCATCGGGAAGCAATGCGCTTAGAACATCGGACTCAGGGAGGCTGGGCCCTGTGGGAACAGAGGCTCCACCTGCACCAGCTGCCCTGGGCAGAGATGTCGCATCCTGGGTACAGGGGCGGGTCTGCTGTCCTAGCAGCTCCACCCTGCCCAGCCTGGGAGGAGGTGGCAGACTCAGACCTCCTCCAGCATACGCTTGATCAAGGAGGAGGGGGGGAGGGGCTGCAGGTGGCACCATCCCCAGGGCCTCAGGGTAGGCAGCTGACATCAACTGGTGAGAAAAGGAAACAGAATCTATTTTTAAAACAGCATAAGAAAAATTAAACTTGCGGGTCCATTATTTCCTATAAAACATCAAGTAAGGAAATAAAAGTGGTTCCAAGTTATTTTATTCTGAATTTATTTTTAATGCCAATGACAACAAAATCGCTCTTTCATGTGAGTCATTTTACAAAACAGAAAACATGATTTCCTGAAATGGCATTTTTCAGAAGCTGAAAAGAAACCATGCTGTGACATGAGGAAGATGGAATGTAGCTAACCCTGTTCAATTGGGGGTCTTTTTCTCTGGAATGTTCTCCCTTCTCTAGCTAACTCCTGGTTCTCTCCGTAAATTTTATTTAAGCTGTTACTTTCTTAGAGAGTCCATTTCTGGTCACCCCCTCCTTTTAAATGAGGTCCCCCCATTACACAATCTCAGAGAACATTGTACTTTTTCTTCATTGCACTTGCTGGACGTGTGTTCATTATTCTGTATGTGTTCGCATGCCAGGCTCTTGCGACGTGATGAAGTATGTCAATGCAAACACAGCCCTGCTGCCTTAGAGCTTCTGGTTTAATAGGGGGAGCAAGAAAGGTTCTGTGTCTCTCTCAATCAATAATACTAAGAGATGCAGAATTCCCAAAAATGAATGTCTTTAAGTCAAGAACTCTGAGCGCACATAGCAAAGGACTGTGCTTACACATTAAACAAACATCAAGATGTGTAGCTCTCCTACCAGACATGTTCACCCCAAATATTTCCCCCCAGCCACTGACCCAGTGTTGGGCACATATTAGATGCTCAACAAATGGTTCAGATCAGATCAGATCAGATCAGTCGCTCAGTCATATCTGACTCCTTGCGACCCCATGAATTGCAGCATGCCAGGCCTCCCTGTCCATCACCAACTCCTGGAGTTCACTCAGACTCACGTCCATCAAGTCAGTGATGCCATCCAGCCATCTCATCCTCTGTCGTCCCCTTCTCCTCCTGCCCCCAATCCCTCCCAGCATCAGAGTCTTTTCCAATGAGTCAACTCTTCACATGAGGTGGCCAAAGTACTGGAGTTTCAGCTTTAACATCATTCCTTCCAAAGGAATCCCAGGGCTGATCTCCTTCAGAATGGACTGGTTGGATCTCCTTGCAGTCCAAGGGACTCTCAAGACTCTTCTCCAACACCACAGTTCAAAAGCATCAATTCTTCAGTGCTCAGCCTTCTTCACAGTCCAACTCTCACATCCATACATGACCACAGGAAAAACCATAGCCTTGACTAGATGAACCTTTGTTGGCAAAGTAATGGTTAGTGAAACTCAATGAAATGGAAACTCATCTACTTCTGACACGTAGGTTAGTGGTGTAGTTACTGCCTGTGGCTGTGAGTTCAAAGCTGAACCCAACAGGTCTAACAGACAAATATGTGGACTATTATCACTAACGACCCTGCAAAACACATGCCAACTCTCATCCTTGGCATGGAGTCCAAATCTAAAGAAACATTTTTCAGCTTTAACTTCATTCTTCTCTGGCCTGGGTTGGGTCCTGCTGACATGACCTTCTGGAGAAAATGCATCTGAAATGGCACGAGCTTCTGCCGGGCTTCTTCTTTATCTCTCTCTGGCTGGTCCTTCTCACTGTCTTCTTCAGCCACTTTCTAAGATGCTGGTCCAGCTTAGACTCCTCTCCCTCTTCTCCCACCCAGGCCAGCAGGCATCAAGTGGAAAGGCATAGGTCAGCTGCCATCTAGACGAGGTTTCATTCATCTAGTTTACTTAACAAGCACTCGTTCAGCAATGACTGGATTCCAGGCACCGTTTTAGGTGCTTTATAAATAATAATTCATTTAGGGTTACAACTTACCATACAGGATTAAGGGCTGGCTGGTGGCAGAATTCTAGACTCACATCCAAGAAATGATGGCACAAGGGAATAGAGTGAGAGTCTGGCTGTCCCACAAGCCTCCAGCACCTCCTTCCTTGAGAAATAGCCAGTTGGCTGTATCCCCATTCTATAAACAGGTGCAAAAGCCCCCACTTACCACTTCTACCCAAATAGCATTCTCTCAGCACCTCCAACCTGATGCTGATCCTGCTGAATCCATTCTCATCCCAGGCAGATCACCCAAGTACTGCCAGCCCTGAAGATCTCAAATTGGACTATCTCTGCCTCCTTGCTCCATCTTACATGTTTTTTTTTAATCAGAGTATAATTGATTTACAATGCTGTATTAGCTTCTGCTGTACAATAAAGTGAATCAGTTATATGTATACATATATCCCCTCCCTCTTGGACCTCCCTGCCATCCATCGCACCCTTCTAGGTCATCACAGGAAACCCAGCTGAGTTCCCTGTGCTACACAGCAGGTTCCCACTAGCTATTTATTTTACACTTAGGAGTGTGTTTCTGTCGAGCCTAATCTCCCAGTTCACCCTACCTTCCCCTCCCTCTCCTGCATCCACACATCCATTCTCTACACCTGTGTCTCTATTCCTGCCCTGGAACTACATTCATCTATACCATTTTTCTAGGTTCCACATATACATGTTAATATACAATATCTGTTTTTTTCTCTTTCTAACTTACCGTATGATCCAGCAATCTCACTTCTGGGCATGTACCCTGCTGCTGCTGCTGCTGCTGCTGCTGCTACTGCTAAGTCGCTTCAGTCGTGTCTGACTCTGTGTGACCCCATAGACGGCAGCCCACCAGGCTCCCCTGTCCCTGGGATTCTCCAGGCAAGAACACTGGAGTGGGTTGCCATTTCCTTCTCCAATGCATGAAAGTGAAAAGTGAAAGTGAAGTCGCTCAGTCGTGTCCGACTCAGCGACCCCATGGACTGCAGCCCACCAGGCTCCTCCATCCATGGGATTTTCCAGGCATGTACCCTGAGAAAACCACAATTCAACCCGTGTTCACTGTGACACTATTCACAATAGCCAGGACATGGAAGCAACCTAAGTGTCCATTGACAGATGAATGGATAATGATGTGGCACAGCTACACAATGGAATATCATTCAGCCATAAAAAAGCACAAAACTGGGTCATTTGTAGAGATGTGGATGGACCTAGAGTCCATCTTACATGTTCCTGAAGACCCATCTAACCTGGCCACAGTCCTCAGAATCTTCCTCTTCTCCATGCCCCATCAATTCTAATTCTACTTCTCCCCTGTTTCCCAGCCCATCTTGGGCTCTCTGTTCTTCCTGTCTACACCTTCTTTCTGTTCCTTGGCACCTGGCGAGTTGTAAGAGTCTCCTCGCTGGCCTCTCCTTTGGGTCCCCACTCACAGAGACTTTCCTTCACGTCTCCTCCAAATAACCTCACAGATAATGGAAATCAGATCATGCTACTCCTCTACCTACAATTATCCAATGATTTTTTATTGTCTTCAGAAAAAAAGCAGAGAAGTCTTTGCCTGGAAGGGGCAAGATAAACACACTGAAATGTCTAGCCTCACTCCTTGACATTGTGTCTTCAACACCTGTGTGTTACAAGTATCCCAAGCTGCAGGTTTCCACCCCTGCCTTGCTTACCTGGTCCCTTTTGCTCCAAATCAGACAACTCTCTCTACATGAAATGTGCTTCCTCTGATTGGTTAATCATTCCTTCCCTACTGACCACAATTGAGATGGTGTAGGATTTTGGCCACTTCATGCAAAGAGTTGACTCATTGGAAAAGACTTTGATGCTGGGAGGGATTGGGGGCAGGAGGAAAAGGGGACCACGGAGGATGAGATGGCTGGATGGCATCACCGACTCGATGGATGTGAGTCTGAGTGAACTCCAGGAGTTGGTGATGGACAGGGAGGCCTGGCATGCTGCGATTCATGGGGTCGCAAAGAGTCAGACACAACTGAGTGACTGAACTCAACTGAACTGAACTGAAGATAGCAGGTAAGTGTATGGAATGTGGACCAGTCTGTGAGTGCTAAGTTGCTTCAATTGTGTCTGACTCTTTTGGACCCTATGGACTGTACCTTGCCAGATTCTTCTGTCCATGGGATTCTCCAGGCAAGAATACTGGAGTGGGTTGCCATGCCCTCCTCCAGGGGATCTTCCCAACCCAGGGATTGAACCCACATCTCTTATTTCTCCAGCATTCACAGGCAGGTTCTTTACCACTAGCCCCATCTGGGAAGCCCCAATATCTGTGGTACTAGTGAATAATACTTGTTTTCACCTGTGTTCTCAACCTGGTATAGAGGGGCTGGGACACACACCTATAATGTAGGACATTTAACCACACTGGTTAGGAGAAAGGCAAGGAAGGGAATATTTTCAAGGAGAGCATTTTGGTTTATGTCTCCAGACAAGAGATGCAACCAAACCTGAAATAGCTAATGTCTGCTTGCAATGTCTGCAGCATGATTTTAAGCATGTCCAGGTCAAAATACTGAAAAATAAATAAAACAAATATATCTTACTCCTAGTAGGAAAGTTGGATGGTGGTATTCTCATGGACATCTTTATAAAAGAAATGGAAGAATTAATTGAGGGCTTAAAGAAATCTTGATTAGGCAAGGGTTAAAGCTGGCCAAACATTTTACAGACACAAAAATGATTACCATTTTTCAGTAAATTGAAATCACTACAATTTGCTAACATGTTTTAAGCAGTAAACCAGTTAAATAATTTCATTTCTAAAAGCAGATTCTCTGTGTAAATATATATATGTGGAACTGTAGCCCACCAGTCTCCTTTGTCCATGGAATTCACCAGTCAGGAATACTAGAGTGGGTTGCACACTCTTCTCCAGGGGATCTTCCAGATCAAAGGTTTGAATCTAGGTCTCCCACATTGCAGGCAGATTCTTTACCATCTGAGCCATCAGGGAAGCCTGTGTGTATATATAATAATGAGTATTTATATTATGGTATATCATTGAGATCGGAGAAGGCAATGGCAGCCCACTCCAGTACTCTTGCCTGGAAAATCCCATGGACAGAGGAGCCTGGTAGGCTGCAGTCCATGGGGTCGCTAAGAGTCGTACACAACTGAGCGACTTCACTTTCACTTTTCACTTTCATGCATTGCAGAAGGAAATGGCAACCCACTCCAATGTTCTTGCCTGGAGAATCCCAGGGATGGCGGGGCCTGGTGGGCTGCCGTCTATGGGATCAGTGTCGGACACAACTGAAGTGACTTAGCAGCAGCAGCAGCATATCATTGAGATATATACATATTGCATATACACCATTGCATAGTACATAGTCAGCTATATGTGCTATGCTTAGTCGTTCAGTCGTGTCCAACTCTTTGCAACACCGGGGACTGTAGCCCACCAGGCTTCTCTGTCCATGGGGGTTCCCCAGGCAAGTATACTGGAGTTGGTTGTCATGCCCTCCTCTAGGGGATCTTCCCAACCCAGGGATTGAACCCATGTCTCCTGCATTGCAGGCAGATTCTTTATCATCTGAGCCCCCAGGGAAGCCCAAGAATACTGGAGTGGGTACCCTATCCCTTCTCCAGGGGATCTTCCCAACCCAGGAATCGAACAGAGGTTTTCCTGTATTGCAGGCAGATTCTTTACCAGCTGAGTTACTAGGGAAGCCCCCACAGTTTGCTATGGTAAGAGCATGTTACTATTTGCTGTAGTCTACACAAAACTGTGTTTCTTCTACTTTATGATAAACAGAGATGTGTTTGTAGGTAATTTTCCATACTCATTATCATTGCCTTCTCAGTTCCTATAAGAACCTAAATTCTTATAGAAGCCAACTCCTCTAAATAGAGATGAAGCACATGGCTTGGAGTCAGGAGGTCTGAGCCCCTGCATCACCACTGCATTCAAGCTGCATGATTAACAACTCACTTCTCTAAGTCTTGAGCTTCCTTATCAGTAAAACTAAAAATAGTACCTACATCACAAGTTGGGTTCTGAGGTTTCAATGAGGTAATGAGTGTTAAGTTTTTGGTGACTGGGAAATGCTGGGAATGCATAATAATAGCCCACCTGCATCCCTCATGCAAAATAATGGATAATTCCAGGGTTTCTGTAAAGTCATCATGGGTATTTATTTGCATTTGGAATTGGGCTTGGGATAGTTTTCCAGCTTCCTTTCAGTTCAGTTCAGTCGCTCAGTCGTGTCTGACTCTTTATGACCCCATGGACTGCAGCAGGCCAGGCTTTCCTGCCCATCACCAACTCCCAGAGCTTACTCAAACTCATGTCCATTGAGTCAGTGATGCCATCCAACTATCTTATCCTATGTTGTCCCCTTCTCCTCCTGGCTTCAATCATTCCCACGATCAGGGTCTTTTCCAAGGAGTCAGTTCTTCAGATCAGTTGGCCAAAGTATTGGAGTTTCAGCTTCAGCATCAGTCCTTCCAATGAATATTAAGGACTGATTTCCTTTAGGATGGACTGGTTGGATCTTCTGTCTGTCCAAGGGACTCTCAAGAGTCTTCTCCAACACCACAGTTCAAAAGTATCAATTCTTTGGCGCTCAGCCTTCTTTATAGTCCTACTCTCACATCCATACACGACTACTGGAAAAACCAAAGCTGGACGAAACTTTGTTGGAAAAATAATGTCTCTGCTTTATAATATGCTCTCTAGGTTGGTCATAACTTTTCTTCCAAGGAGCAAGCGTCTTTTAATTTCATGGTTGCAGTCACCACCTGCAGTGATTTTGGAGCCCAGAAAAATAAAGTCTCTCGCTATTTCCACTGTTTCCCCCTCTATTTGCCATGAAGTGATGGGACTAGATGCCATGATCTTAGTTTTCTGAATGTTGAGTTTTAAGCCAACTTTTTCACTCCCCTCTTTCACTTTCATCAAGAGGCTCTTTAGTTCTTCTTTACTTTCTACCATAAGGGTGGTGTCATATGAATATCTGAGGTTATTGGTATTTCTCCCAGCAATCTTGATTCCAGCCTGTGCTTCATCCAGTTCAGCATTTCTCATAATGTACTCTGCATATAAGTTAAATAAGCAGGATAACAATATGAAAGGCAAAAAGACAGGACACTGAAAGATGAACTCCCCAGGTCAGTAGGTGCCCAATATGCTACTGGAGATCAGTGGAGATATAACTCCAGAAAGAATGAAGAGACAGAGCCAAAGCAAAAACAACACCCAGTTGTGGATGTGACTGGTGATGGAAGTAAAGTCCAATGCTATAAAGAGCAATATTGCATAGGAACCTGGAAGTTAGGTCCATGAATCGAGGCAAATTGGAAGTGGTCAAACAGGAGATGGCAAGAGTGAAACGTTGACATTTTAGCAATCAGTGACCTAAAAGGGACTAAACATATGAATTTAACTCAGATGACCATTATATCTACTACTGTGGGCAAGAATCCCTTAGAAGAAATGGAGTAGCCATCATAGTCAACAAAAGAGTCCAAAATGCAGTACTTGGATGCAATCTCCAAAATGATGGAATGATCTTAGTTCTTTTCCAAGGCAAACTATTCAGTATCACAGTAATCCAAGTCTATGCCCTGACAAGTAACACTGAAGAAGCTGAAGTTGAATGGTTCTGTGAAGATCTACAAGGCCTTCTAGAACTAACTCCAAAAAAAGATATCCTTTTCATTACAGCAGAGGACAGGAATGCAAATGTAGGTAGTCAAGAAAAATCTGGAGTAACAGGAAAATTTTCCCTGAATACAGAATGAAGCAGGGCAAAGTCTAATAGAGTTTTGCCAAGAGAACACACTGGTTATAGCAAACACCTCTTCCAACAACACAAAAGAAGACTCTACACATGGACATCACCAGATGGTCAATGCTGAAATCAGATTGATTATATTCTTTGCAGCCAAAGATGGAGAAGTTCTATACAATCAGCAAAAACAAGACCAGGAGCTGACTGTGGTCAGATCATGAACTCTTTATTGCCAAATTCAGACTTAAATTGAAGAAAGTAGGGAAAACCACTTGCCCATTCAGGTATGACCAAATCAAATGGATTATGATTATACTGTGGAAGTGACAAATAGATTCAAGGGATTAGATCTGATAGAGCACCTGAAGAACTATGGATGGAGGTTTGTGACATTGTACAGGAGGCAGTGACCAAGACCATCCCTGAGAAAAAGAAATGCAAAAAGGCAAAATGGTCATCTGAGGAGGCCATACAAATAGCTGTGAAAAGAAGAGAAGTGAAAGACAAAGGAGAAAAGGAAAGATATGCCCATTTGAATGCAGAGTTCCAAAGAATAGTAAGGAGAGATAAGAAAGCCTTCCTCAGTGATCAGTGCAAAGAAATAGAGGAAAACACTAGAATGGGAAAGACTAGAGATTTCTTCAAGAAAATTAGAGATACCAAGGGAAAATTTCATGCAAAGATGGGCTTAATAAAGGACAGAAATGGTATGGACCTAACAGAAGCAAGAGATATTAAGAAGTGGCAAGAATACACAGAAGAACTGTACAAAAAAGATCTTCATAACTCAGATAATCATGATGGTGTGATGCCTCACCTAGAGCCAGACATCCTGGAATATGAAGTCAAATGGGCCTTAGGAAGCATCACTATGAACAAAGCTAGTGGAGGTGATGGAATTCCAATTGAGTTGTTTCAAATCCTGAAAGATGACGCTGTGTAAATGCTGCACTCAATATGCCAGCAAATTTGGAAAAATCAGCAGTGGCCACAGGACTGGACAAGGTCAGTTTTCATTCCAATTCCAAAGAAGGCAGTGCCAAAGAATGCTCAAACTGTCACACAATTTCACTCATCTCACAGGCTAGTAAAACAATGCTCAAAATTCTCCAAACCAGTCTTCAACAATACTTGGACCACGAACTTCCAGATGTTCAAGCTGGATTTAGAAAAGGCAGAGGAACCTAAGATCAAATAGCCAACATCCGTTGGATCATAAATAAAGAGAGAGAGTCTGTCAAGGCTCCCTTTGCTAGGTTTCTTTTTTATTCACAATGACCTTTGGTTTTCTGTAGAGTAATCCTATCAATCTCTTAGGGTTTACTGAATAATTATAGTGTTGGATGCATTGCATAGATTATATCATTTAATCATCACAGTAATTCCACTTTCTTTACTCTCAAAGTCAGCACCTTCATCTCTCTCTCATGCTTTAAATCCCATAGATATTTTCCCCTTTACCAAACCTGTTTCTTCTAGAATTTCTATTGAAATGCAAAAACTTTATACATGAGTTTACATCCAGGGTTATCCACACATAGATAGCTAAATAGATAGACAACCATACAGATAGATAGCCATGTAGATAGATAGATAGAAAACAAATTTGATCATAAAATTGTGGAGGCTAAAAACGTTCCAAGATCTGCTGAGGGAGACCCAGGAAAGTCAATGATTATTAACACTTCCAGTCTGAGTCCAGAACCCTGAGACTCAGGAGAGAAATGATTTAAGTTCAGTTTGAAACTGATAGCTTCAGGATCCTAGAAGAGCCAGTGTTTCTGTCCTGAGTTCAAAGGTGGGACAAGCCCAATGTCCCATCTCAAACAGTCAAGCAAAAAATGTTCCCTCTTTGTTTCTACCCAAATCTTCAAATGAGTAGAGAAAGCCCACTCATGAAAGGGCATCTGCTTTACCTTTCAAAAATCTGTTTTAGCTTTTCCCACCAGAGTCCTATCTAGATCACAGAAATCAACACAAAGCAATCAACTCTCCCATAGATACATATTCTGTTCTTGTCTTCTTGGCCCAGTTTGACGATCGTGATGGTGAAAGTGATGATAACACTTAATTATTATTTTTAAAATTTCTGTAACTTATCACGATCCTTTCATAATTTGCCTCACTTCATTCATACAAGCTGAAGCACACTGCCTATTGTTCAAATATGCAGACCAAAATTTAGATACAGGGACTAGTCTGCTCAATGTACCCAAGAGAATGAAGAGCCCAGTAGGGTTTTTAAAGTCATTTCTGTGTGACTCCCTAGTCCCTCCTCCATCTACCACATTAGATAGCTTTGCCAAATGTAGTCAAAAGAAAAAAAATCAAAAGCAAATTTATCCTGTACACATCCAGTGGACCTGCTAACTGCATAAAAAATGCACTCTAGTATAAGAAGTCACTTGTGTTGAACTCTTGAACTTAAACAGTGAATGATTTGGGGGAAAATAGACAGTCATGATATTCTCCTTCACAAGTTTATTCACCACTGTAATCTTATTTTCACTGCTCTTATAGATACCACCAGTAGCTTTTTTTGCTTACCAAGAGAGATGATCAGCTGAAATTTCTTGGCTGCCCCAGGGTTAATTCTGCAGGGAACCTTTCTAATTAAGTCAGCTGTGCAGACTTTTATAAGATAGTCTTGGTTCTCAGGAATTCTACCCATTCAAACATCCATGTCCCCAGACTTCAGATGCTAAACGAACTGTGCAAAACCTCAGCAATTCCTTATGGATAACATTGGGGTGAGAGCAGGCAGAGGGCCAAAGGCAATAAGATTACTGCCCTGAAAGTCTCTGGTACCCTCTGGGGATTCCACTGACTTTTCTTGAGTGGGATTTAATTAAGATTTATTTTGCTATCACAGGCATCTGTAATCACTCACCAGTAGCAAGAACTGTGTAGGTTGAGGCAATGATAGGTTTGCAAGAGATTAGAGATAGAGATTTCTCAATTGTTCCAAGAAAATAAGATGCCAAGGGTTATGTGCACCACCAGGCTTCCCTCATAGCTCAGTTGGTAAAGAATCTGCCTGAAGTGCAGGAGACCCAGGTTCAACCCCTGGGTTGGGAAGATCCCCTGGAGAAGGAAATGGCAACCCACTCCAGTATTCTTGCCTGGTGAATTACATGGACAGAGGAGCCTGGCAGGCTATGGTCCATGGGGTCACAAGAGTCAGACACGACTTAGCAACTAAACCACCACCATGTGTAAGATAGCTACTTGGAACCTGCCGTTCAGGGAGCTCAGCTCAGTGCTCTCTGATGACTTAGATGGGTGGGACATCACAGGGGAAGTGCAGGCGCAGGGGTGGTATATGCATGTGTGTGTATATATATATAGTGATTCACTGTGTTGTACAGCAGAAACTAACACTGCATCGTAAAGCAACTATACTCCCATAAAAAAATTAAAAGATGCCATGTGCTGATCACATAACCTGCCTTTTCTTCTTCAGTTTACCCTAGACTAGTACACTGGTTCTCAGACTAGATTGTGATGTGCATGAGAGCAAGAGAACGTGTTTAGAATGCACAACCTGATGCCTGAATTCCAGAGCTTCTAAATCATAGATCTTAGTAGGGCCTTGGAACCTGCATTTTAATGTGCTTCAATGATCCAGAGAAAATACTTTTAACACCTACCATAGAGGGAATCTGTATTAACCTGGTTTCCCAGAACACAAGAGCTTAAGGTATTAATGGTTGATGGCTTTACTGGAGAAGCTGATCTTCAGTTCAGTTCAGTCGCTCAGTCGTGTCTGACTCTTTGCGACCCCATGAACCACAGCACGCCAGGCCTCCCTGTCCATCACCAACTCCCGAAGTCCACCCAAACTCATGTCCATCGAGTTGGTGATACCATCCAACCATCTCATCCTCTGTCGTCCCATTCTCCTCCTGCCTTCAATCTTTCCCAGCATCAGGGTCTTTTCAAATGAGTCAGCTCTTCTCATCAGGTGGCCAAAGAATTAGAGTTTCAGCTTTAGCATTAGTCCTTCCAATGAACACCCAGGACTGATCTCATTTAGGATGGATTGGTTGGATCTCCTTGCAGTCCAAGGGACACTCAAGAGTCTTCTCCAACACCATAGTTCAAAAGCATCAATTCTTCAGTGCTCAGCTTTCTTTATAGTCCAACTCTCACATCCATACATGACCACTGGAAAAACCATAGCCTTGACTAGACAGACCTTTGTTGGCAAAATAATGTTTCTGCTTTTTAATATGCTGTCTAGGTTGGTTATAACTTTCCTTCCAAGTAGTAAGTGTCCTTTAAATTCAAGGCTGCAATCACCATCTGCAGTGATTTTGGAGCCCAGAAAAATTAAGTCAGCCACCCTGTCCACTGTTTCCCCATCTATTTGCCATGAAGTGATGGGACTGGAGGCCATGATCTTCGTTTTCTGAATGTTGAGCTTTAAGCCAACTTTTTCACTCTCCTCTTTCACTTTCATCAAGAGGCTCTTTAGTTCTTCCTCACTTTCTGCCATAAGAGTGGTGTCATCTGCATATCTGAGGTTATTGATATTTCTCCCAGCAATCTTGATTCCAGCTTGTGCTTCGTCCAGCCCAGCGTTTCTCATGATGTACTCTGAATATAAGTTACATAAGCAGGGTGACAATATGCAGCCTTGACGTACTATTTTTCCTATTTGGAACCAGTCTGTTGTTCCATGATAGGTTAGGAAAGTGAAAGATGTTAGTCACTTAGTTGTGTCTGACTCTTTGTGACCCCATGGACTGTAGTCTGCTAGGCTCCTCTGTCCATGGGATTTCCCAGGCAAGAATACTGAAGTGGGTTCCCATTTCCTCCTCCAGGGGATCTTCCTTACCCAGGGCTTGAACCCAGGTAGCCTATATTGCAGGTGGATTCTTTACTGTCTGAGTCACCAGGGAAGCCCCGATAAGTTAGAAGGGAATGTCCATATGATAAGATGGCACCAAGCTGGCTGAGCATTTTATGTCACTTCCAAGAAATTATTCTATCTCACTCTCTCATGATATTCCCTTCCAAGTGTCTTCACAAGTCACTGTGCTCTGGACAGTCTCTTTGGGGTTACAAAGAAGAAGAGCTTATCTGATAGCTTGCATTTTCCAGTATCAAAGATAAACCCCAAAGAGTTCAAATTCCCTGTACTTCCGGTTATTCTGCCTGGGCCTGGGTGAATCCTATGGCATCTCATCCTTCAGCAGCAACTGGGGTGCTCAGTGTAGCAGGTGAGAGGCTCAAGGTGTGGCTATGAGGCTGGGGGCTGGCAGGCTGGGAGGTAGGGTGGGATAAATGCAGAGGACATGGCTAAGGAAGCTCCTGTAGAATGTGACTGTAGCTGGATCTGGGTCTAAACAGATGGCAAAGGGGACCAGAAGTGGCACTTAAAAGCCATTGGATACAGATTCCAGGGCCAACCTTCTTACCCCATCTACTTGGAGAAGACACTCTAATTGTGGACATGAACAAAACAAAGGCAAACCACAGGGACTGAGCTCTCTGTGAACTGAAATATGAAACTCTCAACTGGAAACTCCTCTATTTTCTTCCCCACATGCACCTGTTTTGAACAAGATTGACTGGAGAACTGTATGCCTGGAAACTTGACCTGGACCAAGCTGAGGGGAGAGAAAAGCAAGCATTGAGGGTGTTACCTGGGCGGAGGGAGGGTTTTATTCCCACTTCGTATCTCTCTCCTCTGTCATGATATGATGCAGATGGCCCTGCAGGGTCAGGGTGAGCATAAAGAGAAGCAGGTGTAAAACAGGACCTCGAGTTTAGTCTGGGAGGAAAAATGGAGCAAGCAAGGGCTTTGGAGTTGCCCAGGTAGAGTTCGGTTCAGTCCAGACTCAGTCACTTTCTGGTTTTGTAACACAAACTCTTCAAGTCCAGTCTGTTTCTTTTCATACAAAGGGTAGTGCTCACACACAATAATATACACAGATTACCTGGGGCCAAACAGGTGCTCAACTGGTATGAGTGCCCTTGTTCACCTTCTGGCCAGAGGTGTAGTGTAAATGTGCAAATGTAAGCTGAAGGCCCACCCTTGGTACCTCCTCTGTGTGTGTGTGTGTGTGTGTGTGTGTGTGTGTGTGTTCATGAATGCTCAGCGGTATTTGACTCTTTGCAACCCTATGGACTGTAGCCCACCAGGCTCCTCTGTCCATGGGATTTCCCAGGCGAGAATACTGGAGTAGTTAGCCATTTCCTCCTCCAGGGGATCTCCCCAGCTCAGGGACTGAGCCCACATCTCTGGCACCTCGTGCATCGGCAGGCGGATTCTTTAGCCACTAGTGCTGCCTGGGAAGCCCTTGGCCCTTTCTAGTTGTATAGAAATTAAATAGAAGTGGGGAATCTTGTATGAGTCAGCAAAAAAAAAAGAATACATTTGCTTGTGCTTATGCCATTGGTGTTTATGCTGATGTGGCAATTATAGGGTATTTGTGGATAATTCAGGGGTGGGCCCTAGAAATGGTGCCCTTACCTCTATCACAATGAATAGCAAAAAACCTGAGGAAGCCAGGGCACTGTATTGAGAATACAGGGCAGTCTATGTGTTGAAAGGCCCCAAATGCATTATCTCAAGAGCTATTTAAGCAGAGATTACAGCTGGTCTTCCTAGGATGTCTGACCACTACCACCACAAGGTGATTTAAAAGCTGTGGCCTCCCCACCCCGCTATAATATATGGCTATAATCTATCATATTTGCATTCCTACAAGACCTCGGGTCATTTATTTAAAATTACATTATAAAGGCATTGCTTCAATGAGAATAAAAGTGTATTTGGAACTGGAGCTTTGTGGTCTTTCAGTATGAAGATTGTTTTTATGCAGGAATTTCCAAAATGATGTTTCAGAGTAAGCACTACAAACTGTGTCGCTTACAACAACAGCGATGTGTTCTCTTACAGTTCTGGAAGCTTAAAGTCCTAAACCAAGGTGTCAGCTGGGTCAGCCTTCCTCCAAAGCCTCTCAGGGTGACCCTTTCTTTGCACCTTCCAGTTTCTCGGAGCCTAGGTGTTCCCTGGCTTGTGGCAGCAGAACCTCAATCTCTGCCCCTTCTTCATGTGATTTTCTTCTCCTTGTGTGTCTCTGTGTCTTCTCAGGGTGCTCTCTTTTCTGTGTGTCTCTCCTCTTCTTTTAAGAACACCAATCATCCTGGCTAGGGGTCACCTAATGACCTCATTTGAAGTTGATTTTATCTTCCCAGGTGGTGCTAGTGGTAAAGAACCAACCTGCCAATGCAGGAGATGTAAGAGATGCCAATTTGATCCCTGGGTCGGGAAGATTCCCCTGGAAAAGGATATGGCAACCCACTCCAGGGTTCTTGCCTAGAGCATCTCCATGGACAGAGAAGCCTGGAAGGCTGCAGTCCATGGGGTCACCAAGAATTGGACGGACTGAAGCGACTGAGCACACATAACACATGCACGTACTGGGGGTTAGACTCAATTCAACCCGTAACAGGCTTTAAAGACTAAACATAACTACACAAATACAGTCTTTAACTACATCATTTATGTTTCCTTCTGAATCTTTTCTTCCATCAACATCACCAGAACCACTGTCACACTGCTTCTTATGCACTCTCGTTCCATTTACACCAACGGTTATGATACCCTAGGTCCAAGCAGAACTGCCATGTCGTAATGGAATATTGCTCAGCCATGAATAAGAGTGAAATAATGCCATCTGCAACGACATGGATGGGTCTAGTGATTATCATAGTAAGTAAAGTAAGTAAGACAGAGAAAAATAAATATCAAAGGTATCATTTCCATGTGAAATCTTAAAAAATGTGATACAAATGAACCTATTTAAAAAACAAAGAGACTCATAGACATAGAAAGCAAACTTAAGGTTATCAAAGGGTAAAGTGGGCTGGGATAAATTAGGAGTTTGGATTAACACTAATATAGTAACACAAATATATATATATATATATATATATATATATAAAACAAATAATCAACAGGAACCTACTTGATAGCACATAGAATTATATTCAATATCTTATAATAACTATAATGGAAAATAATCTAAAAATTATATATGTGTGTGTGTGTGTGTGTGTAACTGGTTGTTGTTGTTTAATTGCTAAGTTGTGTCTGACTCTTTGCATCCCCATGGACTTTTAGCTGCCAGGCTCCTCTATCCATGGGATTTCCCAGGCAAGAAGACTGGAGTGGGTTGCCATTTCCTTCTCCAGGGGATCTTCCCAACCCAGGAATCAAACCCATGTCTCCTGCATTGGCAAGTGGATTCTTTACCACTGAGCCACATAATATATATAACTGAATCACTTTGCAGTACATCTGAAACTAACAAAACACTGTAAATCAACTATACTTCAAATAAAAATAATTACATTTTAAAAAGGAGACCCAAATAAAGCAGCAGTTCTGAAAACCCAATAGCTTCCCTGATACCCCAGAATTAGCAATACTTCCCATCTGAAACTCTGTTACGTATGTAATCAGATCCGACCAGTCGCTCAGTTGTGTCCGACTCTTTGCAACCCCATGAACTGCAGCACTCCAGGCCTCGCTGTCCAACACCAACTCCTGGAGTTCACCCAGACTCACGTCCATCAAGTCAGTGATGCCATCCAGCCATCCATCGAGTCAGTGATGCCATCCAGCCATCTCATCCTGTCGTCCCCTTCTCCTCCTACCCCCAATCCCTCCCAGCATCAGAGTCTTTTCCAATGAGTCAACTCTTTGCATGAGATGGCCAAAGTACTGGAGTTTCAGCTTCAGCATCATTCCTTCCAAAGAACACCCAGGGCTAATCTCCTTCAGAATGGACTGGTTGGATCTCCTTGCAGTCCAAGGGACTCTCAAGAGTCTTCTCCAACACCACACTTCAAAAGCATCAATTCTTCGGCACTCAGCCTTCTTCACAGTCCAACTCTCACATCCATACATGACCACAGGAAAAACCATAGCCTTGACTAGACGAACCTTTGTTGGCAAAGTAATGTCTCTGCTTTTGAATATGCTTTCTAGGTTGGTCATAACTTTCCTTCCAAGGAGTAAGCGTCTTTTAATTTCATGGCTGCAGTCACTATCTGCAGTGATTTTGGAGCCCAGAAAAATAAAGTCTGACACTGTTTCCACTGTTTCCCCATCTATTTCCCATGAAGTAATGGGACAGATGCCATGATCTTTGTTTTCTGAATGTTGAGCTTTAAGCCAACTTTTTCACTCTCCACTTTTCACCTTCATCAAGAGGCTTTTTAGTTCCTCTTCACTTTCTGCCATAAGGGTGGTGTCATCTGCATATCTGAGGTTATTGATATTTCCCCCGGCAATCTTGATTCCAGCTTGTGTTTAATAGACTTATAATAAAAATCTTGTCCTCTAATTAAATGTTTAGAACATATAGTACATATATACAGTGGAATATTACTCAGCCATAAAAAGGAACAGACTGGGTCATTTGTAGAGATGTTGATGAACCTAGACTCTGTCATGCAGAGTAAAGTAAACCAGAAAGAGAAAAACAAATATTGTGCATCAACTCATATATATATGGGCTTCCCAGGGGACACTAGTAGTAAAGAATCCATCTGCCAATGCAGGAGATGTAAGAGACACACATTCAATCCCTGGGTCAGGAAGATCCCCTGAAGAAGGGCATGGCAACCCACTCCACTATTCTTGTCTGGAGAATCCCATGGATAGAGGAGCCTGGTGGGCTATGGTCCATAGGGTCACAGAGTGCCAGTCATGACTGAAGTGACTTAGCACACAGCATAACCCATATATGTGGAATCTAGAAAAGTGGTACAGATGAACCTATTTGCAGGGAAGAATAGAGAACAGACAGAATGGACTGTGGACATGGTGGGAAGGAGACAGTGGGGCAAATTGAGAAAGTAGCATTGACATATACACTCTACCATGTGGGAACTAGTTAGTAGGAAGCTGCTATAAAACACAGGAAGTCCAGCCTAGCACTTCGTGATGACCTATAGGGGCAGGATGGGGAGGTGGAATGGAGTCTCAAGAGGGAGGGATATTTATATATATGAGGGCTTCCCTGGTGTCTCAGCAGTAAAGAAGTCACCTACAACACAGAAGACACAGGAGACTCGGGTTCAGTCCCTGGGTCAGGAAGATCCCCTGGAGAAGGGCATGGCAACCCCCTCCAGTATTCATGCCTGGAGAATCCCATGGACAGAGGAGCCTGGCGGGCTACAGTCCATAAAGTCGCAAAGAGTTGGACACAACTAAGTCACACACACACACACACACACACACAGAGCTATGACTGATTCGCGATGTTATACGGCAGAAACAAGTACAACATTGTAAAGCAATTATCCTCCAATTAAAGATAAGGAAAAAAAAAAAAACCCATGGAAAAACTACTGGTTGGGACAAGCAACCTGAAGCTAAGAGACATGGGTTTATCCTTGCTCAATGGTTTGCCACCTGCAGATCCCAGGCAAGACTTGTAACTGAACTTATTTGAGTCTCAAAGAGACATTGTGGACCAAGATTCAAATGAAGAGATCCAATGTTTAGAAGAGAGTCTGAAAATAGTAGTTACTCTACTGATGTCAGCTATTGTCATTCTTCTTTCCTTAGAGAGAAAAGTAATGTTGGTTTCCTTCTCCTTCCCTTAGAAAATATTAAAGAGAGAGCATTAAAGAGATTAAAAGCCCTGTCCCTACTAAAAAACCAAAGGTCCAGTTTCATTTTGAATGTTGAGCTTGACTTGATTCCTCTGTTCTTCTACCCTCCACAAACTGTTAATCACACAGGCTAAGCGAAGCCCGTCAAGGATTCTAAGGCAGCATTTGTGCTGTTTTCTTTTTTTCTTAATTCAATTCTTACTTCAAGACCTAAATTCAACTGATATGAAGACGGACGGCACAAGGCCCTTTGCCCTGCCAATTTAGCAACCCTGGCAATGATTCAGGTCCTTCATGGAGAGAGAGCAATTTTGCCCACATGGCTTAAAAATACTCCAGTGTTCTTAACCTCTGGGAAAAATGTTTGGCAAACAACCTAAAGCAGATTTGGTGTGGGGGGAGGGGCAGGGAGGATGATGTCATATTCCTAGCCAGATATGTCTAAACAAGCCTCTGCTCACAATTTACATGTAGAATTAGGAGACATAGCTAGACTTGACTGGCAAGAGATTTGGCTAAGACACGGGGCTTTGGTCCACTACTTTGGTTCTTCCCCCAACTCACCACAGTGGGCTGGTCACTTCACCTCAAAAAGACTCCACTTCCTTATTTTACAATGAGAGGTTTAATCTATAGCCAATTCAGTCCAACAATTACTGGATGATGCAAGGTAGGTTTTTGGTATTGTGATGAATTCCAAAATGAGAAATAACTACAATCGCCCTCAAGAAATGTACTAATTTATTGAGACATATACACTCCCAAAGCTCATTGCTTGGTTCCTTTTACTCAAAAATCTCTTCTCTCTAAAATTACACTTGGCTGGGTTCTTTTCAACACTCAGGCCTCAGCTGAAAAGTCACCTCTGCAAAGACTCAACCCCAAATCACCTGATATAAAGAAACTCCCAACCCATACATCCTTTGTCACTCATTGTCCTCTTATTCTACATCATTCATTCATTGCACTGTGCTTTCTTTCCCAGAGGGGTGGTATGGGGAGGGAGGAGGGAGGAGGGTTCAGGATGGGGAACACATGTATACCTGTGGTGGATTCATGTTGATATATGGCAAAACCAATACAATATTGTAAAGTTAAAAAATAAAATAAAATAAAATATATATATATATATGTAAAAGGATTTCTTTATCACTGGCATCTCATCAGGCAGAGAAACCTCTACCTGCCCCATGGTCCTGGTAGGACAAAGCAACTAATATTCTGAAGCCATTATGGTGCCAAAGCGAGGAAGGGACACCTGGAGATGAGGGGGCAGATGAATCTATCTCCAGTGTGGTGAGAACCTAATGATTCTGAGGTTGCTGTTTTCACAATGTATGCATATGCATGATAAGTCACTTCAGTCATGCCAGACTCTTTGAGGCCCTATGGACTGTAACCCAGCAGACTTCTTTGTCCATGGGATTCTCCAGGCAAGAATATCAGAGTGGGTTGCCATGCCCTCGTCCAGGGGATCTACCCTGCCCAGGGACTTTTTCACAACAGTGAAAGTCACTCAGTAGTGTCTGACTCTTTGCAACCCCATGGACTATACAGTCTGTGGAATTCTCCAGGGGAATCCCCTTCTCCGGGGGATCTTCCCAACCTAGGGATTGAACCCAGGTCTCCCACATTGCAGGTGGATTCTTTACCAGCTGAGCTACAAGGAAAACCCAAGAATACTGGAGTGGGTAGCCTATCCCTTCTCCAACAGATCTTCCTGACCCAGGAATCGAACCAGGGTCTCCTGCATTGCAGGCGGACTCTTTACCAACTGAGCTATGAGGGAAGCCCTTTTCACAATAGGTAATAGCAAAAATGACACCAACATTGAGGCATCATTGTGATTATTAAATTATGCCTTTATGCAATGTGCCAAGAACAATGTATAGTATATATTGAGGTTTTAACTTTTCATGTTAGTCCCATGAGGCTCTCCTGGGGAAAATTAATGTAAGCTAGGCAACAAATTCAAATTTAATGGAGATTTATTAATTGGTAAACCACCTAACATTCTGTGAACAATGAATTAGGCAATGGCACCCCACTCTAGTACTCTTGCCTGGAAAATCCCATGGATGGGGGAGCCTGGTGGGCTGCAGTCCATGGGGTCGCGAGGAGTTGGAGACAACTGAGCAACTTCACTTGCACTTTTCACTTTCATGCATTGGAGAAGGAAATGGCAACCCACTCCAGTGTTCTTGCCTGGAGAATCCCAGGGACGGGGGAGCCTGGTGGGCTGCCATCTGTGGGGTTGCACAGAGTCGGACACGACTGAAGCGACGCAGCAGCAGCAGCAGTAGGAACCTGGGCAGAGATTTTAAGGAAAATCTCTTTCTGCATTTACTTACCACCTTCACCTCTCTGATGGCTAAAAAACCTTAGCATGGAAGCAGAAAAACTAGGCCAGAAGATAAATCCAAAGATCAGGAACATGTTATGTTCAAAATAATGGTTTACCTCTAACCCACGAGCTATAACACTGAGTCCTGAATTTCCCTTTTTTAGGGTCAGCCTCTCTGTGGGATGTGTCAGGGTGGTTGGGCCAAGAATCAGGAAAAATCTGAAGACCCCTTCTGGAAAGAAGAGACTTCAGTGGGACAAGATCCACCGGCTCTTGTTCCCCAGATATGATCAGATGTGTTTGAATGTCAGCTGTGTTTATGCCTGAGATTTTCCCCAAGAATCTATTTCTTGGCAGTCAGGAAAATTGACCAATGGGCAACACAGACCCAGGTGAAATGGAGCACATAAGAAATCCAGAAGAGGATAAGCCTTAAGTTCAGCAGAGGTTCTTCCCCATCCAAAGATGTCAGAGTGATACAAGAAGGAGAACACATGGGGGCCTCATGGGATGTGTCCTGAAGGAGCTGGTATAAGAGATGAGAAGGGAGAGGCAATCAGTGTGAGGCAAGTCCCATTCAGGGGCCCACGGTCAGACCACCCAAGGCACCCACATAAACAGATGCTGAACTGTAATAAATCAGAAACTGTTGTTGTTGTTGTTGCTGTTTAGTCGCTAAGTCATGTCCAACTCTTCACAACCCCATGGACTCCAGCACACCAGGCTTCCCTGTCCTTCATATCTGCCAGAGTTTGCTCAAGTTCATGTCCACTGAGTCAGTGATGCTATCTGACCATCTTATCCTCTGCCGTCCTGTTCTCCTTTTGCCTTCAATGTTTCCCAGCATCAGAGTCTTTCTTCCAAATCAGAAATAGTGGTGCTAATTAATCCAGGTTCTCACACAGTAACTCCCATACAATTGGTAAAAAATCTAGAGAGTTTGATCCATTGCAGGAAACAGCACTCTCAACAAGGAGTTTATGAAATAAACATCACACCTACCGTGATGGTGCTAGACAGTCTCTTATGTTCCCAGGATATCTGTATGTGCAAGTTGCAAAGTGCAATCCCAGGCTGACACCACCCCGATACCAGCTGCTTGACAGGAAGCTGAACTTGGCAGTCACCACCTACTGAAAGGAAGAAACCCAAGACCACATGGGGATATTGCGATGCTCACCCTGAACCCACATACTGATCACCTAAATTTGTTTTATTCAAAAACTTTCAAGAGAAACATTAGGAGAGTGCAAGAGCAACAGGAAAGTGGTAAAGTTAGGTCAGACCTTGCTCTTCTTTTTTCTCCTCCAACACTTTATCTTGACCTTAACAGAAGAAGTAAATTAAGAATAAAATCTGTTTCTGCATAAAATGGTTATGAGAGAGTTAATTCTTAGGCAGATTGATTCTTAGGAGTCCAGGACCCTCAAGGAGGAGAAAGAGGTCTGGGGCTCTCAAGGAAGAGAAGGGGACAAACATTATTTTTTTTACATTGCTCTGTTTTAGTCACATAGGACATTTTTTTCTTAAACTCTGAGTTGTTTTAACAACAAACTTTCCTTAAGCCTAATGATTACACAATAAACAATTCATCTTGCTCAAGGGTTTGTTTTTCCTTAAGCTCTGTACTAAAGATTATATAATAACAATGTGTCTTGCTCGAGGATGTATTTCTCCTTAACAAGAACCTTTTCTAAATTCAGCTTGAACATCTGGAAGTTCATAGTTTATGTGAAGCCTGGCTTGGAGAATTTTGAGCATTACTTTGCTAGTGTGTGAGATGAGTGCGATTGTGCGGTAGTTGGAGCAACCAGAGATCAAGTTGCCAACATCTGCTGGATGTCCTGCTCGAAAAAGCAAGACTTTCAGAAAACATCTACTTCTGCTTTATTGACTATGCCAAAGCTTTTGACTGTGTGGATCACAGCAAACTGCGGGTAATTCTTAAAGTAATGAGAATACCAGATCACTTGACCTGCCTTCTATAAAATCTATATGCTGGTCAAGAAGCAACAGTTAGAACTGGACATGGAACAACAGACTGATTCCAAATTGGGAAGGGAGTACATCAAGGCTATATATTGTCATCCTGCTTATTTAACTTATATGTAGAGTACATCATGCAAAATGCCAGGCTGGATGAAGCACAAGCTGGAATCAAGATTGCCAGGAGAAATATCAATAACTTCATATGTACACATGACACCACCCTTATGGCAGAAAGCAAAGAAAAACTAGAGAGCCTCTTGTTGAAAGTGAAAGAGGAGAGTGAAAAAGTTGTCTTAAGATCATAGCATCTGGTCCCATCACTTCATGGCATCTAGATGGGGAAACAATGGAAACAGTGACAGACTTTCTTTTTATGGGGGAGACTCCAAAATTACTACAAATCGTGACTGTAGCCATGAAATTAAAAGACACTTGCTCCTTGGAAGAAAAGTTATGACCAACATAGACAGCATATTAAAAAGCAGAGACATTACTTTGCCAACAAAGGTCCATCTAGTCAAGGCTATGGTTTTTCCAGTAATCTTGTATGGATGTGAGAGTTGGACTACAAAGAAAGCTGAGCACCAAAGAATTGATGCTTTTTTTTTTTAATTTAAATTTATTTATGTTAATTGGAGGCTAATTACTTTACAATATTGTATTGGTTCTGTGGTGTTGGAGAAGACTCTTGAGAGTCCCTTGGACAGACAGAAGATCCAACCAGTCCATCCTAAAGGAAATCAGTCCTGAATATTCATTGGAAGGACTGATGTTGAAGTTGAAAGTCCAATACTTTGGCCACCTGATGTGAAGAGCTGACTCATTTGAAAAGACCCTGATGCTAGGAAAGATTGAAGGCAGGAGGAGAAGGGGATGACAGAGGATGAGATGTTTGGATGGCATCATCAACTCAGTGGACATGAGTTTGAGTGAACTCTGAAAGTTAGTGATGGACAGGGAGGCCTGGTGTGCTGCAGTCCAAGAGGTTGCAAAGAATGTGACTGGACTGAGCCACTGTGAACTGAACTGAACAAGAATCTTCTGACTAATCTTGTTATGTTGTGGCAGTGGGTCTGGTAAAACTTTCTATTGTTGGTTCTAATCTTGTTAATTTAAGGTGTGTGTTGTGGGAGTGGGTCTGGTGAAAGTATAAAAAGCCTGGGTAAGACTTGATAAGTGGGGCACTCTCTAATATCTATGTCAGAAGCTTTCTGGGTCCTTTTTCACTGTAATAAAACTACTGCCACACAAGAACTCTGAGTATTCAAGCCTGGGCCCTGATCTCAAAGTGAAACCTTCTTTAGAGATCACAAATCCAATATTGTTCACCATAAGCTATCAGTTATTTTTAAGAAATCAATTTCTAAAAGAAAACTATATATCCAATTTGCTCTGGAGACCAAATTAGCATTAAAATTTAGCATGTTCCTTTTTATGGCTTATACCATTGTATATATGCACCACATGTTCTTTATCTATTCTTCTGTCACTGGCCATTTATGTTGTTTCCATATCCTGGCTATTGTAAATAGTGCTGCACTGAACGTGGCCTTAGAGCCTGTCCTACAGAGTGAAGTAATTTAGAAAGAGAAAAACAAATAGTGTATATTAACACATACATGTGGAATCTAGAAAAAAACAGTACTGATGAACCTATTTCCAGGGCAAGAATAGAGACACAGATGTAGAGAATCAACAAGTGGATGAGAGTAGGATGAACTGGGAGATTGGGATTGACAATAATACACTGCTGCTGCTGCTGCTAAGTCACTTCAGTCGTGTCCGACTCTGTGCAACCCCATAGACGGCAGCCCACCAGGCTCCGCCGTCCCTGGGATTCTGCAGGCAAGAACACTGGAGTGGGTTTCCATTTCCTTCTCCAATACATGAAAGTGAAAAGTGAAAGGGAAGTCACTCAGTTGTGTCTGACTCTTAGCGACCCCATGGACTGCAGCCTACCAGGCTCCTCCTTCCATGGATTTTCCAGGCAAGAGTACTGGAGTGGGGTGCCATTGCCCTCTCCCATTAATACACTACCATGTATAAAATAAGCTAGTGGGAACCTGCTGTAAAGTACAGGGAGCTCAGCTCAGTGCTCTGTAGTGACTTGATGGGGGTGGGTTATAGGGATGGTGTTCTAAGAGGGAGAAGATACATGTATACATATAGCTAATTCACTTTATTATACAGCAGAAAGCAACACAACATTGTAAAGCAATTATACTCCAAAAAATCTTTAATAAAATTAAATTTAACCATATGTTATAGAATAAAAATAATTAAAAATTGCTTTCAAAAAGTAAGTAAAGATAAATCAAAATATCATCAGTTTGGGGGCTCTAAAATGGTATCTCATTCTGATTAAATTTCCATTTTCCTAATTATAAATGAGATTGAGCAGGAAAAACAAAAGAAATCAGTTTCTCTAGAAAAACTGAGTACTTTTTGAACTCTCTCTATACTAGTTTGGCATTTTCTTATGAGTCTATATTTATTCCAAAATAAAAAGTTTAAAAATAAAATTATTTTTAAAGTATAGATGAAAACTTCAGTATCTCCTCATAAGCATTAAATTCATAGAAGTTGAAAAAATATCTTAAAATCTGTCTGAACGGGTTCCATGTTGTTGACATATTTTCTGATCTACATGTATTTGTGACATAATTTTATCATTTCATGCACTGAAAAAAATGCTACGAGGTTAGGAGTGTCCCACTCCCTTTCACAGGCAAGAAACAAGAAAATTGGTTAAATTAGATAACTTTCTGAAATCCATTCAATTAATGGAGCCAGGAGGGATTTGAGCTAAGCTAGTGTAACTCCAAAGCCTGACAGTCTTGGAGCTCTGCCTCCCAGGGGGATTGCAAGAGCCAGTAAAGACCTTCTTTCGCTCCATCTCAGAATCCATAGTCTGACTTGAATGTGCTTGGACTTTAAAATTCCTGCTTTTTTTGTAGGATTTTGTTTTGTTTTTTCTGTAAGTCTTTCTTGTGATCTACCCAAAGGCATCATAGCTTGAGTGGACTACCTAGAAAGTAAAGACTGGATAAACTCACAGTGGGCTTCCCTGCTGGCTCAGTGGGTGAAGAATCTGCCTTCAATGCATTAGACACAGGAGACACGGGTTTGATCCCTGGGTCAGGAAGATCCCCTGGAGGAAGGCAAGGCAACCCACTCTAGCATCCTTGTCTGGAGAATCCTGTGGATGGAGGAGGATGATGGGTTACGGTCCATGGGGTTGTGAAGAGTCAGACATGACTGAAGCGACTGAGCATACACAAACTCACCTTATCAAGTGTTGACATAGGATTGTCCTACTCAGACTCACAGGCAACTCTGCACCCATCCTGGATCCTCTACTTGCACACAGTGGGGGCCACTTATCCATCAGCTAGCATCGCTGGTGGCCCTGTATTCTGCTTTAGTGGCACTGTGAGAGACCCCAGGTGAAACCCAAACACTCAAGGTTAATTAGATGCCAGGTGCAGTACTGCACACAGGAGATCAGTAATTTGACCTAGCATCATCCCTCCAGGTAAGTATGACCACCCTCATTTTACATGTGAGACTCAGAATTGTCAAGTCTTTGCTCCAAGCCAGCTAGTCTTTCAGGGGTGCATCTGGGTAATTGTGATCTGGCTGTCAAAACCCAAACTCCTCTGGATTTTCCTAATACCCTGAGGGACCATGGACCCAATAAACTCTGGTTGAGGGGAACAGTGTGGTGGACAAGAGATAAGGATTCATGAAGGAATTAATACAAAAGCAACTGTTATCCAAACAGAAGAAGAGTCATTCTCTAAGTATGGTTCTGTTTTGCAAATAAATTCGTTTGTATCATTTCTTTTTTAGATTCCACATGTAAGGGATGTCATACGATATTTCTCTTTCTCTGTCTGGTTCGCTTTACTCAGTATGGCAATCTCTAGATCCATCCATGTTGCTTCAAATGACATCATTTCATCGTTTTTAATGGTTGAGTAATATTCCATGGTGTATATGTACCACAGCTTATGGTTACCAGGTGGGAAGGGCAGGGGGAAGGTATAGTTAGGGAGTTGCATGTACACACTGCTAGATTTAAAATGGATAACCAACAAGGACCTGCTGTATAGCACAGGGAACTCTGTTCAATGTTATGTTGCAGCCTGGATGGGAGTGGAGTTTGGGGGATAATGGATACATGTGTATGCATGGCTGAGTCCCCTCACTGTGCACCTGAAGCTATCAAAACATTGTTAAGTGGTTATACCCCAATATAAAACAAAAAGCTTACATTTAAAATTAATTAGTTAATTTAAAAAGAAGAAAATTAATATGAATGATTCTTTTGACCGTGGAATGTAAGATATAGATAACAGGAAAGAGGGAGAGATGGGTTGGAACTTGTGGGTAGCTGGGCTCAGGCTCAGAGAGAATTTTCCTTGTCCACCCAGCTATGTCTGTATCACACTTCGTTCTTAGCATTCCAAGCCCCTTTTGCTTTTCTAGGTTCCCCCACTGAGCTCCTCTGTCTCTTCCACCCAGGCATTTAGTGATACAATTCTTTTGACCTTGACTCTTCTTCCTGACATTAGATTTACTCTTCCTCCCTCCCCTCCTCTTCCCTTCCAACTTCCATTCTTTCTTACTTCCTGCTTCCTTCCCTTCCTCTCCCCTCCTCCTTTTTCCTTTTGTTCTAGCAAATCCAACTCATCTTAGAGGCCCTGACTTTAGCATCACTCCTCCTCCCAAGGAAAGTCATTCCTGAATCCAGACTAGAGCATATTTTCTAGTGCACCAAAGGGCTTTCTTTGTTTCTGTCTCAGAGGGGCATCACCCTGATCTTTATTTTGTGTTCAGTGTGGCTCTAATCCATTGGATTTTAAGCTCCATAAGGGTAGGAACAAGATTTTTCTTTTTCACCTCCGTACCCCACACCTAGCCAGTGCCTGGCAAATAGCAGGTAGGGGAGGTCAAGAAGTGTTGCTACCTGAATGGATGTCTGATTAGGTCACTTCATTGCATTTATCACAAGTTGTAGTTTTATAGATATTTGTGAAGTCCACTCATTTATTTTCCTTTCCTCTGATCTGAACATTCCAAGAGGACAAGATAAGTTTGTCTTTCACCAAACTGTATTTTCAGCACCTAATGGACTGTTTGGCACATAGTAAATATTCAATAGATAATGAATGGATGGATGAGGTAATGAATGAATAAATGAAATTGCTGAAAAGCTATAAATATCACCTCCAGTATTAGCCATATTTTCACTGTACCAAACTGTTTCCTGTTTTTTATATGAAGCAGGGAGTTTCATAGACGTGGGTTCCCATTGCAGTCCAGCCACTAACTAGATGCAAATATAGGCACTCTATTATTTGTCAATGAATGCCACAATGATCCCCTTTCTGTTTCTACCCCTTGTGTGATCTTCTCCCACACTCCTTTGGATTTGGCCATGTGTTTAGCTTTGGCTAATGAAGCCATAGTAAACAGGATGCAAGCAGCATCTCAGAAAAGGCTTAATTACTGAGACTTTCCCGTTCTTGCTGCACTTGGAGCCCAGGGCTCATCGAGGGTGGATGAGTCCTAGCTAGCCTCCTGGATGATGAGAAGCCTTGAAAAGAAGAACTCAGGCATCTGGATGACCTCCTGACAACTGACAGAAACACGAATGGGACATTTCTACATCACCCAGCTGCCTGCCAACCCACCAGCAGACACCTCATGGTCAGATTGTCCTGGTTGTGTCCGCCTCCCCATATTTGTATATTAAAGTCCTAACCTCCAGTGTCTCAGAATATAACCTCACCTGGAAAAAGGTCTTTAAAGAAGTGCTGTTGTTCAGTTGCTAAGTCATGTCCAGTTCTTTGTGACCCCATGGACTGCAGCACTCCAGGCTTCCCTGTTCTTCATCCTCTCCCAGAGTTTGCTTAAACTCATGTCCATTGAGTCAATAATGCCATACAATCATCTCATCCTCTAATGTCCCCTTCTCCTCCTGCCTTCAATCTTTCCCAGCATCAGGGTCTTTTCCAATGAGTAGGCTCTTAAAATGAGGTCATTAGGATGAGACCTAATTAGACATGACCGGTATGCTTAAAAAAATGAAATATGTGGACGTGGACACAGGAAGAGTGCTGTATAAACATGACGACCACCATTTATCCTTACCTCACGTCCCTTGGAAGAAACCAACCCTGCCAACACCTTGATTCAGACTTCTAGCCTCCAAAACTGGGATACAACGCATTTCCGTTGTTTTAGTACCCACTTTGTGGAACTCTGTTATCACAGCCCCAGGAAATGATCACAGGTCCAGCCCAAACTACCAACAAAGTGACCCACACAACAGCAAACTAAATGAATGGTTATTGCTTTGAGCCCCTAATGCAGCAAAAGCTAACTGATTAGGTGGATATATTATGGAGTCTCTCTAGGCTTCAGTTTTCACAATTACAAAGGGATTTAAACATATTTTCCTCATCTGATTATCAGGAAGATTTAGTAGAATAATGTCTCCAAATTGCTCAGGACAGTACCTGGCATATGAGTAACACTTAACCAGTGCTCGGGGCCTCGCAGGTGATGCTAGTGGGAAAGAATCTGCCTGCCAATGCTGAAGATGCAAGAGATGTGTGTTCGATCCCTGGGTCAGGAAGGTCCCCTGGAGTAAGAAATGGCACCTCGCACCAGTATTCTTGCCTGGAGAATTCCCTGGGCAGAGGAGCCTGGTGGGCTACAGTCCATGCGGCCTCACAGAGTTGGACATGACTGAGCACCATGCATGATAAGTGCTTACCTTAGCATCACCTTTGGAGTGTATGGTAAGTCAAAATCAGAGTTATATATCTCTGAAAATATAAACTTCTATACCTTTGAGTATATTTTAAATAATGATGGAATTCAACATCATTTTGTATAAAACATCAATTTATATAAAACTAGAGTATCGAGTGGTGAGCACCAAGAGAACAGCAGGCACTTTACAAGGACTTGCTGTCAGTCCAAGTGAACTAGGATTAAGGTAGAACAAAATTAAAATATACTGAGCAACTAATATGTTCCCCAAACTTTTCCCCATGCATTTATTGAACAAATGAGCATCATTTCATTCATTTCTTGGAATATCTCTAAAAGATAAATATTACTATTCCTCAATCATAGACAGGGAAACATTGAGAAATAAACTGTGACTTGTCCAAGATCACATAACTAAATATTTAGTACAACAAGAAAAAGACCAGACTCCGCATTCTCTACATCATACCTAAAGGATTCGGTCCATATGCCTTGCAGGAGGAAGAGGGAATGTCTCAGGAAGCCATCAGCAACATCATGTCACAAGATAAATCAGTGTTCCTGAGCTGCATGCTTAGTCAGTCAGTCGTATCCGACTCTTTGTGACCTCATGGACTGAAGCCAGTCAGGCTTCTCTCTCCCTGGGGATTCTTCAGGCAAGAATACTGGAGTAGGTGGCCATGCCCTCCTCCAGGGAATCTTGCCAACCCAGGGATCGAACCCACATCTCTCGCATTACAGGCAGATTCTTTTCCATCTGAGCCACCAGGGAAGCCCAAGAATACTGGAATGAGTAGCCTATCCCTTCTCCAGGGCATCTTCCTGACCCAGGAATTGAACTGGGGTCTCCTGCATTGCAGGCAGATTCTTTACCAGCTGAGCTACTAGGGACGCCCAAACAGTGTTCCATGTGCATATAAACCCATATGCTTCCATGTTACTCAGCAATGTTTCCAGATGTTCTGGTAATTTCAAAGTGCCACATGAGGACCTCATGTGTGTTTAAGGACACCCTTCGGGTTGGGAGACCTCAGCCTCCTATAGCTTAATTTATTGCACTGAACTCAAGAAGAGGAAGTCCCAGCCCTACACAGGTCACACCACCCAAACTCTGCGGCTGCATTTCACAGGAAACCAAACCTAAAAGGACCTAGGAGGAGGGTTTTGCTAAAGGACACTGCTGAACATTGAGAATTTTTCAACCCCCTGCCTCCTGGATTACTGGCTCCTGGAGTTCTCCGTAATGCCCTCACAGACCTCTCACGCAAGGGACATCTCAGCACAAGGCTGTTTGCACTCCCGACACTGCTCAGGTAAACCTCGTAGGCCAGCCTCATCTGAGTGGTCATCTCACTGTCATAGAGGATCATTAAGAGAAAGCTGACAGCGAGAATAAAAGGTGTTTTCTAACATGAATGCTGGGCCATCTATAAAGCATAGAAAGGGAGAAAAGAAACCAGCTCCCTTGATCGGTTTTTAAAGATCCCTTTCTTCTGCTGGAAGAAAGAATCGAGATACTGACCCACAAAAATTTAAAGATGAAATGTTTTCAATCTTATTCTGACCGTTGGCAATTCAGATTTAAAGTCAGGCTGGTCACCAGCTTTCTTGACTGATGTTCATGACAACAGCCACCTGGAAAGGCAACCTCCATTCAAAGTAGGCCATTGAAAGTAGAAGTTAACTCCTGGAGCCTTTGTGGGTGGATATTTCTTAAATGTTCTAAATTGAAGTGGTTTTTTTTTTTTTTTTCCTGTGTTGGGCTCAAGGAGTATGGACTTTGCAATCATGCTCATTGTCTTCCCTCTCCAGGGGCAAGGAGCTCAAGAGGGAGAGTGAAGTTGCCTCGAAATGCCCACCCTCTATGGGTGCCAGGAGGCATCTCTTCTAGATGTCTCTTCTTCTTAGAGATAAACAAATGATAGAGTTAGAATAAGACAGAAAAGAGAATGTGTCATCAAAGTGTCTATACTTTAAAGGATACTGATGTAGTTGGACTTCATCAGTACTGATTTTACTAGGATGTACCCATTTACTTATCTAATTATCTCTCTTTATTGTGGTGTATGTGCATGCTAAATTGTTTCAGTCATGTTCGACTCTTTGCAACCCTATGGACCATAGCCCACCAGGCTCTTCTGTCCATGGGATTCTCCAGGTAAGAATATTGGACTGGGTTTCCATGCCCTCCTCCAGGGGATCTTTCCCACCCAGGGATCAAACTGTCCTCTCTTACATCTCTTCTGCATTGGCAGGTGAATTCTTTACCTCTAATGCCACCTGGGAAGCCCCTCTATTGCAGCATGACCTCTCAATGCTGTTCCTTTGGATCTCCAAGGACCACCCAGACCACAGGGAACAGTTATGTCAAAAATCAGAAAGTCAGTTTTAAGTTAGGAACAGTTATCTCAAAAATCGAGAAGTCAGTTGTAGGTTAGGCAAACGAGGTCAGCAAAGAACATAGTTTCAGAAATTATCTGAGAAACTTAAGATAAAATATGCCCTAGAGAAGCAAGAAGGCTAACTGGGGTTTATTTAGTACTTACCAACCAGTCTATAGCAATCCACTCCAGTATTCTTACCTTGAAAATCCCTTGGACAGAGAAGCCTGGTGGGCTACAGTCCACAGGGTCATAATGAGTTGGACATGACTTAGCAATTAAATGAACCAGTCTATATGCATTAACTCACTTAATCCTTACACCCAAACTTGAGAGTTAGATATTGTTTTGCCTGGTTAACAGATGAAGAACTCGAGTGGCCAAGTTAATATTCAAAGTTGTCCTGTCACTAATATCAGTAACAGAATAGAAAACTACCCTGATTTGCACCTGATTCTGCCTGATATTGGAGAAGGAAATGGCAACCCACTCCAGTGTCCTTGCCTGGAGAATCCCATTGACGGAGGAGCCTGGTGGGCTACAGTCCATGGGGTCGCAAAGAGTCGGACACAACTGAGTGACTTCACTTTCACTGGCTGATATAAAAGGTGGCCACTGTTTCTTTGCAGCTTCATAAGCTCACTTTGAATCCATTCCTAGAGTGGTTTTTTACACCAGCCCTATTTTTAATTAATTATTATTATTTTTGTCTCTACTGGGCCTTTGTTGCTGTGCACAGGCTTTCTCTAGTTGCAGCAAGTGGCTACTCTTCATTGCAGGCTTCTCATTACAGGGGCTTCTCCTGCTGTGGAGCACAACCTCAGTAGGAATGCAGGCTCAGTAGTTGTGGTGTACAGGCTTAGATGCTCCATGGCATGTGGAATCTTCCCAGACCAAGGACCAAACTCATGGCCTTGGCATTGACAGGTAGATTCTTAACCACCTGAGATCCTTACCCCAGCCCTCTTAATGGTGGCATTGCTTTTATTTTCTCCAAGCAGCTCTTTCAGATGATTTCATGAACAGCTCCATTCTAAAACCACAGATTATGGTTTTCTGTACCACCTGGCCAACCCTGGCTTAATGCCCAGGAACCTGTTTCTAGCTCACTCTGCCATAAGTCAGGTGCTCTCTTGAAAAGACTATAGGATTTTACATCTGAGTAAGTTGATCAGGATCCAAATTCCACAGCTTGACCAGATATGCTACTTTATTCCCTCCAGTCCTACATCTTTATAATGGAGCAAGAGCACATCACTAGTACTGACAACTCTTTTTAGCCTCAATAATATGATATTTATATTAAATAACATACAGCATATATTAATATCGGGTTGGCCAAGAAGTTCATTTGAGTGTTTCCGTAAGATGTAACTGAAAAACCCAAACATTTTGGCCAGCTATACTTAGTATGTGCTCAATAAATGTTTGTTTGTTTGTTTGTTTTTCTCTCTCTCTCATTGGAAAAGACTCAGATGCTGGAAAATTGAGGGCAGGAGGAGAAGGAGATGACAGAGGATAAGATGATTGGATGGGATCATTGACTCAATGCACGAGTTTGAGCAAACTCTGGGAGATAGTGAAAGGGAAGTCTGGCATGTTGTAGTTCATGGGGTTGCAAAGAGTCAGACATGACTGAGCAACTAAGTAATAACAATTAAGTATGTGCTCAATAAATGTTGTTTTTTTCTCCATTACTTTCTTTTCCTCACCCCACATCAGCTCTGGCCTTATGCTTAAAACATGCTCACAATCAGCATGGAATTTATTAATATAGAAAACTTTATGAATATTTTATTTTTATAAACTCATTAGAGAATAGTAATATACCACAGTTGCATAGCCTCATAGAATCAACAGAGTCCTTGGGCACTTTTTTTTTAATTTAATGATCTTAACTGCTTAATGAAGTAGGCAGGGCAATGTTAGATGTTGAAACTGAGGCTCAAAAAGTTGATGAGGATGGACAGTATGGTGATATGGAAAAGAGGCTTTGAGATTAGTCAAAACGAATATGAATGTGGTGTGTGATTTAAATATGTGTTTGGGGGTAAGTGACTTATCTCTCTGAGTTTTGGTTAGCTGTTGTTTGTATTATGTAGTCTGAAATGGTGTGGGTTAGTACACACTAGAGGTTACTATGAGGATGAAAGTGAATGTATATATTGTGTCTGACACAGAGGAGACATTCAGGAAACAGACAAATGGCAACTCTATAGTGTTCCTGCCACATCACAACAGATAGGTGAGCTAGTACTGGAAATACCATTTTACGAATGCCATCACACAAAGCAGTTAGTTTCACCCTCGTAGGCAATCGCCAAGGTCCACCAAGACTTGAGTTCTGAACAGTTGCTCCAAGATGTGCCTACCCTTCCTAGCATGAAAAAAAGGTCCAAAGGAGTTAAATTATTGAATAGAGATAAGTGGTTAAATCTAAGTCAGATTTAAGATTTTTAACAGATTGAACAAAACTTTCAGCAATTTGGGGAAGTAACTTACCAATAAGACTGAGAAATATCAGATTATATAGGTTAGATAGGAGTGGCTTGATAAGGAAAAATGATCATGAAAACCAGAATTATGGGAAACTGTAATCATAGAAATTTTGCTATTTTTGTTACTTTCACAGACAGAATACATTGGGAATCATCATCATGTTTATTCAAAATTAAGGTTAATTGGTTTAATTTTAATCCTGTTCTCCAAATACCAGTGACCAGAAAAAATTGCCATTTGAATGCCTGCTGTGTGCTGGGCAATGAATACTCACTGTTTTCCACTGTTTTAGTAGATAAATTAGTTCTCAGTCTGTAAAAGAGGATACCAAGGTTCAGAGAGACTCCATACACTGTCCATTTCAAAGCAGAAAGAGGAGCCAAGTCTGTTGAAATCCCAAGCTCCTGCTCTTTGCACTGCATGCCATCAGGGCCCTGCTGAATGTGTTCAGGGTCATGATCATAGCATCACTGTCCTTCCAACTAACCAATAGCATTTTAGGACTCCCAGATATACCATTAGCAATAGTAAAATATGTGTGTGAGTTTGGATTTTTGCACTTCATTGGTGATGCTCACTGAAACATTGCTTCCCAAACATCTAAGCCTGAGAATTAGAACCCCACCAGTTTAGATGTCTCTGTGAATAGCTATGTGTGCTATGAAATAAGATAAGCCAGAAGGTCTGGACATAACACGGCAATTCAGTAGCCATGTGTTTGAGGGCACAGCCCTTATTGTGATGTCTTCTCTGTTGATTCTAGCATGAGATAAAGATGAAGGGTGGCCAGTAGTCAAGCCCAACATCTGAAAGAATTGAGCCTATACAGGGCACCCAAGGACCCACATTTCATCATCAAATCAGCAGATTCAGAAAGACTAAATTTATACAAGGCACCCTGAGTTAACAGGACTTGAGGGCATTGTCTCACTCTGGTACTCTGGCCCATACATCCATCTTCTGTGACTTTGTTCAAGTATGAAGGGTGTATTCAAGTTGTAAGTTCCCTCCCAACAGGTGAATCTACACGAGATATCAAATAACTGTCAGGAGCTAGCTTGATGAGCACCGAGTCCAAGCTGTGTCAGTACAGTAGCTGGATTTGCCCAGCTACTGATGATCTAATGACTTGATAGGCACCTGGGAGCCAGTCTGTGCCCTCCCCCCCACCCCATGGCTACTTATGAATATTCATAGAGCTGGGCAAGTCTAGGGATCTGCTGGCCAGCTCCATCTCTCTCTGGTCCCTCCCAGAGAACACCTCCACACTCTGCTCATCCCAGACTCCTATTTCTGTTACCAAGTTCTCCCTACCACCCCATCCATCTGGTGAGAAATAGATAGCCTGGGTTTGAGTTCAAACTTTCCCTTCCTAGCAGGATGATTTTAGACAAGCTATTTAACTTCTCAGAAACTTAGGCTATTATTTACAAATTGGAATTGGCAATACCTAACTTCTGAATGTGTGGTGAGAAATGAGATGTAGTATGTAAAATTTACGTATTATAGTGTCTAAGAAGTATGAAGTGCAATATAAATGAGAGTGGCTACATTATCATTTTTAGCACTGTTATCGTGAGTTATTTTATATTCAGACAAACCATCATTAGAATCTTTGGGAGTTTGGGTCTCTTTCTAAGAATGTTGACCTACAGAAGTCTTATTATAAGGTGATTTCTACAGAAAGGTAATCTTGTCATTTTTCCATTTATTTTAATCAGCCATTTATCAAAGCCTTAGGAGTATCTTCCAACTCCCCAAATGTACTTATCTTCTGAAAACACAAAGATTTAATGAAAAATGATGCCAACTTCTTTAGAATACTTTCCTTGTCAATTTTATATCCTCAGTATTCTTCATGGTACATAGAAATTGCTCAATAGTTGCTTGTTGAACTAGATTTGCCTAACAGTTAATAGTTTACAAAATACTTTCACTTCCATAATCATGAGGTCTTATATCCCCATTTTTTCAGAAGAGAGATATAGAGGCTCAGTTGTACAATTCATTGTACAATCTGGCATACCTGGACTTAGAGACCTGCCTTGCCCCTGGCTAGGGAAGTGATCCTGAATAGAAAAGGGGATAAGGAAAACCTTAATTACATGGAGGAAGTTCAGTTCAGGAGTTAAGTTCTAAATGCGCTTTAAGTCACAAATTAAGTGATGGTCTCATCTGAATCCATACTGTGAATGTGTCTGCTGGACAGATTTGGCTCAAGAGGACTTGTGCTGAATGCAATGACAGAATGGTTCAATACTGAAAAATCTGGGTCACTCAGATTGTTGCCTTACAATGGAGTCTAAATTACACAGGATGTTACATAGGGTTCTGGCATTCTGTAAATAGTATCATCATCAACATTATCATTATTATTAAGTTATATTACTCTTGAAAGTGAAAGTCATTCAGTCCTGTCCAACTCTTTTCAACCCCATGGACGGTAGCCGCCAGGCTCCTCTGTCCAGGGAATTCTCCAGAAAAGAATACTGGAGTGGGTTGCCATTTCCTTCTCCAGGGGATCTTCCCAACCCAGGGATTGAAGCCAGGTCTCCCACATCGCAGGCGGATTCTTTACTGCCTGAGCCATTAGGGAATACTGGCTTTTCAGGCCTCTTCGTGTATTTTTAGGTTTCCTTCAAACTTCTTTGAAGTCCTTATGGTGAAACAGGTCCTCAGAGATGACTAGCATACAGCAGGTGTCTAACAAATAACTGCTTGCAGAATAACAGTGCTTTCGCCATTGGACATGAAACTTCCGTGGGAGGTAGGCTGCCCTATATGTTCTGATTGACAGATAAACAGGCCCATCCCTAAATCTCAGTTTATTTTCTTACATCTTTCTTTCTCCCAAAATTCTCCTTTGGTTCTGCCCTAATGCATTAATCAATCAGTGGAGAATTCATCGCAGTTGGGATTAATCTGGGCCTGGCAGTTGTTTAGTCACTAAGTCATGTCGGACTGTTTTGCAACCTCAAAGACTGTATCCCACCAGGCTCCTCTGCCCATGGGATTTCCATGCCAGAATACTGGAGTGCGTTGCCATTTCCTTCTACAGGGGTATCTTCCCAACCCAGGGATCGAATTTGTGCCTCCTGCATTGCAGGCGGATTGTTTATCCCTGAGCCCTCCGGGAATCCCAGGCCTGGCAGCACCTGCCCCCGGTCAATGCGCTTCTAGCGTCATCTCTGAGTGCCACATGAGAAAAGGAGCGGGCTCAACAAGTAAACTCTGAATAAATAAGAGAACACCAAACTAGGCTCCTGATAATCTACATTTTATTTTGCTCTAGTTCCATTTTATCTGAACAGTAAAATAATATTAATGAGAAAAGTGCAGAAAGGGGAAGGGTGGAGGGAAAGGAGGAGGAAGTTGGAGAAGAAGGAAGGGAGGACAAAGGGGAGAGAGAAAATGTGAAAGCAAAATGAGTGAACGAGGAGAAGAGAGGATAGAGAGGCCATTTACTACAAAGTAAGGGAAAGGGGAACAGGGAAAATCTTACTAATTTTGCTACTGGAAAAAAAAAAAAAAAAGGAACTCTTTCTGCAGAAGAGAAAAAGAGATGGCCTTTGAAAATCAAAAACACTAAGAGGAATAAATTCCAAAGCAATAGACTGCACCCAGTTCATTAAGGGTGTTTTCAAAATCACTTAATATTAAAATGGATGCACATGAACATGGCCTTAAGATATTGAAGAGAAGTTATTTGTTATCAAGACAGTTGCAAAATCTTTTTAAAAATTATGTCCATACTTACTAGAAAAACTTGGAAAGCAATCTCCCATATTCCTTTAAAAAAAAATCTATAATAGCAATCCACTTGACTTCAAATGCCTCCATTCATCGAAAATCCAATAAAATTAAAAGTTAAATTAAATTTAGCTGATTGTCCTGACCAGGACATAGAATTAGAAATCCAATCAGCATATATCTTTCTCTAACTATGTGTACCTTTAAAATGTAACTTTGTCATTTGTGATATGAAAATAGAGGAAAATTACATATGGTGAGGACCAAATAAATGAATATCTGCATCTGAGAAATCTTGATTTCAATATGTTTGCTCAAAATTTGTGCACCATGCACACACACACACACACTTCCTGCCCCTCTTCACAAAATATACACAAAATATACGTCCACATGTCACACCCTCCTTCAACTCCAAATAACAGCCATCACTTTATGTATACTGGGTGTGATTGTGTAGGGAATCAGATGAAGGCTGCATTTATTTTATATTCATTTCTTTTCTTGTTTTAATAAGAAAAAGCAGCCACTTTTAATTTAGACCTGCTCCTCCAGCCTTGACCCAGTTTTGGTTGCAGTTATACAGCTTACCTTTATGACTGATTCTAACATCCTCTTCAGCAATTCTTAGTTTGCTTCTGGTCATTTCCTATATCTATTTAAGTACCTTATCTTATTACAACTATGTTTCTTAAACTTTGCAATAAACAGAGGCTAGTATTTTTATAAGCTTCATCTTTGAGGAATAAGTGAGAAATACTTGAGAGCAAAAAAAAAGTCCTTACTGCAAAAGCATTGTTTTCCCTTCATGAAATATTAATTTCAGATCAGGTTGAAATGCAGCAGAAATATTTATGATAAAAATGTCTCAGTTTGGTAGCATGGGTGAACTCCCAGTGGACAACAAGAGTTCTCCTGGATAACAAGGAAATGTGATTTGTTACTTTACATGTTTCCAATTGTTTAAACTGCTTATGATACCATAAGGGTATTAATTATTTTGGGATTAAGATTCTCCCCCAAATTCCATCTATTTATAAAGCAATTCTTTCCTTCCTAACACATCCACTGAGACTCCAAGTGGGTTACAAGCTCAGAAGTAGCCTTTCTGATTTTAATGCCCAAATTTAATGTACATTCTTTTGGAGGTCTTAAGCACACTCCCAGTCTATAGAATCTTGTTTCTTTAATTTCAATTTTTTCTGAAATATTGATGTGTTTTAACCATCAAATCCATTACCTTTACAAAATACTTTTCAACCTACAAAGTGAGCAAATCTTTGGGATCATCTCCAAAATGGTGGGATTAATGGCCTAAATGGATGACTAGGATAGGAACTCCTTTACTCTCAGAATCCCAGTCAAGCCATGCACCTCTCTTGACATGGCCCTCTTTATACCTTGAGGGAGGTGAAAGAGACTTATAGGGAGGGCAGGGATGGATGGAACAGCTATTTCTCAAACAGGTTCATTTTGGACTCCCAGGGCACCCCAGAAGCCTGCTGCTGCTGCTGCTAAGTCGCTTCAGTCGTGTCCGACTCTGTGTGACCCCAGAGACGGCAGCTGACCAGGCTCCCCTGTCCCTGGGATTCTCCAGGCAAGAACACTGGAGTGGGTTGCCATTTCCTTCTCCAACGCATGAAAGTGAAAAGTGAAAGGGAAGTTGCTCAGTTGTGTCCAACTCCTAGCAACCCCATGGACTGCAGCCTACCAGGCTCCTCCGTCCATGGGATTTTCCAGGCAAGAGTACTGGAGTGGGGTGCCATTGCCTTCTCCACCCCAGAAGCCTAGGGGGTCTGTAAACCCCAGGGGAACTGTATTACTCAAATGAATGCATAGATGCACATAGCAAAATAAATTAATGACGAGCATATTCCAGCCCTTTCTCTTAGGCTTTGGAGCCTGGTGTACATTCAGGCAATTCTAGCACTCGGCGTGGCATTTATGATTAGCCCTGTATTGGCTTCTACCTCTTAATGCAGTTGGTATTTTCCCTTGTTGGAGAAATAAACAGGCATCATGAAAAAGGAAAAAGGTATCTTCTTTCTATGGATTCCCAGAGGGCTCAGGGTCTCTTCCTGCTCAGACCCTTCCTGACCATGGGACCTAGGAGGCCAGGTACAGTCTCTTGGTACAGGCAGGATTCAGGCAGCATCCCCATGGCAGAACCAACTCTTGACATGTTAGCACCGTTTGTAATAAGCGCCCTGCTGTGACTGACAGATGGCACTGGAGCATCACTTCCCTTTCAGCAAGAGCCATGCTTTGGCTTTATTTCTGTGGCTAACTGGGAAGAGAAACTGAAATCAATGCCTCGGTTCCTATAGAAAATAAATGCACAAAACACGATGAAATGTCCCCATTTCTGGGGTGCTGCAGCCTCTCAGGGTGCCTGAATGAAGGCAAGTATCTAATGGTGCTATTTTATCTCAGATCACCTCTAGATCATGGAGATTCCTGGAGAAAGACCTGCAGCCCTGGGGGTGGCAGTGGGGGCTGTGGGGAAAGGTTCCTCAGCATGGAGACCCTTCCCCACTCCCATTATCATGTCCCAACTAGGGGTCAGGGTTATTTCTAAGGAAAATTACAGGGGCCTTGGGAAGAAGTTCCTGACCCACAGGGAACTGGTGGATCCCCTCTGGGCATGCCTCCACTGTATCCCTCTAGCTCCTTATGTTCCTCTATTATTTATAGATATACATCTTTAATCTCACTACCTTAGAGTTATTTATGGCACTATGGAGAACAGTATGGCGGTTTCCTAAAAAGTAAAAATAAGACAACCATATAACCCAGAAGCAATTTCACTACTGAGCATATACCCTGACAAAACCATAATTCAAAATGACACATGCACATCACAATAGCCAGGACATGGAAACAACTTAAATGTCCATCAGCAGATGAATGAAAAGGAAGATACGGCATTTATATACAACAGAATATTACTCGGCCATTAAAAAGGAACAAAACTGGGTCATTTGTGGAGACGTGGATGGACCTCGAGACTGTCATATAGAGCGAAGTCAGAGAGAGAAAAATAATCTATATTAATGCACATATGTGGAACCTAGAAACGTAGTACAGATAAACCTATTTGCAAGGAAGGAATAGAGATATAGAAAACAGCATGGACATGGCGGGAGGAAGAAGGGATGAGCTGGGAGATTGGGGCTGACCTATGCGCACTACAATGTCCAAACAGGTACCCAGTGGGAACCTGCTATCACAGCCCAGGAAGCTCAGCTCAGCGCTCTGTGATGACCGAGAGGGGCGGCTGGAAGGGAGGACGTGTATGTGTACATATAGCTGGTTCATTTCATTGTACAGCAGAAACTGGCACAAAATTGTAAAGCAACTATACCTCAATAAAGCAATAATAAAAAATAAAACGAAGTACTATGGAAAAAGCAGACAAATGCTATGAGGGCAGAGCCTTGCTCTGTGGTGTCTAATCCCTAGTATCTGGACCATGTCCAGCACTTAGCAGACCTCAGTACATGTTTGCTGAATACATGAATAAATTCTGAGGAGGGCATGGCAACCCACTCCAGTATTCTTGCCTGAAGGATCCCATGGACAGAGGAGCCTGGCAGGCAGTCCATGGGGTCACAAAGAGTTAGACACAACTGAAGGGACTGAGCATGCACGCAGGACTGCTAGGAGAAGCAAGTGTGGCTATTGTACTTTCTGTAAGAGTGAGAAGTGTTAGTGAGTGGGGGGTGCTGAGCAGATGGAAATGAGTGAACTGAGGTTCTTACATCCACTTCCTCTGCCTCACTGCCCGATAACATGCCTGGGGTATTTAAAAAATACCAATATCTGGACTCCAGCCTGTAGAGCTGACTCAGACTTTTGGAGGCATCATTATATTGCATTGGCCAAAAAGTTTGTTCAGGTTTCCATAACAAGTTATGGAAAAATCCAAATGAACTTTTTGGCCAACCCAAGAAAGAATCCACACCTCCCTCATCTGGTGGTCATGATTTGCAGGTAAGCACTTCTTATTTCTGGAGACTAAAACCCAAAAGTGACGTAAGGCATTTAATTGTAAAAGTTCAAGTTAATGTGAATCACCATTTCTCCATGTCTTAACTATCTTCTGTTCTCATGTCTTCCTGACAAGAGTCTTACTGACAGCTATTATGTTACCCCCATTTTATAGATAGGCAAACTGAGGCTCACAGCAGGTAGACAAGGTGTCCCAACACCTAACTGAAACCTTTGAAGTCCAGTGGTTTGTAAAACCATCTTGTAGAGCAGGCTACCTGCCACCTCTGAATGTTCGGTTTGGTTTTGTAGAAAATAAGAATGAGAATACAGATCATATGGGGTTACTATGCCAGCAGCTGGGGGCACACAGTAGATGCTCAGTGTTTGTTCCATCTTTTTAAAAAGTGTATAGGTCGGGAAGGGACGGGCATGGTCTTTAATAGGTCACATTTGTAGAACTGACGGACATGAATCTTTGTCTGATTCACCACATCCCATTCTCACCACATCCTTTACAAAAATGACTCAGACCTCAGCGCTCTCAGACGGGGCTTAGACATTCTGAGTAGAGCAAAGCCCTGTACTCTTCACGGAGGGTCATCCATTCTGTCTTGTGGACAGCACCACTTGGCTGACTCATCCTCTGATATGGGTCAGTAAGACCCCAGTTTTGCTTTTGAAATGCCAGAGAAGTTGGGATCCCTTCATAATATTTTAAAATTATTTTTGTACAATACATTGCTCACATCTCTTAAAAGCTGCTAGTAAAATCTCTCCTTTAAACTTTTACTAAGATTTTAAAATACAAACCTAATAAGCACTGATGTTACAGATTGCATAATTTTCAAAGGTTTAGGTACAAAGCAAAAGCTAAGAATTCCTTCCCCAGCCACTCCTCTGTCCACCGCTGATGCCCTAAGTGTTAGCACTTTGTCAAAAGTCTCTCTGCAATTTTGCTCTGCGAGGAGCTCTATTAAAGAAGACAATAAAATGTGAGAAACATAATAACATACTTCCAACTTTTTTAAACCATTCTTTGTCACCAAGTATGGAGGGATTGCAGTTTTTAAATGGATTTTTTAAAGGAATCTTTGAGCTGGAAGAGACCTATTGGGCCCAACCTTTTCATTATTCAGATGAAAAAAACAATGAGGTCCAGAACATTCCAATGCTTTGTTCAAGGCTACACCGTGGATGGCTGGAAAAGAGCTTTCCTGACCACCTCCCCAAGGCCTCTGATCCTAGGTTATAAGCTTTGGAGGAAAATACCCTGTACCTGTGATTTCTTCACATTGTACATAAGCTTGAGCTGAAAGCTAGGCACAGGGGTAGGTAACCCTCCACAAAGATAGCCTTATTTTGACTCATTTCAGCATAACTTAAAACTCCTGGTTAATGAACTCAAAGGAATGAAGGAATTATATCATAAGCAAGACATTCAAAATCATAAATGCTCCCAAAGTGGGAAAGGGGTTACAAATTTGACCTGCATTACTGTAATCAAGTCACTGAATTACTCTAAATATTAATATCCAAAAATCAATGTCCATAACCATGCTCTGTGCTTAGTCACTCAGTCGTATCCAACTCTTTGTGACCCCATGGACTGATTCCCACCAGGCTCCTCTGTTCATGGGGATTCTCCAGGCAAGAATACTAGAGTGGGTTACCATGCCCTCCTCCAGGGCATCTTAGCAACCCAGGGATTGAACCCAAGTCTCCCACATTTCAGGTAGATTCTTTACCATCTGAGCCACCAGGGAAGCCCAAGAATACTGGAGTGGGTAGCTTATCCCTTCTTCAGGGATCTTCCCAACCTAGGAATCAAACCAGGGTCTCCTGAATTGCAGGCATATTCTTTACCAGCTGAGCTACCAGGGAACCCTGTCCATAACCGTACATATCCAAATATAATATGACCAATGTTAAAACAACTTGCAAGCTTTACTTTGTTATGCAAGGGAAGGCATATCCATATTTCCATAATGTTTATAGTTTGTAGGATATTTTCAGAGGCATCAGCTTATTTCACACTTAATTCTGGAAAGAGATGACATGGACATTCCCATTTATAAAGGAAGAGAGGCCAAGTGCTCCTACAAGGTCATGTGCTGGTTAATGACAGCACTGGAAGTCAGTTTTCAGTCCAGGACTCTTCCAGTAACTGATGTGCATTGCTTGTGTTATATTGATGAAGTCCTCTTCCTCACTGGACAAGACAACTTACAAAGAGGCTGTGAACTGGACACTCCACAGTCATCCAGAGAGAATGGCCAGAGTACCTAATGGCCAACCCCCTTTCCCTGTGTCCTTTGTTGACCTAGAAGCACAGGGTGAGGCTTGCTGTAGGGTAGGACATAGGGTATCTGGGGAACTGGAGTTTAGTCCCAGTTTTTTAATAACTTTCTTGAAACCAGTGGTCCAAGATCACACAGCACAAATCCAAATCCCATCCTTTGTCACGCATGGTCCTTGACAATCAAAACCCAATAGACCTTCCCAGGTTCTTTTTCACATGCTACCAATATCCAAGCTGCTGGCCTCTGTGATCCCATCAAGCCATGCAAAGTCTCTGTGTCACACTATATATTCTAACATCTTCACACCCTTGCACATGGCACCCCATTTACCCAGAACAACTTCCATAAATCAAGAAGATGCTGACTTAATCTGCAAGATCCAGATCAATTATGATCTCCTTTATGAAGATCCCCTGGGCTGTCCAAGACAGAGTCAGAATTCATTCTGTTTTATCTGCATCTGTTTTTATAAAGCACTTTGCTAACAACCATCATAGGGGGAGTTAGAATAGAATCTACCTTATACTGAGTTTTAGGCATGCCTGGAGGGAAGGCACAATATTTGAATAAAGTTAGTTTTCTGTAAATGGCTATTGGATAGATGAATGAATGGATGGGTGGATGGATAGACGGACATATGGATGGCAGAATGATCTAGGAGTACCTAAAGCTCAGTGGGCAATATGGTTGAATTGCTAGGAAACGGAATGCTTGAGTCCTGTAGATTTGGGCTCTTATTGCAGATGGGTGACCTTGGATGCATAATTTAACCTCCAAGGATCTCATTCTCTTTAAAAGTGAAATCCACTCTCTACCCCACTGCACTAGCTGGGAGCCCCAGGAGGCTGATGGATAGAAGTCATACCAATGGCTCCTCACACTTGGCTTCCTGTTGAGTTTGGTCAGTGGAAGAGATTCAGGGCAGGAGACCCATGAGATGTAGATTTTTATTCCACCCACCACAGCTCAATCCCTGCGAGTCCCTCACCTGAAAGTCGCAGTTCTTTTCCCATCAGCCTGCTTCTGGATCCCCGTGACCACTGGCTCCCTTGACCCCTCCTGGCATGTGCACAGGCACAGCCCCTCAGGCCCCTCACAGTCCTTTGGGATTCCCTACACCCTGCCCAGACCTTTTAAACCGTCTCTTTATTAAACTGTTCTCAGATTACCCAATTTGAGGGTGCCATCTGTTTCTTGCTGGAACCCCAACTGATCCCATGAGTAATATCCTTTATACCTCCCAGAGTCTCTGTGCAGCTAAATGGGGATCATGGATGTAAAGTCCTTGTTGAATACTCTCAGGGTCTCTGCTGCTGATTTATATGATAAGTGGGACTAATGATCTCTCCAACGCAAGCGAATACAAGCCACAAATAAACTGTGGTGTCCTACATGACGCGGTATATAAATATAACTCCCAATAAATATTTCATGGCAAAGTTGCACTCTGAAAGGAAAAGCATCCTTTCTGCACGCACTTGGGCTCCCCAGAGCAGAGCTCGGGCTAATGAGCCCTGGGCGCCCAGGGGAAGCACGATGGCAGGTCAGGCAAAACCAGGCTTGCTCAGGATAGGTTTGCCCAGCTCCCCCGGGGGCAGATTGGATGAATGCTGACATGAATGCTGACAGAAAGAGGACAGCGTGTCAGGGAAGACGTCCTCTCCCCCATCCCCTCCCGAAATAAACCAATTATCAACCTGGATTGATTCTCTCTCTGTCGTTTCCTCTAAGCTGCCACCTGTATCCCGTCTTAACAGGAAGCGACAGGAGCCTATTCACCAGAATTAAAACATGTTGGGGAAGGCCCAGTAATGAGCTTGCTTTTGTTTCCACAGGCTGAGTTGAAGATCCCTCTCATTTGCCGGGTGCCAAGAAAGATGAACAGACCGTAAGTACCGCAAGGTCGCCTTGAGCGCGCACCTCGCGTCTCCTCCATGGGGACAGGAGTAGGGTGCTGGGGAGAACTGCCGGAAGGATGCAGTGTGCCCACGTGTCACCCTGGTGCCCACGGGCTTGAGGATGTGTGGGTACTCAGTGATTTCTGCAGGAGGTTCCTTGTTCTTCCCCAGTGCAGTCGGGGATGTGGGGTTAGGCAGAGACTAGATACCCAGCATCGGAATGCCAGGAGGGCATCCAGAAATACCACCCATCCACCTCCCACCAGGGTGTGAAATGAAAATTAACAGAACCGCAGCATGCACACTTATTCCCACAGAGAGAGCCTGGAATCCAGCTTTCTGTCTGTGGAACACCCAGAGCGGGTGCTGTGGCTGGTTTAGGATCCTGTCTAAATGTGTATCTGAATCAGCAAAAATTCATCCCATTTCGGATGTAGTAAAAAAGATAGCAGGCCTCCAAAGTATAAGAAATATTTATGATGAAAAACAAAAGTCCTTTAAATTGGGAAAATTGGGTGCCCTGATTTTAAAATCAAGCTACTTATTTATTTTGCCTTTTGGAGAGGCAGCACTGTTTTTCTCCTCTGTGTGAAAAGAGCAGTCATGTGAGAAAGAACAAGGATTACAGAGTCAGGCAGACCTTGTATCAACCCCTTGCTTTGCCCTGCTGTTTTATAGCCGTACAATATTCAGGAAGTTTTACCTGTTAATAACTCCCTGGATATATTAACCCTTCCTCTGGGAAGAAGGATCTGGCCTGGAGAGGAAGACTGCCCAGGGATAGCCCATGGTAACCAGGTGATGCCGGTATCACAGGTGGGCACTGGGCATGTGGTTGACACCAGGGTGACACAGAAGCATAGCCCAACAAGAGACTTAGACCCCTCTTGGGGGGCAAAGTAGGGTTACTTTGACAGTCTCAGCAATATTTGCTACGGGCTTCTATCTGGCTTGGAGGTCGTGAATCCCTCCCCTTTAGTCCTTGCTTCTGTTTCTCTCTCTGCAGTTCTGCTCTGTGCCAATAATCTCCTTCCTAAATAGGAGAGGTGTCTCCCTTTCATGACTTGAGATGGCTTTGCTTTTAGCCAGATCTTGGTCGCTCAGCAGTTGCTCTCATCAACCTTCCCAAACGGTAGTTTTTTTGAGTTCAGCTGTAGAGTCATATTGGATGTGAAGCTGCCCATACACAGACCAGAAAACAAATCAAATCATCATAACATCATAATCATGAGTTTTCTATCTGAGGATGTTAAATCTGAATCTGTACTTTCACAAGATCCCCAGTTGATTTATATAAGCTTGTTAAAGTCTGAGCAGCATCTGACTGTAGAGGAATGCTTCACAGAGCTGTCTCTATCGCAGTACCCTGCAGAAGTATCTCGAGTATTTGTCAACTCAGGGAAGGCAGTTACGTATCAAAGGTTACATGAGTGTAAAATGGAAATTTTCTTCTCTCCCTACACACACACACACACACACACACAAATATACACACTGTACATACACACAAGATTTTGTTCTGCTACACCTTGGAGGGAGCACGCCTTCCTCTGTGAAAATCATTAACCCAGTTTGTTCAAGGCAGTAGATTTTAAATTTGACTGACCATTAGAATCATCAAGGAAGCTCCAGACAAAATTTCAGCAACTTTCCCCAGACCAAAGAAATCAGAATACCTGAACAGCGGGCCGTTCTACTAATGCACAACTGAGTCTAACCTGCAGCTAAGCTTGCAAAATTCTGGTCTAAGATATCTTACAATTCCATAATCTAGAATTCTGATTTTCTAACATGAAATTCTAAATGGCCTTTGTAACTACGGCTATTTACTCTGAGCCACTGGGCAGTTTTACAAAGAATGAATAAACATAAATGAAAGGATGATATAGAAATAGATTATATATTTATGCACATGCACACACATATGGGTACATACACAGTGCAAATATATGCTCACGCTTTCCCCTTCAAATATATCAGCTGGGTCAAAAGCATTTACTGTACTTGCTTTTTATTGCTTATCTCACTTAACATAATCTCTTTAAGCATCATCCATCTAGTGTCAATTTCTTTCCCTTTTTTTAAATTCCTTCAGTGAGTTTATTTGTTTATTTTTTTGGCTCATTTGTTTTTGAGAAGTACAAAACAAAATACAATTATTGGAGGACAAGTGCTCTACAATATTGTGTTGGCCTCTGCCACACATCAACACGAATCAGCCACACGGATACAGACGTCCCCTCCCTCCTGAACCGTTCTCCCATCTTCCCCACCATCTCACCCAGCCCGCCCCAGGTTGTCACAGGACACTGGGCTGAGCTCCTTATAGAAGGTAGAACAGCCATTGCCAGTGACTAGGGCAGGGCAAATAAGTAGCTGTTTAAAGTATATAGAGTTTCCTTTGGCAAAATGTTGTGAAGTTTGGTTGCACAATAGCATGAATATACTTACCACGACTGGACAGTATACTTAAAACGGTTGAGATGGTAAATTTAAGCTTTATATTGCTTTTCTGCTATTTAACATAAGACTCCTTTGGTATGGACATGTACACTCTGCTGTATTTAAAATGGGCAATTTACTGCATGGCACAGGGAACTCCACTCGGTGTTGTGTGGCAGCCTGGATGGATAGTTTGTGGGAGAGTGGTTACATGTATATCTATGGCTGAGTCACTTCATTGTTCACCTGAAACTATCACAACATTATTGATCAGCTATTCAGTTCAGTTCAGTCACTCAGTCGTGTCGGACTCTTTGCAACCCCATAAACCACAGCACGCCAGGCCTCCCTGTCCATCACCAACTCCCGGAGTTCACCCAGACTCACATCCATCGAGTCAGTGATGTCATCCAGCCATCTCATCCTCTGTCGTCCCCTTCTCCTCCTGATCCCAATCCCTTCCAGCATCAGAGTCTTTTTCAATGAGTCAACTCTTCACATGAGGTGGCCAAAGTACTGGAGTTTCAGCTTTAGCATCATTCCTTCCAAAGAAATCCCAGGGCTGATCTCCTTCAGAATGGACTGGTTGGATCTCCTTGCAGTCCAAGGGACTCTCAAGAGTCTTCTCCAACACCACACTTCAAAAGCATCAATTCTTCGGCGCTCAGCCTTCTTCACAGTCCAACTCTCACATCCATACATGACCACAGGAAAAACCATAGCCTTGACTAGATGGACCTTTGTTGGCAAAGTAATGTCTTTGCTTTTGAATATGCTATCTAGGTTGGTCATAACTTTCCTTCCAAGGAGTAAGTGTCTTTTAATTTCATGGCTGCAGTCACCATCTGCAGTGATTTTGGAGCCCAGAAAAATAAAGTCTGACACTGTTTCCCCATCTATTTCCCATGAAGTGATGGGACCAGATGCCATGATCTTCATTTTCTGAATGTTGAGCTTAAAGCCAACTTTTTCACTCTCCACTTTCACTTTCATCAAGAGGCTTTTTAGCTGTACTCCAATATAAAATTAAAAGTTAAAAAAAAAAAAAAATACTGAATAATATATCCTATGCCGGGCACTAAGCCAGGCCCCTCCCCTATGAAGATGAATAAGATCTAGCCCCTGCCCTCAAGAGCATTAGCCATACATTAAGCAAAGCATTTTAGTATTAGGTTAAAAGTGATGGGAACGCTCCACAAATGCTACAGAGTCCAGCTGTCCTGATTCAAAATTGCTTCTGAAATTAGCAAACTATTCTACATTTACTGTCTCTGCAACCAGACTCCTTAGTAATCAATCAAGCTACATAAAGCCTCTTTCCTTGGAACAAACTGGTGGAGTTAGAGTAGACTGATCACATGGGCCCACTGCTCATGACACCCTTGGGGCTGGATACAGGAGTCCCCGATTTGGTTTCCAGTATCTCTCCATCATTCTGGACAGAACAGATAAGAACTGTGGTGCTGCGGTTCTGGGTATTCTGGAAGAGACCATTAGAGTGATGGCTTCTAGGCCTTTCCAGTAAGAAAATGCCCTCCCTGGCCCAGCTCCTTTGGGAACTCAAACGCTCAGATCAGGGACTGATGAGGGAATAAGCACCCCCGATGTGCCCCCTTTGAAATGTGCTGAGAGGGTGTAACAGTTAGCTCACTTTGTTTACCCTTAAAATGATTCCTAGTTCCCGTGGAAATTTCAGAAAATATACAAATATACAAAGAAGGAAACAAAAATCACCAATTATCCTAGGACCCAGAAATAACCGTGTTTTGTTACCAGTCCTTCTCATTATTCTATGTCTTGTGTAATATTTGGAAATTTCAAGAAGTCTACTTTTAAAACTTGTATTGTTTTCAGTTATTCATTCAATAATACTGTTTTATGTTATAATCATTGTCCCATGTTAGTAAGTCCTCTTCAAAAGCAGAGTGTTTTAAGGCTTGTGTTAAAATAAGATCCACAATCCCATAGCCATAATTCCAAAGTCAAGAGGCTTCCAAATACTGAAAATTTTTGGTAACTAGAGTGAGAACAAAATTTGACCCTCGATGAGGTGAAGTTATGGATGTTCTTCATTTATCCCACTTACTGTGAAAAACCCACACACTTTGTGTTTAATGACTACCTATTGCTCCAGAACTTACTGGAAATATTACATAGTATTCAATACACATACAATATTACTTTTCTAAATTCCAAAATATCTTGAATCACTAGACGTAAGGAATTTAGAAAGCAAATGGTGGATCTGTATTTTATCTGGTGGTTTACTTTATCTTGACCTTGGCTTTGGACATATCACTGGTTACCTATAAAGTTTTATGAGGCAGTTTTATTGCTGAGATCTAACTTAATACTTTATACTCTAGGAATAATAGCCTGTTTCACTATGATCCCCAGCATGTGACGTTGGGTGTCTTATCACAGGTAATACAATTATTCTGTGATAGTCTAGTATTACATAAGAACACAGGCTCAATCAAATCATCTAACAGAACTTACAATATTTTTTTTCCTGCTCTGGGGAACTTGTCTCTCATGTCTATTTTGGAATGAGTTTTGATGGCTAAAAAATGTTTGTCTCTAAAAGAGAGAGTCTTAATGGTATGGAACTCAAGTTTCCATATATGGTTGTAACCCCATTAGTAATAGCTCTAAGAGATATAATTAAGACTCTCCTTTTTTCTTTAGCATGCACACATAATCTTTATTAGAACCTGTGAAAAGTGAAAGTATTAGTCACTCAGTTGTGTCCAACTCTTTGTGATCCCATGGACTATGGCATGTCAGGCTCCTCTGTCCATGGGATTCTCTAGGCAAGAATACTGGAGTGGGTAGCCTTTCTCTTCTCCAGGGAATCTTCCCAGCCCTGAAATCAAACTCAGGTCCCCTGCATTGCAGGCAGATTTTTTACCACCTGAGCCACAAGGAAGCCCCCATTAGGAACTGTATACTGTGTTTAAAACCAACCACCAAGCCTATTTCAGCTTTTAGTTAATTCAAGATCACTTTACCTCCAAAACTTTTCTACCTATTTCTGTTCTGTACCATTGTTGTTCAGTCACTAAGTCATGTCGAACTCTTTGCAACCCCATGGACTGCAACATGCCAGGCTCCCCTGTCCTTCACTGTCTCCCGGAGTTTGCCCTAACTCAAGCCCATTGAGTCGGTGATGCCATCCAACCATCTCATCCTCTGTCGTCCCCTTCTCCTCCTGCCTTCAATCTTTCCCAGCATCAGGGCCTTTTTCAATGAGTTGGCTCTTTGCATAAAGTAGCAAGAGTGCTGGAGCTTCAGGGTCAGCATCAATCCTTCCAATGAGTATTCAGGGTTACTGTTCTGGAAATACATTTTTAGATGAGTGGACTCTATACACAAATAGAACAGGAATGACTGGTTAGATTGTTCCCACTTGAAAGCTTCTTTATTTCTTTAAAGTGTTCAGTGGTTTTTAGTATATTCACAGAATTGTGCAACCATCATCCTCAATCAATTTTAGTGTTTTCATATTCTTTATATATTATAGATATAAGTCCTTTATCAGATGCCTCAACATTTTCATCAACTCCAAAAGAAACCCAGTTAGAGGCTCTTCTTGAATAGTCTTAGGATAAAAGGCTCACTACCTTCTGATACAGTGAGTTTAAAAATTGTAAGAAAGGTTATCTTTTTACTGACATCAGCAAAGCCAGCTTCAAGTCAATGCCAATCATTAATCATTAAGCAAAATAATGATACTTTCCCACAGTAATTTACTCACTGGAATTCAGCATCTAGTTAAGAAAATATGTGCTTAGTTGCTCAGTCGTATCCAACTCTTTGTGACCTCATAAACTGCAGCCCACCGGGTCCTCTGTCCATTGGATTCTCCAGGCAAGAATACTGGAGTGGGTTGCCATGCCCTCCTCGAGGGAATCTTCCCAATCCAGGGATCAAACCCATATCTTCTGCATCGCAGGCAGAGTCTTTACCAACTGAGCCACCAGAGAAGCCCAGTTATGAAAATGAAAGGGTAGAATGAAAATTTCCTGGCCAGTAAGGCCTACAGGCCGGGCACCCGACTAGTCAATTTGCAGGAGGATCTCTGCTGTGCTGACTGGCTGTTCAGCACTAAAACACGCTTCCCATATTGCCACATAAGATCTGCCACGTTGGATAACCACCCAGTTCGGAGTCATTTGAAGCCACATCTCTCTGACTCCAAAGTCCGTGATCTTTGTGCCAAATTGAGCTGCTACACAATGATTAGGAAAATAATCCTGTGCATATCTCACCAAGGACACATTCCCAAACTGAATGACTGCTTTCCTTGTATGGGCATATTTTCTCTTTGAAAACTCGCCTGATGAAACTCACTGCATCCCTGGGTGGCAATGGATATCAGTTTCTCTTGAAATGGTCCACTTCAATGTTTAGTACACAGGAAGTCCCAATAAATATTTCTCTCTATTTGTATTGGATGTGGCATATCAGTTTTACGATAAAATAATAAAATCTTGTGTAAACCCCAGGTCATTATTTCCCTTCCTGATACATGTGAACACCACTGCCTTTGACCTCAGGGAGCAACTGAGTTTTGATTTGCAGGAATTAATAAGTGTAAATCCCACCAAACCTTGGGGAAATGAGAAGCAGCAATTTGGGCATCCTGAGATCAGAGCCTTGCATCCAGCAGGGGAATCAATGTGGCTGGCTTCCCAGTTACTCAGTAGTAATTACGAACCAACTCTCGGGGCAACCAGGCTCGCCCACTGGTGCTATCAAAGTCATGGAGCTAGGATTCAGCTTCGTGGTTGGCTGGCAATTAAAAAGCTACAAGCTGTGAGAGAACATAGCTGAGATACAGACGAGAGTTTGACCGAGGTTGCAGACAAGGCCAAAGACACTATTGCAAGAGTAGCAGGTGTGGTTAGTCCTGGGACGCATGAAGATGGGTGGTGATGGAGCAACAAGGGGTGTGAAGGTAGACTTTCTTCTCTCTTAATGGCAGAATTACCAGCTGGGGGTGGAACTAGCTGACTGAACTCACCTACCACCACTTGGGAAGCTTAACAAACTTAGTCTTCTGCTAACTAGCCATAAGGCTGGACTTTTCTTTCTTTAGGTGGCCTTTAAAAACACCACAAAAAGTAAAGAAGGTTGTGACTTATTTTCATCTTTGAGTTTATTGTTATCATTCAAGTAATATATATTCACTGCTAAATACAAAATATATTTACATAAAGAAAAATACCACTAATCAAGCCTCTGAAAAGGAGTCAACATTACTGGATTTTTGCTTTATAGCTTTTTCATACAGCTATGCATCCTATTTTATTTTTTTAACTTGAATGTATTATAAATATTTTCAAATGTTACTAAAGTCATTTTCGTAGCCATAGAACCTTCCATCATTTAAGCAGCTCATATTTTATATTCTTCCACTGCTAGAAGAGAACACAACCCACAGACAAATTTGACAAACTCTATTCATCTAACCATGTCCAAATGTTAAAATGCTCTGTTTCGTTACCTGCAATGAGCAAATCCAGCACACCCAGGGAAACTTATAAGTCCGGCCAGTGTTTGGAGAAACTGACCTCCAATGATAGCTTATAATGATCCCATAGTATTTTATTATATAAAGGTGCAGAGAAATCAGAGATAAGAAGGATCATTTATGGTTGGATACTCCATAAAGATCAAATTACCAGTTGCTTGCATATTCTGCTTTACACACACCTGACATCTAAAAGGGCTTTTGAGACAGTTAAGCAACAATGTATGCAATAGGTGTAGCACCCTGGCTGGCACAGGGAGGCATGCAGTAGATACTGTAGCAGGTGGTACTTTCTAAACATGGCAGCAACAACATCTCCCACCCCGCTTGCTCTAGTGCAAAGTGACCTGGACACTCGCTGTTCAGAAGTCAATCAATTTCTCCACTTCCCTTAGCTTGTGAGGGCCTGTGGCAGTGCTGAACAATGGCATATGGCAGGAGGGACACTGCCCGGTCTGGGCAGAGGCTTTAACAGCCAGGCAACTCTGCTTTCTCCCTTTGGAAGACCACTTCCAGCTGTCACATGCTATGACCGTCAGGCTATGAGGAGCTCCAATCTGTGGAGAAGCCCTGGGGAGAGAGAGCCCATGGAGAGGAGAAGGGCTGAGGGTCACTGGGCGCTAGGCTTAAGATCAAGAAGCCTTCTGGGGCATTCAGCTCAGTCCAGTTTTGAGAGCGCAACAGCATGATAGAACCTGAGAGGAACCCATCCAGCTAAAAGCCAAGAGAGAAAAAAATAAATTGTTTCTAAGGCACTGCTTTGGAGGAGGGTCTGAGGTAGCAAGAGGTGACTAGGACAGATATTGTCCTTTTTATTTACATATTTTTATTTATTTTTGACTACTTGGGTTCTTTGCTGTGCAGAGGCTTTCTCTAGTTGTGGCAAGCAGGGGTACTCTTCATTGTGGTGCTTGGGCTCTAGAGCATGGGCTCAGAAGTTGTGGCACATGGGCTTCGCTGCCCTGTGGCATACGGGGTCTTCCTGGATCAGGGATCGAACCCACATGCCTTGCGTTAGCAAACAGATTCTTAACCATTGGACCACCAGGAAAATCCTTTGTCTGATATTTTTCTCATCATTGCAGTTATTACCACAAGCTAGAGTCTGTTGGATATTCAGGATTCAACTTACATATTTGTAGGACTTGGGAAAACATCCATTCCAGAGGAGAATGACAATAAACAAACAGCTCCTTGTGGGCAAGCAGAGGGCTAGTAAGGAGTGCTTTGTTCCATGTGTGTGCAAACTGCTAAGGGCACACAGAAGAGGTTCTGGTTACTCTGTGAGAGAGCAAACCTTGGGAAAGGGTAGGGTGGTATTAGAAAAGACATCCTCAGAGGAGGTGATAGTTGGGCTGAGCTAGGGGAATGATGGAAAGTTACCGAGTAGCAAATGGAGGAAGAGTAGGGATAGACTTAAGAAATCACTGCAGCTGGAAAAGCTCAATCAGGATTTAATATAAAGGGCAATGTTACATTGACTGATAATTCGAATTTTGTTGCTTCAAAACTGAATCTAAGTAATTGGAGAGAGAATTTCTTAGCAATTTATGATGGCTGGTGGAATTCTAGTTTCCATATCTCTTTAACGATGGGAAAAGAAGGCCCTTCAATCCATAACCAGAAGGAGGATGAAGGCCTGAATCTCAGTTGCAATGCTTAAAATCTCATGTTGGGGGGATGGATGTTTGCTGCCCTGCCATGTTCTTTGTAAATAGGCTGCAATTAGAGCATTTATCCTGCCATTTGGTGCCATTGTTTGTTTAAACAAAAATGCTTTGAATAATGAAAATTCTACATCCAGGTCAGCTTCTGTGGGCTTTTCTAAGGATTCTATCAGCAAAGATACAAGAAACTTCTTGAAGAAGAAACATGAAGATTTTTTCTGCCATTTCGCAAGGTTTCATTCTCTTCCTTTATTATCTGCAATTACTTTAAATATTGAATAGGAACAAAAGAATAGCCATAAAATATGCATGAGGTGTAAAGAACAATAAAACAGTCGATATGTTCATTCGTTCTCAGTTTTTTTAATTACTATTATTTTTGCAGTTTTCATTCACTTTTCTGTGATCACAACTGCTTACCTTCAGCCCTTCACACACAGGGGAGCAACTGTCCTGAATTTTGTGTTAATCATTCACTCACTTTTATTTTTAATTTTACAATATATGACTATATAATTAACAATAATTTGGTTTTGCTTGTTTTTGAACTTCAGATCAAAAAATCACACCAGAGGGTCTATTGTGCACCCAGACTGCCTGGTTTTTAATAACTGTTTCCTTTGGTTCCATTACGAGACCTTAAAAGTTAAAGTGGTTGTCCCTCAGTCATGTCCAACTCTTGAGATCTTGAGCGTTAGTAAACATTACTGTGTCTGTTTTCTCAACTGCAAAATGAAAATAATAGCAGTGCTTTTTTTTTTTTTTTTTTTTAAGGCTTGATCGCTCAGAGCTTTTGTGTAATACAGTTTTATTAAAGTATAAAGGAGATAGAGAAAGCTTCTGACATAGGCATCAGAAGGGGGCAGAAAGAGTACCCGCTTGCTAGTGTTAACAATGAGGTTATATAATCCAAAGAATGTCTGGAGGTTGTAAAGACTTCATCAGACCTACTCCCATAATTTACATTTTAAGATAACAGAATTAGCCAGAAGGTTTAATCCAAAGACTGTCCTCAGGCAGGATACATTATTGTTATATAATCCTAAGGAATGTAGAGAAAGAAAAAAAGTTTGTCCTTTCTTCCTCCTTGAGAATTCCAGACCCCTCTCTCCTTGGGGACCCCTAGACTCCCTATCAACCTGCCTAGGAAATGACTCTCTCATTCCCCCTTTTTCTTTTAGGAGAATTATGTTGCCTAGGGAAAAGGGGCGTCGTTCTCGTCCCATAACTGCTTCCGAGCTGACCAGGGGCGTTGTCCCTAAATTGGTGAGGCAACATATTCTCCTAATCCTCATGTTGAGGATATCTGATCCAGGGGCCCCAAAATTGTGGTGGTCTTGTGACCAGTAAATGAGCTGATTGATATAATAAGACATTTACACATAAATGGAACATAATCTGGGCTCTGTACGTAATAGTCATCATTCTACAATCTGTTTTATGACTATCCCAGCTTACATTTCAGAGATAATCCTTGGCTATTGTGGATAATCATAATTCCTGCAGTTTCATGCCTATGTAAGATTTTTTTACGTGCATATATTACTATGTATTGCTGTCCAATCAATAGACATTTGGATTGTCAGTGCTGCTAAGAACACTCTTGCTTCTGTCTTGGAGTATATACTCAAGAGTATCTGTATATAAGGGCTTCCCTAATGGCTCAGCAGGTGAAGAATCTGCCTGCAAGGCAGGAGACACAGAAGACACAGTTTCACTCCCTGGGTCTGCAAGATCCCCCAGAGAAGGAAATGGCAACCCGCTTCAGTATTCTTGCCTGGGAAATCCTCCATGGACATAGGAGGCTGACAGGCTACGGTTCATGGGGTGGCAAAGACTCGAACATGACTGAGCAAATGAGCACACACACATCTGTATATAAAGGTATATTCTCAGGATGGAAATTGCTGGATTGCAAGATATGCACAGCTGTAAATTCCAACAGGTCATGCCACAGTTTCCAAAGTCAGCAGGCCAGTTTGCACTCCCACAAGTGTGTGTACCTGGCCTATTGGCTATGCCATCTCATTAATCATCCATACTGGCAGTTGTCTTGTTCACCGAACTGGTAGGTGGTTTTGATTTGCCTTTTGTTGACCACAGATATGGTCAAGCATCATTTCAGATACCTATTAGCCATTATGCTTTTCTTTTTTGCCCACAGTACTAGTTGAAATCGTTTGCTTACTCCTCTGTAAGGCTTTTTGTCTTTTTCATATTGAGTTATGTAAGTTATTTCTTTATTCTGTACATTTTTCCAGTTTGTGACTTAAGTTTCTTTCTCTTTTAATGTTTTCTTTTGCATAATTTTGAGGCCATCAAGCATCACCAACTTTTCTTTTTTTATTCAATTTTAGTATTGTTTGAAAAAAACTTTCCTTATCCTGAGATCAGTAAAGTAGCTCCCTAGATTGAATTCCAAAATCATAAAATTTGCTTTTAATCAGTCTGCAATTGATTACTTTGAGTGTAACAGGAAATCCTAAAGGAAATCAACCCTGAATATACATTGAAAGGCCTGAAGCTGAAGCTGAAACTCCAATACCTTGGTCACCTGATACAAACGGCTGACTCATTGGGAAACACACTTGTCCTGGGAAAGACTGAAGGCAGAAGGGGGCAGTAGAGGCTGAGATGGTTAGGTATCAACTCAATGGACATGAGTCTGAGCAAACTCCAGGAGATAGCGAAGGACAGGGGAGCTTGGTGTGCTATAGTCTGTGAGGTTGCAAAGAGTCAGACACAGCTTAGTGATTGAACAACAAAGAGAAGTAGGGGAGAATTGTTGTTTTTCATACAGATAATTTACTTAGCAACATATAATAAAAAAGCCTACCTACCCCTTCTACACTGATTTGAAACATCATAACCAAATTTTCTTAAACAGGTGGATCATTTTCTGGCCATTCTCTACTGTGCCATGTTTCGCCATGTCAATTACACAAGTTTTAATTGCTATAACTTTGTAGTAACTCAGGATATCTAGAAATTTGCAAACCCCAGTTTGCACTTTATCAATGAATTGGCTCTTGAATATGTATTCTTTCAGTTCAGTTCAGTTCAGTCATTCAGTCATGTCTGACTTTTCACGACCCACGGACCACAGCATGCCAGGCCTCCCTGTCCATCGCCAACTCCCAGAGTTCATCCATTGGTCATTGATGCCATCCAACCATCTCATCCTCTGTCGTCCCCTTTTCCTCCTGCCTTCAATCTTTCCCAGCATCAATGTCTTTTCCAATGAGTCAGCTCTTCACATCAAATGAGCAAAGTATTGGAGTTTAAGCTTCAACATCAGTCCTTCCAATGAATACCCAGGACTGATCTCCTTTAGGATGGACTGGTTGGATCTCCTTGCAGCCCAAGGGACTCTCAAGAGTCTTCTCCAACACCACAGTTCAAAAGCATCAGTTCTTTGGCACTCAGCTTTCTTTAGAGTCCAACTCTCACATCCATACATGATTACTAGAAAAACCATAGCTTTGACAAGATGGACCTTTGTTGGCAAAGTAATGTCTCTACTTTTAATATGCTGTCTAGGTTGGTCATAGCTTTTCTTCCATGGAGCAAGCATCTTTTAATTTCACAGCTGCAGTCACCATCTGTAGTGATTTTGGAGCCCAAAAAAATAAAGTCTGTCACTGTTTCCACTGTTTCCCCATCTATTTCCCATGAAGTGATGGGACCAGATGCCATGATCTTCATTCTTTGAATGTTGAGTTTTAAGCCAACTTTTTCACTATTCTGTCACTTTCATCAAGAGTTTCTTTAGTTCCTCTTCACTTTCTGCCATAAGGGTAGTGTCATCTGCATATCTGAGGTTATTGATATTTCTCCTGGCAATCTTGATGCCAGCTTGTGCTTGATTCAGCCCAGCATTTTGCATAATGCACTCTGTATATAAGTTAAATAAGCAGGGTGATTTTATACAGCCTTGACATACTCCTTTTCCAATTTGGAACCAGTCTATTGTTCCATGTTCAGTTCTAACTGTTGCTTCTTGACCTGCATACAGACTTCTCAGGAGGCAGATAAGGTGGTCTGGTATCCCCATCTCTTGAAGAATTTTCCATAGTTTGTTGTGATCCACACAGTCAAAGGCTTTGGCGTAGTTAATAAAGCTGAAGTAAATATTTTGTGATTTGCTTGATCTAATAAAATAAAACTGACTTTAAATAAAGAATTTGCCCTATTTATAATTTGTATAATTTCTCAATTTGTTACTATACTTTATATTGTTTTCCATTTACCTGTCCTTTTTTCTTTGTTTTTTGTTGTTTTTTTTTTTTTTCTTTTTGGTCTTCAGTTTTTCTTTCTTCTGGTTTTATCTGCACATGTGCATGCATGTGTATATATATATTTTTTTCCTCACTCCATTATACCTCTACTAGTTTATTAAGTATGACTTATAATTCTCTTTCTGTGATCTCCTTAGATATTTTTAATATATAATTAAATTACAAACATCTAAGGGACTCCTCGGATGGCTCAGACCTAGGTTCAATCCTTGAGTCAGGAAGATCTCCTGGAGGAGGAAATGGCTCAGCTGGACATGACTGAGCAACTAACACTCATTTTCAAGGTTATTTAACCCTCTATTAGAATAATATATGCATTTTTCAATACTTTATTTCTAATCATCCATTCACAATTTATATGCTTCTGCAGTCATGTATTTTAATTCTATATTATTTGTTAACCCCTTTAAACCATTCAGTTCAGTTCACTTGCTCAGTCCTGTCTGACTCTTTGGGACCCCATGGACTGCAGCATGCCAGCTTCCGTGTCCTTCACCAACTCCCAGAGCTTACTCAAACTCATGTCCATCGAGTCGGTGATGTGATCCAACTATCTCAACCTCTGTCATCCCCTTCTCCTGCCTTTAATCTTTCCCAGCTTCAGGGATTTTTCCAATGAGTCAGTTCTTAAGACTGTAGTATTGTTTTAAATAGTCAGTGTTTTAAAATATTTATCCAAATATTTAATGTAATATTTGGTCATTTTTTTTCTTTTTATTTCTCAAACATTCTTGTGAAGATCACCTCCTCTCAGTAGAGCACAATTTGGAATTTTCTTTCATGTCAAGGCCCCTCATAAGAATATTAAAATGTCTTTACTTTTCCCTCATTCTTAAAATGATATCTTCATTGGACAAAAATTCCAGATTGACCGTTATCTTCCCTCTGAACTATAAAGTTATTTTTCTACACTCTGTTTCCAACCACTGTTGGGACTGAAAAATTAATTACAATTGTCATTTTTTTGGAGGTAATATTTCTTTTCCATCTGGATGCTTCGAGGGTCTTCTCTTTGTCTTTGGTTTTCTGCACTTTCACTATGATGAACCCAGTGAAACTTATTTATTTGTCTCATTTTGGACACAATGATTGTGTGTCCTATGGACAGAGGAGCCTGGTGGGCTACAGTCCATGGGGTTGCGAAGAATCAGACATAACTGAGCGACTAACACTAACACTTGTGTGGGGGCAGGGTCTCCGACTAGTCCCTGAACACAGAATATCTTAAATTCTCAATATTTAAAATTCTCAGTGTTCTATGAGGCCGTAAAAATCAAAGCCCATCCCCCGACCCCCGTTTTAGCAATGCCATCAAGGAGAGGGCTGTTTTCAGTGTTCTGTTTCCATCTCTGAGTTCTCACTTCATTTAAATCTGAGCTCTCTCAGAGCAGTTCTTACTGTTGCCAGCAATCAATTGCAAATTTTTTTTTTAAATATTTTCTATGGAAGTTTTGGTCAGAGTATCTTGTTCATTATGCCACAAGAAATAAGTTTCTTCCTTTCACCCTATGGAATTCAATTTTTTAATTTATTTTGGTAAATTTTTAATTAAAAATAGAATAAAAGAATTTCCATGTTTTCAGTTTTATCAATGATGCTCTTATTTTTATATAAAGTAACACATCCCTGGGATTGATGTGTTCTTTACTCAATATGATTCATCACAGCTTTGCAAATGCTCATTCAATGAACATGAATTAAGTTCTTACTACTTGCCAGACTTCGTATTATTCATATTTGTATACAGTATCTCATTCCATGTGCTCATCAGAGATAGAGGATTCCAGGGCTGCCCTATATATTAAAAAGGAAAAACAGTATCAGATAGAAGTCTGTATGAAGCTATTATTGCTTGTTATGTGCCTGTATTAATAGGTCTATATATGTACTACCAGTTAATCCTTGTATGCATAAATGAGCAAACAAATAAACATAGCAATAAATAAATCCAAAATACATGAATGACCTTAATGCTGTGAAGGAATGGTTATGGAGCTTGGGCTCTAATACCAGCTATGACAATTCTTAAGACTAGAAGGCTGGACTGCTCATGTCATTTCTCTGTCCCACAGTGCCCTAGATCAGTAGGAGATAATAATACTCCATATAATATAATAAAAGGCATCCCCAATGGCTCAGTAGTAAAGAATTCACCTGCCAATGCAGGAGACCCAGGTTCAACCCCTGGGCCAGGAAGATACCCTGGAGAAGGAAATGGCCACCCACTCCAGTATTCTTGCCTGGAAAATGCCAGGGACAGAGGAGCCTTGTGGGCTACAGTCCATGGGGTCACAAAGAGGTGGACATGATTCAGTGACTAAACAACAATGTAATAAAAAGACGGATTAAATAAATAAACTGTAAAAACACCAGTACTAGGTATCTCTTTCCTCTTAATCAAGTTATCTTTGATAACTTATCAGTTGTGTGACCTTGGACAGGTTACTAAACTTCTGTGCTCCTCAATTTCTTAATCTAGGCAATGTAAATAATAATAATAATTAATATAATTATTTTATCTTCAATATAATAATTATAATTGTTATTTTATTACATTGTCCTGATTACTAAATGACTTAATATATGAATGCCTAGAACATTATCTTGAACATGGTTTAAACCTTCATAGATTATAGCTATTCTCAGCAGTTACGGTCTCAATTTAAGAGAAACTCTAAGTTGTACTAGCTTTTTCAACGTAAGAAATAACATTTTAAAAAATTTATTTCCTCTAATTGTAAAATAGGAACACAGTCATATACCACACAAAGATAAATCAGAAAGGCATTTTAAAAAAAGTAAAAGCAGCCAAAAATGGTACTCCTGTTACAGATTGCTATAACATTTTAGGTTCAGAAAATTCTGGAAGAATGTATACTAAAATGTTAGTAGTGGTCGGTCTCTGCAGGTGGGAGCAGGGTGATTTTTAACTTTATGTAGTAGGTACATAATGTTGATATAAGTATAACTACAGGTATATTCAAGCAATATATGCACATGTTGTTGTTTAGTAGCTAAGTCGTATCCTACTTTTACAGGCTCCTTTGTCCATGGGATTTCCCAGGCAAGAATACAGGAGTGGGTTGCCATTTCCTTCTCCAGGGGATCCTCCCAATCCAGGGATCAAACCCATGTCTCCAGCTTAGCAGGCGGATTCTTTACCACCAAGCCACCTGCAAACCTATATGCATGTGTAGAGATATCTAATTGTTTCTTTATAATTCAGTCACTGAAATAGGGCCAGTTAGCAGTGTTTAAATTTAGACTTTAATTGATTCAGTCCTTTATCTCTTCTTTCTTCATCCGTATGTTAATTCAATCCAGCATCTATATTCATTTGTGCATCCATTCATCCATTTATTTCCTATGTGCAAGGCTCTGTGCTGGCTGTTAGAGACAAATAGAGGGAGATGTCTCAGTCCCATATTTAACAATCCAGTGGAGCCAATAGAACAACGGATCAGTAAGCAAGGAGTTTCCAAACAGTGACGTATATTATGTGCAGATGAAAGTGTAGGGTAGTGCAGGAACTCAGAAGTAAGGGCACCTGCATCCACCCCAGAGGGGTAAGTGAGAGGTGCAGAGCTGCAGAGACTTATGTGAGACTCACAGAAAGGTTTCTCCAGAGCTTGTGTTGAAGACAAGTCCCTCGTAGCTCAGCAGTAAAGAATCCGCCTGCAATGAAGGAGACCTGAGTTCAATCCCTGGGTCAGGGAAATACCCTGGAGGTGAAATGGCTACCCACCCCAGGATTCTTGCCTGGAGAATTCCACAGACAAAAGAACCTGGGAGCTACTGTCCATGGGGTTGCAAAGAGTCGGACAGGACAGAGTGATAACTTTCACTTTCAGGAGTTTGCCGGGTACACACAGAAGAGAAATACATTCCTTGGATGAGAATGCTTAATGATGTCTGGAAAACCTGCTTCCTTCTAAGCCAATGAAGACTGCTGCTTCTGTCCTCTCAGGAAGACCAAATCTCCCTTATTTGAGAGCTGAAAGTAAGGGCATTCAGTCCAGTCGCTCAGTCCTGTCTGACTCTTTGTAACCCCATGGACAGCAGCATGTCAGGCTTATATGTCTGTCGCAAACTCCAGGAACCTGCTCAATCTCATATCCCTTGAGTCAGTGATGCCAACCATCTCATCCTCTGTCATCCCCTTCTCCTCCTGCCTTCAATCTTTCCCAGCATCAGCATCTTTTCCAATGAGTCAGTTCTTCGCATCAGGTGGCCAGAGTATTGGAGTTTCAGCTTCAGCATCAGTCTTCCAATGAATATTCAGGATTTATTTCCTTTAGGATTGACTGGTTTGATCTCCTTGCAGTCCAAGAGTCTTCTCCAATACCACAGTTCAAAAGCATCAGTTCTTCAGTGCTCAGCTTTCTTTATAGTCCAACTCTCACATCTGTACATGACTACTGGAAAAACCATAGCCTTGACTAGACAGACCTTTGTTGGCAAAGTAATGTTTCTGCTTCTTAATATGCTGTCTATGCTGGTCATAGTTTTAATTCTAAGGAGCAAGCATCTTTTAATTTCATGGCTGCAGTCACCATCTGCAGTGATTTTGGAGCCCAAAAAAATAAAGTCTGTCACTGTTTCCATTGTTTCCCCATCTATTTGCCATGAAGTGATGGGACCAGATGCCATGATCTTCATTTTTTGAATTTTGAGTTTTAAGCCAGCTTTTCACTCTCCTCTTTCACTTTCATCAAAAGGTTCTTTATTTCCTCTTCTCTTTCTGCCATAAGGGTGGTATCACCTGCGTATCTGAGGTTATTGATATTTCTCCTGGCAATCTTGATTCCAGCTTGTGCTTCATTCAGCCTGGCATTTTTCATGATGTATTCTGCATATAAATTAAATAAGTATGGTGACAATATATAGCCATGATGTACTTCTTTCCCAATTTAGAACCAGACCATTGTTCCATGTCTAGTTCTAACTGTTGCTTCTTCACCTGCATACATATTTCTCAGGAAGCAGGTAAGGTGGTCAGATATTCCCATCTCTTGAAGGCTTTTCCACAGTTTGTTGTGCTATACACAGTTAAAGGCTTTGGCATAGTCAATAAAGCAGAAGTAGATGTCTTTCTGGAATTATCTTGCTTTTTCTATGATCCAAAGGATTTTGACAAATGATCTCTGGTTCCTCTGCCTTTTCTAAATCCAGCTTGAACATCTGGAATTTCGTGGTTCATGTATTGTTGAAACCTGGCTTGGAGAATTTTGAGCATTAATTTGCTAGCGTGTGAGATGAGTGCAATTGTGCAGTAGTTTGAACATTCTTTGGCATTGCCTTCCTTTGGGATTGGAATGAAGACTAAACCTTTTCCAGTCCTGTGACCACTGCTGAGTTTTCCAAATATGCTGGCATATTGAGTGCAGCACTTTAACAGCATCATCTTTTAGGATTTCAAGTAGCTCAACTGGAATTGCATCACCTTCACTAGCATTGTTTGTAGTGATGCTTCTTAAGGCCCACTTGACTTTGCATTTCAGGATGTCTGGCTCTAGGTGAGTGATTGCACCATTGTGGTTATCTGGGTCATGAAGAAATGGATTGGTGGTGGTGGTGGTTTAGTCGCTCAGTCAAGTCTGACTCATTGCAACTCAGTGGACTGTAGCCCACCAGGCTCTTCTGTCCATGGGATTTCTCAGGCAAGAATATTGGAATGGGTTGTTATTTCCTTTTCCAAGGGATCCTCCCAACCCAGGGATCAAACTTGTATCTCCTGCTTGGCATGCAGATTCTTTACCATGGAGCCTCCTGGGAAGCCATTGAATGGATTATTAGTAAGTAAAACTGAGTTTCTTTGTTTTCTCAAGCTTTGGGCACCAAGGTTTAGAAGGCTAGAACAAGAGGACAGCCATTGGCTCAGAACCAGAAAGCCTGAGCCTTCATCCCCTGTCTGCCATTCACAAGGTGTTTGAACCCAAGCAAGATCTTTATTCAATGAGTCTTGGACTTGCTTATCTAAAAAGAAATACAATAGCATCAATTTTCTCCACTATCTTTCCTTTGCTGGACGCTTAAAATGGCAGCATGTTTGATTGTGAAGATAAATGACTGTGGCTACTGTAAAAAGAGGTTATGCAAAAAGAGATTAAGCTTTGAAATCAACCAGACTACAGTCCCAGTTTTTCCTCTGTCACTTGCTAGATTAGGATTACATGATAAAAAGTATGTAAAGCACCTGGGAAATGCCCATCGTCAAATCCTCTTAACTGTTGGTTCTTTGAACTTGGAGTCATAAGACAGTAACACCTCCATCATTTAGTGACATTTTGAGACTAAGATAAATTGCCCTGTTACCTCATCTATAAATAGAGATGTCTCACAAGATTTTGGCCCCGTGATGTCACTTTAGCTAATATGTGGGGAACATCTTAATCAGTTCAATGGTACCAAAAGGATGTGACTACTCATTACATGGTAATTTGTACAACGAGATATATTGCTGAGAAGATGAGTAAGATGGTGAGGGTCCTGTCCTACCGTACCAGAATGAGAATGAGAAATGAAGCATAATGATGTTTCTCCTGCTTTCTGATCTATGCAGAAGGTGAATTGCCAGAATCTAATGCACAGTACTCTTGCCTGGAAACTCACATGGACGGAGGAGCCTGGTAGGCTGCAGTCCATGGGTTCTCGAAGAGTCGGACACGACTGAGCAACTTCACTTTCACTTTCACTTTTCACTTTCATGCATTGGAGAAGGCAATGGCAACCCACTCCAGTGTTCTTGCCTGGAGAATCCCAGGGACGTGGGAGCCTGGTGGGCTGCCATCTATGTGTTCACACAGAGTCGGACACGACTGAAGCAACCTAGTAGTAGTAGCAATGTACAGAAGGGGCTTCCCAGATGGCTCAGTGGTAAAGAATCCACCTGCCAATGAAGAGATGTGGGATTGATTCCTGGGTTGGGAAGATACCCTGGAGGGGGAAATGGCAACCCACTCCACTATTCTTGCCTGGGAAAACCCATAGACAGAGAAGCCTGGCAGCTACAGTCCACGGGGTCACAAAGAGTCAGACACAACTCAGTGACTAAAGGACAACAAAGTATAGAGCGGCCACAGCAGAACAAGCGGATTCAGTATAATGGGATGTAATGAAATGGACACTAATTTAGAATCCAGAGCCCAGATTTCTTTTTAGATTCTGACCCATGCTGACCTTTGGAAGATCAGAGCAGGAGCATCTTTGGACTGTAGGACAGATAACTTGCCTGTGTTTATCAGGCAATTGTTATTTTGCGTTGGAGACTAGTTGACTTACAATGTTGCGTAAAGTTTCAGGTGCACAGCTAGTGATTTATATACATATACCCTTTCTTTCTCAGATTCCTTCCCCATATAGGTTACTACAGAATACTGAATTCCCTGTGCTATACAGTAGGTCCTTATTGATTATCTGTCTTATGTATAGTACCGTATATATGTTTATATACACTATCCTAATTTATACCTCTCTCCCATGTTTCCCATTTGGTAACTACAAGTTTGTTTTTAAAGTCTTTGAGTCTGTTTCTGTTTTGTAAGTTAGTTCATTTGTATCTTTTTTTTTTTTTTAGATTTCACATATAAAGTGGTATAGTATGATATATTTCTTTCTTTCTGATTTATTTCACCTAATACTATAATCTCTAGGCCCACCCATGTTGCTGCAAATGATGTTATTTCATTCTTTTTACAGTTGAGTAATATTCCATCGTATACATGTACCATATCTTCTTTATCCATTCTTCTAATGGACACATAGGCCTTGCCTATATGTAAACAGTGTGTTCGTTACCATCACCTAGAAAAGTATCTTTTATGAGTCAACTGAATGAATAAATGAAGCCCTTTTTAGAATTAATTTTCTCCCCTATGCAATGGAGATTATAATAGCTGTCTGTTAGAATTACTGGGATAAACAAAAGAGGTCTCGCCTAGGACACAGTAGGTGCTTGACATAGAGCACGTCTCTCCTGCACTGATGAGAGTCTCTGTCCTATCTTGTAGGAGGATTTAATATGGCCTTTTCCTACAAGTTCCACCAGAGGTCTCTTCATATGTCCATAAGTTAAGTGCCCTTACAACTTCCAAAGGGCTCTGTCTTAAGTTGCCTTCTTCAATGGAATTAATGATAAACAAAATAAAACAAATCGTTTCTGGTAATAACACTCAAGATACAAAAAAGACAGATGTCTAGCTATTCCCCATCCTTAAAAATATTCAAATTCATAATCCATTATCTTAGAAGCCTCATATAAAATAATCAGATAAGAGAAAGGGATGGAAGATTTTGAAGGTTCCTTAATAAGCCTTAGATTATAAATGCAGTTGCTAATTCCCCAGTTTTCATCAGAGCTATAGAGGGAAACTATTGAGAAAAGGAATGATTTCTTGAAAGACAGCAAGTTCTTGGAAGTAAACTCAAGGTTAGTCTGGGATAAGGCATGTCTCCTGTGCATCATACAGAACCTGGACCCAGGTGAGAAGTGGGGCCTGATCCCTGGGCCAAGGACCTTACACATATGAAAGGCCTGGGAGGTGGAGAAACAACAACACTGCACAGGAAATGCTGGGATCAGATGTATACAATGTTCAGTGATGGCAACAAAAAGACTGAAAAAAGCTGCCTGAAGATAGGGAGAAAGGTCCAGAAAGGCTGTCTCGAGAATATTTCCTTCAGTGTAGTCGTAACAATAAGAACCTTATTTCAGCAAAGTCTTCATATTGCCAGATTCATAGCTTTGAAAATAGTGTTGGGATTAACCAAGCTTCCATCACTACACCTGTGTAAGGTGGGTCCTAGTGGGCAATAAACAGATAGGAATAATGGTTTGAATGCTGGGTTATTTGAGTTCCTGTGAGTCATAGAAAGTCTCATTTGCCCATGAAAACACTCAGCGTTTTACATACAAGAAAAAGAAAGGAACAGGCAAGAGGAGACTGCCACCATCACATCAGCATGGCTCAGAGAGACAGGACTTTTATCAAAGTAGTGTGTCTAGAGAGCCACGTTTTTCTGCCAAGAAACACATGGCTTAGTTGCCTACTTCTGTCTCCTCCACTCTGTCTTCCACAGGCCAGGTTCACTGGCAGTGAGAAATTTTGTCCTGACAAAATAGATTTGCTCGGGCTCATCTGCTCCAGGGCTGATAATATGTCCTAGAAACACCTCACTGGGCCGTGTCATTTTGCACTTCAAGTCTTGGGTCTATTTCCAGAACTGAAACATAAGCGACATAGACTCTTCTTCCAAAGCTCTCTGGGTCTAAAAATAAATCTTAACCTTGCAAAGCTCAGTCTGTGATTCACCTTTGCTTGAGTTTTGTTTAAAAGAAATATTAAAGTTAGCAGAACTGCAATCAGAATTTTAAAATTTCAAAATGAATATCTATAGGTACAACCATAATATGTATGTTGGTATGTGTGCATGTATGTGCGTGTGTGTGGCACACATGTGTGCCATTTCTAAATTACCAGTATGTACCTGATACAAGCATTACATCATAGGATGATCCTAAAGATTATATGTATTATTATATATTTGCCATCACTTCATGGCAAATAGAAAGGAAAATAAAATCGAAATAATGACATATTTTATTTCTCTTGGCTCCAAAACACTGCAGACAGTGATTGCAGCCATGAAAGTAAAAGATGCTTGCTCCTTGGATAGGAAGCTATGATAAACCTAGACAGTCCATTTAAAGGTAGAGATGTCACCTTACTGACAAAGGTCCATACAGTCAAAGCTATGGTTTTTCTAGTAGTCATGGACAGATGTGAGAGTTGGACCATAAAGAAGGCTCAGTGCTGAAGAACTGAGGCTTTCGAACTGTGATACTGGAGAAGATGCCTGAGAGTCCCTTGGACTCCAAGGAGGTCAAACCAGTCAATCCTAAAAGAAATCAGCCCTGAATATTCATTGGAAGGACTGATGCTGAAGCTAAAGTGACAATACTTTGGCCACCTGATACAAAGAGCTGACTCCTTGGAAAAGACCCTGATGCTGGGAAAGATTGAAGACACAAGGAGATGGGGACAACAGAGGATGAGATGGTTGGATAGCATTACCCACTCAACGGGTCTGAGTTTGAGCAAATTCCGGGAGATACAGGGAAGCCTAGCATGCTACAGTCCATGGAGTCACAAAGAGTTGGACATGACTTGGCCACTCAACAACAGCAACAACACATGTATTATTGTCTTCAAAAGTAAGCTAGACAAAGTTCTGTGCTTGTGCTTAGTTGCCCAGTCATGTCAGACTCTTTGCAACGCCACGAACTGTAGCCCATCGGGCTCCTCTGTCCATGGGAATTCTCCAAGCAAGAATATTGGAGTGAATTGCCATGCCCTTCTCCAGGAGATCTTCCCAACCCAGGGATCGAATCCAGGTCTCCCACATTGCAGGCAGATTCTCTACCATCTGAGCCACCAGGGAAGCCCAAGCTAGACAAAGTATGTACACTCAAATCCATCTGATTTTAACTCTGTGTTACTTCTACTTAGCCATGTTGATTTATAAGTTTCTTACCCTCAAAAGGAGAGGACTTGGTATTTCAAGAGCCATGTAGACTCTAAGAACAATAGAGTTAAAAGTTTGCTTGAAGCACATTTACTCACATTTCAGGCACCTAGTGAACTGTCTGTTGCAGCTTGGGCGCTGTGCAGACACTAAGCACAGCAACATGGACACATTGTCAATCATCCCTCAGGTGTGTCATCACGCCCTATCATTAGCTGTTAGAGGTAACAAGTGCTGTGCAAAGGATAACCCGAGAGGCTTGATGTTTCAGAGAGGACCATCCACCTCAGGCTGGGGCAGGAGCCTAGAGATGAGCAGCATCAAGGAAAGTCTTTTGGAGAAAGTTTTCTGTTTTACTATTCACCCTACTCCCTTTGGGGGCTTCCCAGGTGGCTGCTGCTGCTAAGTTGCGTCAGTCGTGTCCGACTCTGTGCGACCCCATAGACAGCAGCCCACCAGGCTCCCCTGTCCCTGGGATTCTCCAGGCAAGAACACTGGAGTGGGTTGCCATTTCCTTCTCCAATGCATGAAAGGGAAAAGGGAAAGTGAAGTCACTCAGTTGTGTTCGACTCTTCGCAACCCCATGGACTGCAGCCCACCAGGCTCCTCCGTCCATGGGATTTTCCAGGTAAGAGTACTGGAGTGGGGTGCCATTGCCTTCTCCCTCCCAGGTAGCCCTAGTGGTAAAAAAAAAAAAAAAAAAAAAACACAACAAAAAAAAATCTTCCTACCAATGCAGGAGATACAAGAGATATGGGTTCAATCCTTGGGTCATAAAATGGCATCCTTTGGAGTAGGAAATGGCAACCCACTCCAGTATTCTCACCTGGATAATCCCACGGACAGAGGAGCCTGGTGGCTACAGACCATGGAATCGCAAACCGTCAGACACAACTAAGCGACTGAGCACTACTCTCTTTTATGGTTTGAGGTCTTGCAGAACGATTCACAGTAGTCAAGATGTGAAAACCACCTAAATGTCCATCAGGGAATGAATGGATAAAGAAAATGTGATACATGCATGCACTAGAATATTATTCAGCCTAACAATGAAAGGAAATTTTGCATTCCACAATAACATGAGTGAACCTGGAGGACAGTAAGCTAAATGAATTAAGCCAGTCACAGAAAGACACACTGTGTAATTCTACTTGTATGAAGTATCTAAAATAGTTAAATTCCTGGAATCAAAGAGTGGAATGGTGGTTGCCGGGGCCTGGAGAGAGGAAAAGAAATGGGGAGATATTAATCAATGGACATAAAACTTCAATTAAGCAGGATGAGTAAGTTGTAGAAATGTTTTGTCTAACATGATACTCACAGTTAACACTGTACCATCCATTTTAAAATGTGTTGATTATAGATCTCATGTGCTTACTGTGATCAAATAATTAAAAAAAAAAAAAAAGAACCAACTCAGGAGTCATAGCCAGGGAAAACATTACCTACAAATTCAGGGACACCCATGACAGGCACCCAACCATCAACTGGCATCTTCTAACCATTGCCAGCTAGCAAGGATCAACATGAACACCCTCTCCATGCTATGCAGAAGTGGAAAGCTCTACCTAAGAATTTCACAAATTTCAGCATAAGTAATTGCTCAGAGCTCTCTCTGGTTCAGAATGGAGAACAAGAATTAAGAAGCAGCAGGAAAATTTAACTACACTTAGAATCGTGCTGAGCCACATTGGAACAAGTGGGAAAAGAAAAATCTGAAATACTGATCCTGTCTTTATTTTGAGATTTTATATTTCCTCATAGTGGATATTTTGCTTTAATTTTAAAAAGTCACACTCAAACTATGCTCAGCTTGATTACTGAGTTTTTTGGTGCCCCCTTAAATTTTGTTTCCAAGGTGAATGCCTCACCTGCCTCCCCCTGATCTCCATCCTAAGCCTCTGGTACATTCTGGGCTTCAGGGCGTAGACCCAAAAGTGGGCTCTGCCTCTCACTGGTAGTGACAAAACCTCACTGTGCCTCATTGCCCTTATCTGTAAATTGGGGAGAATTGGAGCACCTCTCACTGAGTTGTGAGGTTTAAACTGAGTTAATATCTGGGCCGTGATAGAACATGGCCAGCCCCCTGGCAACTACAGCATTAGGTTATAACAAGGACACATAATAAGTGTGAGCCATCATCATCCTGCTCATCCCCATTTCTCACCATAGCAATGACCAAGGCAACTCTGGTGTGTGAAGCAAGGCTTGTGGCTGAAGACTGAAAAGTGAAAGAGAATGGAAACTTCATGCCCTCCACCACATGCAACTTAAATCTCATAGTAGACATTCATTCCCTGGAGCCTCTTTTCATGAGGGCTCCAGCCCTCATGTTGTTCAGCTTCCTAACCTCCTCTTGACCCCTCCCTCTGTCCTCCTCTGTGTCTCCTTCTCACCTTCTTGCTCCTATGTTGTCTAAGTTTTTGTTGATCTGTACACAATACGTTGGCCTTCTCCAGTCCCGTCTTCCTGTGTGAGGAAAACATGAAGCCGGTGTGTTTAATAACAGAAATGCAGACATAGAGAATGAACTTGTGGACACAGTGGGGGATGGAGTTCAGTTCAGTCACTCAGTGGTGTCTGACTCTTTGCAACCCCATGAATTGCAGCACACCAGGCCTCCCTGTCTATCACCAACTCCCAGAGTTCACTCAGACTCACAGCCATCGAGTTGGTGATGCCATCCAGCCATCTCATCCTCTGTCGTCCCCTTTTCCTTCTGCCCCCAATCCCTCCCAGCATCAGAGTCTTTTCCAATGAGTCAACTCTTCGCATGAGGTGGCCAAAGTACTGGAGTTTCAGCTTTAGCATCATTCCTTCCAAAGAACACCCAGGACTGATCTCCTTTAGAATGGACTGGTTGGATCTTCTTGCAGTCCAAGGGACTCTTCTCCAACACCACCGTTCAAAGAGGGTGGGGCAAATTGAGAGAGTAGCCCTGACACATATACATTGCTGCTGCTCTTTAGTCACTAAGTCACACCTCACTCTTTGTGACACCATGGACTATAGCTCACTAGACTCCTCTGTCCTTGGGATTTCCCGGGCAAGAATATCAGAATGGGTTGCCATTTCCTTCTCCAATATATACATTATCACATGTAAAACGGATAGCTAGTGGGAAGTTTTCCAGGTGGTGCTGGTGGTAAAGAACCCACCTATCAATGCAGGTTAGATGTAACAGACGTGGGTTCTATCCCTGGGTGGGGAAGAGCCCCTGGAGAAGGGAATGGCTACCCACTTCAGTATTCTTGCCTGGAGAATCCCATGGACAGAGGAGGCTGGCAGGCTACAGTCCACAGGGTAGCACAGAGTTGGACACAACTGAAGTGACTTAGCACAGTGGGAAGCTGCTGTGTAGCACAGGGAGCTCAGCTCAGTGCTCTGTGATGACCTAGAGGGGTGGGATGGGGATACTGGTGGGAAGGAGATCCAAGAGGGAGGGGATATATGTAAACACAGAGTTGATTCAAGTTGTTGTATGGCAGAGACTAACGCAGCATTGTAAAGCCGTTATCCTCCAATTAAAAGAGAAAGTATTTAGCACAGTGCCTGATGCATTAAAAAGAATCCAGTAAATCCTACTGTTCTAATATTTATTATCATCATGTGTTCAGTTGCTAAGTCGTGTCTGACTCTTTGTGACCCCATGGACTGTGGCTACTGGGATAGCCTTCGCTACTTGTCCTTCACTACTTATCACTATTAAAATGATATATTATTGATAGCTTAAAAAAAAGGACTATGTAAATGATGACTTGCTGAACAACAGGGAGACACAAGCCACCCACACGGAGTCAGCAAGGAGCTGCCTCGGTATCTGATTTCCCACCCCAGGGTGATTTTGATTGGAGACGCAGTTTCAGTGCATCCACACAAAGGAAGTAGCGTCAATGGATTTCTTGCTTAGAGATCCCAGAATAGGTGTGCAATGAAAGGGCAGTCCTCTGTCCTGGGTCACGAGAGAGCAGGAGACAGACAGCAGGGTAGCAAACACCTGTTATTTACAAGGTGGTTGGGGCAGAGGTCACTAACTTTTCACAGACTCAACTTGAAGTGGTTATTTTAGAAGGTGCCCTGAGCCAGGGAAGCAGGAACCTGTAGCAAGAACCCCAAGCTCAGGTCCTTATCTGAATGTCCAGACTCTAGTTGGGAGCAGGTAGTCACAGTGTGAGATGCCTGGACAGTAACTCAAAATGTCTGTTTTCTCAGCAGACAAGCTCAGGTTCAGGCCAGCTAATGTAGCCATTTTTTTTTTTTTTTTGGAGTTTTTTTTTTTAACGTGCAAAAAGAACATCCCAGAAACAAAAGAGGTTTTAAGTTATTAACAATGAACCACTACATAAGAAAGCCCCCTCTTCACTTTGTAAATAGGAATATAGTGCAAATAGACGTAAAAGGAGATGAACACTTTAGGATTCAATGCAAACCCTAAAGTTGTTTTGAGGTTGAGGTTTTTATCGGTGTTGACAAAAAAAAAAAAGCAGGGGAGATTTCCACATATGATGATCTAGGGCCCTATGATGATAAACACAAGAGTGTCCGAGAACTTGTTGTTTGTTGTTTAGTTGCTAAGTTGTGTCTGACTCTTTGTGACCCCGTGGACTGTAGCCCACAGGCTCCTCTGTCCATGAGATTTCCCAGGCAAGACTACTGGAGTGGGTTGTCACTTCCTCCTCCAGGGGATCTCTCCAACCCAGGAACTGAACACACATATCCTACATTGGTAGGTGGGTTCTTTACCACTGTGCCACCAGGGAAGTCAAAGAACTGAGGAACCACAAGACACCTGGTGTCGGTGATTCCCAGCAACGTATCAGTGGAATTTCCCTCTGGGACATTTGGACTTTCATTAGTGACACTGAGAGTTTACACTCCTGTTGTTACTGTGGAATGTGAAGTCTTAATTTTGAAAGCTGTTGGGGGCATGTTAGAAAGTGAAGGGATTTTGAGGATGTAGGGATACTTACGGGCTTCCCAGGTGGTGCTGGTGGTAAAGAATCTGCTTACCAATGCAGGAGACATAAGAGACATGGATTTGATCCCTGCATCAGGAAGATCCCCTGGAGGAGGGGACGGTAACCCACTCCAGTGTTTCTGCCTGGAGAATCCAATAGTCAGAGGAGCCGGGTGAGCTACAGTCCATGGGATCACAAAGAGTCGGACGCTACTGAACTGACTTAGCATGCAAGCAAAGACCAAGTCCTAGGTGGTATATGTAACTTTGGGGATTCCCTGGTGGCTCAATGTTAAAGAATCTGCCTGCATTGCAGGAGACCAAGATTCAATTCCTGGGTTGGGGAGATGCCCTGGAGAAGGGAATGACAACCCACTCTAGTACTCCTGCCTGGAGAATTCCATGGACAGAGGAGCCTAGCAGCCTACTGTCCATGGGGTCGCAAACAATCAGACACAACTGAAGCGACTTAGCACACACACAGATACTAGTACAACCTTCCTCCAACCAGACCCTCCTCAACTATTATACTCCTTCTCATGGCAGCACGGAAGAGTATCTTTTCCTAATGTGTCATCTTTTGTTGCATCAGCATCTACCATGGTGGCAGCAGGAAATTCTGAGAGGGTACCGATAGATAAGAGAAAGGAAATCAGTCATTACCAGGCAACCACCAAAGGCTATCTTGTTGCTTCTGGACAGTGAGCACCATCAGGATAAGGACGCCATCTCTCTGGGTCACTGCTCTATCCTCAGTATGCAGCACAGAGCCTGGCACAGAGCATTCTTTCAGTAGCTATTTGTGTCATTTATTTTATTGAAGTATAGTTTATTTACAATTAATTTCTGCTGCACAAAGAAGTGATTCAGTTGTACATGTGTATATACATTCTTTTTCATTTTCTTTTCCATCATGGTTTATCACAGGATATCGAATGTAGTTTCCTGGGCTTTACAGCAGGACCTTATTGCCTATCCATTTTAAATATGATAGTTTGCATCTTCTAACCCCAAACTCCAAGCCCGTCCTTCTTCCACTCCATGCCCCTTTGACAACCACAAGTCTGTTCTCTGCCAGTACATTTCTGCCTTGTAGAGAAGTTCATCTGTGTCACATTTCAGATTCTACATATAAATGGTATATGGTATTTTCTATAGACCTTGATGGGTGGAAGTTATTGCCAGTGCAACTGAAAAAAAGGAACCTAAGGATGGAATCTCGTGACTGATGTCATATGAGCTCTTACCGTCATCCCAGGGAGGAGAAACCTACATTTACCTCTTTTGGGAAAAGCCATTCTTATCCTGGTGACCTAAGTTAGAAATCCAACAGCAAAGAAAACCATGATAATACCCCAGATCCTGAAAACTTACTTCCTAAAGTTGGACCAGCCACTTTAAAATACCATGTCTGTCTCTCTGTCCCCCTTCCTGTGAGCATATAGCCTGTTCTGTACTTGATAGATCTATTGACCATCCATCAGTGTGGATTTGCCAGGTACATACTAAAATAATTTTTAAGTGTGACTTAGAGTTTTGCAGTGCTTAACATTTTGAATGTCCTTCAAAGTCCACTGTTTTACCTAGTCTTCCCAGGAGCTCTATAGGAATATCAAGGCGTATATAATTATTCCCACTTCAGGCTTTAAGGTAACTGATGATTTAAAGTTAGATGACTTTCCCAGAGCCATCCACTTATTAAATGACAGTGCAACCCAGTGAGATAGATTATGGTTTTTGCACTATTTGTTTTCCATTTCTGTTAAGTAGATGGGGATACAGAAGCTCCAAGATTGCTTGGCTCACCGGAATTCATTCAGGTGCCATTGGTTGCAGTACCAGGACTCAGGCCAGCAAAGTCAGATGACCTGGGTTTTCTTTCTAACATCCGTGCTGCCTGTCTTCTCCTTCCTCACTCTCAGTCCCCTGCCTCTGTCCTGTCTGGAATGACCTCCCCTTCCCGATAGGTTCACCTTTATGATGTAAATCACATGACTGTCTGGCAAAAAAATGTGTCCCTTATTCCTTCAGACCTCACTGAACACGCTGTCAGTACCCGCTTGCTCTGACTTGGCGTTTGTTCATTTTGCCCCTGCATCTCAATCCGAAGCTCTCTGAAGGCAAGTGCGATGTCTTGGCCATCTCTGCATATCCCGGAGAAACTCTGGGATGGGCGTCAGGTTCATGGAAAGGGGCACTGAACATGAAGTCTGAATGTATATGGCACTGCAAGCTGAAAATGCAACAAGCTGTATATATGTCAGATTCTTACGTATACTTCACTTTTTTTGCCCCGAAACTGATGCTAAAAAACATTTTTCATGTATTCGTGACTGCAGTTGTATTCTTGACAAAGTGAAAGTGAAGTCACTCAGTCGTGTCTGACTCTTAGCGACCCCATGGACTGTAGCCTACCAGGGTCCTCCGTCCATGGGACTCTCCAGGCAAGAATACTGGAGTGGGGTGCCATTTCCTTCTCCATAATTGAGAGTGCCATATTAATGGGTGCCGTATTGGAAGGATGCGCTTTTGTCCTTCATTCCTTCTCTCACGAGTTCATTCACTCAGATGAAGAGGTCTGACGGTTGTCTACAAGTATCCTGCCCAATACCTAGGGGAGGGGGGCTCCTTCAGCCTCACAGGACAATCTGGGTGGTGCATCACACCATCCACTACAGAGAGCCTTGGTGTGGTTTGGATTCTCTCTCAGGCACAATGGGGAAGCCCGTGGAGCAAGCCTGGTATTTGCAATTGACCTGTCACTACATGTCAACTCTTGTTTTCTGTTGACGTGATGCTGCCGAGCCCTTGGTGCAGACCCAGATTGAATCAGCGACCCAGACTATGGGAAGCACTGGATTGTTTTCTGCCTCCCTTGAGGCCTCTGCTCTGAGCAGCAGCATTCCCGTCATGCCCCTGCAGCTACCCATCCCCCCCAAGCATGCCATCCACTCCAGGGGACCTGTGACACCCCACTCTACTCCATGCGCCCTGCCACACACAACCCAGCTGTCCCTGGAAAGCCAATTCCTTTCTACTTAGAGGTCTAAAGCAGGCTTCAAAGCACAATCTTACTCCCCTATAGCTTTAAGACATTAAGGCAAAAATCACACATTCTGATCTAATACTTGATTTTTTTTTTTTTTTCATATGAGAAACAGCCCCACCATGCTCAGAGGCTGGGGACTGGGCGAGCTTCCAGAGGCAGCTGCCTTGAGCCCGTCTTAGCTGTGGCTTCACTTCCAGCTGAAGCAAAGGTCTGCCTCTGAAGCTCCAAGCACGGGCTCCCAGGTGGGTGCTGCCTGCTGGCTTCAGGCATCTGCCTTTCATCTGCCTCTAAGTAGGTTTCACGTTGCTGTTTTTAGTTCTTGCTACAAGGACGGCTCTTGGGCAGGGAAGCAGACATCCGCAGCGCTGGAGAGAAAACAGAAGTGTGATGATGGGAGAGTAAGAACAGTCCCGTAGCAGGTCATCCTTGTACAGCTCTGTGTAGTCTGTAGACTGTATCTTCAGTCTCCAGACAAGAGCTAATGGCCCAGCCATAGCATCCCTGTTTTACTTAGGGATTAGAAGTGAAGAATGTTTATGCAGCTTGGTTAAGATTGCACAGCTTTGAGCACTCAAGGAAGAATTGTGATACTCAAGGGGTGTGGGTGTGAGTATGTGTGTTGCAGAGAGAGGCAAAGAATGAGTGACACAGGTGCAGAGGTGGAATCAGAGAGAAACCTTTAAGATCTCTTCCCAAAATTTCAGCCCAGTCCCTGACCAATGCAGGAATGTCCTGGATAGATTCCAATAACCACAAGCTTACTCATTGCCTCTCAAGTTAGACTACAGTGTTGTTGACTCTAAAGACTAAAGAAGTGAAAATGTTAGTCACTCAGTTGTGTCTGACTCTTTGGGACCCCATGGACTGTAGCCTGCCAGGCTCCTCTGTCCATGGCATTCTCCAGGCAAGAATACTGGAGTGGGTTGCCAAACCCTTCTTAAAGAGATCTTCCCAACCCAGGATATTAAACTGAAAATAGGAGGTAGAGAAACAGAATACAGACTCTAAACAATGGGCAGTTCTGGAGTTGAGTCTCAGCCATTCTACTTTGTATGTGACACAGAAAAGTAAAAGTGTTAACTGCTCTGGTGTGTCTGACTCTTTGTGACTCCATGGACTGTAGCCCACCAAGCTCCTCTGCCCATGGAATTCTCCAAGGAAGAATACTGGAGCAGATATGTTACACAGAAGAAGAGCTTAATATTGCTGCATCTTGGATGCTTCACCACACAGTAGTAATAATGTCCTTCATGAGAAAAGCTATGTAAAGCTCCTAGAACTTTCCAGGAGAACTTTCTGTAATGATGGGAAATGTTCTAAATCTGGACTCTCCAATATGGTAGCCACATGTTACACATGAATATTGAAAGCTTAAAATGTGACGAGTGCAACCGAGAAACTGATTTCTTGAGTTAATTTTGAGTAACCACATGAGCATGTGACGATCTGGAAGCTACAAATCCATGACCCCATTTGTCCTCTGTGACAACTCTGTGACTTATACGATGCAGAGATGATGCATTTTATTAATGAGGAAGTTGAGTCTCAAAGGAGACCCTACTGAAATCTCACATGGGCACCTCATGCCATCAGTGGGCTCCTAAATTTGGGAGCTGTAAAGTGTCCCCACCCACCCAGCTCAGCAGGCACACGCAAGCCCTAAGGCCAGCCAGGCTTGGCCTGAGCAGAGAAAGTGTTTTGCCGAGAGAGCCAAAGCCACTGACTAAGTATTATTCATTGTCCCAGTGTTAAGACATTCTGTCTAAACCATTTCCCATCACTGATAGGAAAGAGTTGGCTGGGGAAAAGCCTTGGAGTTTCACACAATCAGTTTCACGCAGCCTCACTCATCAGGGCAAGAAAGGGCTTAAAATTTGATGCTACACTATGCTCTGCATTAGCCAGAAATGGTTCTAACTCCAGATCAAGAGTATTCTTAAAATTCCTTCAATACAGTGGGTTTGGGCCTTGATATATACCAATATTCCTTGAGGAGAAAGGCATCTATTATGGGATGAAGTGTGTTCTCCATACCCACCAAGTTCATATGTTGAGGCCCTAACCCATAGTACCTCAGAATGTCACAGTATTTGGAGATAATCTCTTTAAAGAGGTCATTAAGGTTAAAATGGGGCTTCCCTGATGACTCAGCAGTAACGAATCCACCTGCAATGCAGGAGAACCAGGAGACATGAATTCAATCCCTGTGTTGGGAAGATCCCCTAGGGAAGGAAATGGTAACCCACTCCAGTATTCTTGCCTGAAAAATCCTATGGACAGAGGAACTTGGCAGACTACAGTCTGCTGCTGCTGCTAAGTCACTTCAGTCATGTCCAACTCTGTGCGACCCTATAGACAGCAGCCCACCAGGCTCCCCTGTCCCTGGGATTCTCTAGGCAAGAACACTAGAGTGGGTTACTATTTCCTCCTCCAGTGCATGAAAATGAAAAGTGAAAGTGAAGTCGCTCAGTTGTGTCTGACTTTTAGCAACCCCATGGACTGCAGCCTACCAGGCTCCTCCACCCGTTGGATTTTCCAAGCAAGAGTACTGGAGTGGGGTGCCATTGCCTTCTCCGAGACTACAGTCTATGGGGTTGCAAAAAGTCAGATATGGCTGAGCATGTGCACAAGGTAAAATTAGGTCATTAGAATGGATCATAATCCAGTATAATCAGTATCCCTGTAAAAGGGGAAATATGGACACAGATGTACAGAGGAAGACCAATCCAAGCAAGCTTACACTGTCATCCTTGGGTTTCTATGGAGGCTTGTTTCCAGGCCTCCCATAGACACCAAATCCATGGATGCTCAGGTCCCTTATATAAAAGAGTATAGTATTTGCATATGAACTACACACATTGTCTGGTACAATACCTAGTAGAATGTAAATACCATGTAAGACTGCTTACCAGGTGGCACAGTGATAAGGAATCCACTGCCAATGCAGGAGACACGAGAAACGAGAGTTCTGGGTTGGGAAGATCCCCTGGAGGAGGGCATGGCAACCCACTCCATTATTCTTTCAGGGAAAATCCCATGGACAGAGGAGTCTGGTGGGCTACAGTCCATGGGAGAGTCAGACACAATTGGAAATACAATGGAAATGCTATGTAAACGGTTGCTGTTGCACAGCAAATAGAAGTTTTTCTTCTTGGAACTTTCTGTAATTTTTTCCCAAATATCTTCTGTCAATGGTTAGTTGAATCCACAGATGCAAAACCTGCAGACACGGAGGGCTGACTGTACAGCATTTATTTGATCAGTCTTCCCAGATGATTCTAGAAGCAGCACAGGTGAAGAACCTCAGCCTTAATTCACCAAGGAACAACACTCATTACATAGATGTCAACAGCAAGGATGATAATAATAACTTAAAGCATTATAGCTTTTTAGAATTAATACAGCACTTTCATATACATTTTTACAATATTGTTGTAAGAATGAATCATCTTCCCAATTTACAGAAGAGCCTCTGGAATCTTGTTTCAGTTCACAGAGTCTATAATTAATAAAGCCAGATTACCCACACTACTTCCTGGACCACTCAATCCTGGGCAAATCCATTTCATCACTTTATCTGCTTTTCACCAAAACCGTCTTTGAGCAGGGTGAATGTGTATCCCGATTTACCCAAGGCACTGCATGTCTACTGCTTTTTCCCAAAGTAATTATGAATAACACCTTCTTTCACTCTCAGAAGCATCTGTGTTTACATGATTTATCTTATGGTCAACTTACAGATAAGGCACTTTTCCCAGTAAAAGGTTTCCTGCGGTGGTTGTGGTGGTTGTTGTTTAGTTGCTAAGTCACATCTGACTCTTTGTGACTCCATGGACTATAGTCCTCCAGGTTCCTCTGTCCATGGAATTCCACAGGCAAGAATACTGGAGTGGGCTGCTATTTCTTTCTGCAGGGGATCTTCCTGACCCAAGGATTGAACCCATGTCTCCTGCATTGGCTGCACTGAGCCACCTGGGAAGCCCATGGTAAGGGAATGTCTTTGTGCAATTCATGGTCTCACAGGCACATCTATTGGGTAAAACATAGACTGAACAGTGGGCTGTTTTGTAGAGAACAAAGCACACCCAAGAGCCCAATTCAAGAGACCAGGACCCTGATTTGACCTGCTTCAGGCTTGCAGTGGGAATTTAGATAAAGAAGAAGGAATTCAGCTAGATGAACCTTAGTTCAATTCAGCTTGAATTCTCTGGTTAATTTGATGAGTACTTAATGTATTTAAGCACCATCCCTACTAGCTCAAACAGTAAAGAATCTGCCTGCAACAGAGGAGACCCTGGTTCGATTGCTGGGTCAGAAAGATCCCCTGGAGAAGGGATTGGCAACCCATTCCAGTATTCTTGCCTGGAGAATCCCATGGACAGAGGAGCCTGGCAGGCTACAGTCCATGGGGTTTCAAAGAGTTGGACAAGACTGAGTGACTTTCACTTTCATTTTCAATGTGTTTAAGGGACTGTGAGTGGGAGTGGGCAGTAAAAGAACGATCAGGGTGTTCTGGGGCCTTTGGGGGAAGGAGGACATATATGTGATGGTGATGTTTTGCACCCAGACGTCTGAAATCTGAATTCATTAGTTGGTTACAATAGTAAACGAACCCCAGAAGGATCAGCTGTTAACCATAGAAAAGTTTATCATTTTGTTCATGCAAAGTGTGTGGTGATTTCCGTGGTGCCCAGGATGGACCCCTTCCAGTGGTTCAGGGATACAGCCTCGCATCTGGCAGCTTCAGCCTTTGGAGCAGGTACCCGAGGCAAGGACAGCGAGAGCCGGGCAGTGATGACACCCTTCCTGTTTTGCTCACACTCCATTGACTAGAGCTAGTTGCCTGGCCCTGCCTAGGAAGTGGGTTACTTGCTAAACCCCACCCTTTGAATTTCACTCCCCAGCTAGCACTTCAACCCTGTGGCCTACAGTTTCCTGCCTGCCTCCCCAGCTCCAGACAAACTCTCAATGGACAACAGAGAAGTCGTCCCCATGCCTTAGCTTTCTACTGTCCCTTCCTGCCTTTCTTAACCTCCCTGTCCCTCAGCCCAACACCTAAGTGATATCTGCTTGTATCCGTTTCCTAAAGATGCTACAACAAATGACCACAATTTTATAGATCGCTCAAAGCAATAGAAATGTGTTCTCTAACAGTTCTGGAAATCAGAATTCTGAAGCCAAGGTTGTCTGCAGACAGTGCACTCTCTCCTAGCTTCTGGTGGTTGTTGGCAATTTTTGGCACTTCTTCACTTGTAGCTGCATCACTCCATCTCGGCCTCCATCGTTCCATGGCCACCTTCCCTCTGTGTGTCTGTGTCTTCACGTGATGTTCCACTCTCTGCATCTGACTTTTTTTTTCTCTTCCTATAAGGTCCTGAGTCATATTGGATTAAGAGCCCACCCTACTCTAATATGAACTCAACTTATATTTTAATCACACCTGCAAAGACCCTATTTCTAAATAAGGTCATATTCACAGGTACCAGGGGTTAGAACTTCTACACATTTTTTGGTGAACACAGTCCAACCCAAGCTATTGTTTGAGAAGCCTCCTCATGTGCCCTGGAGCAGAATTACCCACTTCTGCCTCTGTGTTCTCATGGATCATATGCCATATACCAGAGGATGGCTTTGTTCCAGTGTGGGAGTTACTGGTTTGCACACTTCTCTTTCCCATTTTGTGGACAGGGATGATGTCTTGGTATCCTTGACATCTTTCTAGGAGCATTTCTCGTAATGCCTGATGCTGTAGTCTTGTCTAGAACAAAGGACAGGGGTTTTGGCAACGGATATTCCCTTGAATTCCAATCTTGCCACATCCTAACCACGTAGTTGGAAGAAGATATTTAACCTATAAGATTTTCAGTTTCTCCTTTTAAGTTGAGAGCCCTAACCCAAACAAGCCAGCTTAAGCCACAAAAGAAATTCATCCTTTCCTGAAGAAGACCCAGTCCAACCTCACCTTACCAAAGTTCCTTCTAGTGATTATATTCTCTGGACCTTCCTCGTCTCTGATGACTTTCACTAATCTGAATGGACCCGAAGGGAAAAATCAGATTGTTCTCCTGAGCTCTGCCCAGGTAGGAAGCTAAAGAGCTTCAGGAGGCTTGAGCAGTGACAGAGATTTCAAAAAATCAAAGTTTGACTGGGAATGCTGGAAGCACAGAGGTGTCTCTGAGAAGCAGTGGGGCAACTCACACGCAAAGCAATTAGCACTCTCAGCGCACAGGCTGGCAGAGAGCAGCATAAGCCCACCAGGCAGGATTGGGGCTACAGCATTGTTTTCTCTTCTGGTAGATCAAATGCAGAAAGGTAGACAGCGTGAAGCTTGAGTTGCAAGGGGAAATGACAGGCAAACGCAGTAAACAGAACTAATTAACTTCAGCTTCATTCCCAGGTTACAAAGGGCCAAGTAGGCACAGCAAGCTGGCGGGGGAACAGTGGGGTCTATGGCTTTGCCTATTGACCCAAAGATAACTTGTAAGATACCTCCCAAAGTGCCTTCCCAGGTGTCCCCTTTTATATCCAAAGTGTCCAGTGGAATGCTTTTTTTGAGACAACTATTCACCCTTCCTCCTTCATCTTTCCTCATTGTCTCCTCTTTTCTCAGAAGCCTTCTCTTAAATCCCCACTGGCTTCTGTCCCCCTTCTCTGAGCTCTCAGCCAGAATTCAGTGCTGACCGAGGCGATGGAGTGTGAAGCAAGGTTACAGACAGGGCTCAGGACAGGACTGTCTGGACGCAGCTCAACCTGTGTGATCTTAGCAGGCAACGGAACCACTCTGTATCTCGTTTTCCTTGTCTGTAAAATGGAAGTTCTAAATGCAACTTCACTGGCTGTGCTAAGTATGCATGGGAGAATGTAAACACAATGCATGACCATCATCTTTTCATGATGCCACCCAACATGGTTTAACCTGCCCAACCCACCTCACAGGGCTGCCACGGGGAGTCAATGAATTATTGCATATGAAGGCACATCACAAAGTCTAACACTTTTTATGTTGCTATTGTTGGTCCTATTGCAATTATGTCTACTTCTTATATGTACAGCTTTCAGCCCAACTCCATTTCTACTGTTCAGTATGGTGTGGAACAATTATAAGGGCTTGGGGTAGAAAGATGACCAAACTCTTGATCTTCAGAGAACTTGTAGAGATCCAAGAAGGCATCGTGGTCAAGAGGAAAGAGCGTTAGTTCTGGGATCAGATATACCTGGATTAAGGTATGCCAACTTCTTCAAATTGCTCATCTCCTTTTCCTCACTTGCAAACTGTGGTCAAAATTGAACTTCCTACATAGGGAATAATAATAAAATGAGAGAATGTATGAGTTGGCCAAAAAGTTTATTCAGGCCCAAGAAAACTTTTCAGCTAACCCAAGGAGTGTTAACATACCATTCTGAATATAGTATTAAGTAAACATGCACTCTCATCAGATCCTCTGAGAAAGCCACGAACCACTAAAAATGGTGAGGAAGGTAATCACAATTAACAGCACAAATGATGATGCTCTCAAGCTGAAATAATGCTCAGTTCAGTTCATTTCAGTCACTCAGTCATGTCCGACTCTTTGCTACCCCATGGACTGCCAGCACTCCAGGCTTCCCTGTCCTTCACCAACTCCTGAGTTTACTCAAACTCATGTCCATTGAGTTGGTGATGCCATCCAACCATCTCATCCTCTGTCAACCCCTTTTCCTCCTGCCTTCAATCTTTCCCAGCATCAGAGACTTTTCACATGCATCAGCTCTTCGCATCAGATGGCCAAAGTATTGGAGTTTCAGCTTCAACATCAGTCCTTCCAATGAATATTCAGGATTGATTTCCTTTAGGATTGACTGGTTGGATCTCCTTGCAGTCCAAGGGACTCTCAAGAATCTTTTCCAACACCACAATTCAAAAGCATCAATTCTTCAGCACTCAGCTTTCTTTATAGTCCAACTCTCACATCAATACATGACTACTGGAAAAACCATAGCCTTTACTAGATGGACATTTGTTGGCAAAGTAATGTCTCTGTTTTTTAATATGCTGTCTAGGTTGGTCATAATTTTCCTTTCAAGGAGCAAGCATCTTTTAATTTCATGGCTGCAATCACCATCTGCAGTGATTTTGAAGCCCCCCCAAAATAAAGTCTGTCACTGTATCCGCTGTTTCCCCATCTATTTGCCATGAAGTGATGGGACCAGATGCCATGATCTTAGTTTTCTGAATGTTGAGCTTTAAGCCCACTTTTTCACTCTCCTCTTTCACTTTCATCAAGAGGCTCTTTAGTTCTTCTTCACTTTCTGCCATAAGGGTGGTGTCATCTGCATATCTGAGGTTATTGATATTTCTCCCGGCAATCTTGATTCTAGTTTGTGCTTTATCCAGCCTAGCATTTCTCATGATGTACTCTGCATATAAGTTATATAAACAGGGTGATTTTATACAGCCTTGATGTACTCCTTTCCCAATTTGGGACCAGTTTGTTGTTCCATGTCCAGTTCTAACTGTTGCTTCTTGACCTGCATACAGATTTCTCAAGAGGCAGGTCAGGTGGTCTAGTATTCCTATCTCTTTCAGAATTTTCCACAGTTTTTTGTGATCCACACATTCAAAGGCTTTGGCATAGTCAATAAAGCAGAAATAGATGTGTTTCTGGAACTCTCTTGATTTTTCCACAATCCAGCGGATGTTGGCAATTTGATCTCTGGTTCCTCTGCCTTTTCTAAATACAGCTTGAACATCTGAAACTTCATGGTTCACATATTGTTGAAGTCTGGCTTGGAGAATTTTGAGCATTACTTTACTAGCGTGTGAGATGAGTGCAATTGTGCTGTAGTTTGAGCATTCTTTGGCATTGCCTTTCTTTGGGATTGGAATGAAAACTGACCTTTTCCAGTCCTGTGGCCACTGCTGAGTTTTCCAAGTTTGCTGGCATATTGAATGCAGCACTTTCACAGCATCATCTTCCAGGATTTGAAATAGCTCCACTGGAATTCCATCACCTCCACCAGCTTTGTTCGTAGTGATGCTTTCTAAGGCCCACTTGACTTCACATTCCAGGATGTCTGGCTCTAGGTCAGTGATCACACCATCGTGATTATCTGGGTCATGAAGATCTTTTTGTACAGTTCTTCTGTGTACTCTTGCCACCTCTTCTTAATATCTTCTGCTTCTGTTAGGTCCATACCATTTCTGTCCTTCATTGAGCCCATCTTTGCATGACATGTTCCCTTGGTATCTCTAATTTTCTTGAGGAGATCTCTAGTCTTTCCCATTTTATTGTTTTCCTCTATTTCTTGGCACTGATCACTGAGGAAGGTTTTCTTATCTCTCCTTGCTATTCTTTGGAAATCTGCATTCAAAATGTGTGTGGCTTAAGTTAAGAACATTTAACTTAGCTTTCATTCTATAAATGAAAAGAAGTTCCAGATCTTAAATGCTTCTGTTATGAGTAGCCTCTCCATATTTGCTTACCTGGGTCTAAGTTTGAGGTATTTTTAAAATATTGCTTAGTTAAAGATATGTAATGAATGCAGAAGTAGAAAGAACATTGAAAGTGGTGGAAATAAAAATGGAGAATTTTTATGTGAGAAAATGAATAAAAATGATGAATGTCCTATGGTTTATTTGCCATGACTCTTTCAATAGTAGGAACATTCTGGAAGACAAACTGTGAATCTGTTGTGTTTGAAAAGTGTGGTCAATATGCACCAACAAGATATATCAAAAGAAGAGGAGAGTGATTGTCAGACCCTGGGCTGGACTGGGTCTAATAGGATTCATGATAAACAAAGAGAGCCAACCCACGCTCTTGTGGTGTTACAATATGGTGGAAGAAACAAATGTTCCACAAAGAGTCACACGAAGGTCAGATATGCTCAATGAAAGTTGTATGTTGGGATATGTCTGAAATGCTCTGCAGATTGCAAAGACAAAATAGAAGTCCCCTACTTTCTTCTTTGGTACTCCTTTACATGGAGCACTGATAAAGGATAAGGAGGCTGTCTGCACACTTCATGGACCAGGAAGCCAGCAAAAATGATGGTGGATGTGGAGGAGGTCACACAGAAAGAAGTGGACTGAGTCAGGAGGTGGCTTGAAGAGAAACTTTCCAAGACTATGATGGCTTGATCTGGAGGTATTAGATGGTTGAGGATGATTTTTGAACTCTTTTATTTCACAACTGGATAACAAAAGTTTCCATTTACAGAACCAAGGAGGCCTGCAGAGATGGATGTCTGAAAGATAGGAGTCACATTTTGAATTTTTTTAATTTTTAGATGCTTGTCACCCATATAATTGTAGATATCAGGGGTCCCCCCTACACAAGGGCTGTTCATGCTGTCAACCACCATTTAATACTGCAACACAAACTGTGAAACAGGTAATATACATATCAAGCCCTCTATTCAGAAAGAGAGCTGGGGTTCAAATAAAAAGATCTCTAACCAAACATATTGGAGCTTTTATTCCATTGTCATTAACTGTGTGACATCTGGAGGAAAACTGGGAAAATCCTTTTGTGGTTCAAGCTTCACTAAAATCTAAGAATAATCCCCACGTCATCAAGTGATTTTGAGAATAAAAAGAGAGAGAAATTGTTTTATAGCCAGACTCTATAATTCCCCTGTTCACTTTTCCATTTCTCTTTCTTTCTTCTATTGCCCTGTTACTTGGTGATAGAACTGGAGTAAGTTATTATCAGATGTGTAATGAAAGATTGTTGAAATAGTTTGGGAATGCTAAAAAATTATTTGCCTTACCCCAAGTTCCTGACCGTTTCAGATAGAGATAGATAGATGATAGATTAGACAGATAGATAGAATTATATAGAGCTATATATCCAAGAGATATAGATATATCAAGTGTCCTCATCTTATTTTCCAACAACACAATGATCTGAACATTTTCTAGCTCCCTGTAATTGTGATCTCCACTCTCCAACTGTTTTGTCTTCTTTCTCTTCATCTGAGAATCTGAGACAGAGGCAGTATCTGTATTCTTTCTCACCTGTCTCCAGTCTGCAGCCTTCTGCTTTACCTGCTGCTGCCCATGCTAGAGCAGAATGCAATTAAAGGACTTCAGAAGGCAGCTGGAACTCAGCCTTCATGAGAGACAACGCATACCTTTGACAGCTTGGAAATGCTTTTCAATCAATATGGTCCGGGCAGGGGTCACTCAGAGGGTACTTAGATCCTTTAGAGTTCTTCAGGACCTGACCTCGTCATGTTGACCCAAATCTGAGTAGACATCGGGAGGAGCAGGAAGGAAATGGAGGGCCAGAAGAGAAGGTTTTCATTAAGCTGTGATAGGAAATGAGGTGAGAGTGGATCAGGAAATGTTGATTCCCCAAAGCGGCTCTGGCATTTGGCAAGATTGCTATGAAATGGGAGTGAGGAGAGGGCATCTTTTTGTGTTTTTCTCCTCTACACTTTCTGCAAATACCTTCCTCACAGCCCTTGTTCATTTTCCCATCAGTTTGTGCAGCAAATGTGCATGGAAATAAATGTGTATGGGCATAAACATCACCCTCAATTCTACTGACATATTGTACAGGACTGCCCACTATGGCATACACACAACAACAGTACTGCCTGGCTTGTGGTAAGCTTCCCATAAATAAGGATGTATTGGTGTGATTACTAAAGAAGCCTATGAACTTATGAATGAACGGAAGGATGGATCAATAGATGAATGAATCAATGAGTGAATGAAAAGGAAAGGAAGGATGCTCAGCCCAGCCTATGAGACTGTGTAAGGAATAAGAATGAGGTGAACTAGAAGAAAGAAAGATAAGCTTTCTCACTCAAGCTGTGTTGGTGTAATTAATTTTATTGGCTCCTGCCTTCTCAGAGTTCATACTTCATTTGGAGAGAGCATGCCACCATCATTTCTGAATCCCCAACACGTAGTGCAGGGCTCTGCAGAGAGTGAGAAGAAAGGGAGTGTGTACCTGGACGAGGAGATGCAGGTTAGAATCCCCGTTCTGCCACATTCTACCTGTTAGAGCTCAGGCTGGTCCCTGAAGCTCTGGGCTCTTTGTTTTCTCCTCCACATAAGAATCCACCTGCAATGTGGGAGACCTGGGTTCGATCCCTGAGTTGGGGATGATCCCCTGGAGAAGGGAAACACTACCCACTCCAGTATCCTGGCCTGGAGAATTCCCATAGTCCTTGAGGTCGCAAAGAGTCGGACATGACTGGACGACTTTCACTTAACTTCACTTCCACATAATAAAGGTCATGAGAGCCTCTCTCAGAGTATCTCACAGAATGGTCACAGAGCCCAGAGGGGGACAAATACGTGTCCCAGTAATCAACCATCAACCGCTATTTAGAGGCAAACTTGCGAACAAGACATCAGCAGGCTCAGGAGTGAAACAACAGAAAACAAGCCCAACTCAACTCACGATACAATACTGAATCAGCAGCCATAGGGCTGGAGAATTTTCAGAGAAAATAACCTGATTCTCAGAGCAGGAGCTTAGGAAGGCAGTTCTCTGGTGCATCCCTTAAGTACCATCCATCTTCCATTACTTCTGATTCTTGCAGGCCTCAGAGGTTCTCAGACACCGGGCATCGACTGGCTTTGGCTGGCAGCAGCAGAAACACCAGGCATGGCTTTATTAAATTTTCCAAATTTTTATTAAATGTTTCTGAAGCTTTGAAAAATATAGATGATTGGGCTTCTCTTGTGGAGGTTCTAATTCCACAAGTCTCTAGAGAGACTGTGACTGTTTACTTAAAAAAGGCCCCCAGTGAGCAATCTCAGTGGGGACCACTGTCCTGCTCATCACTGCGTTGCCTTACCACCATGTGCCTTACTGCTGGGAAGATGTTGCCATGAGACCTGCTTAGGTTTATGAGACATTGGCCTGGGGGGTAGGGGCAAGGAGCTCCTCACAGGTAGGCATGCTCGTTCTGTGGGGTTAGCTGGAACTCCAGATCTTGGGTTGAGGTCTGGCCATCCTCTCTCCAGCCTTGAGAGATGTTAGCGTCTCCTCACCCTGGCTGGGTCAGAGTTTACTTCTGGTTCCCAGAATGAGTGAACTGTCAGGGGATCTCCCAAGCGAACACTCTGTTGCCTTGAATCTCAACTGTCCATATGTTTTGGGAAGTCAAGCCCCCTCTCATCCCTCCTCCTTAAGTCCAGGCCAGTTTAGCTCTAGTTAAACCGCTAGTGGCTATAAGCACTAGTTACTGAGCAAGGTCCTTTATACAAGCCCATGAGGGAGGCTGGCTTTGCTATCTTCACTGAAGGTGTCAAGACAGAGGCTAACACGGTTTTGCGTGTCCCAGGCAGCTAAGAGCTGAGTTCATCTCTCCCTGCCTCCAACCCTTACTTCCCAACCCCTCTACTCCATTCTGCAATGATGCCAGCCCCTTTCTAGGGGCTGCCATATCCTGGTAAGGTAGAAACAATCCCTACCTTTTAGAAAATGAACATTAATTCAGAGAGAAAAAAAGGAGTAATATCTCAGAAGTTGTTGTTATTATTCGGTCACTTAGTCATCTCCAACTATTTGCGACCCCATGTGCTGCAGCACCCCAGTCTTCCCTGTCCTCCATTATTTCCCAAAACTTGCTCAAATTCATGTCCATGGAATCAGTGATGCTGTCTAACCGTTTCTAATGGGCAGAGGATGAGATGGTTAGGTAGCATCTCAGAAATAGATATTTTCAAACTCCATGAAGTCCAGGGATGATGTATAAGAGGGGGCATTGATGTCATCTGAGTTAGAATGTTACCCTGCATTGAAATCCAAAGGACAATTGGAAAACAAAGCAAAGAGTGAAGAAAAATAAACAAACATCCCACCTGGGGGAACCACATGGAGAAAGACTTTGAATTTGAAAGGATAATGGCCTTTTTCAGGAAATGAAAGGTCAGGAAGGCCTGAGTTAGAGAGGAGGCTTGGAGTCAACCTGAAAGGTCAACAAAAGACAAGCCATGTGGTCCATGTGGTCTTTGCTCTGAGAACAAAGAGATGCTGAAAGTGTCAGGCATGGAAGTAAAGTGTTAGTTGCTCAGTCATGTCTGACTCTTTGCAACCCCATGGACCAGGCTTGCCAGGCTCTTCTGTCCATGGAATTCTCCAGGCAAGAATAGTGGAGTGGGTTGCCAGTGAGATGAACATAAACAGATACATTTTAGAGTATCTATAGGCTGCTTTCTGGAAACAGACTGTAGGGGGACAAGAAAGAGAGAGTGTGAAAAGTCCCTAAGAGGCTCCTCTCCAAGTGCCAGATGGTGCTGAAGTCCACCTCATTGTCCGCTAAACCTCATGCCCAACATCAGCATCTACAGAGGCAGAGGCTGCAACAGGGATTCATGTGCGAGTGACTTACGGAACTCGTGCTGGCAGGAGCAACCTGCAAGGGGGAAGACACCAGAAGGGGCTGGAGAGTTATGGAAAGGTTTTCCTGACCCTGTAGGAAGCTCCTGGGCCTGAGTGTCACAGAGATTGTTGAATGCAGAGGCAGGGAGCTGACTCAGCAGCTCAGGATGCCCTTGAGGGTGAGAGCGAACAATCCTCTTCTCAGGCATCACCAGGCCAGGGGGCTCCAGTCGGTGAAAAGGGTGCAAATCTTAACAGTTACCCCCCAGCAGCAGAGGAGGGGTGTGCCAGTCTAGTAAAGGGGACCCAGTGGGGTCACCAGTATCATCTGCTGCACTTCCACCCGTGGACCCAAGTGGTCATATTGTTTGAATAAGTGAGTCAATATAAAACAAACTTATGGTTACCAGGGGATAAGAGAGGAGAGGAGGGGTAAATTGGGAGATTGGGACTGATACATACCTACTATTATATACATATGTAATAAGGATCAATGGTACGGCATAGTGAACTCTACTCAATACTCTGTAGTATTGGGAAATAGCTGACCTATATGGGAAAAGAATCTAAAGAAGAGTGGCTTTATGCATATGAAATGACCACCCACTCCAGTATTCTTGCCTAGAAAATTCCCTGGACAGAGGCCTGTAGTGGGCTACAGTCTATATAGTTGCAAAGAGTCAGACAGGACTGAACAACCGAGCATAACTAATTCACTTTGCTGCACACCCAAAACAAACATAACATTGTATATCAACTATATTCCAATGAAAATTAATCTTAAGAAATATTGTGGTTTGGTTTAGTCGCTAAGTGATATGTGACTCTTATTGAATCCTTATGAAAAGATTCTTATTTCGCCCAGGCTCAGAAGGTCAGTCAGAACACCGGACACTCACAGGCCTTCGGCTACAAGGCCAGGCTTGGGAAGTGTGTTTGATGAGCCTCGTCTTCTACATAAAGGAGGTATTTGTGCTCCAATGTCTGGAGCTGAGTCTGGGTCCACAGTCCTGGGGCTGAAAAACTCACAGTTTTCACCAGTAAAACAGATCCATTCTCTGACTGTCAACCTTCCTGCCAACCATGGAGGGGGGAAAAATAAAGTTTAAACCCTTGAAAGAGGAAGGCACAGCTGACGTGGCCATGCCTCTGACATTAGGTGATGTTTACCCAGCATAAGAAACTAGTAAAGCTGTGTTCTAGAGCTAGTTCTATGAAAGAAAGTGGGCAAAAAGCTCTCCCTGCCTGCAGTGCAGGTGAGGAAACTGAGGAACACAGAGGCAAAAAAAACCTCCTCAAAATCCCATAGGTAATGAGTGTCAAGACTAAGTCATTTTTGAAAGCACACACCATTCATTTGGAACATTTTATAATGTGGTCTAAAACCCATATTCCGAAATATTGTGCAGCCATCAAGTATGATATCATGGAGGCAAACTGCACAAGCAACACACACACACACACACACACACACACACACACCCTTAGCACAATAAATGCCGCCCTCTCTTCATTCCACTAACCCTAAAGGAAATCAGTCCTGAATGGTCACTGGAAGGACTAATGCTGAAGCTGAAGCTCCAGGAATCTGGCCTCCTGATACGAAGAGCTGACTCACTGGAAAAGATCCTAGTACTGAGAAAGATTGAAGACAAAAGAAGAGGGCAACAGAGGATGAGAGGGATAAATTGGAAGCTTGGGATTAACATACACAGGACTGTATATAAAACAGATCATTGTTGACTAAAAAGAGGCACAGTGTGAGAGTTGCGAGTTAAGTTTTATTTGGGGCAAAAAGGACTGCAGCCCAGGAGGCAGCCCCTCAGATAGCTCTGAGACACTGCTCCCAATAGGCAGTGGGGGAAGTTCAATATATAAGATTTTGGTGAAGGAAAAGTTCAATACAATTAAGCACTCATTTTACAAAAGGTTTTCTACTAGTCTTGAGGATCTGATGTTATCATGAAGAGATCTAGTGTTTTTCTAGATATGAGGAGATGCAAGGGTTGGGATCATAAAATCTGTTCCTGAAAATATCCAACTGTATAAAGACCTGTCCCACCAGATTCCCTGGAGCACAGAGTGCCTCTCTCTACCCTGAACTCCCTCAGGGGGTGTTGAAGGTCAGCAGCTGCAGATGTACATCTGAAACTAACTCAACATGGTAAATCAACTCTACTCCAATAAAATATTTTTTAAAAGACATCTTAAGATGAGGGTCTAGCAAAGCACATCGGTGTTTATCTGTCCCAGAATCACTGCCCTCCCTCAGTTCTAACACTCTGGACTGTTTAAATACAACCTAAACTCCTCAGGCTCCATACTTTTCCACTTGGAGTGGGGAAGAGAGAGTTCAGTTCCGTCGGTCAGTCATGTCCGACTCTTTGGGACCCCGTGGACTACAGCACACCAGGCCTCCCTGTTCTTCTTCATTGTCTCCCCAAGTTTGCTCAAACTCATGTCCATCAGCTTAGTGATGCCATCCAACCATCTCATCCTCTGTCGTCCCCTTCTCCTCCTGCTTCAGTCTTTCCCACCATCAGGGTCTTTTCCAGTGAGTCAGTTCTTCGCATCAGGTGGCCAAAGTATTGGAGCTTCAGCTTCAGCATCAGTCCTTCCAATGAATATTCAGGACTGATTTCCTCTATGATTGACTGGTTTGATCTCCCAGCATCAGGGTCTTTTCTAACACATTGGCTCTTCACAACAGGCAGCCAAACAATCTATGCAAACAAAGGGTTAGCACGCAAAGACATTTAAGTTTTTTCTACTCCTTAAAATCTTCCAAGGCCAAGAATATAAGGGCTCAAATGTCCAAACAAAATTTTTTTCTGGTCTCTAAGCAACCTTTGTTCCCAAACCACTTGCCTTGATTACCTAGACTGCAAATACCAAGTCCTGTTTGGCCCAGATGAGAACCATTCAACAGTTGTACATTTATCAGCATCGCAGTCACAGAAATACCTGCACTAAATGGCTCAGTGCTGATCCACGGTGAAAATTTGTGGAGTGTTCAATTACCCTTAGAATTGTTCATCTCTTACCTGTGGCACCCCAGCGTCTAATCATGGAACAAGAGGCTGCAGTCAGGAAGCTGTTCGCTGCACACAAAGGCAGTTCAGTGAGAAGCCACGGGCTCCGGGCCTCCCCAGTGCAAAACAAGTTGTCCATTTTCAAACCTGCATCATCCTTCTCCTGGCATTTTGTTCCTAACGTCTTCCTGAGAGGACAGAATAACAGTGAATCTGATGTCACTATAGGGAATTTCAGGATAGAAAGAACTCAAGGAGTAGAAGTTCCAGGGGCTACCATTTGTGAGTCTTCACTGGATGTAATCTGTTTCAGACTCGAGCCATGTTTCTAGAAGCAAGTCTATCTAGCAAAGCTTTATGCCTCTGAGTCCAAGGACCCCTATGTGGAAAGGCCCCAGTGACACTTAACCTTCTTATACTGAGTTAGAGATTTATTCATCCATATCCCTATTTAAATTTAGCTTGTTTTATTGAAGAATAGTTGATTTACAATGCTGTGTTAGTTTCAGGTGTACAGCAAAGTAATTCAGTTATACGTGTGTGTGTGTGTGTGTGTGAATATGTATACATATTCTTTTTCGGATTCATTTCCCTCCTATTATTGTTGTTTATTTGCTAAGTCTGGAGAAGGCAATGGCACCCCACTCCAGTACTCTTGCCTGGAAAATCCCATGGACGGGGGAGCCTGGTGAGCTGTAGTCCATGGGGTCGTGAAGAGTCAGATACGACTGAGCGACTTCCCTTTCACTTTTCACTTTCATGCATTGGAGAAGGTAATGGCAACCCACTCCAGTGTTCTTGCCTGGAGAATCCCAGGGATGAGGGAGCCTGGTGGGCTGCCGTCTATGGGGTCGCACAGAGTCGGACACGACTGAAGCGACTTAGCAGCAGCAGCAGCAGCAGCAGTTGCTAAGTCATGTCCAGCTCTTTTGAGGCCCCATGGACTGCAACCTGCCAGGCTCCTCTGCCCATAGGATTTCTCAGGCAAGAATATTGAAGTGGGTTACCATTTCCTTCTCCAGGGGATCTTCCCAACCCAGGGATTGAATCCACATCTCTTGCATTGGCAGGTGGATTCTTCACCACTGAGCCAACAGGAAAGCCCTCTTTTCCCTTATAGGTTATTACAAATATTGAATATAGCTCCCTATGCCATACTGTAGGTCCTTGTTGGTTATCTATTTTGTATATGGTAGTGTTTATATTATCATCCATTTCTTATTCCACAAATGTTTAATGAATATCAGTTATCTACCAGTAACCACATAGGAATTAGAAACCAAATGAGATCCAGTCCCTGCCCTGAAGAATCTCCCTAACTCAGATACATTGCTACTCTTCTGCCCTTTCCAGAAAGATGTTTATACTGTCTCTCTCAAAGGACAGACAGACAAGGAAGTTAGTGCTTATAACCTGATATGCAAAACATGATGAGGAAACAAGCACAGACCACGAGATCCAGGAGAGAGACTGCTTAACAGAGCAGGCTGGCAAGCTAGACTGAATCTTGGTTTTGAAAGATTTGAAAGTAAGAATCAGCCAGCTGCCTTACAATCTGGGCAGAAGAAACTGTATGGGTATGAGATGCAATATTCCATGGGTGCAGGCATGGTGCCTTTAAGGGAAAATGAAGGGAGGCAGACCCTGAGGTTAGAGAGAACCCCAATGAGCAGCTCCAGATGTAATCAGCGAGGATCCTGAAACAGTTAAGTTAGCGTCTAAGTGAGGCGATTCTGTAATACCTGGGATTCTGGCATCAATGTTAACATGGCAACTCTGGGTACAAAACCCCACTGAAAAGGATAAAACCATTGGCCCTCCCCCCACAGAAGGCTCAGATGCCCAGTAAAATGGTGCCCTTAGGAATGGAGGTAGCTCTGGCTTGTGTGGGTTGAATGTACAGTTCCCACTTCTGAACTTTAAGTCTCTCCTTTTTACAGTGAGGAGCTGTGAACTCTAAGGGATTGGGGGGTAGGTTCAAGGAGATGGATGCATGCTTCCCTTTATCTTGATATACAGAATTTCCCTCATAGCTTGAATGCCCAAGGGGTAAGAAGGAGCGTCCAGGCTATAGATTTCCCATTCTTTTGTGCAAAAAAATCGGGGCTTGTTATCTAGGTGCCTTTTTTCTAGGCCACTTAGAACCTCTCAGTGAATACTAAGTCAGAGCACTGTGGAAAGAATCTTGGGCTTGGAGTCTGAAAGGAATCAGTTTGGGTGGCCCTGCCACTCATCACTAGGGGGCAGGGTGTTACATGCCTCTTGGCCTCAGTTTCTGCATCTGCAAAATGGGGACAAGAACACCCGTCCTCTTAGAAGGAGAGCACCTCAGTGTGTGTCTCCCTTCATTTTCCTGTAAAGGCACCATATTCATCACCCATGGAATGTTGCATCTCATATCCATAGAGTCATCTTAGAGGACTCCCTGAGCTGTTGTTGTTCAGTCACATATCTGACTCTTTCTGATACCATTGACTGCAGCATGTCAGGCTTCCCTGTTCTTCACTGTCTCCTGGAGGTGGCTCAAATTCATGTCCACTGAGTCAGTGATGCTAACCATCTCATCCTCCACCACCCCCTTCTCCTCCTGTTTCAATCTTTCCCAGGATCAGGGTCTTTTCTAATGAGTTGTCTCTTTGGTTCAGGTGAACAAAGTATTGAAGCTTCAGCTTCAGCATCAGTCCTTCCAGTGAATATTCAGGGCTCTTTTTATTTTTTTGTGCTTTGAATTTTTGTAGAGTCCTCTTTAATATTGTGAAAATCTATTCAAACCCATTTATAATGCTGACTGCCCTCTTTCCTTGCATTTTTATTTCTTTTCTTTTCCCATTATACTCCCTACCCTCATGTCTCTCTCTCTTTCTCTCTCTCACACACATCTGTGTTTCCGACAGAAATGAACCCAATTTTAACAACTAGTGAGGTCACAGTCACACAGAGAGCAGCCAAGGTGCTCTGAGAAGGACAGAAACCCATAACATTGAATTTTATTCCAATGAGGTGTTGCCCACATCATTATTACCTAGACATGGTCCTAAAGATGCCATCTGTCTAGACTGCATACCTATCCCTGGCTTGCTGGCAGCAGCCTGAGGACTCTGACTGGTTAGAAACACAAAGCTTCTAAAAACAGGGAATTCATTTTCCTAACAGGTGATTACTATGCTTAACTCTAATTTAGCATGAAAGGCTGGGCAATTGCTTTCAGAGATAGCTGAGTGTCATTAGAATGAATTACAGCACTTGGTCCCTGGGTACCCGCCAGTACAGACACAAAGGCTAAACCTTTAGGGAGTTCCGCTGTTTAGTAGAATTATCGAGTTGTGTGGCCATCACCATAAAACACTTTTACATTTCCATCATCCCCATTTACCATTAATCCCTGTCTCCCAACCCCCACCCTCTGCCTCAGGCAACTTCTTATCTACTTCCTGACTCGGTGGATTTATCTTTTCTGGACATTTCATGTAAATGGAATTGTACAATATGCAATCTCTTGTTTCTGGCCTCTTTCACTTGACATGTGTTTGAAGTTCATCCAAGTTGTAGCATGTAAAATAGTTCATTCCTTTCTATTGCTCAGTAATATTCCATTGCATGAATATGCCCCGTTTTGTCTGTCCATCCCCTGATTCATGAGCTTCTTCAGTTCAGTTCAGTTCAGTTGTCCAGTCGTGTCCAGCTCTTTGTGGCCCCATGGACTGCAGCACGCCAGGTTTCCCTGTCCATCACCAACTCCCGGAGTTTACTCAAACTCACGGCCACTGAGTTGGTGATGCCACCCAGCCATCTCACCCTTCCCCTCCAGCCTTCAGTCTTTCCCAGCATCAGGGTCTTTTCAAATGAGTCAGTTCTTCGCATCTGGTGGCGAAGTATTGGAGTTTCAGCTTCATCATCAGTCCTTCCAAAGAATATTCAGGATCGATTTCCTTTTTTTTTTTTTTCCAGTTTTATTTACTTTTTTACTTTACAATATTGTATTGGTTTTGCCATACATTGACATGAATCTGCCATGGGTGAACATGTGTTCTCCATCCTGAACCCCCCTCCCACCTCCCTCCCTATCCCATCCCTCTGGGTCATCCCAGTGCACCAGCCCTGAGCACCCTGTCTCATGCATTGAACCTGGACTGGTGATTCGTTTCACATACATGTTTCAATGCCATTCTCCCATATCACCCTGCCCTCGCCCTCTCCCACAGAGTCCAAAAGACTGTTCTATACATCTGTGTCTCTTTTGCTGTCTCGCATACAGGATTATCGTTACCATCCTTCTAAATTCCATGTATATACATTAGTATACTGTATTGGTCTTTTTCTTTCTGGTTTACTTCACTCTGTAAAGGCTCCAGTTTCATCCACCTCATTAGAACTGATTCAAATGTATTCTTTTTAATGGCTGAGTAATACTCCATTGTGTATATGTACCACAGCCTTCTTATCCATTCATCTGCTGATGGACATCTAGGTTGCTTCCATGTCCTGGCTATTATAAACAGTGCTGCGATAAACATTGGGGTACACATGTCTCTTTCAATTCTGGTTTCCTCAGTGTGGATGCCCAGCAGGATTGCTGCATTGTATGGCAGTTCTATTTCCAGTTTTGTAAGGAATCTCCACACTGTTCTCCATAGTGGCTGTACTAGTTTGCATTCCCACCAACAGTGTAAGAGGGTTCCCTTTTCTCCACACCCTCTCCAGCATTTATTGCTTGTAGACTTTTGGATAGCAGCCATTCTGACTGGTGTGAAATGGTACCTCATTGTAGTTTCGATTTGCATTTCTCTGATAATGAGTGATGTTGAGCATCTTTTCATATGTTTGTTAGCCATCTGTATGTCTTCTTTGGAGAAATGTCTGTTTAGTTCTTTGGCCCACTTTTTGATTGGGTCGTTTGATTTCCTTTAGGATGGATTGATTGGATCTCCTTGCTGTCCAAGGAACTCTCAAGACTCTTCTCCAACACCACAGTTCAAAAGCTTCAATTCTTTGTCACTCTGCTTTCTTTATAGTCCAACTTTCACATCCATACATGAGCTTTTAGGTTTGTCTTTTTTTTTTTTCCATTTTTGGCTCTTATGAAAAATACTGCTGAGAATATTTGTGTGCAAGCCTTGTATAGATACTTAAGCGTGGATTTGCTGAGACATATTATAAATTTGGTTTAAATGTTTTAGAAACTGTCTTGAGAGTCTTGATTCTTTTCAATAAACCCATTCACTCTTCCATTCACAACTAAAAACCTAGTGATTCCACCATGAGGAACACACCCAGTTCATTCTCTGTCTCTGCTCACACCACTCCTTACAGCCCAGGATTAAAAACAAAAACAAAAGCCATTCTTTATCTCCTGGTTAGACACTTAGTGGAAGAGATGTGAAGGCTTCGAACCACAAAATGAGCCTGCCAGAGAAGTATGAAGTCTATTTTTTCTCTCTCTCTCTTTTTCTGCCTACATGGTGCAGGGAAAAAATGAAAACACATTAGAAGGTACTGGGAAATCAAACCTTCCACTTGAAAAGGTTGGTGTGGTTCCTGAATCACTAGCTAGAGTCTTTATTTGTAATGCTCTGAGCACACATTAACTGTTACCTAATTAGAATTTAATTTACTGGAGAGCTGTAGGTACCTACCAAGTACCTAGCATAGAAATTACTTCTCTCATTTCCAATGAGCAGCTTCCCCACTTCAACAGGTTGTGATCCCACCAAAAGGAAGCCCATACCTTGTAATTTCTTTGTAATCAGGTTGCAGATCACAAGGGAATTTTGAATCTTTTCTTCTGTTTTGCTCCCAAGTCAGTTGACAAAAAATTTTTAGGTGGAAAAAAGAAAAAGGTATTTGAACTTAAATCTACCCTGAGTTTATAGCTCCTCCAGCTATGAAATAATAGATGCTGGGGGACTGATCCAGAAGTACAGCAAGACAAGTATTAAAGTCATCAGTGTGTTAGGAAGGGGATACAAAAGCCCACTGATTTACATTCATTCTGGAAGAGCAGAGGGGAGGAAGGCAGCATGATTCTATGGGATTCTGTTCCCTTTGTGTTCCTACACTTGAAAGGAACTTTTACTGGGCACCCAGCTTCACATCCCATCTGCCAAGGCATTATTATTGTTCCCATGTCGACATGAGAAACATGTGACTCAGAACAGTAAAATCAATGCTTCAGGCTGAAACCCAGGGTCTAATCACAGAAGTAAACGTGCCAGCTATTTCTGGCACCTAAGCAGAACTCATTCTGCTTTTAGGACACTGTAAATTGGTGATGGTTCAGGGTGGGTTAGCCAGTGGCGTTCCGGTAAATTTTAATAAATGTTTGTCAAACAACTCCTTGGGTGGGGGGAAATGTATGTTTATATAAGTACACAAGTTTGTTACAAATTTTAGTGATGTGAACATCTACCACATACCATTTACAAAGAATAATGAAATATACAGTGTTCTTTATCATCCATCCCATATAGCCAGTTGATTCTCACAGAATTATTTTATTGATTTTTGCTAAACTCATAGCCTTAGCCAACCTCTGGTTGCAATTGACAAGGGACGACAGTTCTGACATCAATATTGATTAATATTTTCCTTTACACGAATGAGTAAAACAGAAGTGAAACCACAGAGAAGAATGCCAGAAGCTCACTGGTTTGTCAGTGACGTGAACAACCTCGTTGCTGAATCTGAAAATACCTTCTGGAAAATACCTTCTTGGTTTTTCTGCTAGTCACAGTGGCTCGACTTGAGACGTGACTCACGTTTAAATTCAACCTGCTTTACGAACATTTCTTCCATCATTAAATCAAACTCTGATCTGTAGCATGTGCCAATCGATGCCTGCGGGTAAGTGCTCCTAGTGTGGAGAAAGTCAGTGCCGATGTGAAGTCATGAAATGCACTACGGTACGTTTCCATCATGCGTCGGCATATGCACATACACACCTCATACAGGAATGACAGACAAAACTAGCACCAAGACCACAGGTAACAGTACTCTATGGTAGAGTAAGTAGGAAGTAATGCATGGCCCAGTGGTAAAGAATCTGCCTGCCAGTGCAGGAGACTCAGGTTTGATCCCTGGGTCAGGAAGATCCCCTGGAGGACAGCATGGCAACCCACTCCAGTATTTACCCAGGGAAGACGGCCCCTCCTCCCCGCTCCCATGCAGGTCCAATGTTACAGTCCTCAGTCATTACTGATTTTTGTATAAAAACTCAGGGCTTTCTCTGAACACTGACAGTTAATAGTTGACCTTGGGAAAGTTGTTTGACCTTGAGACTCATTCCTTCCATTGTAAAGTGGGGAAGTTCATAGTTTCATCACAGTATCACTGTGAGGACTGATAAAGCAACCAGCACAGAGACAAGACCGCACACCCGCTCAGTAACTAGGAGTTTGCACCCCAGTCTGCCCCTCCCTATGTCCTGGGGCTCCATACCTGAGCACGTGCACAGAGAGTTACACTGACCCCCATTCACTCTTCCCATCTCTGTCATTATCATTTCCAATTTCTGTGCCCAAAGACAACTGACCACATGACCTTTCTGACTAGGAGAATGCATACACATAAAAAGCAGTAGTAACAAGGCTTTTCATGTGTTAACTCATTTGATTCTCCTGACAGTTCTATGAAGGAAGTGTTTTTCTTTGCTCCATTTTGCAGATGGGGAAAATGAAGTCCAGAGGGAACAGGTCACTTGCCCAAAGTCACATTACACCTTTCTTACTTGATTGCATGGCCTCTAGTAACAAGGCAGATTCCGGTTCTGTAGGGTCGGGGTGGTCCCTGGGATTCTGCATTTCTAGCCAGCTCTTGGGAGTAGTTGCTGGTCCAGGAACCACACTTTGACTGGGGAAGAACTGGATTGGTAGGCTAAAAAGCAGACCATGCCACTTGCATGCATGGATGCTCAGTCGCTCAGGGGTGTCCAACTCTTTGCAGCTCCATGGACTGTAGCCTGCCAGGCTTCTCTGCCCATAAAATTGTCCTGGCAAGAATACTAGAGTGAGTTGCCATTTCCTACTCCAGGGGATCTTCCTTACCGAGTGATTGAACCTGAGTCTCTTGCATCTCCTGCATTGGCAGGCAGATTCTTTTCCACTGAGCCACCAGAGAAGCCCCAGACAATGCCACTTAGCTGATTCCAAAGTTCATGTTCTCTTCTGGGAAGTAAGAACTCTGTACCAAGCAGGAGTCTTCTGATGGGGACACCTGGAGACACCACAGTATCAGAAATGTCTGCAGAACAAGAAAGACAACATAGATCCAGGACCCTATGTGAATAAGCTTCACATACCCAGGGCACCTGGCTTCTTCATAATGATCATGTTTACCATTATTCAAGCCACTCACCAACATGCTACACACCATACACCCAGAATGACTCAGTTCAGTTCAGTTCAGTTCAGTCACTCAGTCATATCCGACTCTTAGGGACCCCATGGACAGCAGTGGCCTCCCTGTCCATCACCAACTCCCGGAGTTTACTCAAACTCAAGGAGAAGCATCCCCTTCTCCTCCTGCTTTCAGTCTTTCCCAGCATCATGGTCTTTTCAAATGAGTCAGTTCTACTCAGTTCAGTTCAGTTGCTCAGTCGTGTCTGACTCTTTGCGACCCCATGAATCACAGCATGCCAGGCCTCCCTGTCCATCACCAACTCCCGGAGTTCATTCAAACTCCTGTCCATCGAGTCAGTGATGCCATCCAGCCATCTCATCCTCTGTCATCCCCTTCTCTTCCTGCCCCTAATCCTCTCAGCATGAGGGTCTTTTCCAATGAGTCAACACTTCATAAGAGGTGGCCAAAGTATTGGAGTTTCAGCTTCAGCATCAGTCCTTCCAATGAACACCCAGGGCTGATCTCCTTTAGGATGGGCTGGTTGGATCTCCATGCAGTCCAAGGGACTCTCGAGAGTCTTCTCCAACACCATAGTTCAAACGCATCAATTCTTCTGCGCTCAGCTTTCTTCACAGTCCAGCTCTCACAGATCAGTTCTACTAATGCTCCACAAAAATTCCCTACCACTAGGCCCCTGCCAACATCTCACCGAGACACGTGCTGGGGAGAAAATTTAATCACTGAATCCATTTATGTTTGAGCCGAAAGAACCTCAGTGCTCAAATAATCTGAGTTCTTACTCTATAGCTGGAGAAATTAAGGTCCAGAAATGGCAAACACTCCATGAGGTAGAGGCTAGGAGATCACCCTAGACTTGCCCTGTCACTCTCCAGCCAGAGTGGCAGTCTATAGCCAGGGAGGGTGGCCTGGGCATTCAGGGCACTTGGTCAGCCCCCTGGTCTCTGCTTCCTCTGGAGTCCTACATGCAGCTTGGTCTGTGCTCCAGGTGGGACAGAATATCTCCAGGAGGCTGTCATAGACAACATCAAATAGATAAACAATGTGAGACAGAACAGAGGAAATTATGCTGCTGCTGCTGCTGCTAAGTCGCTTCAGTCGTGTCCGACTCTGTGCGACCCCATGGACGGCAGCCCACCAGGCTCCCCCATCCCTGGGATTTTCCCGGCAAGAATACTAGAGTGGGTTGCCACTTCCTCCTCCAATGCACGAAAGTGAAAAGTGAAAGTGAAGTCACTCAGTCGTGTCCGACTCTGTGCGACCCCATGGACTGCAGCCCACCAGGCTCCTCCATCCATGGGATTTTCCAGGCAAGAGTACTGGAGTGGGGTGTCATTGCCTTCTTCAGAGGAAATTATGAAATGCAGGAAAACTTGCTTTTTTTAATGGTTTTTGAAGGAACCATCATTAGGGAGAGATTAATCCTATGGGCGGAGTTGGGAGAGGTGATGCAGGATGTTACGGAGTTTTAAGCATTGTTATTTGAGTAATAACACTCCCTTGATCCTTGACTCCCACTATTCCTGGGACCCTGGGGTCCCAGGTAGCATCAATTTCTGCCCAGGTTACTGCAGTAACTTCCCCAAAGGTCTCTTGGCTTCTACCTTATTCACCAAGAATAAAACTATTCTCCACACAGCAGTCAGGGAGATCCTACAGGAACATGACTGGTATCACCGTGTTCCTCTGTCAGAGACCCTGCCATGGCTTCACGTTTATCCAAAGTCTCAGTCCCACCCTCTCAATCACATCATGTCTCACCCTGTATGCCGTCATGCCTCCAGAAGCACTTAGATGGTCTTCCCAACCCATCCCCACACTCAGTCCAATTCAACCATGCTGACCCCCTCACCTTGACCCCACCGCCCAGCCAGGATTCTGCCTTCAGACTCTCGCCCCAGCCATCCCTGGGGCTGGATGCTCTTCCTGCAGACTCCCCACAACTGACACCTGCAGTGCCTTGTCCGTGCTCACTCCTCCTCAAGGAAGCCCACCTTGACCACCTCATGGAAAGTTGCACCTGCCTGCACATCATCCTGTGTGTGGTGATTGTCGGCTTTCTCTCCCTAAGGGCGGAGCTCCTTTTCTGTTGCTCCATGGGAGTGAGCTATCTTTACTCTGTTCACTGATATCTCCCAACCCCAAGGACAAGCCCAGCCTGGATACTTAGAGCTGTGTGGCCATGAGCAATGTGTTTGGCCTCTCTGGGCTTCTTTTGTTCCATTTGTAAAATATAATAATGGAGAAGGAAATGGCCACCCACTCCAGTATTCTTGCCTGGAGAACTCCATGGACAGAGGAGCCCGGTGGGCTACAGTCCATGGGGTCACAAGGAGTCGGACACGACTGAGCAACTTTCACACTTAAAAGTATAATAAGGCAACAGAAATAATTGAGAAAAGTGCTTGACACTTTAAGTGGTATTTTGGGTCAGTTTATCCATTATCTCTGACTTCAAGCTCATGCTTCTTCATCGGGACCATGATATCAGACAGATCTGGTATTAAAGCTCAGTTTCGTCATGTCCCCCCAAGCTGTGTTGAACCTTTCTTCTGGGTGGGGCTCTGTACTAAGAGCTAAAAAGACAGGAATGCCATCTCTTCACTGAGAGATGTAGGCATGTTCCTTGAGTTCTGTCAAGAATCAGTTGCTGAGAGGATAAAACAAGACATGTCTGAAACAAGAGAACTTGCCTTAATTGTTTATCTGTGGACCTCTTATAGGAAGTTGGGCGTGTTATTTATGCTGTTTCTCTACATACTGACAGAGATTTCAGGGGTCGGGCCCATTCAGGGACAGGCCAGTGGCTCATGATGGCTGCCATTAGGGTCAACTGGGTGCTGTAGAGAAAGAACTGTGGAGAGATGTCAGGACCAGACCATGGGGGGATGTATGTCATGCTCAGAACACGGACCTTAACAGAACATGGACCATAACCGCAGGCAGTGGAAATGACAGATTTTAGAATGAAACCCCGGCTGCAACATGGCGGATGTATTGAAGAAAATGAGATGTTAAGTGGAGGGATTCCTGAGAAGGGCTGCAGATTCCAAGGCAGAGAGGGGGCACCAAGCCCAGGAGCTGGCATGATATAGAACTTTCTCCTTTCTCACCCCATGCCCCCTCGCCCACCTTGATTTCTCTTCCTTTGTTTTTCTTATTCTTATTTTTTTGTTTATTTTTGGTTGCACTGGGTCTTCACTGCTGTACACAGCCTTTCTCTAGTTGCAATGCACAAGCTTCTCATGGAGGTGACTTCTTTTATTGTGAAGCACAGGCTCTAGCCACGTGGTTCAATAACTGCATGTGGCTTGCAGGCTTAGTTGCTCCATGGCATGTGGAATCTTCCGGGACCAGGGATTGAACTTGTGTCCCCTGCATTGGCAGGTGGATTCCTATCCACTGCACCACCAAGGAAGTCCCTCCCCTTCCTTTCTTTTGGGCCTTCTAGAGTCAGAAAGTGTTGGCCCAGGAGATGGAGGGAAGTATATTGTCTTGGGGAGCTTCATTCTCTACATTCTAAGCATGAGGTCCCTCCTGGCACTCCTGCAGATCACCAAAGAAGGTCTCTTATGACCCTTTACTCTTGGGCTTTAATGGATTGTGTATAACTAGGCACAAATCTAGTTTTTGTTTTGAGGGTTTTTTAAAGATAAGCATATTTCTTTTCTCTTGTTGTTCTCTATCACACATCCAGAATCTTTCAGGCATGACCATCTATAAATTAAATTCCACTCTGAATACATCTATGGACCTATAAAAAGGGTAATTCAGTGTTGTTTTTGTATTTGCTCATTACATACATTGATGGTCTATGAGAAGTTACATCCCTGACAATCAAGATGGGGTGGGGGTGGGGGGGTTGTTGGAGAAAGCATTTGAAAAGATGATATGTAAGACTTCTATTCTTTAGCTCACTTGTTTCCTCCCCCTAAATCAAAATTTAAACAACTAAAAAAAAGCAGGAGAAAAGATTTTATAGGATTTCTTGAAACCTGAACATAAAAGGATTCAGAATTACTTTCTTGTTTTCTAAGTTAGGTTATCTTTCTTTTGTCTTTCCATCCTCAAGGAGATTAAAAAGAAAAAAGAGAATTTATTTAGAAGGCATGCAAAGAGGCTTAATTGGAAGACAAGCATTGGGGAAATGAAAGGGACCTCAGGCACCACATGGGAGCCAGGAGCTGATCCAGAACTTTCTGTATCAGCATCTGGTTAGTGTGGGCAAGTCATTCCACTTGTCTGGGCCCAAGTTGTCTCATCTGTACAATTAACAGGTTCAACATATGGTTGCTGGGCGGGGAGGGGTAGTTAGGGAGTTTGGGATAGACTTGTACACACTGCTAAATTTAACATGGATAACCAACCCACCGCATGGCACATGGAACTCTGTTCAATGTTATGTGGCAGCCTAGATTGGAGGCAAGTTTGGGGGAGAGTGGATATATGTATGTGCATGGCTTAGTCCCTTTGCTGTCCACCTGAAACTATCACAGCACGGTTAATTGGCTATGTGTGTGCATGCTAAGTCACTTCAGTCGTGTCAGACTCTTCATGACCCTATGGAGCCTGCCAGGCTCCTCTGTCCACGGGATTCTCCAGGCAAGAATACTGGAGCGGATTGACATTTCCTTTGCCAAGGGATCTTCCTGACCCAAGGATCAAAATTGCATCTCTTATTTCTCCTGCATTTGGCAGGTGGTTTCTTTACCACTGGTGCCACCTGGGAGGCCCTAATTGGCTATACCCCAATACAAAATAAAGGTTTTTTTAATCAAAAATTAACAGGTTCAAGCAGCTTCAAGATGATATGCATGTATCTTTCCATGGAGACTCACACTCTGGGACCCTCTGAAATTGTAACTCGGGGAAAGCAAAAAGCAGCATTCAGACACCACCCTCTACTCTGTACCTGCAACCCATAGGCAGAGCTGGTCTATTCTAGAATATTCCAACTCCATTTCCTCCCTTAGTAGTAGTAGTGTTAGTCACTCAATCATATCCAACTCTTTGCAACCCCATGGACTGTAGCCCGCCAGGCTCCTCTGTCCTTGGGATTCTCCAGGCAAGAATACTGGAGTGGATTGCCATTCCTTTCTGCAGAGGATCATCCCAACCCAGGGATTGAACCCGTGTCTCCTACACTGCAGGGAGGCTTTTTACCATTTGAGCTACAGAGAAGACTTGTCCTGCCTTAATGAACAAGAATTAGTAATTCCCTCCAGAGATTCTATGGATCTTCTCAAGAGTGAATGTTTCTTCTGCTGCTGGTCTGCAAGAGAGAATGTGGTCTTTGGTGGGAGGTGCACACACCAATCATGACCACATAGGTGGCCACCTCTGAAAACTGAGGTCTGATCCATTTCATCAGAGAACCCAAAGCCTATCCCTGAGTCTGGAGAATCTAGAGGAGGTAGGGCAGCCCACGTGGCCTAAAGGAGGACCAAGGCTACCTCCTGGCCAGGTGTGAATCCACAGGCAGCTGTCAGAGCTGTGTACCAAGGGAAATTCAGGTCAGTACCAGGTGGACTGTCTTGAAACCAGGTAGCCATTCAAATCAGGAGTAAATGAAACAGGAAGCCATGGGGGAAAAGAAAAACAGAGGAGGTGAGCTTCTTGTTCACTAGCTTGGTTCCCACTCATGGGCTGCCAGCTTCATGAGGGTAGGACCTTTTGTGTCTTGTCTGTGTTCCTAGGCATAATAACCAGCACATAGTAGCTGCTCAGTAAATATCTGACTGGAGGATGGTACCAGGGTCCACTGCTCAATTTCAATTCAGTTTCAGTAAAGGACTTGAGTCTGAGAGGATTTTGTTTCCAAGACTGTGAACTATCAAAGAGGATACAGGAGGATAGGGGCCAGGTTCAGGATAGAGTGAGGGCTTAGGGAACATGGCTGCCACCAGCCAAGATGGAAAGTGAGCTCCATTCTAGCTCATGAAGGATATAGCACATCTGTCCAGATACTTTGGGGAAAGATGAGTGGAAAAGATGGCATCTCTGCTGGGCCCAGCAGATCAAGAATTTGATGTTGTGGAGATGTTAGAAAGAGAAGAGAAAGAGGGAGAAATGAATCACAGGCAGGGGAGACCACATGAATGGAGAAATTGTCAATGTGCTGTGTTTCAGCCTAGCCAGAGGTTCGGTTTGCCTGGAATGTTGGTTTGTAAAACAAAACAGAGAGTTGAAATGATGGCTGAGACAAAATTGGCAGACAATCTTTGAGTAGAAAGGGACGGATGTCAAGGAGAACAGTTAAGGGGTCCAGATGAAAGATCAGGGGAGATTCCACGAGGACAGGACCCTTAAGCTAATTCACTGTGCCACCAAGTTCTCAAGTTCTGTTAGGTATGCCCACCCCTCTTATGCCATGGTTTTTAGGACTTTGCCATATACTTTCAGCTGCTTATGAAGCAAGACTCTTATCCCCTCTGTTTAATGCAGGAGCAGCAAAGTGTGCAGAATATATGCAGTAATGAGGCTTCAGGAAACATACCCACCCATCCTACTCTGATCATACGCATGGCACAACCATAACCAGGCTGTGGTTAAGTAACATGGTTGAAATAACACAATGAAGCAGTAAAATAGCTAGGGCCTGAACCCTAACCCTAAAGTCACAGGGCCAAACTCTCTTTCCACTCCAGCTGTCTGTCCCCAAAATTAGCATCCAGAGTTGCAGCTAAAACTTCATAAATGGAAGACACTGGACAGGACAGACAGAAGGCAATGCCCCCAGTGCTGAAGCTGCTTTGAAATATAAGTCTGTCTTGTATCTGGGCTCTTCCCTCACTTTCTGCTACACACGTACTGTCAGGCAGGGCAGAGATATCTCCGAATTGTGTACTGTGATCTCCTGGTGTGCACAGACAGAAGGAGATACAGGACCTTACCGCATTCCTGTCTCTGAGCAGTGTTTGAAACAATGCCTTATCATCAATATCTGCTTCCCAGCAAATGTAGCCTCCTGTGAGAAGCTAGTGTGTGTGTGCGTGATCTTCTTCTCTAAGATCCTTTGCCAATTTTGAATGGGGAGGCTGCGTGAGCTTGAGAAAATTGGCCCTGGGTAAATAGATTCAAATTCAAACTTTAAAAGAAAAAAAAGTCTGTATGTTCTTCAGCTTTTCTGGGTTCAGCAGTGCAAGCGCATAAAAGGTATCCATCATCCCAGCTATGGCATATCAAATTTGCAAGAGCCTGGGCTTTGCTCAGATACTCGGGATGGGTGAGGGGGCCGGGGTGGGGGGGGCAGTGTTGAACATTTCCTAAGCTTAGAAGAAGCTATGCACAGGAATATACAACTCAACGGAAGTTTGTGCATATCACCCATGTGCCCTAAAGACCAAATGGAATGAACAAAATAGGAAACTCTAGTTCAGAAAAAGTTGTTTGTGATGACTCATGCAGTGACTATTTTAAGAAAATTAGAAGTATAGCATTGTGCTGCAAAAAATAATTACAATGGCCCCTCACATGCAAGAGCAAAGATTCAGAGAACCAGTCTGTTCTGACTTGCTGGTGTCTTCTGGAATTAGCTGAAAAACTTTTGAGAACTGGCCTGACATTTTCAGGAGTCATGGAAGGTTATAAAACAGAGAGCAGGAAGAGTCTAGCTGATTCGGCTTGTAGGTTTGTCAAATACCTTCTGGATGCCAGTAATTAGTGTCACATCTACTCACACTTCCACACTTAGTTCAGTTCAGTTTAGTCACTCAGTCGTGTCTGACTCTTTGTGACCCCATGAATCGCAGCACGCCAGGCCTCCCTGTCTATCACCAACTCCCGGAGTTCACCCAAACTCACGTCCATCGAGACGGTGATGCCATCCAGCCATCTCATCCTCTGTCATCCCCTTCTCCTCCTGCCCCCAATTCCTCCCAGCATCAGAGTCTTTTCCAATGAGTCAACTATTAAATGGGGCAGACAGACACTAAAGTGCCCCCCAGTTACCTCTTCACCTGGTACTTGCATCCCTCCCTGTGTAATCCACTCCCTCTTAATTGTGAGCAAGGCCTGTGATCACCTGTAAACAACAGGATATGGCAAAATTGACAAGATGTCATTTCTGTGATGACATTATGTGTGATTGCAACTTCCCTCTTGTCTGCTTGATTTACACATTTTGATAAAGCCGTGGCTATATGAGGGAGGCCCAGGTGGCAAGGAACTGAAGGCATCTTCTTACCCACATACACCAAGGAAGCAAGGCTCTCAGTCCAACAGGCCATAAGAAACTGTTGAACCTTCCAACAATCCCATGTGCTTAGAACCATGTAGAGCCTTTCCCAGTTGAGCTTTCAGAGGAGACCCCAATTCTGGCTGACATGTTGATTGCAGCCTCAGCAGAGACCATGAAACAGAGGACCCAGCAAAGTCACGCCTGGATTCCTGACCCACAAAAGTTCTGAGATAATAGCATTTTGGCCTGGATGAAAATTTTTCATTATCAACTGCCCTTCTTGGTCCCTCTGGTTGTCCAACTCTGCTATTCCTTGCTTGTTGGAGTAAGAATTGAACCCTAGATAATAAAAATGATTACCAACATGCAATCAATATGTGAGAGAGTTATTATAACTCCCCCTTCCTTGGGTGTAAAATGGGGATGATGAGATAAACTGCTGACTTCTTCTGTTGGCAGAACCAGATTCAAATTCTGATGGAATACAAATGAGTGCTCTTAACATCTGTGTCCACACCACACCACACCACATCCTGTAGAGACCAGCATCTCTCTGACTTGCTTCCCCACTCCTTCCTAGGGGATGCCCTACCCTCAGGATTATCTTGCCCTGGGCCCCATCCTTCCTTCCCCCACTGCCCCCTGCTTCCATTCTCTAATGAAAACTATAGTCAAGACCTACGTTGAGCTTGGGACCTCAGACTCTCTAGAGTCTGAATCCAATGTGACGCTGTACTAGACTTTCAGAGTCTCTCCCTCTCAACTTCCTTTGGGAATTGTCCCAGTTGAATAGAGTTGCCTCACCTGGGGCAGCCTGCATCTACCATCTGGTTCATCCAGGAGTACAAAGGCCTGGCCCCGCTGCCACAACTCAGGATAGTTCTGAAGGGCCCTGGTGCCAATCTCAGAGCACAGCCCAACCGTTCCCCCTTCCAAATTCTGCTTCCTTCCCTGCCCTCCACAGCGACTGATGCCAGGATCTCACCCTGATGGACTTCCTGCATCATCGTCTCCATCTCAGTGTTTCCTCAGGAGCCTTTGCGTGCATGTATGCGTGCTAAGTCACTTCAGTCGTGTCTGACTCTGTGCAACCCCATGAACTATAGCCTACCAGACTCTTCTGTTCATGGGATTGTCCAGGCTAGAATGCTGGAGTGGGTTGCCATGCCCTCCTCCGGGGGATCTTCCCAACCCCAGGATCGAACCTGCATCTCTTATGTCTCCTGCATTGGCAGGCAGGTTATTTACCACTAGTACCACTTGGGAAGCCCCCTCAGAAGCCTGATATGTGGCAATTCCTGAGGAGAAGGAACATGAGCTGAACACAAGATGAGGAAATTTAACAGGGTTGGAGATAGGCTTGGACTGGACTCTTAGGGTTGTGCTGAGCATCACTGACCAGTAAGTTGTAAATCTTATCAAAGTTTAGGGCTGTTGTTATTAGCATGATAATTATAGCATTATACATTATTATTATTCATGATCTTGGAGTCAGCAATCCAGCTGCATGGCCCTTAAAAGAGAATTAAGGCATAGGGAAAATTTATGTGATTTCTCAGAAATCTGCACGCTCATTGGCAGTGTAATGAGAAGCTTCTGGAAAAAGGTAAACTTGCTCTCAGTACTTATTAAGAGAAGGTCATTTCACAGAAGAGGAAATGGTAGCTTTTCATCTGTGCAGGTCAAACTGTACCTGCCATCTTGGGTGTACCTGGGAATACTGGTAAAGGTGAAAAATTAGAGGAAAATGGCCAGGAAAGCTTGGAGCAGGCATCTGCCCCAAAATAGGTTGCTCTGCCTCACTCTCCATCAGTCTGGAAAATGCTGTACATCCTCAGTCATTGAGCTTACCAGGTGGCACTAGTGGTAAAGAACCTGCCTGCCAATGCAGGAGATGTGAGATTTGGGTTCTATCCGTAGATCAGGAAGATCCCCTGGAAATGGAAATGGCAACCCACTCCAGTACTCTTGCCTGGAGAATCCCATGGACAGAGGAGCCTGGCAGGCTACAGTTTATGGGGTCACAAGGAGTTGGACACAACTGAAGTGACTTTGCATGCACCTCATCCATCAGTCTGTGGAAGCCTTCCTTGACTACCCCCTCACTTAAAGATGTTCCCATTTATTTCTTTTTCCTTCTAGACTATATGCATTTTTGTCATTACACTTCTTGTTTTGTCCTGCTGGAGATTTGGGTCTTATTTATTTTCTGTACTTTAGGATGGGTTGGGTTACATATTCTGTGTATTGAGTTCTCTAGGGCTATAGTGGGAGAAGGCAATGGTAACCCACTCCAGTACTCTTGCCTGGAAAATCCCATGGACGGAGAAGCCTGGTGGGCTGCAGTCCATGGGGTTGTGAAGAGTCGGACACGACTGAGTGACTTCACTTTCACTTTTCACTTTCATGCATTGGAGGAGGAAATGGCAACCCACTCCAGTGTTCTTGCCTGGAGAATCCCAGGGATGGCAGAGCCTGGTGGGCTGCAGTCTATGGGGTCACACAGAGTCGGACACGACTGAAGCGACTTAGCAGCAACAGCAGCAGGGCTATAGTGGCTTAAATCAACCTTGGGGTTTAAAACAACAGAAAGGTATTCTCTCACTGTTCTGGAGCCCAGAAGACTGAAATCAATCCCGAGGGCTGTGTCTCCCCTGAAGCCTCTAGCGTAGGATCCTTCCTTTCTTCCTCCAGCTTTGGGTGCTCCAGAAGCTCCTTGACTTGTGGCAGCATCACCCCAATCTCTGTCTCCATCTTCCCGTGGGATGGCACATGCCCTTCTCTTGTGTGTCTTCTATGGTCTTCTTTTCTATGAAAACCTGTCCTTAGATACGGTATGTGTGCGCATGCTCAGTAGCTTCAGCCGTGTCTGACTCTTTGTGACCCCATGAACTGTAGCCCGCCAGGCTCCTCTGTCCATGGGATTCTCCAGGCAAGAATACTGGAGTGGGTTGCCATGCACCCCTCCAGGGGATCCTCATGACCCAGAGATCAAACCTGTGTCTCCTGCATCTCCTGCATTGCAGGCAGTTTCTCTATCCACTGAGCCACCTGAGAAGCCTAACTTTGAATATAAGGCCACCCTAATCCAGAACAATTTCATCTCAAGATCTCACCTTAATTACATTACCAAAGACCCTCTTCTCAAATAATTTGGTTTTGATAGATACATCTTTCTGTAGACACACCCTTCAACATACTACAGTCAGTATATACTGATTCAACTATGCAGAACTGACTTCTGTTAGATCTACCTGAAAAGTCCTTGGTCCTGAGAAGAGAGAGGGTAAGAAAGGGATGGAACAAGAAGACATGTGAAGGAGGACTGGATGAGTTTTGCCAACTAACCACTCAGGAGGGAGGTGCCAAGGAGGAAAAGGAAAGCAAAAATAGCCAAAAAGTGTAAAACCAGAAGTGATAAGTGGATAGTTAAGTAGAGAACCTGGCTCCTGAGAGGTGATATGCTCTTTCTCAGCAGAGGACAAGGTGATTACAAGAACAATTAATTGGCTCACCCACTGGCACTCTGTGCCTCAGTTTCCCCACAAGCCTATGGCACTTCCCCTTTTTTTGGGATGTGCTGAGTTCACTGTTCAGTAAACTAACCTGTGTTACTTCCCTGGGGGGCACTTGATGAGGATCAGAGATAAGCAATAGATCAGTCGTTTAAAAGTGCTCACTGGATTTCTTTTATTATGTGGATGAGGCAGGCTGAATGGCCCACAGGAAGGACAGCTGGTCTTGGATGTTTGAGGTCTTGAAAATGGTGCATAACTACCTACACTGCTGCCATATACAGAATCATCAACGCAGGCTCACAAATGCCAAGGCCGATTTGTGGCAACGTTGACTGTCTCCTTCAAAGCTCAGTTATCAGTTTAATGCAAAGCCAACAGTTTTGACCTGGTATGATAAACATTCTTAAATGATATTTTCTGTGATATACTGAGACTTTATAATTCTTTCATCATGGTACATTTTTTTTTTTAATGTGTTCCTAAAACCTGGAACCCTAAGGAATGATTTGAGCCAGAAAGAGCTGGTGGAGAGGAAAACTGTGGGGTGGGACATTGTGGTTCTCCTTGTGATTAGCAAGCAAAACTCAATTCCAAATAACTGGAAAGGGAGAGGGAGCAAGGGAGAGAACCTCTTATAATGTTAAAGCTTCTATTATTCTCTGTTCTTTTTATGTGTTTTAAAAACAAAAAACTTAACTGCTCACTGTCCAGGTTCAGTTCAGTTCAGTTCAGTTCGTCAGTCATGTCCAATTCTTTGCATCCCCATGGACTGCAGCATACCAGGCCTCCCTATCCTTCACCAACTCCCGGAGTTTACCCAAACTCATGTCCATTGAGTCGGTGATGCTATCCAACAACCTCACCCTCTGTCGTCCCCTTCTCCTTCCACCTTCAATCTTTCCCAGCATCAGGGTCTTTTCAGATGAGTCAGTTATTTGCATCAAGTGGCCAAAGTATTGGAGTTTCAGCTTCAACATCAATCCTTCCAATGTATATTTAGGACTGATTTCCTTTAGGATGGATTGCTTGGATCTCCTTGCAGTCCAAGGACTCTCAAGAGTCTTCTCCAATACCACAGTTCAAAAGCACCAGTTCTTCGGTGCTCAGCTTTCTTTATAGTCCAACTCTCACATCCATATATGATTACTGAAAAAATCATAGCCTTGACTAGATGGACCTTCGATGGCTGTTAACTTGACAGCTTTGTTCATCTGTTAAATAATCTGTTGTGGGAAGGGCAGCACCACCTCCTCATCCTTTGTACCCCCCTACCCCCATTCATTCTCGATCCTGTTCCTTAGTGGGTCTCAGAGGGGCCTCACCCTGAGTATCAGGCAGCTACACACCCTGGCTCCCCCAGGGGGAGGGTGCATGTAGCACATACCTGGCAGATTAGAGACCTGGTGTGGAGCACTGGCTGGGCCATCAACCAGCTTGGTGACCTTGAATCAGATCCCCTCCACTCTCAAGGTCCCTGTTCCCTCATCTGTAGCAAAAAGCTGAGAAGGATGCCTGCCCAACTTAGGTTACTTAGGTTAACTGCCCTGCTGAGGGTTACTGTAAAGATGAAATAGAAAAAGAGCTTGAGTTAAACTCTCTTCCTAAAGTAAAAAAGCAAAAGTAGATTCTCTGGAAAAGTCAGAGGAAGCTCTCAGGCTGTTGGGTTCTTGGGGATCCCAGGAAGAGGTTGAGAAAATTCCCAGAACCCCGCCCCCTCCCCCATATTCTCCTAAAATTGAACTGGTTAAAGCCATTTCAGCAAATGTTACCCTGGCTGTCAGAGCACAGAAATGTTGCCCATACCTTAGAGATGTAATGAAACCTAAGGTCTCCTCAGTGCAGGGACACATCAGAAGTTGCCTGGTATCAGAGAGACCTAAAAGACCCTACACAATAGAGTGAGTGGTCACTATTGTGTAAAAGTCCAGAAGGGCAGGGCATTCGTTTATCTATTTATTATTAATGCATCATTTCATATCTTAAAAACATTCCTGAGGGCACAGCTGAGGTCAGCTAGTCCTTGTGCTGGGAGAGAAAATATTCACAGGATATGCGTCTTCTCACAAAAATCCTCTACTCTAGGGGAACACGAACACCTGAACAGGCACACGTACACAGCAATATGATAAAAATATGATTGTTTATCTACTTGTTCATGGTCTGTCTCCCGACAACCATAAAAGATTCACTAGGAAGGCTTCATGTGTCTTCTTAACAACTTCATCCCATTGCCGGGCACAAAAGAGATCTGATATCTACAATATCTCTTAATATTGTGTTGAGTTAATGAATAAATGGATTCATGAACAAATGAATGAATGGTAGAACAGAGACATACCAAAAATACTAAAATGTTCTAAGAGGAAGCAGCACAGAAAACCTCACAAGGATCTAATGTTTGAACTAAGCCTTGAAGACTGGAAACTATTATTGCAGGAAAGACACAGTTCTGACTCCATACGAAAACTGTTTCTTGCTTTTGGAAGTGTTTGACTTGCTTTTCATTGCTTTTGTTATTGTAATCATACATGGTGTCCTGCCTCAGAAAATCCTGCCCCTCTGCCTGATTGTTAACTAAAGTGTCTTTGTTCAGGACCCTGTCCACCTGTGGATGTCAGGAAGGAAGAATTATCACACCCCCTGTCCTAGGATTGCCTTTCTAAGAGATATTTGCAAGATTAATGGCCTTTTAACTTCGTTTCCTCACTGCCCCCCATCTCTGTTCTATAAAAGAAACTGGCATCCAGACTGCAATAAGATGGTTATTTTGAGACACTAGTCTGCCATCTTCTTGGCAGTAAGCTCTCCAGATGAAGTATTCCTTGCTTCAACACCTAGTCTCTGATTCACTGGCCTGTCATGTGGCAAGCAGGGACAATGTTGCGGGCCTGGTCAGAGAGCAGAGCTAGCAGGAAATAAGAATACAAATAATACAAATTGTATCCAAGGCCCCTGGAGCAGGGATCCTGGTAAAGGCTGTGGACTCAGTCCTGTGAAATGGAGGAGGGGTGGGGATTTCAAGTAGAGGTCACTTGGTTATATTCTGCCAGTTAAAAAGATGGTTGTTCTCATTGCAGTTTGGTGGGTGGATTGGAGCCCAGGAAGCTAGAGGGCTGACACTGGAGTCCAGGCTGGAGAGAATGAAGGCAGAGCTAAGACTAGGTATCATTTAAAGGATTGAAGAGAGATGTTTGGGACTCAGTTTCTAGGATCTGGTAACAAATTGTGGAGATGGTGAGGTTGGAGAGGACAAGGGAAGGAAGACTCAAGGTGAGTGCGCAAATAATTGTTTGGAAGTTCTGTTAATAATGGGGCCGTTCACTAGGAAAGGGCCTGAGTCAGCTGGGGGTGACCAGTTAAAAAATTCCAGAAGGTAGATGTTTATGTCCAGAGCTTAGAAATGAAGTCAGAATGCAGATAAAGATTTATGAATCGAGCTTTCACCCAGATAAATAAAAAACAATGAAATAATAAAATGTATTGAACATAAAATAATACAATAATGAAACAACTGTGTAATTGCGGAATAACAAAAACTGGAAAATAATGGAATCATCCATTATCTTTCTAGATGATCAATTTACACGGTGACAAAATATATTCAAACAACTCACTACATTTTTAATTTATTGTGTTGCAGTTAATAGGCTATACAAAAAATCCTAGATGGATATTTCTCTGTCTCTGTCTGATTTTACTCAGTATAACAATCTCTAGTTCCATCCATAGTACAGGGAACTCTGCTTAATGTTATGTGACAGCCTGGATGGGAGGGGAGTTTTGGGGAGAATGGATACGTACACATGTATGACTGAGTCACTCTGCTGTGTGCCTGAAACTATCACAACATTGTTAATCGACCGTACTCCAATATAGAAAAAAAGTTTAAAAACATCCTGGCTGGAGAGAGAGCCTCAAGTTATCTTTCAGCATGTCCTGTACAATCAGGCACAGTCCCAAGCCCTGGACATGCAGTCTCCTGCAGTCTCTGCCCTCATGCAGATGGCGGTTCCTCAGCGTCACAGTCGTGAATACAACCTATACGTTAAGTCGAAGAACAGCTAAAACTCAGGCGAGTGCTAGAAGGGGTCTGTTTCAGAGGAGAAAGGAGGTTTCTCTGATGAAATGACAGGTGAACTGAACTCAGAAGCTTGAGTTTGATGCAGGGGAAGAAAGTGTTTGAGAAAGAGGGACCAGTCCCTGGAAGAGCCCTGGGGGAGGGAGGAGAGGAAAATATAAGGTCCTAGAAGAAGCAGGTATGGCCCAAGTGGAGAGAATCGGGAGGGCAAGCAGGTCAGAGGAGCTACCCTGGTAGCTGCCAAGGAGCATTTGTGGAGGAAGGGATCATCCGTTAACGTCTAATAGAGCTCACAAAATGCCTGCGAGAAAAATGAAAGTATATTAAACTTGGCTAATGAAATGAACTAGAGATTCTTTATGATAGAGAATGCCTTACTGAATTTGAACAAATTAACTCAATTTAAAATTAGTTAATCTCTTCATAGAAAATAGCATTGCAAAGTCCCTAAATTATACAGGAGTTCAGTGCATATTATTTGGATCTGAGTTGCTATTCCTAAGTCATCTTCCTCCCTACCCCGATGATGTTTGCTAGTTTTGGTCGAATTCAGCCAACATAGGAAAGCATGTAGGACATTTCCTGGCCTGCAGGCACTGTCCTTGTTTGACAGCCTCCCCTTAACCGGGTAGCATCCGCGTGATTCTTTTTGCTGTACAGAGCAATGTTATGGAAATTCAGGGACTTTAGGGAGGACACCACTTGACCACGCTGATGTGAGAAAGCCCACGTCTTCATCCAGTTAGGGGCACTTATTCTACCCCAGGCTATTGCTCCTTGTAAAATAAAGCTCTTACATTTTTTTTTTTTTTAAAAAAAGTATATTTTCAAGTAATTGGATTATCTTAAGTCCAGATTTTGTTTAACTCCACTGGAAATGCAAAGAGAGATTTGGAATTACGTGTGAGACATTAATTACTTACATCTGACTGAGTGGTTATTTCTATGAATGAATGCACTTAATTAATTTTTCCCCTCACTTCTTGCTATTTCCTGACGATAATCTATTTTCTTTCATCACAGGGGCAATAGAAAAATAGCCAAAGAAGGAGCCAGTGATTTGAAATTCCAGAACTTCGCTCTGCTGAAAAATAGGTCAGAATATTTCTTTGTTCATGAGTAAAGGAGTAAAACTTTTGATGCTGTGGCAAATAAGCTGACCAGCACACACACGCACACACACACACACACACACACACACATCGTTAATGGGATAGACTTATATTGCTCTCAGTGATCTTAGATGTTACAGGGAGACCGAGATCTAGAACAAGAAGGGACTTGACATAGGTTGAACTTCCAGACTGCCAGCATGTATGTAATGGAGGTGTTGGTTATGGGAGAGGGACGCAGTAGGAGTTTGGGGTTAGCAGATGTAAGCTATTATATACAGGATGGATAGACAAGGTCCCACTGTACAGCACAAGGAAGTAGAGTCACTATCCTGTGATAAACCATAATGGAAAGGAATATAAAAAAGAAGTATATATATATCACACACACATGCATATATATATATACATATATACATATATATGCATGTGTGTGTGATAAGTCACTTCGGTCATGTCTGTCTCTTTGTAGCCCCATAGACTCCTCTGTCCATGGGATTCTCCTGGGAAGACTACTGGAGTGGGTTGCTATTTCCTACTCCAGGGGGTCTTCAGAACCCAGAGACGAAACTGCATCTCTTACATCTTCATTGGCAGGCGAGTTCTTTACCACTAGAGCTACATGGGAACCCCCCTATACACACACACACACACACACACACACACATATATAACTGAATCACTTTGTTGTACAGCAGTAATTTACAAACATTGTAATACAACTATAATTCCATTAAAAAAATCAAAGATTATATGTAAGGTAAAACAGCCAATAAGAAAACTTAAAAATTTTTAAAAAGCACCACCCAGGCATCCATAGCATTTCAGACCAGGGCTATTTCCACCGCTCACCTGGGTCTCTAAACAGCCCAAGAGACAGCCTTTGAGCGGAAAGCTTGCATCCTTCAGCTGCTGAATGATTTAAGTGATGAATCATGGGAGGATCTGGCCATGAGTTCACAGCCAGGTCTCAGAAGTGAGGAGACTAGAGGGAGCCATATGCCCACTTGGTTTCTTTTCTTTTTATTTCAATTGAGTGAAACATTTACGAGCAATTACGGCATTAGGACAGGCTCTTGAAAATGCTGAAATGAGAGCCAGAGTCCTGTCTCCAAGGGGCTCGCAGCCAAGTCTGAGAGCTCAGAAGGAGGGCCACTCGATTAAATGAGTGACAAGGGACCAATTGTGAAGCCAGCTCTAGCCCTGTGTTGAGCCAGGTCTGATTCTGAGCAATGCCTCATTGCCCAGAAGGGTTGTAGGCCTGCCTGCCCCTAGCCAGGGCCCCTCCCCAAGCCCTGCCAGGCTGTCTGTATACCTAAAGGAACCCAAGGCTTTCCAGGTGTCATACCAACACTTGCATCCCAGCGAACTTCAACTCAAGCCAACCTTCAAACATCCGTTCAGTTCCTACTAAGTGCCAGACACTGGAAGTGTTCTTGGCATGCTAAGATGTGCTTGAAGTAATATTTTCCCTAAGCAGAGTGAATGCATGCCTGTAAAACAGAATACTTGAAATATTTTCAAGGCTGCATTAAGCAAAGGAAAATTTGTGGCTGTTCTCAGACTTCTTCAGTGTTTACATTCAACACATTTGAATAATGCCTTTTAAGTCAATATTTCTGATTTCTTGACAATAGCAAGAGATGGGAGATGGACGGGTTAGAAGTCTTCCTTCAAATGGAGATGGTTGCAGCAATTACATACCTCAAAGTAATATTTACAGTTACATTTGCAAAAGAGGGAGAGCAGTGCTTTTTTCCGAAGCAAATTATTTCAGGATGTGTCATAGCATGCTCGAGATATATTAAAAAGAGCAACAGACGATGTTTCTGCAACCTGTTCCAAACCATTTATAAACCCAAATTAAAAAAAAAAAAAAACTCCTATATACATACAAATCTTTGTACCACTGCATATTTTATAATGAAAGTATTATATGAATATAAATTAGTATCTGAGATCTATAAATCAAATCAAAATGTCTAAAAACTACAGATTTGGATCTACCATCATACTTTCAGAACTAGTAAATGGATGCTTTCATTCTCCACTCAAATGATCATTATCAGCGTCTGGTGATGATACAGTAAGGGCAGTGCTACATATGGGCAGGACCAAAGGACAGAATTGGTTCTGCTCCCTAGCTGAGTGACCTCACTCAAACAAGCCCCTTTCCATTTCAATGCCTTGCTTCTTTTAGAAATGGTAGTTGGAAACAAGAGCAGACTGAATTAGCTGGCAGTCAGGTGCCTAGAACTCCCACACTTTCACTGCTGAGGGCCCAGTTCAGTCCATGGTTGGGGAAATAAGATCCCACAAGCTGTGTGATGCAACATGAAAAAAAAAAAGAAAAACAAGAGTAGACTGTCTTACCCACCATCAATCCCCTGGATATAAGATAGTGCTTGTGTTTGGGGAATAACTGCTTGACCTCTGCAGCGTGCCTGGAACACAGTAGGTTCTCAATATATAACAAAGGCCAACAGGCACTGAGTGCTCGCCACAGGCTAGGTGTTATTTTAAGAGCTTATATGCCAAGAGAGGTAAATATCATATGAAATCATTTGTATGTGGAATCTAAAAAACTGGTACAAATGAACCTATTTGTAAACAGAAATCAAGTCACAGAAAACAGAAAACACGCTAATGGTTACCAAGGGGGAAAGAGAGGGAGATAAATTGGGAGACTGGGGTTGACATATACACACTACTATATATAAATAGGGGCTTCCTAGGTGGCACTCGGAGAAGGCAATGGCACCCCACTTCAATACTCTTGCCTGGAAAATCCCATGGATGGAGGAGCCTGGGAGGTTGCAGTCCATGGGATCGCTAACAGTCGGGCATGACTGAGTGACTTCACTTTCACTTTTCACTTTCATGCATTGGAGAAGGAAATGGCAACCCACTCCAGTGTTCTTGCCTGGAGAATCCCAGGAGCAGAGGAGCCTGGTGGGCTGCCGTCTATGGGGTCGCACAGAGTCGGACACGACTGAAGCGACTTAGCAGCAGCAGCAGGTGGCACTAGTGGTAAAGAACCTGCCTGCCTGTGCAGGAGACCTCAGCGACCTGGGTTTGATCCCTGGACCGGGAAGAGCCCCTGAAGGAGGGCATGGCAACCCACTCCAGTATTCTTGCCTGGAGAATCCCATCGACAGGGGAGCCTGGTAGGCTACAGTTCATAGGGTCTCAAAGGGTCGGACACGACTGAAACAACTTAGCATGGCACTCACAGCACATATATAAATAGAAAGCTAATAAGGACCTACTGTATAGCACAGGGAACTCTACTCAGTACTCTGTAATGACCTATATAGGAGTAGAATCTTAAAAAGGGATTGGATGTATATATGTGTATAACTGACTCAGTGGTGGTGGTTGGTGGTTTAGTCGCTAAGTCGTGTCCAACTCTGAAACCCCAAAGACTATAGCCTGCCAGGCCCCTCTGTCCGTGGGATTCTCCAGACAAGAATACTGGAGTGGATTGCCATTTCCTTCTCCAGGGGATCTTCCAGGCCCAGGGTTCAAACCCAGGTCTCCTGCAATGCAGGGAGACTCTTCACTGACTAAGCAATGGGTCCTTGCCAGTAACATTGTAAATCAACTATACTCCAATTTTTAAAAATGAAAACAAAAAATCTCAATAGGTAGTGTCTCACTGCAGCCTAGCAGTCACATTCTCACTAAGAGAAGAACACAGGCTGGAGACGGTGAATAACTTCCCTGAGGCTGAGGTGTATAGCAAACAATAGGCCTGAGTAGGATAAATATTACCAATCTCTGAAGCAACCCTGGCTCTGCATCGCTGACCTCGTGACTGCCATCCCTCAGTTAGGTGTTGGGGTCAACTCCAGCAACAGGCACAGAAGGGCTGTCCTCCCCCACCCACCCCATACCCAAACATGCATGGACCTCCTGGTAGCATACAAGGGAAAAAGCAAAGCTCGGTGCTGGGGTTTCACAAAGGTGATACCGCCCAGGAGACTATCCAAGAGAAACACAGGATCACATACCTGTCCATTACCCGTGACCTGTCCACAAGACTGAGACGAATGTTTTCTAGAACAGCCCGTGGAATCTACCTGGCAGAGTCTTCAACACCCACCACATTCCCATGTGGGCAGAAACAGAAGCACCATCACTGATGTTTTCCAATGGAGTCCAAACTTTAATCAGTAGCTGAATGCCTAACAAGTACCAGACTCTCCATAAAAGAAACGTCAGCGTTTACTCCTCTGAAGCAGGTATTGAGTTGGCCAAAAAGTTTGGGAAGATGTCACAGAGAAACCCCAATGAACTTTTTGGCCAACCCACTGTGATCATTCCCATTTAACAGATGAGGAAAGAAAGCCTGAGAGAGGCGCCGCATCTTGGTCACAGCCACAGAGCCGGTAACTGGTAAGAGCTGGATCTGGATTCAGAGTCTGACTTCAAATCCAGGGCCTGTTCTGGGTTCTAAGTTTTCTGTTCCTGTGAGTCTCAAACCTACCCTTGTCAAGACTCCACTATGAAGAAGGAGCACATGTCCTGAGAAAGGACATCCACACCCACAATCACGAAGCCTCCAGCGGCGATTCTTCAAGCTGACATGTCCTGAGAAGGACATCCCCAATCACGAAGATTCCTAGCGGCGATTCTTAGAGCTGGTCCCTGGACCAGCAGTATCAGCATATCTGGGAGCTGCTTGGAAGTGTAGGTCCTCAGCCCCACCACTGAATCAGACACTTGGGTTTTAAAGTCTGAGCACCTGGATTAAACAAGCCCTCCCAGTGATGATGACGGCTGGGCATGTTTGAGAACCTCGACATCAAACATTGTTACCAAGAGTGCAAGCTTTGGAGCTGGAGTAAGAGGCCTCTGGGCTCAGCCCTCTCAACTAGGTAAACGAGATGGAAGGAAGAAGATGTAAGATAGGGGTGCGGGAGGGTGGAATGGAAATGGGAGAGAACTCAGTCCTCACCTTTGAGAGATCTCTGCCCTGGGGACAAGAAAAATCAAAGATGAGGAAGACAAAGTCCCTGCCTCAAGATGCTCAGCCTCTGGTGGAAAGAAACAAAAAGGCCGGTGTCACAGAACACAAGACACTGGGCCCCATGCGGCAGCCGAAGTATACGCAGGCCCTGTGAGCTCGGGAGGTGGCAAGGACTGGGAGCCAGAGGGCTTTCTCAAGCCCACTTTCTAGGGAGAAGCAAAGCCAAGGCTCACACTCCAAGTGCAAGGTTCTGTTTCCATCCCCATTCCTGACGAGGCCATTCCTAACAGCGTCACTCACGTTTCCCACATTCATACTCTGCCCAATGCATCACCTCACTGTCTAGGGATTTTTCTCTCCCACCATTAATACCTGCAGCAATAGCCAACTCCAGGGGACCAGGTGGAGCTGGCTGTCAATTCTCAGGCCCCAGGAGGCCGGTCCTCAGGGAGCCGGCTTCCCTGTTCCATTCAGTGCACTGGGAGGCCCCCTGCCGGCTGTCCTTGCCAGGCACCCCTGAGATCACAGCTCAGCTCGGGATGGGCGGCCAAGGCTGTAGGTCTGCGCTTGGCTTCCCTGGTTTTCCCCTTCCTGTTCTTCAACCGCTCTGAGTATCTGCGGCGCCGAGAGAGATGTTAAGAATCACTTCCATTCCCTCTGGTCCCCTCACTGTGCAGAAAGTGTCCTTCCTAAAGATTCCCCCAAGCTGAGAGCTTTACAGAGGGTGCCAGGAGCTTTCAGAGGATGCATGGGAAAGTGTGCTGCCCCCCAGCTCTCATCCGCAAGGAGCTCCTGCGTCAGCTCCTATGTGGAAGATGCTCAATAAACACGGCTGAATGGAATAAGAAGAGTGGAAAGGAGGTGGATAAAGTCAGGATGCCCCAGGATGCTACGAGCTTTTACTCCTCCCAGCACCTGGCAGAGACTGGATCCTGAAATAGGTGATAAAAGAAACTTTTCACAGAGCAAGAAGGATGGAAAAACAAAAAGAGAGAGAAGGGAATTTCCTGGCAGTTCAGTGGTTAGGACTTGGCACTTTCACTGCCGAGGGCCTGAGTTCTATCCCTGGTCCAGGAACTGAGATCCCACAGGCTAGGCTGCACAGCCGAAAAAGAGAGCGAGAGAAACAGGGAGAGATGGCAGAACAAACGGGATAGGGACAGAGAGCGTGTGGAGGGTGGAGGGGATGGTAGATTCAGGCGTTGCTCTGCCCACTGGAGCTAAAGTCGGCCTGGCAAAGTACAGCGCTCTGTACTGCTCACTCGTCTGCTGTATGACCATCAAACTGCCAAATGAATTTATTTTCCTCTTTCAATATTTGTCAAGAGCTTAGATAGCAAATATGGAAGGGATTGTAGCTCACAGGACATGCTTTCTGTCCCCAAAGAACTTACAGTCTAGTTGAGGAAAAAAGGAAAAGTGAAATTTAATATGAGATTTATGTAAGAAGTTAATAACTATACACTGCTTTGAGCTACACAAAGTGTTCAGTTAGAGCTAGAAGGGCTGACACAGAAGCTCAGAGGAGGGAAGGCTCTGGGACCCTGGTAGGGTAGGATGCCGAGGGGGTGAGAGTCAGACTAGGCTGCCCCCAGCCAAGAGTGTGGTGGGGGCTATGAGCGTTTCACAGTTCAGAATGAGATCAAACACTGGCAGTGTCTTTCTGGGGATCACTTCAGGGAGTTGCATCCTCCCAAATATTTTTCCGTAAAAACAAAATAGAAAAGAGAAGATTCTTAGACCTAGTCAAGGATATCTTTCACAAAAAAAATGAATCCATAATCCTCCTAATGCTGTTGGTGGGAATGTAAATTGGTACAGCCATTATGGAGAACAGTGTTGAGGTTCCTTAAAAACTAAAAATAGAGCTACCATATGATCCAGAAATCCCACTCCTGGGCATACAACCAAAAAGACAAAAACTCTATTTCAAAAAGATACATCCACCCCAAAGTTCACTGCAGCACTTCTTACTATTCACAACAGCCAAGACATGGAAGCAACCTACGTGTCCATCCACAGATGAATGGATAAAGGAGATGTCATATATATACAGAATGGAATATCACTTAGCCATAAAAAAGAATGAAACAATGCATTTGCAGCAACATGGATGAACCTGGAGATTATCGTATTAAGTGAAGTCAATCAGATGGAGAAGGACAAACATTATATGATATTGACTAATACGTGGGATCTGAAAAAAATGATACAGTGAACTTATTTATGAAACAGAAATAGACTCACAGACTTGGAAAACAAACTTATGTTTACCAAGGGGGTAGTGTTAGTTGGTCAGTCATGTCTGACTCTTTTGAGACTCCATGGACTATAGCCTGTCAGGCTTCTCTGTCCATGGAATTTTCCAGGCAAGAATACAGGAGTAGGTAGTCATTCTCTTCTCCAAGGGATCTTCCTGACCCAGGGATCAAACATGGGTCTCCTGCATTGTAGGTGGATTCTTTACCATCTGAGCCACCAGGGAAGCCCCACTAAGAAGGAAGGGAGGAGGGATGAATTGGGAATTGGGTATTAGCAGATATACTCTATATAAAGTAGATTAACAACATGACCTACTGTATAGCACAGGGAACTATACTCAATATCTTATAATAACCTATAGTGGAAAAGAGTCTGGAAAAGAATATATATATATATAATTGAATCATGTTTCTGTACACCTGGATCATTGTAAATCAATTATACTTCAATTTTTAAAAGAACATTTCCATCACCTGCCCCCAAAAAGGAAGGAGCCATTATTCACTTATTAAATACGAGACTTGATCTGATTCCACCTCGGTGTGAATTTCATCTGCTTCAAAGGAATAAGGAGTCGTTCCTTATTCTCCGACGTCAAATTTGTAATGAAAACTGGAACCAGTCCCTGGGCGAGGCGCGGGGGGGGGCGGGGGGGCGTTGCATGCACCCATGGACCAGGTTCCTACGTGCTGGACACCCTGCAGGCCTCTCTGGAGGAGGCCGAGTCTGCGTGTGGACCCAGACGTGGGCTGTGGTGGGGCTCGAGGCTGTGTCACTGCGGGGTTGTTCTCTCGCCTGTGTTTCCCTGCCGCCTGCCTCGCCGTCATCCACCCGCCCCTCCCCTCCTCTGCGCTCATTCAACAACATGCTTTTGTGCATAAGCCGCGTTCCAGGCACTCTGTTAGGCACCTGGTCTCCCCTTTAGGAGCTAAGGGCCTGGGGTAGGAAGTTTGAGAAGGGGAGTTGGGCTCCGCTCTGGTGACACAAGTGTGGGTTCCAGCGGGCAGGTGCCAGGTGATCAGAGCAGGGTTTGGGTGCCTATGTCAGGGAAGAATAAAAACCCACACTGTTGAGGCCTGTCACACCTCTTCCTGAGACTGTTACACCCCTGTCCTTCCCTCTCCACTCGGACACGTGTGCTCAGGCATCACTTTCCTGAGATGCGGCTCTGATCATCCTTTATCCTCTGCGTTAAGATGCGTCACACCACCTAGAGGTCAACACAGTCCTTCCAGCTTATCCCTCAGGTTCCCTGCCCTCCAAGCTCCCTGTGCGTTTCCACACCTCCGCCTGCATGTCTCCCTGATGCAAACCCTCCCCATCCCTCAGAGGGGTGGAGAGAAGAGGGTGGGCCCGTCAGGTGGGATATACAGCACTAACATCCCATCATAGCCCTGACATTGATAGCAAGATACTGTCCAACAAGAATTGCTATGAAGTTTGAGTGAAATGAGCTCCCAACATGCTGCAGATAGAGCAGGAAGAAGGGAATGAATTTAGAAACTTGACCTCTGCCTTCACTCCTTTTTGTTTTATATTTAAAATGAGTTTTGCTGTTGTTTTTACTCATTAAATTGTGTCCAGTTCTTTTGTGACCCCATGGACTGTAGCCCACCAGGCTCCTCTGTTCATGGGATTCTCCAAGCAAGAATACTGGAGGGGCTTGCCATTTTCTTCTCCAGGGGATCTTCTCGACCCAGTGATCGAACCCGCATCTCCTGCATTGGCAGGCAGATTTTTTTTTACCATTGAGCTACCAGGAAGCTCCTAAAATGAGTTTAAAAAGTGAAAGTTGCTCAGTCATGTCTGTTTTCTTTGCAACCCCATGGACTATACACTCCATGAAATCGTCCAGGCCAGAATACTGGAGGGGATCTTCCCAACCCAGGGATCAAACCCAGGTCTAGGTGGAGTCTTTACCAGCTGAGCCACCAAGGAATCCCAAGTATACTGGAGTGGGTAGCCTAACCCTTCTCCAGCGGATCCTCCTGACCCAGGAATTGAACCAGGATCTCCTGCATTGCAGGCAGATTCTTTACCAGCAGAGCTACTAGAGACAGTGACTATTTTAAAAAATCAGTCATTTTCCCCCAAATCAGAGAATTTTATTCTAAAGTAATCTTTCTATTTCAGGAGCAGAGCTTTCAGTGAGGTATGGAGCTGAGCCAGTTAATCCTGGAGGTTTGGGAGAGGGGATGAAATCACCCCAACCAATTCCCAGGGGGTTTGCTGCCGCATTCTGGACCAGTGGCAGGTGCCTGGGGAGACCCAGAGGGGCCCACCAGACTCGAGAGGGTGATGAGGAATTAATCTCCAAGCCAGAAGCCTCACCCTGGAGACAGAACCAAGTCACATCTCTATGGGACCGGAACAACGCACCATCCAAACTCTGTTCCCATGGATAAGACAACATGCATGCACCCTGCCCGCTCCATCAGACCCAGTTCTCCCAGGCAGCAAGGGGTGAAGGGGGGAGGAGTTTAATCTAGTACCCTCGAAAAATTAAAAATGATTAAACCTTTTAAATTATTAAGAAGTATTAAAAATTCAAACTAACTCAGAAATCAAACATCTTCACTTGTAATGAGCCTTAAATATTGAAAACCACGAACCTCTGGAGGCCAGCTTTGTTCACTCCATACCCCATGAACTGCCCTGCCCACCATGTGGACACCTGCCTGTCCAAGCAGAAATAGAGAGGGACAGCTGCTTTCCTCAGGGCCCAGATACCAAAAGGAGCAGGAGGGTCGGGAGGGCAGAGGGGTGACTGCCAAGCGACACACCATCCAGCTGCGGCCTGTTCACACGTGGCCACGTGATGGATGCTGTTGACGAAAGCAAGCCAGGGAGCATCCTTGTCATTCCCTGGCAAGAGGCAGCTTGCTAACCATGGGCCTTGCTTGAGCACAGAGAGAATGCATCAAATCTCCAGGAAATCTGCGAGCAGCATCCTTCATTAATCACCCTAGGCTGTCAGGCTGTGAAGAGTGTTAACACAGGAGCTTTTTCAGAGTGCTTGTCAGCTGCTGGTGTTGAGACGTGGTCCACACTCCAGCCAGACATACCCCTGGAGTCCAGGACGCCTCCCCAGACCCCTCCTTGCAGCCTCTCTCCCCACCCCACCCCCACCCCGGGCTTTTGGGCTCAGCTGGAATAACAACATCATTCCTGCCTGGCTGCTGCTTCCTCTGCTAATTCATCTGGCTTGCATTGACGCACAGAGGACCCTGGGGTGCACAGTCCCGGAGGATATGACATATGAATGAGCACTGTGGCTTTGGGGCCCCACCAAGAGGAGTCACCAGATAAACCACTTGCAGACGGCTTTACAATTGGGAGGAAGCTTCCAGAGGCAGGGAGCCCGGCAGGCTAAGTTGTTGCCTCAGCTGGTGAATAACAAGGCCAATCCTATCACTGCCGATGGCTTTCCGTGTCACTTTAGACACGTGACTTCTAAGTCTTAGTTGCATCTGCAAAGCAGGGAAAGCCCACAGGCCAGAGCTGAGCCCTGCTCAGTACCTGAACAGGTGTTTTTCCCTTCAGATACACTCTTTTTAGCATCCCAAGACCTCAGTCCAGCCCCCAAGAATCTGAAACCTGCAACCACAAATTGGACATTATTTCCAACGTACTTTCAGATGTTGATGGTCTTTGAGTCTAAAAACTGGATGGGTGAGGGCTTCCCTGGTGGCTCAGTGGGAAAGAATCCACCTGCCAATGCAGGAGACACGGGTTCGATCCCTAATCTGAGAAGATCCCACATGCCACGGAGCAACCAAGCCCATACACCACAACTGTTGAGACTGTGCTCTAGAGCCGGGGAGCCACCGCTACTGAAGTCCACACGCCCTGGAGCCAATGCTCTGCCACAAGAGAAGCTGCTACCGCAATGAAAAGGCTGGGCACGGCAACTACAGTGTAACCCCCGCTCACCACAACTAGAGAAACACTCGCTTGGCAACAAAGATCCAGAACAGCCAAAAATGAAATAAGTAAATAAATACATTTTTAAAAATAAAATAAAAATGGGGGTGAGGCTAAGATTAGACAGAGAATGAAATCATAATTTAAAACCTGAAGCTCCTCCTCCAGTCCCAGGAAGAGGGTGCCTCGTCCTCAGAGTCCCCGAGTCAGGACCGCATCCTGCCTGTGCTCACGCGCTGCCGTCTGTCCATGGCCTGCCACGCCCGCATCAAGCGGCCTGTACCGTCGCAGAAATATATCATTTCCATGTCACACGTCAGGAGTTGCGACTCTGGGGAGCCCTTCGTGGCGTTAATCAAAGACCAAGATGTCAGGGAAGAGGTCATGTGTGGAAAGTGTCAAGAGAGAGCTCTCAGGCCCCAGATAAATGATCTGCTCCTTCCTGGCTGATTTACTGTTAATTTCTGCAGAATCTCGGACAACTTGAAAGAGAGCCAAGAGCGAACCACACGGCACCTCAGGGAGTGCACAGTCCTTCCAAAGCATGACTGGCCAGCGCCTGCAGGCTAGGGCCCGGGGAGGTGGGAAGGATCTTGGGGAGGGGGGTGTCCCACAGGCTGGTGGCAATTCCTTCGATCTTGGCAGGATGGGATGAGCCATGGAGCCCCGTGAACCCCACATTTCCTCCATGAACTTGGAACAGTGGTAGCGACCCAACAGAATCGTTTGGGGCATGAACCTTGTGAGAAGAAGGCAACAGGCTGAGCTGGAGGTGGGGCTCGTGGGCTGTGATCTCCTGGTGACTACGATCTCCCAGCTTAACTCTTCTGTGCCCGGCGTCCCAGCCACCACCACCGAGACCTCATAAATATTTACACCCGGCGTGTGTTGCGATGCTCAATTAATTGCTTCTGTGACGCACTTTGAGAGCCTCGGAGAATAGGTGCCTGCAAGGACCAGGGGTTATTAAAGGCGCAAACAACGAAGCTTACCGCAGGCTCACCCTTCAGAGCTCTCATTACCCCAGGGCTTTTCAGATCATCACCCGAAATCTAGGCAAAAGGAGCTTCCAAAAGCACACTGGGGAATGTGTCCAAGGGGGAATGTGGCGGCCAGGAGAAGACCTCATTGGTCTTCCCAGATAACTTCACCAATGAAGACATGCAAAGGCCTGAAACTATTTGGAAAAAATAAATAACAATTCATCCTCACTAGTCATCAAGGAAGTGAAACAGGTAAAAAAGAATCAAGTGGCAAGTAGGAAAAGTTGTTTTAAATGGTTTTAAATGGTCGTGGATTTAACAGTGGTAAGATGTGATGAGATGATCACCCCTCACTCTGTAAACAAGAATATAGATTGAAAGATTGATGCAAACCATCCAGAAGGCATGTGAGTGATATGAAACAAGGAGCTAAGAAGACGCACATTATCATTGTCAGACACTTCCACTGCACTTGATGGAGTCTCTCCAAGGAAATACTCAGCAATCGGATTCAAAATGCAACCAGGGGTCCACAATGCAACATGATTTACAGTTTCAAAAGGGAGCAAGAGCCTAATTTCCCCCTGCAGAAATCACACAGCAGATAAATAGCATGTTTCTTAGTAACAGTTAAAGATCTACAATGCAGTTTTTATTGGAGTACAATTGCTTTACAATGTCATGTTAGTTTCTTCTATACAATGAAGGGAATCAGCTGTATGTATACATATATCACTGACTCGATAGACATGAGTCTCAGTGAACTCCGGGAGTTGGTGATGGACAGGGAGGCCTGGCATGCTGTGATTCATGGGGTCACAAAGAGTTGGACACGACTGAGCGACTAATCTGATCTGATCTGATACATATATCCTCTCCCTCTTGGTCCCCCCTCCCACCTCCCCCATCCCTCTCCTCTAGGAGAGTTTGAGCTTCCTGTGCTTTATAGCAGGGTCAACAGACTTCACCCATGGTAGTGTGTATATGTCAGTCCTAATCTCCCAATTCATCCCTGCCTCCCCTTCCTCCAGCATGGGTTCACACGTCTGTTCTCTATATCTGCAGGAGCCTATACATTCTTTAATATTATTTTTAGGCATCTATATATCAAAATGTATGCAGATATCCTCATACACACATGTGCACATATGCCTGTGAAGTGAAGTCGCTCGGTCGTGTCTGACTCTTTGCAACCCCATGGACGGTAGCCTACCAGGCTCCGCCGTCCGTGGAATTTTCCAGGCAAGAATACTGGAGTGAAAAAAAAAAAAAAAGAATACTGGAGTGGGCTGCCATTTCCTTCTCCAGGGCATCTTCCCAAACCAGGGATCGAACCCAGGTCTCCTGCATTGCAGACAGACACTTTACTGTCTGAGCCACCGGGGAAGCCCGTACATATGCCTGAGCCTTGCCGAAATATTACCTGTGGTGTTGACTGTTTTTTTCTAGATGCACTTCTCTGTTTTCCTAAATTCTCTATAATGAGATGTTCCTTTGGGTCTAAAACAGCACAAGCACAAAGGAAGTGCTCTATAACTTGATTTGTGACCTGCCTTCGATGACTACCTGCTCCTCTGGGGAGGACAATGAATTGAATGCAGCAGACACTTACCTTGGTTCTCTTTTCTGTCCTAGGTCATGGCCCAGAATCGACGGTGCCACAGGTAAGTCAGGGCCCCCAGGCACTGAAGCAGTGGGAATGTCAGCAGGAGTCGTTATTCCTCCTTCCATCCTTTTTCATTTTTCCTTGGATAAAGCTATTGGCCTGTTCAAGGCGACATTAGTGACTTAGCGTCTTTCCCTCTGATTGCTCCCAGGCTGGAAGTCTATGACGTCCACAGCTTTGGAGGCTGCCAGATGAGGTGGAGATCCTGGCTCTCCATTTATTAGCTGCATAGTCTTGGATGAAGCGCAGATCCCTGTGGGCCCCAGTTTCTTCATCTGCAAAATGGGTAGAACTCTGGCAGCGTGCCAGTATTTGTGGCCACTCATTAGTGTTTGTTCAACTAAACTGTACATAATGGACTCCTTCTAAAATATGTGTTGGGTGGATGAATGAGTCAGAAACCACTTTTTGTGCTTCTCCTTTATCTCTTTTAAAAGGGCCTAATTCCTGTTAGTAGACACTTATTTAGGACCCTGTTAAAGTTTGAATAAAGTATTATATATACTTATTCATCTTAGAGTATTGTTAAACAAGGAAGGTCCCATAAAATTTCCTAGAAAACCGATGGCTAGAAATAATGACTGGAACAAGACTTAAAAAAAAAAAGAGAAATCGGGAATTCCCTGGCTTTCCAGTGGTTAGGACTGCAAGCCTCCACTGCCAAGGGCCTGGGTTTGGTTTCTGGTCAGGGAACAAAGATCCCACGAGGCATGGCCAAAAAAAAAAAAAAAAAAAAAGGAAATGAGAAATTGACCAGAGTGAGTGTGCAAAGAAGCAATAGAGGCTTTGGGAGTGATGTCATCACAAATGAATTCACAGGATTCATTGTATTATATTATATATAATGAATTATTCTTTATATTACTTTTAATGTGTTATATTCATATAACATACGTTGGGAGAGTATAACCAGCACCCGGTGTGCCCCGCACAGCAGCGAGAAGGAGGAAAAAGCAAAATCAACTTTGCAAGTATGAATATAAATAAGAAACAAACGAGCACCCAGGTCTAATCCTTCTTACAAAAGCCTCTCAGTCAGGTCCTAAGAGAGCCTGCCCTGACTCGAGGTGTGTTACTCGGTCGCTCAGTCGTGTCCGACTCTTTGCTACCCCATGCCCTCCAGGCTCCTCTGCCCATGGGATTCTCCAGGCAAGAACACTGGAGCGGGGATCCATTTCCTTCTCCAGTTCTCTCAAGGCTGTTGTTTCTAAATCGTGCTAAGTCTCTGTTGTCAAGCATATTTTCCCCACATGCTTGCCACCTCTCAACACTTTCTACCATCCACTTAGAGTTTGGGGAGCAAGGGAGGAGGGGCTATAGAAAATTCTAAAGGGGATGGTGCCTCAAAAGAGGTTGCTAATCTGATTCAGTGGCTGGCGAATGTTAAGTGTGACCTGTATTCTTTCCCTCGGGACTTGTTCTCCACCTGCCTTAAGGGAGAGGGAAATTGACAAACAGATTCCATTTCAATAACAGCATCCTAGAGACACAAGCCGGAGAAGGCAATGGCACCCCACTGCAGCGTTCTCGCCTGGAGAATCCCAGGGACGGGGGAACCTGGTGGGCTGCCGTCTATGGGGTCGCACAGAGTCAGACACGACTGAAGCAACTTAGCAGCAGCAGCAGCAGCAGAGACACAAACAAGGAAACAGAAACAAATCAACCCTGCCTCCAAAGTTGAGAGAGATGAAGCTGTCCAGACTTTCCCAGAGCACTTGAATCCACACTCTAACAAAAATACTTAGTGAACCAGACCACCCCAGCCTCTGCAAGCTTACTTACACACTATGGCCAGTGTCTACTTAACTAGAATAAAGCCGATATAATTAAAGACGCATGTGATGATTTATATAAAAGACAGTGTATCACCACGATATTTATAACATTCCCAGGTACTTTAAAGGCGCTTGCAATTTTGTATCATGAGACTCATTGAAAATATGGTAAAAATACAGTTGAAATTAAAAGAACGTCTATATGAAAGAATACTACATAGACATTAAAAATGATGATCTTGAAGCATAGTCACCGAGGGGTATATTATAGCAAGATATTATATGAAAGGGCAGGCAAAAAAACACTCACACACATTGTGATCATATACACATAATTTATATCATGTCTGTATATGTGTGCTTGTGTGTGTGTTAGTGATTTTGCTCTAATTAAATATTTATAGTGGCTATCTCTCAGTTGGGAAAGATTCTGCCTGCAATGCAGGAGACCTGGGTTCATTCCTTGGGTCAGGAAGATCCCCTGGAGAAGGAAATGGCAACCCACTCCAGTGTTCTTGCCTGGAAAATCTCATGGACAGAGGAGCCTGGCAGGCTACAGTCCATGGGGTCACACAACTTAGCAACTAAACCAATATATCTTGGTATGGGAATATTATTGTGACTTTACTTCTCTTTTTTGCTCATCTGTATCTTATGGTTTTCCTACAGCAGCATATTTTTTATGCTCAAAACAATCTATCAAAAAAAAAAAAAAACTCTCTAGGCCTACAAGACAGACACATATCCAAACTTGGACAATCTGTCAATATCAACATCTTCGGTGATGTTGATGTATAGAAAACAGTGTCAAGTTTTTCCACTAAATAAACTCAGGAGATTGTCTCCTTCTACTGAATAAAGATTGATACTGGAGAGGACAGCCCATTTAGAAAGTGCGTCCCTCTGTCTTAAGTCACCATACACAATAAAAACTCCGATAAAGACGCTTGTTGTTTGACTCAATTAAACAGACAACAAATTTCATTTTGCACAGGAATACTTGTTTTGTTTTGTTTTCCTAAGGAAAATCGGTCTTAAAGTTTGTGGGGTTTTTTTACCCTCCCTTCTAAAAGAAAAAATAATACAAATTTTAAGACTTCGCGGGGAGGGAAATGGTAGGTAAGGAATATGTGATCATATACTGACGCCTGCTGGCCATTTCTAGGTAGTGCAATATTTGTATTAATATAACAGAGGCTCGTTCTCCCCCCAAATGCTGGGGAAGCTGGTGAACAGAAACAAATTGAAACGTTAACAATTGAATTGCAGGAAAAAGCTCTCCACCCAGTTTTCATATACACAAGCCAGGATTTCAATCATCCGTGGGCTGATAAGCCCACGGATTTGCAATTGCCTTCAAAATCCAGTGTGTATCAGAATCTCAGCAGCAAAAAATGCTTATCACAGGCCCATGCCAGGGTTTGTTCTTTGGCAGAGCTATAGTGAGGCCAGAAGGATAATTCTAATTCAGGTACTGCTAGGATAGTCTTTTGAGAATCACTGGCTGAAGAAAAAAATAAAGACAGGTGGATGGAAACTTATCAAGTCTGCCTCCACCAAGAGGCAGCTGCCTGTTTAACTATCACCATTCATTCATCCGTCTATCCATTCATTCAACCAACTGAGGTAGTTTCTTAATATGTCAGATACTCTAACCAGCTTTGACCACGAGTTTTTGTCTGAGTAGTTTCTTAATATGTCAGATACTCTAACCAGCTTTGACCACGAGTTTTTGTCTATTTGTTGTAATTGATAATAATTCTACTTAATGCACTTATCAAAGCACATGTAACATCAGTACACTAAAATACTCTTAAAAATACAAAATGGCATCACAATTCAATGAAATAGCTTGACCACAAGTTTTTGAAAAGGGAAATAAAAATGAAAGGTTCCCAGGACTTGGCTAGTCTGAGATTCTCATACCATACTTCACAGATGAGGAAACTAAGAACTAGAAAAGGGAAGTGAATTTCCAAGAGCTATCTGGTGAGAACCTTGAGCCTGTTCTCCCAACTCCCAATGAATGTTTCCCATACAGCTGTGCCTGCAAGTTTAGACCATTTGTGACTTGAAATTCACAGATCATACTCTTCAGATCAGGAGACTATGATTCAGTGAATAAAACTGAAATTCATTCACTGAAAACTGAAATCTAGCCAGAAGTGCTAGATGACTGAGCAGGTAGACAGATAGATAGATAATTAATAAATGGATAGATAGATAGAGATTTAATATGTATTAGATATACAACATACATAAAATTGCTGTTCAGTTGCTGAGACGTGTCCAGCTCTGTGAGACCCCATGGAGGGCAGCACACCAGGCTTCCCTGTCCTTCACTATCTCCCGAACTTTGCTCAATTTCATTTCTGTTGAGTCAGAGGTGTTATCTATCCATCTCATCCTCATACATAAATTACCTATATCTGTATAGTCTATTTCTATTCTTTCTTTCCCTGCCTGCTTCCCTCCTTTCTTCCTTCTCCTCTTGACTATATAAGTCATATAGTCAAGATTTATTCAGCATCATCATCCTTGACTCAGAGACTGAAAGTAACTCTAGGAAGTCCCTTCCTGCCTTTCCCTACAGCCATGGATGGATGCCAAACAGAAGAGGTTCTAAAGTTTGGGACCAGCCAGGGTGCAGAGTGTAAACTACCCCCCTCTTCACAGACCAAGAGGAAGAGCAGGCTAATGCCTTCCATCCCCAAATACCTTCAAGTTTTTAAAGGATAAAAATGGAGAAAGGCAGCCTCATGTGGGAGAAAGAACCTGGGATGTGAGTGTGGAATTCGAATATCAGTGAGTCCAGAGAATGAGAGAAAATGGAAAGAAATTAACCTATCAGGTGGGGTGCATGCCAGACCTTTTATAAACTTGTCTAATTTAGCTGTGAAGGGGACTACAGAGGATGAGATGGCTGGATGGCATCACTGACTCGATGGATGTGAGTCTGAGTGAACTCCGGGAGTTGGTGATGGACAGGGAGGCCTGGCGTGCTGCGCTTCATGGGGTCGCAAAGAGCTGGACACGACTGAGTGGCTGAACTGAACTGAACACATTTTATTCTCTTCGATGCATGATTAGCTAAACAGGGCCCAAGAGAAACTAGGGAACTTGTGGAGACACCAATAGACACAGACAGCAATAGCAGAGAACTCAGCTTCATCACAGCACACGTGTAAGTTGGGCCCAGTGGCAGCCTCGGTTTCTCAGTCATTGACTCCCAGAGCCTCTTGGCTAGAAGGGAGCTCTGCTCGAAGAATCCTTCTGAATAACTGGCAGGTGCTTGTAAACAGCTGAATGATGGAAAGGCACATATTTTGTCTGAAAATGGGCACCTACTAATGAACAAATTCCAAATATAGATCTGAAGATCTAAAGATCTGGACTGAGTGAAAAAAGATTTGGCCTTGAAGTTGACCTTGAAAAGACATGAAATGCAGAACACAGCAATTCCTTAGAGGGGCACCGAGATGGGGAGTTATTTATTTAAGCTTCTCAGCAGTTATTTGGGGTAGATACTCCTTTTCCTGGGCTTCCCAGGTGGCGCTAGTGACAAAGAACTGTCCTACCAATGCAAGAGATGTAAGAGACTTGTGTGCAACTTCTGGGTCAGAAGATCCCCTGGAGGAGGGCATGGCAACCCACTCCAGTATTCTTGCTATGGACAGAGGAGCCTGGCGGGCTACGGTCCACAGGGTCGCAATGGGTCTAACACAACTGAACGACTAAGCACGCAGGCACACACTCTCATTCCTCCCAGGCTTAAAAGCTTGCCTGAGGTCACATGGCCAAGATTTGAACCTAGAACTTCTCATTACGCTTCTGGGAAACATGGGCCCATGCCTTTGATCAGAGGCTCTGCTGTGTTTGTTAATGGAGAACACTGCAGCTGAGAACAAAATTTAAGGCAGCAAGACACTTTTAAAAAGAAATCGTGGAGCTTAGACATGACAAATGTTTATTTTCTACGTAAGTCAAGTCCAGAGGTAAACAGTTCAAGGCTGTGTGGCAGCTCTGTTCCTTGAAGTTCTCCGAAACCCTGCCCCTCCTGCCTTGCTCACTCTCATCATCTAAAATAGCGATGTCTGCAGGAGGGAGGAAGGGAAGGAAAAGAAGGAACGAACAGCACACAGAAATTTTCCTCAAGAAAGTTTCCCAGAGAGTGTGAGTTGATTTTTCATCTCTTCCATCAACCAAAACTTGGACCCATGGCCAAGTGATGATAAGGACATGTAATAAGATACCCTGCTACCCATGAGGGGTTCTAACACGGAGAAGCAAGGGGAAAGGTGTGGGGGACACAACTGTCTTGGCTCTGGGTACTTAGTGATGGGAAGTTGGGATTTACCAGCCTCTTGCTTTTACCAGATATTTACGAGTGAGTTCCAGTACTTGGGCCATCCGATGCGAACAGCTGACTCACTGGAAAAGTCCCCGATGCTGGGAAAGATTGAGGGCAGAGGGGAAGAAGGTGTCAGAGGATGAGACGGCTGGATAGCATCATTGACTTAATGGACATGATCTTGGGCAAACTTCAGGAGATGGTGAGGGACTGGGAGGCCTGGCCAGCTGCAGTCCCTGGCGTGGCCAAGAGTCAGACGTGACTGGGCGACTGCACAACAACAACCCTCACCCTCTCCATGCCTCTCTCCCCTGTGTCTCTCTCTCTGAAATCTTGTGACTGAAATGAAAGCAGAAGCTCATTTTGCTTGGGGATCCCATCTGCTTAGGGAATACAGTCATCTGAAGGGCCTGTGAACTGACTTCACTTCGTAGAGAAACAGAAAGTTCGAGGACTGTGCGTTTTCCTACTTCGTCTCCTCTTCTCACACCAGAGAAGCATACTCTTCCCGGGACCAGCCCAGGATTTCCTTCTCCTGTGACCACCTCATGGTAGCAGCACTCAGATGCTCATACAGCCACCCCATCCCTGGAAAGGGGTCGTAGACCAGGCAGCAATCTTGCACCTCCAGGGGCTTAAGTTCATGGACCTGTTTATTAGTGAAAATAGTCTGAGTCTCTCTGAAGTGTTAGTCGCTCAGTCATGTCTGACTCTTTGCAACCCTGTGCACTGTGTAGCCCGCCAGGTTTCTCTGTGCATGGAATTCTCCAGGCAAGAATACCGGAGTGGGTTGCCATTCCCTTCTCCAGGGGATTTTCCCAACCCAGGGATCAAACCCGCATCTCCTGCACTGGCAGGCGGGTTCTTTACCTCTGAGCCACCTGGGATGGCCCACCTTCCACGGCATGAGAGTTGGAATATCTATGTCAGTAATTCCCAGACTTCTGAGGCCAAGAGTAAATACCACCATGGGCGCTTGTGTAAAAAGCAATTGGTCTGCTTAGGGACCCAAGTTTGCTTTCTTCTGTTTTATAAAGCAACCAAGATGCAACTGGTCAGGGGACCAAAACTTGATGGGTATATTGGACACTCTTGCCACACCTCTGTAGGCATGAGGTGTCCACGTTCAAGACCAAAGTCTGGGGCAATTGCCCCTGCCAGTAAGGAAATCCCCCTGAGTTTACATGGCACATATTCATCTTCACTTCCCTCTTAAAAATAACTTTAAGGGAAATGTTGTTTTTTGTGAAAAAAAAAAAAGAAGAAGAAGAAGAAGAAAAGAAAGACGTCTCCTTGAGGAGCACACAGAAGTCAGTCGTTCTCTGTGGCTGTGAGGTGCCAGTGGGTGGTGAGGGGTCCTCCACTGACACGGCATCACCACCACTCTTTCAGAAGGATGATGTAGAAAGCTACTGAGAAGCTTCCTCATCTTTCTAGAAAACAGCTCTCTCTCTCTCTGAGAAGCCAACCTACCTGTCAGGCCCAGGAAGACTCAAAGACCTGGAAGAATTGCGGGGGAAGTCACAAGGGTGAGGATCTGGGTCCAGCAAGAGGGAGTGCCAAAGTCAAGTTCGCTCAGCAAGGGAGAAGATCAAGTTCATCTTGAAGTTCCATCACTGGTTCCGTGTCCTGGGAGTTTCTGCAGCAGACTGGTCATTTATTGTCACTTACCATACACAGAGTTAAGGAGCAATCAGAGCCTGGGGTCTCACCACTGCCTCGGGGGAGGCAAGCACCACCGTCTGTAACTGTGTAATATACTCATTGGCTTGCTTTGTTCCTACACGCTATGGAGAAGTTGAGCAGAGTATATTAATCAGGGAGGACTAACATCTATAATGCATAAACTACAGAGCTTAGTTGTTCTGCTTCCCTGGTGGCTCAGACAGTAAAGCGTCTGCCTACAATACGGGAGACCCAGGTTCAATCCCTGGGTCGGGAAGATCTCCTGGAGAAGGAAATGGCAACCCACTCCAGTGCTCTTGCCTAGAAAAATCCCATGGATGGAAGAGCCTAGTAGGCTATAGTCCATGGGATTGCAAAGAGTCAGACACGACTGAGTGACTTCACTTTCACCTAGTAGTTTAATAAAATAAAGGTTTATTTCTTGCTCACATCACAATCCAATGGAAATTGAAGGGAATGGCAACCCACTCCAGTATTCTTGCCTAGAGAAGCCCATGGACTGAGGGGCCTGTCGGGCTACAGTCCATGGGGTCACAAAGAGTTGGACATGACTGAGTAACTAACACTCATACTTTTTCCAAAACACTCATTCAGGATTCACTCTGCTTTTTCCCAGTGGCTTCCATTATCCCCGAGGGCCTTGGGGTCCTCTGTCTCTGGCCAGCCACTGGGGCAAGAGTGAGAGATGGAAGGTCAAGTGGGATGGCCCGGAGTGGAATCTACCACACCGTCCATGTCCCAGTGGCCATAGCACCAAGCCAAGGCCACCAAGTGGAAGGCACACCAGGAACTGTGTGCCTGAGCAAATGGGGTTTGATGAGCACACAGCATTCTCACCACTGTGCCGGATGTTGAGGTAGTGAGGACCACAGCTGGAGGATGCTCCTAATTTTTACCTGATGTTGATAGTCAGAGATGGTCCCCCAGGGCAGATGACATTTAAAGTATAGTATGATGGATGATGCTTTTGAACTGTGGTGCTGGAGAAGACTCTTGAGTGTCCCTTGGACTGCAAGGAGATCAAACCCATCAATCCTAAAGGAACTCAAACTTAAATATTCACTGGAAGGACTGATGCTGAAGTTGAAGCTCCAATACTTTGGCCACCTGGTGCAAAAAGCTGACTCATCGGAAATGACCCTGATGCTGGGAAAGATTGAGGGCAGGAGGAGAAGAGGGTAAAAGAGGATGAGATGGTTAGATAGCATCACTGACTCAATGGACATGAATTTGAGCAAACTCCAGAGGATGGCGAATGATAGGGAAGCCTGGTGTGCTGCAGTCCATGGGGTCGCAGAGAGTTGGGCACGACTGAACAACAAAACTACAGTGATGGATGAGAAGGATCCAGGCCTGGGCAGAGCTGAGAAGAGAACATTCTGGACTGGCAGACAGTGCATGCAATGTGTCAGAGGCAGAGGAACTTAGCATACAGCATGGACTTGAAAAGAGGCTGTTGTGCCTGGAGTTCAGAGAAGGAAGAAACTGGAAAGAGATGAGACCAGAGACAGGGCTGTCTCTGGGCTGTGCTGGGCTGTGCTGGCCTCTGGGAGCCACAGCAGGAAATCTGGACTCTGTTTCATGGGCCATGAGTGACGGGAGCTGATTTACAGGTTCAGAACTGTGCTTTTAAAATTATATTTCCAAAACTCTGCGTTGTTCATAACACAGAGAGGTACTGAGGGTCACAGAGATAAAAGACAATCCACTCCCTTCCCTACAGAAGGACAGCGTGTGTATACAACAAAGAAGCAATCAGATGCTGCCTCTTTTTATTTAAGTGTCGTGGTGAGTGAGACAGAAAACAACAGCTCTAACGATTTAGCGAGATTAAAGTAACCTGGAGTGGTCAGAAAGGGAAGCCCCAGGAGAATCTCAAAGGACACTGAGCATTTTGGAAAACAAAACGGAGGAGGCACGGACTCCAGGTGGAATCAACACAAGCAAAGACTCAGAAGGGGCTCAGACTGCCATGCCGCTGAAAGAAAAGACTTCTCAGCTCTCCATGAAGACGTGGTTATAATGACTACGCTCAAGGAGGCCAATCTCCTAAAATGAAATGATACTAAACCTGGACTTATGGGCACTGCTGTCCTGGATCATGAAGACCAGAGAAATGCCCCAATAATTCTGTGCTCATTTGCTTCTGTCAGACCTGCTGGTGTAACGGGTGACTTTATTCACTTAATTCATGAGAGAGTGTGTGTGTGTTAGTCACTCAGTCATGTCCGACTCTCTGACCTCACTGACTGCAGCCCTCCAGGGTCCTCGGTCCATGGAATTCTCCAGGCAAGAATACTGGAGTGGGTTACCATTTCCTTCTCCAATGCATGAAAGTGAAAAGTGAAAGTGAAGTCGCTCAGTCATGTCCGACTCTTAGTGACTCCATGGACTGCAGCCTTCCAGGCTCCTCCATCCATGGGATTTTCCAGGCAAGAATACTGGAGTGGGGTGCCATTGCCTTCTCCTCATGAGAGAGTACAAATTGCTAAAGGGCTGAAAAACCTGTGGGTTTCTCTGCCCGGGATCTCAGTAGTGGGTGTAACTGTACTGGGACAGGAGGATGGTATTAGTGCCCCAGGGGGATGGCCACTGCTGGTCCCACCACCAGGATGGACGGTGGACAATGCAGACAGGATTCCACTCCTCCTGGCTCACTGTCTCAAGGAGATTCGCTTTGGCTACTTGACACTTGCCCCATGCTTGAGTCCGAGGCAAATTCCAGAGAACTGCATTTCCAATGAGCCAAAGTTTCATGAATTTACACATTATACCTTACAAAAGACTTGGGCACACTGACACAAATTCACAACTATTAATTTTGTATTTCAGTATGGGAAGAGAGGGCTTCCCAGGTGGCACTAGTGGTAAAGAACCCGCCTGCCAATACAGGAGCCATAAGGGCCGCCAGTTCGATCTCTGGGTCAGGAAGATCCCCTGGAGGAGGGCATGGCAACCCACTCCAGTAGTCTCACCTGGGGAATCCCATGGATGGAGGAGCCTGGCGGGCTAGAGTCCATAGCATCGCAGTCGTACATGACTGAAGCAAGTTAGCACATACACATGGGAAGAGAATTTAGGGTGAATGGACAAAAGTTAAAGAACACAATGAAACTGGACCAAATGGTAGCAATACATATCATACCATAGTCCTCTACGCTATTTGGACACAGGCCAGAAATTTGCCCTGAGAGTCTCATCAGCCAAAGAAGGAAGGGAAATACGCTCTTTTCTAGGACTGATGCTTTTCCTTCACTCAAAGCAAACAAAAAGCTAAGCTGTGTGCAGCTTCCAGTCCTGAGACCTGCTAGAAGCTTCTCACATATGTGCTAATAAAGAGAACATGATAAGAACATTTTCTGCCTATGGTGTTCCTAAATTCAGACTAACAGCATGAACCTATATTGCAATTTAGGAAAATTAAGTCTATGAGGAAGCAAAAAGACTGTAGGCTATGTGAACAATTCTTTGGTGGTTTTGCATAATCTGAGGGTGAAATGTGAAACATTTACCCTGACTGCACTAGATAACCTTTGGGCAATCTTTCATTGATCAAGTTCAAAGGAAGCAGTTGAGTGTTGAAGCACCCCCGGCTGAGCAATATTTATTCAACAAATGCCTATCAGGAACTCATGTGGTCCATTTGGGCCCTGCAGCTGAAGCCAGGGAGAGATGAATAAGTAGATACGGTCCCTAAGCTCAAACTAGAAGGGGATGACAGAGGATGAGATGGTTGGATGGTATCACTGACTCAATGGACATGAGTTTGGGTAAATTCCAGGAGTTGGGATGGATAGGGAGGCCTGGAATGCTGCAGTTGATGGGGTCACAAAGAGTCGGACACGACTGAGCAACTGAACTGAACTGAAGCTCAAACCATGTAGTCTGTTCAACAAAACAATATATGGATAGATAACAATGTGTGGATAGATTCCAGCAAATGCAACGTGTGTGTCAGAGGGGGAGGGGACAGCACCCCAGGTCCTTGGCTGAGATGCTGCTGAGTCATCACCTGGGTGCAACTAATTTGGGGGCCGAGTTCCTTCTAACTTTGCTTCTCTTTCAGTGGGAAGACTGACCTGCTGTAGAAACAGCCAGCCTTCTGAGTCGGGATTTGATTTCCTTTCCTCCTTTTCCAATTGCCCCTGTTAGGCAAGAGCAGCTGATGGAGCAAGAAGCGTGAAAATGTGCACTTCATTTTGAGCAATTACAGTCAAGAACAATTAACTGAAATGAGCACAAGATTTCTGGAGAAAAACAAGGGCCCAGTCTTTCCAGTGTTTTGCAATAACATTTTGCTGTTTTTGTTGGCAGGACAGTACCAGACTATTAATGAGCCTCTTCTTCTTGATGGTGTAAGTCAGCTGCTCTCTTTACCTATTTTGTCAGTCTTTGATATTTACAAAGTAAGTGGCTTTTTTCTATGTACTTGGTGAATTGTAAAACATTAAACTTTTCCAAATGGCATGATTTCCTGGCAGAGAAAAGTGCATTTCAAGTCTTGGGTAGAACACGGTATTCCTATAATACCTTGTAAATCAAATCATTGTGCTGTATGCCTGAAACTTACACAGTGATGTATGTCAATTATTTCTTGGTAAAGCTGGATAAATAAATAAATATATTGAGGCATTAATACAGAAAAAGACAAAAAAAAACACATATTTCAATTTCTCAGCTATAAAATGGAGATAAAAATAAACTCACAATGGTCATTGTGAAGACTAATTAAAGTGAAAATACCAATATATGATACTGGCAAGTGTGTGGTGAGAAAAGCACCTCCCAACACTCACAGTGAAATTTTAAATAACAAGAAATTCTTTGGAAAGCAATTTTATAAGATTAAAAAATATAAAAATATTTATTTTCTTCAATCCCATAATTCTATGGGACAAATTAAAGAATTAACCTAAAATTTGGATGAATAATTAAACACTCGTTTATGTTTTATATTTTAAATGGCAACACACTGGAATCATGTTATATATTCAATAGTAGAAAAATCATTGAATATATTATGATATATTCATATTGCTCTGTTGTTCAGCCACTCAGTCATGTCTGACTCTTTGCGACCCCATGGACTGCAGCACACCAGGCCCCCCTGTCCTTCACCATCTCCTGGAGCTTGCTCAGACTCATGTCCATTGAGTCGGTGATGCCATCCAGCTATCTTGTCCCCTGTCGTCCCCTTCTCCTCCTGCCTTCAATCTTTCCCAGCATCAGGGTCTTTTCCAATGAGTTGGATCTTCACATCAGGTGGCCAAAGTATTGGAGCTTCAGCTTCAGCATCAGTCCTTCCCATGAATATTCAGGACTGATCTCCTTTAGAATGGACTGGTTGGATCTCCTTGCAGTCCAAGGGACTCCCAAGAATCTTCTCCAGTACCACAGTTTGAAAGCATCAATTCTTCAGTGCTCAGTCTTCTTTATGGTCCATCTGTCAAGTCCACACATGCTGCTGGAAAAACCATAGCTTTGACTATACAGATCTTTGCCAGCAAAGTGATGTCTCTGCTTTTTAATATGCTATCCAGGTTTATCATAGCTTTTTTTCCAAGGAGCAAGCGTCTTTTAATTTCTTGGCTGCAGTCACCATCCGCATTGATTTTGGAGCCCAACAATATGAAATCTGACACTGTTTCCATTTTTTCCCATCTATTTGCCATGAAGTGAAGGAACTGGATGACATGATCTTCATTTTTGAATGTTGAGTTTTAACCATCTTCTATTAATAATATTTACAAAGAATTTCAATGACTAAAAGAAAATTTTAAATGTATAATGTGAAATCAGCTACCTAATATTATAAGTAATTTAATTGTTAACAATTATGTGTACATAATTTAAATAGCTTTAACATATCTATAGATGATAAATGGAATAGACAGAAATGATAGAGATAGATGTATAGATAGATGATAGATATATGAATAGATACAATTTACCTGTAAAATCTTTGGTTCTTTACTTTTTGAAAGATTTGTTTAATAATTAAATTAAAGCTATGAATTCTCACCCTAGGACACACATACACACATGCACACACAATCAATCCCAAAATATTTTATAAAGTGGAAGACTTATATATACTGAGCTTTTAGTAAGAACCCCCAATATTAACAGTAGACAGATACTAGAAAAGGTTTATGCTGTCTCGTAGAGAACACAGACTGAATAAATTGCATTCCACCTTTTGTGTTGAATGATCAGATTTGCCATGAGCCAAACTGAAGCCCAGAAAGTTTTCCAGATAGGGGTCTGGTGAGTCCCCACTGTGCTATTGCTTACCTGGAGACTAGACTCATCATATAACTAGTCTTGACTTTTACCAGACTGCTTTGATAGAGTGATGATAGAAAAAGGCATGCACTTGGAGGCTTAGGACTAGTAAGCCCTATATAAATATATATTTATAATATATGTTCTGCATTATTCTTGTTCTCTAATATATATAGAATATATATTATTTATATAACAATTAGAATAATACATATTATGCATATTAGATTATTAATATATATTATATAATAATATATAATAGTATTATATATAGCCCTGGGATTTCTTTGGAAGGAATGATGCTAAAGCTGAAACTCCAGTACTCTGGCCACCTCATGAGAAGAGTTGACTCATTGGAAACGACTCTGATGCTGGGAGGGATTGGGGGCAGGAGGAAAAGGGGACGACAGAGGATGAGATGGCTGGATGGCATCACTGACTCGATGGACGTGAGTCTGAGTGAACTCCGGGAGTTGGTGATAGACAGGGAGGCCTTGCATGCTGCGATTCATGGGGTCGCAAAGAGTCAGACACGACTGAGCAACTGAACTGAACTGAACTGAATATATATTATATATATTAGAGAATATACATATAGAGAGAGAATATACATATTAAAGAATGAGAATAATGCAGACTTAGAATTTAAATTTAAGCCTATCTAATTCTAGTTTCCTACGCTATAGTAAAATCACTTCATAGATTTTTCTGCTTATACAATGAAATAAAGTACAGAAAGCACCTAGGACATATAAACTTCTTAACAAGTGTTAGAGAGGCTTTAAAGGGAGGTGAACAAAGCATGACGGGCGGGCTTCCTTTATCTCAGACGTTCTTTAATAGTAGTTTTTATCACAGTAGCAGTCATAATAATATTTACAGCTAGGATTTATTGAGTGCTGACCATCAGGCAATATGCTCAACATTTTACATATGTTGTCTCATTAAGACACTTCTGGTAGCCTGTTTATCACCGTACTCAAAGTATAGTCACTTTTCACTTTCATGCATTGGAGAAGGAATGGCAACCCACTCCAGTGTTCTTGCCTGGAGAATCCCAGGGATGGGGGAGCCTGGTGGGCTGCCGTCTATGGGGTCGCACAGAGTCAGACATGACTGAAGTGACTTAGCAGCAGCAGCAGCAAAGTATAGTGTACTTTTACCATTTTTATTTCAGGCAGAAGAGCTCTTTTCAACATTTCTTGTAAGGCTGCTCTTGTGGTAATGAACTCCCTCAGGTGTGTTTGTCTGGGAGAGCCTTTATTTCTCCTCTATATTTGAAAGGTAACTTTGCTGGGTAGAGTATTCTTGACTGACATCTTTTATCTTTCAGTATTTTTGACTATTCCCTCAGTGATAAAGAATCCTGTAATGCAGGAGATGTGGATTCGATCCCTGGGTTGGGAACATCCCCTGGCAAAGAGAATGGCTACCCACCCACTCCAGTGTTCTTGCCTGGAGAATTCCATGGACAGAGGAGCCTGGTGGGCTATAGTCCATGGGTTCTCATGGAGTCAGACATGACTTAATGATTAAACAGCAAATTTTGAATGTATCATTCCTCTCTCCCCTGGCCTGTAGAGGTTCTCTTAGATATCTGCTGATAGCCTAATGGGAGTACATTTGTAGGTGACTACCTTTTTTCCCTGACTGCTTTTAAAACCTTTATCATTGACCTTTGACAGTTTTGATATAATGTATCTTGCAGAAGATCTTTTTGCATTATGATAATTAGGTGTTCTATGAGTTTCATGAACTTGTATATCCAGTTCGTTCCTCAGGTTTGGAAAGTTCTCAGCTATTACGTTTTTAAACAAATGCTCCCTTCTCCCTCTCTTCCCTTTTTGGCATATCCACGATTCTCATGTTGCTTCTTTCTAATGGAATCATAGTTCTTATAGAATTTTTTCATTGCTTTAAAATCTTACTTTATTCTCCTCTTCTATCTGAGAATCATTTTTAGATTTCTTTCTTTGAGCTCACTGATTCTCTCTTCCATATGGTCTGCTCTGTTTCCAATGCTTTCTAATACATTCTTCATCTCATGTATTGAGTTCTCAAGCTCCAGAATTTCCTTTTGGTTCTTTTTTAGAGTTTTAGTCTCTTCGGTAAGTATTGCTTCTGTTCACTGGTTTTACTCCTGAGCTCATTGAATTGCTTTCTGAGTTTTCTTGTAACTCTGAGTTTCTTCATGACAGCTCTTTTGAATTCTCCACCAATTAGATCATAGTCTGCTATGACTTTAAGTTTGGTTTCTGGATAATTGTTATGTTCGTGATGTGAGACTGTGTTACCATGGTTTTTCATGGTGCTTGGTGAGCTGTTCCTCTACTAGTGCCTTTGAAGTAGTAAACACCCCTCTTGTTTACGTAAAGCTTTGTTTACTTTGACTCTGAAAGATCCACACATTGGTGATTAGAGACCTGTCTTCTGATTTTCAGTACATACCGCTAAAGCACAAGTTTTTGTTTCTGTTTTTTCTTACCTCCGCTCTATTTGAGAATTGGCACTTTCCACCCTCCACTGCTTCTACCAGAGTGGTCACTGGTGCCCTTGTCATTTCTGCTTATGCCTCTGGGGTCACTGGGGGTGCCTTTCTAATGCCAGCGTCACTGCTGCCATTGACATCTTCATGTCCAGAGTTGCTTGGCACATTGGAACTGCTACCGTAGCAAGGGATGGGGAGCCAGGTAATACTGCCATGGGCAGGAGGTGACAGAGTCACAGGTACACCTGGAGATTGCTGCCCAGTCCCCTGTGCTCATGGGCACCACTGTAGCCATGACCTAGAGTCCTGTGCACCACCCCCGCTGGTGGTACCAGGCTTTCTGGGGTTCAGGATCAGGGGCACTACTTCTACTCTTCCCCTAGTTCTACCCACTCTATATATTCCAATCTAGCCTTCTTCAGATGAACAAACATGTGGGTATCTCTGGAGTCCCAGTGTCTTGGGCAGAGGAACCTTTGTTGAGTTCAGTTCAGTTCAGTCATGTCCGACTCTTTGAGACCCCATGGACTGCAGCACGCAGGCTTCCCTGTCCATCACCAACTCCCAGAGCTTGCTCAAACTCATGTCCATAGAGTCGGTGATGCCATCCAACCATCCCATCCTCTGTCATCCCCTTCTCCTCCTGCCCTCAATCTTTCCCAGCATCAGGATCTTGAAGGAGTCAGTTCCTCACATCAGGTAGCCAAAGTATTGGAGTTTCAGCTTCAGCATCAGTCCTTCAATGAATATTCAGGATTGATCTCCTTTAGAATGGACTGGTTGGATCTCCTTGCAGTCCAAGGGACTCTCATGAGTCTTCTCCAACACCAAAGTTCAAAAGCATCAATTCTTTGTTGAGTTATGGATGTCTTAATTGCTGTAGATTGAAGGGGAGAGACAAACGGAGTGTCTCACACCACCATGATGGTTTCTAAAGATATCGTTACAATTCTGCCACCATGAGAGGTTAACTCCCCTAGACTCCAGACTCTTAAATCTTTAACTCACAGCCAAGGGAATCTCCATTACTCCCCTGGCCAGCACTGTAGCCTATAATTTTTGTCATTGTTGTACCTCCCGTTGACTCACTGAAATGTCCCCTCCTTAGGAAAGGAATTCTATGGCAGTCCTGAATAGAGCAAAAGGCCACACAGGTGATGACTATGAAGACCCTGAGCTTCACATGGGAGAAGACTGGCAATCAGTGAAAATCTTACCAGCCAGGCCTATTAAGGAATCTGAATATGCAGGTAATGTTTAGGGCCTGAAATCTGAAAATCGCATGCCCATGCTGCAATATTGTAGAGTGACTAAAGATGCAGGTTCTGAATTAGCAACTCTAGGTTAAAATCCTGCTTCCACAGCTTATTAGCTGTGTGTCCTGAAACAAGCACCTGAAAACCATTTTCTATATTTGAAGATAGGGTTCAAGATATCTGAAGATAGTGCTTACTCCACGTAATCCAGGTAGTTACATGAAAGATGCATGTTGAGTTCTCAGAGGAGGACTCGGTGCAGAGTCAGAGCTCTATGACTATTTATTATTATCATGATGGCTTCCCTGGTGGCTCAGATGATAAAGAATCCACCTGAAATGTGGGAGACCTAGGTTCGATCCCTGGGTTGGGAAGGTCCCCTGGAGGAGGGCATGGCAACCCACTCCACTCTTCTTGCCTAGAGGATCCCCATGATGATATCTTGAGTCTGAGAGACAACTGATGAATATGACAGAAGATCGACAAGCAGAGATGTGGGCAACATCCCTGTTAAGACAGAGTTGCAGGGAAGAGAGCAGAACAAAAGGGGAGACTTAATATGGCTGATTTGTCTTGCTCATAGCCAGCATATAAGTAGTACAAAAGCATGGCAGCAAAGCCAGGCTTTGAAGAGAAAGAAAACCTTAATATACACCATCTTTTCTTCTTTGCAACTGGGGCATCTTACACAGCTTCAACAAGGTCTCTGAACCTTAAATAAAGCAAAGTGTTGTGAGGGAAAAGAGGAAGTATTTGTGACTTGAGAGCCTGACCTACTGAAATGAATCTACAGAAGTCCCTTTGAGGACAATCACCTTGTAAATAATAATGATATTCCTTTGTTCATCCACTCAGTATGCATTAATTAATATCTATTGTATGCCAGTTATCATGTTAGCATTGATCAAGAGATATAAAGGTAAGTATGATAGAATAAGTTTGGTATATAATGTATATAAGTATGTTAATTATATAGCTGCTGTTGTTGTTCAGTCACTCAGTCATGTCTCACTCTTTGCAATCCCATGAACTATAGCCTGCCAGGCTCCTCTGTCCATGGGATTCTCCAGGCAAGAATACTGGAGTGGGTTGCCATTTCCTTCTCCAGGGGATCTTCCTGGACCAGAGATCTAACCCATGTCTCCTGCATTGGCAGGTGGATTCTTTACCACAAATCCACCAAGGAAGCACAAGTATATAGAAATATATGTTAAATATAAAATATGTATGTTAAGTATGTAATGTGGGCTTCCCTGGTAGCTCAGCTGGTAAAGAATCCACCTGCAAAGCAGGAGACCCTGGTACTATTCCTAGGTTGGGAAGATCCCCCGGCGAAGGGATAGGCTACTCAATCCAGTATTCATGGGCTTCCCTGGTGGCTCAGATGGTAAAGAATCTGCCTGCAAAGTGAGAGACCTGGGTTCAATCCCTGGGTTGGGAAGATCCCCTGGAGGAGGGCATAGCAACCCACTTCACTATTCTTGCCTGGAGAACCCCAATGGACAGAGGAACCTGACAGGCTACAGTTCATGAGGTCACAAAGAGTCAGACATGACTGAGTGACTAAGCACACACAAGTGTGTAACATAGAAAAGAGATCCAGGGTGGTGTGCAGGCGGGTGGGGTCTAGGAAGATTTCTGAAGGGCATGACACAGTCCAAGCCTTGAAGGATGAGTAGAATTTCCCAGGTGGATAAGAGAATGAAGAAGGTTCAGGTCCAGACTTTGGCATTTATGTATATGGACCAAGAGAAGTGATTTCTCCTCTTTGAGCCTCAGCCTCTTCGTCTGTTAAGTGGAAGTAGAATTACAAGCTCATGCCTATATTGTGTGGAGAAGGCAATGGCAACCCACTCCAGTACTCTTGCCTGGGAAATCCCATGGATGGAGGAGCCTGGTAGGCTACAGTCCATGGGGTCGCTAAGAGTCAGACACGACTAAGCGACTTCACTTTCACTTTTCACTTAATGCACTGGAGAAGGAAATGGCAACCCACTCCAGTGTTCTTGCCTGGAGAATCCCAGGGACGGGAGCCTGGTGGGCTGCAGTCCATGGGGTCGCACAGAGTCGGACATGATCGCCGTGACTTAGCAGCAGCAGCAGCAGCCTATATCGTGATGGTTCATTAAGTTTATAGATGTGCAAATATTTTGTTCATTACAGTGTGCAGAGTCATGTAAAGTATGACTTTAAATTTTTTTCTTTCTTCACAGATACACGCTATTTCAAGGGTATGATGGACACACCCCTGTCATTAGATTCCAAGACCTCTCTCCCAACGGACAGGCTAACCTGGATGAAGCTGGAAGAAGTAAGTAAAAGCTTGACTGCATGAACCAAACACATGGAGGGCACTGCCTAGCATCCAAGAGCTTTACCGTCTCTCATTTCCAAGGCATCTTGTTGGAATGCCTTGGTGGTGAGCAGGTCAAGCTCAGTGAGGTGCAGGGTGATTCAGCTGGAGGGATCGTGGTCCTTAGAATAGGTAAGTAGAAGGAAAGAGAACTAACATTTGTGGAAGATTTTCTGTGAGCCAGACATCAGGCTAAGGACTTTCACCTGCGTCTCACTTAATACTCATCCTGTTCTCTAGGAGCAGAATTTAAACTCAAATCTCTTTGATAATAACATATCATTTTGTCCAGATTTAGGCCCAATGATTCCAACTGCTAATGGTATGGTAATAAGTCCAGTCAGTCCTCCATATCTGTCAGTTCCCCATCTGTAGATTCAATCGAGGATTAAAAAGAAAAAAACATTCCATTAAATTCCAAGAAGCAAAACTTGAATTTACCATATGCCAGCAACTATTTACATAGCATTGACATTGTATTAGGTATTACAAGTAATCTAGAGATAATTCAACCAACCAAGGATTTTGTAGTTCCTTAGTATGTACTTGATACTGAGTATCTGTGTATAAGCGGACCCACACAGTTCAAACCCATGCCGTTGAGGCTTTCACTGTATATAGAAGGATATGCATAGGTTATTTACAAATACTCTGTAATTGCATATGAAGGACTTGAGCATCCACAGATTTGGGTATTCAAGGGGCACGCTGGAAGTAATCCCTGGCAGATATGAAGGGACAACTGTAGGTCAACCTCTCTGAACCTCTTTCTTTGTAAACCCAGTAGCCAAACAGGAGTAACAATCTCTGCCATGCTTACTTCAAAAAGCTGTTGAAAATATCTTGTAAATGTAAGTGCTCTAAACACATATAGTATTTTGTTTTTAATAACATTGCACAAAATACATATTAATCATCCCTGAGGTTGCAAGGCTATCAGTCATAACATTTGGGTAAATTTCATGTCAGTGTTTTCTGTGCTAATGTATTTCATGCAACGAAGTCTTTGTTGTATAGTATATACTGGTTTTCCTTCCTTTGCACATTGTTTCAGTCATACAACTATGTCCCATGTCATAAAACAAGCATCAATAAGCATAATCTTTACAGATACTTCACTCCTCATATAAGATTTTTAATTATTTTATTTAACCATTGAGTGAAAACATTTTAAAGGCTTTCGGCACATATTGTGAAATTGGTCCCTGAAAAATCATTTAAATTTACTGCCCACCCCCGCCCCGCCCCCCGCAGAAGCCCTGTATTAGAATTTCCACCTCATAGAATTCTCTCCAAAACTGTGCGTTATTTTTTTAATTATAAATTTTAAAAAAGAGAAAGAGACTTTGCTGTTCCTTCTTTAAAATTTGTTTCACATTTATTAGTGACTGTGAACACACTTAAATATTTATAACACATTCATCCTTGTGCATTATCTATGTAAATGGTTTACTCGTTTAACTAGAGGGTTTCTTTTAAATATTGACAAGAAAAGGAAACTACAATTTTTACCAAGCCATTCACACAGAACACAGCCAATAGAGATTGGGAGAGCAAGATAAGGGATGAAATATTGAACACTTCCTCTTTACACAGATACTAAGCTAAACATTTTAATCATTCACTCAACAAATTCATTCAAGAAACATATGTTGGGTGCCTGCCATGGACCAGACATAATTATCCACTCTAGTATGTGGCAGTAAACCACCAAGGCCCTGCTCTCATGAAACTGACATGTAGTGGGTGGAGACCTATGATATGTAAATGGATAAAGAATAGATACAAAGACGATATATCAAGTGATGAGCTTTGAAAATAGAATGAAAGCAAGGCAGTCAGGAAAGGTCTTTCTGAGGAAAGATGGGAATAAATGAATGAATCAATGACATTTAATCCTTAAAATAACCTTGCAAGATGAATGTTATAAGTCTCATTTTAATGGCTCCAACTTTTTGAGCTCTGCTTCTTTGGGCCAGTTACTTACCTTCTCTGAGCCTTTACAGTCTAAACTATACAATCTCGTAGCTTTCATGATAATCCACACAGAGCACAGTGCCGGGCACAGAGCAGTCAGCTACCAGATGACACCTCCATGAGCACAGGGCCGATTTTAGGCCCAGCATCTAGCACAGTGCTTTATGTCAAAGGTTCTCAGTACATACTGCTCACATGGATGGAAGAGCTTCCAGGCGGCACTAGTAAAGAGCCTGCCTACCACTGAGGAGACACAAGATACTCAGGTCCAATCCCTTGGTCTGGAAAATCCCCTGGAGGAGGACATGGCAACCCACTCCAGTCTTCTTGCCTGGAGAATCCCGTGGACAGAGGAGCCTGGTGGACTACAGTCCATGGGGGTCACACAGAGTCGGACATGACTGAAATGACTCAGCACAGCACACAGCATGTGAATGGAAATGGACAAACAAACTCAGTGCTTTGAACTGAAATTGGAAATATGACTAGCTTGAAATATGAAGGCTTCCTTGGTGGCGCAGCTGGTAAAAAGAATCCACCTGCAATGGAGGAGACCCAGGTTTGATCCCTGGGTCAGGAAGGTCCCCAGAGAAGGAAATGGTAACCCACTCCAATATTCTTGCCTGGGAAGTCCCATGCACAGCAGAGCCTGGCAGGCTCTAGTCCATGGGGTCGCAAAGAGTCAGACACAACTTAGCAACTAAATCACCTCCACAGCTTGAAATATTAATAGGAAAAGAAACCCAGCCTTCTTTCCCCCATTTGATTTCTTTCTTTTAATGGGATATAGTTGTTTTACAACACTGTGTTAGTTTCTGCTATACAGCTAAGTGAATCAGCTCTATGTACACACATATCCCTCCCCCTCCCCACTCCAATCCCACCAATCTAAATGTTACCACAGAGCACCAAACTGCGACTCTCTTGCACTGCTGGTGGGAATGTAAATCGTTACAGCCACTATGCAGAACAGTAAGGATTTTTCTTGAAAAACTAAAAATAGAACTACTGTATGACCCAGAAATTCCACTACGGGGCTTATATCCTGTTGTAGCTGTTCAGCAGCTCAGTCGTGTCTGACTCTAACCCTTGGACGGCAGCACGCCAGCCCTCCCTGTCCATCACCAACTCCCGGAGTTCACCCAAACTCATGTCCATCGAGTCGGTGATGCCATCCAGCCATCTCATTCTCTGTCGTCCCCTTCTCCTCCTGCCCCCAATCCCTCCCAGCATCAAGGTCTTTTCCAATGAGTCAACTCTTCGCATGAGGTGGCCAAAGTATTGGAGTTTCAGCTTCAACATCAGTCCTTCCAATGAACACCCAAGACTGATCTCCTTTAGGATGGACTGGTTGGATCGCCTTGCAGTCCAAGAGACTCTCAAGAGTCTTCTCCAACACCACAGTTCAAAAGCATCAATTCTTCAGCGCTCACCTTTCTTTCTAGTCTAACTCTCACATCCATACATGTGAATACTTGCAATTATCTCCGAGATGTACAACTGGGGCAGGCCCCAACAGAGCGCTGTTAGACAGGGAAGAGGGCATTTCAGGAGCTTCACCTCTAAAGCACGAAACATATTGAGGGAACAATAGGAATTTCAGAGTCACTGGGCCAGAGGCTAAAGTCACAAGTTCTTGTCTGGTTACAAAAAGTAGAAAATTCTGACCTAAAAAGTTAAGCTTTTCTTTCCCTAAAAACCACTGATAATTCCTCTTTGCGCAGAAGTAAACTTTCATGAGAAGAATGCTTTCTTAAAAGATGATAATTCTCATTTGATTTTTCTTAAATGACTATGCCAGAATTTAAGTCTCCATTCTTATTACTTTATATCCTTTCATATTATCTTTGTAGTTTTTTTGTTATAAATTTCTTCTTTTAGCTAGGTCACTTTACAAGAGGAACTAAAATTTCAACATATTAAATCAAGTGAAATCTTGTGAGAAATAGGAGGTGGGAGATGAGCACAATTTTGGCCAGGAGGCAAGTTGTCTTATAAATTAATTTAATAAGGACTTGGCCTCAATTCAAATAAAAAAGGGAGTTTTGCTTTTATAAGCAATGTTTGAAAAATACAGTTTTTATGGTAAGCAGACTTTTTTTTTATTATAACCTCATTCTCAGGAGTTAATTCCAATTAGTTTTGCACATTTATGTGGTGATTAAACTATCTATGAATTGGATCTTCAACAGTCCTTACAGGAACTTGTTCTTATGTTGATTCCTTAGACTGATTGCATGCATGCATGCTATGTCGCTTCAGTTGTGTCTAATTCTTTGCAACCCTGTGGACTGTAGCCCACCAGCCTCCTCTGTCCAAGGAATTCTCTAGTTATGAATACTGGAGTGGGTTGCCATGCCCTTCTCTGATTCTTCCTGACTCAGGGATCAGACCTGAGTCTATAATTATGTCTCCTGCATTGGCACACAGGTTCTTTGCCACTAACACCGTCTGGGAAGCCCCGTTAGACTGGTCACAACGATCTTAAAGCACTAAACCATTGTCCATCTTTTCATTTATTGAGCACTTGCTGTGTACAAAGCACTATGCTCAACAATGGGGATTTAAAAAAGGGGGGGGGAGGGGAGCCAGTGTCCACAGTCTAATGGAGGAGGCAGTGACCCAAATTGGCAGTTTTGAAATAATAATACAAGGTGTTAAGACTGAGGTGACACAGATACAAAGAGCAGGGAGCTGCATCACTCAGACCAAGCAGAGGCTTTTGAGAAGTCTTTTGCAGGAAGCGATGCAAAGCAGTCTTCTACCAATAACACATTGCATTGTTATCGGTGGTTCTCTCCTCGGAACAGTTTGCCCCCTAGTGGATATTTACAATGACTGGCGACATTTTTGATTGTTAAGACTTGGGGAACGCTGCTGACATCTAGTGGGCAGAGGGCAGGGTTGCCGCTAAGTACGCTGTAAACGCACAGGGCAGCCTCCCACAGCAAACTGCCCGGCCCCAACTCTCAATGGTGCCGAGGTTGAAAAACTTCTGTTATAATGAAACCTGTGTTATAATATGCTGTAAACTCAGAACTGCATCCATATGATTCCACCTTTTGCATCTAACCTCTTATTCTTCTTTGTTCCCGCATAATCTAGCATTGTTACAGGTATGTAGTAGACATTAAAAAAGCTGTATTTGATAGAAAATGAGAATAGCCCTGGAGAGGGGCATAAAATACTTCTAGGCCTGGGATCCTATGCCAATACTGTCAAAGTGTTGGTCCCTCTGGAGAAGACGCAGCCAAAAAACTCTCGTGCAAAAGAGCCAAATGGATCCAAATGTCCAAAGACACAAAATGGAACATGGCCAGCTACAACTAGGGATTATCGTCCTAAGTGAAGTAACTCAGAAAGAGAAAGAAAAACACCATATGATATCACTTGTACGTGGAATCTAAAACAGGACACAAATGAACCTATCTACAAAACAGAAATAGACTCACGGACGCAGAGATCAGACTTGTGGTTGCCAAGGGGGGTGGGGAGAGAGAGGGATGGACTGGGAGTTTGGGGTTGGTAGATGCAAGCTATTACATTTAGAATGGATCAACAACAAGGTCCTAATGTACAGCACAGGGAAATATATTCAACATCCTGTTATAAGGACTTCCCTAGTGGCTCAGATGGTAAAGTGTGTGCCTACAATGTGGGAGACCCGGGTTCAATCCCTGGGTCAGGAAGATCTCCTGGAGAAGGAAATGGCAACCCACTCAAGTACTCTTGCCTGGAAAATCCCATGGACGGAGGAGCCTGGTAGACTACAGTCCATGGGGTCACAAAGAGTCAGACATGACTGAGTGACCTCATTTTCTTTCCTGTTATAAACCATAATGGAAAAGAATATTAAAACAGAATGCATATAGGTGTATAACTGAGTCTTTGCCATACAGCAGAGATTGGCACAACATTGTAAATTACCTATTGTTGTTGTTGTTCAGTCGCTCAGTCGTGTCCAACTTTTTGTGACCCCATGGACTGCAGCACACCAGGTTTCCCGGTCCTTCACCATTTCCCAGAGTTTGCCCAATCCATGTCCGTTGAATTGGTGATGCCATCCAACCATCTCATCCTCTGTCACCCCCTTCTCCTCCTGCCCTCAATCTTTCCCAGCATCAGGGTTTTTTCCAGTGAGTCGGCACTTTGCATCAGTTGGCCAAAGTATCGGAGCTTCAGCTTCAGCATCAGTCCTTCCAATGAGTATTCAGGGTTGATATCCTTTAGGATTGATACTTCATTTAAAAATTAATTTTTAAAAATAGAATTTGGCCAGCAAAGGGGAGAAGAGCAGGCACTAAGGAAGCCTGATCCCTAACACCCTAATCATGCGGGGCCCAGCAAGACAGAGACCATGGAGACTCTCCCCTGCTCCAGGCTAGCAATAGGAGGTGGGAAGAGCATTGGGAGAGACCCTCTCTCTTGGGCAGGTGCACAGGGAAGATTGAAAGCTGAGGATGCAACAAGAACTTGACAAAAACCCTCCAGCACACCAGCTTCCGTGGGGTCTCCCTGGAGGAACTGAAAGCTGAGGGTGTGACGAAGGAAGCCACAGCAATAACAAAACCTAAACCATACCTGATGCTTTACTATATTGACCAGTAGAAGAGCCACATCACATGTAGGCAGAATTATGTGGTCCAGAGTTCCACAGAGGAAAAGAGGTGGACTTTGACCATCAAGACCTAACAGGTAACAGGGGATTCAATGACCTCCCTCCCCTTCACCTTGACCACCTCAACTTGGCACCAATAAAGTATACTGCAAAAACTCTATATTAGTCAGGGTTCTCTAGAAGTACAAGCAATAGGTAGATAGATAATAGATAGATAGACAGATAGAGATAGATATTAATAGATAGATGTGTGTATACTCAATCATGTCAGACTCTTTGTGACTTTCTGGACTGTATCCCACAAGCATTCTCTGTCCATGGGATTTCCCAGGCAAGAATGCTAGAACAAGTTGCTATTTCCTTCCCCAGGGTATCTTCCCACCCAGGGAGCGAGCCCCCATCTCCTGTGTCTCCTGCATTGCAAGTGGGTTCTTTACCACTGAGACACCTGGAAAGCCCCCAATAGATTGATAAAATAGATACACAGATGGATAGATAGATAGCATAGAAAGCTTGAGACACATAGGCATATAGTATACATATAAATAAATTAGTAATTATGGAGGCTCAAGTTCCACAATCTGCCATCTGAAAGCTGAAGACCAGGAATGCCGGGGGCCTCTAACTTCCAGCTCAAGTCCAAAGGCACAAGCACCAAGAGAACCAGTGATGTAAATCTCAGTCATCAAGGGCAGGAGAAGAGCAACGACCCGAGTCAACAGTCAGGCAGAGAGAGCAAATTCTCCTTTCCCCTCCCTTTTTATTTTATTCATGCCCTCCCTGGACTGAAAGATGCCCTCTGGCTTTGCAGAAGGCAATCGGCCTTACTCAGTCCGCTGATCCAAATTATAATCTCATCCAGAATCACTTCCGCAGACACACCCAGAAATAAGGTTTCACCAAATATCTGGATACCCTGTGACCCTGTCAATTTGACACATAAAAATAAACATCATAGACCCCAATACTGACCTAGGCTTAAAGGCTTTCCAAGGCATTGGGCATCATTAGTAGGTCTCCCTCACCTTCTTCAGGATTCCCTGTAGCTCAAATGGTAAAGAATGTGCCTGCAGTGCAGGAGACCTGGGTTCAATCCCCTGTTCAGGAAGATCCTCTAGAGAAGAGAATGGCAACCCACCCCAGTATTCTTGCCTGGAGAATCCCATGGACAGAGGAGCCTGGCAGGCTACAGTCCGTGGGGTCACAAAGAGTCAGACAAGATTGAGCTACTAACACCCAGCACCTCCTTCACCCTCATATCTAAAGATTAAACAGCAAGCCCTTAATAGTTCAACTCTGCCTTTAGCTTTTTTAAGTGGTGATTTCTCTTTTTATTATGTGGGCCATTTTTTTTTTAGTCTTTATTGCGTTTGTTACGGTATTGCTTCTGTGTTATGGCCATGAGGCATGTGAGATCTGAGCTCCTCTACCAGGGATCAAACCCACACCCCCTGCATTGGAAGACAGAGTCTTGACCACTGGACCACCAGGGAAGTCCTATCAATGCCTTTAATACAATTAACAATGACAGCTAACAATTCTTCAGCTTGATTGGTGTTATTTCCTGTTCTAGGCACATAGCCTATCTCTTGTAGTTCTGCCATCCCTGTGAAGTGTCAGTTCTTCTATTACCCCCATTTCACAGCTGAGGAAACTGAGGTTTAGAAAGTTAAATGACTGGCCACCTTCTCATAGCCAGCACATGATAAAGGTGAAATCCCAACAAGGGCATTTACACGAGGCTACACTTTGATCTGCCTGCTCAATCCCTTTCATGGACTTGATCATGTATATTGATCTTCACAATAACTCAATGACATGAATTGACATGAACAAAATTTTCCCTATTAAAAAAGATGGAAAACAAATCTAAGGCTCATAATATGGTAAATGCCTTTCCAAAGTTTCACAGCAATAAGAGGCAGGATTGATTCTCAAACCAAATATTTTTTATGCCGAATTACCACCTGAGGCCCCTACGCTCGTCACTGGCATGGTGGTATTTACACACGTTGAATAGTTGCCAACAATACACACAGGGTGATCTGTTAGAATGATGAGTCCTGGACTCATAACCTAAGGGATCTAACCATACCGAGTGGCAGGTCATGAAATGGAATAGTCACAATTTAAGAGATAATTGTAATGCATTGTCTTCTACAGGTGGAAAAACCCATTTCCAAGGATATCAGAAAACAACATGTTAAAGGTAAAGTCAAATCACAAAGTTTGAAATATATCTGTATATTTTTAGATTTTTCTGAACAAGGTTATCTATTAAATTAACCTTCATCTAATAAGGTTTTCTAATTTTGGAAAGACTCTCTCACATCTTATGCCTTTTTATCACCTTACCTTATTAATGAGGAAGTTGACTGTGAAAAGTCATATTCCATGTTGTACAATCTGGAAAGAAATTGTTTTGAAACATATATTTCTTGCCTCAAATACATAGCTAAGTTATTCCTCTAAGCATACCCTTGTAAATTGAAAGATAGACATCTAATTTTAAAATGTTTGATTAATTAATATGAAAACAGATTTTAAAGCTTTAGGCAAAGCAACTCAATTTGGAGATGAAGAAACAGGCAAGAAACTGAAAAGAAACCATCAATTTCAGTACTGCTAGAAGCGCAAGTGGAGGATAGCTACAGTAATTTAATTGAATCCTATACATTATAGCTTCTCTCATCACTTTCCCCAATGTCCCCTTCTTCTTTTTACAATGTCCACTTGGAAAAGATGACAGCCCCATGATTTACATTTCCCAGTAACTTAAACATATCAAATTCAACTTTTATGTGTCTTATGCTATATTCTGTAACATATTACTAACATCAAATTTTCTTTAATGGGAAAGTGTAATCATTAGAGTCCTAAGAGGGAAGAGATGGCACATCCAAATTAGGATAATTTAAAGAGGTTTATTTGTAAAGGAACTGTTTACTAAGGTATGTGAGGTGTTAAGGAAGAATGTGGGATGATGCAGGCACTGGGGCCTATAAGCAGTGGCATTATTACCACTCCTAAACCCAGAGATGAGGGGACAGCCACAGAAAACAAGAAGGTGCTCACCACCTTGAGAGGAGCAGTGGCCGTTTTTGCGGGACATCACCAGCCCATGTGGCTGGTGGCTCAGACAATAAAGTGTCAGGAGATCCAGGTTTGATCCCTGGGTCAGGAAGATCTCCTGGAGAAGGAAATGGCAACCCACTCCAGTACTCTTGCCTGGAAAATCCCATGGGCAGAGAAGCCTGGGAAGCTACAATCCATGGGGTCGCAAAGAGTCGGACACGACAGAGCGACTTCACTTTCCTTACTTTCCTCCCAGGGTGGGAATGAATGGAATACACGCCCCAACCTCCCTCTCCAAACTCCCTCTTGTCTCCTGCTGGGACTTCCCAATGGCCAAACCCAACCAGAAACCATAGGGCCAGTTTGCCTGTGCTGGTCGGTCCCCGAGGATTGCACGTAGGTGGAACAGAATGGACCAGATGAGCAATGGACCTGGAGGCACAAGAGAAGATGCCCACAAAGGGAAGCGAGGTGGAAAGAACAAGGAGAGCGGCTGACGCCCTGGCTCTGCCACGCCCTGGCTGTGTGACCTTAAGTGAGGCACCTAACCTTTCTGAGCCTTTACTTTCCTCCTCTTGAAATGGGAGGTCGCCAGGGCCTTTATGACTCTTTAGTTGAACTGCATAAGCAGAAGCAGGGGACAAGGGCTGTTCCCTGCCCTATCTCTCCTCTCCATCTTCCATAGCCTGACTGATCCCTGTCTATCTGCCCTCTAGACCCCTTTAAACCATCCCAAATAGGGAAGCTTTCCTATTTTTCTTGAGTCCAAGAACATGGAAATGCCTTTGATGTACACAGCACTTGATTTAGAGCGTTCCTTCAGTAACTGATGTATTAGTATCGCTAGCCCTTAGAAGACATGAATTATATAGCAGTTTTTTCCTGCCTGACAGAGAAAGGGCCCAGAGCACAGAGCACAGAGGGGACCCCAAAGCAGACCATAATCATTTGATATATACAGAGGTTCTAAGTCATAATAGAACCTTCGTAGCCATTTATGGAGAAATGACTCCTGGAAAGTGAAAAAGTCGTTCAGTCATGTCCAACTCTTTGCGACCCCATGGACTATGCAGTTCATGGAATTCTCCAAGCCACAATACTGGAGTGGGTAGCCTTTTCCTTCTCCAGGGGATCTTCCCAACCCAGGGATCGAACCCAGGTCTCCTGCATCGCAGGCAGATTCTTTACCAGCTGAGCCACAAGGGAAGCCCTGAGTCCTGGGGAGAAAGGTAAGAAATGGGTTTCACAATTCTTCTCTTTTTTTAATAGTTCACTGTAGACATGAAGCTTCATTTCTTTGATGGCAGAATCTTCTTTGACCACCATTCTACATATATTAATACGTCTGTGTGACAATCCAGATGGTTCTAATACCAATTCCAACGTCCATAGGGGGCAGTTCTCCCACCCACACATCATCAAGCAATTATCTGGACACCAGCTGGGTGTCCTACAATTCAATCAAGTTCTGGCACTGTCCACCCAGAGACAGCATCAGATGAACAAGTTAAGGGTTTGGTCCTACCAGACCGCACCTCACCACCACTGCAGATGCGTCATGAGCCCAGATTGTCACCTGCGCATCTATAGACTGAAGGTTCCATCCACCCCTGCCTTGGGTTCAATTACTTTGTTAGAGTGGCTCACATAACTCAAAGAAACATCTTACTTACTAAATTGCCAATGTACCAATAAAAGGATGTAACCCAGGAACAGTCAAATGGAAGAGACACAGAAGGAAGGTATTGGGAAAAGGCAGGGAGCTTCCATGGTTCTTGAATCTCTGTGTGTTCACCAACCTGGAAGCTTCAAACTCTTGGGAGTTTGTGGAGGCTTCATTATGTAGGCACGGTTGATTACATCATTGGCCATTGGAGACTGAACTCAATCTCAAGCCACTGCCTGCTTCCTAGAAGTAGGGGTAGGTTTAGATTTGGGGGACTGTAAGTTTCAACCCTCCAATCACATGGTCAGCTTCACTGGCCACCAGCCCCCATCCTTAGGTAGGATCTAAAAGTAATCTCCTTAACATAACAAAAGATGCTTAGATAGCTCTCATCACTTAGGAAATTCCAAGGATTTAGGAGCTCTGTGCCAGATACAGAGATGAAGACCAAATATACATTTCTCATTATAAATCACAAATCACAACTACTCATTCATCTATTTATTTATACTTCACCTTAGCTCACAACTGTTGGAGTAGTTAACAAAAACTTGCATGGTATAGCAGAAAAAGTTTTAAATCATAGGAAATATAGAGACAGACAAATGAAATTTGGGATCCTAAGGCACAAGTCATTGCAATCTATTAAAATTAAGCTACTAGTTTGCCTCAATCTTCCCAGTAGTCTATGCAAAAAAGGGAGAGCCTGCTTTTTCATGTGAAAAAGCATCAATTGCCCCAAGTAAGAAAAGAGTAAAGCAATTCCTCAATGAGTACAACAAGAACACATCTTTCAGAGTTAAGTTTGTCCTGCCAGTTTTATAGGGGATGATGACTGGTATCCGGGTACCATGGCTGAAAAATATAGCTGTTTTTGTAAAACTAGTGCATGCATGCTAAGTCACTTCAGTCATATCTGACTCTTTACAACCCCATGGGCTGTAGTCCACCAGGCTCCTCTGTCCATGGGATTCTCCAGGCAAGAATACTGGAGTGAATTGCCATGCCCTCCTCCAAGGGATCTTCCCAACCCGGGGGTCGAATCCATGCCTCTTACGTCTCCTGCATTGGCAGGTGGGCTCTTTACCACTAGGACCACCTGGGAAGCCCCTTTTCAAAAGTAGACCCCAGTGTAAACTGCAGAGGGGACCTCAGTGAAAACAAAGCTCACAGAAGTTCAGCTTGTAAGTTGCATGGAAAACTTCTTCAATGAGAGTAATTTTCTTTGTGTCTTCTCTTCCTACACTTCCATAATTGATGGTTTTGTATTACTACCCAGAGCTCTAAGGGACTGTACTGAGAAAGAAGCTGGAAGGGAGAAAAGTAATATGAATATCCTCATTTTTTGGATCAGGCATCTTTCTGGAAAATGCTTGAATGATTTATGTGTTTATTACAAAATTCTGTATGTTTGATGCAAACACATTCTCAGATAATTTATTCATTCTCACAAAATGTCATCGAGAAAAACATATTGGGTGGTTCAGTCATGGCAGAGTTTTATGGTGATATTTTTCATCAAGTTGAGCAGTTATAGATTTATGTTAATGTACATTTCATATTATTTTTCTTGAAATCATATTCTGACATTATCTGGAAACTGTCAGATTTCAAGAACTTATCTTCCCTGAAGCTTGGCTTCTTTTATTCACTCCTAAAAATGGATAAAAGTTTATTTGGGGGCAAAGTATTCATACAGTGTAAGTTGCTTGTGAAAGTGTTAGTTGCTTAGTCATATTTGACCCTTCGCGACCCCATGGACTGCACCCCACCAAGCTCCTCTGCCCCTGGATTTTTCCAGCCACAAATACTGGAGTGGTAACCATTCTCTTCTCAGGCAGTTGTGATGAACCATTAATTAGCATTAGCTATAGATGCAGAAGAAACTCTCTCTTTTTAAATGAGGATAGCTGTAATATTCAAAAGTGGTGTGGTTTAGCTTCTCTCTTTTTTTTTCTTTTTTTAAATTGGAGGATAATTGCTTTACAATGTTGTGTTGGTTTCTGCTGCACAACAACACGGATCAACTCTAAGTGGCTTAGCTTCTTAACGCTAAGCAGAAAGGAAGCTAAAATGAGTTTCTTTGCCTTCCATGTGAACCAAGCACAAACTGTAAACCAATTTCCTTAGAGGTGAAAAGCACGTCATATATAAGAATGAATTTATAACAAAATACGATAAACTATCCATGAAAAGAAAGAGGGAATTACACACAGGTGGCTGAACCTGAATATCCAGAAACATGAGCTTGGTTAAAAAGAAGTACAATAGAATTCCATATAATGCCATCAAAAGACCTTTCTACCAGTTTGCTTTTTGTCACATTTAGATGCCAAAGAGTTTTGAGTTAATCCGAATCTACCCCCTCATCTTATGCCAAGAGGCTTGGCAAGAGAAGGGGCTCACATAAGGTCACAGAGCAAGCAGTCCAATCCTAGACCAGAGCCTAATCTTTTGTGAATATGGCAATGTTTCCAGGGTTTTACTATATTTGCTAGTATCTAAAATTATTTCTGCAAACTCCCTAAATGATTTCTCACTCACCAAACTCCAGTATTCTTGCCTGGAGAATCCCATGGACAGAGGAGCCTGAAAGGCTACAGTCCACAGGGATGAGCAGGGTTGGACAGAGCTGAAGTAACTCAGCACAGCACTTAGCACAAATTTGGCAAGGTTTTCAGAGAAGAAAGTGGCAACCCACTCCAGTATTCTTGCCTGGAGAATCCTGTGGACAGGGGAGCCTGGTGGGCTGCTCTCCATAGTGTCGCACAGAGTCGGACACGACTGAAGCGACTTAGCAGCAGCAGCAGCATGCAAGGTTTTAGCGCAAAAGACAGGAATTGATGGATGATACTGTCCTCTAGGGGCAGAACACGGCGACACAAAACATCACAAAAAGGATGGAATTTGCCTTCCTATAGATTATATCCTTAACAAAAATCATAAGCTTTAGCCCACAGACCTAGAAACAGTCAGAAATAAATTTAAGATTATCCTCCTACCACCATTTTAGATTTAAGTTGATTTCAGACACAAACAGTGGTTCAAAAGTGATAGAAATCATATTCCTGTTCAGGCTCAAAGGAAAAAAAGGAAGGAGGAAGAAAAAAAAGTGATAGACACATTGATACAAGATCAGTTCAAAGCTAATGTTATACATGTTGTAATGTTATAGATGTTGAACTACAGGACAATACTTTGTCTCACCGTCACACAGAGAAAAAGAAAAGTGCTAGATAACCGCTCATGTAACAAACACACATTTCAATAGAGAGCAATAAAGAAGCCACAAATAGAAGAGTTAAAAACAAGGTAGTTACAACACCATGTGATAACTACCAGGGCAGAAGTGCACTTTATTCAAAATCACTTTGTGCCAGGGTACAGAAGACCTTAGACCACAAGGACCCACCATCTGGTCAGGTCTCCACTGTGGGAACTTGAAACAATCCTTAATTGTGCCACGACAGGAGAACTGTGAGTCCTAGGGCTGATTCCCATAGCAGGGCACATTGAGCTGAGGTGGGAGACAGTGACCTCAGGGAAGGTTAAATATTAAGCCAAAATGTGGTTGCCTGAAGGTTGGGTCTGGGGACAAGGACTCCTGGGTTCAAATCCCAGTTTTACGACTTCACAAATATCTGCAAAGAACTTAACCTCTCGAAGTGTCCATATCTCTGAAAGGGAGGAAATGCTCCTAAATCATCAGATCCCTGTCTCGCGTAGGTACTAACTGACGCAAATCCTCTAGCACAGGTGTTGACACATGATGGACCCTTGACCAAGGGCTACTGGACCGAACTAATGACTTCCACAACTCTTTCCTCCCTCACTTATTCTTGCCCTTCTCCCTGCCCTGGAATCTCTCTCTGGCTCTCTGTGTAGACTGAAACCATGCTTGATGTAGTTTGGTGCTGAGCAAACACAGTAAATCTGTTACTGATGAATATAAAAATAAATTCCTTAACCTTAAAGATCAAACTTTTCTGAACATTATTTTCCCCGCAGCAAACATATAGCACCATGCAGAGCACATAGTAGATGCATGGTAAACCCTACGGTAACTCTAAAAATTAGCCCATGTTAATAAAAGTGTATCAGATAAGCATTGTCGGGGGTCACAGGACCACCAAGAGATCAGCCTGTGATGCTTAGCTACGAGTTCCCAGTAGGTGGGGGCCTGCAAGGGGCAAGCCAAGAAACCCAACTGCTTCTGGAACCATCTCTGCTTGTGATGTGAACTTGTTAGTGCAAGTTCCTATGCCCAACGCACAGTGAGGCCACACAAACCGAAATGGTGGCGTTTGGAGCGGAGGAAGGTTTATTGCAGGGCCATGAAAGGAGCTGGGTGGCTCACGATCTAAAAAACCCTGAGCTCCCCGAAGGGTTTTGGCAAAGCATTGTCAAAAGCCAGGTGAGGGAGGACATCATCAGTCCTGAGGAAGCCTGCGGTTGTGCTCATGGTCATCAAGTAGTTAATATCTTCTCTTTGGTGGGGGTTTTAGCATCGGTAAAACAACTCAAGAAACATGCGTCAAATACTGCTCTCCAGGGCCTTCAGGGAGGAGCTAAAGCAGAGGATATGGTGCAAAGTCCCATAAGGTCCTGCTCAGTTATAAATCTAGGCAAATGATTTTCCTGGGGTTTCCCAGGTGGCACAGTGGTAAAGAATCCACCTGCCAATGCAGGAGACACAAGAGATGCAGGTTCGATCCCTGGGTCGGGAAGATCCCCTGGAGTAGGAAATGGCAACCCACTCCAGTATTCTTGCCTAGAAAATTCCAAGGACAGAGGAGCCTGGCAGGCTACTATCCATGGGGGCGTGAAGAGTAGGACACAATCAGGTGATTGAATGTGCACACACACATACTCACACTAGCCCTTAATATCCCATCTGTAGAAACACGGTAGAACACAATGGCCTCTAGCATTTTGTGCATCCATGGGTATGGTTCATACATACAAATCCACCCATTCCACTGCTCACCCACCCCATTGCCTCTGAAGCCTTGGTCCTTCCCTTCACCCTGCCTACCCACCTTGCCTCCACTCCCTGAGACACTGAGTTCAGCCAAAAAGATATCTCCTGGGCTTGTCGAGAAAGAGACTTCTATCCCACACCTGTTACTAAGCCCCAAGGTGCAGCTGTTGACATAGATGTTCCTAAGAAATTGCACTTTCCAACATTACTTGAGGAGCTGTTAAAGTCAGCAGGTCCCTCCCACATCCCAGGCTTTGCCTAACTTAATCCCTCCCCACTCAACCCCAAGAGTGGTTTCAGCAATTTACTGCTGAAATTAATTTCTGAAAGTTTCCACAGACTTTCTCAAAAAACTCAAAAAGGTTTCTCAGAATAGGCCTTATGAAATAGTGTACACTAGCCACTTGGATCATTTCTTCTTTGGATGCTTCTATAATTAATCATCAGGGCATGAAATTCCAGTGGTTCACTTTCATATGTTAATATTATAAAACTCTTCGACATCATAAATACCGCAAAGAGGCCAGGTTTTGTCCAATTTTTTCCAGAGTCTATGTTTTAATTACATAATATTACACTGATGCTTTGTTTCCAAAAGTGTTGATTGTCATGACCATATTTCATAAACAAAGGGTATTGCATATATTTAACACAAACTGACTAGGAGCTAATTGAAAACAAGTGTATTTTATTTACTCCTAACCATCCAAGGAACTACACTTCATGATCTGTGCTTTATAGACATGAAAACAAGCCCGGAACGTTTAAATAATTTGCCCAAGATTACTCAGTCAGTGATGGGGGGGAGGGGTGAGATTAGAACCCAACTTGTGTGATTTCAAAGATCTCATCTGCATCATCGTCCCTTCCATCAAGAAACAAATTCTCGAATGTCTATCTTCTTGTCCAACCATTTAAACCACAGATGAGAATACCAAACAATAGAGCAAACCTTGATTTGTAGCTTCCGTCAGTTTCTATGGTGCAAATACTTCTGCTATGGCAGATTTCAGGACCACTGAGCAGGACGATGGGAAGACATGCCATATTTTACTGATTTCCACCATAGACACGATAGAGGTAAAGAACTTCAACAGCATAGACAGATGTGGTAGAATAATCAGGAAGTCATGAGTTTCGAGCATATGCTACCTTTTTCATAACTTCAGCGTATATTTACATAATTATTTTTTTTAATAATGGCTGTGTTTAACACCTGAATTGCAGAATCCTGAAAATTTAACAACCAGCTCTTATAAACAGGCACCAGGCACACCACCCCTGCCCCAAAATGGACAAACAAGTCTCACAATACTTTCTTCTTCTCCCGGTTGTTGTTCAGTCGTTCAGTCAGGTCTGACTCTGCAACCCCATGGACTGTTGCACACCAGGCTTCCCTGTCCTTCACCATCCCCCAGAGCTTGCTCAAACTCATATCTATCGAGTCAATGATGCCATCCAACCATCTCATCCTCTATTGTTCCCTTCTCCTGCCTTCAATCTTTCCCAGCATCAGGGTCTTTTCCAATGAGTCAGCTCTTCACATCAGGTGGCCAAAGTATTGGAGCTTCAGTTTCAGCATCAGTGCTTCCAGTGAATATACTGGTTTGATCTCCTTGCAGTTCAAGGGACTCTCAAGAGTCTTCTCCAGCACCAAGTTCGAAGCTATCAGTTCTTCAGCTCTCAGCCTTTATTGTCCAGCTCTCACATCCGTACATAACTACTGGAAAAATCATAGCTTTGACTATATGGACCTTTGTAGGCAAAGTAATGTCTTCTCCCAGAGGCTTTAATTTAACTTCACAGACCCCTGTGAGATTGACAACTTCATGATTCCACTCTAATAAATTATGGAGATAATCAAACTGGGTCCAATAGATTCTACCTCCATGCTGTGTTCAGCTCACTACCTGGTCTCCCAAGAAGCAACACATTTTGCAGCGGAAGTGAGTTTTATCTTGTCGCAAACTCAGGAGGAAAATGACAATCGAGCAGATGTTGCTAATTACACATGTAGCCACCAGATGGCGAGCACGCCAGCCTCCTCCTACAGAAAACTGCTTGATTGAATTTCAAGATGGGAAAAGACCCCAAAGAACACCTGTTTGGGTCTTCTGATGCAACAGGGAACTGTTCGTAGCACTTGAGTTATTTGTGTACCTCATCAGGAAGGTAGATTGCCGTTTTCTCTGTAATTTTCCATTATGAAATAATTTCCTAACAGTGGGTATGCAATAAAAGTCATTACTTGAAATGCATTAACTCATTTATTCCACACATGAGTTCCCATGAAGTATGAGTAACCAAATCTCACTTTTCCAGAATAAAAATTGCAACTGTTTCTCAATCCATTTATGTCATAAGTATTTTTTGAGCACCTGCTATGACCCTACCAATAGTAAGTAGCACAATCAAAATGCAAACTCAAGAAGTCCAGCTCCAAATCTCATCCTCTTCCAGTGTATACCTGAGTTGTTATTACTTCTTAAACAAGTCCTATGCCCCCCCAAAAAAGATGCCTGCATTTTACCTGAATTATTATCAAAGCTATATGACATTCTGATGAGTTATTTCACCTTTTTGATCGGGTTTTCTCATTTGTGGAGTCCCTGAAGTTCATTTATACCTATTAATTTGTAATATTTCAAATATCTAAGCAACAAATAAGAGAAACCCATGGCATAAATTATTGCTATTAGACATATTTGATATAGCTGAAGCCCTCAGGATTTTCGCTGTTGCATATGATATCATACACACCATTTTTATTCTTTTTTATTTTTTGAATTTTGTAAATGTCTTTATTGAGATACAGTTCAGGTACTAATTTAAAGTACACAATTCAGGGATTTCCCTGGTGGTCCAGTGGCTAACACTCCACGCTCTCCATGCAGGGAGTCCAGGTTCAATTCCTGGTCAGGGGGCTAGATCCCACGTATCACAACAAAGACTGAAGATCCCGCATGCCACAACTAAGACCTGGCACAGCCAAATAAATATAAGAAAAATTTTTTTTTAAAGAGAGAGAGAGGCTGACTCTTTAAAAACAGATGGACTTCACTGGTGGTCCAATGGTTAAAGTTCCGAGCTTCCGCTCTAGGGGGCATGGGTTCGATCCCTGGTCGGGGAACTAAGATCCAGCATGCCAAAAGAATAAAAAAATTAAAAACTTTAAAGGATAAAGTATGAAATTCAATGACTTTAGTATGTTCACAGAATTCTGCAACAAATGGCCACAATCTAAGTTTTGAAAAATGTATCTCCCCCCAATAAAAGCCTGTTCATTAGAAGTTGCTCCCCAAACCTTCCCCTTTCCCAAGAAACCACTAAAATACTTCCTGTCTCTATGGATTTGCCCATCCTAGATTTTTAAAATATAAATGAAATTATGCAGTACGTAGTCTTTTAGCTTCCTTCATTGGGCATGTTTTAGAAGATCATCTATGTTGTAACATGTAGCATGTTGTAGCATGTAACATGTACTTTATTCCTTTTTATTGCTAAATCATAGTCCTTAGTATAGATACATTTGTTTATCCTTTCACCATATTTTTACTCTTTCATCAGTTAATAAACATTTGGATGGATTTTACCTTTTGACTTTTATGATAGTACTGTTCTGAAAATTCATGTACAAGTTTTAGTATGGGTGTATGTTTGGCTTTCTCTTTAGTATATCATGTCCAACTCTTTGCAACCCCAGGGACTGTAGCCTGCCAGGCTTCTCTGTCCAGGGGATTCTCCAGGCAAGAATACTGGAGTGGGTAACCACTTCCTTCTCTAAGGGATCTTCCCAACCTAGGGATCGATCTCAGGTCTCTTACGGCTCCTGCACTGGCAGGCAGGCTCTTGACCATTAGTGACACCTGGGAAGCCCAGAATATACACCCAGGAGAGGAATTACTATACCATGCAGTAGCTCTTGGAGAAGGCAATGGCACTCCAGTCCAGTACTCTTGCCTGGAAAATCCCATGGACGGAGGAGCCTGGTAGGCTGCAGTCCATGGGGTCACTAAGAGTCAGACATGACTGAGAGACTTCACTTTCACTTTTCACTTTCATGCATTGGAGAAGGAAATGGCAAACCACTCCAGTGTTCTTGCCTGGAGAATCCCAGGGACTGGGGAGCCTGATGGGCTGCCATCTATGGGGTCGCACAGAGTCAGACACGACTGAAGCAACTTAGCAGCAGCAGCAGCAGCAGCAGTAGCTCTGCATACACACGTATTTTAAATGAGGAGGATACTGATGCCAGGGAAAACTTCCATTATAATGGGGGCACAAAACTTAGAGACAGGGTACAGAAAAGGTGCATGTATGCAGTGTGTGTGCTCAGTTGTGTCTAACTCTTTGGAACCCTATGAACTGTAGCCCACCAGGCTCCTCTGTCCATGGAATTTTCCAGACAAGAATACTGGAGTGGGTTTCCACTTCCTACTTCAGGGGAATTTCCTGACCCAGGAACCAAACTCAAGTCTCCTGCATCTCCTGCACTGCATGGGGATTCTTTACCATTGGGCCACCAGGGGAAGCCCATACAGAAAAGATGCACCATGGTTAAGGCAAAGTTCTCATCACAGCCTAAATGACCCCATGTGACCCCGTGCACATTCTCACCTCCACCACCGCTGCCTGGAGAGTGTTGTGGGTTGTGCTTAGTCACTCAGTCATGCCCAGCTCTTTGAGACCCCATGTACTATAGCCCGCCAGGCTCCTCTGTCCATGGGGATTCGCCAGGCAAGAATACTGGAGTAGGTTGCCATGACCTCCTCCAGGGGATCTTCCAAACCCAGGGATTGAACCCAGGTCTCCCACACTGTCAGCACATTCTTTACCATCTGAACCACCAGGGAAGCCCAGAGAGTAGAACCCCTTGGTTCTCATCCCACCCCAGGGCCTTTGTACTTGCTGCTGCCTCTGTCAGGGACACTTGCCCAGGTATTCACATGGTGTGTGCCTTCACTTTCTTCAAGCTTCTGCTGTCATCCCCCTCCACAGAGGTCTTCTGGCATCTGTATGAAAAACAGTAGCCCCACCACCTGTCTCACACACCAGACCTTCACTTTTCTTTGTAGTGTTTATCACCACCAGCTATCATATACCTTTGTTTGTTTTCTCTCTCCTGCTACTGGAATGTGAGTTTACATGACAATAGAAACTTTTTTTTCTGGTATTATATTCCCCAACACCTACATCAATAAATCTATTAAAAATGAATCCATGCCTGACATACACTAGGGGCTCAAGAACAAGCGAATGAATAAAAGCAAGATAGATGTCCTTTTCTAAATTCACAATCACTGAATCAAATGAGATGCATATCTCTGAAGCAATAAATGGAATGTTCCTACTGAATTCCAGATACTCAGTCTTTTTATTGAACTTTGTTTTCAGTGAATTGAATTGATCCCCAATAGATACAGTGCTGCTGCTGCTGCTGCTGCTGCTAAGTCACTTCAGTCGTGTCCAACTCTGTGTGACCCCATAGACGGCAGCCCACCAGGCTCCCCCATCCCTGGGATTCTCCAGGCAAGAACACTGGAGTGGGTTGCCATTTCCTTCTCCAATGCATGAAAGTGAAAAGTGAAAGTGAAGTTGCTCAGTCATGTCTGACTCCTAGCAACCCCATGGACTGCAGCCCACCAGGCTCCCCCGTCCATGGGATTTGCCAGGCAAGAGTACTGGAGTGGGCTGCCATTGTCTTCTCCGAATAGATACAGTAGTAGGTATGAAAAGGTGTCTTGAACACCTGACATTTAGCTTCACAGGGAAAGTCATCAGCATAAGCTGATATAAGATAGTTTCTCAGGGAGCTCTGCTGCTGAAACCAATATACAATAAAACGAGGCAAATTAGTTTCCTGCTTTCTGATTTAGTGCCTTAAGGAAGCACCCTATGGCCTAATTTTTTTAATAATCACATCAAAATAGTCAACGACTTAACATTAACTAGATTGTTGCTGTTGTTGAAATAAAACCTGGGTCATATTTTTGTATTTTTACAGTTTAGGAACATCTGCAAATCTTATCTCCCATTAGTGTTTGAATTCATGCAGAAAAGTCTATATTATCTAAAATGCATTTTAAAAAAACAAAAGAAAGAGAATGGTAATTTTGTCCAATGAGGTAGTTTTTCTGTTATTTGGGTTGTTTGTGTGTTTTTGTTTTTGTTTTTTTTGGTGTCTTTGAGTTTTATTGGGAAGGGGAATCCATTGTAATGTCAGACCAGTAGATCTCTTGCCTGTGAAATAAAATCCATTATCTGGCTTATCTGGAGAGGTATGGAGCCCTCTCAGAAGAGCTGGACTGAAGAAGGCACTTATCTCAGTCTACTCCTCCTTCCCTCAGTTAGTTAGGCCTAGAAGAACCTTTAAAATCATCCAGACTAGTGTGTGTTGCGTTGTGTTCTTTTTGACCAGCTAGACATTTTCCCCAAAGAAATCTTAAAGGAGAGCCAATGGGAAGTACACAGAGATGGAGCCTCCACAGTGACAAGGGATGATGAGCTAGAAACCCAGCCTCTCAGCCTTACAGTTTCCTTAGCTGTCCCCAGGGGGACCCCAGGGGACTCTTCACAGCAAAGTTTTAAAACAATGATTTATTCCAACTGTGTCATCTCACAAATAAGGAAAGGAGACTCAGGCAGTGCTCAGTTGAGTTTTAAGTCTCCTATGATAAGATACTTGATTCATGGCAAATAGATGGGGAATTAATGGAAACAGTGACAGACTTTATTAGGCTCAAAAACCACTGAAGATGGTGACTGCAACCATGAAATTAAAAGATGTTTGCTCCTTGAAAGAAAAGCTATGACCAACCTAGACAGCATATTAAAAAGCAGAGACATTACTTTGCCAACAAAGTTCAATATAGTCAAAGCTATGGCTTTTTCCAGTAGTCATGTAAGGATGTGAGAGTTGGACCATAAAGAAGGCTGAACGCCGAAGAATTGATGCTTTTGAACTGTGGTCTTGGAGAAGACTCTTGAGAGTCCCTTGGACGGCAAGGAGATCCAACCAGTCAATCTGAAAGGAAATCAACACTGAATATTCATTGGAAGGACTGATGCTGAAGCTCCAATACTTTGGCCACCTAATGCAAAGAACCGAGTCATTGGAAAAGACCCTGATGCTGGGAAGGATTGAAAGCAGGAGGAGAAGGGGATGACAGAGGACAAAGTGGCAGGATGGCATCACTGACTCAATGGACATGAGTTTGAGCAAGCTCCGGGGGATGACGAAGGACAGGGAAGCCTGGCCTGCTGCAGTCCATGGGGTCCCAGAGAGTCAGACGTAACTGAGCTACTGAACAACAGCCGTGATAAGATGCAGTCATCTCACTGACTCCTCTCACCCCCTATAAAACAGCATTTATCAGGTCACATCCTTTTTTACAGATAAGTGAACATTGCTTACTCAAAGAGCTCTCCCTGACACCCCAGACCAACTCATCTCCCATGTGTCCCTTCAATGCCACACCCTTCTCTTCCGGAAGTGTTTTCTTCAGGAAAGGTAGTGCACGACTACCCTTTAGGTATAAGCACTATGGCAGCAGGGACAGTGTCTCTCATCTTCCCCATTGTGTCCCCAGAAGCTAGAACTTGGCCTGTAAACACAACTGGAAACACCTTGAGGGGAAGGATTGTGTTGCCTTTGTGTTTAACTCCAGAGCTTGGCCCTGGGCTTAGCTCAGAGTAGCAGCTCAATAATTGTCTGAGTTGAATTGCACTGTGGAAATAAAACTACTTAAGAATGAGATGGTTCAGTCGTTTGACTCTTTGAGACCCCACGGACTGTAACCTGTCAGGCTCCTCTGTCCATGGGATCCTCCAGGACATTGCCATTTCTTCCTCCAGGGGATCTTCCCAACCCAAGGATGGAACCTGGGTTCCCTGCATTGCAGGTGTATTCTTTACCACTGAGCCATTGGGGGAGCCCCTAAAACTACATCGACGTCAGGAGAATCCTTTCCAGGCCCCATTCAGGCTTTTTCTAGGGTCAGATGGTCTTGGGCAATTGTCCTCCCTAGTTTTGTCTTTCATCAAATAAAGTAATTGAACTCTGGGGTCTTAGAAAACCCTTTCATCTGAAATGTTCTGTGATGCAGTTTTTCTCTTCTTAGAAATGCCTGATGAAAGTGGGAGGCAAGAACTTGAATAAGATGACTACATATATAAAAGGATATCAATCAACAGCTAATGGTTAAGAGAGGACCTCAGGGGTCACACCATATGCGATGAGATCTTCATTCTACCGTTTACTAACTGGGGGATTGGAGGTGAAGTACTTAACTTCCCCATGCTCCAGTTTCTTCATCCAGAGCAAAAGCAAGGATTAAATGAGATCACATACTGAAAGTATTTAGCATGGTGTTGGGTATTTCATAAGATGGCAACAAATGTTCATTGGTATTGCACCAGAATTATTCAAATGGGAATTATTTCCATTTACTGTATGTAAAGATAACTTGATGACATTTGCCATAAACTCACTCCTGTTTCTTCTTATGTTTTAGGAGACAAACCCACAAAGGGAAACAAGGTAAGAAAAAACATTAAAATGCATTTGTTACCCACTCTTTATTTTAGAACCATAGGAATATGGACAATGTGAAGGCTTAGATGGCACTTGAAAGATATACCCTAGAAGTTTGGTTGGGCTTTGTTGTTTGTCTCTAAACCAAAAAAAAAAATTGTTAACCATTAGCTCTGCTCAAAGAATAACTGTAATTTCTGGTTCTCTTTCCTTTTGCAGACTCCTTTACCACCTCCTCGGTAAGACACTGAAAAAGAGAATTTTGTTTCACAATATACTTACATGATTAGTTCCAGAATTTGAAAAGAGAAACACAGACATCTGACACTGAAAAACTAAAGAGTTGGTCAATGAACAAGAGTAAACAAGCCTCATTCATCCATTTAATCATTCATTCATTCACAGTCATATAGTCAATATCCCTTCACGCATCCATCTTTAATGAACTCCTTGCTCCCCTGCTTCCTGTTTCTTTCCCTTCATTTAGTACAGAAGTCTCTCCCTCCTCTAAGTACAGAAGTCTACCAGAGTCCTGGGACTGGGAAATGCCTTCAAGGGACCAACAATATATAAGTATATATTTATATAAGTACTTATGTCTTTATACATAAGTACATGTATTTTATATACATGTTAATATGTATATGTAGGGCTTCCCTGGTGGATCAGATGGTAAAGAATCTTCCTGCAATGCAAAAGACCTGGGTGAGACCCTTGGGTTGGGAAGATCCCCTGGAGAAGGGCATGGCAACCCACTCCAGGATTCTTGCCTGGAGAATCCATTGGACAGAGGAGCCTGGTGAACTTCAGTCCATGGAGTCACAAAGATTCAGACAAAACTGAGTGACTAAGTATGCACACACACACACACACACACACACACACACACATATATATATATATGAGGGGGGATGGTGAAACCAACAGATGTGATTTCTCAGGCCCTGAGTTGGCCACGCTGTTGTCCTACTTGGGCCCATGAGGACCTCCATCACAGCACTTCCTACCATGGTGGGCCACCTTCTCACCGCTCCTCTCTTTGCCCTCCCAGAGGGCAGCTTTTTGAGCCAAGGTCTGTGTCTTTTTCTCGCTCTGCGTCCCCAGCACCACCAACAGGGCCTGACCCACTCTGTGAACGAGTGAGGGCCTAGGGGAATTAACTGGTGAGTGATTGGCTATGGAACATTGTCCCATTTCGTTGGAGAAATTCAAAAGCTCAGGTCTTCCAATCTGGGGCAAATGAAAGCCTGCAATCACAGTTTCACCCCCCAGGCTGCCTAAAATATCAACAGCTGGCACAGACCTGTGAAACCCTGTAGCAAATTACATCACACACTGGAAAAAAAACAGAACCAGACCGAAGGGCAAGCTGCAGGGAGAAAGACTAAGACTCGTTAGTAGAATAAGTATTCTGATTTTTGAAGCTCCCTGTAAAGTAGTGAGCCATCCCAAACCTGCCGTTTCCAACCCAAATCGGGGAAGACAGAAGGCAGGGCTGTCTGAATTCTGGGTCTGAGGAGCCATCTGTATGGCAGAACCTCTCAGCTCCTCACTCTGACTCTTCTTTTTTTTTTTAATTAATTTATTTATTTTAATTGGAGGCTAATTACTTTACAATATTGTAGTGGGTTTTGCCATACATTCACATGAATCAGCCATGGGTGTACATGTGTTCCCCATCTTGAATCCCCTCCCACCTCCCTCCCCATCCCATCCCTCAGGGTCATCCCAGTGCACCAGCTCTGAGCACCCTGTCTCATGCATTGAACCTGGACTGGCAGTCTATTTCACATATGGTAATATACATGCTTCAATGCTATTCTCTCAAATCATCCCACCCTCGCCTTCTCCCACAGAGTCCAAAAGTCTGTTCTTTACATCTATGTCTCTTTTGCTGTCTCGCATATAGGGTGATTGTTACCATCTTTCTGAATTCCATATAAATGCATTACTATATTGAACTGGTGTTTTTTCTTTCTGAGTTACTTCACTCTGTATAATAGCCTCCAGTTTCATCCACCTCATTAGAACTGATTCAAATGCATTCTTTTTAATGAGTGAGTAATATTCCATCATGTACACATACCACAGCTTTCTTATCCATTCATCTGCCGATGACATCTAGGTTGCTTCCATGTCACCCTGACTCTTCACACAGGCCGCCGGTCAAGCTTCCAAAGAAGTACCAGCCCCTCCCCCCGGAGCCGCCGAGCAGCAGGCCACCATTCCCCCAGAGGCACACCTTCCCCGAAGCGCAGAAAGGGGCCAGGTGAGAGGCTTGCTGTTGCTGACAATGAGGTGACCAAGGGATGGGGGTGGGGGGGAAGGATGGCTACCTCTTGAAGTAGATTCCCCAGCCTGGTAGGGAGAGCCACCCCCACCTTGAGAGAAAGCATCTCAGAAGCCTGTAGTTTGACTCCTTCATGGAAAATACACTTTCTTTTTATGTCCTTCTTCCTTACATTGCAAAGAACAGGTTTTGGGGACCCAGCAGGATGGGGTTTGGATCCCAGTTGAGCCACTTCTGGCTGCAAAATTTCAGGAAGCTCTTAAATATCTCTGAATCCTGCATATTTATAAGAAGAAATTAACCATATTCATGAGGTAGAATTGTGGTGAGGAGGTAACTTTTGTCAAGTTCTAGGGTAACATCTGTCACAGCATAAGAAAGAAGAAAGAACAATCACTTAAACAGCATCTCCTATCTGTACCTAACAGAATTAGACAGCCATAGCCCTATTTTGCGGAGAAGGCAATGGCACCCCACTCCAGTATTCTTGCCTGGAAAATCCCATGGGCGGAGGAGCCTGGTAGGCTGCAGTCCATGGGGTCGCTAAGAGTTGGACACGACTGAGCGACTTCACTTTCACTTTTTCACTTTCATGCATTGGAGAAGGCAATGGCAACCCACTCCAGTGTTCTTGCCTGGAGCATCCCAGGGGCAGGAGAGCCTGGTGGGCTGATGTCTATGGGGTCACACAGAGTCGGACACGACTGAAGTAGACTTAGCAGCAGCAACCCTATTTTGGGGCTTCCCAAGTGGCACTAGTGGTAAAGAATCCACCTGCCAATGCAGGAGACGCAAGAGACTCAGGTTCAATCCCTGGGTCAGGAAGATCCCCTGGAGGACGGCATGGCAACCCACTCCAGTATTCTTGCCTGGAGAATCCTGTGGACAGAGGAGCCTGGTGGGCTACAGTCCATGGGGTCGCAAAAAGTCGGACATGACTGAAGCAACTGAGCATACACGCCTGAAGCCCAATAAAGTTTGATTTTCTAAGGCTTGAAAAGGCCAAAGTACCCATCCCAGTAGAGGCATATAATAGATGCCTGGAAAAAGGGCTCCCTACCCACAGGGCACAAAATGTGACTAAGATTCAGAGAAGTTAGGTGTCTTGTCAAAGTTATAGGGTTGGTAAATGACTGTTGGCGGGGCGGGGGCAAAAATATGCAAAGTCCATTGCAAGACATTGGGAATGCCACCAGAACTAAGAGAGCTTTGTCTTAATTTTTTCTTTTTTTTTATTGGGGTATAGTTGATTTACAATGTGTTGCTTTCAGGTGTACAACAAAGTGAATCAGTTATTCATACACATATATGTGTGTATGCACTCTTTTTTTGGATTCTTTTCCATATAGATCATTCCAGAGTCACTGAGTAGAGGTCCCTGTACTATAGAAGATCCTCGTTACTGAACTCTTTTATATATAGCAGTGTGTATACATCAATCCCAGTCTCCCAGTTTATTCTTCCTCCTCTTTCCTCTCTGGTAATCATACAATTGTGTCCTACATCTGTGGCTCTATTTCTGTTTTGTAAATAAGTTCATCTGTACCATCTTTTTAGATTCCACATATAAATTATATCATGTGAGATTTGTCCTTCTCTGAATGATTTACTTCACTCAGAGTGACAGTCTCTAGGTCCATCCATGTTGCTACAAATGGCATTTTTTCATTCCTTTTTATGGCTGAGTAATATCCCACTGTATATATGTACATCTTTATACATTCTTCTGTTGATGGGCGTTTAGGTTGCTTCCATGTTTTGGCTATTGTAAATAATGCTACAATAAATATCGGGGTACTTGTATATTTTTGAATTATGGTTTTCTCTGCGTTTATGTCCAGGAGTTGTATTGCTGGATCTATTTTTAGATTTTTAAGGAACCTCCAGGCTCCATAGTGGTTGTACCAATTTACATTCCCACCAATGATATAGAAGGGTTCCCTTTTCTCCACGCCCACTTCAGCATTTATTGTTTGTAGATTTTTTGATTACAGCCATTCTGACTGGTGTGGGGTGATACCTTGTACTTTTAATTTGCATTTCTCTAATAATTAGTGACGTTGAGTATCTTTTCACATGCTTTTTGGCCATCCCTATGTCTTCTTTGGAGAAATGTCTCTTTAGATCTTCTGCTCACTCTTTGGATTTTTTTTTTGTTATTGAGCTGCATGAGTTGTTTGTATGTTTTGGAGATTGGTTGCAAAGAGTCAGACACAACTGAGCGACTGAACTGAACTGAAAGTAATGAAAATAAAAACAAAAATAAACAAATGGGACCTAATTAAATTTAAAAGCTTTTGCACAGCAAAGGAAACCATAAACAAAATGAAAAGACAACCCACAGAATGAGAGAAAATATTTGCAAAAGAAACGACCAAGACCTTTGCTTTAGGAAGAGAGCTTTGCATTTATTTATAGCTGTGCCCAACTATGTCATCAGATGGCCATTGCTAATGACCACGTGGGAAAGACCACGTGAGGCTGTTGTGAGGTTCACTTTATCTGAAGACAGAAGGAAGGCTGGAGATCTGAGTGTCTTTGGCCAGCGCGGGCTCTCTGCCTTCCTGACAGCTGCTCCCTGGGTCGCGTGGGCTGAATCACCCTTTGGAGCGACTGTGTTTACATCTGGGAATCAACTGCCCAGTGAAGGCAGCCAACAGCTGCAGCCCTTCCAGTTGGCCTTGCTCACCCCAGGTGGTGGGGTGGTCCCCGAGTCTGTGTTTCAGGTCCCCTTGGTCTCTGCTTGCTCTGATGGGGTCGCAAAGAGTTGGACAATGAACAACAACAACAACAAACTTGGCTTCGCAAAACAATTGCCAAATTAGAGGCCTTCAGTTCAGGAAAATGCCATTTAGAGCACGCATTGACAGCCTGAAGCCAGGAGAGAACACTGATGTTTGGAGAATGTTGGTTAGACATTCTCAACCACTTGTGGGTCATCATTATGATTTTTACAATACCCATGTGCTTCATAGTTTTTGCTCAGCTCTTTTTTTAATTTATTTAAATAGATGTATTTAAAAGGGAAACACAGCACTACCATAAGTAACCACAAAGCAGTTTCTGAGCAAAACTTTCAGTCTGGAGGAGGTTTTTTTCTGTTAAAGGGGAAGAAAAATAAAGTTAGAGTGATGTTCAAGATATATGGGCTTTCCTGGTGGCTCAGATGATAAAGAATCTGCCTGCAACACAGGACACCTGGGTTCAATCCCTGGGTCAGTAAGATCCCCTGGAGGAGGGCATGGCAACCAACTCCAGTATTCTTGCCTGGAGAATCCCATGGACAGAGGAGCCTGGCAGGCTACAGTCCATGGGGCTGCAAAGAGTCAGACACGACTGAGCAACAAACACTTTTAAGATATATTAACCACTGCGTGGAAACTCTCTCCTTGATATAATTAGAAAGAGGAAAAAAAGAAAACTTTCCCTCTCTGTATGCATTGCAATTTGAATGCCATGATACATGCACCAAATAAAAATCAGCCTGAGAAGTCAGGAGCATAATCATTGCCTGCTGCAGCCCTAGCTACTCACGGGCCACTTTGGAGTCCTCAGCATTCTGCAAAAAGCAATGCTTCAATCCGCAGTTTTCTGATAAGGACACAGAACTGCAGACTGAGCTCTGAAATTTCCTTTAAGCTTCAGCCAACTCAGTGGCCCAAGGTGCAGGGTTCAGCCAAAATATAATTTAAATAAAGTGTGTGCTATTTTAAAAAAATTTACTTTTAATTGGAAGATAATTGCTTTGCAATGTTGTGTTGGTTTCTGCCATGTGAGTGTGAGTGTGTTCGTCACTCAGTCGTGTCCGACTCTTTGCAACCCCATGGACTGTAGCCCACCAGGCTCCTCTGTCCATGGGATTCTTCAGGCAATAATACTGGAGTTGCCATTTCTTCCTCCAGAGGATCTTCCCAACTAGGGATCAAACCCAGGTCTCCCACATTGCAGGCAGATTCTTTACTGTCTGAGCCACCAGGGACAACATGAATCTATGTCCCTTCCTTCATAAACCTCCGTCCCACCCTCTATTCCACCCCACCCCTCTAGATTTGTCACAGAGCCCTGGGTTGAGCGCCCTGTGTTGAACACAGCAACTTCCCATGAGCTATCTATTTTACACAGGGTAATGTTTATGTTTCAATGCTACTCTCTCAATTCGTCCCACCCTGTCCTTCCATCACTGTATCCACAAGTTTGATCTCTATGTCTGTGTCTCTATTCCTGCCTTGCAAATAGGTTCATCAGTACCGTTTTTCTAGATTCCATATATATGCTTTAATATGCAAATCTTATAAGTCTCTTCTGACTTTCTTCACTCTATATAATGACAGATGAATGGATAAAGAAGTTGTAGTATATATATACAATGGAAGTGTGTGATATTTTTATCAACAAAGCACTCATTTGCCTAACTATGGTTTTCCCTCTTCAACCTTGCTGACACCACATCAGCTCAGGCAAACTTAATATGTATGTTCTGATGATTTGGGAGATGGAAAAAAATCCTTATACATATTGAGAAGCCGTAAAGAGAGAGAAAGTATGGATTATGAAGAAGATACGCAAATTTACATTCATGAATGGAAACTGTATTTTAAAGTCTGAACTTTATTATTGTTATAGTTTTACAATATAGATATATAATGATAGGTATAATGATATAATCTATCATTATAGATATTGCCTTTGAGGAAAACTGGGTTAAAGGCACATGGGATGTTTCTGTATGATTTCCTACCACTGTGGGAGAACTACAATTATGTCAGAATTAAAAGTTTAAGTTAAGGAGGGTGTGAATGTTAAAAGTGTCTTGCAGATGTAAGGTGTTCTTCTTCTCCAAATAGCTTTCACATGTATTATTTCATGAGAGCCTTAACCAACCCTTTTCATTTCTGTCGGCATTTACCCATTTCACAGATGGGAAAATGAAGCTTCAGAGAGGAAACTTTACTTATTGACTGTGATAGAGTTCAAGGATAACAGAGCAAGGACTCAAATTCAATTCATTTGAAACTAAGCCAGAAACTAAGAGAGGTTCAGGAAGGGCTATTTTTACATTAAAAATAGTGTTATCCTCAAATACACAACGAGCACCAGTTATGCACAGGAAAGAGCATGCAAAACTTTTATTGTGCTTTCAAGGACCATGTTTTATTTATTAACCATCTCCAGCAGCCAATCATGGAACAGTTTATGAGTGGAAAGGTGCTCTCAGAGAGGCAGGTTGGGGCTAGAGGGGGAGGCCAGAGTACCCACCCTCGCTCCTCCATTCTGTCACTTTGTGGGTCTCTCTGTCTTCATAAATCTCATTGAAAGGACCCTCTGAAAGCCCAATACCTTCATTTCACATGTGAGGGGGGCAACCAACTCGTGGGGGTCTTGTCACCACAGGCATTTCAAAGCCCAAGGACGTTTGTTGCTCCAAGAGAGGACATCTTACTTCCTAAATGGATTCTCACTTAAAAATCCAGGTTTTGAAAGTTACCAGTTTCAAAGGCCAATTTTCCCAAAGTCTTAAATCTCCATATATAAATATGTGCTACACTAAGTTGCTTCAGTCGTATCCAACTCTTTGCGACCCCATGGACTGTAGCCCGCCAGCCTCCTCTGTCCATGGGATTTTCCAGGCAAGAATACTGGAGTGGGTTGCTATTTCCTTCTCCATCTATAAATATATTGCTCCATTTACAAATGGAGTGCTTTTATCTAAACAGAAAGACAATCCCTCTGCCTGTCACATTACATAGGTTAAAACATAAGACCTTGAGACGCCTTTATTCGCTTCATGTAATTGATTTTTTAAGTACTTCAAATGCTGACAGGGCAGGTTTAAACCCTAACAAGCCAAACTTTAACATTTCATTTTTATAAATCTAATAAAGTGAATGTATAATTACAGAAAAATTCAAGTTCTCTTAAACAGTTTCAACGGTTTAGAAAAGAAGTTGAACATAGCTTGACTCTTATTAACTTAAAATCACAAGTCTAAAAGTAATTACCCATTTTAAATTGAAGCCACATGGCCGATCTGTCTGTATTTCTAAGATGCCAGAGTTTCTTAAACATTAAAAACACCGAGATTGGCCTCATTTTAACCCCAAACGAGTTAATACTTTGGGTGTCTGTTCTACTTTATTACTTCTATCCGTACCTCTTTATCTTCCACTTGCCCTGTTAAGAGGGAGAGGCAGGGTACAGATGCATTATCTCAGATGGGCTGATGAAAAGGTTAAAAGAACATAGGACCTCAGCATACTCGCTTCTTGCTTGGAGATCTAAGACCAGGGTATAGCTTCTGAGTGCTGTATGCTGCTGGCACCGTCTTTCCTGATACAGACAGACCTTTATCACCCTAGCTCCACAGCCTTAAACTGGGATTGGGGTCGCAGCCTTAATCTCTCAACGTCTCTTTTGTTCCAGTCTTCTCACAGACAGAGGTACACATCACCCCACCTCCCTTTCATAGCTGCAGCTTCTGGCTTTGCCCACATTCTCACAATAGTGCCCACTGGATGCCCAACATTTTCCTTTTTATCTCCAGCAATGCTCACAATGAGGCTTCCCTGGTGCCTCATTGGTGAAGAATCTGCCTGCAGATGCAGGAGACCTGGGTTCCACTCTGGGGTCGGGAAGATCCCCTGGAGAAGGAAATGGCTACCCACTCCAGTATTCTTCCCTGGGAAATCCCACAGGAGCCTGGTGGGCTGCTCTCCATGGGGTGGCAAAGAGTTGGACACAGCTGAGCAACTAAACAATAACAACAATTCTCACAATAAGCCTCTAGGATAAGTATCCTTGTGGCCACTTTCAGATGAGAAAAAATGAGGTTTAGAGAGGCTAATGAACTCAAATGTTAATATAAATGAAAGGTTTGAAGTTTCTTCTGAGACCATCCCATGGTCCAAAGTCCACTTCATCAAAGTCCCTGTCGAATTCTTGATCATTCAGTTTCATGTTCTTTCTTGTCTCAGATCTCCTCTCATCATCAGCATCCTTTCTCTCACACAGGCCTTCCTGGGTCCTGCTGTACCACAGCTTCACACCTAAAATTCTTTATACTGCCTCAAAGTTAAAAAAAAAAAAAAAAAAAAGGAGTTTTAAAATCAAGGTAATAATAGCAGGTCCTTCTGTGCTAATGAAATTCGACATGGAAAACCAAATGTCAGTAGAAATGATGATGTTATTTAAATTCTTCTAAAATGAGAGGCAAGTTTATTCATGTCCTTTCTGTCACCACCTTTTATATTGGCTCATAACTTCTTTTGCTTAGAAAATTATGAGAAAAATAACCTGGCTTTAATTTTATAGAACAGTGATAAATATCACGCTGGACTATGGGCTATTAATTTGGCAATGAAAATGTAATCAAAGACCTTTAAGGGCTCAGAATGATTTTATTTTGATCATTATGAACTGTATTTTATGTAACATCATATTTCTTTCCCTTGCAGACAGATAAGCATAAAGAATTTAAGTGAGGTAAGTAGCAATTCTGTCCTGCTGCTGCTAAGTCGCTTCAGTCGTGTCCGACTCTGTGCGACCCCATAGACGGAAGCCCACCAGGCTCCCCTGTCCCTGGGATTCTCCAGGCAAGAACACTGGAGTGGGTTGCCATTTCCTTCTCCAATGCATGAAAGTGAAAAGTGAAAGGGAAGTTGCTCAGTCGTGTCCGACTCTTCACGACCCCATGGACTGCAGCCTACCAGGCTCCTCCATCCATGGGATTTTCCAGGCAAGAGTACTGGAGTGGGCTGCCATTGCTTTCTCCGAATTCTGTCCTAGGAAACAAAAAAGGGAATTTTTTTGCATTAACTGTCTGTGATGGGCAAGATGCTTAATTATCATAACAGCTATGCTCAATATGTATTAATAGCCTATTTTTTTTCATTGTTTTTGATTGGAGGCTGCAATCCATGGGGTCACAAAGAGTCAGACATGACTGAGTGACTGAACTGAATTGAATTGCTTTACAATGTTGTATTGGTTTTTTCAATGTAAACAATGTAAACTAGCTGTGAATATACATATATCCCCTCCCTCTTGGGCTTCATTCCCTTCCCAAATCCAATCCCACCCTCGAGGTGGTCACAGAGCACCAGGGGAGCTTCCTGAGCTATATAACAACTTCGCACTAGCTGTCTGTTTTACACAATTATAATGTACCCTATTTTAAAGGTGATAAAACTAAAGCAAAACAAGGTAAGCCCGAGATTTTAAATGAAATTCTTATTTGCCACCACATTCAGTGTTTATTGGAAGACATGAGGTCTCCACCAATGACTTCCATTCTTCAGCATTTCAGAAGTAACTGTTGGAAATTGTGATACAATTTCCTGGTTATTAGTTGCTCACAAGAAAGACAGGGGTTCAAAGAGGAGTACATAGGAAATACAGAGTCACACAGACCTGATTTAGAATCCTACTCTGCCACCAACGACTTTGTGAACTTGAGCAAACTCTCCTGCCCTCACCCTACTCCTGTTCTGTTCTGTTTTCCCAACCAAAAAATAGAGACAGGTATCCTCAACTTGGCAAAGTTGAAGTGACACAAAGTCAGTCAAAGTTAGCAGATAAACGTCCAGGTGAGCAGTAGAGGCTCCCTAAGTGGCATGAAGGTCAGGTCAGAGGAAGTTATCTTAGAGTCCCTTAGATGTTGACTTCTTTAAGCCCCAAAGAAGAAGGTCTTTAAGCCCGTGGTAGGCCCTCATTTCACCCCCACTGGCCTCCTAAGGGATTTGGTTCTTATCTTAATATTTGACCTATGCTTTTACATATAGAACTTGGAGGTTGATCCCCTTCTTTCATTCTTTTGATGTTGAAAACTTGGCCTCCATGCACTGAGGCTGAATGGAACCTCAGAGACGGAGTTTTGGGTGAAGCAGAAAGGAATAGCTTTATTGCTTTGCCAGGCAAAGGCTGTCACAACGGGTTACTGCCCCTGAAAGCTGTGTGTCCAAACAATAGAGGATATGGTGAGGAGTTCTTTATAGCAATAGTTCAAGGGTGAGGTTGCTGATAAGATCAGGGTGTGCGCAGGGCCTGCGCTCTTCTAATCTGGCTCCAAGTGGTCTCCTGATGAGTTTCTATGATTCCTGAGGTCATCAAACTGTGACCTCTCTCTGGAATGAAGAACTGTATCAGGTAGTTAACATTTTCACTTATTGGGGGTTTTAGTAGTACTTCAGAAGAGCATCCCCAAGAAAAAGAAATGCAAAAAGGCAAAATGGTTGTCTGAGGAGGCCTTACAAGCAGCCATGAAAAGAAGAGAAGTGAAAGGCAAAGGAGAAAAGGAAAGATATACCCATTTGAATGCACAGTTCCAGAGAATAGCAAGGAGAGATAAGAAAGCCTTCCTCAGTGATCATTGCAAAGAAATAGAGGAAAATAATAGAATGGGAAAGACTAGAGGTCTCTTCAAGAAAATCAGAGATATCAAGAGAACATTTCATGCAAAGATAGGCTCAATAAAGGACAGAAATGGACCTAACAGCAGCAGAAGATATTAAGAAGAGCTGGCAAGAATACACAGAAGAACTATACAAAAAAGATCTTCACAACCCAGATAATCATAATGGTGTGATCCCTCACCTAGAACCAGACATCCTGGAATGCGAAGTCAAGTGGGCCTTAGGAAGCATCACTACAAACAAAGCTAGTGGAGGTGATGGAATTCCAGTTGAGCTATTTCAAATCCTAAAAGATGATGCTGTGAAAGTGCTGCACTCAATATGCCAGCAAATTTGGAAAAGTCACCAGTGGCCACAGGACTGGAAAAGGTCAGTTTTCATTCCAATCCCAAAGAAAGGCAATGCCAAAGAATGCTCAAACTACCACACAATTGCACTCATCTCACACGCTAGTAAAGTAATGCTCAAAATTCTCCAAGCCAGTCTTCAACAGTATGTGAACCGTGAACTTTCAGATGTTCAAGATGGCTTTAGAAAAGGCAGAGGAACAAGAGATCAAATAGCCAACATCTGTTGGATCATGGAAAAAGCAAGAGAGTTCCAGAAAAACATCTACTTCTGCTTTATATACTATGCCAAAGCCTTTGACTGTGGATCACAGCAAACTGTGGAAAATTCTTAACGAGAAGGGAATACCAGACCACCAGACCTGCCTTCTGAGAAATCTGTATGCAGGTTAGGAAGCAACAGTTAGAACTGGACATGGAACAACAGACTGGTTCCAAATAAGAAGAGGAGTACATCAAGGCTGTATATTGTCACCCTGCTTATTTAACTTATATGCAGAGTACATCATGAGAAACACTGGGCTGGAAGCACAAGCTGGAATCAAGATTGTCAGGAGAAATATCAATAATCTCAGATATGCAGATGACACCACACTTACAGGAGAAAGTGAAGAAGAACTAAAGAGCCTCTTGATGAAAGTGAAAGAGGAGAGTGAAAAAGTTGGCTTAAAACTCAACATTCAGAAAACTAAGATCATGGCATCTGGTCCCATCACTTCATGGCAAATAGATGGGAAATCAGTGGAAAGAGGGACAGACTTTATTTTGGGAGCCCCAAAATCACTGCAGATGGTAACTACAGCCAGGAAGTTAAAAGATGCTTGCTCCTCGGAAGAAAAGTTATGACCAACCTAGACAGCTTATTAAAAAGCAGAGACATTACTTTGCCTACAAAGGTCCATCTAGTCAAAGCTATGGTTTTTCTAGTAGCCATGTATGGATGTGAGAGCTGAACTATAAAGAAAGCTGAGCACTGAAGAATTGATGCTTTCGAACTGTGGTGTTGAAGACTCTTGAGAGTTGCTTGGACTGCAAGGAGATCCAACCAGTCCATTGTAAAGGAAATCATTTCTTTACTATGAAAGGACTGAATGTTCATTGGAAGGACTGACGCTGAAGCTGAAACTCCAATACTTTGGCCACCTGATGGGAAGAACTGACTCATTTGAAAAGACCCAGATGCTGGGAAAGATTGAAGGTGGGAGGAGAAGGGGACGACAAAAGATGAGATGGTTGGATGGCATCACCGACTCAATGGACATGAGTTTGGGTAAACTCCGGGAGTTGGTGATGGACAGGGAATCCTGGGGTGCTGCAGTCCATGGAGTCGCAAAGAGTAGGACAGGACTGAGTGGCTGAAATGATACTGATATAGAAGAGCTCAAAGATATTGTTATGTTTATCTCTTGAGGCAGAACCAGGACTCTGCCCCAGTACTGCCCTATTGTTTCTTGGCTGTTCCTCCTTTGTCTCTGCATCCCCTCCCTTCCCTGATTAGCAACTATCTGAGTCTGCCATTTAGGACTCAGAGAAGGTCATGGAGTCTGGAGTCTGTTCCCTATAAAAACGAGGAACAGGGTTCACAGAAAGGCTTCTGTCCCCGGGAGCCCCACAGGTCCTGCTCAGTTTCATTCTCTCTCTATTTCTTTCTCCTTTCTTCTTCTTTCTTTCCTTCCTTTCTCTCTAGTATTATGAGAATGTTAGAATTGAGTCACATTTCTAGCTTGCCCCTCAAGCAAGATAGTTATGACCTCCAATCCATAAGACAAGAATGTCAAGGAGGCTAACACATGACTGCTGCATGGGGGGTTATATTCAAGACTCCACCCAGGTTATCCTCTTTTGCAAGTTGTTGGACTTTCCAAGTGCCACCAGGAAGGAGAAAGTAGGGGTGGTCCTCTGCAGCTGAAGGAATTTACACATCTAAAGGGACTCCACCCCTTTCTTCCTGCAGATCAGCTAATGTGTCCCAAGTAGGCTGTCACTCAAGATGACCATTATTCACTGCTCAGTATGAAAGGACAATAGGCCCACCAATCATGAACAAGAAGGAAATGGGAATGTCTGCCTTGGACAGCAGGGATCCTGCAGGACAGTTTGTTTTTCTCGCAACTTTCATTGGCATTCTGCTGGAAATTGATAACATCTAAAGAACAACATGGGCTAGTGGAAGAACACATTTTTCTTCCTTATCTCTTGCCAAGACACTTCCTCATTGCTCTTGCCAAAACACTTCCTCATTGTTTGGACTGAGAGTCAAGGTCATTTCTCTATTCCAAAAACCCATCTCACAGGACACATGCCATGCTTGTGTGAGTGCTAAATTCTTGCTTAAATTACATCTTGAGGACCAGAATTCATTCCAGCAGAAGGGATGTGCCACCTGCCACCCCTCCCTCCCCCCCCAAAAAAAAACTAAGAGGAAAAAAGAGGGCTTCCCTGATGGCTCAGACAGTAAAGAATCTGGCTGCATTGCAGGAGACCACTGTTTGATCCCTGAGCCAGGAAGATCCCCTGGAGAAGGAAATGGAAACCCACTCCAGTATTCTTGCCTGGAGGATTCCATGGACAGAGGAGCCTGGCTATTGCAAAGGTTGCAATGGACAGAGGAATCTATGGGGTTGCAAAGAGTCAGACACAACTGAATGACTAACACATACACAGAAGAGAAAAAGAAGCCTCAGAAAAGTGGCAAGAATTGCCAGCTGGAGGAAAGATGGAGCCAGTGCTGAAGCCTAAAGTCTCAATCTACCTCCATGTCCATAGTTCTGCCCTAAGAAATATGCGACTCGCCTGAAATGAAATAGTGAAAAAAAAAAAAAAGAAGAAAGAAACAGATGAAAGGATGGGATGAGAAGAAGGTGGGAAATGAAAAAGAAGGCATTACAATTTAACTTGAATATGTTAATTTTCTAAAAAAAAAAATCTAGATTTCACTCTACCTTTTTCTATTTAATTTTTTTTTTTTTTACCTTTTGCAATCCTCTTTAATGTCTGGCTGAACAGAGACAGCTGGATTCTTTTTTTTTTTCTTAACTTTATTTAATATTGGAGTATAGTTGACTAGAGGGCTTCCCTTGTGGCTCAGCTGGTAAAGAATACACCTGCAATGCGGGAGACCTGAGTTCAAACCCTGGGTTGGGAAGATCTCCTGAAGAAGGGAAAGGCTACCCACTCCAGTATTCTGGCCTGGAGAATTCCATGGACTGTATAGTCCATGGGGTTGCAAAGAGTCAGCCATGACTGAGCAACTTTCACTTCATAGCTGACTTACAATATTGTGTTAGTTTCAGGTGTACAGCAAAGTGATTCAGTTCTCCATACATATACATCTGTTCTTTTTCAGATCCTTTTCCCATATAGGTTATTACAGAATATTGAGTAGAGTTCACAGGGCTATACAATAGGTCCTTAATGATTATCTATCTCATATAGTCTAGTACTTCCCCACCACCACCTTTGCCCTTTGGTCACCATAAGTTTGTTTTCTATGTCTGTGAGTGTGTTTCTGTTTTGTAAATAAGTTCATTTGTATCATTGTTTTTTATATTTCACATATAAGTGATATTATTAATATATTATATTTGGACCTAGAGATTATTATATTAAGTGAAGTCAGAGTAAAGCAAATATCTCTCCACTTTTCTAATTGCATTTGATTTTAAATTCAGAGCCCTCAGGCAAAAAGTTGGCTGGGTTTCAATTAAATAAAAACAAGAGCTCTCTCAAACAGATGGCTTCTCAGCTGTATTTACAGCAAGGCTTTCCCTCTCCTTTGACAAGCCTGAGAACCACAGCACAAAAGATTGTGCACTTTGAACTGCCTGGTTCAAAGTCCTGGAGAGGACTCAGTGTGGAGGCTTTCAGAACACACATGAGAACCGATTCATTCAATACCCTCTTTATGTAGCCTATTGTTGTTGCTGTTCAGTGGCTCAGTCGTCCAGCTCTTTGTGACCCCATGGACTGCAGCACATCAGGCTTCCCTGTCCTTCACCATCTCCCGGAGCTTGCTCAAACTCATGTCCACTGAGCTGGTGATGGCATCCAACCATCTCATCCTCGGTCATCCCCTTCTCCTTCTCTGTTGTCCACTTCTCCTCCTGCCTTCAGTCTATAGTTTTGCCTTGATTTGCTGTCCATGAGGAAATGTATGTCCTCTTTTCAGAATCCTAGGGGATGCCAAGTTCCTTAAGGTAAAAGGGCTTGTCTGTTGGCCAGCCTTAGACAAGACATACAATGCCTCTCTGAGATATTTGTTGATACAGGTTTCTTGTCTATGAAGCCACTGTGAGTCAGGAAACCTGGGCTCCAGAGCCTGCTCAGTGACAAGATAATTCTGGGACTCTGGGCAAATGGCACCACCTCCTTGGACCTCATCTGCAATCTACTGGCTTTAACTTTTCACGGACCTCAGACCACTTTGAAAATTTGATGTAAAGTATGAAAACCTTTCCCACCCCAGAGAAAAAATGCATGTATTTACAGAAGAAAAAAAAAATTGAGTTTTAATTTCAGAAGGTTCATGAACCCTACTAGGCCATTCAAGAACCTCTTCCATCCCGCAGGTTAAGAAGCTCTTGACCAAATGATACTTGTAGACCTCCTCAACTGCTGTAATGCATGAAATGGACTTTAGAGAATTATTTGCAGTTACGTAAATACTTCAACAAATACTGTACTTTTGGGAAGGCATTTTAATTCTTCAAGAGTGTAATAGGACTTCAGGATGCAATCAAAAAAAGCACATAGACTTTCATAATGAAGAATGATCAGGAATTCACTATTAAGGAAAGAAAGAGAAAGAAAATGTTTGGAAAGAAAAATTGTAGCATTAAAAAGAATATAGTGAATATTTTCATGCTCATCTTTAAAAATAAAAATTCCAAAGCAGGTGTAAAAAAAATTAACTGAATGGCAACCCACTCCAGTACTCTTGCCTAGAAAATCCCATGGACGGAGGAGCATTGTAGGCGACAGTCCATGGGGTCGCAAAGAGTCAGATACAACTGACCAACTCTACTTCATCACTTAAACACAAACTCTATTAAAATTTTATCATCTCTCTTAAAATCCTGTTTTCTGTAATACAACCATACACACACACACACACACACACACACACACACACTGCTTTTAAATATATCATAAGCCCCATTTTTATCCTTAAGTTTTTATGTAACTTGGAGACATTGATAAAATATAATTTTATGCCATACTGTATATAAATAATTGCAATGAATTTCTAATTTTGCAATAGTGAATATAGCACCAAAATTTATTTAATATTTCCCACTTAGAGGGTTATATAAATTGTTACCAGTGTTTTTATATTATAAATAATGACATACTGGACATCTTTATACATGGAACTTGATCCAGATTTCAGGTTGTTGTCTTAGAAAAAGAAACTTATCAATGGAATTATTGGGATAAGAATGAGAGAATTTCTAAGGCTCCTAATAGCTATGGGTAAATTGGTTTCAAAAATAGTCAAAGCAATTTATAGTCCCATTAGCAGACTATATATTTGCCTATTACTTCAGAGTATAAAACAAAGAGTATAAAGTTTTTATTTTTTCCTAGTCTTTTGGAGGCATATTCACAGATTTTTAAAAATCTATACTAACAGAAATGTTGCCCAAATTCTACTAACCAATACACACAGAGCATAATATAAAATTCTAGATCATTAAGAGTCACTCAATAATATTCTCTTTTTAATTCAATACAGGTCCTTGGAACAGAGAAAGGTGAACTGTTTATATTTGTTTTCTTATTCTAACACTATTAGGCTAAGTCCTATTTCCAGGTTAATAGCATTAGTCTTTTTTAAAACAAGGATTGCTTGTTTCAGGCCTTAGGATACATGGGCACATGTGTGTGCATGATGACATGATCCAGATGGATTCAGGACCTCAGAGTCTATTCAAGAGTCCTGTGATCTAAACAGCATGATTTAAATTGGGCATGGGGTGGAGTTCTTTCTTCAGCTACAGGCTAGTGACAAGGAGGCATGCTGTCACCCCCTGACATTTTGGAAGGATATTGCTAGCCTGCTGCTCCACAGAAGCTCTGGGTGTCTCCATCCTTGATGTCAGTCACTCACACATATGTCAGCCCTCGTGCGTGCACATGTACACATGTATTCACACTGCTGGTGTCACTATTGTGGAAGCATGGAATTCAGTACTCACTCGCTAGCTGGGAGGATGCTAATCTGGTGATACCTTCATGCCCACCTTTGAGATACTGTTCACCATTCACTTAGAATGATGAGTTATGTCCAAAGCCGAAGGGCCTGAACTATGGCCCAATGAGTTAACACAGCCAGCCTGTGTCAAACACAGTTTGACAAACCAACATTGGGTTAAGATTTCAGAGACTCACCACCAGCTGTTTTGTTTTGGACAAGTTGCATTGCTTCTGTGAGTCCCAAGTCTTCTCATTTTATATTGAGGAAGTTACACTTGAGTGGGTCCTAACCAAGAGTTTCTGATGGAGGAGTAGGGGTCTGTTGGGAATGCTAAATAATTTTAAAACCTAAAGGAAACTGTGCCTGTTTCCTCAATAAAGCTCAGCATTCTAACTGAAACATTCAGGAGCTGTTGCCTCAGGCTTCAGTGATTATCAACGCAGCAGTGTGACATTGGCCAACTCACGGGGGTAGCTGTTGATGACCTGAAATGATTTTATGGGATGTGTGACTAGTGGACCAGTCACTGACTCCAATCACATTTTAAGTAATCACGGTCCTTCAATCAAAGGTGTCCAGTTTGTGATCAACCTTGGACACAGCACAGAGGAACAACCAAAATTAAGACATGTCAGTGTTTATGCTTCCTTAACTTTATTACTTACAACTGCAACTAGAAGAGTGTTTTATGGGCTTTCCTATCATAGTTTTATTATGTGACCTTGGTAATTCTGGATGGCTGGTTAAAATCTATCCAGGATTAAAAGGAAATAAAAAGTGATAATACCAATGAAGCGAAAGTCACTCAGTAATGTCTGACTCTTTGCGACCTCATGAACTATATAGTCCACAGAACTCTCCAGGCCAGAATACTGGAGTGGGTAGCCTTTCCCTTCTCCAGGTGACCTTCCCAACCCAGGGTTCAAACCCAGGTCTCTCGCATTGCAGGTGGATTCTTTACCAGCTGAGCCACAAGGAAAGCCCAAGAATACTAGAGTGGGTAACCCATCCCTTCTCCAGTGGATCTTCCTGACCCAAGAATCAAACCGGGGTCTCCTGCATTGCAGGCAGATTCTTTATCAACTGAGCTATCAGGGAAGCCCAGTAATACAAATGACATATGTAATTACTAAATAAGTCCGGGTCCTATGGTTGGCACAACTTTTCAAAACTTGAATATCAAAGAGGAATAACTCAGAAAATGCATGTCTGGTGGGAACCAGGCAGGAACCACTGGTCTACACCAGAATCCTGGGACCTCTCCTGCCTTATCACAGGAGAATTCAGGTATGCATGGGCAAGCATCCAGCATCCCCATAACCTACATTTCTCTAAACAGTTCTTAAGTTCAACATGTTTGCTTATGTTTCTATGTAAAATTTCATCTGAATGCAGAATTCAACTTCAGCCCACTTCCACTTCAAGCCTGTCCAATACCAAATGCCTTCTGATGCAATATTCTATATTTGGTGGAAGTTTAAGAATGAGTTCTAGATTTAATATTTTTGAAAACATTGACTATTCAACATTCAAGCACTTTTTATAGCCTCAAGGACAAACTACTCCCAGGACCCAGGGTTTTGCAGAATATATGGGTTACAGTTTCCACTAACCACCAACTGCTCGCTCTTAACAATAGAGATTACTTGGATGAAATTACAGCCATTTCAAAAGACCTCTAATGGCCCCCAATCATTTTCCTTTTACAACCTGACCAAATTCTGTGATGCCTTTACACAGTTCCTTATCACCAGATGAAGCCTGAAGCACCTCATTTGCCACAAAACCAAAGTCCTCAAGAGATTCCTCTTGCTGTTGCCAGGTAAGGAGCCAGGAATCCCTGGCTGGGTCCCAGTGTGGGGTCAGCCCTGTGTTACCTGGGATAATGACTCACGGGGTCTCCTGAAAAAGACTCTCTGGCCTTCGATAATGAAGCCCAGTGACAAGGTCCCAAGGAAGCCAGTGAATCAGAGTTGTTGTTGAAGTTAATAGGATTTAAACTGGCCATGGGGTAGAAGTCTTTTTTCAGCTACAGGTATTGTTCTTCTTGACTTTATAAGTGACTGATTGTGTGTTAGAGACAATATTTGAAGACACGGGTATTCACTAGGCAGGATTAACTGGAATGGCAGCTAATCAACCTGGGAAGAAAAGTTGACATTTCTAACCGGTCTTAGTGGATGACTGCACAGAAGCTGACACTCACTTTGGAACAGCACTTTATAAATGAGCAGAGGTGGAAAATGCCACTATCTGAGTAAATACTTGCCTAATCAGGTTATTGTGACAACTGTCATCCCAAAAGAAAAGTCGAGGAGGCTATAAGGCTGGTGATTCATTGGCTGAGGTCACATTAGTAGTAGCTTCCTTAACATCCCCAGTCTCTAAAATTAGTGCTACCAGGCCCTCCTGTCCGCAGTCTGGCCAGTGGCTCCAGCTCCGTCCAGGCCACTCTCCACTACTGCCAACAAAGGACATTTAAAGTGCTATTCCTCTTCCTACAACACTTCCCCACCACCCCTCATGTTTCCCTCTCTCTGCCATCTCCCCATTTGGGAAACTTCTCTTTGTTCAGCAGACCCCAGCTCAAAGCCGCCCTGAATCCAGGAAGTAGTTCTTCCCCATTCCCCAGAGGGAATACATGCGGCCCAGGGAGGCTGAGTCCCTCACTGCTGAAATCAAGTCCAGCTCCACTCTTCAGGAACCCATCACATCTACACTGATTTGAATCAGTGTAAAATTCAACTTCAATCCACTTCCACTTCTGCATGTAGATGTGATGGGTTCCTGAAGAGTGGAGCTGGACTTGATTTCAGCAGTAAGGGACTCAGCCTCCCTGGGCCTCATGTATTCCCTCTGGGGAATGGGGAAGAACTAACAAACCATGTGGCCTTGGGCATCACCTCTCATCTTCCATGTGAAGTTGAGAGCAGGGTCAGAACTATTCAATATGCCCACGAGCCCACTACCCACCAGCTCTCAATGCCATTGCCAGGCCCTGTATGTCAGGGGCATGGTCTCCACCCTCCATTCCCTTCCCCGCCATCACTTTCGTGTGCTATTTCACACCTTTGGTGACTTTGTTCTCACTCTTTGGTGTGTGGGCATTAGTTCTACAGCTTCATTCTTTTATCAGACTGTTTTCTGTTTAAGGCCCAATCTGACACAAAACCCTTGCCCATACAACACATAGATACCCTTTCTAATGTACTCGTCTAAAAGGAAACAAAAAATCATCATATTATAGTCATAAGATCATAAGATTTCAGTTGGACCCACATCTGCATTAGTTGTTGTTTAATGTGGCTTGGCTTCTTCTGTGTGTTTGTGTGAACAACATCTCCTGATTTGAGGGGCTTCCCTCATAGCTTGGTAAAGAATCTGCCTGCAATGTGGAGACTTGGGTTCGATTCCTGGGTAGGGAAGATCCCCTGGAGAAGGAAATGGCAACCCACTCAAGTATTCTTTGAATCCCATGGACAGAGGAGTCTGGCGGGCTACAGTCCATGGGGTTGCAAGAGTCGGACATGCTTGAGTGACTTTCATTCACTTACTCACTCCTGATTTTTCTTTCTCTCTTAACTGACTGCATCTTCTAAGTCTCCTTTTTCCCAAACTGACCTCTAAATATTGGTATTCCTCAGATCTTTCTGAGGACCTTTTTCCTCTTGGTAAGAGTGTAGGCAGTTTATCCATCCTCATGGTGTCAAATGTCAACTCTATATTGATCATTACTAAATCTCTGTCTTCTGCCCAATCACCCTTTTTAGCCCCAGACCCACGTCCAGTTACCCAATGAGCAGTTTTCCTTGAATCAGTGACAAATGTCTCAAACTCAATGTTGGAAACTGAACTCCTGATTTATACTTTCATTTCCAGACCCACTCCACCCTCTTACAAACTTTCTCACCTCAATAAATCGTGTACTCTCTTCCCCATCTTCACTCTTCCCATCCTGTTTATTAACAGCCCCCTAAATTCTCAAATCTCAACTCATAACAGGTCTTGAATCTGTCCATTTCCCTAGCTCCCAGGAAAACTTGAGAACCAAACCAATTTTGTCTAGATTAAGTGACATTCTTTTTCTGTGCTCACCTCTATGGTGCTGTTTACCCCATATTGTGATTGTGGTATAATTATGTCTTCCTTTCAAAAACTAAGCTGCTTCAGGGCAGAAGCCATGTCTTATTCATTCGATATCTCCCAAAACATACAATGTACTTAGTAAGCACTCAATTGGTGTTTATCAAATGAAAGAATTATCATTTCTGTTTTAGTTCAAGTGGGTTTTTTTTGTTTTATTTTTATAAACTTTGTACTTGAAACCTAGAATATCTTCAGAGGATTTTACTCTTTTTTCAACATTTTCTAAAAATCTTGAAAAATTAGGGCAGTGAAATTTTGCTATCGAAGATTTTTAAATTAATATAGTATATATAGTTGGTGAGTCCAGTCCAGCATTTTTGCAACCCCATGGACTGTAGCCCGCCAGGCTCTTCTGTTTATCAGATTCCCCAGGCAAGAATACTGGAGTGGGTTGCCATTTCCTTCCTCAGAGGATCATCCCGACCCAGGGATCAAACCTGTGTCTCCTGCATCGGCAGGAAGATTCTTGACCACTGAGCCACCAGGGAAGCCAATAGTTCTATATATTTTTGATTGCACTGGGTCTCTGTTGCTGTGTGCGGGCTTTGTCTAGTTGCCGTGAGCAGAGGCTACTCTTCGTTGTGCTGCATGGGCTTCTCACCACAGCGGCTTCTCTTGTGGGGCATGGGCTCTAGGCACGCAGGCTTCAGTAGTTGCGACGCCCAGGCTCCAGAGCACAGGCTCAATAGCTGCAGTGCATGGGCTTTAGTTGCCCTGAGGCAGGTAGAATCGTCTTGGACCAGGGATGGAATCCGTGTCCCCACCATTGACAGGCAGATTCTTATCCACTGCCTGGATAAGAATCGGAGAAGCCCTATATGATTTTTTCCCTAGACATTTAGCAAAATGTCTAGGGAAATCTAACAAATTTAATGGTGAATCGAAGGCTTCGATAGCAAAAGAAGCCTGACAAGTGATGACAGTACAGTGTGGCCGTTCAGTGATCCAACAGCATTTCTGTTTGCGAAGCAAGTCCTAAGACTCCAGGCTTCCATGGAAATAACAAAAACCAGGTATGTATTCAGTTGATTTCATAGCTGCTGGTAAAGGGATGAATTTCGCTGAATTAACCCAGAGCCTTTGTTCAATTGCATGATCGTGGCATAGAGCATGCTCCAAGTAACTAGATTTAACTTCAGCAACACCTAGAGTTTATAATGATGATGCTGACCACAATACAAAATGAATCAGAAAATTAGCACTGTTACCCAAAGCTAAACATTAAGTGCTAAACTAAAGCTGTTGATAAACAGTCTTGGTAACATTGTTACTGTGTTTAGAAATGCATATTATTTCATTGTCTTTATTGTATTTTTATAATCCTTTTTTTCTTTATGGATTTCCTTCCTTTACACACCGTTTTCTTACCTAGCTCACATTTTAAGAGAAAATGAAATAATTCCTATGCCCTTCTTCCTTGCTATGCATGACTCACCCTCAATTAGTAAGCAATTATTAATACTACAGAGTAGGAGCTGTAGTGTTTTCTACAGTGACCGTATCTACGAGGCAAGTCTGAAGTCATGGCTTCCAAAAGTAAAGGATTACGATGCATGCTCATTGAAGTGACATGGAAAGAACATATGTGAGTCAGTCAATTTGTTCCACATCTAATGTCAGTCTGTCTTGAGAAAGGAAGGAACCAGCCTCCTACACCTTACAAAACAGATGATTCTTCTAACTCATCCAGTAAACTATAAAGTGCTCTGTAAATATGACTTAGACCATGAGTACTGACCCAGCTAAAGTAGAAAGTACTAACATTCTTTCAATTGTAATATTTCCTTTAGCTCTTCATTCATGACACGCAACCCGACTGTGCAAAACCGAGGTAAGAACACTTAACCTAAGAATTATAAAATAAGGGGTAAGTCGTGACACTATTGATACTCCTGCACCATGAATTAGCTTTTGTGAAACTAAGAGTCCCTCACCTGATGCATGTAGGTGTTAATTCTCTGGTTTTCATTGATAGGTGGCATTGTATTGTGTTAATGTCACATAAATCTTATCCTCAATTAAATATGATAACTTAGGTGGTTTCTAGTTTTTTCCTCTTATGGACATTAGTTGTGAGCAATATTGTAGATGTCTTCCCTATTTTTCCAAGTACATAATAGGATAAGTTCTCTTTTTAAGAGGGAAATGGCTACGTCTTAGAATATTCCTCTCTTCAGTGACACTAGATTCTGGTAGCTTAGTTGCTAAGTCATCTCCAACTCTTGCGATCCTATGGGCTATAGCCCACCAGGGATTTCTCAAGTAAGAACACTGGAGTGGCTTTCCACTTTCTTCTCCAGGGGATCTTCCTGACCCAGGGATCAAACGATATCTCCTGCATTGCAGGAGGATTCTTTACCACTGAACCATCAGGGAAGCCCAACCCTAGATGTGTTTTCCAAATTAGACATATCACTTTGTTTGACCAACAGCTTATGAGAGCCCATTGTTTCCTATCCTCTCCAACATTTGTTCCTTGACAAACTTTTAGTTTTTGCCATTCCACTGGTTGCAAAATATATTTATCTTAAAAGGAGTCTGTGAAATAGAGAAAATAAAAACCAACCTCTATTACTAATTCATTGAAAAAATAAAAATCAGAAGGATACCATGTCCATGGAGATGTCAAAAGTAGCCTATAAATATAGTGTTATATTACTCTTGGTGATGGGTTTTGCTATTGTTAGTATTATTTGGCCCAAACTAGATATGTCGTGTTCTTTTGTCTTTCTTTCTTCACCCCCTATGCCATAGAGATTCTGTGTTCAGGCCTAATCTTTCAATCTTTCTGCTGAGCCACAGAATGGTGGCTGGACCCCATGGGATAGAGTGGAAAGACTGAGGGCTCTGCTGACCTGGATCCCACTTCTGCCTCTTTGAGCTTCACACTCCTCCAGCCATAAAATTAAAATAATGATATTAACTCACAGGGTCCCACTTCTGCCTCTTTGAAAATTCAAATACTATTAACTAACAGGGTTAATACACACACACACACATGCACACATACACACATGCACACACACACACGCGCACACACACACATGTACACACACACACAGCCCTCTGCTTAGCACATTGTAGGCAACTGACACATTTTAATATCCTTCCTTCTTTTTTGCATTTCCTTTCCTTATCCAGTGATCCTCTCCCTAACTGATCCAGTGAGACCAAGAGATTCCTCCATAGCCTCCATCATGTTCTTATTTCTCTTTGCCCTGCACCATCTGGACCTTACATGGGGAAACCAATATAGAAAACTCATATCCCCAGATGTATGCATCCCTAATAAGAGCTTCCCAAGAGAGGACTTCTTTTCTAAAGGAGGGTGGCCACATGGCTCAATTCCTAGAAATTGAATGACAGAAACAGCAGTCTTGGAGGCCAGATCTTGGTGTATGAAAATAAAAAGACCTGTAAGATCCAGGTGGAAGGTCCAGGGGCTGAATGGGCCAGGAAAACCTTTACAGATGGGGGTTTTGAAACTGGAATTATCGCAGAGATGGAGAAGCAGAATCGTAGATTAAAGAGGAATCCAGAGTCTTGACTTGAAAGACAAAATCTTGAACACATAAAGAAATAAAGAGCAGCTGAAGAATGGAACAGTGGTGTTAGTGAAGTGGAAAGCCTTCAAAGACATGAGTCCAGTTGAGCATCCTCTGACTGGGAGTGTATCATTCATACTGGGGTCATGTAGACTGTTCTCTACTCATCGAAGAAACAGGCTTGCGTAAAGAAACATCCTGGGATGGACAGGGAAAATGTTTTTGTCTCCAATGCCTTCAAACACCATTCATTCCTTTTTTGGGCAACAAATATCCACCACGCACGTGGTTTATGCCCCAAATTGGGCTGGGCCTTAAGAATACAAAATAGAAACAGCCTCATCCTTTAACTGACCAGTGCTTGAACTTTTCCATCAATTTATTCAGTGATTCATTCTCCTGGGTAAAAATACACCCTTGGGTCACCAGTGCTTGGCAGAAATTAGGTGCACAGGAAACAGTACACAATCCAGGCACGTGTAGAGCTCTGAGTCTAGCGGGCTCTCTAAAGTTTGCTAGTTTTAAGTTGGATGTCTCAGGTGAGGGAGACAGTGTTCCACATGTAGAAGACTGAAACCTACTTCTCCATCAAGGTAGGTATCATCAATTCAATTTGACAAGTGAGAAAAGACTTTGAAAATATACAGTTATACTTCTTTTTAAGGATGGTCCTTTATTTTATTTATTTATTTTTATGGAGTATAACTGGTTTACAACATTGTGTTACTTTCTGCTATACAACAGTGTGGATCAGCTATATGTATGCATACATCCCCTCCCTCCTGGGCTTCCCCGCCACCCCCCTATCCCACTCCTCTGGATCACCACAGAGCACTGAGCTGAGCTCCCTGTGCTGTACAACAGCTTCCCATTGGCTATCTATTTGATACATGGTAGTGTATATATGTCAATTCTACCATATGCCCATTTACAGTTATTCTTGACTGTTCAGTTACTAGTTAATAAATAAGTTTTTCTCAATTTTCTAATAAATAAATTCAAGCTAAACTACTGGGAGCCTAAGTAGATGGATCTCCGGACAATAAAGAAAATTATCTTGATATATTGGAAGAGAAACCAGAAAGTTTGGGAAAAATATTCACTTTTGAGATGTTGGGTGATTTCTTTTCTTCATTTCAGTTTTTGTCCACTAATTTCTTTTCCTATGTACATTTTATAAATTTTTTGTCTATATGACTCTTTTCTTAGAAATTTTTTGTTAAATTTTATATGGAGTAATGTTAAAATAGAGACATTACTTTGTCAACAAAGGTCCGTCTAGTCAAGGCTATGGTTTTTTCCAGTAGTCATGTATGGATGTGAGAGTTGGACTATAAAAAAAGCTGAGTGCAGAAGAATTGATGCTTTTGAACTGTGGTGTTGGAGAAAATTCTTGAGAGTCCCTTGGACTGCAAGGAGATCCAACCAGTCCATCCTAGGGGAAATCAGTCCTGGGTGTTCATTGGAAGGACTGATGTTGAAATTGAAACTCCAATACTTTGGCCACCTGATGCGAAGAGCTGACTCATTTGAAAAGACCCTGATATTGGGAAAGATTGAAAGCAGGAGAAGGGGATGACAGAGGATGAGATGGTTATATGGCATCACTGACTCAACGGACATGAGTTTGGTAAACTCCAGGAGTTGGTGATGGACAGGGAGGCCTGGAGTGCTGCAGTTCATGGGGTCACAAAGAGTCGGACATGCCTGAGCGACTGAACTGAACTGAAAGTTAAAATTTGCTAATAAATAGGTATGGAGAGCTGCTTAAAATAAAATGGTTTTATTATAAGTTTCAAGAAAAGCTCTAGAGCTGTTTCTTTATTAACACTGTAACATTAGAAGTAGCATTCATTGAGTGACTAGTATGGGTCAGGCTCTGTGCTAAGAGATTTATATACATAAGCATTTTAAAATATTAGTAATTATTCATATCAATATGGTTCCACCAGTGTTGATATCAGTATGGTTCTATTGATATCAGCTTTTAAATATTAGTAATTATTGATATCAGTATGATAACAGTATGTTTTATCCATACCATTTTCATTAGACTATCCTAATTTTCTTGACCACCTACACATATTATCCCCAATGTTCCTCCATTTACTCTGTGTCAACCTCTTTATTAAATATATATATATATATTTACTTATTTATTTGGTTGCACAAATCGTTGTGGTCTTAGCTGTGGCACACAGAATCTTCAGTCTTCTTGTGGCAGGCAGGATCTTTAGTAGGGGCATGTGAACTCTTTCAGGGGACACAGGAGACTTGGGTTTGATCCCTGGGTCAGGAAGATCCCCTAGAGAAGGAAATGACAACCACTCCAGTATTCTTGCCTGGGAAATCTCATAAACAGAGGAGCCTGGCAGAGGCTACAGTCCCTGGGTCGTAGAGAGGAGAGTTGGACATGACTGAGCGTGCGCGTGCACACACACATGTGCACACACACACTGAACTCTTAGTAGCAGCACATAGTTTCCTGACCAGGGATCGAACCCTGAGCTCCTGTATTGGGACCAGAGTCTTAGCCACTGGACCATCAGAGAAGTCCTCAATCTCTTTATTAATGTAACTCTCCATTCTCCAGGTAGGAGAGTCCTATTTCCTGGGATTATAAAACTCAAATGCAGTGTTATATGTAAAACTTTCCAAAGATTACCACCATTACTTTAGAACAAAGTCAACTAAATTCTTGTAGTGGAACTACATACTGGGAATTTCACTCGTTTATTAAGCAAAGATCCATCCAGGACTTCTGGTGAAATTACCTGGCAAAGTTGTTTTTTTGTTTGTTTTGTTTAACTCATTCTCTGAATAGACGACAGATGCACAGAGCTGTTTTGGAATGCTCTTTTTCAAGTAGGATTCTTAAATATTCAAGCAAGGCTCTCAGACTTGAAATACAATAAATCAGTTTCCACAATATCATGAAAAATTCATAATCACTGAACACATGTATGCTACACAAAATAATAGGAAATGCTGATAACAGTTATTTTCTTCCCTCAAGAACATTCTCACTGTTTCGATCCATGTTGAAAAGATAGTTATGGCTATTTAAATAATACGTCTTCTTGTACTGCTTCATTAAAATTTAAAATACTGTTGGGAAAGTCATTTTTTAAAATATTTCCATAGCTTTTTTAGCTCTCTCTTGGTTAGGATTTGCTTGGTTCTGCCTCCTTTCATTAATGATCTCTCTGTGTCATATTTCAGATACGTAATTAGCACAGAACTGGACTTTTTAAACCAATAAGCATCTGGTTTTTAAATGCAAAATTTAAACCATTGATATTTATTGTAATTACTAATATTTTTTAATCAATTTTTATATTGTTTTGCCTCCTACTTGCCCTTTTTATTGATTTTTGTTTTTTTTCCTGCCATATATTGAATTCATCTTTTTTATTCCCTTTTCTCTTTCTAGAAAGTTATATATACATTCAAATTCTATTCTTGCTTACCTTCAGCATTTAGCTAAATAAACAAATAGCATGCTTGAATTTTAAAACTCTGAAGTTCATATCCTCTTTTCAACCATACAGAAAACACATGGTGCTTTTGTTCTGATGGTGGACTCTGCAGCGTGTCTGAAAGTAGAGTTTTAGCCTTATAAAATAAAATTGGAAAAGACAGATGTCTTTATCATTATTCCTATTTGTAGTTGTAAGTTGGTGAGTGAAATTAACTTACCATGATGAATGTAATTTAAACTTTAAGAGACCAAAAGCTTTTCTACAACAAACATTTGACACATGTATTCCCTATATTCTCAGACTCCACATTAAAAGTCACAATCCTTGGAATCCTCAAAATGGAACTTTCAGTGTTTCAGGAGTACTCTGCTCTTCTTAGTAAACTTACAGAGAAATCTGGCATTTTGATGACAAAAAAGAAACAGAATAAATACGCATATAACTTAAAAGTTATGGTAACTGGCATATAAATGTTTGCTAATGTTTTATTTAGCACCTTGCCTTAAAAAACATAGTGTGTGAAAAGTATTCCATTCTTTCAAAGTTCTTGTTAAGCTACTGACCAGAATTATAACTTTTATGTTCTCTAGACTGAATTAAGACTAAATAACTTATAATTCTGCCTTCACATTAATAACTCCTTTTCCATTTTATATGTTATCATTGTCCAGAATTTTATTATGATGCTGTTTTCATGCTCTCAATGATTTGTCATTTTTATACAGTTAATTCTTGCTTAAAATTACTAACATATTTATAAATATCTTTGTTAAGCATTCCTTCTAACAACTGACTTCTTCCTTGTGACCTTCAGTCAGTTCAGTTCAGTCGCTCAGTCATGTCCGACTCTTTGTGACCCCATGAATCGCAGCACGCCAGGCCTCCCTGTCCATCACCAACTCCCAGGGCTTACTCAAACTCATGTCCATTGAGTCCGTGATGCCATCCAACCATCTCATCCTCTGTCATCCCCTTCTCCTGCCTTCAATCTTTCCCAGCATCAGGGTCTTTTCAAATGAGTCAGCTCTTCGCATCAGGTGGCCAAAGTATTGGAGTTTCAGCTTCAACATCAGTCCTTCCAATAAACGCCCAGGACTGATTTCCTTTAGGATGGACTGGTTGGATCTCCTTGCATTCCAAGGGACTCTCAAGAATTTTCTCCAACACCACAATTCAAAAGCATCAATTCTTTGGCACTCAGCTTTCTTTATAGTTCAACTCTCACATCCATACATGACCACTGGAAAAACCATAGCTTTGACTAGACGGTCCTTTGTTGGCAAAGTAATGTCTCTGCTTTTTAATAAGCTGTCTAGGTTGGTCATAACTTTTCTTCCAAGGATCAGGCATCTTTTAATTTCATGGCTGCAGTCACAATTTGCAATGATTTTGGAGTCCCCCAAAATAAAGTCTGTCACTGTCTCCACTGTTTCCCCATCTATTTCCCATGAAGTGATGGAACCAGATGCCATGATCTTAGTTTTCTGAATGCTGAGTTTTAAGCCAACTTTTTCACTCTCCTCTTTCACTTTCATCAAGAGGCTCTTTAGTTCTTCTTTGCTTTCGGCGGTAAGTGTGGTGTCATCTGCATATCTGAGGTTATTGATATTGCCTTGTGACTTTAATTTCTTGAAATTCGTTTCTATTAGGTTTACTGGAATGACACAGTGAAAATATGTTATTTTTATTGAATCAGAGAATACACCACATCAAAACTTGACAAAGTAGTAGTATCTTAAAGCTTAGGTGCCATGTGAAATCAAAATCCTTTCAATGAATTTTTTGTATTCTGTTACTATGAAATCCATTGGTCTATCTTCCCTTTTAAAGACTCTTCCCCAGACATGATTTTGTAGCATCATATATTAGTCACTTGGAAAACAGTGATTCACAGACATGAGCAGATCTTTCTCACATTAACATATTTTATTATATAATATTTTTTTAAATCACATTTGTAAGTAATGCCTCCAATCTCATCAGAAGAGTCCAACTGTGGGTATGCTATTAAGTCACTATGGCAGATACAAGTTTTTCCAAACTCCAGTTTGCCCTTGAAAAGTCTAATTTTAAACTTGGCCACAAATACTGCCAGTTGTTTTCCATGAAGTGACAGGCTTACTTTGTTCATTTTTAGTAAAGCATCTGCCAAGTGCCCAAGTCTGAGTAACCATAATTTGTCTATTAGTCATTCTTTCAGGTTATAAAAGATGATCCATTTAAACAAAAAGTTATTCTTTTGCATTTTAAAATAAATGGTGTTTTCTGAGTTGGAAACAAGCTTGGCTTGTTTAAGAAACTAAGCAAACTTCATTACAGCCAGGACAGCATGGACAGTAGAGGATGGACGAAGAAATAAGAAGAGGAAGATTATACAGGACCTATTGACAGAAGTTTAAATATTTGGATTTTCTTCCAGGTCATCATGGAAGGATGTGTACCACAGGTGTAGTAACGTCAGAATTACATTTTTTGAAGGTGACTCCAGATGCCCTAGGGAGACAGGGACAAAATCTGAAACAAGAGAACAGTCCTGCGGAGACTGCTCTCAAGAGTGAGATGATGGTGGTAGAGACTAAGTTGCCATAGACACCAGAGGGAGTGATGGGTTACATCATAGTCATATTTAAATGTGAATTTACTTTTCCCAGATCATAAAGAAAGCATGCCATCCTATGCTCCTCAGAGATGTCAGTCTCCAGCCAGCTCTGGCCCTCGGGAAAATCCACTACTTCATAAAATCACGAGCAGGAAGAAACCTTTCCCCGCAAGGTCTGATGGCAAGGTAAAACAGACACTTCCTAAGGCACTTTTCTAGATGACCTTAGCTCCTAAATAGGGGCTTCCCTCGTGGCTCAGCAGTAAAGAATCCACCTGCAATGCAGGAGATGCAGGTTCGATCTCTGGGTCAGGAAGATCCCCTGGAGAATGGAATGGCAACCCTCTCCAGTATTCTTGCCTGGAGAATCCCATGGACAGAGGGGCCTGGTGGGCTACAGTCCATGGGATCACAAACAATGGGACATGACTGAACTAACTGACCATGCACACACAGCACCTAAAGAGAGCTTTCTTGAACAATGCCTAAAAAGGAGATCATTATGATTGGCGCTGAGATTTCCCCCTTCTGGCTATATATTATTGTGGGTTAATATTTTTAAAAATATTTCACTGTATAACATTGCATCTTGCCATTTCACTAAAATTTGCAACTTGCATATTTCCATATTCTAAAAGTGCTTTTTTAAAAGTTAATCCAAAAAATAGAGATATTTAGAACTGTGTTGTATGTGTATTGCTTGTTCAGTAGTGTTTTACAATTGATGAAGATTTACATATTGCAATTGTTTTTCCAACAAAAGATTCACAAGTTGTATGCTCATTTCATTTGAACCGTTCAGCAAGCATTTACTGAGCACTTACTCTATACCAGACAATGTGCTAGAAGTTATGGTCTTTGCCCCAGGAGAGATGTAAAAAGGGGCATAGATGCAAACAGATGTAATAGTAGATGGATTCTTACTTGTCCTTCATCTATTTCCTGCTTTCTTTCTAAAATATTCTCCATTCCCACAACCAGTTCTTCTCAGGCCGTGCTGCACTTATACTCACCTATATGGGGGGATAAAACTTTCTTTTAATTTCTACCCTCTTCCCTCCATCACGTTGCAACATTACTTTAAAGTCTTTCATGATAAGGCACAGAAGGACATGTTCCTTCTGGGTCTCCATTCCATAGCCTCATAGGCTAAGAGTTCTGCTACAGAGCTTGCAAAAGATTTTAAGCAGGAGCAGAGCACATAGAATATCTCTAGTCAGTTCAGTTCAGTGGCTCAGTCATGTCCTACTATTTGTGACCTCATGGACTGCAGCACGCCAGGCTTCCCTGTCCATCACCAGCTCCCGGAGATCGCTCAGACTCATGTCCATCGAATTGGTGATACCATCCACCCATCTCATCTCCTGTCATCCCCTTCTCCTGGGGACCAATCTTCCTGGGGAAGATTGAAGATCTTTCCCAGCATCAGAGTCTTTTCTAAAGAGTCCGTTCTTCGCATCAGGTGGCCAAAGTATTGGAGTTTCAGCTTCCACATCTGTCCTTCCAATGAATATTCAGGACTGATCTCTTTTAGGATGGACTGGTTTGATCTGCTTGCTGTCCAAGGGACTCTCAAGAGTCTTCTTCAACACTCCACTTAAAAGCATCAATTCTTTGGTGCTCAGCCTTCTTCACAGTCCAATTCTCACATCCACACGTGACTACTGGAACAATTGCTCATATTCCTGCAATGTTCCAAGTGCCATTGGTTGTCCTTATACTTAGTGTTAATTTTGACCTTAAGTCTAAAAGAAGTCTCGTACTCTTAAGTTTGACTTTGTGCATAGTTTGCACATGGTATGCGCATAGAAGTGTTTGTGCATGGCTCTTCTATTGCCCCGTCTTACATACCTGGCTTCCTTTTCATCATCTTCATAAGCACTGGAATCCCAGAGTCCTACCTAGGTATCTATCCAAAAATCACACCCCTCCCAGAACCTGGATTCTTCAGGAATGGGAGAGGCTTGCACTAAACCAGGACTTTCCTGATTTCAACTATCTGAATGTATGTTTACGATCTGTGGCCTATCTGTATATTATCTATAATAATGTTATACTTAGTAATATCTTTTAACTTTTTTTTCATTTTACATCACTGCTCTATTAAACCAGTATTACATACATACATAGAAAGTAATCTTAAAACTAACCGTGGCATTCTACTTCTAGGTATACACCCAAAGAAATGAAAGCAGGGACTTGAACAAACTTTTGTACACTCATGTTGACAGCAGCATTATTTACAATAGCTGTGAAGTATAAACAGCCCAAATGTTTATTAACAAATAAATGGATAAATGAAATATAGTAACATTATTCGGTTGTAAAAAGGAATGAAATCCTGATGCGTTACAAAATAGATGAACCTTAAAAACATAACACTAAGTGAAATAAGCCAGACACAAAAAGACCAGTATAGAGTCTACTTATAGAATAAGTAAATTCATAGAGCCAGAAAGCAGAATGGTGGTTACCAGCGGAGTTATTGTTGAACGTGTAGAGTGTTTCAGTTCGGGATGATGAAAATATTTGGAGTGGAATCGTGTGATGGCTGCAAAGCCATATGAATGTGCTCAAAGTCACTGCATTGTACACTTGAAAGTGGTTACATGGTAAATCATATGTTGTGTATAGGGGCTTCCCAGGTGGCACAGTGGTAAAGAATCTACTTCCCAGTGCAGGAGATGCAAGGGACTTGGGTTCCATCCCTGCGACAGGAAGATCTCCTGAAGTAGGAAGCAACAACTCACTCCAGTATTCTTGCCCATGAGATCCCATGGACTGTAGCCCACCAGGCTCCTCTGTCCAGGGGTCACAAAGAGTCAGAAGCAACCGAGCACACACACATGGTTTTATCACAGCTTTTAAAAAAAATTCATTTTAGCTCAAACAAAACAAGGCTATTATATTGTGGTTGGATGCCATCACTCACTAATGGACCTCAGCATAAGGAGAGATTAGGGATGCCAGAACAAGAGACTTCCCTCGTGGTCCAGGGTTTAAGACTCTGAACTTCCAGTGCAGGGGGCACAGGTTTGAGCTCTGGTCTTTGAACTAGGGTCCCACATGCTGTGCAGCATGGCCAAAAAATAAATGAATAAACACATGAAAAATAAATAAACACAATCCACCCATTTAAAAAATCTAGATATTTTAAAAAATTAAAGAAATGTCATAGTGATATTAAGCACCAAAATGAAGCACCCCTGTTGGATTATTCAGAGGGCTGGAAAGAAAAGTGAAAGGGGCCCATCTCTCCCTCCAGGTCATTCAGAATTGCCTCACAGTTTGAACAGCACCTAAACACGCCAGCTCACACTCATGATCACACCTGGAGAACTACAGAGTTATGAAATCTCTAATAGCCGTTCCCTTCTCCAGGGGATCTTCCCAACCCAGGATTCAAACCCAGGTCTCCCACATTGCAGGAGGATTCTTTACCAACTGAGCCACCAGGGAAGCCCAAGAACACTGGAGTGGGTAGCCTATCCTTCTCCAGGGGTCTTCCCAACCCAGAAATTGAACTGGGGTTTCCTGAATTGCAGGCAGATTCTTTACCAACTGAGCTACTAGGGAAGAAGTAGCTCCAGCTTCGACTAACAAAATCAGAGTAGAAGCAGCACAGTGTGACTGAGCCCTGTCAGGCTCCCAGACTGGCAGAGAAGCTCCCCAGAAGCAGCAGACCTTTCTCAGCACAGAGAGCTCCCTCTCCCACAGGGAAGTGGGGTTCTGGGCTGCACTTTGTTCTGAGGGGAGCAGGTCCTACCTCTGGACCTTCCAACACACACCCACCCCTGGCAGTAGGGACTAGGTAAAGGGATTCATTCCAAAGGATGCCTCAAGTAAGAGGTGACTCTGCCCCCAAGCTTGATGGAAGACAATGGCAGAACCAGGGAGGAGGAGGAGTGAGGAGCCTAAACAGTTTCCAGGCAGCGGGGCTAGCTCATGTCAAGCCCTGAAACCATGTGTGTCCAGACAAGAGCAAGCACAGCTGGCTGGCCAGGCCCCCATCCTCAGATCTGATGGGGGCAAGAAGTGAGGGGGTAGAGTTGGGGGGGGAAGCTAGCCCATGCCTTTCCCAGTGATGCTCATGTGCTTGGTGAACCCATCATTGCAAGATCAGGTTTGTGCTGGGAGGACCAGGGATTTTGAAAACCAAAGATTTGATGTCAACTCCCTAGTTCTTGCCACATGGAACAGAAGTTAACTTCCTGAGCCTCCACTGTCCTAACAACATCTGCCCTACAGGATTCTTGTGGCCACAGACTGGGATAAGAATGAGGGAGGGCCTTGGAAATGTTGGACTCATGGAAAGGGTTATTTAATATTATTATCCTTGGAACTCAGTAAAGGAATTGCAGATCCATGGCACATCTCCCTGACTGCCCTACCTTCTCTCTGATGTGGTGGATTTTATAATCAAAAGAAATAAATTTGTATAAATGTGATACCATGGCACAGAGAGAAAGCCAAACAGACCAGGGTTCAAATCCCAGTCCTACCACAGGTGAGTTTAGGCAATTGACATAAAGATGCTCTCAGGACTTCCCTGGTAGTAGAGTGGTTGAGAGTCCGCCTGCTAATGCAGGAGACAAGGGTTCGATCCCTGGTCAGGGAGGATTCCACATGCCACAGGGCAGCCAAGTCCATGTGCCACAGCTACTGAAGCCAGCATGCCCTAGAGCCTATGCTCTGCAACAGGAGAAGCCACCACAATGAGAAGCTTTCAAACCGCAACTAGAGTGTAGCCTCTGCACGCTGTAACTAGAGAAAGTCCATGCAGCAACAAAGACCCAGTGCAGTCAAAAATAAATAAATAAATGAATAAAAAAATTTTAAATAAAAATTTTAAAATTAATTTAAAAAACATTTTAAAGATGCTCTCAATCTACACCTATCTTTCCCTCCCCTGCTATTTTTATGGTGACTAGGGCCTCGTAGGGATCAAAAATAACATACACCCACCTCAATAAGCTTCAGCAGGGGCAGGTTCAGAAAGCATTGATGATAAAGGGTTTGTTACCCATTTTGAGTTTGGTGCCAAAACACCTTTCTTAGTAGATGGAGTAACATTTCTGGTTATTTTCAATGACAGATCTGTTATGTCAATTTTACAATTCCTAAACTGCTGTTACTTTGTCTGTGTCCATCTCAAGATCAAGGATAGGCAGTTTTTACTGCATATTTGCTATAAATTCAGCTGTGATCGGTCACTGAATGTGTGTTCAGTCACTCAGTCATATCCAACTCTTTGCGGCCCTGTAGACTGTAACTCCCCAAGCTCCTCTGTCCGTGGAATTTTCCAGACAATACTGGAGTGGGTTACCATTTCCCACTCTAGGGGCTCTTCCCAACCCAGGGATAGAAACCACATCGCTTACATCTCCTGCATTGGCAGGCAGGTTCTTTACCACTGCGCCACCTGGGAAGCCCCATGATTTGGCATTAGTGGAACAAAAGTAAACTTTAATTAACAATCCTTGCCTTTGACCCTAAAGCATTCACCATTTCACCTGTACTGCAGGATGTCCAGCACAACGAATGGTACATTGGAGAATACAGTCGCCAGGCAGTGGAAGAGGCATTAATGAAGGAGAACAAGGTAATGGCTTCTCCAGGGCATGTTGGCATTGATTCTGTAGTCATCCTAGAATTTTCTGCCCATAGGTCATGGGTTGTAATTTCTCACTGCTGGGGAGGTTGTCACTGAAAATGGGTTTTCAAATAGTTTTAGATTTGAGACTTGGTTGTAGCACTTATCAGCTGTGTGACTTTCTCAAGTTCCTAAACATCTGTAAATGCAGGTTTCTTTATTTGTTAAATGAAAATAGTAAAATCAACCCTAAGGATCTATTTTGGAGACCAAATGTGGAGGCTAGGGTAGAAACGGAGTCTGCAGTGGAAGGTGCTTTCCTTCTGCTTTGTTCAAGATTCATGTCCTTCCTATAGATCTGCCCAAGGTACAGTTGGCTTTTCATGTCTTACCTCTTTAAGAAATAGCAGGGATGATAAATGCTAAAATAGTCAGGATGTGATAGATCATGCTGTAGTAACAAACAGCCCCAAGATTTCAGTTGCTTGGCATAACAGAACTGTATCTGTTTCTTGAGCTTCATGCTCAAGACAGGTTTGGGTGGGTAGACCCAGACTGCTAGAGGCTCCATCTGAGTGTATGCTCACACCAATCACACACTGGTTTTCAACACATTCTCTCAAACATAGCATGCTGCATCTCTGCTCACATTTCATTGGCCAGACTGAACCACATGACCAGACTCAACTTCAAAACAAGTGGAAATGTGTGGGGGGAAAAAAAAAAGGTTCCAAAGCTACAGGTGATCAAAAAAAGAGAGGACTTGGGATAACTGTGATCAGATCAAATCACTACTATAACCATCATGACAAATAGAAAATAGTTGTTAAGCAACTAACTCTACTGTGTGCCAAGAACTAGAATAGATTGTTTAGAAGTGACAGGAAGGCTCTCAGGACCAATGGAATATCAATACTTATCCTCAGCTAACCAATACAACTGTCATTGTTGAGTGAGGAAATACAAAAATGAATGAGTTATTTAATTAGCAGATGGGTGAATAAATGACAGGCCACCAATAAATTTTAATAAAACTTAGCTCTCAGAATTGATATAATTAAATTATTAATACACATATATAATTATATAATATATTGCTATCAAATTACTAAGTTAAGTATATATAAGTTGCTAGGGTAAACAGATGGAGAAGGCAATGGCACCCCACTCCAGTATTCTTGCCTAGAAAATCCCATGGACGGAGGAGCCTGGTAGGCTGCAGTCCATGGGGTCTCGAAGAGTGAGCGAGCGACTTCACTTTCACTTTTCACTCATGCATTGGAGAAGGAAATGGCAACCCACTCCAGTGTTCTTGCCTGGAGAATCCCAGGGACGGGGGAGCCTGGTGAGCTGCCGTCTATGGGGTCGCACAGAGTCGGACACGACTGAAGTGACTTAGCAGTAGCAGTAGCAGCAGTAGGGTAAACAGAATAATGCTCTTCCCACCACAATATATCCACTTTCTAATCCCTAATATCTGTGTCTCTGTCACCTTATATGGAAAAAAAAAATTGCAGATGGAATTAAGTTCGGAATCTTTAGATAGGGAAATTATTCTGGATTATCAGGGAAGGTTGACAATAATCACAAGGGTCCTCGTAAGAGGGAGACAGGAGGCTCAGAGTTAGCCCTAGAGAGCCATAAGGCAAGCACTGGTGGCAGCTTCTAGAAGCTGGAAAAGGCAAGAAAATACATTGTCCCCCTAGAATCTCTAGAAGGAACACAGCCCTGCTGGCACCTTGATTTAAATCCAGTGAGTCCCATAACAGACTTCAATCCCCAGAACTGTAAGAGAATAAATTTGTGTGTTAGTCATTGAGTTCATTCAAATTTGTTATAGTAATAGTAGGAAATTAATACATCTGATAACAAAGTATCTTGAACATATTAGGAATTAGCAAAACTATCTCATTCTCTAGATAAGGAAACTGAGGCTAAGGTTTCAAGTACAAGATGGAGAAAGTGCCAGAACCTGTATTAAAGATCAATGCTGTTTTCAGAAGATCACAGAAGCCTCTAGGAGCCACTGTAGTTCTTTATTTTCTAGAAGGGACTACAAAGGACTCATAGGTGGCTGGGTGGTGCTTGCCTCAAGGACTCTCCCTTCCCTCTCCCCGAGGAATCCCACACACGGCTGACCTCTGCTGCGTCTAATGGTGCCATAGTCGTGCCAGCTCCAACCCTGTCCCTTCTTGGCTAATCAACTATGACACTCCCTGAGCCTCTTTCCCAAGGGAAAAATAGCTCTTAGAAGACCTACTTCCAGGAGCCCCTTGTGTGGATGGTGCTAGAAGGGCAATGTACCTGCCATATAATGTCCTTCCTGCTGCATTTGGGCATTTTCAAGGCTCCCTTCCCTCCCCTTCTGTGTGCCTGTTTCCCAAAAAGCATTGAGAAAACAGAATCTGTTGAATGACTTCATATTTTCCTATTTGGTTTGTCTCAGTTTTGTCAAAACATGTTTCCCATTTATGTAAGATAATTTAATTCAAATTACAGGGTTGCCCAAATTCACTGTGACAAACTCATTGCAGAGTGTTAAATGATAAACCCCCAAACCAGCCACATGTCTTGGCCTCCTCACTTTCTAATCTTTGGCAATGTTCTGTGCTTGAGTCTTAAGGCTTTAATTATGGCTGAATATTTTTGGCAGAACAGGTTTCAGAAAATTCCTTAAATTCACTTTATGCACTTGGAGATTGGTGTATTTATAGCAAGAATGTGGCCTTGGCTTTTTGGTATTCCGTTGATTAGCTGTGATGTGTCAGGGGATCCACTTAGATAATTAGAACCTAATTCTCTTACCTGTAAAATGGGGATAAAATACCTCCTCAAACCTTATATAAGGATCAAATAAAATGTGTATAAAGTGCTTGGCATCTTGAGAGCAGTTTTCAGTAAACCTTAGCTGCCAGCATCATCATGACATCACTATAGTTTTATAGTATTAATTATAAATTTAATATATTTATAGTGTTATTGTAGAGTATTATAATCATTATTATATATGCTTGTATATAATATAAACATATAGAAATGAAATATAGTCAATAGAGGAGATAATTACAAATATAAATTATCATATACAATACCTATCACATAAAGAATGCATAGTACTATACATACTTAACTAGATCTACTCTACATATTTATAACTACATATCCAAGAATCAATGAAATTACAGTTAAAGATTTTTCAGTATTTTTCCTCATATAACTGACATGATGTAGCCACAGAACTAAGCCTTATATGTGTACCTGTTCAGGAAGATTGCTCCATTTCTTAGCCTTTTATGACCAGATCTTCATCCTGAGCTACTCCCCAGGGTGTGCCTGATTATTTGATATTATATTTATAGCTTGTCTAGTTACAGCCTTCAGACCATTTCACATTGTTGGCTTTCTTTTGGAAACCTCTGCTGTCCCCCCTTGGCTTCTGTGACACTGAAGCTTCTGAGTTTCACTCCATCTCTGAGACATCAACTTGGAACGTTTTTTGTCTCCTCTTCTTTGCCCTGCACTTCCTGTCACCTCATCCAATGCTCTATTTTCTATTTCTCCTTCATAAACTCTTTCCACTCAGTTCGACATCAGTGACTGAAGCCATCTCCCCATGTGGAGGATCAACGTCAATGCTCAAATCCTCTCCTACTCAAAACCTGCAGTGTTCCTACTGTTTCTAGAATAATACCCTGAACATTTACAGAACAGGAAATACATGAACCCTGGCAGATGGCGGACAGCAGCCCCAGAGAGGGGAGGAAAGGGAAGTCAGAGGGGGTGGCTTGTGCAAATACTAAGAACCTGAAAGCAAGATGGTGCCCCTGGGAAATGGTAGCTTGACCAGCACCATCATCCCAGGGCTGGAGGCTGCAGGAGTGACCGAGATAAAACTGTAGGAGAGTCTGGTACCTTGGTCCATGAACATCATTTTATAGTTGTAGGCATGGCACTGAGGACAGCGGGGGATATTGGAAGATTTGGAAGAGGAGAGTGTTGTGATCTGAATGGTGCACTTTTCACAAAATAACAAGAACCCCTAGACACGTTGTTGTTCAGTCCCTCAGCCGTGTCTCTTTGTGACACCACAGACTGCAGCACTCCAGGCTTTCCTGTCCTTCACTATCTCCTGGAGCTTGCTCAAACTCATGTCCATCAAGTCAATGATGCCATCCAACCCTCTCATCCTCTGTTGCCCCCTTCTCCTCCTGCCCTCAATCTTTACCAGCATCAGGGTCTTTTCCAATGAGTTAGAAGTTTGCATCAGCTGGCCAAAGTATTGCAGCTTCAGCTTCAGCATCAGTCCTTCCAATGAATATCCAGGGTTGATTTCCTTTAGGATTGTAACCCTCAGTGAACACCTACTGAATTAAATTGAATAAAGAACTGGCTTGCCAAAAACTAAAGCTTCTTGGGGATCTCAGGCACACAGGCTTCACTGCTGTGCCTGTTGGGAGGGTGGATCCTGGTTATGAAGATCATTATGGAAGAGGCTGGAAAGATCATTGTTCTTCCTTTTGCTTCAGGATGGCACCTTCTTGGTCCGAGATTGCTCTGCAAAATCCAGGGCGGAGCCCTATGTGTTGGTGGTGTTTTATGGGAACAAAGTCTACAATGTGAAAATCCGCTTCTTGGAGAGGAATCAGCAGTTTGCCCTGGGGACGGGACTCAGAGGAGATGAGGTGGGTATAACCCAACGGCTTCCCTTTTGCAACCAAAGGACAGCAATAAGGGGAGCTTTGAAGGAGTTCACAGGGATTCTCTAGTGGATCAGGCTGGAAAGAGTCTGCCTTCAATGTGGGAGACCCAGGTTCGATCCCTGGAGAAGGAAATGGCAACCCACTCCAGTATTCTTGCCTGGAAAATCCCATGGATGGAGGAGCCTGGTGGGCTGCAGTCCATAGGGTCGCAAAGATTTGGACACAACTGAGCGACTTCACTTTGGGAGATGCTGGCTGAGTCACTCCCAAATCCCCATGACTGCAGATCAGAGAAGAGCCACCCTGGAGGTACAGAATGTAATCTAATCCTTCCAGCCCCTTCCACAAGCATCCTCGCCCATGTCTTAGCTCACAGGACCTGCAGCCAATCCTGACCTTTCCATGCACCGTCTCTCCTGCTTGGCCCGTTAAAGAAAACTCATTCTGTAACACACATCTCCATCCTACCTGCCAGGAAGCCTTGCCTGAGACCCATGTTAATGCCACACTCCTTCCCCACCCAGCGCTGAATCTGACTGCAGCCATTTCTGGCGACATCGGCGGTACTGGCATTAGGAATGAGTAGGTGTGTGTCCCCACATTGATCGTGGGCTTAGTCACTGCATCCAGTGCTATGCTGAGCATGACCAACCTCAGTACACGTCTGCTGAGAGGCAGCTAGGTGCAAGAATGACTCAATTAAAGCATTCATTAATAACTGAATAAATAGATCAGAGAGAAAAGGGAAAGGAGATTGATTTCTGCTGTGTTTATGCTAGGCCTGGTCAGTCTGCATTATCTTTTTTAACCCTCAACAGCTCTTTGATAGAACAGCAGTTCCTATCTTAGATGCAGGGAAACGGAAGCTTAGAAAATTAAGTCGAGGGCTAGAGATGCACAGGTGGTGAGAGGGCAAAGAGAAGCTGTTCTTTCAACTCTACTAGAAGGAAGGTAGGAAGGAGGGAGGGAGGGAGGGAGGAAAGGGAAGGTGAGATAGGGTTCAAGTTCTATCACCATTTACTAAGTGTGTGAACTCAGGCCAGTCACTTCACTTCTCTGGGCTTTCAGTTCAGTTCAGTCGCTCAGTCTTGTCCGACTCTTTGTGACCCCATGAATCACAGCACGCCAGGCCTCTGTCCATCACCAACTCCCGGAGTCCACTCAAACTCATGTCCATTGAGTCGGTGATGCCATCCAACCATCTCATCCTCTGTCATCCCCTTCTCCTCCTGCCCTCAATCTTTCCCAGCATCAGGGTCTTTTCCAATGAGTCAGCTCTTCGCATCATGTGGCCAAAGTATTGGAGTTTCAGCTTCAATATCAGTCCTTCCAATGAACACTCAGGACTGATCTCCTTTAGGATGGACTGGTTGCATATCCTTGCAGTCCAAGGGACTCTCAAGAGTCTTCTCCAACACCACTGTTCAAAAGCATCAATTCTTCGGTGCTCAGCTTTCTTCACAGTCCAACTCTCACATCCATTCATGACCACTGGAAAAACCATAGCTTTGACTAGATGGACCTTTGTTGGCAAAGTAATGTCTCTGCTTTTTAATATGCTGTCTAGGTTGGTCATAACTTTCCTTCCAAGGAGTAAGCATCTTTTAATTTCATGGCTGCAATCACCATCTGCAGTGATTTTGGAGCCCAAAAAAATAAAGTCAGCCACTGTTTCCACTGTTTCTCTGGGCTTTAGGTTCTTCAAATGTAAATGTTCTTTGCAAGTCTGGACTTCTGTAATTCAGTGATTCTCATGTACCCCCTCTGTTTATCTGCCGGTGTATGTTATGGCCTAAATTGTAGCCCCCTCCCAAATTCCTATGTGAAAATTCTAGCCCCCAGCACCTCAGAATATGACTGTATTTGCAGACAGGATCTTTTTGTTTGTTTTTGTTTTATTTATTTTGGCTGCATCAGGTCTTAGTTGAGGCCTGTGGGATCTTTTGTTGCGGCACATGGACTCTAGTTGGGGCACATGAGCTCCAGCGCACACAGACTCAGGAGTTGTGGTCATCGGGCTTAGTTGCCCTGTGGCATGTGGGATCTTAGTATCCTGTATGCATGCGTGCTAAGTCGCTTCTTATCCCCTGACCAGGGATCAAACCCACGTCCCCTGCATTGCAAGGAGGTTTCTTAACCACTGGACCACCAAGGAAGTCCCCTAGAGATGAGGTCTTTAAAGAGGTGACTAAGATAAAGTGAGGTCACTAGAGTGGCCTCTGACCCCATGGGCCTGGTGTCCTCATGAGAAGAGGAGATTAGGATATAGACACACACAGATATGCGGTCACAGAGAGAAAGGGGGCATTTTCAAGCCAAGGAGAGAGGCCTTAGAAGGAACCAACCCTGCCAACATCTTGATCTTGGAATTCTGACCTCCAGGTCTGTGAGAAAATTCATTTCCATCATTTAAGTTCCCTACCACCCTAGTGGGTGGTACTTTGTTGTGGAAGCCCAAGAAAACTGGCACAGTAGGAAACCAGAACTGTCACACAGACACCTATTGTTCTTCAATAGATACCAAAACGACTGTTGCCAAGGCTGCCAAAATGCCTCAGGAAGGCACGAGTGTGGACATCCCAGCTTAAACCCAGTGCCTGACCCAGAGTCCTTTTCTGAGAATCACAAGTGGCTGGAGAGGGTAGTCAGCACTGGCCAGGCCACCGTGGGGTCAGTTCACCAGACTCTGCTCCAGCCTGGGAAAGTTTCGGCATAAAGGAGAACATGAGTGAATAAATAAATTAATACATAAATAAATCTTCCAAATATTGCCAAGTAAGAAAGGGATCAAAAGGTTACACTGCCAACATTCAATAGATCATGGAGAAAGCAAAGGAGTTCCAGAAAAACATCTACTTCTGCTTCATTGACTACGTGAAAGCTTTTGACTGTGTAGCTCACAATGAACTGAGGAAAATTCATGGGTATACCAGAGCACCTTACCTGTCTCCTGAGAAATCTGTATGAAGGTCAAGAAGCAACACTTAGAACCAGATATGAAACAACTGACTGCTTCAAAGTTGGGAAAGGAGTATGACAAGGCTTTATATTGTCACCCTGGTTGTTTAACTTATATGCAAGTACATCATGAGAAATGCTGGGCTGGATGAATCACAAGCTGGAATCAAGATTGCCAGGAGAAATATCAACAACCTCAGATATGCAGATGACACCACTTTAATGGCAGAAAGTGAAGAGGAACTAAAGAGCCTCTTGATGAGGGTAAAAGAGGAGAGTGAAAAAGCTGGCTTGAAACTCAACATTGAAAAGACTAAGATCATGGTATTTGGCTCCATCACTTCATGGCAAATAGAAGGGGGAAAAGTGGCAACAGTAACGGATTTTATTTTCTCAGGCTCCAAAATCACTGCAGACGGTCACTGCAGCCATGACATTAAAAGATGCTTGTTCCTTGGAAGGAAAGTTATGACAAATCTAGACAGCATAATAAATAGAGGGACATCACTTTGCTGACAAAAGTCTGTACACTCAAAGCTATGGTTTTTCCAGTAGTCATGTACAGATGTGAGAGCTGGATCATAAAGAAGGCTGAGTGCCAGAGAATTGATGCTTTTAAACTGTGCTGCTGGAGAAGACTCTTGAGAGTTTCTCAGACTACTACTCAGTACTACTACTACTACTAATACTACTGGAGATCAAACCAGTCAATCCTAAAGGAAATCAACCCTGAATATTCATTGGAAGGACTGAGGCTAAAGCTGAAGCTCCGATACTTTGACCAGCTGATTCACTGTTAAAAAAAAAAAAAAAAACCCTGATGCTGGGAAAGACTGAAGGCAAAAGGAGAAGGGGGTGGCAGAGGATAAGATGGTTAGATAGCATCATTGACTCAATGAACTTGAATTTGAGCAAACTCCTGGAGATAGAGGAAGACAGAGGAAACTGGCATGCTGCAGTCCATGGGGTCACAGCGTCAGACACGACTTAGCGACTGAACAACAAAAACAAAGGGTTACAGCACAACTACAAAGAGGAGTTGCAACTATTTCCTTTTGTGATGAGGATTAGTGAGTTAATGAATGTCAAACACTAAGAACACTACCTGGGACATATCAATAAATGTTAGTCATTATTATTTTTGTATTATTCTGACTGGGTCATGGTGATAACTAGGACATAGTTCCCCTTAGGTCCAGATAGTACGTGCCTGCTCAGTCAAATCTGACTCTTTGTGACCTTATGGACTGTATAGCCCACTAGGCTCCTCTGTCCATGGAATTTTCTAGGCAGGAATACTGGAGTGAGTTTTCATTTCCTACTCCAGAGGATCTTCTTGAGCCCGGGATTCAACCCATGTCTCTTGTGTCTCCTGTACTGGCAGGCAGACACAAGATTCTATACCACTGCACCACCTGGGAAGCCTCTGGGTCCAGATACCTATGGTTAATGGAATTTCCCAGCTCAATTTCCCTTTATTCTTCTGTGTCTTCTGCCAGCTCACAGAATTTCTCATTTACAAAAAAAAAAAAAAAGGCTTATCTGACTCCGACTTTAAGTGCTTAGGATTCCTTTTCCTTAGAGAATACAAGAAATGAAAATCACGTTCCCTAAAATGTGCTGGGCTCTCTCCAAGCTGCTGTTTTCATTTGCTCTCACCTTTGAAAACACTCTGGAAAGGATGCATTATTGAACCCCTTTTACCAGTGAGCAAACCAAGCTGTAAAGAGGTTACAGCTTTTTTCAAGCTATACTTTGGTCTGCCTGTGAAAGAGGAAACAGTGGCCCTACGATAACTTCCTCATAGTGTTGAATCAGGTTGCCAGCCAGCTCACTGCCGGCCTCAGCAGGTAAACAGTTGCCATCCTGACCACCCTTGGATTAGACCACCAGCTTCCAGATGAACAGCTCTAATTATCGCTACCAAGGACCCCTTAAGAATTCAAATGTGTTGGGTTGGCCAAAAATTTCATTTGGGTTTTTCCATAGATGGGATGGAAAAACCCGAATGAACTTTTTGGCCAAGCCAGTATAACTGACTCATTTTTCTGTACACCTGAAACATTGTAAATTAACTATACTTCAGTGAAAAATAATTAAATAAAATCAGCATAATATATCATTTTCCTAGATTTTTACAATATTGATAGTACTTTTAGGCCTAAAATCTTATATTTTGAGATTTTTTTCTCAATTTATATAAATTTTCATTTGTATAACCTAAAAAAAATGCAAATGCTTAAGAGGACTCTTTTTGGTTTATTATGGAATTTTCTCCTCTCATGCATCTCCCGTGCAAGAGTCTCCTTTTCATGTTTATTTCACACTTACATCATTTATTATGCACAGACACTATACTGTGCAGCTAACAATTATTAATTAACTTGATCGGTTTGATCCTCATAGCAACCCTTAGGGTAGGTGCTATCAATATCACCATCTAACCGACAGGGAAACTGAGGCCCAGAAGCGTGAAGTCACTGGCCCACAGACATGTGCGTGCATTCGTACTAAATCCCACTATTTTCAACCCCATGGACTGTAGCCCTTCAGGCTCCTCTGTCCATGGGATTTTCCAGGCAAGAATACTGGAGTGTTTTGCCATTTCCTTCTCCAGGGGATCTTCCCCACCCAGGGATCAAATCCACATGTCCTGTATTTGGCAGGCAGATTCTTTACCACTGAACCACCTGGGAACCGGGGCCCACAGACACAGCTGGGGTTCAACATAGTCTGCAAAAATATTGCCTTTCTCACATAGCCTCAGACAGCATCATAACAAATGCAAATGATCCCCAACCCGTTTGAAAATAACCTAGAACTTCAGTTGAAAATTAGTTAACACCTACCTGGAGCTTTAGTGTGAGCCAGACGCTGGGTGAAGAATCACAATTTACAGCTGGTTCTTCCTGCCTCTCTTCTGAATGAGCTATGCCCTGGTGTAGAGGGGGATGACCTAGACTGCTCTCAGTTCCACCACATTTTTCATGGTTCTGTTGAGCCCTTTGCCTTTAGGAGGAAGAATCTCCCATTGCTAAGAAAAGATGAAAGAATTTCCTGCAGCCAGGCTTTGCTCAATGAAAATCAGCTACTAGCTATTTTATCCGGTGCTTGAATTAAGTAGCATCTTAGCTGACTCTGCAGGAGAACCGTAACGAGGCACAGGGTTTTCAAGGATCATTTTGATTTCCTGTGGCTTGGTGGCTGTTTTGCAAACTGTAGAATTTAACTGTGCATACAGTGCAGGGTCACCTCTAACATGGGAGCTATTTTGAGAGTAAGATGAGATGATGTAAACAGGGTTCTAGACACATAGAGGGAGGCAGGTGGTTAGTAAGTACCACTTCTGCCTTCAATGATTCCCTAAAGTCCTTTCACTGGATCTGTGTGCCCTGGGTTTGAATGAAAAGCTCACAAAGGGCCATAACAGTTGCAGCAGCCTGGTCTGGTCCCCTGGGAAGGCACAGCTTGTCGACACCTGTCACAAGCACAGAAGGTAAGCAAATCCACATAGGCCTGCAAAGAATGAGCCTAGGAAGGTCTGAGTTGCAGCATATTATAAAGTTGGGTAATTCTGTTAGCCATGTGACCAGAAATTCATGTCTGAATTTAGGTTTAGGGAGCACCTGGAGCTTCCTGTGGCTGCTGTAACAAAAGACCACAAAATTGGTAGCATAAAACAACAAATATGTATTCTTTCAAAGCTCCAAAGTCTAGAATTCTGCAACCAAGGTATTGGCAGGTTATGCTTATTCTGGAGGCTCTAGGGGAAGATCCTTTCTGCCTCTTCCAGCTTTTGGCAGTTGTCAGCACACCTTGGCTTCCTTGGCTGGTGGCCACATCACTCTGTTTGCTGCCTCTGATGTCACGCTGCCTTCTCATCTTCTCCAAGTGACTCTTCTTCTGTTTCTATCTTATGGGAATACGGAATACGTGTGATCGCTTTTAAGGATAGCCTAAGTTGAACTCCTATCTCGAGGTCTTCCTCTCAGGACTTCCCTGATGGTCCAGTGGTTAAACATCCTCCTGACAATGCAGGGGACATGGGTTCAATCCCTGGTCCAGGAAGATTCTACATGCCAAGGGGAAACCAAACTCAAGAGTTGCAACTATTAAAGCCCACACCCCCAGACCCCATGCTCCACAACAAAAGAAGCCACTGCAAAGAGAAGCCAGCACAGGGCAACTAGAGAGCAATCCCACTCACCACAACTCAAGAAAGGCTGTGTGCAGCAGTGCAGACCTAGGAAAGCCAAAAATAATTAATGTTTTTTTAAAGACCTTGCTCTCAAGATCCTTAACATAGTCCCAACTTTTGTCATGCTAAATAATACTCTTTTGCTTAGAAACATTCAGATTCCAGGAACTAGGACACAGGATATCTCATGGAGGCTACTTTTCAGCCACATCTCTCATTTGTTCAGTATTGGGCCATGCCTTCTTTTATGCCTACGTTATGCTAGATCTGATGCTTCATTCTGGGGACAGAGAGCAGAGCAAGACGGGTCTCTGCCATCCAGGGGAATACTCTGTTAATCTGTACCCATCAATGCCTGCACCTAAGCAGGGCTAAGATTTGAAATATTTAGCACCTGATAGAACACTGGCCCGGAGAAGGCAATGGCACCCCACTCCAGTACTCTTGCCTGGAAAATCCCATGGACGGAGGAGCCTGGTAGGCTGCAGTCCATGAGGTCGCTAAGAGTCGGACATGACTGAGCGACTTCACTTTCACTCTTCACTTTCATGCATTGGAGAAGGAAATGGCAACCCACTCTAGTGTTCTTGCCTGGAGAATCCCAGGGATGAGGGAGCCTGGTGGGCTGCCGTCTATGGGGTCGCACAGAGTCAGACAAGACTGAAGTGACTTAGCAGCAGCAGCAGCAGAACACTGGCCCTGGACCCACCAGTGAGCTACCTACTTGTTAATAACCTGCAGAGCTCTACTTGCTGCCAAGTTTTAGAACTCATATCTGTCGACATTGCTGTGGAGTCTAGTAAAAAGAAGTGATCTCAAACGCTTGTGATAAATTGCTGAAAATTATGATAGACATTTACTTGATAAAGTGTAAAGACTAAGAAACAGAGATAATTAATCAATGAGTTGATTTTTCACTTCTCAGGTCTGTTTCTCTTCGTTCTCTCTTTGCATCTCTCTCTCTCTCTTCCTCTTTTTCTCTTTTCTTCTATTATTCCCATGTGTGGATCCAAACAGAATGGTTAACCTTCTGGCAGAGAAACATTGCCTATGGTTGGTATTTAGGGCAATTGCCAAAGGTTTAAACAAATTTTAATATCTAATATTAGGATGGTATTTACTGTCCTCCTGAAAAAGGGAATTTAATATAAAAGTTTTAAGAGCTTAATTATAATCTTTCTAAAAATTATCTTTAGAGTAATATGTCAGTTGTGGCCTATCTCTGGGAGTCAGTAATAAGAGATGACAGAATAACTTACTACGTCTGCCCAGCTTGCTTCCTACTACTTGTTAAAACTACAATTTCATAGCAAATATCATCCATGGAGTAGATTATAAATAATTAGTATTGAATTCATTATATTGAGACTATCCTAGAGAAAATAGGAGTGAGATTACAAAGCAGGCATTTTTCCCTCTAAAGATTAATTCCAGAGGAAAAAGAGCCAAAATAGGGGAATAGATTATCTCTGTAAATACATATAAGAAATAAGAATGTATTCACGCCAAGATATTCTTATAATATGGAACCAAAATACTAGATGTCTATACCAATCCCCAACAGAATTTGAATGTAAGTAATGGTTTTGTAATGTTGACAAAAATTCAAGTCTGGAGATTATTTCCACAGCACTTTATCCCTACATGAAAAGATCTATTTGGAGACAGAATTATTTTCCATCCACCCCCACCTGAATGCAATGCATGAGTCTCCATGAGGACAGAGACCTTGACAATCTCATTCCCTCTTGAATGTCCCTCAGGCCTGCAAACATTCCTGTGCTGGGCAGAGGGAGGATGTGCAAAACTAGAGAGAATCAAAAGTGTCAGTCGCTTAGCCATTCCTTTTTTCAGAGGATCTTCCCAACACAGGGATCGAAACTGGGTCTCCCACATTGCAGGCAGATCCTTTACCGTCTGAGCCACCAGGAAAGCCCAAGAGAATCAAAGTCATCCCCAACACAGGTCCCTCCTTCATGCTGCACCATCTGGACCCAGCTCTGTTGGAACACTGGGTTCACAGGCCATAGGTAAAGTTGCATCAGGGAAGAAACTCATACACATCCAGAAAAACCAGTTTGCATTCCTGGTCTTGCCCCCAGCTGTGTGACCTCTGAGGAAGTTGCTTCCCACTCTGAGCTAGTTACCTTGGCTCTTCAGGGAAGGTCCATTCCTGCCCTGCTCACTTCACAAAAAGTTACAAAAGGCAGGAATTCCTGTCTGTGTTCACATGTGCTCAACACCTGTCTTTGCACACACATCTTCCTCTGCTCTTAGTATCTTTAAATCCACCTTGTCCACTTAACTCACCCACACTGTATAGCCCATCTCAAGTCTGTATCTTCCACAAAGCACTTCCTGATTCCTCTATATTTGAAACCACCTTCCCTTCCATTAAGTCACCCCATCACTTTATCTGTACATCTCTAGAAACATAAAAGTGTAACATTCTGCTATTACCTGTTTATTGCATAAGAAATCCAGGTAAGAACACTAAATTGGCCAAGAACTACCAGGCCAAGCCCTGTGGTCATCAGTATTCTTCCTGATTAGTCTAGAATGCATCAAAACAAGAGGGGTGTACAGGAGAGAGGCTTCACTGCAGATGTTCCCATCAATTTACAAAGTGAAGTCAAGACGTGATCATCCACATTTTAATTTGTCACAGTTGGGGGACAGGTAAGGGAGGTACCAGGGAGTCTTCATGGCTGACTGCAGTGTAATTAATCCATTTGAACTGCTTATCATAGGAACACAATGACAGAGTGGAAACTGACCAATGTGACCTGATTCTGGTGAACAGTCCATGGGTGGGAAGCTTCGAGAACTGTGGAGGGCTCACTTCTGGTCACCCTCCTTATCTTAATCTTACCATTTATCATTCAAGAGCTTCTTTGCCACATCCTTTAAAAAAAAAAAAAAAATCAACTTTCTCCAGGGGGAAAATGTGAGAGGGGAAGGATAAACTGGAAGACTGGAGTTAACACATACACACTACTATATATAAAATACATAACTAATAAGGATGCACTGTAGAGCACAGGGAACTCTACTCAACCCTCTGTAATGACCTATATGAGAAAAGAATCTAAAAGAATGGATATACGTATATGCATAACCGATTCACTTTGATGTATACCTGAGGCTTATATAGCATTGTAAGTCAACTATTTGTTGCTATCATTGTTATTATTCAGTTGCTCAGTCATGTCCGACTCTGCAACCCCATGGACTATAGCACGCCAGTCTCCTCTGCCCTCCCCTATCTCCTGGAGTTTGCTCAGATTCATGTCCATTGAGTCAGAGATGCTATCTAATCATTGTATCCTCTGTTGCCCCAATCTGCTTTTGCTTTCAATCTTTCCCAGCATCAAGATCTTTATCTCCTATACTCCAATCAACTATATTCTAAATCAACTATACTCCAATAATTTTTTTTAATCGCTTCCTGATATACCTTTACAATCTAAAAAAAAAAAAGTCAAATGAGTTGCCCTCTCTCCTAAGTAAAATGAAGCATCTTAGGCTGTACTTTAACTGACATACACAAAGGTCCTAAATTTTCACTAACTTTCTCTTCTGTGTTTCAGAAGTTTGACTCGGTGGAAGCCATCATTGAACACTACAAGTATTTTCCTATTATACTTATTGACGGGAAAGATAAAACTGGGACCCACAGGGAGCAGTGTTACCTAACTCAGGCCCTCCCTGTCAACAGACACTTCTCACCTAGGTAGCCTGCTCATTGTTTCATCTTCAGATCAGTGGATCCAGTGCTTCTGTCATTTTTTCCTTTGTTTCAAAAAAGATTATTTTCTGTGGCTTCAAGGGATTTCTTCTTTGATTTTGTAGAAAAAAAAAATTCTATCATGGAAACTGGAAAATCAACATGGTTTTGAAAGCTCACATCACAGAAGAAACATGTATAAGATGGATGCAAAAATAAAAAAACTGGTTTTTAAAAAATATCTTCCAAAGAAAAGAACTACAAACATGGTCATTATGCTCATGTTACAGATAAGCAACCAAGGTTAGAAGAAGCTATTGCTTCAGGGTTTGCAACTGGCACTTGACAAGTCTGGGTGAGAGTCCCCAAATTTATGATCCTTCTAGTACCTGGTGCTGTCCTCTTGATTTCAAAACTGTTTGGACTTGCAAATTCAGAATGTCTTACGACTTCTTATGTTAAAGATGTAGGTGAATGTTAGCTCTCCTTTATTTGTAATTCTAGAAATTATAGGGAAGGATGTGGTATGGAAAAACAGATCACTTGTGAATACCACTTGAAGGACAGAAATCAGAAATGTTTTTAGTATGGTGTGAAATGGCTTTCCGCATAGCTCAACAGGTAAAGAATCCTCCTGCAGTGCAGGAGACACAGGAGACATGGGTTCGATCCCTGGGTCAGGAAGATCCCCTGGAGGAGGAAATTGGCAACCCACTCCAGTATTCTTGCCTGGAGAATTCCATGGACAGAGCAGGCTATAGTCTGTGGGGTCGCGAAGAGTCGGACACAGCTGAGCGACTGATGCATACAGGTATGAAATGACCACAGTACCATTATCATTCTACTCTGTTTAGAGTAGCTTTAAGCCCAATGGAATTAACAAATTCATAGTAAGGGAGTAAGGGAAAGGCTGAGGGAAAGTAGAATTTTTATAATTTGGATTGTGGACTTCCATTCAAAGGGAAAGAACTGTTCTCAAATTAGTGCCAGTGTCTTACAGGAACTTTGTACATAGCATGATATAGTTCCGCTCTCAATACTAAAAGGATTACATTTCATTCCTGTTTCATAACACAGATGAAGAAATAGGTTCAAAGACGTCATTGATGTTACTCAATATAAGAGATCCCCGATTTTTATTGTCATTGTGCCTAGTTTCATCCAAACATTATCTCCCCAGGTACATTCTCTGCCCTAGGCAATTTTATAATCAGGTTGAAAATTTTAAAAGAGACAGGAACACTTTGAAAATGCAGATTTACTCATGTTAAAATATATAAATAAACTCTTGTAGCAGCGTAAAGTTTATTAAAAAAAAAAAGAAAGAGTGCTGATTGAAATTAATAGAACACCATGAACTTCAAAAGTTTTCAAAACCTACATGTGAAATACATGGAATATTTATGTAACTGTAGTTTAGTTTTAAGGCAGAAGTAAAGCCAGAAAGAATGAGAAGGCAAGAGATATCAAAGGAAACAATACAAGTGACATTTCCTGAGGAGCATGGAAACAGACTCTGCAGAGAGGAGACAGGCTTGGGGGCAGAAAGAATCTTACCCTCACCCTGAAAAGCTATTGAAAAATTCCAGATAACTGATTCACTTCTTACTGGGGCCATGCCATTCCATGCTGTGTTCTCAAAAAATGTTTCAGAGTCTCCTCAAGCATTGTTGTTAAAGTCCAAGAACATCAGGTGGTGATTGCTATTGTATAGGCTTATGTTTTTAAAAATCCTTTATTATTTCTTATTCATAAATGTATGTGATGAAGCTAAAAGAAAAAAGAAGAACCATCTTAAAATGCTCACAATGCTTGTACATATGAAAATTTCTGGAAAGAAATAACTTTCTTAGTAGTGACAGAGGTTGCTTCAAAGAATTGGGATTAGGGGACCATGCTAGTTGAGTCTTCCAGAACTCAGATGCCAAGATAGAAGTTAGATGTGCAAACATTTATTGGAGATAATGACTAAGAGAGATTGAAAGGAGGAGGAACAGGAGTAGGTGGGAGAGACTTCAGGCTATGATGGAGGTCTGACACCTGTGAGAGGATGAGGGAAGGAGAGAGGAATGGGAAGAAAAGGCATCAGATTGAAATGCAGCTCTGGGAGGGGCTTGGTCAGCTCATTGGCAAGATCAGAGCAAAGACTGCCCACAGAGGACAGAGCCTGTGTTGTGCAGAAATGGCCATGTCTTAGTCAACACCATGCTAAGTCATGGCCAGAGGCTACCCAGGAAAACACGACCTTCACATGCTCTGGGAGACCCAGAAGGTGATATCACTAGAGGCCAACAAATAACTTTTGATCAGCAAGTTCTTTCAAGAGCAATTCAAGGGGCTCACCTCCATGCCTGCCACAGTGACATTCTGATTTTCAGTGTTGATTGTAATAAGGACATTTTGCTTGTAGTAGATGACTAGAGAATAAGAATATATAAATGTCAAAGGTACTTTATTCTTACAACAGTTTGTAAAGAAGGCAAGGGCAGGTATTCTTATCCATTTTATAATTAAGGAAACTATGTCTCCTTAGCCAAAATCTTAGAATGACCTACTTGTGGCTAGAACCAAGGTCTTCATACACAATTTTCCTATTCAGTGTCTAGATATTTGTTGGATCTGTAATTGAAAGGTCAATGACTTGGGCTTGGCATGCCCAAATTTCAAAGAGTTTTAATCCCTTTTCAACCATTTTTTCAGTTGTCAAGTGTCACTTGAAACCTAGCTTCAATACAGTAGTGGAATTTTAGCTTTATCTGATCATAGCATCTATTCAAGATATTTCTTTTTGAGTAAATAATTTCCATTCTGGATCAATTTATATCTTCCTCATATTTAATAATATCTTGTTAAAAGCACTTGTTTGTGTATTTATGTATATTTGTTACTAGGCTTTCTTGTAGATGTTGGAATAATAGCAGTGAATTAAGTGGGAGAAACGGACAATAAATAAGTATATGATGAATAAGACAACCTTAAGTTAGTTTCCCATTTCTTTGATGTGTTTTCTTGACACTTTTCACTAACTGCTTGTGAGTGAGGCCAATATTAGATATTTTGATGAAACTCATTGAATTGGATTTAAAAAGTATTGAACCAGAAATTTTTAACATTTTCCAAAGAAAACTGCCCCTCTTGATATGTGTGTATAACCTTGTAACTATGTCATAGATTAACTCTTCTGCTCAAATTACTATAGAGAAATGAAATTTTAACCCACTGTCAAATTTAGCTCACTGCTGGGTGTGTGTGTGTGTACACATACATTTTTGATAAGATAGTCTATAAAATAAATGATTGGCACAGTATTTCTGTATAGACTTTTCTATCTTGAGTAATATTTGTTCTAGCTAAGCATATTTTCAGTTTTTGTGGGGTTTGTTTTTTTTTTTTTTTTGGTTTTTTTTGCACATTGCAACTGTACTAACTTAAATGAAAGCAAATAAGTAATTAAATTTGATATCTGTAACTGGGTATTAAGTTCAAAATATAGTTTAATTTTGTTGGATTCATGCTCTATTATCTCTCAAAGCCCTTTTGAAATCATATTTAGAGTTAATTTATGAGAAATTTTCTAGAACAATTTTTGACATGTTAGATTTGAGACATAAAGGCCAAAAAGACCTAATCTCTGTGCTGGAGGGTTAAAAGCCTGGCAGGCAAGATACACATGTAGTTAAAATCATGCAGTGCAGAATAATAGATTTGGCCATTGTCTCCCTTGAACCACCATTGCATGGTAGGCCTGGACGTAATCAAGGAAAACTGCCCAGGGGAGATGTCCAAGCAGAGAGTTAAAAAATGACGGCCTAAACTGCAAGTTTTAGAATTACAAATATGTCATCAGTTGATTTTTGAGTATTCTTATCTTTGTTGTTGTTCAGTCGCTCAGTCATGTTGGACTCTTTGAGACCACATGGACTGCAGCATGCAAAGCTTCCTTGCCCTTCACTATCTCCAGGAGTTTGCTCAGATTCATGTCCATCAAGTCGATACCACCATCCAACCATCTCATCCTTCACCACCCACTTTTCCTCCTGCCCTCAGTTTTTCCCAGCATCAGGGTCTTTTCCAATGAGTCAGCTCTTCTCATCAGGTGGCCCAAGTATTGCAGGTTCAGCTTCAGCATCAGTCTTTCCAATGACTATTCAGGGTCAACTTCCTTTAGGATGGACTGGTTTGATTTCCTTGCAAAGGGACTCTCAAGTGACTTCTCCAACACCACAATTCAAAAGCATCCATTCTTTGGCACTCAGCCTTATTTATGGTCCAACTCTCACATCAGTATGTGACTACTGGAAAAACCATAGCTTTGACTATATGGACTTCTGTTGGCAAACTGATGTCTCTGCTTTTTAATATGCTGTTTAGTTTCATCATAGCTTTCTTTTCAAGGATCAAGCGTTCTTTAATTTCATGGCTGCAGTCCTTGTCCACAGTGATTTTAGAGTCCACGAAAAGAAAATCTGCCACTGTTCACACTTTTTCCCATTCTATTTGTCATGGGACCAGATGCCATGATCTGCGTTTTTTGAATGTTGAGTTCTAGGTCAGCTTCTTCACTCTCCTTTCACTCTCATCAAGAGGCTCTTTAGTTCCTCTTTGCTTTCTGCCATTAGGGTGGTGTCATCTGCATATGTGAAGTTGTTATTTCTCCCAGCAATCTTGATTCTAGCTTGTGATTCATCCAGTATGGCATTTCACATGCTGCACTCTGCATATACTTAAATAAGCAGGGTGACAGTATACAGCCTTACATACTCCTCTCCCAATTCTGAACCAGTCTGTTGTTCTGTGTTTGGATCTAACTGTTGCTTCTTAACCCGCATACAGGTGGCCTCAGGAGACTCTTTTCTTTAGGGCACTATTCTAGATCATTCGTGTAGTACTGAAGCAGTAACCTGTTGAATGGGTAAGTGAACACAATAGAAATAGAGGCAGTTTCCCTGGGAAAGGACAGATGACTTATTAAGTGGGTTTGGGGAAGTTTCAACTATGAGTTGGAACCCTGTGGTGCAGGTACCCTACAGTTGGCTTTTTTATTGTAATGTTAATGCCTAACATTAAGTCTTTGATTGCTGAGGCATCCATTTCAAAGACATCATGTCAGAAAAAAGCACACTGCCATCTACACCACTAGATAAAGAGCCAGGCTGCCCCATCCAGATGTACCCCTTTCTGGAAAGTTCTGGTGGACCTAGATAACTGACTCTTTGACCCACTGCTTGCTTTTCCCTTCCTGTGCTTTAATTCCTGCTCTTCTGTTTTAATTTCACCAATAAGGAGTGAACCCTCAAAGCTCCATGCACCACCTCATCATTCCCAATAAAAGCAGAGAGACTTCCAGACCCACACATTCATTCTCTCTCTCCCTACCCCCAGGACCTTGCTAATTGGTCCAGGGCATGGCTTGTACCCTCCAGGACATATGAGTAATAAACCTTGCTTTTGCAAAGTTCTCTTACAGTGGTTGCTAAGGTATGTCTTGTGATCATAAGAATCACAAGCCCTGGTACAGTCTCAGCATCGGCTTCAGTTGGGGAAATGTCTGTGAGGCTTGCCACAAGTAGCCCAGAGGAGTGCCCTCTGCCATTTCTAAAAAGTATCATTCCTAGATAGCATATTCAAAAGCAGAGACATTACTTTGCCAACAAAGGTTTGTCTAGTCAAGGCCTATGGTTTTTCCTGTGGTCATGTATGGATGTGATAGTTGGACTGTGAAGAAGGCTGAGTGCCGAAGAATTGATGCTTTTGAACTGTGGTGTTGGAGAAGACTCTTGAGAGTCCCTTGGATTGCAAGGAGATCCAACCAGTCCATTCTGAAGGAGATCAGCCCTGGGATTTCTTTGGAAGGAATGATGCTAAAGCTGAAACTCCAGTACTTTGGCCACCTCATGTGAAGAGCTGACTCATTGGAAAAGACTCTGATGCTGGGAGGGATTGGGGGCAAGAGGAGAAGGGGACGACAGAGGATGAGATGGCTGGATGGCATCACTGACTCGATGGATGTGAGTCTGAGTGAACTCTGGGAGTTGGTGATGGGCAGGGAGGCCTGGTGTGCTGCGATTTATGGGGTCGAAAAGAGTCGGACACGACTGAGTGACTGATCTGATCTGATCTGATCATCACTATGGATAGGATGAGATAAACCCAAAAGAAACATATATCAGTGCAGCATTTGGAAAGCAATTTCACAATACTTAGTAAAATATAAAACATGTGTACCACTGCAATAAGACTTCCAATTAAAACATGGCTAAACAGGAACTTATATTTGATTCCTCTGGAAATTCTATTATAATAACAATGAAAGAATTGAAAAGACAAAAACATAGGATTAAAAAAAACAGAAAAAAAAATAAGAGAAGAGGATGTCAACAAAATTTCAGATGAGAGAAATTAAATGGACAAATAGTAACTGAGTTAACAACAACAGCAAGGTGAAATGTAAGCATGCTAGGAGGAAATTCAACAACAAACAAGCTTGTTTCTCTCAAGTGAAAAAAATGCACAACCTAAAAGTTAAGACATCCTGCAGTCTGAAGTCAAGTGGGCCTTAGGAAGCATCACTACAAACAAAGCTAGTGGAAGTGATGGAACTCCAGCTGAGCTATTTCAAGTCCTATAAGATGATGCTGTGAAAGTGCTGCACTCAATATGCCAGCAAATTTGGAAAATTCAGCAGTGGCCACAGAACTGGGAAAGGTCAGTTTTCATTCTAATCCCAAAGAAAGGCAACACCAAAGAATGCTCAAACTACCGCACAATTGCACTCATCTCATATGCTAGAAAAGTAATGCTCAAAATTCTCCAAGCCATTCTTCAGCAATACGTGAACTGTGAACTTCCAGATGTTCAAGCTGGTTATAGAAAAGGCAGAGGAACCAGAGATCAAATTGCCAACATCTGCTGGATCATCAAAAAAGCAAGAGAGTTCCAGCAAAACATCTCCTTCTGCTTTATTGACTGTGCCAAAGCCTTTGACTGTGTGGATCACAATAAACTGTAGAAAATTCTGAAAGAGATGGGAATACCAAAACACCATACCTGCCTCCTGAGAAATCTGTATGCAGGTCAAGAAGCAAGAGTTAGAACTGGACATGGAACAACAGACTGATTCCAAATTTGGAAAGGAATACATCAAGGCTGTATATTGTCACCTTGCTTATTTTACTTATATGCAGAGTAGATCATGCAAAATGCCAGGCTGGATGAAGCACAAGCTGGAATCAAGATTGCTGGGAGAAATATCAATAACCTCAGATATGCAGATGACACCACCCTTATAGCAGAAAGCAAAGAGGAATTAAAGAGCCTCTTGATGAAGGTGAAAGAGGAGAGTGAAAAAGTTGGCTTAAAGCTCAACATTCAGAAAACTAAGATCATGGCATCCAGTCCCATCACTTCACAGCAAATAGATGGCGAAACAATGGAAACAGTGACAGACTTTATTTTCTTGGGCTTCAGAATCACTGCATATGGTGACTGCAGCCATGAAATTAAAAGATGCTTGCTCCTTGGAAGAAAAGCTATGACCAACCTAGACAGCATATTAAAAGGCAGAGACATCACTTTGCTGACAAAGGTCTGTCTAGTCAAAGTTATGGGGTTTTCCCAGTAGTCATGTATGGATGTGAGAGTTGGACTGTGAAGAAAGCTGAGCAGTGAAAAATTGATGCTTTTGAATTGTGGTGTCGGAGAAGACTCTTGAGAGTCCCTTAGACTGCAAGGAGATCAAACCAGTCAACCCTAAAGGAAATCAGTCCTGAATATTCATTGGAAGGACTGATGCTGAAGCTAAAGCTCCAATACTTTGGCCACCTGATGTGAAGAACTGATTCATTGGAAAAGACCAGGATGCTGGTAAAGACTGAAGGCAAGAGGAGAGGGGGAAGAGAGAGGATGAGATGGTTGGGTGGCATCACCAACTTGATGGACATGAGTTTGAGTAAGCTCTGGGAGTTGGTGATAGACAGGTAAGCCTGGTGTTCTGCAGTCCATGGGGTCGCAAAGAGTGAGCTACAACTTAGCAACTGAACAACAACAACAGTGGAGGTATGTTAAAGGGACATAAAAGCCAACTGAATATAACAATTTTAACAAGAAAATACAATCAGAAGTATAAGAGAAATATTCACAAGTACACATTGATAAAAGTAAATGATAGAAAATAAAATAAATTTCACATACAGAAGAATTTCCAATAATTTATATAGATACTCCACTCTCAAAAAGGTTAATCACAACTCACCACTACTTAAGCTTGGACTGTACATGGTAACTTCCTTCCTAAGAGCACTTTATGGAAAGGGTGGGTGGGGGAATGAATAATTTACAATGGAGAAATCTAATAAACACTACCTTAGCCAGGTGATCAAGTTTATCATCATCCATGACAAGTCCTGTTGATTGATAACACTCACCCTTGATATCACGTACTGAGAATGGCACTTTATGTTATTCTTTCCAAAAGCCAGTAACCACAGTCTAATCAGGAGAAAAATATCAGACAAATTCAAAGTAACATTCTGCAAAATACCTGACCAGTACATAAAACTGTACAATAAAAACGAACACAATATTGTAAAGCAACTATACTCCAATAAAAATTTTAAAAACAAAACAACAACAACAAGAAAGTCTGAGAAATTGTCACAACCTATAAGAGTTTAAGAACACGTGAGGGATTAGGAATCCTGGATGGGATCCTAGGAAAGAAAAATTACAAAAGGTAAAACCTGAAGAAATTTAAATGGATATGAACATTATTTACTAATAATGTATATTAATATTGGTTAGGAGCAGCAGCTGCACTTTGCTGGAGCAGCCATGAAGAGATACCCCATGTCCAAGGTAAGAGAAAGCCAAGTTAGATGGTAGCTGTTGCAAGAGGGCATCAGAGGGCAGACACACTGAAACCATACTCACAGAAAACTAGTCAATCTAATCACACCAGGACCACAGCCTTGTCTAACTCAATGAAACTAAGCCATGCCTGTGGGGCCACCCAAGACAGGTGGGCATGGTGGACAGGGCTGACAGAATGTGGTCCACTGGAGAAGGGAATGGCAAACCATTTCAATATTCTTGCCTTGAGAACCCCATGAACAGTATGAAAAGGCAAAATGATAGGATACTGAAAGAGGAATTCCCCAGGTCGGTAGGTGCCCAATTTGCTACTAGAGATTAGTGGAGAAGTAACTCAAGAAAGAATGAAGGGATGGAGCCAAAGCAAAAACCATACCCAGTTGTGGATGTGACTGGTGATAGAAGCAAGGTCTGATGCTGTAAAGAGTAATATTGCATAGGAATCTGGAATGTCAGGTCCATGAATCAAGGCAAATTGAAAGTGGTCAAATAGGAGATGGCAAGAGTGAATATCGACATTCTAGGAATCAGTGAACTAAAATGGACTGGAATGGGTGAATTTAACTCAGATGACCATTATATCTACTACTGTGGGCAGTATACAATGTTGTATACGAATACAATGTTGTATTCGTTTTTACTGTTCAGTTTTGTGTACTGGAATCCCTTAGAAGAAATGGAGTAGCCATCATCCTCAACAAAAGAATCCAAATTGCAGTACTTGGATGCAATCTCAAAAATGACAGAATGATCTCTGTTCATTTCCAAGGCAAACCATTCAATATCACAGTAATCCAAGTCTATGCCTCAACCAGTACTGCTGAAGAAGCTGAAGTTGAACGGTTTTATGAAGACCTACAAGACCTTTTAGAACTAACACCCAAAAAAGATGTCCTTTTCATTATAGGGGACTGGAATGCAAAAGTAGGAAGTCAAGAAACACCTGGAGTAACAGGCAAATATGGCCTTGGAATATGGAATGAAGCAGGGCAAAGACTAATAGAGTTTTGCCAAGAAAATGCACTGGTCATAGCAAACACCCTCTTCCAAAAACACAAGAGAAGACTCTACACATGGACATCACCAGATGGTCAACACCGAAATCATATTGATTATATTCTTTGCAGCCAAAGATGGAGAAGCTCTATACAGTCAACAAAAACAAGACCAGAAGCTGACTGTGGCTCAGATCATGAACTCCTTATTGCCAAATTCAGACTTAAATTGAAGAGAGTAGGGAAAACCACTAGACCATTCAGGTATGACCTAAATCAAATCCCTTATGAGTATACAGTGGAAGTGAGAAATAGATTTAAGGGACTAGATCTGATAGATAGAGTGCCTGATGAACTATGGACAGAGGTTCCTGACATTGTATAGGAGACAAAGATCAAGACCATCCCCATGGAAAAGAAATGCAAAAAAGCAAAATGGCTGTCTGAGGAGGCCTCCCAAATAGCTGTGAAAAGAAGAGAAGTGAAAAGCAAAGGAGAAAAGGAAAGATATAAGCATCTGAATGCAGAGTTCCAAAGAATAGCTAGAAGAGATAAGAAAGCTTTCCTCAGAAATCAATGCAAAGAAATAGAGGAAAACAACAGAATGGGAAAGACTAGAGATCTCGTCAAGAAAATCAGAGATAACAAGAGAACATTTCATGCAAAGATAGGCTCAATAAAGGACAGAAATGGACCTAACAGAAGCAGAAGATATTAAGAAGAGGTGGCAAGAATACACAGAAGAAATGTACAAAAAAGATCTGCATGACCCAGATAATCACGATGGTGTGATCACTGACCTAGAGCCAGACATCCTGGAATGTGAAGTCAAGTGGGCCTTAGAAAGCATCACTACGAACAAAGCTAGTGGAGGTGATGGAATTCCAGTTGAGCTATTTCAAATCCTGAAAGATGATGCTGTGAAAGTGCTGCACTCAATATGCCAGCAAATTTGGAAAACTCAGCAGTGGCCACAGGACTGGAAAAGGTCAGTTTTCATTCCAATCCCAAAGAAAGGCAATGCCAAAGAATGCTCAAACTACTGCCCAACTGCACTCATTTCACACGCTAGTAAAGTAATGCTCAAAATTCTCCACGCCATTCTTCAGCAATACGTGAACCGTGAACTTCCAGATGTTCAAGCTGGTTTTAGAAAAGGCAGAGGAACCAGAGACCAAATTGCCACCATCCGCTGGATCATGGAAAAAGCAAGAGAGTTCCAGAAAAACATCTATTTCTGCTTTATTGACTATGCCAAAGCCTTTGACTGTGTGGATCACAATAAACTGTGGAAAATTCTGAAAGAGATGGGAATACCAGACCACCTTACCTGACTCTTGAGAAACTTATATGCAAGTCAGGAAGCAACAGTTAGAACTGGACATGGAACAACAGACTGGTTCCAAATAGGAAAAGGAGTATGTCAAGGCTGTATATTGTCACCCTGCTTATTTAACTTCTATGCAGAGTACATCATGAGAAACACTGGGCTGGAAGAAGCACAACCTGGAGTCAAGATTGCCGGGAAAAATATCAATAACCTCAGATATGCAGATGACACCACCCTTATTGAAGAAAGTGAAGAGGAACTAAAAAGCCTCTTGATGAAAGTGAAAGTGGAGAGTGAAAAAGTGGGCTTAAGGCTCAACATTCAGAAGACGAAGATCATGGCATCTGGTTCCATCACTTCATGGGAAATAGAGGGGGAAACAGTGAAACAGGTCAGACTTTATTTTTTGGGGCTCCAAAATCACTGCAGATGGTGACTGCAGCCATGAAATTAAAAGACGCTTACTCCTTGGAAGAAAAGTTATGACCAACCTAGATAGCATATTGAATAGCAGAGACATTACTTTGCCAACAAAGGTCCGTCTAGTCAAGGATATGGTTTTTCCAGTAGTCATGTATGGATGTGAGAGTTGGACTGTGAAGAAAGCTGAGTGCCAAAGAATTGATGCCTTTGAACTGTGGTGTTGGAGAAGACTCTCAAGAGTCCCTTGGACTTCAAGGAGATCCAACCAGTCCATTCTGAAGGAGATCAGCCCTGGGAGTTCTTTGGGGGTAATGATGCTGAAGCTGAAAGTCCAGTACTTTGGCCACCTCGTGTGAAGAGTTGACTCATTGGAAAAGACCCTGATGCTGGGAGGGATTGGGGGCAGGAGGAGAAGGGGACAACAGAGGATGAGATGGCTGGATGGCATCACTGACTCAATGGACATGAGTCTGAGTGAACTCTGGGAGTTGGTGATGGACAGGGAGGCCTGGTATGCTGCAATTTTTGGGTTCGCAAAGAGTCTGACATGACTGAGCGACTGAACTGAACTGAATATCAGTTCATTCTTTGTACAAATATGTTTGAAATATATAAATCTTATTAATGTATGTTCTTAGCAACAGAAGTAACTGAGAGTGGAATATAGGAGAAAAATCTTTACTATCTTTATGTATTTTCTATAGGCCAGAAAACTATTTTAAAGCAAAAAAATTAATTTAAAAAAGGCAATTAATATATAGATTGGCTGAATGGATTAAAAAACAAGATATATTTCTACACTTTCTATAAGAGACTTACTTTAGATCCAAGTAAACACATCAGCTAAAAGTGAAATATTAGGAAAAGTTATTTCATGTAAGTGACCTTTCATGTAAATGTCCTTTCTCCAGTGTTTAGTCTTGGTTTTCTTTTTGAAGGTCATTTGATTATCTCTGCAAAGCTTTATTGGTGGGCTCTCAATTCTGCTACACTGGTCTGTAAATCCATCTTTATGGCAGGATCACACTGTTTTAATTACTGTTATTTTGTAGTATGTTTTGAAATCAGGAAGAGCAGGGCCTCCAACTTTTGTTCTTTTTCAAGATTCTTTCAACTATTTGGGATCTCTTGAGATTTATTATGAATTTTAGCTTTTTTTTTTCCTACTTCTGCAAAAAATGCCATTGGGATTTTGATAGAGATTGTGTTTCTTGAACCTGTAGATCATTATGAGTATTATGGACATTTTAATAGTATTGAGTCATCCAATTCATAAGACACAAGATGTCTTTCCATTTATTTGTATCTTCTTTGACTTTTGTTAGTAATATGTTGTCATTTTCATTGTACAGGTCTTTTACAGCTTTGGTTAAGATTTATCTTAAGTATTTTATTCTTTTTGATGCTATTGTAAATGAGATTGCTTTCCCCGTTTCCTTTTCAATTTTTCATTGTTAGTGTATAGAAACACAACTGGTGTTTGGAAAACTGGGTATTCAGAAAAGAATGAAGTTGGACCCTCATCTTAGACCACATAAAAAAATTAACTCAAAACAGATTATAGAACTAAACATAAGATCTAAAACTATAAAATTGCTGGAAGAAAACATAATAGAAAAGCTTCCTGACATTGGATTTGACAATGGTTTCTTGGATATGATACCATAAACAGCAACAAAAGCAAAAACAAATGTGACTACATCAAACTTTAAAAGTTCTATGCAACAAAGGAAGGAATAAACAGAGTGAAAGGGAAACCTACAGAATGGGAGAAAATATTTGCAAACCATGTGTACCTGGTCAGAAGCAAACATCCAGATTATATATAAAACTCCTACAATGCAACAATAATAACAACAGCAAACAAATAACCTGATTTTAAAATGGGTATGGGACTTGAATAGACATGTCTACAAAGAATATATATAAATGGTCAACAAGCATATGGAAACATCACTAATCATCAATATCACTAATCATCACAGAGATGCAAGTCAAAATCTCACACCCATTAGTATGCTCACTATCTAAAACATAGAAATAACAAATGCTGGTGAGAATGCAAAGGAATTGGAACACTGCGCACTGTTTGTGGGAATATAAAAAGGTTTGGACCATAAAGAAAGCTGAGCACTGAAATACTGACGCTCTTGAATTGTGGTGTTGGAAAAGACTCTTGAGAGTCCCTTGGACTGCAAGGAGATCCAGCCAGTCAATCCTCAAGGAAATCAGTCTTGAATATTCATTGGAAGGACTGATGCTGAAACTGAAGCGCCAATATTTTGGCCACATGATGCGAAAAACTGACTCATTGGAGAAGACGCTAATGCTGGCAAAGAGTGAAAGCAGGAAGAGAAGGGGACAACAGGGGATGAGATGGTTGCATGGCATCACTGACTCAATGGACATGAGTTTGAACAAGCTCCGGGAGTTAGTGATTGATAGGGAAGCCTGGAGTGCTGTAGTCCATGGGGTCACAAAGAGTCAGACACAACTGACCGACTGAACTGAACTGAAAAAAAGTTTGGCTGGTATGGTAAATAGTATGGAGTTTGCTCCAATAATTATAAGTAGACTTACCATATGATCCAGAGCTTCCCAGGTGGCTCAGTGGTAAAAAATCTGCCTGCCAATACATGAGACCTTGGAGACACAAGTTCAATCCCTGGGTTGGGAAGATCCCCTGGAGAAGGAAATGGCAACCCATTCCAGTATTCTTGCCTGAAAAATTCCATGGACAGAGGAGTCTGGTGGGCAACAGTCCATAGGGTTGCAAACTGAGCAACTGAGCACACACATATGATCCAGCAAACTCATTTCTTTGTATAGACACAAAATAATTGAAAACAGGATCTTGAAGAGATATTTGCACATCCATATTCATTGCAGCACTGTTTACAATAGTCAAGAGGTGGAAGTAATCTAAATGCCCATCAGTAAATGAAGAGAGAAAGTAAATGTGGTATATCCATACAATGGAATATTATTCAGCTTTATAAAGTAATGAAATTCTGTCACACTGTATGACATGGATGAATCTTGAGAGCTTATGCTAAGTGAAATAAGCTAGTCAAAAAATACAAATAAAATAATTCTTGATACCACTGGTAAGAAATATATCTAAAGTAGTCAAATTCATAGAAACAAAAAGTAGAATGCGGTTACCAGGAGCTGAGAGGAAGAAGGAAATGGGGAGCTGATTTTTAATGAGTACAGACTTTCAGTTTTGCAAGATGAAAAAGTTCTAGATATCTGTTGCACTGCTACTGCTACTGCTAAGTCACTACAGTCGTGTCTGACTCTGTGCGACCCCATAGACAGCAGCCCACCAGGCTCCCCCATCCCTGGGATTCTCCAGGCAAGAACACTGAGTGGGTTGCCATTTCCTTCTCCAGTGCGTGAAAGTGAAAAGTGAAAGGGAAGTTGCTCAGTCGTGTCTGACTCTTAGTGACCCCATGGACTGCAGCCTACCAGGCTCCTCTGTCCACGGGATTTTCCAGGCAAGAGTACTGGAGTGGGGTGCCATTGCCCTCTCCGATCTGTTGCACAAAAATGTGTTAATAGTTACATCACTGTACTGTATATTTAAAAGCAGTTATGATAATGAATTTTATGTTATGTGCATAATCACAATTTTAAATAGATGAAAAAACAATTTACAAAATGTGTGACCAAAAAACAATTGACAAAATTGACATATAGCTAGATAAATAGATAGATATAATGGTAAGTATCTCAGGACTCAGTAGGATTTACCCTAGGATTGCAATGCTGATGTAATATTTGAAAACCAATGTAATTTGCCACATTAACAAATTAAGTGAGAAAATTACTTGACCATATCAACAACTGCACAAAAAGTATTTGGAAATAATTCACCACAATTCATAATAAAACTACTGTGTGCATGAATGCTCAGTCATGTCTGACTCTTTGTGACCCAATGGACCATGGCCCACCAGGCTCCTCTGTCAATGGAATTTTCCAGACAAGAATACTGGAGTGATTGCCATTACCTCCTCCAGGGAATCTTCCCAACCCAGGGATTGAATCTGCATCTCCTGTATCTCCTGCATTGTAGGCAGGTTCTTTACCACTTGAGCCAAAACCCTTCAGTTAAAGAAGAGTATTAGTCACTCAGTCATGCCTGACTCTGCAACTCCATAATTGAATCTGAGTCTCCCACAATTAAATTTAAAAGCTTTTGCACAGCAGAGAATGTCCTAGTGGTCCAGTGGTTAGGACTCCATGCTTTCATTGTCAAGGGCCCAGGTTTAATCCCTTTATCAGGGAACTAGGATCCCATAAACTATGAGGCCAAAAAAAAAAAAAAAAGAAGAAGAAGAAGAAGAAACAAAGGGTGGGGGGAAGCATTTGCACAGCAAAAGAAACCATAAACAAAATGAAAAGATAATCCACAGAATGGGAAAAAGTATTTGCAAATGTTTTGCGACTCAAATGGCTCACTTATGTGTAAGTAACATGAAGGGCACTTATTACTTTAAAAAACATAGGAGAAAATCTGGTATAGCAAGAAAAGACCTAGAGAATTCTGTTAATGTTTCTGAATCTGTTCTTGCTCCATTCATGTAATTTGACTACTTCTAGAAATGGCAATCCACTCCAGTATTCTTGTCTGGGAAATCCCATGGATAGAGGAGCTTGGCATGCTACAATCTATGGAATCACAAAGAGGTGGACATGACTGAAGTGATTTTGCACAGCGTTTAATTTATTAATAAAGCTTAATACTTTTTAACATTTCTGATTTGGTATGTCTGCTTTGATAACCTGATCTTTGTCTTATCTCAAATATCAGAAATAGGTAAAGATATGCACTTTCACAACTTCTTTTCATCATTGTACTGGAGGTTCTAGCTAGAAACTTAATGTGTAATAAGACAAGAAAAAATAATAAATACAAGGCATAAAGATAAGAAAGGAGACAGTAAAATTGTCTTTATTCAAAGATAACATGTTCTTATATGTCAAAAAACCCTAAGATCTATAAAACAAACTACTAGAATAACAACTTTAGCAATGCCAAAGGATAGAAGGTCTCTACAAAAAGTAATTGCATTTCTATATCATAGAAACTATTGGTTGGAAAACAAATTTTAATTCCATTTTGAATAGTATTAATATATTTAACAATAAAGTTAAATAAAAATATACAGTATATATCCACTAAAAACTAAAATAATTGCTGAGAGAAATTAAAGAAGACCTAAATAAATGGAGAGAGGTGCCATATTCACGGACTAGAAGACTATACTGTTAACACATCACTTTCCCCCATATCTATATTAAAATCCTAGCAGATCTCCGTAGAAGTTGAAAAGGTAATTCTAAAATTCATATGAGGAGCTTCCCTGGTGGCTCAGTGGTAATGAATCCACCTGCCAGTGCAGGAAACATAGGTTCAACCTCTGATCTGGGACGATCCCACGTGCCATGAAGCAACTAAGCCTGTGCACTACAATTATTGAGCCTGTGCTCTAGACCCCAGGAGCTGCAACTGCTGAGCCCACGTGTTGCAACTACTGAAGTACACATCCTCTTGAACCTGTGCTCTGCAATAAGAGAAGCCACCACAGTGAAAAGCCCACACACCATAATTAAGGAGTAGTTCCCACTCGCCACAACTAGAGAAAAAGCCCATGCAGCAACAAAGACCCAGCACAGCCAAAAATTAACAAATAGCATTAAAATTTTTAAAAATTCATATAAAACTGCAAAGAATTAAATCTAGCTAAAATAATCTCAAAAAAGAAGAAAAAAGCTGAAGGACTTGATTTCAAGTCATTACATTAAAGCTACAGTAAGTAGAGCAGTGTAGTATTAACATGAAGATAAATAAATCAATCGATTAAATCAAACCCAAAACCCATAAACAGTCTCACTTGTATGGTCAATTGATTTCTGGCAAAGCACTATAATCATTCAATGAGAAAAGACCAGTTCTTTCCATAAATGCTGCTGGAAATACTAGCTACCCAGTTCAGTTCAGTTCAGTCGCTTGGTTGTGTCCGACTGCTTACGACCCCATGAATCGCAGCACGCCAGGCCTCCCTGTCCATCACCAACTCCCAGAGTTCACTCAGACTCACATCCATCAAGTCAGTGATGCCATCCAGCCATCTCATCCTCTGTCATCCCCTTCTCCTCCTGCCCCCAATCCCTCCCAGCATCAGAGTCTTTTCCAATGAGTCAACTTTTCGCATGAGGTGACCAAAATACTGGAGTTTCAGCTTTAGCATCATTCCTTCCAAAGAAATCCCAGGGCTGATCTTCAGAATGGACTGGTTGGATCTCCTTGCAGTCCAAGGGACTCTCGAGAGTCTTCTCCAGCACCATAGTTCAAAAGCATCAATTCTTTGGCGCTCAGCTTTCTTCACAGTCCAACTCTCACATCCATACATGACCACTGGAAAAACCATAGCCTTGATTAGACGGACCTTTGTTGGCAAAGTAATGTCTCTGCTTTTCAATATGCTATCTAGGTTGGTCATACTTTTCTTTCAAGGAGTACGCGTCTTTTAATTTCATGGCTGCAGTCACCATCTGCAGTGATTTTGGAGCCCAAAAAAATAAAGTCTGACACTGTTTCCACTGTTTCCCCATCTATTTCCCGTGAAGTGATGGGACCAGATGCCATGATCTTCGTTTTCTGAATGTTGAGTTTTAAACCAACTTTTCCACTCTCCTCTTTCACCTTCATTAAGAGACTTTTTAGTTCCTCTTCACTTTATCCATACAAAAAAAAAAAGGAACAAATCTCAAACCATATAAAACAAAACAAAAACAATAGAAATGAATCACAGATATAAATGCAAAAGCTAAAACTATAAAACTGCAAAAACAAAACAATAAAACTTTTTACCTTGTGTAGGCAATGATTCTTAGCTGTGATACCAAAAGCAAACAGCCATAAAGGAAAAGTCTTAATAAACTGGATTCCAATAAAATATTAGTTCGATTTTATCATAATCAAAACGTTCTGCTCTTTACAAGAGATTGTTAAGAAAATAAAAGGTTCCTTAAAATAATAAAAATAGAACTATCATATGATCCTGTAACTCCTGAGTATATATCTGGAGAAAACATAATTTGAAAAGGTATATGCACCCAAGTTCATTGCAGCACTATTTACAATAGCCAAGACATGGAAGCAACCTAAGTGCTCACTGACAGATGAATAGACAAACAAGAGGTAGGGTATAAAAAGAAAGAAAGAATGCCATTTGTAACAACATGGATGGACCTAGAGATAATCAGACTAAGTGCAGTAAGTCAGGTGGAGAAAGACAAACATCATATGATATCTCTTATATGTGAAGTCTAAAAGAAAAACTTATACAAATGAACTTATTTATGAAACAGAAATAGACTCACAGACACAGAAGACAAACTCTTTCCCCATTGTCAAAGGGGAGGTGGGAAGGGATAAATTAGGAGTTTGAGACTAAAACATACACATTATTATACATAAAATAGATAACCAACCTGTACCTATTATACAGCACAGAGAATTCTACTCAATAACTTGTAAAAACCTACAATGGAAGAGGATGTAAAAGAATAGATATATATGTATAAATACATAACTGAATCGCTTTGCTCTGCAACTAAAATTAACACGACATTGTAAATCAACTGTATTTCAATAAAAGTTTTTAAAAATTAAAAACATATTTAGGCTTGAAACTGTCACATAATGAAAGCAAAAGTATTTTTTTCCTTGAATTATTAATTTTAGCAGAACAAAATAAAAGAAGAAGCAAATCTCAGGTTGGGAGGAAATACTGAACATATATTTGACACATATTTCATATCCAAGAAATATAAATAACTTATGAAAATCAATTTTAAAAAACCTTGAATAAACACTTCACAAAATAAGAAAGATATATAAATGGCCAATGCATGCAAGAAAAGATGCTCCACACTGAGTCAACAGAGAAATAAGAACAGTTGAGGAAAGTTGCCTCTGGAGAGCCAAATTAGATGAAGATAAAGAAAAAGGAAGGTGACTGTTGTTTTCCATCATAAATTTTTAGTACTATTTGATTTTCCAAGACTGGGGAACTTTTTAAAGCAAATGTTTAAAACAAAACTTTTTAAAGTAAAACAAAACTTTTTAAAGCCGAGAGCTGTCTGACTCTTAGTGACCCCATGGACTATAGCCCATCATGCTCCTTTGTCCATGGGATTTTTCCAGGCAAGAATACTGGAGTGGGTTGCCATTTCTTTTCCAGGGAATCTACCTGACCCAAGGATTGAACCCGGGGCCTCCTGCATTGCAGGCAGACTCTTTACTGTCTGAGCCACCAGGGAAGCATCCAAAGCAAACATTAATTTTTTTGATGAGCATGTCCTCTGAAGCCAATAGGTCACTGGCTTGGTCATTATAGGAAATAGAACTTAAGCCAAATGTTCAAACCAAGAGCTCTTCATGGAAAGAATAGGAATAGACAGCTTGAAGGAGATAGTGGATGTTGAGATACTCAGAAACAAGCAATACTGGGAATCTGTTACTTTGCATAGGGCCATTTGGATGAGGAAACAGAAGTGGGGGTTGTCATTGCTGGAACAGAGAAGGGAGAGCTGCAGTCATTGAAAAGTGGGTAACTGCCAGGACATGCAACACTGAAGCAAGAGGGAAACTATCCAGACCCCTCTGTGCCGCCCTCTAGTCTCCTGCCAGCCCCTCCCGTTGGCCATACCCAGTGAGAAGGCACTAGGCAGCGCAGTCCACAGTGATCAGCATCTCAGGACAGAGCAGCCACACAAGGAGGGAGACTGGGTGGGAGGACAACCAGCAAACCAGCAGCTCCACATCTCAGGTACCTCCTTGCAAAATTCTTGCACACTTGGGATGAGATGTACACAAAAAGATATGCATGAAGACGTTCTCTTTATATTGTCTATATTAGCAAAACATTATGTCCCCTTGGCAGAAAACTATGCAGCTCTGGAGAGGAAAGAGCTACGTGTTATCTTTCAATGTAAATGCGTCTCAAAGACAACCATATAATATTTCAGTAAGTTTTGAGAGTTCATATAATAATACCATATATTGTTCATGGGTACATATAAAAAATAAAAGTATGAATCAAGGATGTTGTGTGTACACGTTAAATATATGACATGGAAAAGCAAACAATAATAAACTATATATTAAGAACCTTACTAAAGAGCCTTTGGATGAAAGTGAAAATCCATAGCTCTGACTAGACGTACTTCTGCTGGCAAAGTAATGTCTCTTCTTTTTAATATGCTGTCTAGGTTGGTCATAACTTTTCTTCCAAGGAGTAAGCGTCTTTTAATTTCATGGCTGCAGTCACCATCTGCAGTGATTTTGGAGCCCAAAAAAATAGTCTGTCACTGTTTCCACTGTTTCCCCATCTATTTGCCATGAAGTGATGGGACCAGATGCCGTGATCTTAATTTTCTGAATGTTGAGTTTTAAGCCAACTTTTTCACTCTCCTCTTTCACTTTCATCAAGAGACTCTTTAGTTCTTCACTTTCTACCATAAGGGTGGTGTCATCTGCATATCTGAGGTTATTGATATTTCTCCCAGCAATCTTGATTCCAGCTTGTGCTTCCTCCAGCCCAGCATTTCTCATGATGTACTCTGCATAGAAGTTAAATAAGCAGGGTGACAATATACAGCCTTGAGTACTCCTTTCCCAATTTAAAACAGTCTATTTTTCCATGTCCAGTTCTAAATGTTGCTTCCTGACCTGCATACAGATTTCTCAAGAGGCAGGTCAGGTGGTATGTTATTCCATTCTCTTTAAGAATTTTCCAGAGTTTGTTGTTGGAGAAGGAAATGGCAACCCACTCCAGTACTCTTGCCTGGAAAATCCCATGGGTGGAGGAGCCTGGTAGGCTATAGTCCATGGGGTCTCGAAGAGTCAGGCATGACTGAAGTGTGGCTTTGGCATAGTCAATAAAGCAGAAGTAGATGCTTTTCTGGAACTCTCTTGCTTTTTCAATGATCCAGTGAATGTCAGAAGACTGCTAATTTCACACCATGCCCTCCCTGCTAGCCCAGGTAGTTCCTTTGCCTCAGCCCTGCATCAAGCATGTCCTGATGGTTACTTCCTGTCAGTGCTGGGAAGAGCAAGCCATCAGGATACTGACATACCAATCATTAAAGAGGATGCTGACCTAGAGGGTGAGAAGGAGTGGGAGGGAGGCTGAAGCAGGAGGGGACACATTTATACCTATAGCTGACTCATGCTGATGTATAGAGAAACCAATACAATCTTGTAATTATCTTTCAATTCGAAATAAACAAAAAGAGGATGATTGATCAAATCAGTCCAATTCTGTACCACTTAAGACCAGCAAAAAAAAAAGCGGGGGTGGAATACATTTCATATAGAAGATAAATGTCAAAACATATCTAAGAGAACTCTAGCAGGGAAAAAAAAAGTAGTAGGGAGGGAGTGAGGAGGCAATCTTGCTTTACCAGATTTTCTAAAAACAAAAAGCCATTGTAACTAAAACAAGTTAGAAGCTCACACATAAGAAAATTGAGATGTGATAAGGATAGTATTACAAGTCAGTGGGAAAGGGTGGTTTGTTTAAATAAAGATGCTAGAATGACGCCAGTCAAACAAGGAGCAAAGGTAGACGCTTCCTTTTACCTACATAAAAAAAATAAAGAATTTTCATGAGAATTGAAATACTTACATATAAAAATATATAACAATAACCATTTAGAAGAAAACCCATGAAAATATTTGCAGGTCCTTGGCATTTATGGCAGTGTTGTGGCAGGGGAGTGGGGGGAGCCTCTGTGTAAAACTCAAAAAAAAAAAAAAAAAGGAAAATGAAGAAACATTTCACTATGCAAATATTTTAAATACAACAAAAAGACAATAAGCAAAGTCAGACAACAAGGAGTAGACTTAAAAAAATCTTTGAAGCACATCAATCAGATAAATAATTCCTGTGTATACATTCTATATAAATATGTTAATATTATAGTTCCCATAAATTAACAATACAAGGACAAATAGCCCACCTAAAAATAGTCAAAGGATTTAAAATAGTTATTTTATAAAAGGAGAAATTCTGATGCACATAGATACATTAAAAAGAAGTTCAACTTCACAATTAGCAGGGACATTCTATTAAAGTAACAGTGACTTAACATTTTGCCAACAGGTGGCAAAAAGTGCAGAAGACTGTTACAGCGGTAGTTGGAGGGATGAGCAGGGGGCGAGTGGGACAAGCTGGTGATTCTATAAACTGTTATTAACAATAGGCACTGGAATTACTGCCAGTATTTTTGAAAATTAATTTGGCAAACTGTTAAAATTAAAAATATATGTATCCTTTTATTCACCAATTCAAGTTCTGGAAACTTATCCTATACAATTAGATTTTATAAAATGAAAAGTGTATTTACCCAAGTAGGAAGTATAAAGGGTATTTATTGAAACACTGCCTGGCAAGTAATGAAGCAAAAATAAATTCAGTTCAGTCGCTCAGTCATGTCCGACTCTTTGCGACCCCATGAATAGCAGCACTCCAGGTCTCTCTGTCCATCACCAACTCCCAGAGTTCACTCAGACTCACATCCATCGAGTCAGTGATGCCATCCAGCCATCTCATCTTCTGTCGTCCCCTTCTCCTCCTGCCTCCAATCCCTCCCAGCATCAGAGTCTTTCGCATGAGGTGGCCAAAGTACTGGAGTTTCAGCTTCAGCAATATTCCCTCCAAAGAAATCCCAGAGCTGATCTTCAGAATGGCTGGTTGGATCTCCTTTCAGTCCAAGGGACTCTCAAGAGTCTTCTCCAACACCACAGTTCAAAAGCATCAATTCTTCGGCGCTCAGCCTTCTTCACAGTCCAACTCTCACATCCATACATGACCACAGGAAAAACCACAGCCTTGACTAGATGGACCTTTGTTGGCAAAGTAATATCTCTGCTTTTGAATATGCTATCTAGGTTGATCATAACTTTCCTTCCAAGGAGCAAGTGTCTTTTAATTTCATGGCTGCAGTCACCATCTGCAGTGATTTTGGAACCCCAAAAATAAAGTCTGACACTGTTTCCACTGTTTACCCACCTATTTCCCATGAAGTGATTGGACCAGATGCCATGATCTTCGTTTTCTGAATGTTGAGCTTTAAGCCAACTTTTTCACTCTCCACTTTCACCTTCATCAAGAGGCTTTTTAGTTCCTCTTCACTTTCTGCCATAAGGGTGGTGTCATCTGCATATCTGAGGTTATTGATATTTCTCCCGGAAATCTTGATTCCAGCTTGTGTTCCTTCCAGTCCAGCGTTTCTCATGATGTACTCTGCATATAAGTTAAATAAGCAGGGTGACAATATACAGCCTTGAAGCACTCCTTTTCCTATTTGGAACCAGTCTGTTGTTCCATGTCCAGTTCTAACCCTTGCTTCCTGACCTGCATACAGATTTCTCAAGAGTCAGGTCAGATGGTCTGATATTCCCATCTCTTTCAGAATTTTCCACAGTTTACTGTGATCCACACAGTCAAAGGCTTTGGCATAGTCAATAAAGCAGAAATAGATGTTTTTCTGGAACTCTCTTGCTTTTTCCATGATCCAGCGGATGGTGGCAATTTGGTCTCTGGTTCCTCTGCCTTTTCTAAAACCAGCTTGAACATCTGGAAGTTCACGGTTCACGTATTGCTGAAGCCTGGCTTGGAGAATTTTGAGCATTACTTTACTGGCGTGTGAGATGAGTGCAATTGTGCAGTAGTTTGAGCATTCTTTGGCATTGCCTTTCTTTGGGATTGGAATGAAAACTGACCTTTTCCAGTCCTGTGGCCACTGCTGAGTTTTCCAAATTTGCTGGCATATTGAGTGCAGCACTTTCACAGCATCATCTTTCAGGATTTGAAATAGCTCAATTGGAATTCCATCACCTCCACTAGCTTTGTTCATAGTGATGCTTTCTAAGGCCCACTTGACTTCACAATAAATAAATTAAAATTCATTAATAAAAGAATGATTAGATTAACTGAAGTGTATCTAGGCTGTGGAGTATTATGCAACTATTTAAAAGATTGCTTTAGCACTGCATCAATTTTTCTACTAGAATATTTATTATAGATTGTATGTGATCAAAGCCCCTTGCAGAGAAATGAATAGAATTATTCTGTCTATAAAACAACTACATCCCACAGCATGTATCTGACTATCTTTTCATAGTATAGTTATATAAGAATGCACTAGAAGTTATTAAGACCTGTTAGAGGTGGGATAGGAACATGTTTGAGAAAGGAGAGATGGTTTTGAGACAGATGAGGAAGAAAGAGACTATAACATAAGAAATACTCTGGCATCAAAAACAAAACAAAACAAAACTCTGGTATTGTGCAAGACAAAGAGTAAACTAGAAAATTCTATAACAGCAAATGTGTAAAACTGTATGTGCACAAGGCTAGAAGGTAACCAGGAAAAATGGGAACACTATCTTGATTGGTAACAAAAGGGAAAAAAGGACTTCCCTGGTGGTCTAGTGGTTAAGATTCTGCTCTTCCACTGTAAGGGACCTGGGTCCAATACCTGGTTGGAGAACTAAGATCCTATATGCCATGCAGTGTGGTCAAAACACAAAAAATATGGTGTTATCTATTTTCTCAATTTACTGACAGCAACACCTCTCTGCAATGTCTCATGATATTTGCAAGTAATCACCATTTTTCACTTTCTGAATCTCTTTTCAAACCTGCACATGATGTAAATCCCCTATCGTCTCTTAAAAAAAAAAAAAAAACAACTCTAAAACCTAAAATGCTTGCTCTCCCTCCCCACCCTACCACCCAGTCTCTTCTGCCAACACACTTAGCATTTTTACAGAGTTGTTATTATGAATTTGGAGAAACTCAACTTCATTTTGAAACTGAAGTTAAAATACATTATCCATATTTCTTATAACAATCACATTTAAAATAATAGCCAAAATTGAAGTTTGTATGTAGAAAAATAAATAGCATTCTTCTTTAACAATAAACTAAAATAACACAGTGAGCATCTTTTATATACCAATGGTTTTATCATCTTTTTAATCAGTAAGTAAAACATGATGTCATCTTATTTACTTTCCACAGATATCTATGGTGTTACCTGTGAGGTAGATATTATTATTCCTTACTCAGAGCTTGTGATTACAGCTCCTTCATGATTATGGCCAAGTGTGAACTACTAGCAAGACTCTGTCTTTAGAAACACTGTCACACCCTCTAGGAAGACCCCCTGAAAGTTGCTCAGTGTCCGACTCTTTGTGACCCCATGGACTGTGGGTAGCTGTTCCCTTCTCCAGAGGATCTTCCCAACCCAAAATCAAACCCAGGTCCCCCACATTGCAGGCAGATTCTTTACCAGCTGAGCCACAAGCGAAGCCCAAGAATACTGGAGTGGGTAGCCTATCCCTTCTCCAGCAAATCTTCCAGACCCAGGAATCAAACCAGGGTCTTCTGCATTGCAGGTGGATTCTTTACCAACTGAGCTATTAGGAAAGCCCAACTAGACTCATGGGGAAAATGTTTGATGAAAATACCCTGAGACCAGAGTATATCACATATATCTGGTGGTTCACAATCTGAAGATGAAGCCCTTCCTATGTGACAGAAGAGTGCTTGCAGTTGCTTCTGGAAGACCCTAGACTCTCTGCATTTGCCTTCTCTGCCCCACCACATCCTGAACCTTTACTAAAGCTCTACATGAGTACACCCTGTGGGGCCTTGTGAGCCCTTTCATTATCCAACACTGGGCAGCCGTGACTCACACTGAAAACTCAGCTTTCAGTCAACGCACATGTGTGGAAACCAACCATGCTCCGTTCTCACACTTATTGAAAAATGGTTGTCATACTGATTAGGAATTCACCCTTTTACATGTGGTCATGAAACAGAGCAGGACCCTGTGGGACTCCTGGACACAAAAGACTTTCTGTGTCCCTTGTTTTCCTGTTGGCAGGAAATAGTCATGTACGGATGTGAGAACTGGACTATAAAGAAAGCTGAGTGCCAAAAACTTGATGCTTTTGAACTGTGGTGTTGGAGAAGGCTCTTAAGGGTCCCTTGGACAGCAAGAAGATCCAACCAGTCCATCCTAAAGGAAATCGATCCTGAATATTAATTGGAAGAACTGATGCTGAAGCTTCATGAAGTTCCAATACTTTGGCCACCTGATGCAAAGAACTGACTCCTTGGAAAAGACCCTGATGCTATGGAAGATTGAAGGCAGGAGGAGAAGGGGATGACAGAGGATGAGATGGTTGGATGACATCACCGTCTCAATGGACATGAGTTTGAGTAAACTCTGGGAATTGGTGATGGACAGGGAGGCCTAGCATGCTGCAGTCCATGTGGTCGCAAAGAGTCGAACATGACCGAGAGACTAAACTGAACTGAGGTTTCATTCAGCATCCATGGCCTTCCCTGAGTTCCAAAGGGCCAGGTACAAATGACTGCTAATCAGGGAAGGGAGGGGAAGATGAGACAGGGGCAGAGAAGCCAAAAACAAGAAACAATAGTGCAGTCTTGGGGCAGAGTATGCAGATGATACCATCCTTAAGGCAGATAGCAGAAAGGAACTGAAGAGCATCGTGATGAAAGTGCAAGCAGAGAGTGAAAAAGCTGGCTTAAAGCTCAACATTCAGAAAACGAAGATTATGGCATCTGGTCCCATCATTTCATGGCAAATAGATGGGGAAACAGTGGAAATAGTGGCAGATTTTATTTTCTTGGGCTCCAAAATCACTGCGGATAGTGACTGCAGCCATGAAATTAAAAGGCGCTTGCTCCTTGGAAGAAAAGCTATGACAAACCTAGACAGCATATTAAAAAGCAGAGACATTAGTCATTAGTCTCTCTAGTCAAAGCTATGGTCTTTCCAGTAGTCATGTATGGATGTGAGAGTTGGGGTATAAAGAAAGCTGAGCACCAAAGAATTGATGCTTTTGAACTGTGGTGCTGGAGAAGACTCTAGAGAGTACCTTGGACTGCAAGGAGATACAACCAGTCCATCCTAAAAGAAATCAATCCTGAATATTCACTGGAAGGACTGATGCTGAAGCTGAAGCTCCAATACTTTGGCCACCTGATGCAAAGAACTGACTCATTGTAAAAGACCCTGATGCTGTGAAAGATTGAAGGCAGGAGGAGAAGGGGACAACAGAGGATGAGATGGTTGGATGGCATCACTGTCTTGATGGACATGAGTTTGAGCAACTCTGGGAGTTGGTGATTGACAAAGAAGCCTGGCATGCTGCAGTCCATGGGGTTGCAAAGACTTGAACATGACTAAGCAACTGAAGTAAGACAGTAAGTGTTGCAAGAGGGCATCAGAGGGCAGACACACTGAAACCATACTCACAGGAAACTAGTCAATCTAATCACACTAGGACCACAGCCTTGTCTAACTCAATGAAACTAAGTCATGCCCATGGGGCCACCCAAAAAGGGGGGGTCATGGTGGAGAGGTCTGACACATTGTGGTCCACTGGAGAAGGAAATGACAAACCACTTCAGTATTCTTGCCTTGAGAACCCCATGAACAGTATGAAAAGGCAAAATGATAGGATACTGAAAGAGGAACTCCCCAGGTCAATAGGCGCCCAATATGCTACTGGAGATCAGTGGAGAAATAACTCCAGAAAGGATGAAGGGATGGAGCCAAAGCAAAAACACCACCCAGTTGTGGATGTGACTGGTGATAGAAGCAAGGTCCGATGCTGAAAAAAGCAATATTGCATAGGAACCTGGAATGTCAGGTCCATGAATCAAGGCAAATTGGAAGTGGTCAAACAAGAGATGGCAAGAGTAAACGTCGACATTCTAGGAATCAGCGAACTACAATGGACTGGAATGGGTGAATTTAACTCAGATGACCATTATATCTACTACTTCGGGCAGGAATCCCTCAGAAGAAATGGAGTAGCCATCATGGTCAACAAGAGAGTCCAAAATGCAGTACTTGGATGCAATCTCAAAAACGACAGAATGATCTCTGTTCGTTTCCAAGGCAAACCATTCAATATCACAGTAATCCAAGTCTATGCCCCAACCAGTAACGCTGAAGAATCTGAAGTTGAATGGTTCTATGAAGACCTACAAGACCTTTTAGAACTAACACCCAAAAAAGATGTCCTTTTCATTATAGGGGACTGGAATGCAAAAGTAGGAAGGCAAATATGGCCTTGGAATATGGAATGAAGCAGGGCAAAGACTAATAGAGTTTTGCCAAGAAAATGCACTGGTCATAGCAAACACCCTCTTCCAAAAACACAAGAGAAGACTCTACACATGGACATCACCAGATGGTCAACACCGAAATCAGACTGATTATATTCTTTGCAGCCAAAGATGGAGAAGCTCTATACAGTCAACAAAAACAAGACCAGGAGCTGACTGTGTCTCAGATCATGAACTCCTTATTGCCAAATTCAGACTGAAATTGAAGAAAGTAGGAAAACCACTAGACCATTCAGGTATGACCTAAATCAAATCCCTTGTGATTATACAGTGGAAGTGAGAAATAGATTTAAGGGACTAGATGTAATAGAGTGACTGATGAACTATGGATGGAGGTTCGTGACATTGTACAGGAGACAGGGATCAAGTCCATCCCCATGGAAAAGAAATGCAAAAAACCAAAATGGCTGTCTGAGGAGGCCTTACAAACAGCTGTGAAAAGAAGAGAAGTGAAAAGCAAAGGAGAAAAGGAAAGATATAAGCATCTGAATGCAGAGTTCCAAAGAATAGCTAGAAGAGATAAGAAAGCTTTCCTCAGTGATCAATGCAAAGAAATAGAGGAAAACAACAGAATGGGAAAGACTAGAGATATCTTCAAGAAAATTAGAGATACCAAGGGAACATTTCATGCAAAGATGGGCTCAATAAAGGACAGAAATGGTATGGACCTAACAGAAGCAGAAGATATTAAGAAGAGGTGGCAAGAATACACAGAAGAACTGTACAAAAAAGATCTTCACAACCCAGATAATCACGATGATGTGATCACTCACCTAGAGCCAGACATCCTGGAATGTGAAGTCAAGTGGGCCTTAGAAAGCATCACTATGAACAAAGCTAGTGGAGGTGATGGAATTCCAATTGAGCTATTTCAAATCCTGAAAGCTGATACTGTGAAAGTGCTGCAGTCAATATGCCAGCAAATTTGGAAAACTCAGCAGTGGCCACAGGACTGGAAAAGGTCAGTTTTCATCCCAATCCCAAAGAAAGGCAATGCCAAAGAATGCTCAGACTACCACACAATTGTACTCATCTCACATGCTAGTAAAGTAATGCTCAAAATTCTTCAAGCCAGGCTTCAGCAATACGTGAACCGTGAACTTCCAGATGTTCAAGCTGGTTTTAGAAAAGGCAGAGGAACCAGAGACCAAATTGCCACCATCCGCTGGATCATGGAAAAAGCAAGAGAGTTCCAGAAAAACATCTATTTCTGCTTTATTGACTATGCCAAAGCCTTTGACTGTGGATCACAATAAACTGTGGAAAATTCTGAAAGAGATGGGAATACCAGACCACCTGACCTGACTCTTGAGAAACCTGTATGCAGGTCAGGATGCAACAGTTAGAACTGGACATGGAACAACAGACTGGTTCCAAAGAGGAAAAGGAGTGCGTCAAGGCTGTATATTGTCACCCTGCTTATTTAACTTATATGCAGAGTACATCATGAGAAGCACTGGGCTGGAAGAAGCACAAGCTGGAATCAAGATTTCCGGGAGAAATATCAATAACCTCAGATATGCAGATGACACCACCCTTATGGCAGAAAGTGAAGAGGAACTAAAAAGTCTCTTGATGAAAGTGAAAGAGGAGAGTGAAAAAGTTGGCTTAAAGCTTAACATTCAGAAAACGAAGATCATGGCATCTGGTCCCATCACTTCATGGCAAATAGATGGGGAAACAGTGGAAACAGTGTCAGACTTTATTTTTTGGGGTTCCAAAATCACTGCAGATGGTGACTGCAGCCATGAAATTAAAAGACGCTTACTCCTTGGAAGAAAAGTTATGACCAACCTAGACAGCATATTGAAAAGCAGAGACATTACTTTGCCAACAAAGGTCCGTCTAGTCAAGGCTATGGTTTTTCCAGTGGTCATGTATGGATGTGAGAGTTGGACTGTGAAGAAAGCTGAGCGCCGAAGAATTGATGCTTTTGAACTGTGGTGTTGGAGAAGACTCTTGAGAGCCCCTTGGACTGCAAGGAGATCCAACCAGTCCATTCTGAAGATCAGCCCTGGGAGTTCTTTGGAAGGAATGATGCTAAAACTGAAACTCCAGTACTTGGGCCACCTCATTCGAAGAGTTGACTCATTGGAACAGACTCTGATGCTGGAAGGGATTGGGGGCAGGAGGAGAAGGGGATGACAGAAGATGAGATGGCTGGATGGCATCACTGACTCGATGCAAGTGAGGCTGAGTAAAGTGCAGGAGTTGGTGATGGACAGGGAGGCCTGGCATGCTGCGATTCATGGGGTTGCAAAGAGTTGGACATGACTGAGCAACTGAACTGAACTCACTGAACTGGGGCAGGGTCCTGGTCCCCCTCAGGGGATCACACAATAATATTTCTGAGCCATTTTGCAGATACTGAAACCCCCACCAGGTGGGAGAAATTCACTGAATGTTGCCCACGAGCAAAGACCCCAGGCTGGTAACCATCAGAAGGCTGATGATGCTGACTCCCAATTACCTCACCACCAACCAATCAGAAGAATGTCTATGAGCTGATCACATCCTCCTCTTTGAACCATTACTATAAATCTCCTCACTAACCCCTCCAGGTCGGGACATATGGTTTTGAGTGCACTTAGCCCTGTGGCTGCTGGCAAAGTAATAAAGCTATTCTTTTCTACTTCACCCAAAACTCTGTCTCTGAGATTCAATTCAGTACCAGGGTACAAAGGCTGAATTTCAGTTACAGTCACATCTTTCAAGGGGTGGTTCCCTCCTCATGTTCAAACTGCAGGTCTTGGCCAGGACCAGCCACAGAATTTACAGAGTCCAGCAGAAAATAAAAATGAGATCTCATTATTCAAAAGTTGAGAAAGATTTCAAAATGGTGACAGCGCACATTAAACCACGTGCAACACCCTTGTGAACACAGGCTCCTGTATGACTGCGCAGGTCACTGGCACCTGAAGAAACCTCTGCTCCTGATCAAACTACAGCCAGGGATGCCATTCAATTGCAAGACGTGAAAAGACATCTTCCTGGAAGCCTTTTCTCACTAGCAAGAGCTATACACGAGGGCAGAGTCCTGCTCTCTTCCCTGCGATCTCTGTGCTGCCTGGAATAGGTGCTTAGACCTCTTCCAGTAGCCTGAGGATGACACTGCCACACCAAAGATGGCAGCAAGTAGAGATGGACAGAACCATGCCCTCCAGTTCAGTCACTCAGTCGTGTCTGACTCTTTGCAACCCCATGCACACCAGGCTTCCCTGTCCATCACCAACTCCCAGAGCTTGCTCAAACTCATGTCCATCAAGATGGTGATGCCATCAAACCATCTGATCCTCTGTCATCCCCTTCTCCTCCTGCCTTCAATCTTTCCCAGCATCAGGGTCTTTCCAAAGGAATCAGTTCTTCACATCAGGTGGCCCAAAGTACTGGAGCTTCATGAAGCTTCAGCATCAGTCCTTCCAACGAATGTTCAGGACTGATTTCCTTTAGACTGACTAGTTGGATCTTCTTGCAGTCCAAGGGACTCTCAAGAGTCTTCTCCAACACCACAGTTCAAAAACATCAATTCTTTGGCGCTCAGCTTTCTTTACAGTCCAACTGTCACACCCATACATGACCACTGGAAAGACCATAGCTTTGTCTATAGGGACCTTTTTCAGTAAAGTGATGTCTCTGCTTTTTTAACATGCTATCTAGGTTGGTCATAGCTTTTCTTCCAAGGAGCAAGAGTCTTTTAATTTCATGCCTGCAGTCACCATCTGCAGTGATTTTGGAACCCAAGAAAATAAAATCTGCCACTGTTTCCATTTTCCCCTCATCTATTTGCCATGAAGCAATGCAACCAGATGCCATAATCTTCGTTTTTTGAACGTTGAGCTTTAAGCCTATTTTTTTCACTCTCCTCTTTCCCTTTCATCAAGAGGCTCTTTAGTTCCTCTTCACTTTCTGCCATAAGGGTGGTGTAATCTACATATCTGAGGTTATCGATATTTCTCCTGGAAATCTTGATTCCATACTGTGCTTTACCCAGCCCAGCATTTTGCATGATGTACTCTACATAGAAGTTAATTAAGTAGGGTGACAATATACAGCGTTGATGTACTCCTTTCCCAATTTTGAACCAGTTCTGTTGTTTAAAGTCCAGTTCTAACAGTTGCTTCTTGACCTGCATACAGGTTCCTCAAGAGGCAGGTAAGGTGTTATGATATTCCCATCTGTTGAAGAATTTTCCACAATTTGTTGTGATCCACACAGTCAAAGGCTTTAGTGTAGTCAATGAAGCAGATGTTTTTCCTAAAGCTTTTCCTAGAGTCAGTCTTTAAGCCTGTGACCATCCAACTCCTAGGAATTGATTACAGGGCACAGTGCACCTTAGGGTGAATTCTCCAGCCTTCATCCTCACTTCTCTGATCTTTTCTCTCAAGTCTCCAGAACCTTGAATTCTTAGGAGGAACATCATTGTGCAGAAGAAATCAACTCTCAGCTTTATGTAAGGAAAGTGAGGTCCCAAAGTCAAGGTTTGGAATTTTCTTTTCCCTAACAAAGACAGTTTTTCCCCAAGAGGATTTCTAGTCGCAGTCATTGCAGGAATGTTTCCAGCATTAACTTATTTGCTAAACAGATAAGTGGTCCAAATCATTCTCTATGAGGTTTCTGAACAAAGTGGAAAAATAAAATCTGGGGGCTATAATCCCCATACTTGTATTCTCAGTACACAAAAGTGACAAAATAAAAATGATGCTTGTTCTCTCTCTCCTGCCTTGACAACGGACAACACATCAACTGGCAGCTGCTTTGTCATCTTGGTTTCCAGACTAAAAACGTCAAAGAGCCCAGTCCTCGGCTAATTGAAGTCTGGTGGCTCAGTGGTAAAGAACCCGCCTGCCAATGCAGGAGACGGGGGTTCCATTCCTGACCTGGGAAGATCCCCTGAAGAAGGAAATAGCAACCCACTCCAGTATTCTTGCCTGGGAAATCCTATAGACAGAGGAGCCTGGCAGGCTACAGTGTGTGGGGTCACAAAGAGTCAGACACAACTGAGAGACAGAACAACATGTAAGTGCAAAGTAAACCTCCGTCTTTTTAAGCCACTGAGATTTGGGAGTTATTACCAGAGTGTAAACTACCTTATTCTAATTGATGCAATAGTCAAATCATCTATGCTTCTCAATATGAGCATCACTTTAAGTCTTTTACAAAAGTTAACTAACTCATCTCATTCTCATATGAAGCGGATACTATTAGTAATCCTGTAATTTTCCCAGATGAGAGAATTCAGAGATGAAAGACTGGATCAGTAGGTAAATGTCAATACTCGGATTTGGGAATTCCACCTCTGCTTCTGCTCTGGTCACCCGGACCACAGCTTTTTTCTCTTGAATTAATAAATAACAACTCAACTATTATGGGTGCCTGTTAAGTGCCAGACTCTCAGCCTTGGGCACTGGGAATACGAGGGTGAATGAAATAACTTATTTGGTAATGTGGTAGAATGAAAGGACTCAAGTAAAAGAATAAAAAACTAATTCAGTTCATCTATGAAGAACGTAAAACACAGAAACGATACAGGGAAGGTGACAGTCTTGTGAGATGAAATGGTAAGAAACAAGGTAGTTTTTGAGTTGAAATTAAGAGATGAGAGATGTCCCAGGCAGAGCGAACAAGGCAAGGGTCTTGGGAAAGAAGCTGATGCATAGGCGATGCAGAGGGAGGAAATCTGGTGAGAGATGCTGTTGGAGCCTGTATAGAACTTGGAGGCTCCAGCGAGGACTCTGCAGCTGGGGAGTGCGTCAGCTCCATTTACTTGTTCCAGGAGCACTCTTTGACACTGGAGATGATGAGTGCAAGCTGGAGGGGAGACAAGAGGCTCCCGCAGACGACTGGGGCTGTCGCAGGGAAGGACCGGCTCATCCTTCATCCCCATGCTATTATCCGTTTTGAAACTCCAAGCGTCTACCGCGCGTGGCTAGAACGCAGCCCGAACCACGAGCGACCATCCACCGCGTCTGAGCAGAGCCCACTAAAACTCCTTTATCCCGTTCTGCGGATCACGCACTCGGCCGCTGCAGCCCTGCCCGAGGGCTCTAAAAGTTTCAAATGCTCCTCTTGCTTTCGGTACCCATCCCCTCCCTTCTTGGGGACCCGCCCGCCTTTGCGCCTTGCTTTGCCTAAGGCTGATCTAGGCCGAGGACGCTGGAGACTCTGCCTGGCTCGGTCTTGGAAGCCGGGCCTGTTTTATGCTTTATGCCAACGACCAGCAAAACACCCGGGACGCGTGTCCTGGTGGAACTTACAGCCCAGAAGCGCCCACGCACACTTCACTTGAGTCTCACAAAATGGGCGGTATTGGGGGAGTGGAGGGCTCATCCGGAATACCTTTAACCTCACGCCTTCTGAATCTTGCAGGGCTACATCTGCATTTGTTCAAATGCAAAAGTTGCAAATGTGCCCAACATAGGAGCGCAACTAAGGCCTCGCTAAGGCCCGGCGGCGCCTAGCGTTACTCCGCGTCCTCGGTGATCTGGCCAGCGCCTTGAGTCCACCAGCCCCCGACCCTCCTGTTCCCGCCATACGAGAGAAACAAAAGCAAAGCAGCACAGAACGATTTCTCTCAGAAACCCGTCAGAAGGAGGGTCCGGGCGCGGGCTGGGGGCTACCGCGGGCTTGCAGCCCCGACGTCTGGGAGAGCACGGACCCGTGGGTGCACCGGCGCGAGGTAGAGCTCTACACGCGCAGAGCCGCCCGGACCGCCGCGCAGCGACGCCACAGGCCGCCGGGGGTACTTCAGCGCGCGGCGCTCTCGGGTGGGGTGGGGCGGGGCGGGGCTGGGCGACGTCCAGGCTGCCTCCTGTGGCTCTACGGGCCGCGCATGCCCGGTGCGCTGCTTTCGGCTCCAGGCAAGGATCTACCGCGCCGTCCGGCGGCTCCCGGAGGGCCGCAAAGCCTCGCTGGGTAGGCACCGTCCCCGTGAGGCGCATCCGATGGCTGGAACCGGAGCGTGACCCCTGGTGCCCACCTCCGTCCCGCAACCTCCACCGAAGGTTGCCCAAGTTACTACCTTGTTGAGAAAAGCCTCAGAGACCAGCAGTAACTTGCCCAAGGCCACACAGCCGAGGCACAAACGAGTAATGGGGTCCAGGATTCCACTCTGCAGCCTCCACTACCTGTGCCCCGGGACTGGGAGGATAAACTGGATTTCCATGTGAGTGCCGTGGTGTCGCAAAGATTCAGATATGACTTAGTGACCGCGCACGCACTCTTGGGCACCTTGGGCGAGGAGGCCTTTGTCCCACTTCACAGAGGAGCAAACCCAAACTACGTACGGCTCCAAGTTACTGGACATTTTTGAAATATTTCAAAATATTAAAAAACAAGTCGCTTCCCGGGGGTTCTCCCGTTTATGCACGGGCCTTTAAGTGCCTGGGATTTACGAGTCTTTGTCCTCACCCCTCCTCCCCAAGCACTCGCAGGAAGTTCCTGACCTGGCTGTTAGAGACCTGGCCCTTTTCCAAGGCACAGCAGTGTCAGTACTTTCCTCTGAGACCCAAGATCCTCACTGGCAGAATCTCCGTCAACGGCTCCCCAAGAGAACACGGTTTGTAAGCGCCTAGGTTGACCTACGTTTACACTGCGCTTCGCAGGATCTCTACCCACGCTTTTCTCTATGAATAAAGCAAGCTCCCTTTCCTCTTCCTGTGCTAGATTTTACTCACGACTTAGAGCTCAGCTTCGGAGTTCCCTTCCCAGAGCCTTTCAGATCATCCTTTCACTCACTTTGCACTCCCTGCAACATTACTCTACCCAGTTTTATCTTCCCCCAGCTTCTGCGTGGGTGCTCAGTCTCTTCAGTCCTGTCTGACTCTTTGCGATCTTATGGACTGCAGCCCGTCAGGCTCCTCTGTCCATGGAATTCTCCAGGAAAGAATACTGGAGTGGGTTGCCATGCCCTCCTCCAGGGGATCTTCCCCACCCTTAGATTGAACCCGAGTTTCTTCTGTCTCCTGCATTGGCAGGCATGTCCTTTACCACTAATGCCACCTGGGATGCCCCCCACCCCACTTCTAGCATTGCCTAATATTAATCACATATTCCATTAACTGTGTAAGATCTACAACTCCCAACAAAATGAATGCTCCCTGAAAGTAGAGCCTTATCTTGTTCCTCTGACCTCAGACCTAGCCTGCGCCTGCACTAAACAGGCACTCAAGGAATGCTTGTTGAATAGATATATAAGCTCCCAGCCCTTACACTCAATGTCTTATCTTGTTCACATGTCTTCCCTCCTCTCTCATATGTTAGGCAACTATATACGGTAGCTTGTATTAACTGTAAAAAATAGAAATTTATCCTATCAGGGTCTGGAAGTGAGCAGTCAGCAGAGCTTCAGTCCCTCTAAAATCTATAGGAGAGAACCCCCCCACCTTTTTTTTTTTTTTCCCCAGCTTCTGATAGCCCTAGGCATTCCGTGGCTTCTGGCCGCATAACCCCAATCCAAGCTTGTCTTGACCTGGCGCCCTTTGCTCCCTAGATGTCTGTGTCCTCACATGATCTCTGAATCTCTTCTCCTCTTCTTTTAAAGACACCAGTCACACTGGACTGCAGCCCTCCTAAAGAAGGATTTCACCTTAACTACCTCTGTAATGACCCTATTTCCAAAGAAGTTTGCATTCACAGGAGTGAATTCCCATTCTCATTTACTGGGCTTTAATACCTTTTGAGGGGGCATAACTCAACCTGTAACAGAGGTGATCCGTGGAACACTGAAAAGAAACTGGCCAACTAAGCTGGAGGGTGGGGGAAGAAGACAGGAAGGGCAGCCATAAAGTACAGGAAATGTGCACTGGCTGACCATCCAACATTTCTGGGTGAACTCTCCTGCATCAAAAGACCTCTAGGGGACAACACTTCAAATTTAAGGGTTTCCATAAGAGTGGTTTCTACCCCAGTTTGGCCCCTTTCCAGGTGATAAATACCCAATTTCCAGACCCTCCACAAAGCATTTTATCTCACTGTATAATAACTGGGCTCCTGAGAAATATAAACCTATCAGGGACTATGCTGAGCCTTGACCTGCCTTCTCTTTTTAAAGTTGACAATTGCTTGTGAGTAGGACCTATTCACTGAATGTTACAGGAGAAACTGAGGTTCATCCAGGTTAGGAAGCAGGCTCAAAGCTGTGTATATAACCAGCTCTAACTCCAGAGAAAGTTCCAGGAAACCCAGAGGTACTCTTTGTCAGTTCCATGTGACTCAAGGGGGCAGAACTGTAACGCATGAGTGTGTGTTACACAGAGAAACAATGATTTGGGCTAAATTACAGGAAAAAATTATCTAACACTTATAATTAACAGTTTTTCCTGATTTGGCTCCTTTTGCCATCAGAGATTTCCAGGTTATTGCCAGTTTAGATCCTTCAATTCTCTTCTGAAACCCAGCCCACTCTTCAGGGTGACTTTGAGCTATCTATTCCATTCTCTCTGATACGAACTGGCCATAAATGTGTTTTTCCGAGAAGAGGTTCACTAGCTTCTCAGTCCTAAGAGATAGAGGACCGGGAAGCACCCTTATCAGCAATGACTCTGGCAGCGCAGAACAAGAATTACAGCTGCTGTTGGTGATCCACCTCTGGTTTGCCCTTCTCTCTGCCAATTCTTGCTATTTCAGTGGTGGGCATTTTTGCCCGCTACTGGTCCCGTCATCCTGAACAGCACTTCTCCGTGTGGAACAAGTCTCAGCCCTGCCGGCCTACGTCCATGAACCTGGCCTCCGACAGAAGTTGCTGGAAACCAGTCTTGCTCCATCCGGAGACTTGAAATAAACTTTTGGTTGTTTTTCCTGAACAAACTTCGCTTCCGGGTGACTCTACTCCCCCTTCCCCATCTGTTCCTAATTAGGAGAAACTGTCTTTTGTAGAGAGCAACATCGGAGTCAGTGATTATGGAGACTCTGGCAAAACAGTCCCTCTTCTTTCCTTGGGGAGGCGTGGTTCTATTCGCGGTATAGCTTCCTTCTGGAAGGTCGGAAGTGCAGGAGGAAATAGTTCTCCCCACCCCACCCCCACCACCACCCCCACGAAGATCCCTGGAGTTCAAAGCAACAGGAGAAAACGCTGGCATGGCAAACTCCATCTCCAGGTTCTTCCACAATCACCGTCCTGTCTGACTCTCAAAACAACCTACATAATAAAAATGAGGCTCTGGGCTTCAGGCCTTAGGAAGTATCACTATGAACAAAGCTAGTGGAGGTGATGGAATTTCAGTTGAGCTAGTTCAAATCCTAAAAGATGATGCTGTGAAAGTGCTGCACTCAATATGCCAGCAAATTTAGAAAATTCAGCAGTGGCCACAGGACTGGAAAAGGTCAGTTTTCATTCCAATCCCAAAGAAAGGCAATGCCAAAGAATGCTCAAACTGCCACACAATTGCACTCATCTCACACGCTAGTCAAGTAATGCTCAAAATTCTCCAAGCCAGGCTTCAGCAATACGTGAACCGTGAACTTCCAGATGTTCAAGCTGGTTTTAGAAAAGGCAGAGGAACCAGAGGTCAAATTGCCAGCATCCGCTGGATCATCAAAAAAGCAAGAGAGTTCCAGAAAAACATCTATTTCTGCTTTATTGACTATGCCAACGCCTTTGACCGTGTGGATCACAATAAACTGTGGAAAATTCTGAAAGAGATGGGAATAACAGGCCACCTGACCTGCCTCTTGAGAAACCTATATGCAGGTCAGGAAGCAACAGTTAAAACTGGACATGGAACAACACTGGTTCCAAGCCGGAAAAGGAATATGTCAAGGCTGTATATTGTCACCTTGCTTATTTAACGTATACGCAGAGTACATCATGAGAAACCCTGGGCTGGAAGAAGCACAAGCTGGAATCAAGACTGCCGGGAGAAATATCAATAACCTCAGATACGCAGATGACACCACCCTTATGGAAGAAAGTGAAGAAGAACTAAAGAGCCTCTTGAAAGTGAAAGAGGAGAGAGAAAAAGTTGGCTTAAAGCTTAACATTCAGAAAACTAAGATCATGGCAAGTGGTCCCATCACTTCATGGGAAATAGATGGGGAAACATTGGAACCAGTGGCCGACTTTGGAGGGGGTGGGGGGCTCCAAAATCACTGCAGATGGTGACTGCAGCCATGAAATTAAAAGACGCTTACTCCTTGGAAGAAAGGTTGTGACCAACCTAGACAGCACATTAAAAAGCAGAGACACTACTTTGCCAACAAAGGTCCCTCTCGTCAAGGCTATGGTTTTTCCAGTAGTCATGTATGGATGTGAGAGTTGGACTTTAATGAAAGATGAGTGCCGAAGAATTGATGCTTTTGAACTGTGGTGTTGGAAAAGACTCTTGAGAATCCCTTGGACTGCAAGGAGATCCAACCAGTCCATCCTAAAGGACATCAGTCCTGGGTGTTCATTGAAAGGACTGATGTTTAAGCTGAAACTCCAATACTTTGGCCACCTGATGTGAAGAGCTGACTCATTTGAAAAGACTCTGATGCTGGGAAAGATTGAGGGCAGGAGGACAAGGAGACAACAGAGGATGAGATGGTTGGATGACATCACTGACTCGATGGACATGAGTTTGGGTAAACTCCGGGAGTTGGTGATGGACAGGGAGGCCTGGCTTGCTGCAGTCCATGGGGTCGCAAAGAGTTGGACACGACTGAGTGACTGAACTGAAACTGGGTTTCAGGTCTTATGTTCCCCATCTTTGGAAAAGAAAATACTGAGACTCCGAGAGGTCCAGGGACTTCTTCGCCCAAGGTCCCGCGGCGAGGATGCAAAGAAGTTTCGCGAGTCAGGATTCGAACCTGGGTCTTCCAAGGCTAGTTTCTTCATGGCGGCTTTCAAGAAAGACACAGAGAGAGAGAATTTGGAAGGCTGAAGACGGGAGCTCCTTTGCTGCTCCTGGACTTGAAGCTCCACGAGGGCAGGGAGCAAAGGCCTTCTTCCTCTGGGCCCACGACCGCTAGGCTTGGGCCAACGATGTAGAAGCGCGACCGGGTGTCCTTTGGCGGGGGCGGGCGGCTCCCAGGGCCCAGTGTGATACCGCACCGCAGCGGATGTAGATGTTCTCAAGACGAACGCTGAGATGAGGAGCCCCGGGGATGCTCCGCGGGGATCTGTGAGCCGGCGGGGAAGGGCGCAGCCTTAGGGACCTCGGGCGCCGAGCGCGCTCAGGCCGGGCCTCCGCGCCGCACTGCGCACGCGCGGCGTCGCCGGGCTCCGCCCCCCGAGTAGGGACCTACAGCGGGCGCGGCGGCAACGGCGGCCTGGCGCTGGCGGTGTAGACACCCTCCCCCTCTCCGCGGGACCCAAACCAGCCGGCCCGGTGAGTGACTGAGCCGGTGGAGAGGCGAGGGTGCCGGGTCCCGCATGCGTGGGGCGGGCCCAAGGGTGCGGAGAGGGGCCGGGGGGCCGAGCGGATTGCAGGGTCTGGACGAGGCCGTGCCGGGCGCGGGCTGCCGGGGCCGGGAGGTGCGGGGGCTTGGCCCCCGCGTGCCCGGGGCCGCCCGGCCGGGGGTCTATGGCCGGAGGCCCCGGGGCAGACGCGAGGCGGCCGGGGGCTTGGGTTGGGCGCGGAGGAGGAGGAGGAGGGGGCGGCGGCCTGGACGGGAAAGGGGGGAGGGGTCCCCCGCCTGGCCGGACCGGGTGTGGGAGGAGGAGCGCGGGGTTTGGATTGGGGGGAAGGGGGCGCGGAGCCAGGGATCGCGGACCCCCGGGGGTGGCGGTGGATCTGCGCGCCCGGCGCCCCAGCGCTCGCCCGCCTTTGTGCCGCTGCGACCCGGCACGCTCGCCCCCGAAAGCGCCGGGTCGCGACCCTCGACTGCGGCGGCGACAGCGTCCGGGCTTGCGGGACGCCGGGCCGGCCTCCTCCGCCCGCCCCCCAGCGTTTTAAATGTTGCATCTCTCCTGGGAGAGCTCCTACCGGTCGGCTCCGAGCAGGAAGTGTCGTCAGGAAGGCCATTTTTAAAGCCTCCTGCGGGCCTCGGAGGTCCGCGTTGACGTGGTTCGGTCTCCGTGGCCAGAAGGACGCCCCCGCGCGCGCCGCTCCCCCCCACCGGAAGGGGGCGCGGTGTTACCCCTCTGCGCCCCAGCGCCTGCTCTTCCCCGTAGCCGCGCTGCGCGATGTGGACTCGCCCTGGATAACGCGAACCGTCGGTGTGCGCGTGCCAACAATAAACTGGAAAACCCGACTTGGCATTGTTTTTCCTTGGGAGTTTGGGCGGCACGTGCCCAGGGAAGGGCTTGACCATGGAGGGCCTTTGTGCTGGAGAGGGGCGTAAGGGGACGGTAGATGACGGTTGGTCTCCTTCTATAAATGCTGACGTTACTCTTTGGGGGACCTCACCCCAATTCCAGCTACTTTTGTATCTTATTGCCTTTGGGGGGTCTTTAGGCAGTTTAAAGCCAGAGACCGTGCAGGGTGCAAAAGAACGAAAATGCCCGAATCGGAAAGGGAAAAAAGCCAAAGGAGAGAATGAAAGAAAACACTTAAGTTCCTCTGTATACTTTGGTTATTCAGTGTATCCCATGAAAATACCCTTGAGTTTTAAAAACTGGGATAGTGAACAGTTTATTAATCTAAGATAGGAAAATGAAAAGTGAAATACTAAGCACTGTGTTCTGTTTAAAAACAGACATCTACACGGCTAAACTGTTGTGTTAGATCCCTGAAACATTACCCCTTAAGCTTAGAATTGAAGCCACCAAGAGTGAGACAAAACCTTGGTCTCCAGGAACAGGCAGCCCTTTCCTATGGAAGAGGAGCAGAGAGGATAGGAATCTGTTTATCTCTGAGTCAGGTATGCAAAGTTCATTCCAATCCCTGATGCATTCTCAGCTGGAGATACTGGCCCAGCAAATGGTGGTTTAAAAACCAGTATCCCAATATAGTCTGTTTAGGTAGAATACAAATGTTTGACTTTTTAAATTGTATCAATGTTATCCCTAACCTAGGATGCATTTTAAAAAGCTTTTTATTTTTTAATCTTGGATCTAATAATAGCCTTGAAAAATAATACTTTTGTACATATTTAGCTTTGTTGGTGCTGCTAAACATTTATTGCAAGGTGCTTCTTGGAAACAAAGGAGGTCATTATTTATTGGGCCTCCTCCTTCATGTGTTATGCAAAACTAATGTAGATTTTTAAAAGTCCAGTAATAGCGATTTAAAAATACACATAGGTCTACTGAGGTCTACCGATCTATTCACTTGAAAGTAAGGGGATCTGGGCCAGTTTATGAGAAAGAAGAACAAAGAACGTTGTTATTGTCGCCAGGAAGGCTGACATTTTTTTCATTCAACGACTCATTCAGCCAATACACATGAGTGCCTTGTGTGACCAATCCTGTGGTAAACAGGGTCCCCACCAGTGAAGCTTTCTCGGTCTCGATTGTTCCCAAGCAGCCTGGCACAGACGTCATTTTCTTTGTTCACGTATTCAGACTCAGGCAACTGCAGTCTCTAGAATGCATCCTGGGGATGAAGTGGCTGGAGACCATCCGATCCATACATTCTCATCCTAGGGTGGGGAGTGGGGAGGCATCAGAATGACCTGGGAAGAATTGGGAGCCTTGTGCCCGAGCCCAGCCCCGGAGAAGTGCAATCTGAGTCATTCTTCCACCTGAGTCCTGGGAAGCCTTTTTCCCTTTTATTTTGAGCTCCCTTGCTGGAGAAGTGCTTTGGGGGCTCTGCCCCGTTTTTCTCTACAAGCAAGAAGGACATGGAGAAACCAAGGCTACAATGACCCAGGACTTAAACCCCAGTGTCTGGCTTCTGTTGCAGGACCTTTGTATGGTGCCTCGCTGCCTCCCAGGGTTCTGAGTGTAGAGGCCTGTGTCAGAGCCTGAGGTTGAGACCAGAGGGGACTTGGTGCCTGAGAAGAGAGGGAAGAAGCCATGGGACTTGCCATGCTTTTGACTCACTCAGCTGCTCGATGGCTCCAGGCAGGAAATAAGAATGGTGCCCAACTGTGACTGCTGTTCCCAGCCTCCCTCAGCAGGGTAGCAGAAAGAATTTAGGTTAGACGCCAGCTGACCAACTCTGTGACCTGGGAAAAGCCAATTTCTCCGGAACTTACAAGAAGCAGGTAACTGGAGGGAGCACTTTGAGGAGTAATGGAGGTAATGTATGAATCTGCCTCCATACCCCACCCCCCGCTTCTGCCTGACTTGGGCTGCAGTGCCCAGCCTTCGTAATACAGCCAGCCACTGAGCGTCTGCATCAGATCACTAGTGTGGCATTTACCACCTCCCTGAAAGCACCTGTTTACTTCGCTGCATCCCTCATCCACACTTTCTTAAAGACAGCAGGCTGGGCAGGGGTCCGGTAAGCAGCCCTGACTCAGGCCTGTTGTGCTCACGCTGTGCCAGGCAGGTTTCAGTTTCCGAGAGTCTGCAAAGGGGTTACTGTCATTATACACTCCACAGAGAGCATCAGTGATGATGTTTCCAAAGTCAAAAGTCTAATAAGCAAGGGTCTACCAGAGTCTACCTGCTCCCTGCCTGCAAGTGTCGTTACAGTTAAGCCAGTGGCCTTGCCTCACCTCCAGGTGCCCAGGGATGAGTTGGTATGTGAAAGGCACAGGAGTGTTGATACAACACTTGGTCTGCTGCACCTGTAATGTCCAGTGAGGGTTCTCAACCTTGACTGCATGTTAGAACCACCTGGCAAGCTTTTAAAACACTCTGAGCCTTCCCCCCCACACACAGAGGGGGGCCCAGGCATCATTGTTTTTAAAGCTCCCCAGGTCAATTTGCTATGTAGAAGAGTGACCAAACATCATCGAGACCCCGTTAAAGACGTGTAGCATCCCAGACATACTCTGACAGGTTGACTGCCCTGATGCAGCCAAGGTTAAGAATCAGCGGGAGGCAATTTTTCTTTGTTTAATTATACTTTTTTATTTAACTCTTCATTTCTTCTACAAAACTTTGACTTGAAGGCAAAAAAATGGAGGGAAGTACAAAAATGTATTTGTCCTTCCTTTTTACCACCTTTAGAGACCTGAAGTCACTAGGAGCGCTTAGTAAGTAGTATTGCCTCGTGTTTGAAAGTGAAGTCGCTCAGTCATGTCCGACTCTTGGCGACCCCATGGACAACACAGTCCATGGAACTCTTCAGGCCAGAATACTGGAGTGGGTAGCCTTTCCCTTCTCCAGGGGATCTTCCCAACCCAGGGATTGAACTCAGGTCTCCTGCATTGCAGATTCTTGACCAGCTGAGCCACAAGGGAAGCTACCTTTCTTAAAATGCTAAAAAGAGCACAGTTGCCTCTTAAGTTGTTTTTTGTTCCTGTGTATAGAACCCTAAGTTTTGACACTAGTCATATTCTTTGTTTAGAAATGTTATCTCTCAAAACTGTTGTTCACAAATAATAACTTCTTTTGTTCTCTGATGCTGTCTCAGTTCACGTGCTCTGCAGTGTCAAGTCTGTCCCTAGGGAACTCCCTTTGTGGACTGGTGAGTGGGGGAGAAGAGCCTTGCCTCCAGCCAGAGACCTTTATTGCATTAGGCTTATTTGTTAAACTAAGAATCTGCTCCTCTGTGATGGCTGGAATCCTCTACACTTGAAGGAGTCTTTCTTAACCAGAAATACGTTGGCTTATTTCTTGACAAAACATGTAGTTTCCCAAACATAAGGCTACCTGCTAGCTGTATACACCATTTCCTCATGTCAGTCATGTCAGTTAGGGTATTACTCCCATTTTACAAGTGAGGAAACTCAGGCCAAGAGAGGTTAATGAGTCCAGAATGACAGAGCTCCAAGTCAAAACCTAGGTTTTGAAGCTTGCTCCTGGTAACCCACGGAGATTGCTCTTTCCACTCTAGTGCCCTTTCTTTTCACCTGGAAAGCTGAGGAGTTGGAACACAGGCTCTCTTGCCCAACCTTCTTGCCTCATTATGTGTGCCCCAAGTGATACACTTGGATTCAGAAGGAAATTTAAGATCCCAGAGTTGTACATTTGTCAGCAACATTTAGAAGCCTTTTTTGCCATCAAGATGGCTATCAGTTCAGTCATTTCAAGTGAAAGTAGATGAGCAAAAAGAAAATACTTCATTAATGTTTGCCATTGTGTAGATCTATTTACCATTCATTTTAATTCTGATGCTTTGTCTGAAAAACTTCTTGGTGAGTGAGGCAATTGTTTCTCCTTGAATGCTGACTTACTGGGGAGGTGTTGGCAGTTTACACACCTAATGTTGGACTGTTACCCTGATCAGGTATCACTCATTTACATGCTAATGGTCACTTAGGGGTAGAATGTTTTAAATTTTTGGTTATTGAGACACGTTAGAGTAGCCTGTGCTCTCTATGGCTCAGTAGACAAAATGAAAGGATTCCTGTCTTTGAAGAACTTTCTCTTTGCTTCTCTGTCCAAGAAAGGATGCAGTCAGCCAGCTAAAATTTACAGAGTTTGGTGGGTATCTCATGAACATAAGATGTATGTGATAATCCATGTAGCATACATAAGATTTAATTGCCTAGCATCTTTTTTTTTTTTTTTTTTAATTTTGCACATTAACATCGAGTGTGGAAACACATTCATTTGCTATAGGGGTAATGCACAATTCAGCTGAGCTTGAAGAGGAAAAAGTCAGTCAGTACACTGGATTATATGGAAACCTAAATTGTAGTGAGCACTCTTGCAGATAAAGCATCTTTTTCTTGGCAACTATAAGCACCTTTTGGCCTGTTTGCCACTAAGGCAAGGTGGATGGCTTGACCCCAGAGGTGAATTCTCTTTTAGACAGTACAACCTGGCAACTATAATTAAAATCATAAAATGAGATTCACTGTGTACTCCAGAAGAAGCCAGGTAGCAAAGAAGCATGTGTTTTAGCCCCTTGGACTGTTTATGTGATAGGCATCATTTCTTCTTCTATTTTCTTCATTAAAACAGGGAAAATCATATTTGTAGCAGTTGTGAGTGAGTGACTTGGAACCTGAGTGCTTATAGTCACACTGTCACATTCAGTCCTCGCGAGATACAGTAGTAGTTGTTCAGTCGCTCAGTCATGTCCGACTCTTGGCGGCCCCATGGACTGTGCGGCACGGCAGGCTTCCCCTGTCCTTCACCAGCTCCCAGAGTTGCTCAAACTCCTGTCCATTGAGTAGGTGATGCCATCCAACCATCTCATCCTCGGTCGACCCCTTCTCCCGCCTTCAATCTTTCCCGGCATCAGGGCCGTTTCTAATGAGTTGGCTCTTGACACCATGTGGCCAAAGTATTGGAGTTTCAGCTTCAGCATCAGTCCTTCCAATGATTATTTTAGTAGGTACTGCTACGGTCCATTTTACAGTTGCACAGTTGGACAGTTCGCTTCAGGTCAGGCCTGGAAAGCGATGGGATAGGCTTGGAAACCCTATGATCTGATTCCAGAATCTGCTGCCTTAAACCTTGTTTTCCTGCTTTTTGTTCTTCTATTGACACTTTACATTTCCAGTATTTAGGAGTCAGATGCTTCCTTTTTAATAAAAACTTACACACCCTTCATGATTTTTATACCCTCAATGTCACTGGACTGGTTTCTAACAAACTTAACATTTTTCTCCACCTGTCCCCCAAATAAATTTTTAAGTCACCAGGTCAAGTGAGCTCAAAGTCAGAAGGAAAACCTGGCGGTGATGGGTGCTGCTGCTAGGCTTTTTCCCAGGAAAAGGCAAAACTCGGTCTAGAGGAAGCGCATTTGTCACACGTTGTGTGCCGCCTCTTTGTTCATGGAAGTCATCTTTCTCTGATGCTGGAGGTAAATGTGCATTAAAAAGCACACTTTTCACCATTTAAAAACGGGCAACTGAATATTAACTTTTACTTATCATGTCCAAAGTTAATAGTACTAAGTATCTTCTGTGTTTTTGAGAGCCTTCCTAAATAAACTTTAAAAAAGTATGTCTCTAGTCCTAGGAGATCCAATGCAGAGAGATGTTATAAAGGATACCGTGAGTTTGGAAGGTAGGTGATCCCTGAGACTGATGTTACTCATAATTGGTTAGCGGCCTCTCAGCATCTGGCCCACACATGACCCTTACATCTGCAGTGTTTTGTGTAATCCTTGGTCATCAGTTCAATGGGCAGTAATCTGCCAAAGGGCCCAGGTTCACAGGTGGCCGTACCTGAGTGTGAACCAGGTAGAGAAGGGGGCATGGAGGGAGCAAGGTTCTGGGAACCTGTTACTCAGGTGTGCTTGGCGCAGCCTCAGGAGTGTCCAAGTGTAAATGCCAACTCCAGAGCCATCTCGTTCTTCCACTGCATCCATTTACCTCTGTCGTGGGATGCTACATTGAGATCTTTTTCACCATGACTAGCGGCACATGTTATGATGGTCAAAGAGAATTTTGTTTTGAAGAAGCTGGACATCTTTTGTCACCTGAATGGAGAGAAGTATCAAAGTAGAAACTGCGTAGCTTTGAGACTGTCTTAGAAGCCAAGAAGTACTTTGAAGCAGGTGACATCATTGGGTCATGGCCTAGCACCTTGACTCCCCCATTAAACTATATTTTCTAATCACAGCTCATGGTTCGTATTGGTGCTCGCTTCTGTGGATTCCTTATTCAAAATAGCTGCTGGCATGGCCTTGCAGAAGCACCTCCAGGAGGCCCCTGCACTGCCGAGGCACTGAGTAGCTGTGGTTAGTTCTCTAGACTTTCTGCCATTAAGGTGTTCCCCACTTTTTGCTAAGGTCTTTATCACCCAGTCCAAGTCTCCAGTCCAGGAGGAATGACACTTCCACCTTTCAAAAGGATTTGGAGAGGAAATGGCAAAACTGCTTTTTTTGTTTTTTAAAGAGTTGGTAAGCAGATTGTACCAGGCAAGCAAGTTACTTTCTCCCCCATCCCCTCCTTTTCCCTCCCTCCCTCTCTTTCCTTTCTTATCTCTCCTCTTCCTTTTCCTGCTGTCCTTCCTCTCTCTCTTGCTCACTCAAGATTATGAGGCTGGTATGCACATCTTGTAAACAGAATTGAGACGGGACAAGAGAGGGAAGGGGCAGATAAATGAATGGTATATCAGGGATTCAGTGGTTTGTAGCTCCAAAGTCAGGATCTAAGAAAGTTACAGGGATGCTGGTTTCAGTTTTATTGAAGGGTAAATTGTGGACAGTGAAACTGCCCGAAGATGGAAGGAGTTTGGGCAGTTATTAGAGCATCAACTGCATGAACAGCTGGCGAAGATGGGTTAAAAGATTGAAGTGTTGCTGGAAGTCTCAGCCAGTGATTTCTGATAGTGCCTTTTCATCAGAATTACATGAGTGACCATGGGCACTGCTTCCTCATCTCTCTCCCACTGAGATTTAGATTCGTGAGCTTTGGGGTGAAGCCCAGAAGGATCTGTGTTCGCTGTGATTCTGTGGCTCCTCCAGATTCAGGAACCACTGGATCAGATCCCCTTTTCAGCCTCTGCACTCCTCGGACCAGTGGTTTTCATAGGCTCTGCCCACAGCCGTTGCTTCCTCTGTTTTAGCAGGATGGAAATGCCAACTGAACATGCGGCTGATGGTAGCATTCTTCGATGATCAAACATGTATGACTTCAGCCTTTCAGACTTACTTTGTGTGGCCCTTGGCTTGTGAGCAGGGTGTCAGAAGGAAAAGGCTAATTCCCATTCTTGTTTCTGCCCATCTAAACAGACACTGAGGCTTTGTGTGACTCTTGACACTTGGGGAAGCGCTTGAAAAGTACATACGCATTGTCTTGTATTCTTTCGCACTTTAGTCCTCATGCAGCTCTGTGGAGGAAGCTGGGTAAGTGTAATTCTGATTGCCAGATTAGAAAAAAAAAAAAACTGAAGTGAGAAAGGTTGAAAGTGTTTTGTTTTTTTTTTTAAGGTAATGAAAGGAAGGCTTTCCACAGATCCCAAACTAAAATGGTTTTTGCTTCACTGCTAGTTCTGTGTATGCTGAAAAAAGAATGTGTTGAAAGATAACTATTTTTATGTGAGAATCACCGCATTGTGTTACTGGCTCCAGACGACAAGAGTGCAGTCCTGGCCGCCTCCCTCTCCCCGTCTCTCTGCTGCCTTCATTTCACCCTCCCGGACCCGGGTCCCTGCAGCAACTGGAGGCAGTGGGTGGAATAAAGGTCAGGCCATGTAGGAGAAGCCACGTCTTCACGATACCGCACTGTCGGTCTTTCCTGGACCCATCTCCCCTTCCCCTGACCAGATCTCCCGCCCCCCCGCCCAGCACCCCCTTTCTTGTTCACTGACCCCCAGCCTCCTTGCTGTCGCTCAGGTGCTCCAGGCCCACTTCCTATAGACCTTCACCCTCCCTCTGCCTGAAGCACCCTCTGCCCAGGCTGCCCAAGGTCTCTGCTCCGATGTCAGCTTATCCTCAGGCCTCTCCTGACTGTCCACACCTCCACACCCCAGCCCTCAACCTCATCCGATACTTATGCCCTGTCCCCTTTGCCTAGTTTTATGGTTTGTTTTCCCCAATCACTGGCCACCTTCTGCCGGATAAAGATACACTTGTTGTCTCTTCTCTCTGCACTCTCATGAGGGGAGGGACGAATTTATTTCTCATCACTGCCCTATAGGAGCTGGAGCAGTGCCTGGCACCTGATAGATGCTCAGTAAGATGTGAAGTGGGTATTTGTAGGCCTTCTGTTTTCAGGATGTTGTTGGCTTCCTAGCACTTGTGCAAGCAAATGGGGTGCACAAGAGAGAGCTGGAATTCATGCTCGTGATTCGATGTACATAGAAACCAGCGGACCCCAGAGCCGGTGTCCTGGCTCTACCACTTGTGCATGTTTAGAAGCTAAAGTGACAGAAGGTATTAGGGAGGTTGATACAAAATTACACTTGTATTTGGCCAAACTAATACAATTATGTAAAGTTTAAAAATAAAATAAAATTAAAAAAAACAAAAAACAAAATTACACTTGTGAAATTGCTAGATGCTCTCAATGACACTTAAAAGTAACTCACTCAGCAAAGGCCATCCTAAGTGACTGCCATGATTATTACCCTGCTAAAGTGATGACTTTTAGAGGGTAGATGACTTTTGGTTGAGATTTGTTATTTGCCAGTTCTGTTGTACTATGTACTATGTATACCAGGGCTTCCCTGGTGGCTTAGCTGGTAAAGAATCCGCCTACAAAGAGGGAGACCTGGGTTCCATCCCTGGGTTGGGAAGATGCCCTGGAGAAGGGAACGGCTACCCTCTCAAGTATTCTGGCCTGGAGAATCCCATGGACTGTATAGGGTTGCAAAGAGTTGGACACAACTGAGCGACTTTGACTTCACTTCTTTGTACTGTGTTACTATCAACATGTGCACCAAGATAATAAGTGAAGATTTAACATAAAATTCCCAAGGTCATTGAAGTAGAGGGTAAGTCTGGAAACATGTTAGCTAAGCTAAACCTTAAGTTCATGCATTAATCATGCTTTATGATTTCTTTATTTTCCCCTTAGTGTTGCCTGGAATATCAGAGAATTGGAAGCAGTCACGTTTGAGGACCCTAACCTGCTTTATGAAGAGAGATAATTAAGTGTGCTCCTAGGTGCCCTGCCACAAAGCGTGTCAAGGATGCTTCCTGAGGATTTTATCATATGGAATCTTTCTGGATTTCAGCAGGCTTTTTAGAGATGCAAATGAAGAGATGAAGGACATTGGACAGCAACTCTATAGCACACCAGTGGGTGACGGACACAATGCCTTGACCATGTCACCCAAACAGCCTAATGCTCATCGAGGGACTCGACCAGACAGACCGGACACTCAGACTCTTCTGTATCAAGGCTCTGAGGCAGAGTCTGCTGCCATGACCATTGCTACATGTGTAAAGTGCAAGAATGTGCATGAGGTCCCACTTCAGGATCTGAAAAAGGATACTGGACAAAGCCAGAAGGAGGACAAATACGTTTGCTTCAAATGCAGCCTTGGCGCAGCCTCTCCCCATTTCCACTTTGTGAATAACAGTCGCAATGCTACTCAAGTAGGAAATAAACCTGAAGCCATCTCAAGTTCTGTCAATCACAAGTTTAAGGTAAGGAACTTCAAGCCAGGCAAATACTACTGTGACAAATGTCGCTTTTCCACAAAGGACCCTCTGCAGTACAAAAAGCACACACTTCAGCACGAAGAGATTAAGTTTGTCTGTTCTCACTGCGGCTGCATTTCCTACACGAAAGGGGAGTTTCAGAGACACCTGGTGAAGCACACAGGCGTGTTCCCTTATCGGTGTGAGTTCTGTGACTATGGTGCCATCAGAAATGACTACATCGTCAAACACAGGAGGCGAGTCCACGAGAAGGCGGGGGCCAAACGGCCGCCCAAAGCCGTCGCCAGGCTGGAGCCAAAGAGGATCAGCGCCTCCAAGCAAAACCCAGAGCTTCCAAAAACTTCCAGGACTGCATTTCAAAATAAGTTGTCAGATCAGCTCTCAAGCTTCTCCCCCCACGCAAGTAAAGACAGGACGCACAGCATCACGTTGTTACCTGAATCCAAAGACTACCAGAAAGACGTGGTGTGCATCCCACACAAAGGGGCCCTGTCAGAGCCCACTGAGGTCAACCTGCTGGAGAACAAAAGTGTGGAGGTGGAGGTCTTGTCCCCCTCTAAAGAGCCCGTGCAGCCGGGGATGCCGTTAACGGTGGTGGCACCAGCCGAACTCGTCGTCCCCGCCAACTGTCTAGCCCAGCTGATGGACGTGAAGGTTGTCAACGGAACGCAGCAGCTCCTGCTCAAACTGTTTCCCCTGGAAGAAACCAACAGCCTTGATGCCAGTGGAGGTGATGGTGGTAGTTCCGAACGTGGGTCTAAAGAGAGAGGTGCAAGCGAGCAGGAAAAAATGGCTGCCACAGAGCTCACGCAGTCCCTCGCGATCGAAGGGACTGTCGGAAAACTTGCAGGCATCGGTAGTCTACAGTCGTCAGTTCAGAAGCCACTTAAAAATGTAAAGTGGATGAGGTCTTACGATTTTTTCATGCCAAATTCTGGCAGGCACAGCAGCGGAGAATCCCTGCTCAACCCAGGGAGAGTTGAGAGTTTGCAGAAAAAAGGTTACACGTATCCCCATAGAGCTGCTCTGCCTTCCTTTGCCTTCAAAGGCCATTCTCCATTATCTCTAGTGAAAAACGGTGTCTTACGTAGTCTTGGAACCTCATCAAACTCTTTTCCATATAAAGCTGCCCTTTCTTTTACTGAAGACAGAAGAAACTTACCCAGTGACCCACAGCAGTTATTTCCTGTCTCTGCACCGCCTGCAACCATTTCCTTCTCTGGAGAAAAGGACTCACTGCCCCTATGTCAGAACGACTTGGGCTCTAGTAATGAGATCAGCCTTCCTGCAAAAACGGTCACCCCTCCCAGGAAGCTGCAAGACAACCAGACACAGGAGTACAAGGCAGTTTCAAACGCAGGCCAGGTTTCCTCTCAACACAGAAGTGAGTATTTACACATCAACATAATGGGAGAAGACAGAGTCAGAGCCCAACAGTCCGGGGATAAACCTCTGGAATTAAAGAATCCCGACAAGACTAATGACTCCTTCGATGGCCCAGTCATCTCCTCTGTCTTTTCTCTGAGCTCCGGATCTGAAAACGTCCCTGAGGGCGTCAAGTGGAATAGTTCAACGTCCAAAATAAAGTCAATTGAACTCTTGCGCAGAAAGATAGCCCAGTTAATCGAATCCTGTGGGAAGCCTTCATCTCTGGCTGCTAATAGCGCCCACCGACATTCTGTAGGGAAGGCATCTAAGGTCACTTCAAAAGCCACACCTGAAGGCATCCAGGAAATTAACGTATCCTTCACCAGCACTGGCTATTCCACGGGCACACTCCCCAGACCTCAGGATGCCGGTGGCGTTAGTGGACAGCTCGCACACCAGCAGGCGTATCCACAGCTTGTCGAAGGCAACAGTGGGAAAACTGAAAGCAGAGTGACCAAGAAGCCACACGTGGCTACTCCAGTGTTGATCCCCAAGGGGGCCGTGTTGAGGGTTTTTAATTCCTCTGAGGATTCCCACATCATAGAGGCAACCTGCGAAGCACCTGTCAACATCCCGTGCACTGAGACGCAGTTAATAAAGCCCATTCCGCTCTGCCCAATGAAACGGACAGACCCAGACGTACAGTTTCTGATGAGTGAAAGTGGGCCCATAGATATGTCCCCAAATCACGATCTGTCTTTTCGGCCTAAATCACGAAAAGAGAGTGCCCATTGTAGCACTGTGCCCAAAAAACCTGGATCCATGCATGGCCCACAAGGAAGCAGTGAGATGAGCAAGCAAGCAAAACTGTTTCCCAGAAGTCTTCCCATCAGTAAAAATAAACCCAGACAAATCAGCTCATCCAAGAAGAAAAGCAAAATGCAGACTGACCCCAGCCGCTGTTTCAGGGATCCTTCCATTTTTCAGGTTGCAAGACAGCTTCGACTGATCGCAGCTAAACCAGACCAGTTGATCAAATGTCCCCGTCGGAACCAGCCCGTTATCGTGTTAAACCATCCAGACGTTGACTCACCGGAGGTGTCCAATGTGATGAAGGTAATAAACAAGTACAAAGGCAACGTCCTCAAGGTGGTGTTGTCGGAGAGGACTAGGTGTCAGTTGGGCATGAGGCGGCACCATGTCCGACTGACCTACCAGAATGCGGAGGAAGCCAATCAGATCAAAAGGCAAATGATGCTGAAAATGAAACTGAAGAAGGTTCATAAAAACAACTACCAGGTGGTGGATTCCTTGCCTGATGATTCATCGCAGTGTATATTTAAGTGCTGGTTTTGTGGGCGGCTCTACGAGGACCAGGAAGAGTGGATGAGTCACGGCCAGCGGCATTTGATAGAAGCAACCAGAGACTGGGATGTTCTTTCTTCCAAGGGCAAATAAGTGAAAAACCGGTCTCGGAAGCATGGTGTTTTTGCTACCTTTCAGTTGGTCCTGGTTTGGGTGGTTTGGTTTGTGTCCCTCCCTGACTCAGTAGGGGAAATAGAGTATGCAGGGATGGGAGGGCGGGTCAGTCTTGAGATCTTCCTGGGAATGTGGAGAGCCACGTGTCTGAGCCCAAGCCAGGTGCCTGGACCTCAGAAGGGTCTGTGTCCCTGAAGGAGTGTGCACAGGTTCACATATATGCATTTGTTTGGGGAGAAGGGAAACTCAGAACACATTTTCAGTGGGATCTGAGATTTCAGTCAGCAGCCTTTTTCTGAGTAGATAACACATCTTTTCTTATCCATTCAGAGGGGCAAGTTTAGAACATTTGACACACTCTTTATATAACAAAATGCTACTGAAGAATTAAACCCAGATCTTGGTGTGCACATCCCCCTTTTTTTTTTCTTTTTGTGTTAACTCATCTCCTAAATATTTGGTACATAATGGAGATACATTTGCTACTTCATTTTCTTAAATTTGGTTATAAGAAAGTGGCATTCTTTTAAATCCCTCACCCACTCTGTGGTGTTGCTGAGTGTTCACTGTAGCACAGAGAAATTGTGCTTTTGTTGACCCCTTTAAAGCATGATTCCAAAGGTTGGCCTGAGTTTGCAACAACAGCAGATGTTAGGGGAAGAATAAAAGATTTTCAGGCTTTTGCTTGCTTTTCAAGTACCTTGATTTATGATGGTGGGGGAGGGAATGTGCCTTTTTGGAAGAAGAAAAAGAGAAAATACCTAAAGTTGTCTCCTGTTTGCCCTTACCATTCTCCTGAAAGTCGGCTGAGTAATACATGTCCACTGTGAGTGAACAGGCTCTTTTGAACTCGGATGAACTTTGGGGAAACAAGTCGAGGTAGGATTGGGAAGCAGGTTGGAACTTTAGTGAGACTAAGTTTTGGTTGGGTTCCCCACAAACCAGGGCTGGGTGCTGCACGCTCTGTCTTCCTCCACCACCAGTGGGTCAGACCCTGCCCCTCCCTCTCCCCACCCCCCCACCCCTGCCAGGTCATATTCTGCCCTCCCTTGGTGGGTTTTCTGAACAGGCCCTCTTGTGGAATAAGACCGCTTCCCCACTCACCTGACCACTCCTTAAGATTTTTCCCTCATGAAAACACTGTGAACAGGCAGGAATCCACAAAATGGAAGCCTCCCCACTGTCTTTATTCAAGTTCCAGGAACACTGTACCCAGTTTTCATCAATGGTAATTTCTAACTGATCTCAGCTGCAATCAGGCCTTCCCTGTTGGTCACCCCACTTGAGAAGCAGCTCCGAGAACACTCCAGCTCCCCTCCGCCAGCAGTAGGTAGGGCTGGTGCTGTTCTCCACAGCCCGCCCTCTGCACCACCGTGGCTACATGGGCAGGTGGATGGCTTGGCACACACAGCTCCACCTGGGTTGTAGTCCTCACATGCCAGCCAGCCCCAAGCTGGCCATAACGCAGAGCACAAATGCAAGGCAGCCCCGGTGCATGTGTTCTCCTTTTGTATTCCTTCCGTGGAGAACCGGGGGCGATTATGTCTGAAAAGGGCATGAGCAGGCTTCTTGTTGGCTTGGCAGTTGAAGGCTTCCTGATCCGTTTCCATGTGGGGAAGTCTTAGGTTATGCTCTGATACATTTGATTGTAATACTTTGTAGTTGGTTCTCATTATGGATAAATTGACATGGCTTGTGTGTAGTTTAATACATAATCATTACGTTGGTTTATTGGTTAGTTTTTTATTGAAATTTGAAACTTGGGTTTTTTAATATGTGTATATACATGTGTACACATATATTTTTTACCATATGAAGACTGTGGTAGCTAATTTTCTGATTTCCTATTTTATAATGGAATTATGTGGGCTGGAAAAATATAAAGCATTTTATATTCTAGAAATAATTTATTTTGGAAGTACATTTTTATAATGGTCTGATCTTGTTTTTAGAAAATAAAAGCACAGTGATGGGTCCGATTTCCATGAACAGATGGGTGTATTGTTTCAGTACAGTATTTAGTCCTTGTGCATTTCTAGTTGGTGCTTTTTGGGAAATGGGTCATTTGTACCACTTCACTACATAAAGGAGAGCATTTTTAAGTTTTATCCACAGAAGACTTGTTATGCCCCAACCCCCTAGCATGAAAGAAGGCTCTTAAGAGTTGAGGGGAGAAGAAAAGGCTGTAATTTTATTTTTTTCCTCCTTCTATACCTCACTGCTTGGTAGCATCTTTCCTGAAAGGCTAGACCTTGACCTTCCAGGAAAGATGACCTTGAATCAGGTCAGAGTGTTAAGTGTCAACATGAAGAATTCACACTTGGCAGCATCAACTGTTTTTCAAGTATTACCTAAAAGTCAGCTTATGTACTTGTACAGAGCAAAATTTTGTGAGTAGAATATGTAGCTAGGCTTCTTGAGATTTTCAGAATGACAGTACCTTTTAAGGAATTAAGAGGGCTTCCTGAAAGTCATAAAAAAATGAGAAAGCAAAACATGTTTTCCCTATGTAAGAACCTTAGAAAATACTGTGTTAACATGTAGTTTAATATCATGAAACGAACAAAATTGGAGAAGGTAGAGGCAGAGCTTTGTTGAGTATTTGTCGACTTTCTTACCTTAATTTTGAAGGATCTCTACTCAGTAAATGTTATTCATAGTTCTTACTACAAAAATCATTAACTTATTTTTTAAAGTAGATTTTCTTACTTTGGGGGATCAGGAATGAGACGACCTTCTTATATTTATGATATGACAGTGAAAAAAATTTTTAACATACCCAGAGGCTATTTTTGGAGAAGGCAATGGCACCCCACTCCAGTACTCTTGCCTGGAAAATCCCATGGACTGGAGGAGCCTGGTAGGCTGCAGTCCATGCTAAGGGTCTGACACGACTGAGTGACTTCACTTTCACTTTTCACTTCATGCATTGGAGAAGGAATAGGCAACCCACTCCAGTGTTCTTGCCTGGAGAATCCCAGGGACGGGGGAGCCTGGTGGGCTGCCATCTATGGGGTCGCACAGAGTCGGACACAACTGAAGTGACTTAGCAGCAGTAGCAGCAGAGGTTATTTTACTCAAATTTTTAATCCCCAGTCCAAAACACTTTGTGAGTCCCTCTTACGGGCCAAGAGCTGTTGGTTGAACTAAACTGAACACAATGTATTAACCCTCCAAAGTTCCATCACTCTTTTTTTTTTTTTTTTAGGACATAATGATGTAAGCCACTCCAGAAAACGAAGATGTGATGCTGCTCAGCCTTTGGGATATTTTTTGAATCTGTCAGTGTCCGATTGAGCAGAAAACAAAACATCACATAATACGTTGTAAGCATTATTATATGTCCTGCATTAACAGTCTGTGTGTCTGCTGCTCTGACTTTGAAACATGTTATGTATATAGATAGAGACGTTGGCGTAACTTTTGTTAAATAAAACAACTGTAAAATTCTCTCCGTCCTTTGATTTCACATGTTCTGTGAGTTGGCTATTACACAGCCGTCCTGTGATACATTTCTGAACTACACAAAAGCATCAGTCTACACAGCACAGGTGCTTTGGATTCCATGAAGGTGTATTTTAAATTCGATGCACTGCTGGTTAACCAAGCATGACCTGAAATGAGGCCAGGTGACATTTTTGTTTGCTTTGACTCTCCCTCACAAGAGATGCTGGGTTGAGCAGCAGTAGCAATTTTCATAGCGTGGTCCTCATCAGAGAAGGTGTCTGGGACCTGCCCTCCATGTGAGGCCTCAGCTAGGAGTGGGGCTCGGGTGGGAGTGTCCCCAAGTAGTCAGGGAGCCTGCGGGGGCCAGGTGTGTGGGTGACGCCCTCTAGCCAAATGTACGTGATTATTTATATCTGGTTTCTCCACATTCTTGGAAACTATGAGGGTATTTGGTGAGGGGACTTCATTCCCGGTACCCAAGGAGTCGAAAAGAAGAGATTTAGATGAGTTGAATATTGGCAAACCCTGAGGAAAATACAGGAGGTAGGAGTTGCTGCAGAGAAGGCAATGGCACCCCACTCCAGAACTCTTGCCTGGAAAATCCCATGGACAGAGGAGCCTGGTAGGCTGCAGTCCATGGGGTCACTAGGAGTCAGACATGACTGAGCAACTTCACTTTCACTTTTCATGTTCATGCATTGGAGGAGGAAATGGCAACCCACTCCAGTGTTCTTGCCTGGAGAATCCCAGGGATGCAGGAGCCTGGTGGGCTGCCGTCCATGGGGTCGCACAGAGTCGGACACGACTGAAGCGACGCAGCAGCAGCAGGAGTTGCTGAAGTTCATCAGTTTCACTTATTACCTTGAGTTGAGGAAATAGATCCAACTGTGTAGATCTAATTAGTTACCACCTTCAGATATTTGGGCTTCCTAGGTGGCTCAGTGATAAAGAATCTGCCTGCCAATGCAGGAGACGCAAGAAACTCAGATTCCATCCCTTAGTCGGGAAGATCTCCTGGCTCAGGAAATGGCTACCCACTCCAGTATTCTTGCCTGGAGAATTCCATGTGCAGAGGAGCCTGCTGAGCTATAGTCCACAGAGTCACAAAGAGTTAGACATGACTGAGCACATTTGACTGGTTATCTAGGGGAGTAGAGATCAGATAAGGCAGCTGAACCCTGAAGGGAATTTGTGTAGCCCTGGACTTCAGGCTACGATGTCACTAGGATGGGAGATGGTGGCCAAGACAAAGGCCAATAGTTGGGAAATACCCTCACTAATCTATTACAGTTTTTTTTTGTTTGTTTTTTTTTTTTTAAAAAAAAGCTCAGAAATGTTAACACCTGTTCTTCAGGTTCACATTCCAGGTTCACATTCCAGTGAGTGAAGCAGTGGATGGGACCTTGTGGCAGGAAGCCCCGTGGTACCCTTCCTTGCATCTGTGAACCTCTCCGCCTTAACATATATAGAGCATTATATTGCCACAGGTATCTGCGTAAATTGCACTCCTGAGGTTCCAGCACACAGCAGACATACTCTTAGTCTAATATGACCAGTGCTGTCCAAATATAACACGTATACATATTATTGACTACCTAGTAGCCACACTTAAGACAGTAAAAAGAGCAGATGAGAAAATGTTTTGCCTCAATACATTCAAAATGTGATTTACTCATATTTCAACATAAAACCTGTTGAGATATTTTCTGTGTGTAAACACAAAGGGTGTGTGTATACATAATACATACATAGACTTGAAGTGAAGTTTCAGAAGTCTGGTATATTTTAAGATTAAAACATGTCTCAGTTCTGACGCTAAATTTTTAGTTGTAATGCGATGTCCTATCAAAATACGTGTGTGTTTAGTGGAAAAATTGTGTTGCTTCAGTTTAAAAAATTCAGTTCTCCAGTCACCCTAGCCACATTTCAAGTGTTCATTACCCATATTTGTGTAGTGTTTTATTGTATTGAAGAGGATAGGACAAAGGAAAATGACTATTGTAAGTATTAGCTTACTTGTCTGGATTTCTTGATGGGAAGGGTCGAATTTCATTTTTCTGTGTGTGTCTCTAAACCTAGGCCAGGCGAGGCTAGGTTTTACTCACATTTAGGGAATGTCGCTTCTGCTCCAGGTTCTGTATTAATACTCTGCAAACAGTTCAATTTCTAGATCTACCTTAAATGAATGCACATGTGATTTTTGGAGGTTCTTTATTTTGCAAGCATAGATGGTCAACCAAACAGATGTTTAGCACTCATCTACACTGTATTCACAGTCTGTCAGGGACCCAGCCCACCGGAGGGGCTGCTCGTCTCTACACCATCTGAACCACGTGGGCTCCTCCGTTACCGGGACAGGGACAGACAGGAGCGGAAGGTCTTGCACGGGTGGAAACAATACACAGCACTTCCACTCACAACCCACTGCCAGAAGTGGTTGCACAACCTTCCAAAGCAGCTTCAAGAGAATAGCCTCACACCCACTGACAGGCTGGACCACAGGCTGAATGCTGGAGGCATGCAGTAGCAGCTGCCAGTGGGGAGAGCAACTTGCCAATCCGACAATTGTGTAATGGTAACAGTCTGCTAGGAGTTGGTGAAGGTATGGAGAAAGAGGAACCTCAGCATGCTGTTTGGTAATACCTTTGAAGGGGCAATATATCACTTTGTCTGCCTTTCCCTGATCCCTAGTGAGATGGTGCTGGCGGTGCTTTGTAGGCGAGGTCGTGTCCAACTCTTTGCCACCCCATGGACTGTAGCCCACCAGGCTCCTCTGTCCATGGGATTCTCCAGGCAAGAATACTAGAGTGGGTTGCCATTCCCTTCTCCAGTTTTCAAAAGGATCTGGGTCCAATTTTTTTTAAATACGAGATAACACCTGAACTCATATGAGATTCATAGCCTCAGGAAAGTCAGTTCCAGGTGAATCACTAACTCAGTTGTCCTAACCCCCATTATCAGGGAGACTGTGTTTGTCTACCCGGGTGTAACACACCTGCCATATATGCAGGTTCCGTATCTGCGTGGTTCTATCTGTGGTCGGGTCTCTGTGCTGCTGCACTACACAGCTTATTGCGATTCTTCTTTAGTAATTCTACTGAGACCGTTTACCATTGACAGAAATGTACAGAAAATGAGTCCCGGCAGATATTCTAAGACTACCCTTGGCTCTTGGCTGTTTCCTATGCATATTAAAATCAGCTCACCAATCCCTGTTGAGATTTTGATTAGAAAATCATGAAACTCATAGATGCATTTGAGGAAAATTGTAATCAGTGATAACATGTGGCTATCAGTCTGGTAAGATCCCAATAATCTGATAATTAGTTTGAAAATATAATAGAAAATGTGCTGGACAATAATGCTTTGCCATTTATTCCCTTTTTTTGGAGAACAGTTCTCAGTCACAGTAACAGTAAGAACTGTATAGTTTGCATAATCAAATAAAGCCATGGAGGAAGAAGAAAGAATTTTAAAGAGGTCAGCAAAATTGCCAAATACAAATACAGTATTTTAAAAATCAGTCAGATTTCTGTACATCAACCATGGAAGTGGCTCTAGTAGGAATGTTCCTCTCACCATCGTATTCAACTGTCTAAAAGAAATCCTAACCAGTGTAACTGCTGCTGCTGCTGCTGCTGCTAAGTCACTTCAGTCGTGTCCGACACTGTGCGACCCCATAGACGGCAGCCCACTAGGCTCCCCCGTCCCTGGGATTCTCCAGGCAAGAACACTGGAGTGGGTTGCCATTTCCTTCTCCAATGCATGAAAGTGAAAAGTGAAAGTGAAGTTGCTCAGTCGTGTCCGACCCTTAGCCTCCCCGTGGACTGCAGCCTACCAGGCTCTTCCATCCATGGGATTTTCCAGGCAAGAGTACTGGAGTGGGGTGCCATTGCCTTCTCCAACCAGTGTAAAATGAAATGAAAAATGAAAATTGGGATCTTTATATTTTCTATGTAAGCCATAGGCTAGAGCTTAAAAGAAAAACATGGGAAGAGATATAAGTTCCTTAGAGTTTCCCCATTCCATTTAAAGCACAATTTTTGCTTTAGGTTTTGGGAAGTTACATTTTATCAGTTTACGGCTCTTCTATTCATAAGTCACTTAGATTATTTTCCATAACCAAATTACATATTTGAGTTAACATCTGTCTTTAAAAATCCTAATGTAGTGTATTATTGAAATAAAATTTTCTTGTGTTAAATCTTCCTGGTATCCCTGGGATAAATCTTACTTCCTGATGATCTGTTTATATGTATGTAGTGCTGTGTTTACAGATCTAAGCGTTTACACCATAGAATGGATAGGTCATTTTGTTTCTCCATTTGACGCAAATTGTTTCTGAGACGAGAGAACAGTTGGTCCTTGCAGCGCTAAGCCATCTTTCCAGTAAAGACATCTTGGACAGGCAACCGGAGCAGAGATGGAAACCAGGTTGGGGAGGGAAAGAGTGGAAAGGCTCACTACTGACTTGATTTCTGTGCACTTTTTCAGGTTTTCCATTCCTTATTAGGTCAGTTGTGCTAATCCTTTCTGTTTCATTCCATATCCCTAGAAAAATGTAAACAGTAGTCATGTTCTTTTGGTGTTTATATGCAAGTAGAATGATGCACCTTATTAGGGACACAGAAATTCATGTGCCATTGTGTACACAAACCACATTCCCCATTTATTGAGTGATTTAACAGAGGTTATAAAGTCAGTCACTTGAGGTGTGCATTAAAATTGTTCTAAAAAAAAGATTTCTTTCAGTTCATGAATGGAGCCCATAAAATCTCTAAAAACAAAGTTTTCTTCATTCTAATTCCATGGATTGAGGAGCCTGGTGGGCTACAGTCCATAGGGTTGCACAGAGTCAGACATGACTGAAGTGACTTAGCAACCATGCTTGAAGACATGCCTTTATATGGGTAAAGGACAGAACTAGAAATGGTTCTTGTCAGGGAATGAAACTTCACCAAGTCATAGGGGACAGTCATTTGGCTTCTACAGTTCATGTCTTCAGACATCTCTCAAGTCACTGGCCATTCATTTGTCACAGTCCCAGTGTCTGCTATTATCCAGGCTAGACTGACAGGCAGTTCTGTGGTTTGCCTCATCTAGAATGTGTTTGGGTAATGCTCACCTTCCAGGGACCTAATGTGTGCGTGCATGTTAAGTCGATTCAGTCCCATCGACTCTTTGCAACTTTATGAACTGTAGCCCACCAGGCTCCTCTGTCCGTGAGATCCTCCAGGCAAGAATGCTGCAGTGGGTTGCCATGCCCTCCTCCAGGGGGTCTTCCTGACCCCAGGATCAAACTCGAGGCTCTTCTGTCTCCTGCATTGGCAGGCAGGTTCCTTACCACTAGCGCCACCTGGGAAGTCCCCAAAAGCCTATTATACAATAGAGTGAGCTGACAGCAACACCAAGCCTATACTTTTTGGAATAATCTGATAACAAACCTAAATTTGTAGTGGCTTCAATTCAGCAAAGATCTCATATCCTCATGCGAAGTCTACTGCAGGTTGGGCAGCACTCCTGCTCATCTTGCCTTGGGGGCCATGTTTTAGATGTCAGAGTACAAAACAGAAAAGGGAGGGGTGGTGGAGGAGAGAGGGCTGGCTCTTAGTTGCTTCAGCTAGGAGGGGACATACGCCATGTCCCCAGCGGTCCTTTGGCCGGAATTAGTTCAGCAGCTTCAATCAACTTCAAGTTGTTGTTGTTTATTTAGCTCCTAAGTTGTGTCTGACTCTTTGCAACCCCATGGACTAGAGCCTGCCAGGCTCCTCTGTCCATGGGATTCTCCAGGCAAGAATACTGGAGTGAGTTGTTTCCTTTTCCAACTGACTGCAAGGGAGGTTAGGAAATACAGGGGAGGGCATGGGATATTTGGTAAGCAACAACTTGCCAAAGTAACTGTATGACTTTGAGCAAGTAACTCAACTTCTCTGTGCCTCAGTGCATATAGCATTCAGTTCAGTCCAGTTGCTCAGTTATGTCGGACTCTTTGAGACACCATGGACTGCAGCAAGCCAGGCTTCCCTGTCCATCACCAATTCCCAGAGCTTACTCAAGCTCATGTCCATTGAGTTGCTGATGCCATCCAGCCATCTCATCCTCTGTCATCCCCTTCTCCTCCTGCCTTCAATCTTTCCCAACATCAGAGTCTTTTCCAGTGAATCAGTTCTTTGCATCAGGTGGCCAAAGTATTGGAGTTTCAGCTTCAACATCAGTCCTTCCAATGAACACTCAGGACTGATCTCCTTTAGGATGGACTGGTTGGATTTCCTTGCAGTCCAAGGGACTCTCAAGAGTCTTCTCCATCACCACAGTTCAAAAGCATCAATTCTTCAGCACTCAGCTTTCTTGATAGTCCAACTCTCACATCCATACATGACTACTGGAAAAACCATAGCTTTAACTAGACAAACCTTTGTCAGCAAAGGCATATCACATCAGTCTCACTTTTATAGCCAAAACTGACATATTTTTATATCATGCAGGATTATTATGATAATTCAAGCACCCAGCATGGTATCTCAGATATAAGTAAGTGTTTAATTCAGTAAGTATTTACATACTAATGTATCAAACATCTTTTCTGGGGAAGACACATGTGATCTTGATATCACAGAGACTCTCATACATATCAAGATCCTTGCCCTGACGTTACATGTCAAACTTAAAATTCAAACTCTGATCCTCGGACCAGTAGCCATCTGCATCCCTTGACATTTGGTAAGGGCTCCACATTCTCTGATACCATCCCTGACCACCTGAATCTAAGCCTGTAAGTCCCTGGGTGATTTATGCATACAACAGTTGAAGAAGTACTTATCTAGAACATTACCCCTTCATTTCTCCCTTCACCAGGCTTATTCTTTGTTTCCTTTTTCAAGAACACCTGCTCTGATTCTCTCATCGACCACACCCCCATCGCGATGTTAGGGATTAGGCGTTGCCATGGCATCGCTACTGCTCTTAGAAAATGGAAAAGAGGAAAGTGCCCAGGGTTCAGCAGGACAGAGACATTCTCTGGGTTATCAGAGAAGGCAGCATATGCAGGGTTATAATTAATGGTAATATGAACAGAGGGTGGAGGGGGCAGCAGGAAGGAAGACAGTAGGAAATTAAAGGAGAGCGTCCTTCAGCTGCATGAGCTGAGCCCTGAGTCACAGTGAAATACAGGTTGCAAAGAACTGATCCGTGATGCTGTTGTGGGTCAATTGGTTAAGAGCTTCCTCAGGACTCGTGTGTTGATAGCAGACCACCTGGTCACCATGCCATCATTTTATGGTTCGTTTACAGGGTAGCCGGAGGAGAAAATGACAACTCATTCCAGTATCCTTGCCTGGAAAATCCCATGGATGAAGAAGCCTGTACAGTCCATGGGGTTGCAAAGAGTCGGACACGACTGAGCAGCTTCACTTTCACTTTACAGAGTAGCTGGGACTGAGGGCACAGCTTCTCCTGGCCTGGTGCATAGTCAGCTTGTGATTTGAACTCTGTAGTTTAGTTTGCTGTGCATAAAGGTCACAAAGACTCTCACTGAAATCTTATGTGACGCTCACGTGAGATTCTGTGAATCTCACGCAGTCTACCGGAGCCGATGCTGCTCTTCCAGGGACCATGCTTTGAAAGCCTCAAGTTTTTTCTCTTATGAGAACAGAGCAAGCAATGGCTGTGGGGTCAAGCTGTTGACAAGCATTTCAATTCAAATATCCTTATTTATTCTGTGAACTGATACAAAAAGCAGTCGTTTGCCCAATGCTGCAATTTATCACTTCGGACATAATAAATCCAACCACAGATTCCTCGATTTTGCCTCCAACACTAAAGGACAACTAGTTAATCTGACTGCAGAATAACCAACTCCCTGGCCTCCCAGCAGCTCAGACAAGACTGACTGAACCTCACTCCTCCAAGTGCTGCCCCGCTTCCACTGTCATTCCTGAGGATTTTGGTCCTGGAGGCTCTTTATAAGGCAATCTGGAGCACGGATGTGTCTCACCTCTCTGGGTTTTAAGTAGTTTTTAAGTAGGTTTTAAGTAGTACTTTATAATGAACAGAGCTTCTCTGATAACTTGGTTGGTAAAAATCCATCTGCAATGCAGGAGACCCTGGCTCAATTCCTGGGTTGGGAAGATCTGCTGTAAAGGGGATAGGCTACCCACTCCAGTATTCTTGGGCTTCCCTTGTGGCTCAGCTGGTAAAGAATCTGCCTGCAGTGCAAGAGACCTGGGTTCGATCCCTGGGTTGGGAAGATCCCCTAGAGAAGGGAAAGGCTACCCACTCCAGTATTCTGGCCTGGAGAATTCCATGGACTGTATAGTCCCTGGGGTTGCAAAGAGTAGGATATGACTGAGCGGCTTTCACTTTAACTTTATAATGAACTCCTAGGACCAGCACGGTATGGGTGGGCTGCTCCTGGGGATCCCCAAGTTCATCTCATGGTTTTAAAAATCTCTAGGGAGTCTGGCAATGGCAATGGCAACCCACTCCAGTACTCTTGCCTGGAGAATCCCATGGACGCAGGAGCCTGGTAGGGTGCAGTCCATGGGGTTGCTAAGAGTCGGACACGACTGAGCGACTTCACTTTCACTTTTCACTTTCATGCATTGGAGAAGGCAATGGCAACCCACTCTACTACTCTTGCCTGGAGAATCCCATGGACGCAGGAGCCTGGTGGGCTGCCGTCTACGGGGTCACACAGAGTCGGACACGACTGAAGCAACTTAGCAGCAGCAGCAGCAGGGAGTCTGGCAGGAGCTTCAGGGCCAACCGAAAGGCAGTGGTGTTGCCAGCCTCCCCTCACCAGACACACACTCTCCAGCCAGAGCATGTCCTCCTTGTGGTGTTGTTGCTGTTCTCAATTTGACTTCAAACTCTTTTTGAGGAACAAACACATTTTGGTCCTTTGAAAAAACTAATTTAGCCTTTACCCTTTGTTTTAGAAATCATAAACCTGGCAAGTCCCTTCATTTCTTCCAGTCTCAATATCATACAAATCTCTGTCCTTAGAAGGGATGCATATTTAAAAGAAAATGCAGTGATTCTTTCCAGTCTTTATTCATATTAGAAGACATTTCACTAAGAAATCATGACTATCTTTTGGCCTCATAGCAGGGCTTATGGAATGTTAGTTCTCTGACCCAGGATTGAATCTGGGCCCTCAGAAGTGAAAGCGCGGAATCCTAACCAGTGGACCATCAGAGAATTCCCTGGAAATGATGATTTAGGACTCAAAGGTTTCTGAAATAAAATGAAAGAAGACCATTGCTGGCAGTTATACTTGCTGGTAATTCACACCAGTGTTCCCTAAAACTGAAGTTATCTATATGTTCAAATACAATTAAAACTGAGATTTGAAGGAAAGCTAAAAATCATAAAAAGCTTAAGCATAGTAAATATTCTAATGGGACATTTATTTGAAGAGTAAACTACACTTTTTGCCTGTAAAATGTGGAGGGTGGACTAGACCATCAAGCGCATGCTAGGTCACTCCAGTCATGTCCGACTCTTTGCGACCCTATGGACCCTAGCCCACCAGGCTCCTCTGTCCATGGGATTTTTCAGGCAAGAGTACTGGAATGGGTTGCCATTCCCTTCTCCAGGGCTTCTTCCTGACCCAGGGATCGAAGTCGCATCTCTTATGTCTCCTGCATTGGCAGGCAGGTTCTTTACCACTAGTGCCACCTGGGAAGCCCTAGATTATCACAACAATGCTATTTATTGTGACTATTATCATCGTATCTAAACCAGTTTCTCAGATGAGCTTTCTGCTATGTCCCCCTGGGTTAGGCAGATGCCTGCCATGCACTGGCACAGCTGGGTAACTGCTGAACTGACAGCACATGTAGGGAGGCAGGCACCGGTGAAAGAGAACCCAGGGTTGCTGATCCCCCTCCGGGCTAGTCCTTCTCTGAAACTCACTCACTACACAAGTAGGTCATTCCTTTTCCAAAGGGAAGGAGTGCATGGGGGAGGGGGTTAGTTCTTACACCAAAAGAATGCTCAGAGACTATACAAGGTTTCCCATGGTACTGGAGATGTCCCATTTGCACCTCCACCTCTCTGCTTCCTGCCCAGAGGGCCTGAGCTCTCCGGGTGGAAATAGCTGGGCTTCCTTCCCCTCTGTTGTGTACTTGGGTTGCAGAATAAAGAGATCAGCGTATGTATCCCTCCAGTTCCCTCACTGCCACGTTCCCCTTTAGGCATGCCTATGGTGGGCTTCCCCAGTGGTCCAGTGGTTAAGAATCCACCTTGCAATGCAGGGGACCCCGGTTCAATCCCTGGTCCGGAAAGATGCCGTACACCTCGAAACAACTAAGCCCCTGTATTAAGGGAAGCACACTGATTGAAACCGCCCACCCTGGCCAGGCACCATAGTAACCATTTGCATGAGTTGTTTTATGACAGGAGATCCTGATAAGGAATAAGGAACTAATAGCCACCACCAACCGGAAGAGTTTAGGAAAGGTCGAAAGGAGACACGATGTGTCTGTCCACTTCCCAGAATCCCTCTCACTAGCACCCATCTTGGCTAAGCGATGTGTGCGCCACCAGGAAAGACTGAATTAGAATGATTAGCCAAAGACCACCGGAAAACTAATCCCATCACTATAAAACCCCGAGACTGCGAGCCACGCAGCAGAGCAGTTCTTCTGGGTTCCCTTACCCTACTGCTGTCCACCTGGGTGCCCTTTCCCAATAAAATCTCCTGCTTTGTCAGCACATGTGTCTCCTCGGACAATTCATTTCCGAGTGTTAGATAAGAGCGCAGTTTCAGGCCCTGGAAGGGGTCCCCCTTCCTACAACACCTGCACCACAACTACTGAGCCTGTGCTCTAGAGCCCGTGAGCTGCAACTACTGAAGCCCACATGCTTTAGTAGAGCCTGTGCTCTGCAACAAGAGAAGCCCCTGCGATCAGCAGCCCACACGTGGAAACTGGAGCGCAGCGCCCCTCGCTGCAACTGGAGAAAAGTCCAGGTACAGCGACGAAGACCCAGCACAGCCACAAACAAATAAATAAAAAGAAAAAAAAAACAAAGGTGTGCCTATGGTTCTTTACCCAAAGCCACAGTCAGGGGCAGAAGTAGTTCTGTAGGGTCGAAGTTTACGCACATTTTGAACCTTCCTTAAGAAAAGAATACGAAATTGGGTATAAAATGATTATCTTTTTAGAATGAGAAAAGAAACTGCAACAACTTTCCAGTCTCAAACTTAAGGATGATACAACTTTCAAAAATTCTAAATGTGGATGAAAAACATTGCCTGCCTATAAGTACACAAAGTGAAAATCGCTCAGCCAAGTCCGACTCTTTGCGACACCAGGGACTATACATTCCATGAAATTCTCCAGGCCAGAATGCTGGAGTGGGTAGCCTTTCCCTTCTCCAGGGGATCTTCCCAACCCAGGGATCGAACTCAGGTCTCCCGCATTACCGGTGCATTCTTTACCAACTAAGCCACAGGAAAGCCCAAGAAAACTGGAGTGGGTAGCCTATCCCTTCTCCAGAGAATCCTCCCAACCCAGTAATCAAACCGGGATCTTCCGCATTGCAGGCGGATTCTTTACCAATTGAGCTATGAGGGAAGCGCATAGCTATGGGGGAAGCCCAAAGGACATTGCGGCCAACAAGCCTGCAGTCACTGTGTGTGTGTGTGTGTGTGTGCACGCGCACGCACGCACACACGTGCTCAGGCATGTCTGATTCCTTGCAAGCCCATGGACTGCAGCCCACCAAGCTTCTATATCTATGGAATTTCCCAGGTAGGAATTCTGGAGTGGGTTGCCATTCCCTTCTCCAGGGGATCTTCCTGACCCAGGAATCGAATCCACATCTCTTGCATCTCCTGCATTGGCAGGCAGATTGTTTACCGGCTGAGCCACCAGGGAAGCAGTCACTCTAGCCACCCCCAACTGTGCACCCTGAGGGGGTTCAGGATGGAGAAAAGCAGGGTGCTGGCCCTAGACAGTTAAGGTGCACATCTCAGGAATGATTTCAGCGAGCCCAGACTCCTGCCCTTTCATACACAGAAAAGTGATAGATTCATTAACTTGAGATGTCTGGTTGTTCTTTAATTAGCAGGAGTCTTTTGATGTTCCGACTACCTGGTCTTTGTTGCAAAAACTCCTGTGTATCCTGGGTCCTCCCTTACCTCTTCAGAGCCATCCCTCAGAGCTACCTGAGAGGCCGTCTTCCTGTCTGAAGTCCTCAGATTTGTCCACCAAGTAAAACATAATTCTCAACTTCTACATTATGCTTTTTTTTTTCAGTCGACACATACGTACTTCCATAATACCTCTTTTGTAAGTTTTTATTTGCCTGCTCTTTATTATCGTGAAATTTCATTAACTTGGTAATGTTTTCAATTAAAATAAGGAAAATAATTTGATCTTTCTTTAGCTGTTTGAATACTGCATTATTAACATGCCAAACTTTTTTATAAAGTGGAAGCTGGGAGATATGTATGCATTTCACAGATTAAAACATACATTAGACTCAACATCTCCTTGAGATCCTGTGGACTGTAGCCCACCAGACTCCTCTGTCCATGAGATTCTTCAGGCAAGAATACTGGCATGCCATTTCCTTCTCCAGGGGATCTTCTCGACCCAGGGATTGAACCCAGGTCTCCTGCATTACAGGCAGATCCTTTACCATTGGAGCCACCATAGCTCCACAACATCTCCTTAGCTAGATTTAAAATACTCCACCCAACAGGAAGGGAAATATGATGAAGCCACAGTCCAAGTGGGAAGGTACAGAGATCTTAGCCAACTGTGGTTTATATATCTCACTTTCACAAAACCATATGACCACATGGAATACATCGCTAACCTCCCTCTCCAAGACCTTAGGAAGGGGCTCAGGTCTAAAAGATCAAGTCTGTTGGATGCCCTGCCTACAACTGGAGCTCCCGCTGAGTTCTGGTAGTGACCTTCTCCCTGCTCCTTTATTCAAGTCCCCTCAGTCATATTCATAACGATGCCATCTATTTCTTGCCAGGATCCATCCAAATGCACACTCCCAGCCCTGCCCAACAGTCAGAATGAGAGAGTCAACATTTATCAAGTCTCCAAAGACCCGGTCACTGCTGAGAATGTGATATGTATCAATACAACCCAAGAATGCACTGCACTGTCACGACGGAGCCTAGCCTGCCACTGAGGAGTTTCATGACTTTGAGGCTTAGACAGTTCAAACAACTTGACCAAGATCCTTTCAGGTAAAGTCAGGCTAATCCATTAACACAACTCTATGGACTTGTTTAATATTAAATAGGGGTAATTATGCAAAGCACTTAACACACGTATTAGAGGTGAAAGTGATAGTCTGCTCAGTCGCGTCTGACTCTTTGCAACCCCACCGACTGTAGCCCACCAGGCTCCTCTGTCCATGGGATTCTCCAGGCAAGAATACTGGAGTGGATTGTCATTTCCTTCTTCAGGGGATCTTCCCAACCCAGGGATCAAACCCAGGTCTCCAGCATTGCAGGCAGATTCTTTACTGTCTGAACCACCAGGGAAGCCCATACTAGAGGTAGGTGAGCAAATAGATACAATGAAGGAGGCTAAGGAACAGTAACCAAAACCAGGAGAGAAATCATGTTATGAACAGACAAGAATGAGAGTATGGGAAGCTGGGAGAAATACCTCCGAGAGACCATGGTTGAACTCTGTAAATCCATGAACCTGCTTCCATTTTCATTCATTCATTCATTCACTTATTTATTGAGGACTACTCATTCCCAGTGTCTCAGTGGTAAAGAACCTGCCTGCCAATGCAGGAGACCTCGGTTCAATCCATGGGTTGGGAAGATCCCCTGGAGAAAGAAATGGCAACCCACTCCAGCATTCTTGCCTGGAGAATCCCAAGGACATGGGAGCCTGGTGGGCTATACTCCATGGGGTTGCAAAAGAGTTGGACACAATTTAGCAACTAAACAACAACCGCTGACTAAGTGCCCTCTAAGCCCCAAGTATTACTAAGCTGAGGATCCAGTGGTGAAGGAGACAGGAGAAATTCACATCCTCGTGGTGCTCACATCCTGTTGGTGGATATGAGCAATACAGGGATTGATTTGGTTATCTGCTCTGCCTTTAGAAGCTCTCCAGGGAAGTGTTACAGAGGGATCAGGGACAAGAGGGGCTTTCCAGGTAGCTCAGTGGCAAAGAACCCACCTGCCAGCCAGGAGATGCAGGTTCAATCCCTAGGTTAGGAAGATCCCCTGGAATAGAAAATGGCAACCCACTCTAATACTCTTGCCCAGGAAATCCCATGGACAGAGGGGCCTGGTGGGCTACAGTTCATGGGGTCGCAATGAGTCAGACGTGACTGAACACATATGCACAGGGAAAAGAGAGTGAATTATTTTATATATGGTGTTCAGGGAAAGCCTCTCTGAGGAGGTGACATTTGAGCAGAGACCTGAGAAAAGAGCAAGCAAAAGCTGCACACAGATACCTGGAGCAAGACCACCATTCCCAACACAGGAAGAGCAAGGGCGAGACTCCCAAGGTTGCTTCCTTTACGTCCTGTGGCCACGCAATGAATACATGTATAGGGAGGGTCATCTCCAGCCCACTTTATCCTTCTCCCTAGCCTCATCATTTGCTGCATTGTTCATAAATTACCTTTTTTGTTGCCATATTTCATTCCTTATTGAAGAAAGAGCACTGCACCAGGAGTCAGAAACCCAGGCATGGTCCTGACCTGATCAACAGCTGTACCCACAGGATGGCCACTCCCTCCATCATTTAGTGGGCACTTGGCAAAACTCCAGGAGCCACTCTTTGTTAGCAGTAAAATAGCCATGTTATGTATTCAGAAGATTAGTGGCTTGTGAACGTCATGGCCTGAGAGACTTAGCTGAGACCCCATCTCCCTCCCTGGTACCATCACCTCTTTCTGAGACACCCCGGTCTGCTTCCTCCACCACTGCCTCTGGTTCCAGACAAGGAACTAAGGAACTTGTGCCTGCCAGGTTTTCCCTCTTGACAAGAAGGAAAAATCTCACCATGAAGGTAAACCTTGCTTCAGACATCAGCTCTGTAATACCACACTCTGCAGAGTTCTGATGAATGTGGTTTAGGTGAGCTACCCGTGGCTACAGGACCACTCAGCTAAGGGTCCACCTGGAGGTTTTCACTTCAAAGCTCTGTGCTATGTTAATTGGATGAGTCACTATCGTTACTTGGGCTTATTAGTGAGACTACTTCTGTGCCTACAGGGAACTAAATGAGGCAATTACATCTTCCTGGTCTATCCGCTACTGTGATGGGTTCCCGCCCAGTGCTCATACCAACAGCTGTGTAACTTTTACAAGTCCCGTCCTCATTCTAACACATCAGTATTTCATCTGTAAAATGAGGGACTGGATTCATTTGTCCCCAAGATCCTTGACATACTCTAATTCCTCTTTCAGCCTATTTTTACACTTTATAATTCTATTAGCTCATTTTTTCCAAATGTGGTTCCAACTGTGTGATTTGGGGCCCATTTGTCAATTCTCTTGGTATTGTGGTTTTGCCTTTGTTTAAATTTACAGGGGACATTTGGAGGCACTCGAGGATTTTGTAATTATTCTTCTCAGAGCATGAAGGGCCATGCTGAATAAAACTGCTCTTTTCATTAATCCCTCCAACAGCTCATTAGACATTTCCAACAGAGTCAGTTAAAGTTTGTTCTCTTTCACTTTTCTTCCCTATCCAGGCCTAGACTTATGAGTATCTGGACACATAAGGACTAAATACTGAGCAGGACCTGGTCACTTAGCACCTGGACTAGGCATGTGGGTTAGTGGGCGGAGCCTCTACAGGAGGGGCAGTGGCAGCTGCAGAACTGTGCTGGCAGAGAGTTGGTGATTCATTTATTCATTCAACAAACAGTATTCATTCAGCATTTCCCCAAAGAGGACTCCTTTGCCATCATTTCATTTTTTACCGATTTTTGAGGGCTGTTAAGCCTTCCTCAGTGATCGATGCAAAGAAATAGAGGAAAATAACAGAATGGGAAAGACTAGACATCTATTCAGGAAAATTAGAGATACCAAGGGAACATTTCATGCAAAGATGGGCTCAATAAAGGACAGAAATGGTATGGACCTAACAGAAGCAGAAGATATTAAGAAGAGGTGGCAAGAATACACAGAAGAACTGTACAAAAAAGATCTTCACAACCCAGATAATCACAATGGTGTGATCACTTACCTAGAGCCAGATATCCTGGAATGTGAAGTCAAGTGGGCCTTAGAAAGCATCACTACGAACAAAGCTAGTGGAGGTGATGGAATTCCAGTTGAGCTATTCCAAATCCTGAAAGATGATGCTGTGAAAGTGCTGCACTCAATATGCCAGCAAATTTGGAAAACTCAGCAGTGGCCACAGGACTGGAAAAGGTAAGTTTTCATTCCAATCCCAAAGAAAGGCAATGCCAAAGAATGCTTAAACTGCCACACAATTGCACTCATCTCACATGCTAGTAAAGTACTGCTCAAAATTCTCCAAGCCAGGCTTCAGCAATACATGAACTGTGAACTTCCAGATGTTCAAGCTGGTTTTAGAAAAGGCAGAGGAACCAGAGACCAAATTGCCACCATCCACTGGATCATGGAAAAAGCAAGAGAGTTCCAGAAAAACATCTATTTCTGCTTTATTGACTATGCCAAAGCCTTTGACTGTGTGGATCACAATAAACTGTGGAAAATTCTGAAAGAGATGGGAATACCAGACCACCTGACCTGCCTCTTGAGAAACCTATATGCAGGTCAGGAAGCAACAGTTAGAACTGGACATGGAACAACAGACTGGTTCCAAATAGGAAAAGGAGTCCGTCAAGGCTGTATATTGTCACCCTGCTTATTTAACTTCTATGCAGGGTACATCACAAGAAACGTTGGGCTGGAAGAAGCACAAGCCGGAATCAAGATTGCTGGGAGAAATACCAATAACCTCAGATATGCAGATGATACCACCCTTATGGCAGAAAGTGAAGAGGAACTAAAAAGCTTCTTGATGAAAGTGAAAGTGGAGAGTGAAAAAGTTGGCTTAAAGCTCAGCATTCAGAAAACTAAGATCATGGCATCTGGTCCCATCAGATCAGATCAGATCACTCACTCAGTCATGTCCGACTCTTTGCAACCCCATGAATCGAAGCACCCCAGGCCTCCCTGTCCATCACCAACTCCTGGAGTTCACTCAGACTCATGTCCGTCGAGTCAATGATGTCATCCAGCCATCTCATCCTCTGTTGTCCCCTTCTCCTCCTGCCCCCAATACCTCCCCGCATCAGAGTCTTTTCCAATGAGTCAACTCTTCGCATGAGGTGGCCAAAGTACTGGAGTTTCAGCTTTAGTATCATTCCTTCCAAAGAAACCCCAGGGCTGATCTCCTTCAGAATGGACTGGTTGGATCTCCTTGCAGTCCAAGGGGCTCTCAAGAGTCTTCTCCAACACCACACTTCAAAAGCATCAATTCTTCGGCGCTCAGCTTTCTTCACAGTCCAACTCTCACATCCATTCATGACCACAGGAAAAACCATAGCCTTGACTAGACGAACCTTTGTTGACAAAGTAATGTCTCTGCTTTTGAATACGCTGTCTAGGTTGGTCATAACTTTCCTTCCAAGGAGTAAGCGTCTTTTAATTTCATGGCTGCAGTCACCATCTGCAGTGATTTTGGAGCCCAGAAAAATAAAGTCTGACACTGTTTCCACTGTTTCCCGTCTATTTCCCATGAAGTGATAGAACCGGATGCCATGATCTTCATTTTCTGAATGTTGAGCTTTAAGCCAACTTTTTCACTCTCCACTTTCATCAAGAGGCTTTTGAGTTCCTCTTCACTTTCTGCCATAAGGGTGGTGTAATCTGCATATCTGAGGTTATATTTCTCCCAGCAATCTCAATTCCAGCTTGTGCTTCTTCCAGCCCAGCGTTTCTCATGATGTACTCTGCATAGAAGTTAAATAAGCAGGGTGACAATATACAGCCTTGACGCACTCCTTTTCCTATTTGGAACCAGTCTGTTGTTCCATGTCCAGTTCTAACTGTTGCTTCCTGACCTGCATACAAATTTCTCAAGAGGCAGATCAGGTGGTCTGGTATTCCCATCTCTTTCAGAATTTTCCAGTTTATTGTGATCCACACAGTCAAAGGCCTTGGCATAGTTATCACTTCATGGCAAATAGGGAAACAGTAGAAACAGTGTCAGATTTTATTTTTAGGGCTCCAAAATCACTGCAGATGGTGACTGCAGCCATGAAATTAAAAGACGCTTACTCCTTGGAAGGAAAGTTATGACTAACCTAGACAGCATAATCAAAAGCAGAGATGTTACTTTTCCAACAAAGGTCCGTCTAGTCAAGAATATGGTTTTGTTTGTTTGTTTGTTTGTTTTTTTGCCTTTTTTTAAAATTTTATTTTATTTTTAAACCTCAAACACTGTATTAGTTTTGCCAAACATCAAAACGAATCCGCCACAGGTATACATGTGCTCCCCATCCTGAACCCTCCTCCCTCCTCCCTCCCCACACCATCCCTCTGGGTCGTCCCAGTGCACCAGCCCCAAGCATCCAGTATCGTGCATCGAACCTGGACTGGCAACTCGTTTCATACATGATATTACACATGTTTCAATGCCATTCTCCCAAATCTTCCCACCCTCTCCCTCTCCAACAGAGTCCATAAGACTGTTCTATACATCAGTGTCTCTTTTGCTGTCTCATACACAGGGTTATTGTTACCATCTTTCTAAATTCCATATATATGCGTTAGTATACTGTATTGGTGTTTTTCTTTCTGGCTTACTTCACTCTGTATAATAGGCTCCAGTTTCATCCACCTCATTAGAACTGATTCAAATGTATTCTTTTTAATGGCTGAGTAGTACTCCATTGTGTATATGTACCACAGCTTTCTTATCCATTCATCTGCTGATGGACATCTAGGTTGCTTCCATGTCCCGGCTATTATAAACAGTGCTGCGATGAACATTGGGGTACACTTGTCTCTTTCCCTTCTGGTTTCCTCGGTGTGTATGCCCAGCAGTGGGATTGCTGGGTCATAACGCTGTTCTATTTCCAGTTTTTTAAGGAATCTCCACACTGTTCTCCATAGTGGCTGTACTAGTTTGCATTCCCACCAACAGTGTAAGAGGGTTCCCTTTTCTCCACACCCTCTCCAGCATTTATTACTTGTAGACTTTTGGATCGCAGCCTTTCTGACTGGCGTGAAATGGTACCTCATAGTGGTTTTGATTTGCATTTCTCTGATAATGAGTGATGTTGAGCATCTTTTCATGTGTTTGTTAGCCATCTGGATGTCTTCTTTGGAGAAATGTCTATTTAGTTCTTTGGCCCATTTTTTGATTGGGTCATTTATTTTTCTGGAGTTGAGCTGTAGGAGTTGCTTGTATATTTTTGAGATTAGTTGTTTGTCAGTTGCTTCATTTGCTATTATTTTCTCCCATTCTGAAGGCTGCCTTTTCACCTTGCTAATAGTTTCCTTTGATGTGCAGAAGCTTTTAAGTTTAATTAGGTCCCATTTATTTTTGCTTTTATTTCCAATATTCTGGGAGGTGGGTCATAGAGGATCCTGCTGTGATGTATGTCGGAGAGTGTTTTGCCTATGTTCTCCTCTAGGAGTTTTATAGTTTCTGGTCTTATGTTTAGATCTTTAATCCATTTTGAGTTTATTTTTGTGTATGGTGTTAGAAAGTGTTCTAGTTTCATTCTTTTACAAGTGGTTGACCAGTTTTCCCAGCACCACTTGTTAAAGAGATTGTCTTTAATCCATTGTATATTCTTGCCTCTTTGTCAAAGATAAGGTGTCTATATGTGCGTGGATTTATCTCTGGGCTTTCTATTTTGTTCCATTGATCTATATTTCTGTCTTTGTGCCAGTACCATACTGTCTTGATAACTGTGGCTTTGTAATAGAGCCTGAAGTCAGGTAGGTTGATTCCTCCAGTTCCATTCTTCTTTCTCAAGATCTCTTTGGCTATTCAAGGTTTTTTGTATTTCCATACAAATTGTGAAATTATTTGTTCTAGCTCTGTGAAGAATACCATTGGTAGCTTGATAGGGATTGCATTGAATCTATAAATTGCTTTGGGTAGTATACTCATTTTCACTATATTGATTCTTCCAATCCATGAACACGGTATATTTCTCCATCTATTAGTGTCCTCTTTGATTTCTTTCAGCAGTGTTTTATAGTTTTCTATATATAGGTCTTTAGTTTCTTTAGGTAGATATATTCCTGAACGCAGAAGAATTGATGCTTTTGAACTGTGGTGTTGGGAGAAGACTCTTGCGAGTCCCTTGGAATGCAAGGAGATCCAATCTGTCCATCCTAAAGGAGATCGGTCCTGGGTGTTCATCGGAAGGACTGATGCTGAAGCTGAAACTCCAATACTTTGGCTACCTCACGTGAAGAGTTGACTCATTGGAAAAGACCCTGATGCTGGGAGGGATTGGGGGCAGGAGGAGAAGGGGATGACAGAGGATGAGATGGCTGGATGGCATCAGCCATCATCAGAGTTTGAGTGAACTCCAGGAGTTGGTGATGGACAGGGAGGCCTGGTGTGCTGCAATTCACGGGGTTACAAAGAGTCAGACACGACTGAGCGACTGAACTGAACTGAAGGGCAGATACTGATGTATACACCTGTGCAAGATTCAAAAGAAGACAATTTGAGAATGTATCACCAACATTTGCCTTTTTATCATGTTCATAGGGTTCTCAAGGCAAGAATAGTGGAGTGGTTTGCCATTCTCTCCTCCAGTGGAGCACATCTTCCCTGTAGTCATGTATGGATGTGAGCTCAGTCCTGAGGAATTGATGTTTTTGAATTGTGGTGCTGGATAAGCCTGTTGAGAGTCCCTCGGATAGCAAGAGGATCAAACCAGTCAAGCCTAAAGGAAGGAAATCAACCCCGAATACTCATTGGAAGGACTGATGCTGAAGCTCCAATACTTTGGCCACCTGATTGAAGAGCCAAATCATTGGAAAAGACCCTGAGGCTGGGTAAGATTGAGGGCAGGAGGAGAGGATGAGATGGCTGGATGGCATCACAGATGCAATGGATATGAACTTGGGCAAACTATGGGAGATAGTGAGAGACAGGGAGGCTTGGTGTGCTGCAGTCCATGGGGTCAAAAAGAGTCGGACATAACTTCACAACTGACCACCACAACCACCAATAACATTTAAGTATGTTAAGCTCAAGAAAGAGGACTGACCTAAGGACACAGAAAAAGAGAAACCACCCTTGGGAATTCCCTGGCAGTCCAGTGGTTAGGATTTTGCATTTTCACTATCGTGGGCCCAGGTTCAATTCCTGGTTTGGGGACTAAGATCCCACCAGCCACATGGTATGGCCAGAAAAAAAGAGAGAAAGAAGCTACCTTCCTCTTGTCTCTGGATGACTGGAGGAATGTGGAAACAGTTGTCTCAAGAATGATAAGGGGTGATAAGGTACTTCAAAGGGCTGAGATGAATTTTAACAAAAGATAGTTTGTGGAGAATGTTCTAGATAGCAAGAACAGCATGAAAAATGCCCAGTGGTGGAAAAGTGATTACATGTTCGGAAAACAGTATTCAACTTGGCTGTCAAAAGTTGGATTTATTCTTTCAACAAAGGTTTTCTGTGAATCAACATTGTTTGAAAGCATATGTGTTTATTCCCAGATGGTAAAGTCAAATCTTTTGAGATAAAAATATCTGATCCAATAAAGACATTGATATTGAAGTATATTTCATGCTATCAGCTCTCTCTCATCTTCCAGGAAGGAGTGAGAATCTGCTCTGGAGTTGTCTAGCTCTAGATGTCGGCTTCACTGCAACATGCCTAACATTCCACAGATAAACCTCCATCCCTCACTGGTAGCCCATGAGACACTCTTCCCCACCTGTTCTCCATGAGGACTAAAAATGCAGATTGGGGGAGAATTAACTCAAAAAGGAAACCAAATAGTTAAGCTCTTGGAGAAAGGTGTTGGGCAATTGAGTTGAGTTAGGTGATCTTAGGGTGATCCAACCACTTCTCAGATGCCGCTATGAGCCACAGATTCCAGAGGCCACATGAAGACCATGAGAAAGAGGGAATTTGAGAAAGTGGCCTGGACACATAAAAGCCAATATTTTATTATAAAATATGTATTTATTTATTTGGCTGTGCTGGGTCTTAGTTGCAACATGTGGGATCTAGTTCCCTGACAAGGGATTGAGCCCAGGTCCCCTGCATTTGGAGCACAGACCACCAGGGAAGTCCCATGAATGCCATTATTTTAACTTCATCCTCCCCTGGGGGAGAGACCACTCCCAAACTGGAAACCGGCTTTCCTGTATCTCCTACTCTAGCTTTGTGCTTTGTAATCTGCATCAGATGAAGGATGGAGGGGTTGAGAATTCACCTCAACAAGAATCTGCTGTCCTGGGAGGCTGAGAGCTTCTTTACTTGTGTGCATGCTAAGTCACTTCAGTTGTGTCCGACTCTTTGCTACCCTATGGACTGTAGCCCACAGGCTCCTCTGTCCTCTTGCCTGGGATTCTCCAGGCAAGAATACCGGAATGGGTTGCCATGCCCTCCTCCAGATCTTCCCATCCCAGGGATCATCTCCTGCATTGGCAGGCAGATTCTTTACCACTGGGGAAGCCCTCTTCTTTATTTATCCTAGGCCTTATCTCCTAAAGACTGAATCCCAGGGAAATTGCTGTGTGTACTGGGCAGGAGGATGCAAATTGGAGCTAAGGTGATAACAGACTGCTTTATATAGAAGGGGCTGTGGTGAGACCGGGGTGGATGAGACGATTGGAGGAGGGAGCAGGGGAGGGCTTGAAGGAAGAGATTGGATGGTGTTAATGGGGGGAGAATTTGTGGGGGGAAAGAACAGAAAGACTTCAGGGCTGTTTGTGTGAAGTCTATCATGTTAGTTTATAAACCTCTTCCCTCCTTACCACAAAAATGTTTGGTAAAAAATCAGTTCTTACACAAGCAGTCACCAGTAATGAGTGAGAGGTCGTTTCATCTGAACTCATGCCCCTCCTGAACCATGAAGAATTGATGTTTTCAAATTGCGGTGCTGAGAAAGATTCTTCAGAGTCCCTTGGACAGCAAAGAGATCAAGCCAATCCTAAAGGAAATAAACCCTGAATATTCATTGGAAGGACTGATGTTGAACCTGAAGCTCCAATACTTTGGCCACCTGAGCTGACTCACTGGGAAAGATCCTGATGCTGGGAAAGATTAAAGACAGGAGGAGAAGGGGTTGGCAGAGGATGAGATGGTTGGATGGCACCACGGACTCAATGGACATGAGTTTGAGCAAACTCCAGGAGGTGGTAAAGAACAGGGAGGCCTGGAGTGCTGCAGTCCATGGGGTTGCGAAGAGTTGGACACAACTGAGCGACTGAAAAACAGCAACAACAATCCATCTAGCCAGCTATCTATCCATCCATTCATCTACACATTCATCCATCTATCCCTCTATCTATATGCAGTTCAACATATAGTTATAACATGGTCAATATGGACTGCAGTGAAGAGACACAAAATCAATGACAGGAACAGACACATGGGGCAAATGGCAGAGAACACAAGGCAGAAGCTCTCAAGAGTCCACTGCTTACAGTGGAGTGACACAGGATACGCTTCATGCCTCCAGCGATGAGTTGTGACAACACACAGGGAAGCTCACTGTTGACTCAAAAACCAGTTCCGAATCAAAACCCTGGGCACTGAGCTGATCAAATAAAAACAGCTGCTCACTTGTGAGCCCTAGAGAAACAAGCTCTGTGTCCCACCAGCTGCTGTTGTATTAAAATCTGAGGCCTTACTCCCTGGCTCAGCCCAAAGCCTTGACCTCACTCCTTACACACCTTATCCCTAGCCACCAGAATCCATTGTTGTTTAGTCGCTAAGTTGTGTCTGACTCTTTGCGACCAGATGGACTGCAGCATGCTAGGCTCCTCTATTCATGGGATTCTCCAGGCAAGAATACTGGAGTGGGTTGGCAGGCTGTCCTCCAGGGGATCTTCCCCATCCAGGGGTCAAACCCACATTTCTTATGTCTCCTGAGTTGGCAGGTGGGTTCTTTTCCACGAGTGCCACCTGGGAAACTCAAAAGCCTTTTATCCACTCCCAAATTTGAAACCAACACTTAGAAGTCAAACGGATGACATGAAACATGTCAGCTTTACCACTGACACCACTACATGAGAGACCATAGTTGCTATATGTGGTCACGATGGGCCTTCTGATGTTTGATCTGATATAGGGACCTGAGCCTCAGGTCCTGACCCTCCTGGGTGAATATGGTCTTCTCGTCCAGGACCAGTCTGCTCCTGTAAGAACTCGGCAAGAGGAAGCAGAAGGCATGGATCCTGTGTGCAGTTAATCAGAAAAGAATAAGAATCAAGGTGGTGACCAAGTATGCTCAGTTCTGACCCTAAAAGTGACAGGACGGCCTCTCTTTCTCTAGGTAAGGGTCAAGGTCAAGATGAAGAGCTGGAGGTATTCCTCATAAGCTTCTAGGGAACAGAGCAGAACATCCCTTGTGTGTGTGGAAGTATAAGGAACAGAGTAAAGACAATGGGATGTCTGTCTAAGGGAAATTTGTAAAACCTGAAAAGGGACCAGGGACAGTTTAGGACCTGTTTTTCCAGTTCCGAGGTGTTCAAAAAGGTGTTCAGTTAGCCTTTGGGAGCCAGCACTCTGTTAGACTTGGAAATAACTTATATAAGGGTTTGCCAGGTGGCACAGTGCATAACAATCCACCTGCCAGTCAGGAGACGTGGGTTTGATCCCTGGGTTGGGAGATCCTGTGAAGAAGGAAATGGCAACGCACTCCAATATACTTGCCTGGAGAAACCCGTGGAGAGAGGAGCCTGGTGGGCTACAGTCCATGGGGTCACAAAGAGTTGGACACAACTTAGCAATTGAGTGCACACACACACATCTTATATGCATTTCTCCTCCCAACAGCCCTTTTGTTGTGGTTCAGTCACTCAGTCATGTCCAACTCTTTGTGACCCCACAGACTGCAACACACCAGGCTACCCTGTCCTTCACCATCTCTCAGAGTTTGCTCAAACTCATGTCCATTGAGTCTGTGATGCCATCCTACCATATTGTCCTCTGTCATCCCCTTTTCCTCCTGCCTTCAATCTTCCCAGCATCAGAATCTTTTCCAATGAGTCAGCTTTTTGTATCAGGTGGTCAAAGTATTGGAGCTTCAGTATCAGTCCTTCCAGCGAATATGCAGGGTTGATTTTCTTTAGGGTTGACTGGTTTGATCTCCTTGTAGGGAGAAGGCAATGGCACCCCACTCCAGAACTCTTGCCTGGAAGGTCCCATGGATGGAGGAGCCTGGTAGGCTGCAGTCCATGGGGACGCTAAAAGTCAGACATGACTGAGCGACTTCACTTTCACTTTTCACTTTCATACATTGGAGAAGGAGATAGCAACCCACTCCAGTGTTCTTGCCTGGAGAATCCCAGGGATGAGGGAGCCTGGTGGGCTGCCGTCTATGGGGTAACACAGAGTCAGACACGACTGAAGCAACTTAGCAGCAGCGGGTGGGTGACCCTGAGAAGTTTATTTAACATGCCTGAGTCCTGGTTTGATCATCTAAAAAGAGATGGACAGACATTCAAACTCATTTCTAAACTCCTTGCTTTCCTCATTATAAAAGCTAAGAAGCTTCAGAGGTTTAATTCACAAAACAAACTAAGCTCACAAGCCTTTTCCCTGGGCATTCTAGTTTCAATTCAGTAATTCTATACCTTGTTCTTATCTAAGAATGCTGTGTCATCCCTCCCGTCACTGAGCCTGGCAGGAGCCAGTTGTGAACATTCCGCTAGACTCACATTTTTGCAGAAAGCTTTCAACTCTTTGGCCAGACCTAGTAAATGTGCTGTAATAAAAGGAGATATTGATTCTCTGTTCACAGTCCATCATTCCAAGGTCAATGAACAATGAGAAAAGAACTGCTTTTGTTGAAGGAAAGGGAATGTCCATCAAGTTAATTCCATTCCTTCATATTCACAAGGCCTGTCTCTCCCTATATGTCACCTGTCGAACCTAACAGGATAGAAGCAGACACGTATAATAGCTCTAAATTATATGTATTGAGAAAACAATGGAAAAAACAGCAAGCAAAAAGTTCCAAGGGAATTAACATGGTTATTGCTCAAATTTCATGCTCCCTGTAAGAGGCTTAGGGGAAAAGAACTATTGTTTCTATTCAACTTAATTCAAAAATTGTTAGGAACTGAAGATGCAAAGATAAAGGCACCAGGGAATTAATTCCCTGGTTGTCCAGTAGCTAGGACTTTGAGTTTCTACTGCAGGGGGCCCAGGTTCAATCACTCATGAGGCATGGCAAAAAAAGAAAAAAATTAAATAAAAGATACCTTCTCAGCCCTCAAAGAGCTCAGATGACAGGGTGAGTCTGATGATATGCAAGTGTGCTAAGTTGCTTCAGTCATGTCTGACTCTTTGCGACCCCATGGACTATAGCCCACCAGGCTCCTCTGTCCATGGGATTCTCCAGCAAGAATACTGGAGCAGGTTGCCATTTCCTCCTCCAGTGGATCTTCCCGACCCAGGGATGGAACCAGAATCTCTTCCGCTTCATGCATTGGCAGGCAGGTTCTTTACCACTAGTGCCACCTGGGAAGGCCCTGATGATATGAAAGTGATAGTCACTCAGTCATGTCTGACTCTTTGCAACCCCATGGACCATATAGCCCATGGGATTCTCCAGGACAGAATACTGGAGTGGGTAGCCGTTCCCTTCTCCAGGGGCTCTTCCCAACCCAGGTCTCCTTCATTGCAGGCAGATTCTTTACCAGCTGAGCCACCAAGGAAGCCCTAATGATACAGACATGGTCTATAACTCAGAAGTGGCTTCACCTCCCAGCTCAAAGGTCTTGGAGGGTCTTCTAAAACAAATAATGTCTGAGCTGAGTCAAAGATTGAGCAGGTGTGAGCCAAGCAAAGGGAGAAGTAGGACAAACTCAACTATAAGAAAATTCTAGGCAGAGAACATAATCTCAAACACTGGCCACAATTTCTTGCCTTCCAGCGAGTGCTCTGCAATGTGCTTTATCATTAAATCCCTGTGCTGTGTGATATTGTGATTTATAATAAGAAAAATCTATGTGATCTTCATCAACATTTCTGGCACAGAGCTCCTAAAACTATTGTCGGTTTCCTAAGTGATGAAAGCAATGGAGGCGTCCTTTATGTTAATGAGGTGATTTTTGGACTCACATCAGGATGGAGGCTGGTTGCCAGTGAAGCCATCAGGTGATTAGAGCATTGGAAATTTCAGTCTCCTCCTGCCACCCACCCACCCACCCACACACGCTTACCTGACATCTGACCTCTGGGGAGGAGGAGAAGCCGAATATTGAGTTCAGTCATCAATTGCCACTGGCCAATGCAATACGTGAACCATGAACTTCCAGATGTTCAAGCTGGTTTTACAAAAGGCAGAGGAACCAGAGACCAAATTGCCAACATCTGCTGGATCATCGGAGAAGGAATGCAACCCACTCCAGTGTTCTTGCCTGGAGAATCCCAGGGATGGGAAGCCTGGTGGGCTGCAGTCTATGGGGTCAACCAGAGTCGGACACGACTGAAGCGACTTAGCAGCAGCAGCAGCTGGATTATCGAAAAAGCAAGAGAGTTCCAGAAAAACATCTATTTCTGCTTTATTGACTATGCCAAAGCCTTTGACTGTGTGGATCACAATGAACTATGGAAAATTCTGAAAGAGATGGGAATACCAGACCACCTGACCTGCCTCTTGAGAAATCTGTATGCAGGTCAGGAAGCAACAGTTAGAACTGGACATGGAACAACAGACTGGTTCCAAATAGGAAAAGGAGTACGTCAAGGCTGTATATTGTCACCCTGCTTATTTAACTTATATGCAGAGTACATCATGAGAAACGCTGGACTGGAAGAAACACAAGCTGGAATCAAGATTGCCAGGAGAAATATCAATAACCTCAGATATGCAGATGACACCACCCTTATGGCAGAAAGTGAAGAGGAACTCAAAAGCCTCTTGATGAAAGTAAAAGTGGAGAGTGAAAAAGTTGGCTTAAAGCTCAACATTCAGCAAACGAAGATCATGGCATCCGGTCCCATCACTTCATGGGAAATAGATGGGGAAACAGTGGAAACAGTGTCAGACTTTATTTTTGGGGGCTCCAAAATCACTGCAGATGGTGACTGCAGCCATGAAATTAAAAGACGCTTACTCCTTGGAAGGAAAGTTATGACCAACCTAGACAGCGTATTCAAAAGCAGAGACATTACTTTGCCAACAAAGGTTCGTCTAGTCAAGGCTATGGTTTTTCCAGTGGTCATGTATGGATGTGAGAGTTGGACTGTGAAGAAAGCTGAGCGCTGAAGAATTGATGCTTTTGAACTGTGGTGTTGGAGAAGACTCTTGAGAGTCCCTTGGACTGCAAGGAGATCCAACCAGTCCATTCTGAAGGAGATCAGCCTTTGGATTTCTTTGGAAGGAATGATGCTAAAGCTGAAACTCCAGTACTTGGGCCACCTCATGCGAAGAGTTGACTCATTGGAAAAGACTCTGATGCTGGGAGGGATTGGGGGCAAGAGGAGAAGGGGACGACCGAGGATGAGATGGCTGGATGGCATCACTGACTCGATGGACATGAGTCTGAGTGAACTCCGGGAGTTGGTGATGGACAGGGAGGCCTGACGTGCTGCGATTCATGGGGTCGCAAAGAATCGGACACAGCTGAGCCACTGAACTGAACTGAATGGTTTGATTGATTGTGCCTAGGTAATGAAGCCTCCATAAAACCCCAAAAGGATGAGGCTCAGAGAGCTTCTGGGCTGGTGAACCTGTGGAGGTACTGAGAGTGACAACCTAGAGAGGGTGGAAGCTCCATGTCCTCTCCTCATACACTTACCCAGTGTATCTCTTCCACCTGGAAGAACACAGAAACTAGAGGTAAAACAGAAAAGGAGGAGAACCACATGCCAAGGACTGTATGAACATTGTCTCATTTAATTTTCACTACCCCTGGAGGAGGGCATGGCAACCCACTCCAGTATTCTTGCCAGAAGTATCCCCAGGGACAGAGGAGCCTGGCAGGTATCACAGAGTTGGACACGACTGAGTGACTAAGCCTGCGTGCGCGCGCGCGTGCACACACACACACACACACACAAACACACCACAGTATAAGAAAGGCAGAAGGATTTATTTTCCATTTTAAACATGAAGGATTTAAATCTGAGCGATTTGTCTTGTCTGTGGTCAAACACAAATTTGACAAGTTATGGAGTGGGAATTGAAACTCTTGGTGGTGAGCCTCCAAAATCCATTCTCCCCAAAAGTGAAGAGACAGTCCCTACTGGGGTCCAGAGGTTCAAGGTCTGTATGCTGCTCCCAGATGTCCCCTCCTTGCAGACTGGGACAATTTCCCTTTTAAATGCACACTTTCTTCTTGGCAGTAAATAATGCCTTTGTTCCATGCTAAAAAAAATTAAAACAGTTTCAATCACTCTTGCATAAGAAGAATTTATACTGGCTCAAATATTTGTTATCTGTCCTTTAGTTGTTCTGTTATAAACTTGAGAAAACCTAGAGATATAGAATATGAGAGCTAATAAAATCATTAGAAATCACCTTGTAAGGGATCCAATGGTGGATTTCAGTGGGATCTAGAAACTTTTGAAATTTAACATGAAATTATGTTTGTGTGTAATGGGCTTCTCTTCTGGGAAAAGGTTTTATAACTTTCTTCAGATTCTTAAAGAAGTGTATGAGCCCGAATACCCTAACTTTGCAGATATGGAAACTGGTCAAGTCACTTACAGACCCAAGGACCTTAAAGTCACACCATGCCACTGCTGCTAAGTCACTTCAGTCGTGTCCGACTCTGTGCGACCCCATAGACGGCAGCCCACCAGGCTCCTCCATCCCTGGGATTCTCCAGGCAAGAACACTGGAGTGGATTGCCATTTCCTTCTCCAATGCATCAAAATGAAAAGTGAAAGTGAAGTCGCTCAGTCGTGTCCGACTCTTAGTGACCCCATGGACTGCAGCCTACCAGGCTCCTCCATCCATGGGATCTTCCAGGCAAGAGTACTGGAGTGGGGTGCCACTGCCTTTTCCGAAAGTCACACCATGAGGCCTTGATAAATCAGGTTTAGACCCTAGGTCTTTTGATTCCTGAAGCATGACACCTACAAGGAACTTCTGCTTGTAAGTATATCTGAAAGAAAGATTTATGGCCCTGAAATCACCCATAGATTTTGTGCTCAGCAAGGAACCCTGTTGTAAAGAATCATTCCTTGCAAACTAAGATCTGTTTCTATTAAACTGTCATGCAGAAGCACAGGGAATGTGAGGTGTGGACTGGACCACTGTGGGGGCGGGAAGTGCACAGAAAGTCAGGGCTCTATTGCCTTTCTACCTCCTATCACTTGTCATGAAGGGGAAGAGAGAAGAGGCAGTGGGTGTCTGCTTTGCCATGGGAAACCAGGTCAGCTGAGGGACTGTCTAGAGAAAGAGTGGAGGACAGTCTTGGTTCATGCTGAGATCCCCCTCCCCCCAAATTCATATGTTGAATTATTAATCCCTGAGGTGATATTGAACGGTGGTGTCAGAGAAAACTCTTGAGAGTCCCTTGGACAGCAAGGAGATTCAACCAGTCCATCCTAAAGGAAATCAATCCTGAATATTCATTGGAAGGACTGATGCTGAAGCTGAAACTCCAATACTTTGGCCACCTGATGTGAAGAACTGACTCATTAGAAAAGACCCTGATGCTGGAAAAGATTGAAGGTGGGAGGAGAAGGGGACGACAGAAGATTGAGATGGTTGGATGGCATCACTGACTCAATGGACATGGGTTTGAGTAGACCCTGGGAGCTGGTGATGGAGAGGGAGGCCTGGCCTGCTGCAGTCCACACAGTCACAAAGAGAGAGACATGACTGAGCAACTCAACTGAACTGAAGGTGATAGTATTAAGGGGTTGGCCCTTTCGGTGGTTCTTAGGTCATGATGGCAAAACCCGCATCATTGGGATTGTTTCCTAATGAAAGAGACCCCACAGAACTCCCCTGGCCCCCTTCTTCTGAGGACACAAAAAGAAGTCTGCAACCAAGAAGAGGGATGTCATCTGACCATGTTGGCACCCTCATCTCAGACTTCAGGCTCCGGAACTGTGAAGTATAAATATTTGTTGTTTATAACTCATCCAGTCTATGGTGTTTTATTATAGAAGCACGACTGAGACTTTCCACGGTTCCCCAGAATCAGACCCTCCAGTGAGAATGTGTGTGTCATTTATTAAAAATGTGTCCCCAAGAGAAACTGGGAAAGGAGCTGGGGAAGCTGGATGGGGAGAGGAAGATTCAAGTACTGTCTTCTGGAGGGTGGCCCATCTGAGTCATGGAACCCTGGAGTGTCATAAAATATACTACTAGTAATTCTACTGCTGATCTGATCATGTAATAGCAAACATTTACTGGGCATTTACCATATTCCAGGAGCAGAGCTAGTGTGACTTTACCTATTGACTCAGTGGGTAAAAAAAAATGTTGCCTGCTATATCAGCAAACAAAAACTCTATAGTCATTAAGCCTATCAGCCACTTCCGCGGGGCCCAGTGGTGAGCCAGGGGGAATCTCAGGAGGGAAATAAATGGGCTGCCTGCCACCAAGCCCTCAGCTACTGCATACACACCTGACAGTGGACCCTGAGAGGACTCAAGATGGAAAAGCACATGATATTGGCCCTAGATAGCTAAGGTGCACATCAAAGGAATAAATTCAGCAAGCCCAGACTCTTGCATCTACCCATACATTAAAAAAGGGTTAACTTCATTGAGATGTCTGGCTTTCTTTGACAGTAATCTTTTGATTTTCTGACTGTTTCTTTTTATTACAGCAAAAACTTTTATATATCCTGGTTCCGCCCCTCTCTCTTTGAGCAGTTCCCCTCAGAGCTATCTCAGAGGCTACCTCCCTTGGCTTAAGTCCTCAAAAAGTTTGCTGAATCAAACACCAGTATCAGGGTCTTTTCCAATGAGTCAGTTCTTCACATCAGGTGGCCAAAGTATTGGAGCTTCAGCATCAGTCCTTCCAGTGAATATTCAGGACTGATTTCCTTTAGGATGGACTGGTTGAATCTCCTTGTAGTCCAAGGGACTCTCAAGAGTATTCTCCAACACCACAATTCAAAAGCTCAGCTTTCTTTATAGTCCAGTTCTCACATCCATACATGACTACTGGAAAAACTATAGCTTTGGCTAGATGGGCCTTTGCTGGCAAAGTAATGTCTCTGCTTTTTAATATGCTATCTAGGTTGGTAATAACTTTTCTCTCAAGGAGCAAGCATCTTTTAATTTCATGGCTGCAGTCACCATCTGCAGTGATTTTGGAGCCCAAAAAATAAAGTCTGTCACTGTTTCCATTGTTTCATCACCTATTTACCATGAAGTGATGGGACCAGATGCCATGATCCTAGTTTTCTGAATGTTGAGTTTTAAGCCAGCTTTTTCACTCTCCTCTTTCACTTTCATCAAGAGGCTCTTTAGTTCTTCTTCGCTTTTGGCCATACGGGTGGTGTCATCTGCATATCTGAGGTTATTGATATTTCTCCTGGCAATCTTGATTCCAGTTTGTGCTTCATCCAGCCTGGCATTTAACATGGTGTACTTTTGGAGCGGTTTAAATAATATTTAACAGGTTTCAGAATAATGGTCTGTTAAGGGACGTTAATGCATTCGTCTGACTTGTATTCATTTAAAGTCATTACTGTAAATCCATGCCTTGTTGTTGTTCAGTTGCTCAGTCGTGTCCAACTCCTTCTGCCATCCCATGGACTGTAGCCCATCAGGCTTCTCTGTCCATGGGATTTCCCAGGCAAGAATACTGGAGTGGGGGTGCCATCTCCTACTCAAAAAAATCTATGCCTTAGAGAAAAGTTTGCTCACCATCTGGCTCTGAATAAATCCCATCATGACTCTCTAGATGTGGATAAACAGATGAATGTGGATTAGTGAAGGTGCAGTGGTGCTTACTTCATAAATCAGGGGACAACGTTAGGAATCAGGTGACAATGTTAGGAATCAGGCTGAGGAGTACTGATGCTTGATTGGGTTAGATTTCATGACTTTGGCTCTGGGATGCCTCTGAAGTCTGCTGTTGATGCTGTTCTTTTTAAACTGGCCCCCTGGCTCTAGTCTTCCTCCTCAGCATTATGGCAAAGTCATCTCTCTCAGGTGCCTCTTCTCATCACCCTATACTGGCTTCCACTGGGCCAAGTCTTGGCTCCTGAGTATAACCCACCAGACCTCATGTCATGACCTGTGTCCTTGAAAAGTCTTTTTCAATTTTTAAAGCTTATTTTAATGCTATTTCAAAATTGCAGAAAGTTTCAAAAGTAGTAATAAAGGATTCCATAGAGTTTTATTCAGATTCACTTATTATTTACATTTCTCCCATTTGTTTTCTCTGTGTGTGTGTGTATATATCTATGTACATACACCCTGAATACTCATTGGAAGGACTGATGCTGAAGCTCCAATACTTTGGCCACTTGATGCGAAGAGGTGACTTGTTGGAAAAGACCCTGATGCTGGGAAAGATTGAGGGCAGGAGGAGAAGGCAGCAACAGAGGATGAGATGATTGGATGGCATCACTGATTCAATGGACATGAACCTGAGCAAACTCCAGGAGATGGTGAGGGGTGGGGAGGCCTGGTGTGCTGCAGTCCATGGGGTCACAAAGAGTCGGACAAGACTTGGTGACTGAACAGCAGTATGTGAACATATATGTGGATACATACATACACTTTTTTGAACTATTAGAGTAGGTTGGAGACATCAAAACCCTTTATCCCTAAGTATGCCCATGTATATTTCCTGAGAACAGGAACATTTTTCTTATATAACCATAGTATAATAATTAAACTCAGGAAATTTAATATGGATTTACCTAATCTCTGCTGCTGCTAAGTCGCTCAATCATGTCCAACTCTTTGCAACCCTATGGACTACAGACCACCAGGCTCCTTTGTCCATGGGATTCTCCAAGCAAGAATCCTGGAGGGGGTTGCCATGTCCTCCTCCAAGATTAGAAGCTAGTATCATCATTATCCCAATTTTTTACAGGAGGGAAGTCAACTTCAACACCCAAGCTCAGGAATGCCCCAGCCCACTCACTGAGTATGAGAGCTCTGTTAACTACTACCCTGCCTTCCCAGGACTCATTGGTCATCCCCACCTCCCATGTCATCCCTCCCTTCCATCAAGAGGCCTATTCAAATGCTACTTGGCCTCTAGAGTTAAGTTTTACCCTTTCAAGTTACTCTTAGTTCTTAGCGGTCTGTGTGCATGTATGTGTGTACATGCACTCAGTCACATCTCACTCTTTGCAACCCCATGGAATGCAGCCCACCAGGCTCCTCTGTCCATGGAATTTTCCAGGCAAGAATACTGGAGTGGCCTATGAAAGGCTATTCTAACCTCCTCTTTGATCACTGGAGTCTTTTCCTTTGGAAAAAGAGGTTAAGAAAAAAAAAAAAAGGACAACGTTTTTGTTATTCTATGGGCTTCCCTGGTGGCTCAGAGGTTAAAGTGTCTGCCTCTAATGCAGGAGACCTGGGTTCGATCCCTAGGTTGGGAAGATCCCCTGGAGAAGGAAATGGCAACCCACTCCAGTATTCTTGCCTGGAGAATCCCATGGATGGAGGAGCCTGGTGGGCTACAGTCCATGGGGTTGCAAAGAGTCAGACACGACTGAGCGACTTAACTTTCACTTTCTAACTTTGTTATTCTAAAGGACCTATCTTTTGGGAAACCAATCCCTGCTATTTCCCACAGTTACACACCAGATGGCAGTGTTCAATTAGCCAAAAGAAATCTGGATACAGCAGTATAGAATAAAGTGTTTGCATGGGTGCTCAGTTGTGTCCTGACTCTTAGCGACCCCGTGGACTGCAGCCTGCCAGGCTTGGCTGTCCATGAGATTTCCTAGGCAAGAATACTGGAGTGGGTTGCCATTTCCTTCTCCAAGGGATCTTCCCAACTCAGGAATCGAACCCAAATCTCCTGCATTGGCAAACAGATTCTTCACTGCTAAGCCACCAGGGAACAGATATAGAATAAAGGCATTTAACTAATTCTAAATTGTTCTCAGAGCTTCTTGTAAACTGTCAACAATTATAAGTGGTGCCACTGTATTCTGACAGCAATCCTGAGACCTAATGGAAATGTGGATTAGCCTCACAGGAGTGACAAGGATAGTCACCCAGAGCAAGTTCAGTGGGACAGTCATGATCTGTAAGTGGCTGGCCTCGGGCCAGAATCCAGGTCTTCTAGCTCAGAGTCTCATGTTCACTTATGTGAACTTGTTACCTGAAAACTGGGTTCGCCTCTTGCGGAGGATCAAGCCAAAGACTGGGAGGAGGAAGGATTTATAACTTGCAGCAAGTAAGGAGGATATGGGGGAACTGTCCCAAAGCAACGTCTCACTGAGCAGCAAAATCGGGCCGTTTTCAGCTAAGGGCACAAGCATGTTCCTGAAGGGGCTTGAGCAGAGAATTCAGCATAGAATTGGGCAAAGAGGGACAGAATCCAAGATTTAGTTGATTGAAGCCAGGAGGGTCAGAAAAGGTCAACGTCATTATCCCTGGGGTTCCATTTGGCCTGGTGGTTGAATGCTGGGAGAGGCTGGGGGTGGAGGACAGCAATTAAATTCTGGAAAATAACTCAAGAAAGTGCTTCAGGCTAATTTTAACCTGCAAAGCAGAACCAGAAGTCTTTTTAACTGATTTATTATCTTTGGTATTGCTACTTGGACAGCAAGGAGATCAAACCAGTCAATCCTAAAGGAAATTAACCCTGAATATTCATTGGACGGGCTGATGCTAAAGCTCCAATACTTTGGCCACCTGATGCAAAGAGCAGACTCACTGGAAAAGACCCTGACGCTGGGAAAGATTGAAGGCAGGAGAAAGGGGCGACAGAGGATGAGATGGCTGGATGGCATCATGGACTCAATGGACATGAGTTTGAGCAAACTCCGGGACGTGGTGAAGGACAGGGAAACCTGGCGTGCTGCTGTCCATGGGGTCGCAAAGAGTCGGACACAACTGAACGATTGATCAACAACAAGTTTCCAATGCCGGCCTTTATTCTTTCCTGAAGAGTCAAGTTCTTAGTGGTTTTTTTTTTTCTTCTCTCTTCAACCTGAAGAATTCACTTTAGCATTTCCTGTGGTGTGGGAGTGTGGAAACGCTGGCAACAAATTCTCTTAATTTTCCTTTCAAATGTCTTTTATTTCACTTGTATCCTAGAGGGGCACTTTTGCTCAATATGGAATTCTACATTGATAGGTGTTTCTGTCAGTACTTTCAGATGTTGTTCCTTTGTCTTTTGGTTTCTATAGTTGCTGACAAGTCAGTGATAAGTTGAATCATTGTTGAATCAAGTTGAATCATTCCCTATATTATACATTTTTCTCTGTCTGCTTACAAAATTCCTTTTATCTTTGGGGATCAGTAGTCTAAAATGTGTCTAACCCAGGTTTACATGTGTGCATTCTATTTAGGATTTGCTGAGCAGCTTAGATCAGTATGTTAATGTCTTAACTGAAATTTGAAGAAGTGTGGCCATCATTTCTTCAAGTATTTGTCCAATTCTATCTTCTTTGCTTCCAGGATTACTTCCTGTATCTAGTTACTCTTGATACTGTCCCAGTTCAGTTCAGTTGCTCAGTCATGTCCGACTTTTTGCGACCCCATGAACCTCAGCATACCAGGCTTCCCTGTCCATCACCAACTCCCAGAGTTTACCCAAACGCACGTCCGTTGACTTGGTGATGCCATCTAACCATCTCATCCTCTGTCGTCTCCTTCTCCTCCTGCCTTCAATCTTTCCCAGCATCAGGGTCTTTTCAAATGAGTCAGCTCTTTGCATCAGGTGGCCAAAATATTGGCGTTTCAGCTTCAACATCAGTCCTTCCAAAGAAATCCCAGGACTGATCTCCTTTAGGATGGACTGGTTGGATCTCCCTGCTGTCCAAGGGACTCTCAAGAGTCTTCTCCAACACCACAGTTCAAAAGCATCAATTCTTCAGCACTCAGCTTTCTTCATAGTCCAACTCTCACATCCATACATGACCACTGGAAAAACCATAGCCTTGACTAGACGGACCATTGTTGACAAAGTAATGTCTCTGCTTTTGAATATGCTGTCCCACCACTTCCTAAATGAGAGTCAATTCCTAGACAGGTTGATAAGTCCAGGATCCTCGAGGAGGAGAAAGGGATCTGGGGCTCCCAAGGAGGGGTCCGGGGTTCTCAAGGAGGAGAAAAGGACAAGTGTTTTTTTCTACATTGCTTTGTTTTAGTCAATATAACAATGTGTCTTTCTCAAGGGCATGTTTCTCCTTAACAAGAAGGTTTTCTGACTAATCTTGTTAACTTAAGACATATGTTGTGGCAGTGGGTCTGGTAAGATCTTTCTATTGTTAGTTCTAATCTTGTTAATTTAAGATGTATGTTGTGGGAGTGGGTCTGGTAAAAGTTTACAAAGCCTGGATAAGACTTGATAAGTGGGGCACTCTCCATCCGCCTTCTGATGTCTATGTCAGAAGCTTTCTTGGTCCCTTTTTCATACAGTAATAAAACTGCTAAGCAAAAGCTCTTGAGTGATCAAGCTTGGTCCCTGGTCCCAAAGCTGAATCTTTCTTCTTTAGCAATCACGAACCTGATGCCGTTCACTATAAGCTATCATACGAATCTTCAATATTGTTTAGCTTAGCATCAAGAGTGAATAACTTAGATTCTGAGTTTTCTTTTCTCTGAAGGCTTTACAAATGGGTTTTGATTCAAAGTAAAAAACCTCGACCTTCCTGACCCCAAATGGCCCTAGCTCATCAGTCTGCTGATGATAGCCATGTCCACAGACCTCAGTGGTTAATCTCAGAAGAAAACCAAACTAAGCCAACCCAACAAAATCAATACATGCCAACAAGTATTCACAAACGTATAGATCAACTACAGATTCGTGCTCAAGGAGCCCACAATCGGGACTGTAGCAGTGTCCAGTACTGTCCATTTACCATACCACATACTGTATTTTCCAGTACTTTCCCAACTACCCATAGTCTCAAGCTGCTTCCCTCTCTGCTGGGTTGTGAAGGGAGAAATGTATCTTCTTTTAATACAAATGGTCTTTCTACCTAAATTGGTTTCTGCTTTGATAACCCAGATGGAACCTCTTATAAAGTTTGTCCTCTTCCTGCAACTCTTCAAGAGAGACCTAGAAAGTATGGACAAGGAATGTCACCTGCCATATCAGTAATGAAAGGATGTTGAGGTCATCAAGCCATCAGCCACTGCAGCCAGGTCTGAGGGATTGAGGATTCGGGAGAAAACAGGATACTGGCCCCAGAGAGTTAAGGTGCGTATCAAAGGAATGATTTCAATGAGCCCAGGCTCTTGCATTTTCCTACGCAAAGAAAAGTGCCAAATTCACTAACTTGATATCTGTTTAATAGTAATCTTTTGATGTCCAACTACCTGCCTTTTATAGCAAAAACTTCTATATATTAACCTGGCTCCTCCCTTACCGTGTTAGCGTAGTCCCACAGAGCCATCTGAGAGGCTACCTTCTGGGCTTAAGTCCACCAGATAAAATGTAATTCCCTACTTTTAGGTTGTATGTTTTTTCAGTTTACAAAGGGTAGACTATAACGTCCATAAAGTCCTGGTGATGGAGGTGGGATATACACGTTCTTCATACACTTCACCTCCTTCTCTAGATTCTCTCTCAACATCAGAATGGATTTGGGCCCCTCTCGGGTCTGATGACCACAAAGGAATGACTGGTTGTTTGGTCAGGATTCACCAGAGAAAGAACCAATAGAATATATATGGATAGATAGAATATTTATTATAGGAAATGGCTCGTGATTATGGAGGCCAAGAAGTCCCACTATCTGCCACCTGCAAAGTGCAGAACAAAGCAAGTCAGTGGTGCAATTCAGTCTGAGTCTGCAGGTCTGAGAACCAGGTGTAATGGTATAAGTTCGAGTCCAGAGGCCTGAGAACCAGGCATCCTGATGGCCAAAGGCAGGAGCAGATGAATGCCAGTTCAAGCAAGAAGCAGGTTTATCCTTCCTTCATCTTTTTGTTCTATTCAAGCCCTCAGTGGCTTGGATGATATCCACCTGCTTTGCTGAGGGTGATTTTCTTTTTTTTAAACTCAGTCAACTGGTTCAAATGTTAGTCTCATCCAGAAACAACCCTCAAGAGATACACAACATTTCACCCTATAGGGCTTCCCTAAGGGGTTAGACTGCAAAGAATCTGTCTGCAATGCAGGAGGCCTGGGTTTCATCCCTGGGTTGAGAAGATTCCCTGGAGAAGGGAATCACAACCCACTCCAATATTCTTGCCTGGACAATTCCATGGACAGAGGAACCTGGTGGGCTACAGTCCCTGGTGTTGCAAAGAGTTGGACAAGACTGAGTGACTAACTTTCACCATATACATGGACATTGCTTAACTCAACCAAGTGACACAAATTAACCATCACATTGGGCCTGTCTGGATTTTTGGTGGAGTTGATATTAGAGTGTGTGATTCTAGGAATTCTCTTAAGAAAAAAAAAGCTTTGAGGTATTATTCACATATACAATTCACCTATTCATTTATTTACTTTTTGGTCACACTGCATGGCATGTGGAAGCTTAGTTCCCAGACGAGGGATCGAACCTGTGCCCGCTGCATTGGAAGCACAGGGTCTAACCACTGGACTACCAGGGAAGTCCCTGGAATTCTCCTTTTGTTTAAGCCCCTCTTACTAGGAGCATCCACTGCCTCCATCAGCCTATTTTCTCTCCTAGTACTTCCGTGCCCCATCTAAAAAATGCTCTTTCCATGACTATGGGCTGCTAAGGTCATCAATTTGCTGCTTTTGTCCAGCCATCATTCATGAGTGTACTAGAATCAGTGAATGAGGTGCTGCTTCTAGGGTTTATAGCCTTCATAGAGCTCTCACAGATCTGAGTCACTTCCAACAGTGTGCTTGAGCAACCCAGCTCGAGAGTCCCTGTATAGCCTTACTTCAGGCCACTTCTCTCTCTACATCATGTCATTGACCAGCTGAACAGCCTAACCTCTGCCCACTTTCAAAGGCCACAGCGCCCAGCAGTTTATTTTCCACTTTGTGCCCACATTTCATTGCTAATTTTATCAAGCCTGAGCTTCTCTTCCTGCATTAGCAAGTCTGGGAGAATCCCCTAAATCAGGTCAAAATGTGAGCTGAGAGTTTCTGGCACCCTCTGGACCATCATTTTGTTTGTTCTTGGGGCGGTACTAGGCCTGCCTGAACTTACAACTTAGTGGGTTTCACAGTGCCCATCATGGGCAATTCTGACCATGTGATTGGAATGAATAAGACTCCTGCCTTTTCTTCATGAGGATTTGGTTAAACTTCTAGCTCCAATAACCCAATGATGGTATACCAATGATATTACTAGGCAAATTTGTGTGTGATAAAAATGACCCCGACTGGTAAATCAAATCTGGACTTTAAGGAACTATAAATTCTTGATGGGGATACCATATTTGGGGCTTCCCTGCACACAGGGATTCTTGTAACTAGCACACAAGAACCTAGAAACTATACCAGTGTTTTTATTACAAAAGATCTGGACTCCTATGGAGAATGAGGCTTTTAAGCCAGAGCAGTTCTTGTTCTTGCTTAGTAGATCACAGCAACTTGAACCTGAGTGGCCCCAGGTGGCTACGGGGCCCAGTCAGTGGGTTATTAGAAGGAATTGCTCTGGAGAAGGAACAAACATCTGATGCTGCCACCCTGGCAAGCTGTGGTCCCTGTGCCACGTCTGAACATTTAGTAGAGCTCATCAAGGCTCTCTGGCAGATGTGGCAGGTTATATGGTCACGTCGTGTCCCCTGGGGCCATGTCCTGTGCTCTGTTGCTATCAGGGCATAGGTCCAGACTCTCTCAGGCTTTGTTGTAACAGGCAAGCCCCGAAGCCATGACCTGTGAGTTTGCATCTGTGTGAATTCAAAGGCAACACCCCACAGCAACAGCTGGAACAAAACACAGCTGAAGGTAGAGGGGATCTGAAGTGGCTAAAAAAATTTCCATTTCACAGAATTCTAGGAGTTGGATATCAAGGTTGTGTTAAATACCAGATGAGATAAGGATAAGAGAAAACAGGGAGCTAAAAGATGAAGCTGAAGAGATTTCAGTGTCGAGACACAAAAGTGGAAATGAGACAGAGCCATCAGGAGAGATGAATGATTGAGGAAGAAAGTTTTAAAATGTCTCTTTGGGGTTATAGAAAGACATAAAATCAAACTACAGGTCGGGGAGTTCCCTGGTGACCTAGTGGTTAGGATTCTGGGCTTTCATGGCTGTGCCCTGGGTTCAATCCCTCTCTGGTCAGGGAAGTGAGATCCTGCTAGAGAGTAAATTCTAGAAAATAGAAAAGAAAACTTACAAAACAACAAGAAAAGGAGCAGGAAAACATATAGAATTGTCATTTGAAAACAAAAGGAAATATTACTTGATACTGAAGTATGGTGCTCAATCATGTCTGTTCCTTGGAAGAAAAGCTATGACAAACCTAGACAGTATATTAAAAAGCAAAGATATCACTTTGCCCACAAAGATTCATATAATCAAAGCTATGGTTTTTCCAGCATCAGTTACAGATGTGAGCTAGGCCGTAAAGAAGGCTGAGTGCAAAAATTTGATTCTTTTGAATTGTACTGGAGAAGACTTGACGGAGAAGGCGATGACATCCCACTCCAGTACTCTTGCCTGGAAAATCCCATGGACAGAGGAGCCTGGTGGGCTGCCGTTTATGTGTTCGCACAGAGTCGGACATGACTGAAGCGACTTAGCAGCAGCAGCAGACCTTTGAGAATCCCTTGAACTGCAAGGAGATCAAACCAGTCAATCCTAAAGGAAATCAACCCTAAATATTCACTGGAAGGTCTGATGTTGAAGCTCCAATACTTTGGCCACTTGATGTGAAGAGCTGATTGATTGGAAAAGACCCTGATGCTGGGAAAACTGAGGGCAAGAAAATGGGGTGACAGAGGATGAGATGGTTGGATGACATCACTGACTCAATGGACATGAGTTTGAACAAACTCTGGGAGATAATGAAGGACAGGGAAGCCTGTGTGCGCCTGTCTATGGGGTCACAAAGACTCGGACTTAGCAACTGAACAGCAGCAAAAGCTTTACTGAAGTGATAATGACCAAAAATTTTTGCAACCAATGAAAATCACCAATCTATAGATTTGTGAAGTTCAACCAATCCCCAACAGCTAAGAGATAGAAATTTATCACATAGACATGTCTGAATGAAACAAAGATAAGAAATGATCTTATCAGAGACCAAAGAGTAAACCATCACTACTTACAAACTGCTTTTAAGCAGTTAATATTGAAAGCTAGGAAACAATGGACATATATCTCTAAAGTGACAAGGGAAAATAACTGTTAACTTAAAATACACACTTATTAAAATAGCATATAAGGGAAAAATCTATATACATATATACATGCACATACACACACACACTGGGGCTTCCCAGATGGCTCTAGTGGTAAAGAATCCAGCTGCAAATGCAGGGAGACTTAAAAAGATGCAGGTTCCATCCCTGGGTTGGGAAGATCCCCTGGAGGAGGGCACGGCAACCCATTCCAGTATTCTTGTCTGGAGAATCCCATGGACAGAGGAGCCTGGTGGGCTACAGTCCGTGGGATCACAAGGAGTCAGACACAACAGAAAGCAACTGAGCACACACAGTGTAATGAGCTTACCACCACCTCGTTGCCTTGAGAAATACCGCCGCCCTGAGGGATCAGCCTCAGTCTCCATTGTTGGCAGGTTGGACAGTCAGTGGAGGCAATTGCTAGAACACCCCTGGGAAGTGGGATGTTGAAACCAATCTCAGATCCCACCTCTATCACTGTGGCCACTGTGTTCATGTGCTCATCCTGTCGGCACTGGAGTGGCCAACGCCCCTGCTGCTGCTAAGTCCCTTCAGTCGTGTCCGACTCTATGCATCCCCATAGATGGCAGCCCACAAGGCTCCCCTGTCCCTGGGATTCTAAAGGCAAGAACACTGGAGTGGGTTGCCATTTCCTTCTCCAGGCCAACGCCACAGGGGACCCAAATCATTTTTCTACTTTCCTGTTAAGTGCTGGACACCTCCTGGAGATTTGACATGCAGTTAAAAACTCCTTTATGTTCACAGATTCCCAGGTGGCCCTAGTAGTAAAGAACCCACCTGCTGATGCAGGAGACATAAGAGATGCAGGTTCCATCCATGGGTGGGAAAGATCTCCTGGAGGAGGACATGGCAACCCACTCCAGTTATTCTTGCCTAGAGAATCCCATGGACAGAGGAGCCTGGAGGGCTATACTACATAGAGTCACAAAGAGTCAGACATAACTGAAGTGGCTTAGCAAGCATGCATGTCCACAGATGGGTCCCAATCCCTGACCTTTTTGTCCTCGATTTTCCAATCTTTCTGTTTTTAGGCCCAGGCCACGTGCCACAGCTCAGGAGTCCATATATATTCTAATGTCAGACCATCTCATCACAAAACGAATGACCAGGTGAACCAAGGTACACAGCCCAGGAGGCAGAGCTGCTCAAACCCCAGCCCGGATCGGCTGCAGAGCTCATTCCTTCTCTGGCCTCAACTCAACACTGGCAACCTCTCATGTCACCCAATATCTGTGTTGGGACAGGATTCCCAGGGGAATTAGGTCTCTTTCCAGAGCCCAAAGAATTTGACCAGCCACCTTAGTTTCTTCTTTGTGAAAGGATGTGGAAGATGCAACAATTTATTTTAGATGGCGTGGTAGCCATGGAAAAGAACACAGTGCAGGAAACTGAGAGCCCCAGGTAGTCCCTGTTTGGGTCCCCAGGTCCATTCAATTCCCTCCATATGAATGAGTTCCCTTCCAAGAGCACATTTGTAAGTCCAATTGTGCTTAAGTCCAGCAAAGTTAGACTAACACTAACTGATGTGATAATGTCCAAGAATTTTTACAACCAATGATTGTAAATTGGCTATATAATACTATATACAGGTTTATAATATTCTTTATGCAAATACATACAAACAAGTGAACAAAAATAATCTTATAGTACACTGCCTTGAAAAGTACAGTAATATAGTATAACAGCTGCATACAGGGGCTGGCATCAAGTAAGCAGACAAGAGTTACTGACCAGAGGCGGCAGGAGACAGTAGAGCTGAAGGGTCGTCAGCAACAGGAGAGGGAGGGAAAGCTGTGATTTCACTCACACCTGCCATTGGTGGCATAGAATTGAATCCAGCAAGGAATCAGAACCTGTCTATAAAGGTACTGAACTACAGGACTCTACAGTGCTATCCAGTGAAGTACACAGAAGCACAACCCCTTGTAGAGGAGGCAACACACATGACAACCTACACCAGACAGGTGAGCTAACTCACGCGATTGGACATGTGAACGCATGTCTGTGTCTTTGAAAGTTTGCAACTTGAAGATTCTTATGTCGGTGCCTTGCTGTACCATGTTCAGAAGGAGGGTATGTTTTCCTCCTTCCCTCCAGTTGCTCCCTGGAGAAGGAAATGGCAACCCACTCCAGCATTCTTGCCTGGAGAACCCCATGGACAGAGAAGTCTGGCGGGCTACTGTCGGGGTCTCAAAGAGTCAGACACGACTGAGCACTCCAGCTGCTCCCAGCCAGTGACAGGGCTCAGTGACATACTAGTGCCGTCCTTTCCTGCCCAAGAAAGGAATCCTCAGTTGGGAACCACTTGCTTGGGGGTCCCCCATGGGCCTGGCCTGCAGTCTGAGCCTCCTCCCCTCTCTCCTTTCATAGGCATCACACCTGCATGGAGGACAGAAGGTGCTCCTTGTCTCCTCCTGCTTCTTCGTCCTCCATCTTTCATGGTCATGTCTCCCAGTAAGTCTCCTGTGCACATAAAGCCATTTTGGTGTCTGCTTCTCAGAGGACACAAGTTGGCACAACAGAAGTATTCTGGCATGCCCCTTGTTTTGTAGGGGCCTGTGACTGAAGGGGAGAATCCCTGCAGAGACTGTCTTCTATCCTCTGAGTGCACATGTATCATCAAGGCCACCAAGGCACTGACAACTTCTAGCTCGTAGTTAGTCAATGTGATGTCCCAGACTCCAGATCTCTTTGGACTATGACAGAAGGTTTACACGCCCTTGAGGGGGAACCGAACACACACTGCTGTCCAAGTGTTGATGAACCACAGCCCACACGTGGCTTGGCATGGGTTCTAAGTCTTGAGATGCCACCGTCATTTTTAAAAAATGTATTAACTGTGGCTCCTTTTGCACTGCAGTGTAGTTAGGGTTTTCTAGCTGTAGGGTCTGCCACAACGACTTAACATTCATTATTTGGACCTTGACAGAAAGTTTGCCAGCCTGGGAATACATTTTTCTGGCAGAAATATGAATTTGCCAAATTCAAGGCCATGTTCATCTACTCTAGCAAAGAGGACACACCCCACATGGTGTTGCTATTGCGATCTTTCTTTGATTGTGTTATGGTGATTTACTGTCATTCTCCAGATCCATTTTGGCTTTTTTTCCTTTGTTTTTCAGAAGCCAGAATATGTTATACAGAAAAATGACAAGAACCACCCCCACCATCCTTCAGAGCTTAGCATATCAAACATAATACTGCTTTCCAGAGCGAGAGTGGGTGGACGGCGGAAACTGTGCCAACGTTATCTGAAGTTAGTGAAGTCGCTCAGTCGTATCCGACTCTTTTCAACCCCATGGACTGTAGCCTACCAGGCTCCTCTGTCCATTGAATTTTCCAGTCAAGAGTACTGGAGTGAGTTGCCATTTCCTTATCCAGGGCATCAACCCTGGGATCGAACCCAAGTCTCCTGCACTGCAGGCAGATGCTTTACCATCTGAGCCACCAGGGAAGCCCTTATCTGAAGTTAAGGGGAGCCCTGAAGGGCCAACAGATAAAGATATCTGATGGCAGCACTCCTAGCATTCTGGACAAATCTTTCCTTGATGCTGGGTCTGGCCAGCACATCTCTGTGTCCATCATAGTTGCCTGAAGCCAAATGAACTGGAGATGCCAAAACCACCTGGGTGGAAGGTTGAAGAAAGGGCCAAGCAGCTATGGTGTGAGCTACTCTACAGGGAGGCCCAAAGGGGCAAGCAACTAGGGAACTTCTAGCCAACCATCAGCAAGACACTGAGGCTCTCAGTACCACAGCCTGCAAGGAAATGAATTTCAACAACAAGCACCTGAACTTAGGAAAGCTTAAACATCCTCTTTGACTTCTAGAACCATCTTTCCCCCTCACACAGAGCTGGAGCACATGAGAGTCAAAATAGCCCTTTGCTGGAATGTCCCAGCCCACCAGTCACCTCTTAGAAAATGCATCAACAAGAGGAAGCCGAGTCTTCTCCTCTTCCTAGAGGTAGCCTCAATGAAGGAGGACATTGAAAGAGGAAGGGAGGACCACTACCTTCGTAAGGCTGTGTCCTGAAGGTCATATGTAGCTCATACTCTGTGGCCAGAATTAACTACCTAACCACAGCCAACAAGAGCAGGGGAATCAGCTTTATTCTCCTTCAACCATGAGGAACTGATGTCACTGGGCAAGACAAGTTATAGGGACATATGCTCCTCGCTGAGATCCCCTCCTGGACCAGGCAGTACAGGGCAGATTAATTATTCAAGGGCAGCCAAAGCACCTGTCCAGCTGGGAAAGGTCACCACACACCGGTCATCAGATTAGGTCAGAGGGACATACCCTCATTCCCACTTCAATGTGGGACTGCTGTGCTTTTAAAAAAAAAAAAAAAAAGAATTGAGTTGCCTCATCAAAACTGCATTTGGCAAACAATTCACACTGCTCATCCTCCTTGTGTGTGTGTTGGGGAGGGGCAGCTGTGCTCATAAACCATCCCCAACCAAGGAAGAACTCTACGAATACTTTGCAGAAGTACTTGAGATCCCAAAGAGAGCCTCCTTCATTTCAGATGACAGTAGAAAATAAAGCAAAACCATTTAAGTCACCTAAGAAGTTACTGCTTTGAAAAGAGCTGAGTGGGACATAATCATACCATAGAGAACTCCCCTACCCTTCTGCGGACCACAGGCAATGACTTGTCAGGAAATGGAGAGTTTACATCCTAGGTCCCACCTGCGGCCCCGTGGGATGAAGCGGAAACACAACTGTCATCTTACTGCTCCAGACGGACCTGAAGCTACAGACACATAAATCCCCAGATGCTCAAGGGCTGGAGAAACCCAGGAGCGACCAGTCCAGTTCTCTCAGGACTCAACACAGTACAGCTCCCACACTAATAGCTTCTACTGGGGCAATGAGGACCGTGTATTTTGGTGAGACCGTCGACACAGGCTCCTGTGTGTCTGACATTTGTCCTATCTACATGTCACAATCTGCTAAGTTTTTCTAAATCTGGGTTTTGCCCCCTTTAAGAGCTGGTCTTGCTTTTCCAAGACACTTGGCACCCTCGCATTTCTTGGCCAACTCCTGGGAGAAGGGGCCCCAATTCCTCTAGGTCTTATTGTCACAGTTGAAATCGAAGCCCAGACAGGGGCAGGCAGAGCAGGCTTGCAGATGTAGGATCAGGCAGTGGATTCCAGCCTCCACCTCCAGGGAATAATTCCCGTGAATCTGGGAACTCATGGTTGGCAATAGGAACTAAGCTCAAAAAGTGGTGTTGGGGGCTTTCCCTGGTGGCTCAGTGGTAAAGAATCTGCCTGCCAATGCAGGAGACGTGGGTTCGATCCCGGGTCTGGGAAGATTGCACATGCCTTGGAGCAACTAAGTCCGTGTGCCACAGCTAATGAGCCTGTGCCTAGAGCCCCAGAGCCGGAACTACTGACGCCCACACACCCTGGAGCTTGTGCTCCGCAACAAGAGAAGCCACTGCAATGAAGAGCTGTCCCTGTTCACAACTAGAGAAAGCCTGCCGGCAGCAGCAAAGATCCAGCAAAGCCAAAAAAAAAAAAAGGTGTTAACTGGTCCCAAAGACAGAGATGAACAAAGAAGATGGTTTTCAAGTTTGTGGCTGGAAAAGAGGTTGAAGGGAGGGGTAGTAGGCTGCAACAAGGGGTGCCCTGGTTCTGTTCCATCCAAACACTGTTGTAGGGACCGACCGGCTGGCCTACCAGATCCATGGCCTACCAGACCCATGGCCTGTGCACGATTTTTTGCTGACCAAAGGCTTCCCTTGTGGCTCAGCTGGAATCCACCTGCAATGTGGGAGACCTGGGTTCGATCCCTGGTTGGGGAAGATCCCCTGGAGAAATGAAAGGCTACTCAACTCCAGTATTCTGGCCTGGAGAATTCTATAGACTGTATAGTCCATGGGGTCGCAAAGAGTCAGACACGACTGAGCAACTTTCACTTGCTGACCAAACAAGCCTGTATGAAGCAGGAACCTCACTGACCTGAAGTACAAACTGCCAGGAGAGCCAAACCCATCACCCTACCCCCTGACAGACAGCATGTCCTTTATAAACAACAGTCCTCTCATTGTTCATTTTTCTCTTACAACAGCCATTCCCTCTGGATCTCTGGGCCATTCTCCCTAGAAAGTCATCATCAAAATAAAGCAGAAAGGGGCTAATGCCCAGAAGGTATTTCCAATAGCTGTTTCTCCCACCCAGAAAGTATCTGATGGTTTGGGGACCAACATAAGTATCCTCAGTTTCCTGAGACTGTGGGACTCTGATGGTTTCAGCAATCTATCCACATCTCCCAGATGAGCTTCAGTGGCACATGGAAGGAGGTCAGTGTTGTCCACATTGAACACGTGTCCACCCACCTGGGAAATTCTTGTTACTCTTAGTGCCAAAGGCTTTCAGAAGAAAATAAAAGAGTGCCCAGCTCCTACCTTCTAACATCTAAGTCTTGTCTTCCAAACATATATATTCACCAACATGCTAGATGTAAACTACATTCATTTTCTAACTGCTGGAGATGTTGTCCACCTTTGCAGACCTTTGATACAGAACCTGGACATCTTTCAAAGCTGAGAGGTGGCAGGTTCTGCTCTTTGAAGTTTCCCTAGAGAAAGTGGGGTCACCACCATAAGAAGGTAAGTTCTAAGAAACTACCTCAAGGGCATTCTATTCTAAGGAAAACCCACACTCCGTAAAAAGACTACTAGATCAAGAAGTTTAGATAGCGAGTCAGTATTCTCAAAGACAGAGGGATACGTATTAGCCCAGGGAATTTGTTATTGTTCAGTCTGTAAGTTGTGCCCCACTCTTTATGACCCCATGGACCATAGCATGCCAGGCTCCTTTGTCCTCCACTATCTCCCAGAGTTTGCTCAAACTCATGTCCATTGAGTCAGTGATGCTCTCTAACCAACATCCTCAGCCACCCCCTTCTCCTTTTGCCTTCAGTGTTTCACAGCATCAAAGTCTTTTCTAATGAGTTGGCTCTTCGCATCAGGTGGCCAAAGTGTTAAGAGCTTCAGCTTTAGCATCAGTCCTTCTAATGAATGACTTCCCTGGGAGCTCAGCTGCTGAAGAATCTGCCTGCAATGCAGGAAATCCCAGTTCAATTCCTCCTGGGTCAGGAAGATCCCCTGGAGAAAGGAAAGGCTACCCACTCCAGTATTCCTAGGCTTCCCTGGTGGCTCAGCTGGTAAAGAATCCACCTGCAATGCAGGAGACCTGGGTTCGATCCCTGGGTTGGGAAGATCCTCTGGAGAAGGGAAAGGCTACCCACTCGCGGTATTCTGGCCTGGAGAATTCCATGGAAAGACTGCATAGTCCATGGGGTCACAAAGAGTCAGACACAATTGAGCAACTATCACTTCACTTCTAATGAATAATCAGAGTTGATTTCCTTTGAAACTGACTGGTTTGATCTCCTTGCAGTCCAATTCAGACATAGAATATAAAAAGAAATATTCAGCATAAAAAAGTACTGTGTATAATTATGTGAGGTCAGTAATAGAATGAATGTGGCTGAAGATCAGATGAAGAACTCTCAGAAAGCATCAGGAAAAGACAAAGGCTAAAGCGTAGAAGATAAAGAGGATGTTTTCATCTCACTTTCTTCCTCAGGGGTCTACAGTGCAAGGGAGGGCTCAATATAAGACATTCGTGCATCTGAGTTCAGATGGTCAAACCATGATGACCAAACCATCAGTCCAAACCATGGCCACGGGTTGTGGTTACTTCACTCTGGCCCCTGGTGAGCTCAGCCAGCTGATCTGACTCACTACAGCAGACCTCATTAGGAGCAGAAAGAGGTTTCATTCCATTAAAAATATATAATATAGTAAATAATTCATTCTATCAGCATAAAATGTCATCTGTATGAATGAGACGGCAGATTCAGAACCAGGGTCTACTGAGAAGTCAGGACTGATTGTGGAACCAAACCACATTTAAACACTGGCATTTCTGATGCCAAGGGCTTGTTCCTTTAAGGGGACACACCTGTGTCAAGACAGCCAGACAACCAGGCTCAGAGGTCAGCATGAGAGGATCAGGGCAGATGGACAAATGCTTTCCTCTGTAATATTTGAGACCAATTTGGATCCTAAAGGAAATCAACCCTGAATATTCATTGAAAGGACTGAAGCTGAAGCTCCAATACTTTGACCACCTGATGCAAAGACCTGACTCACTGGAAAAGATCCTGATGCTGGGAAAAATTGAAGGCAGGAGGAGAAGAGGGCAACATAGGATGAGATGGTTGGATGGCATCACCAACTCGATGGACGTGAGTTTGAGCAAACTCCAGAAGACAGTGAAGGACAGGGAAGCCTGGCTTGCTGCCGTCCATGGGGTCACAAAGAGTTGGATATGACTTAGCAACTGAACAACCACAACAAAAAGGGAGATTTGACATCTAGGAGGATCTAAGTTTTCATCCTTAAACAGTACATTTTTATCTGTTTTTGTGGTCAATAGAGAATAAGTTTTTAAAAGACATCATCCTTTAATAACCTGTAAGTCTATTTCTGTTTTGTAAATAGATTTCATTTATGAGTGCTATCTTACGATATTTATCTTTCTCTGACTCGCTTCACTTAGTATGATGATCTCTAGATATTGAAATAAACTTATGGTTAAAGGGGAAATGTGTGGTGGAGGGATAAATCAGGAGCTTGGGATTAACACACACAGGCTACTGTATGCTGCTGCTGCTGCTGCTAAGTCACATCAGTCGTGTCCGACTCTGTGCGACCCCATAGATGGCACCCAACAGGCTCCTCCGTCCCTGGGATTCTCCAGGAAAGAGTACTGGAGTGGGTTGCCATTTCCTTCTCCAGACTACTGTATAGAAGATAAATAACCAACAAGGATCTACTGTAAAGCACCAGGAACTCTACTCAATATTCTGTCATAACCTATATGAGAAAATAATCTGAGTAAGAATGCATATGTATATAACCAACTTTTATGGACACCTGAAACTAAATGCAACATTGTAAGTCAGCTATATTCCAATAAAATTCTTAAAAAATCCTTTGAACACAATGAAGTTAATGATTTACTTTGGCACTCTCAGGTGTGGAATTCAGGCATGCCGTACAGGGGGCGCAGGTGGACATAAGACCTAATGGCATCCAGAGGGTATGTGAAGAATCTCCTCCCAGGAGAGGGAAAAAGCCTTCACCATAGAAAGATGGTTAGAGAGCTCCTTGTTTCAGTAGGTACTGAATCTGCTCTCCTGAGAGGAAGTCCAGGAGGATGGGCATTCTGGAAAAACTAGGTTACTATGTGCCACACCCTCCACATCTGTTCACTTGTCTTCATACCAAGTCACATTTCAGTTTCACAGGAAATTGACATCTCAGGCTGCTAAGGTGACCACAGGGCTTCCCTAGTGGCTCAGATGGTAAAGAATCTGCCTGCAGTGCAGGAGACCCAGGTTCAATCCATGGGTGGGGAAGATCCCCTGGAGAAGGGAATGGTTACCCACTCCAGTATTCTTTCTTGGAGAATTCCATGGACAGAAGAACCTGGTGGGCTACAGTCCTTGGGGTTGCAAAGAGTCAGACGCACAAAGAACTTGGCAGGTAGCATTGATGTGCAGGGGGTGGGGAGGAGGGCAATTCTCAGATTCATGCTGCATGGATCCTCAGAGGGTCCCCTATGGCATTTGGTGGCAGTCACCACAACAGGTAAATATGATATCCATCAGTGACTGTCCCCACCACCCCATTTTTGATACACTACTCCCTGCCCTGGTTTTCCTGGGATCACTTTCAAATAAAGTTCCAGATAAAATAGTTTCAAGGATTCCCAAAGCCTTTTATATTCTAATCCTCAGAAACCGTGACCTTGTTTTGTTATATGGCAAGAGTAAATGAAGGCAAAGAAAATCCTGACCCTTATCTCTGTCTCTATTTCTACTTTGCAAATATGCCCATCTGTACCATTTTTCTCGATTCCACATATATCAATTAATATACAACATTTGTCTCTCTGACTTGTTTCATTCTGTATGACAGCTATAAGAAAAGCCAAGGGGAAAGGAGGGGTGGGCTGAACTGGGAGATTGGGATTGACATAAACACACTGCTATGTATAAAATAGCTAACTAATGAGACCCTACTGTACAGCACAAGGAGCTCAATGCTTTGTAGTCACCTAAATGAGAAGGAAATTCAAACAAGAGGGGGTTATGTGTATATATATAGCTGATTCACTTTGTTATACAGTCAGTAGAAACTCATTGTAAGTCAACTATATTCTAATAAATTTTTTTTTAAAAAGTAAAATCCTGACTCTGAAGATCTAACAGAGAGGCCCAAAACAAGAAATACAGAAGGCCTGTAGAAGGGAGGCTTATGCAAAGAAACAGCTCATCGTCTGGAAAACAAGAAAAGAACATAACCTGCAAATGCCTGATTTTACTCAATGATGCCCACCACCAACTTATCTTCTCCCACACTGAAAGATATAGTTGGTTTTCAGTGGAAACTTGGTGATTATTTGTTATAGCAACAGTTGGAAATTAATATAGTATCTGTCCAAAATTCTCACTTCACCTTCTGTATTGAAGGTAATGCATACTAGTTCACTGGGGTTTTCTTTACATTTCAGATTGTAAGATTAATGGTTCTTTTCCTGGAAGCACCCACAGAAGAGTCATAAGGATACTCACATTTCATTAGTATCCCAACCTGCAGTATTGAGAGTATTGAAGTATTAAATAAGGCAGTGCTTATTTAAACTTCAAATGTATAAAGATGTACATTATCACAACGTGCCCAAGAAAAAGCAGACCTTGAACATCCAAGATTATGATAGAAAATATGCATTTTAAACCTTCCCACAAAATATTCTCTGAGCCTAGATAACTTCCTCCCTGGGTTCGCCAACAGTTCACACAGAAATATACAAATTACATGCAAATTATTCTGATTAACAGAGAAAGTCCGATTTCTCCCAAGTGAACTCTTGATGGCTGAGTTGACCAAGATGCTAAATGTGTTGTCAATTTCTCCAGAAAGTTCTGAGAACCAGCTTTGCACCTTCACTGCCTCTCCCTAGAACAGCCATCCTTAAAGGCCTCCTGGGCCACTTCACCAAAAACATCAGCAGATACACACCTGAAAGGGCTAAGATCTGATAAGGAAGAACCAGCTGCCTCTGCACACCCCAGAAGGTGACACTGACCCACCCTGGGCCCCAGTGTCCCGTCAGGCCCAGGATTCCAGTAACCAGCAGATAGGACTGACTTAAGAACCCTGCTCATTGAATTCAGAACACCGAGCCCTTGCTGCCAGAGGAGAAGGTACTGGTCCAGGCTGTAATCAGCACCATCCTGAGACCTTCCGGAACACATTTCAGTTGGTACCAAAGATGCTGAAAAGAGAAAGGCCGGGGCTTCCACTCTGCACTGAGCCACTGCCTCCCCCTGGTGAATTTCCCAGATGCAGCACCTTCCAGGGACCTTTCTGAAACATTGCCAGAGTAGATTTAAATCTTCCACCTCAAGGAACACCTGCTTGCTCACAAGACGAGCTGGGAATGAAGGGCATCTGTGTTCCACTCAACAGTCCATGGGGAAAGAAACAGCATCAGTGACAAAGCTCCCTGGGTTTGTGGATTGCATCACTGACACTGATTATCAGCCCCCAGACATCAGGGAGGAGCATCCCTCTTCCTTCTGGGGTCCTTGAGGTAGAAATAGGAACACACATTTCTCAGTGCTCTTAAAACCTTGGAAGCTCTGGAAGCCCTTAAAACCTGGGTAAGGACTGGAGTCATATACCAGGCCTGCTAACTCTGAAAAGACAGATGTTCCAAGAAGGAACCTTGCTCCTAAGAGAAGGGTGGGGTTTCAGTTCTCTCCATGTATGGTCACTTCCAAGTCCTGAGGGAAATGAAGGTTGTGGGGGGTGGGGACAGGACTGACCAGGCCTGTAAGGAATGGGATTCAGTTTACAAGGGACTCAGACTCTGCTCCTGGGAGACTAGAAGTTTCTTGGCTTCCAGAAGTGGAATGATCCCCACATGTTGGGGCAACGTGAAGGAATGACCCTGTTATAAGGAGGAAGACTCTCTCAGGACAGAGCTGCTCCGTGGACACTGGGCAGTGACTTTGTCAGGACCTCCCTGGATGCTCCATCGGCCATGTGCCTGCAAGCTGTCATTCACCTGGCCCTGGTGAGTTTTACCCTGAATTGCTGGAGTCCCTTTTCATGTAGAATGGTTCATCTGGTTCTATTGAAAAGTCCTTGGATCAGCTTGATAGTTCTCTCAACATGGACAAATAGCCCTGTGGACAGTCACTGAACCAGACCATGCTGCAGGGGCATGCACCCAGGTAGAGAGAGGGCTCACTTTCTGCAGATACATCACCTATAGCGACCAGAATCATAAGTACATGTGCCCGTCCCTGGGACCATCACTTAATACACTGAGTGATTGTGGAGGTGAGGAATCCACTCAGATGTGTGTGCACACATCCTCTGGAATGTCTGGACTTTGGAGGGGATGTCCAGTAGGCAGGGCTCCATGAGTTTCTCGACTCAGTCAACCTGACATGAACCTTGAGTCTGACCCCATGGCTCTGAACAGAGGAAGAATGCCATCAGCTGCTTGGTTGAGAATACCTTTAAGAATTTTTGAAGTTTCTACTATCAGGATAATTATCAAAAAGAGAGTAGTGATAAGGAACAGGGATAACTGAGTGACTGAGATGAAAAACTCCCCCTTCTCAGAGCCTCCCTCCCCCCACAGCACAGGGTGAAGGACAGACTTTCAGGTCTTGGGGTTCAGAGTTTCCTTCAGGGTCCTTGACATGTGGTTCAAGCACCTGCAGACCTACATTCTCAGGCAAGTGACCATGAGCCACAGAAAAAGAAACCCACAGATCAGAGAGACCATCCCCTAAGGGTTTCCACCCCTTTAGGATACTGAACTCAGTACCAAGACAATATTGGAAGAATGATTCCATGGTGGTACAACACAGACCAGAGAGTTTGAGAGTCTACATATGCCAGCCCCTTGGGGGCAAGGCGAGAGTAGCCCTGATCCTCAATGATCATTGTCCAGTTTATCCCTACACACATCTGTGGGATGTTGATTCTATGAAGATAAAATCCCTTGCTCAAAAAGCTGAATGTGAAACACCTCACCTAACCAATCTGAAACACCTGAAAGGGAAGGGGAAAAACCCATCACTGACACACAAGCTACAAGAAAGCCAGGCAGACAGTTACAGAATGTCCTAGGCTGTGATCATGGGGGACCATCAGGATGAGGATCACATAAAATTTTCATAGGCACCTATAGGAAAAAAAATCAAAGCCAAATAACCTTGGCAGCCTTCACCTTGGTTCATCAGCACAGTATCTAAACCGCTGAGACCTAGGGTTTAACACTACAGTGAAGGCAGCAGGACAAAGATTTCAAATCCATCCCACTTTTGCTCCTGATTCAGTTCTGGCATCTCAAAACAGAAGGCAGAGCTTCATTAGCATCGACCGTCATAGATAAAAAGACAAATATCTGAGGAGAGAAGCGCTTCCTTCATGAAAGACCATTAACTGAGCACATTCAAGAGAGAAGTAGACAGTTCTTAGAAGCTCAGATAGGATGGGACCAAGCCTTCATAGGATGGGGAATCTATAAGGGATCTCTTCCCAGGAGAGGGAAAGAGACACCATCACAAGCATATGGATGCCAGACAAGTTACAGAACTGGAACAGCCCAGCTGCAGTAGGGTTGATCTGTGTCTCTCCTACTGCAAGGAGAACACAGGGGCATCAGTGGCCTTCTGGAATGGGGGACATGTCTGCAGAGGCTCGGATGCTCTGATATGCATCCTATGGGACTCTTGTTTGAAACACAGCACAGAAGTGAGATCGTATTTGAGTGGAAAGGAGACATTGTGCATAAAACTGGAGAATCACAGGAAAGAAAACAAACCTCCACCACACAAAGGTAGACCCTTCCAAGTTTCTTAGAAAAGTAATGCTCTGAAAATAGTTGTGGTGGAAATCAAAAGCTCATTCAACCCAGGTGGACCGTCCTTCAACAGAACAAGACATGAGATCAAGTTGATCAAGTTGATCTTTTCCCCCTAAACATATTTTCAGACATAATAACCAAAAGCAATGAAAAATGGAACCCACAGATCAAGGAAGGTCGTCACATGTAGGTATCACCACCTTAAGATATAGAACCCATACCAGTGAAGAGACAGTGCATTGCCATGGGATCAAGGGCCTGTGGAGAAGAGCCATCAGTGAGCAGTCAGGGGTACAAGTCCTGAGGAAAGGTCTCAGTGACCCAGGCTCACCATAAGTACTGCCATGTCATCACCATCCCATGGATGTGTCCAGGAATAAACTGAAGCTGCACTTCCTTTCAGGACATCCAAAAGGTCAACAGATTCACCTGGACCCTCACTAATACACATGGATGGAAAAGATTGCTCTCACACATACGAAACAAGAGTATCAGGCAGAGGAGTATTAAATGATAACCTGGGCTGTGTTCAGTAGGGCTGGTAGGACGAGAACCACACTCCAAAATAAGCTGGATGGGTGGACTCAAAGTGAAATGGTTATGGAAGCCTTCAGCTCGGTCAACCAGCAGAGTCCCCAGTCCAAGCCTACCCTCGGCTTAGACCCTGCAGGTAGTGCGGTAGCAGAGGGTTTCAAATCCACCTCACCTGTCCCTCTGGACTGAGTCCTAGGAGGCCAGATGGAAAACAGCCCTTCCTAGTTCAGGGTTCACTAGAATAGCCAGGACTTCTGAAGGAAGTATCATGTCATACAGTGGAATAAACTCTTTCCTACACAGAGAAGCAACATTTGCTCACATTCAAATGAAATCTCATAGAAAATCAAGGAGTGTGTACAAGATTAACTTAAAAAAATGACATGACTTTTATGTTTTTGTATCTTAAATACTAAATAAACAGAAATACAGTGAATTGTATTCCTTGAAGGGGAAGAGGATGTCCATTCACCCTTAGAAATGAGTCACAGATATATTAAAATATTCACATAAGAATGGAAACTCACACCTCACTATCCACTCCACTGCAAAATAGCAAAGAGATATTGTAGATTTCTGCCACAATATTTTTCTTGGCAAACTCAAAATTTAGGTAACAAGCCAATATGGGCATATATTACTGCATGGGAAGGGAAGCTTAAAAAGACAAAGCAACATTGCTCATAGATATCAGGGTAAGCAAATCTCATATTAGCATTCTAAGCTACTCGATTCTGGCTGACATTACTGAGAGACAGGGATGAAAAGAGAATGGGATTCAAAGTCTGTGAAGAGTCTTGTCACAGGAGCAAGGAAAATAAATGTCATTACAGGAAGATGGATGTCTGAAACTTCAGCTATAGTAAATGAATAGCCTTGCTAGTGTAAGCTTATGTCTCCCTTTTCTACTAAAGAAAACCTCAGGTGGTTGGCACTTCTTGAAATTGGGTGTGTGGGTCAGAGGACGAGGAGGGCATGGCAACCCACTCCAGTATTCTTGCCTGGAGAACCCCATGAACTGAGGAGCCTGGTGGGCTATAATCCACGGTGTTGCAAAGAGCTGGACATGACTGAAGTGACTTAGCATGCAAGCAAGCGTCAGAGGATAGGGTGTCTCACGACACATCCTCTAGACCCTGTTTTTCAGCATGCCTGTAGAGGTCAGCACCACATCTGTTACCACATTTTACCAAAATGGATAATAGATGTTGTGATGCATCAGGTTCTGTCCTAAAGCTTTTCCCAAAGTCTTCTAAGAGTTCCAGTGACCAGTGAAGTTGCTCAGTCATGTTCAACTCTCTGCAATTCCATGGACTATATAGCCCACCAGGCTCCTTCAAGGAATTTTCCAGGCAAGAGTACTGGAGTGGGTTGCCATTTCCTTCTCCAGGGGATCTTCCCGACCCAGTTATTGAACCCAGGTCTCCCGCATTGCAGGCAGGCACTTTACCGTCTAAGCCACCAGGGAAGCCCTCTAAGAGAGCTCAGCCCAAGCACGAAGTTCTTGTTACATGTGCCTGGAAGGGAATCACCTCGACCAGTGGGGTGAATGGAGTTGGTGAATGCTATCCTTGCAGGGAAAACATCCTGTGATACATTCTACATGGTTCCTCACAGGGTTCCACTTGGGAATGGGATGGGGGAGGAGACAGCTCCATGCTGTGTCCATTATTGGCCATTATCCCCATCCAGTCTCATACCCACACACTCAAACCTCATGTGTTACCTGGGATTGCTTCTAAATAAAGTACCTGGCCCAAGTCCAGGTCTCAGATTCACAACTCCAAGATTTACACTCCAACAGCCTTCCAAATTCATTTCACTTTTAAGGCTTTCTTCACCCTACATAAGGGAGAACTAACTCTACCCTGAAAGTGACATAGCCCGCAAGTGACCAGCCACCAGCAGCAGGATCAAGAAAGAGCAAAAATGATGGCAAAGATGAATAGCTGGAGTAGAAGTCTGAACATACCCCATCTGGACCAAATAATGATAAGCTGCCAGCAACAGTCAGGATACAAAAAGGAAATGGAAGCACTTCACTGGGAGCTGATGAGGAGTCCACTGAATGGAGCCATAGCATGCCAAGATAGCCCACCAATGAAGACGCAAAAAGGCTTATAACTGCTTTCTCAGGCATGAGAGAATTCTAAATACATGCCAGGAAGCATTAATAGGCTCAGAAATCTATTCTCATAGAACCATTAGCAAGTGGAATCCTACCTCAGCACAGTAGTCTGGGCTGATGGATCTGGTACCTTGTGTAGGGTGGGGTGTCAGAACACAGCTACTCCAGACTCAGTGGTTTTGTCCCCGACAACCAAGTGCACTCTCAGTCCACTGGCTGAATTCTCACCAGATCTACTGCCAGAGGAACAAAGATGCTTGTGCTTTGTACTTCAGACTAACAAGGTCCTTGATTCAAACAGGCTTTTTGGTCAGCAGAGCTGCCAGGAGAGGCAAATCTTTCACCCTGTCTACTGACAGCATGTTCTTCTTGAAAAAGAGAGTCCTAGCATTATTCATTTCCTTAGAGCCATTTCTCAGGATCTGAGTCATTTTCCCTAGAAAATCATCATCAAGAATAAAACAGGAAGTAGCTAATGCCCCACCCCCGCAGATCGTACAGCCGACAGCTGCTTCTCCCCCCCCAGAAAATGTCTGTCACTGCTCATAGTTTGGGGGTAAAGGTCAGTTATTGCCAGCTGTGTGACGCTGTGGGGCTGTGCTGGTTTTAGAATTAATTCTGCCCACATCTCCTGAATGAGACTTAGCTATACACTACAGAAGGTACAGAGCTGTCCTCGGCGATCACTGTCCCTCTTCCTGTCTGCGACATTTTTTTTTTTAATTACCATCAGTGCCAAAGACACTCAAAATAATTCAGGTGTCCGGGTTTCTAGAATTTATGTTTTTGTTTCCCCTGGACAAGTTTCAAGCAGCAGCACCTGAGACATCCCAGGGTCAGAGGACAACCAGGTAGAGTACAAAAGGTACCCAACATGCGTGTCAATCAAAACACTAGCATTTTAAATGGAACCGCTCCTCATATGTATATGCTCAGGCAGAAGAATCACCTCAAGACTTTGCAATTCCAGGAAAATCACCGTAAGAGCACTATTTTCTTAGCAAATTGAACCTCCACTCCATAAAGAGACGAACCGATCAAGATATTCAGATAAAGTTCTCAAAGACACTGGGATGGATATTAGCCCAAAGAATATAGACAGGAACATTCCGCCTAAGTATTGTGTAAAGCTGCACATCAGTGGGAAAGAGCAGTGCTTATGGGAAGAAGAAAGCAGGTCTCTCCAATACTTCCTCTCTACAAAAGACAATTTTCTCTTCCAAAACAATATTATTTTCATGGAAGTTAGGTGATGTAACTGGGGAAGGGGGTATCAAAAATACCCACAGCCAAGGGAGAATTCTACAAACACACAACTTTCAGCAAGCCGTTAAGATTTGAAGGCATAAAATTCCCCAGGTCCTATTCGGGATAGGTTCCTATGGAGATAGGAGGAACATCCCTAAGGTCCCTTCCATAATAAAAAACAGGAAGGACAAAAAGAGAGAGCAGGTGAGGAAGGGCAAATAAATCAAAACAAAGATAAGATGGTTGTGCACAGTGTCAACTACTACTTATATGAGCACTTGAGCTGGAGACAGGTCTTTCTGTAACTATCCAATGCATGGGAGAGAGGAGATTCTTGCCTTCTGAAAGGCACTGCTTTGAGTTGGTAGTTAGGGAAATACCCAGAGATATAATGTGTCATATTCAATACCAGGGGAGACCTCCATCTGACGGCACATCCCAGGAGATGTAAAGGGTTAAAATCCTGACATACAAAAGATGGCCCAGGATACCATCTTACTGTTCCAATAGAAGCATTCCTCCTGCACGTGTGGTCCCCAGATGCTCAGCATTTGGAGGGGGAGGGAAGAGTAAAGAAAGTGTTGGAATCACCTAACAGGAAGAAGCTTCCCACACTGAACTCCTCTCCAACTGTGATGATCAGAATTTTGTGTTGTGATTCAAAAATCAATGTCATTCATCAAGGTATGAAAGAAGAACTACATGATCATTTCAATAGACACAAAAGCAGCCTTCAAGAAAATTCAACATCCATTCTTGATTTTCAAAACCACCAGCAAACTCAGAAGGGAAAGAAACTTCTCCAACCTGATAAAAGGCATCAGTGACAAGCACAGCTAACATACTTAGTAGTATAAATGCTTCCCTTTTAGTCTCAGGTTTAAATATCACAGTGATCCATTACCCGCAGTATAATCCAAGAGCCAGGGACCAGTAATAATGAAGATAAAAATAGCCTGAACAAACCTAGACTTCACAGCCTCCATCCTTGAACATTTAATTGTGAGATGCAAGAAGTTAAGGACAGCAAAGTAAGTGATAAAAATATCACTTGGAACCAGTTGACAACAGTGATAGGAATACAGCCCAAGGAGACATTAAGTCTACACTCTCAGGAAGGAAGAGAAAGTCAGATTATACAAGAGGACCCAATTTCAGATCCAGATGTTTATCTTGCTGATACAAATCACATTGTCCCAGAAGAACCCTGTCCAGGCCAGGAAAACAAAAAAAAAAACAAAAAAAAACAAAACCTATCTGGATGTAGTCTGGATACAGAGGAGCATTGGCTCATCACTGAAGAGCAAGCCAGACTCTCGGATCCACTGGAGGAAACACCAACTACTGCCAGAGAAACCAAGACGAGATGGAAGCGCTGCTGCTCAGAGCTTCCCACGTGGCTCTAGTGGAGAAGCACCCACCTGCCAATGCAGGAGATGTGAGACTCAGTTTCAATCCCTGGGTCAGGAAGATCCCCTGGAGGAGGAAATAACAACCCACTTCAGTATTCTTGCCTGGAGAATCCCATGGACAGAGGAGCCTGGCGGGCTACAGTCCATGGGGTCACAAAGAGTCGGACACTACTGAAGTCTTAACATGCACAAAGTCTTAACATGAAGACTTAACATGCACGCTGCTCAGAGCTGGTCTGTGAGGTCCCCTAGTGAGGTCCTCTGCTTCACGGTAGCTCATGGGTCAAAGGGCAGCCCAGAGAGATGGAACCCTTGTCACCATGAAGCATCGAGGCAAGTCTAACAGTCTAATAAAAGTTAGTTTTTTATGTGGCACCCATCTACCAGGGCCTCAGAAACACATTCCCTAGAAACCTACCACCAAGCATAATCAGAAGAGAGTTCAGTCTAGGAAGACAAGCAGAGCACAAATTCCAAGCCAGAAAATACACTAGACTATGTTTTTGCCTCAAAAGATACACTGAAGCTCAAGCAAGGTGTCACTGTGACGACTGGAACAAGTACAGAATTCTGCTCCATGTTTTCAGGCTGAACCTGGCTGGCCAGAGCAGAGAGCACTGCCATTGACCATCATGACCACTGATCCCTCTGTCTGTCAGTCATGTTGCTGGTGGTATCACAAGCAAGAACAAATGTTAAAGGACTCAGCTACAACCTTTCTGTGTTCAATCTGCACTTCCAGTGTACACTTTCCAGCAGGTACATCCTGTACCTTATGCTCTAAAAGCATCCATCAGCTAAGCAAATAGATTTACATCAACTCAGGGGGACCATCCTTCAATAGGATGGAGGTTGATACGTGTTCTGAGATGATCTGTTCCACCCCAAATATGTGTTTGGACAGAGTAACCAAAACCCATGGAAAAAGGGGCCATAGATGAAGGAAGGCTATCACCTGAAGATACCACACCACATTAAGATATGAACTCAGGACCCAAGAAATCACGGGAAGATGATCTCATGGCAGCATGAACCACCAGAGACCCGAGACCCAGGTGTGCAAGCCTTGGGGAAAGACCCGAGTGACCCAGGAAAACATGCCCTAGGAGGTACATCCAAGGTTACATTCTGAGATAGTCCACTCTCATTATTATTTGAGGAAGGTGTTAAGAAGAGAATGAGTTTTAAAACTGGAAGTCATCCTTTGAATACAATAAGTTTAAGTATTGTTAATTTTTGGTAACCAAATCTATACAGGCAGGCTTTGCAGAAAGCAGAGGGAGGGGTAAGGATCCGGGGACTCTGTAAAATTCTTCCTGTGATGGAGGCTCTTCCCGTCTCCTAGAAGGGTGGAGAGCGAACACTTGCTTCAGTCAGTTCAGTCGCTCAGTCGTGTCCGACTCTTTGCGACCCCATGGACTGCAGCACGCCAGGCTTCCCTGTCCATCACCAACTCCCGGAGCTTACTCAAACTCATGTCCGTTGAGTCAGTGATGCCATGCAACCAGATCTCCTTGCTTCAGGAGGAGGTGAACCTGTGTTCCTTTGGTTAAAAGGGAAACCCAGGAGACTGGGCACGCTCCTGGAGAGACGGGCCTCTTCCACAACACCCTGGATTCTCAGGCCCCTTGTTTGCCTGCAGTCAGATCTCAGTTGCACAGGGAATTAACACCTTAGAAGGTAACCACACACAAGGCAGCAGGTAGAGGGTGTGTAAATGACAGACACTTGCCCCTCGGTTGAATCAATTCTGAGATGCATTTGTTCCTCAGAAGATCCCCTGTGGGACTGAACACATTCACTTCCATAGGTGACCAGCTCAGTAATACCCAATCCAGTGAAACTGCTCCTACCATCCCATCTCTGGTTCACTCCTCCCTTCCCTGGGCTTCCTGGGATTACTTGAAGTACCAAACGAGAGAGACAGTCAGGTAGACTGTTAAGAAGCTCGCCTCCGAATCAGACTTTTGAACATGTTATATGACAAGGGAGACTTGCCACAGACAGAATTAAGTCTTCTCATCAGCTGACCTTATATTAAGGAGGTAATTCTGGATTATGCCTGCGGGCACCATGTAATCACAAGGGTGATTGAGAGGATAAAGTAGGAGAGAGAATGGGAAGTGGAGGTGAGGGCTGTTTCTAGATACAAGGTCAACTCTGATCTTCAGAGTCAGGACATCTTTTTCCTCAAAATTGAGGCCCAAGACATGAGAAGCAAGGCTTAGAAGGTAGAAAACAAAACATCGTCTGTAAAACTGAAATAGACCACAACCCGTGGACAGAGGAGCCTGGCGAGCTAAGGTCCATAGGGTCCGCAAAAGAGGTGGACAGGCCAGAAGTGACCTAGCACACACGCATAGTATAAACAAAGAAGTCTTCTCAGCTGTGAAGACCATGCGGCCCCTGTGCACTTGCTTCAGCTCTGCTGACAGAGCATCGAAGGACATCTTCATTCAAATCAGCTACAGTACTCAACCTTGATGGGCTGCTAGTTCCAGGATGGTTGCATCACAGAGAGAAAGCAGTGGCACAAAATCGAGCCATGATCATCAAAAGCAGCAAGCTGAATAAGATCAGTCACATAAATGATAAGAGTACCAGCCAGGGTGTACCCAGCAGGGCTGACAGGGTGAGAACCACACTCCAAAATGAGATTCCTCAGGCAGCGATGTAAATGTTTCCCCTGAGAAAAGAGCTAGATTAGTGACAGTGCTGGGCTTCCCTGGTGGCTCAGATGGTAAAGACTCTGCTTGCAATGCAAGAGACCGGGTTTGATCCTTAAGTCAGGAGGATTCCCTGGAGGAGGGCACGGCAACCCACTCCAGCATTGTTTCCTGGAGAATCCCATGGACAGAGGAGCCCGGTGGGCTACAGTCCACAGGGTCACAAAGAGTCAGACACGACTCAGTGACTAAGCGAGCACACACGGTGACAGCGCTGGCTGACCAAGGCAGACCCGCAGGCAGCGCAGCCGCAGAAGGCTTTCAAGCGCAGCTCTCACGTCTGCCTGATGCAGTCTTAGGAGGTTCAATAGGAAGAAAGCCCTGAGTGAAATTCACTTACAGAAACTGAAAGGTAATACCATTTGTGCTAATAAATCCTAGATGAACAGGAATATAGCAAGACGTATTCCTGGAAGAAGAGGATGTCTAAGTAGTGAAGTGTCTACCATTAGACATGAATCGCTGATAGATTCCATCCCTGTGAGAATATTTCAACATAGCACCTCCCTAACCGTTCCACTGCAAGACAGGCATAAGATACCATACTAATTTAGATACTGTATTGATTTAAAATCTAGTGAAGTATCTCTCACAATATTTATTTTTTCTTGGCTAAGTTAGATTGAACTTTAGATAATGCACCAACATGATTTTATATTCCTAGATGGCAAGTATTTGAAAAGAAAGCAAATGCACTCACAAAAATAAGGGTAAGCAAATAAGCCTCATGTATCAGCACTCTAAGGTACCTGACATTACTGAGCGACCGAGATGACAAGGGAATGGATTTGAGGTCAATAAAGAATCTCTTCTCAGGACAGGGAAATGGACACCATCACAAAAAGATGGGTGATGCAGACCCCAGCTATGGCGTATGAATAGCCTTGCTCATGGAGACTAAGGTGTCCCTTTTCTACTGAAAGGAGAACCCAGGAGCTTTAGCGTTCTTCAGAAATGGGTGGGTGTGTGGCAGAGGATGGGAAGATCCCCTGGAGGAGGGCATGGCAACCCACTCCAGATTTCTTGCCTGGACAATCCCATGGACAGAGGAGCCCGGTGGGCTACAGTCCACAGGGTCACAAAGAGTCAGACACGACTCAGTGACTAAGCGAGCACACACGGTGACAGCGCTGGCTGACCAAGGCAGACCTGCAGGCAGCGCAGCCGCAGAAGGCTTTCAAGCGCAGCTCTCACGTCTGCCTGATGCAGTCTTAGGAGGTTCACTGGGAGGTAGCCCTGCCCAGACCAGGCTTCACCAGAATCCATGCGATCGCCAGAGAAGATGCAGTGTCACAGTCTGAATAAACTAATACTTCCCTCCACAGACGAGCATCGTTCACCCATATTCAAGTAAAAATGAACGTTTTGAGAAGCTCAAGGAATGTGAGTGAAATTCACTTACAGAAATGGAAAGGTAATACCATTTTTGCTATTAAACAAATCCTAAATGAACAGGAATATAGCAAGACGTATTCCTGGAAGAAGAGAATGTCTAAGTAGTGAAGTGTCTACCATTAGATATAAATCACTGATAGATTCCATCCCTGTGAGAATATTTCAACATAGCACCTCCCTAACCGTTCCACTGCAAGACAGGCATAAGATACCATACTAATTTAGATACTGTATTGATTTAAAATCTTGTGAAATCTCTCTCAATATTTTTTTTCTTGGCTAACTTAGATTGAATTTTAAATAATGCACCAACATGATTTTATATTCCTAGATGGCAAGTATTTGAAAAGAAAGCAAATGCACTCACAAAAATAAGGGTAAGCAAATAAGCCTCATGTATTAGCACTCTAAGGTACCTGACATTACTGAGCGACCGAGATGACAAGGGAATGGATTTGAGGTCAATAAAGAATCTCTTCTCAGGACAGGGAAATGGACACCATCACAAGAAGATGGGCAATGCAGACCCCAGCTATGGCATTTGAATAGCCTTGCTCATGGAGACTAAGGTGTCCCTTTTCTACTGAAAGGAGAACCCAGGAGCTTTAGCGTTCTTCAGAAATGGGTGGGTGTGTGGCAGAGGATGGGAAAATTGCCCTGGAGGAGGGCATGGCAACCCACTCCAGCATTCTTGCCTGGAAAATCCCATGGACAGAGGAGCCTGGTGGGCTATAGTCCACAGGGTCGCCAAGAATCAAACATGACTAAAGCGATTTAGCAGAGCACAGCCCAGTGGGAGAGGACGGTGTGCCCCATGACACAGCTTCTAGACCCTGCTTTCAGCAGGTCTGCGTCAGTACCACACGTGTTACCCATATTCTATCAGATGACCTTGTTGTGATGGATCAGGTTCTGGCCTAAAGTATTCCCCAGAGTCTTCCAAGACAGCCTAGCCCAGGCACAAGGTCCTTGCTACATGTGCAGGAAGGAAATTACCTCGACCAGTGGGGTGGGTGGAGTTGTTGGGGAAATCCTGGGCTTTCCAGGGAGGACCTTCTGTGATACATCCTATGTGGGTCCTTCACAGGGTTCCCCGGGGAATGAGACACAGGGAGAGGTGACGGCTCCACGTTAAAATGGTTGCTGCTAATTCTCCCCATCCGGTCTCATGTTCACCTCTGACCTGTGTGCCACCTGGGTCACGTCCAAAGAAGGTATCTGATCTGGCCCCAGTGCAGGTCTCAGATTCTGAATTCAAGGGTTTGAACTAACACAGGTGGCTCTGGTGGCCTGGATTGGGAAGATCCCCTGCAGCAGGAAATAGCAACCCACTCCAGCATCCTCGCCTGGAGAATCCTGTGGACAGAGGAGCCTGGTGGGCTATGTCCATGGGGTTGCAGAGAGTTGGAAGCGACTAAGGGGACTTACACACATGCATACATTAAGATTGCACTTTTTATTTCTAAAATGAACTCTTTTGTTTCACTGAAGTGAATGATAAGGGCAGAGTGTGAGGAAGAGGGGGACAAAATGATGAAAAGTTTGAGGAAACTAAGGGCGACATGACAAGAACTTGGAATCAAAGGAAAGAAGAAAACAAGTTTTCATCTCCCCTACCACCTGGCCCATGCTACCATCCTCTCTCAGCCCTGGCTGTTATTAGTCCAATTCAGATCTTCCCATGCCATCTGTACTGGAGAAGGCAATGGCAACCCACTCCAGTACTCTTGCCTGGAAAATCCCAGGAACAGAGGAGCCTGGTGGGCTGCCATCTATGGGATCGTACAGAGTTGGACTGAAGCCACTTAGCAGCAGCAGCATGCCATCTGTAATGACGTATACAACTTGGGGCATATTGGAATGTGTGCTCTGCAGGAACCAACAGATACACCTGCTAATGACGGGCGATTCATCCACGGACGTGATGATCAATATCCAATGGCCTGTGCCAGAAAGTGTGCACTGTACATACTGAGACCCATGGGATTATCCAAGAAACCAGCCATCCCCTCACTGTTCCAAACACACCCATATATACTGAGTACATTGGATCTCTAGATACTCAGTCTGATTCTACCACTGTGATGGTCATGTGACCTGTGTTTTCTATGGTGTATAGTGTTTTCTATAATTCACAGGTTTTCTTCAGCAAAGAAGATTTTGTGGAAAAGTCAGCCACCTGGTATGAGTGTTTCTGGAGAACCTCCTAGGGATGTGAGCTAGGGATGAAATATAGGAACAGGGGATAAGCTTCTTGTTCCCTCATCTCTGAAAAGGCATCTGAAAAAGACAACTGAAATGTGGAAGACAAAGACACAAAATGCTTTCATACAACTCCAACATTTTGGGGCCCCCAGAACACAGGGTAAGGAATGGGATAGGACATTCATGCATTTGGGTTCAGGATCCCACCCCATAAGTTGCCATGGGCCGTAAGTTGTGGTTAGTGCACCTAGAGCTCCTGCTATGCTCAGACAGCTGAGTCGTAGCAAGATTCCTTAGAAGCAGGAGGTCATGGATGGTTCTTTTCTATGTTATGAAAATAGTCTCCTAGCAGAGCGCTGAAGAATTAATGCTTTTGAACTGTGGTGCTGGAGAAGAGTCTTGCGAGTCCCTTGGACTGCAAGGAGATCAACCAGTCCATCCTAAAGGAAATCAGTCCTGAATATTTATTGGAAGGACTGATGCTGAAGCTCCAATACTTTTGGCCACCTGATGGGAAGAACTGACTCTATAGAAAAGACCCTGATGCTGGGAAACACTGAAGGCAGGAGAAAGGGGATGACAGGATGAGATGATTGGATGGCCTCACCGACTCGCTGGACATGAGTTTGAGCAAACACTGGGAAGCGGTGACAGACAAGGAAGCCTGGCATGCTGCAGTCCATGGGGTCGCAGAGTCAGACACGACTGAGCAACTGAATTGAGCATTATAAAAGGTCATGCTTATAAGAGTGCATATTTAGATCTATTGAGTAGTCAGGACTAAGTGTGGAATAAAACCATTCTTAAACATTTGCATTTCTAAAAACTAAAAAGGAGACTTCAAATGCTCAGAGTCAGATTCATGATAGAGTCCATCTTGGAGCATGGAGGATCACACACAGAGTTACAGAAACCTGTGAAATAGTCCTTTTCTTTTCAAGCCTTTAACACAGAAGAACCATGGGACTGGGTTTACAGACAGATGGAATGCATCCAGTTTTAGAGAAGGGAGTGAAAGGGGAACACTCGCAGACTCAACGATAAAGAAGGTTCTGTGGCTTCTGATGTGGACAAATGACACTCCTGGAGTTCTGTAAACTACAGATGTTGTCCCTGGATCAGAAAAGTCCATCAGGCAAGGGGTCTTCCTAATTGGTGAAGTTCATCAACTCACTTGAACCAACTCACCCCCACCAACAGCAAAGTCAGGCCTGTTTTTATTAGGAGGGCACAGTGGTGTCAAGATGGCCTAGGAACCAGGTGTGAAGGGGGATAACATGAATATTTAACACCAAGAGAAAAGGTACTTCAGACTCACATTGCTGTAAAATGCCAATAAGATAAAATAATTAATTCTAAAATGATTTTTTAATGAGGCCACATGAGACATACTTTCAGTCTTCACTCAGATGGTATATAGAGAAAATGCTAGGACCATACAAGGTAGAGTCTAAAGCCATATCCTTCTAAAATGGTGACCACTTGAGATCTTGACCTTCTAAAGAATAAGGTCAAGCATTTTAAAAATATATTCATGGTAAGGTGTAGAGGAATAGCAATTAGCCAACACGGCAGTTGTTAGGCTCTTTAGCCCCACGTCCTGTAAACAATGACAATGATTACATAACAGCTGAGATCATCTATAGCACTGTACATACACATGATGATGTAATTGCTTGGCAAATTGCCAGTTCATGTATACCTATATAAGTACCACCTGAAGAATCCCTTTCTGCTATGTCAGCCATGAGAGAATAAAGCATGTCTGCAGTTCCTACAGCAGCTCAAATTTTCTTCCAGCTTCCCAACTCATGCCTTGCCTGCCCTGGGTTCATCAATCAGTGAGACGTAAGGAAAGCCTCCTACACTGTTGTGCAGCCACTATGGAAAAAGAGGATAGCAATTCCTCAGAAAACTATAAACAGAATTGTCATATGATCCAGCGATCCCACTCCTGGGTATATATCCAGACAAACTATAATTTAAAAAGATACTTGCACCTCCCTCCCCCACCCCCCTGCATATTCGTAGCAGCACTATTCACAAGAGCCAGGACATGGAAACAATTTAAATGTCCATCAACAGATAAATGGAGGAGAGCACCGATCTCACAACTAACTGCTGAACCACCATGACAGGAGGATGCTGGAGCCACCAGAAAAGAGTCCCACATCCAAGGACGAAGAAGAGTCCACAGTGAGATGGAGGGAGGGGTGCAATCAGGATAAAATCGAATCCTGTACCTGATGGGTGGGCAACCCAAGACTGGAGAACCACGGAAGCTCTCCCACTGGTGTGAGGGTTCTGGGCTCCATGTCACGCTTCCTTCTCAGCCTAGGAGCCCGGCAACAAGAGTGGGAATCCCCAGAGAGTCTCTGGGGGCCAGCAGGGCTGGGCTGTGGGACTTCCACAGGACCGGGAGAAACATTCCACTCTTGGAGGGCTCACACAGTGTCTCGTGTGCACCAGGCCCAGGGGAGATGAGCAGTCACCCCACTGAAGACTGAACCAGACCTACCTGCTAGTCTATTAATACTATCTATGGCCACATGGAAGAAATCATGCTTTCCCAAAGCTGGGCCATGGATTAGCTGTTAAATAAAAATCTTATGTATAAATGCTTGAGCTAAGCACAAAGCACTGAAATAATCATTTCAGCTACAGACATCGGAGGGTCTTCTGTGGAGGTGGGGTGGCATACACTTGCAGCCTGTATACTCCAGGGCTGGGTCGCCTCAGGCCAAACAACAAACAGGGAGGGAATACAGCCCCATCCATCAGCAGGCAAAATATACAACCAGCTCTGACAACGCAACAAAAAACAATCCAATGGAAAAGTGGGCAGAAGACCTAAATAGATATTTCTCCAAACAAAAATTGCAGATGCTGATCTGTATATATAAAACTGAGAAATCAGGCCTGATTTACCCGACAGTGTAGACCCAAAATTTATGATAAGATTAATGGCTATCCTGAGGACTAAAGAAAAACAAAAATGTCTAGTGTTATGTCTACTGAGCAAGTCACTCCTGAAACAGCTGACTCTGGGGAGGATCAGGAAGTCCTAAAATACATCTCACTTTCTCATCCAAGATAAGGCATTAGTTAAGGAGAACAAGGCTTTGGGGTAGAATTATCAAAACACAGGAGAAGGAAACAGCAACCCACTTGTATTCTTGCCTGGAAAACTCCATGGACAGAGAAGCCTGGTGGACTACAGTCCACGGGATCACAAAGAGTCAGACATGAGTGAGCAACTAACACACATCAAAATGCAGCCATACTGCTTCCATACGTGATAGCCCAGGACACACTGCCCAATCACGAGAGATGAGAATTAGCATGAGACTGTTGTCTGGAGGTCCCTCTGACTGAGTTCTGGGAGGTTAAATGAAGAGCAGTCCCTTCCTAGTTCAGGTTTCAGTAGAATGCTCAGGGCTACAGGAGGAGGTGCAATGCCCTTGTGTAAAATAAACTCTTTCATCCACAGACAAGCAATATTTGCTCATATTTAAACTTTTGAACTGTGGTGTTGAGAAGACTCATGAGAGTCCCTTGGACTGCAAGGAGGTCAAACCAGTCAATCCTGAGGGAAATCAATCCTGAATATTCATTAGAAGATCTGATGCTTAAACTCCAATACTTTGGCCATCTGATGTGAAGAGTCAACTCATTAAAAAGACCCTGATGCTAGGAAAGGTTGAAGGCAGGAGGAGAAGGGGATGACAGAGGACAAGATGGTTGGATGGCCTCACCAACTCATGGACATGAGTTTGAGTAGGCTCTGGGAGATAGTGAAGAACAAGGAAGCCTGGCATGCTGCAGTCCATGCGGTCGCAAAGAAGTGGACATGACTGAGCGACTGAACAACAACAAAGTGACTGGTGGCTCTTAGCTCAAGCAGTGTGTATAAAATTCACTTACAAGAAAGATATTGTCAACTATGAATTGGCACTTGCCAAGAGCATTGCCAATGACTGAACAACAAGGGCATTCGCCATCTGCCTCTGCAGAGATTGAACCCCATGCTGCTGCGGCTGTTGCTCTGTAACATTCCCAAAGGAGTTCAGGGTGGAGTGAGGCATTCTGTGCTCCAGGGAATCTGTTAGGGTCGTTCTTTAGATAGTAGGATGTTTTTAGGAACGGATTTTATGATCTCAATCCTACATCTCCTCATACCTAGAAAAGCACTAAATCCCTTCATGTGACGTTAGATCCTTGTGACTGGCAGAAAACCTTTGTAAAACGAGTGCTTAATGGTATTGAACTCCAGCTTCCCCCACTGCCTCTTTGAAGCAGTCTCAGAGCTATCCAAGATGCTGCCACCTGGGCTGCAGTCCTCATTTTGCCCCAAATAAAACTCAACTTGCAACTCTCAAGTTGTGCATCTTTTTTAGTCAACAATATCATTGATCATAAACAATCCTAAGTGAATAGAAATGTAACAAAATGTATTCCTCGAGGGGAAGAGGATGTCCACATAGGTATGCGCATACCACTAGAAACACAGTCACTGATATATTGAAATATTCACACAGGAATGGAATCTAACACCTCCCTCTCAACACCACTCCAGCATAAATGAGATATTATAGATTTCTTCTACAATTTTTCTTGGCAAATTCTATCCAGCTTTAGGTAATATACCAATATGGTCCAATATGCCTGGATATAATGATGATGTTTGATAAGACCAAGCAGAAGCACTGAGAAATCAGGGTAAGCAAATAAATCACCTATCAGCATTTTAAGGCACATGACTCTGGCTGACATTACTGAGATGAGCACAAGGACAGGGCTGAATGGAATTCGGGGCTCTATAAACCCTCAGAAGGGGAAATAGACACCATCACAAGGTGGATGTCAGAGAGCTCCGCTACGGTGTATGAACAGCCTTGCTAGTGTCCTTATTCAACTAAAAGGAGACTCCAGGAGGTTTGACTGCCTTCAGCACCCCCAGTTAAGTTGACAGGGTGCCCCATGGCACATCCTCTAGACCCCGTTTTTTGGCACATCTGTGGAGGTCAGCACCACACCTTTGCTCGCATTTCACCAGATGACCTTGATGTGAGGGATCAAGTTCTGTCCTGACGTGTTGTTCCTCAGTCTTCCAAGAGAGCTCAGCCTAGGAACAAAGTCCTTTGTTACACGTGCAGGAAGGAAATTACCTTGACCAGTGGGTCGGATGGACTAGGCAGTGAATCCTATCCTTCCACGGAAGACACTTAGTGATTCATTCTAGGCGACTATTCACAAGGGAATAATCCTGTGGGAATGAGACACAGGGAGAAGGGACAGCCCAGTGCAGTTTCTCCGCATCCAGTCTCATGCTTACCTCTTTGACCTTTGTGCTACTTGGGGTCACTGTCAAATAAGGTATCAGACCCCAAAGATATGTACTAAGACATTCAGGTTTCATTTCCTATTTCACAAATGAGGACAGCTAACTTCTCTTCCACTGGCATGAATAAGTGGGCAAAGGGCCTTGGGGAAGATAAATGAAAGGAGGAAAGCTTGAGGAAAATGATGAAGACATGGCATGAATTTGTAATAAGATAGAGAATGACAAATGCCAATGTTGTCTTATATGTGGATCAGTCACACGCATACACACAAAAATTAGCTCCTAGACAAGGTAACACATTGGGGATTGCCAAAGGGAGGGGGTGAGGGTGGGAGAAATGTGTAGGGGGTCAAAAGGTAGAAAGGGAAAAAATTTTCCTGAAATGTAAAATGGTAGTCAATTAACTACATCTTTGGACTCATTTGTCAGCTGCAGAAAGACTGAATTCTCTTAAAATTTAAAAGTCATAATATATACTCCATTTTATGTCAAGAGCATCAAGACTCTGTATGTGAAAGTCGTTTGTGAGCCTTAATAACATTAAAATCAGTTGAGTGTTCATTTACAGGTGCTTTTGAAGACATACTCAGGGTGTAGTGGGCTTTTGATGATCTACGTAGACCAGTTAGGAGTTAAATTGGCAGGAAAGACATGAGTCAATTATGTGAGGAAAATTGTATGATAATGTAAAAGATGCAGATTTTTGGGGATATGGATTAGGATCATAGAAGGTTACTAAATTTCAACATTTGTGAATTGAATTTCCATTTAAAATAGATGTTATTGGTTTTGAAAATGTAAACAACAGAAATAATTCTTTGTGGATGTTTCACTGCTGGACACCTCTTACAAAATACGTCAAGAACAAATGTTTCAGACCCTCCTTTTTTCTCTGCCATCCCTAGAGCTAGTCCTTCCTGGCCTCAATTGAAGGAGGACATTGAAAGAGGGAAGGGAGACCACCACCTTTTTCAGTGGTAGCGCTCTCAAAAGTTCAGCAGCACTTCACTCATGACACATGACCAGAATTTAACTGCCTGTCCCCTTAGCTAGCGAAAGGCAGCAGGAAAGTCACCTAGATTCTAGCTAGCCCCAGAGAACCCCCTGTGATCCTGTCAATGTAAGTCATGAGGATACAGGCTCCTCTGGGATCTCCCTTCAGGCCAGGGACCTTCACAGTCTTTGCCCTAGACCAGGGAGCACAGGGCAGATGAATTACCTAAGGGCAGCCAAAACATGTGTCCAGCTGGGGAAGGACACCAAACCGTTGTCATCAGACACAGGGGAAAGGGACACAGTCTCATTTCCTCTTCAGTGTGGGCATTCCTATGCTTTACAAGGAAGACGTGGGCTTCCTCATAGATACTGCCTTCACCTCCTAAGTGATTGCCAAGATCCATCACCTACTGATGTCTGAGAAACTTCCAGATAAGTTTTTCACCTCAAGGAACAACCTCCTCCTCCCAAGGTGCCCTGTGACTGTTCTGCTCAACAGTCCTAGGGACAAACATTAGAGACAGCTCCACGGATTTCTAGGTCGTGTTCCTGACTTATGATGACACGTCAGTTCCCAGGCCTCTGGGAGCAGTGTTTCCTCCTGTCTGGGGTCAGTGAGGCAGAAAGAGAAAAACACTTCTTAGTGCTCCCTTAGGCTTGGGTGTCCAGCAAGCAGGGGTCACGAAGGGTTGGGTTTCAGGTCTCCATGTCCAGACACTTCCAAGCCCCGATGGATGGGAAGGACAGAGGGTGGGGTGGGAGACAGATGGCCGTGCCTGTAAAGGGTGGACTTTCTATTTCGCTATACACCTCCATGTCTGAAAACCATTTGTAGCTAAAGAGAGTGTCTATTATCATCTCCCAGATACTGTAGCTCTGATTCTGGGCTCAGCTTAAGTGGGATTTCCACGGGGTCTCAAAAGAAACAAAGGCAACAGCTGGGCTACATTCCTGTCAGGAAACTTGACCCACTTTCAAGTAAGAATCCACTTTCAGAACTTCCTTGGTGGTCCAGTGGGTAGGATTCCACACATCCACTGCAGGGCACACAGGTTCAATCCCTGGTCGGGGAACTAAGATCCTGTCTGCCATGTGGCATGGCCAAAAATTAGGGCAATAAAAAGAATCTACTCCCAAGCTCCCTCATGTTGTGACAGTATCCTTTTATGATTGTCGCACTGATAAAGTCAGAAAGGGGGAGAGAGAGGCTGTGTGTCTCAGGGAAGTCTCTGTCCTCAGGGAAAACACAGTATCTTTTAAAGAACTTCTAAGTCAGGGCCTCACAGGATATTTCCCCCTACTGACAACTTAGCCACCAGATTTGGGAGCGTTTACGCCTGAAAAATCCATCACTCTTGCCACACAAGGTAATCTGACTAGAAGTCATCCACAGAGGGAAAAGGTCATGGACCACCTTAAAACTTTGCCTCACAGAGCCATCTTTACATAGCCAGTGACAGTGATGAAAAGCACACTTTCCACTGTCTAAGGAGGGGCTGGGACAAGATGTGGAGTACAAGAAGGTAGTTACTTCAAAGGCCCCATGAGACAGGTTAAAGCAGTTGAGCTTAGGAGTGAACCAGCTCATTGAACTGTCTCAGGCCAAAAGGAGAGTTCAAAGCCAAAATGTGCCCACACCTGACTACACAGCCTTTACTGAAAGTGCTGAAAAATGTGTTCAGCCAGCCCAGATTAGAGAACCTAGACCAAATGGTAATTCTCAACCTCGATCAGCCAGTAGTTGAAGCAAGTCTGCAGACAATGGTGGAAACACTGGCATAAGACTCAGCCATGGTCATCAGACGAACCAACCAGAATGTTCCAGGGGAGGAGGAGGTGGTCCCATGATACAGAACTGCTGCCAACATTCACTCTGCAGGTCATGGAGTTTCCAGTGCTTCTGACCCTGATACCAGAAGCCTGAGCCTTCTGCTATTTCGGGGGGCTCATGACTATTTGGAATTCCTCACTGGATTCTCCACCTTGGGATGACCCCGGATATGTCTGGGGAATCACAGGACTTTCTTGGGTTTCTGTTTTATGAGCCAGATTGATTTG